>NW_026555331.1:85564704-86920902 GCF_014898055.3 Talpa occidentalis
ACGGCGGAGCAACATGGCGGCGAGGAGACGCTGCGAGTAAGATCTCCCATTAAAAAAAGTGAATAGGGAGGAAAAGCGGCAGGTCCCAGTGAGAACTGGGACACGGAAGATAACGGGTGACGCCAGCGAACTGCCCGAAGAAGAAAGTGGCCATAAAAGAGGACTAGAAGGGAGGGGCGCAGAACCCTGCTCCCTCCCCGCCCACAGAGGCGGCACTCTCTGACCGGCAGAGAGGAGGAAACAACAAACCAAAACAACCAACAAGAACAAACGACGCAGCAAGCGGGACTGTGAGCGGAAAGGAACTATTGCAGCCACCACACCCCGTGAACGGGAGCTGAGGCGAACCCTGCAGGATCCGCCGCGGCGGTGAGCGAACGGCTCCGGGCGCCATTAGAGAAGAACAAAGACCCCGGGAGACGCGCACACAGCCCGGGCTGCCGGTAAGCCTGCGCGGGAAACGCGGCGCGCCTGGCGCGCTTGAAAAGCAAGTGCAGACCGGATCGCGGCTGCCCAGGTCCCCGCGCCTGCGACCTAGGCTTGCGGGGAGACGACCTAGGCTTGCGGGGAGACGCGTGGAGGTCCTCACTGAGGTGAAGGTCCCTCCCTGAGTAAGCAGGAACCAGGCGCCCAGGGCACGGGAGCGGTGCAAAAGGCGCCCTTCCCGCGCCACTGAACTGGGCTACAGCCGCGTCCTGGACCTGAGGGCTTTGAACTGAGACCGGGGCACGAAAATTCGGGGCGTGGTTTCTCCACGACGGTGGGGCACAAGGCAGACACAGCACCCCAAAGCTGTTGAGGTGTACCCTACCATTCCGCTCTGTTCTCTGTCCCACGGGGTGGGGGGAGGCGAAAAACAGCCCCCAAGGACAATAGGAGAGATCTCTGGCGCCACCTAGCGACCAGGGAAAAAAAAGTCACTAACACCTATAAAACAGGACATTTCTTAAGTCTGCTTGAAAAGGCAGAAGGTTTCTGGAGGACCCAGTGGCCAGCCGGGAAGTTATTCCACGCCAGGCCCCTTCCGACCAGCAGTCTGAGCCCACAGAGGGAGCAGGCACCCACGTCGGGGCAGACCGGGTGCGCAGAAGAGTGTGCCTGAAACGGAGGCGCAGGGACTGCATCCCGCTTCGCCATTGAGAACAGGGACATTTCTTCAGTAAAAACTGCCTAAAACCAGCAGAAAGCTCCCCCAGAAGACAGAGATGGCTCCTGGAAGAGCCAGAGGGGAGCGGAGAAGTTCACCCAAGATGTCAGTCAGTCCGAGCAACACAGTGTCCCAACGCATACGACAAATTAGAAAACAGACAGTAGGGAGTAGAAGAACCACACGCAACCTAAAAACTCCTCAGGAAAGAAGCACACCACAAAAGAAAACCACTCCCCAGATTGCAACGACAGCGACTTGGAAGAACTTCTGAGCCTTCCAGAAAGAGAATTTAAAATTGCCATGATTAAAAAGTGATAGATCAGAAGAAGGAAATTGAGTCCCTAAAAAGGGAAGTAAGAGAAATGCAGGAGATCAAAGAATTAATGGAGGAACTAAAGAACTCTGGGAAAAGCAATGAAAGCAGAATAGATGAAATGGAAGAACGAATAAGTAATCTTGAAGACACAGAAATAAAAAGAACCAAACAGAAAAGGAAAGAGAAGTACGAAGGAAAAAGAATGAAGAAAGACTTCGGGAACTATCTGACTCCATGAGGAAAGGAAATATAAGAGTTATAGGAATTCCAGAAGGAGAGGAGAGAGATGTAGGAACAGAGAAAATATTCATGGATATAATTGAAGAGAACTTCCCAAATGAGAAGAAGGAGCTGAAAATTGATATACAAGAAGCAAGAAGAACACCAAACTTCCACGACGAAAGGAAAAACACAGCAAGACACATAATAGTAAAGCTCCCAAGAATCCAGGACAAGGAAAAAATAATGAAGCTGACAAGAGGGAAGAAACAGATAACATTCAAAGGAAAACCAATCAGGCTGACATCAGACTTCTCTGAAGAAACACTACGGGCAAGGAGAGAGTGGAGGGACATAGTCAACAGACTCCAAGAAAACAGATGCCAACCAAGAATACTCTATCCCGCAAAGCTCTCTTTCCTCCATGAAGAAAGAATATGGACCTTCCCAGACAAAGAGAAACTCCGGAATTTCATTACGAATAAACCCCCACTCCAAAAAATACTACAAGGAATCCTAAAGCCAGAACCTCAGAGGGACGAATAACAACGAAAGAAGACAAAAAAAAAAAAAGTTATTAAAAGAATAAATAAATAAAATCAAAGGAAAGACAAACATAATGGCAAATACAGATGCTAACATATCAATATTAACTCTAAATGTAAATGGACTAAACTCTTCAATAAAAAGACACAGAGTTGCAGCCTGGATTAAGAAACAAAACCCAACCTTTTGCTGTCTCCAGGAAACACATTTAGCTACAAAAGATAAAATAGGCTCAAAGTCAAAGGATGGAAAACAATCCTACAAGCAAATGGGCCAAAAAAGAAAGCAGGAAGAGCTATACTTATATCAGATAAAACAGACTTCAAACTCAAAAAAATAAAAAGAGACCCAATGGTCACTACATTATGATTAAGGGGACAATACTTCAAGAAGAAATAACACTCATTAACATATACTCACCAAACGAAAGAGCACCAAAATATATCAGACAACTGTTGTCCTCTCTGAAAACAGACATCAGAGAAAACACATATGTAGTGGGAGACTTCAACACACCACTATCAACAATGGATAGATCAACAAGACAAAAAATAAGTAAAGAAACTAAAGCTCTAAATAAGGACCTAGAGCATTTGGGCTTAACAGACATCTATAGAACACTAAACCAAAAAAAACGGAGTACACATTTTTCTCAAGCGCACACGGATCATTCTCCAGGATCGATCACATACTGGGGCACAAGACAAACATCAACAGATACACCAAGATTGAAATCATACCAACCATCTTTTCTGACCACGAAGGCATCAAACTAGAAATAAATCATAAAAAGAAGGCAAGGAACTATCCTACCTCATGGAGATTAAAAGCCACACTACTGGAAGACCACTGGACTAACGAGGAGATCAAAGAAGAAATTAAAAATTCTTTGAATTGAATGACAAGGAGGACACCAATATCCTAAATGTATGGGATGCAGCAAAAGCAGTAATAAGAGGAAAATATATAGCAATAGAAGCTCACATCAAAAACAAGAAAGAACTCAAAGAAACAACCTAATCTCGAAGCTCAAAGATCTAGAAAAAGAACAACAAAAAAACCCCAGAACCAGTAGAAGAAAAGAAATAATAAAAACCAAAGCAGAAATAAATGAAATTGAAACTAAAAAACAATCCAAAAGATCAATGAAACCAAGAGCTGGTTCTTTGAAAAAATCAATAAAATAGACAAACCCCTAGCCAGGCTCACAAAGGAAAAAAGGGAGAAAGCACAAATACACAGAATCATAAATGAAAGAGGAGAAATCACAACGGACACAGCAGAAATCAAAAGAATAATCAGTAACTACTATGAACAGTTATATGGAAACAAGTTCAACAATCTAGAGGAGATGGACAAATTCCTACAACTCTACAATCACCCAAAGCTAGATAAAGAAGAAATAGAACACCTAAACAGACCAATTACAAGCAGCGAAATTGAAATGGTAATTAAAAACCTCCCCAAAAACAAAAGCTCAGGACCTGATGGATTTACAAATGAATTCTACCAAACATTCAGAGACGAATTAGTGCCTATCCTTCACAAACTCTTCCAAAAAATTGAGAAGGAAGGGACAATACCAAACACGTTCTATGAAGCCAATATTACACTAATACCAAAACCGAATAAGGACAACACAAAAAAGGAAAACTATAGGCCAATCTCCCTAATGAACACTGATGCAAAAATCCTCAATAAATTTTAGCTATCAGAATCCAACAATGTATCCATAAGATAATTCACCACGACCAAGTTGGATTCATTCCAGGGGCACAAGGATGGTTTAACATCCGAAAATCAATCAACGTTATCCAACACATCAACAAAAAGAAATATAAAAACCATATGATAATATCAATAGATGCTGAGAAAGCTTTCGACAAAGTGCAACACCCATTCATGATAAAAGCCCTTGAAATTCTTGGGATACAAGGAACATACCTCAACATCATAAAGGCCATCTATGACAAGCCAACAGCCAGTATCATTCTCAATGGTGAAAAGCTGAAAGCAATTCCATTAAGATCTGGAACAAGACAAGGATGTCCACTCTCACCACTGCTTTTCAATATAATACTGGAAGTCCTAGCCAGAGCAATAAGACAAGAGAAAGACATCCAAGGAATCCAAATAGGAAAAGAAGAAGTCAAACTATCACTATTTGCAGATGATATGATAATATACATAGAGAACCCCAAAATCTCCACAGAAAAACTAATTCAACTCATCAATCAATTCAGTAAAGTGGCAGGATACAAAATCAACACGCAAAAGTCAGTAGCCTTCCTATACACAAACAATAAATCTGAAGAAGAAGAAATCAAAAAAACCACCCCTTTTATTATCGAAACAAAAAAAATCAAATATTTGGGAATAAATCTAACAAAAGAGGTAAAGGACCTATACAAAGAAAACTATAAAACACTGTTAAAAGAAATAGAAGAAGACACAAAGAAATGGAAAGACATCCCCTGCTCATGGATTGGAAGAATAAACATTATTAAAATGGCCATCCTACCAAAAGCAATATACAGATTCAATGCTATTCCAATCAAAATCTCAATGGCATTCTTCAAAGAAATAGAACAATTATTGATGAAATTCATATGGAATCACCAAAAACCCCGAATAGCCAAAGCTCTACTGAAAAAAAAAGAAGGAAATGGAGGCATCACACTCCCAGACTTCAAACTATACTACAAAGCCATAATCATCAAAACTGCATGGTATTGGAACAAGAACAGACATACAGACCAATGGAATCGAATAGAAAATCCAGAAATAAACCCACAGATTTATGGTCAACTAATCTTTGACAAAGGAGCAAAGACTATGCATTGGAGCAAAGAAAGTTTGTTCAATAAATAGTGCTGGGAAAACTGGGTCGCTACATGCAAAAGAATGAAGCTTGACCACTACCTCACACCATACACAAAAATCAACTCAAAATGGATTAAAGAACTAGACATAAGACCTGAAACCATAAAATACATAGAAGGAAATATAGGCGAAACACTACAGGATTTGCACATCAAAGACATCTTTACAGACACATCACCCAAAGCAGTGATAGTGAAGAGAAAGATAAACAGCTGGGACTACATCAAATTAAAGAGCTTCTGCACAGCAAAAGAGACAATAACAAAAACAAAGAGAAACCCCACCAACTGGGAGAACATTTTTGCACCCAACACTAATGATAAAGGACTGATCACAAAAATCTGCAAAGAGCTGATGAGACTCAGCAACAACAAAGAAAATAATCCAGTCAAAAAATGGGCAGAAGAGCTAAAAAGAAACTTCTCTGAAGAGGAAATGAAAATGGCCAACAGACATATGAAAAAATGTTCAACATCACTTGTAATCAGGGAAATGCAAATCAAAACTACCATGAGATACCATCTCACACCAGTGAGAATGGCACATATTAAAAAAACTAGCAACAACAAATGTTGGCGAGGATGTGGAGAAAAAGGAACTCTTGTGCACTGTTGGTGGGAGTGCAAACTGGTCCAACCACTATGGAGAGCTGTGTGGAGATTTCTGGACCTACTAAACATAGAGCTTCCATATGATCCAGCAATTCCACTCCTAGGTATTTACCCAAAGGACACAGAAACATCAATTCCAAAGAGCACCTGCACTCCTATGTTTATAGCAGCACTGTTTACAATAGCTAAGCTTTGGAAACAACCCAAATGCCCAAAAATAGATGACTGGATCAAGAAGATGTGGTACATATATACCATGGAATATTACTCAGCATTCAAAAAAGACAAACACATGCAATTTGCAGCAACATGGATGGCACTGGAAGGGATCATGCTCAGCGAAATAAGCCAAAAAAAAAAGAAAAATACCGGATGGTCTCACTCATAGCAGGAATCTAGAAAACTTAAATAAGGGACCAGGAAAATGAATAACTATAAGAAAGTGAAAATCAAAATCAACAAAAAACTATGAACCAGAGACACTTTTTGGGGGGTGGGGGGCGGGAGGGGAAGGATTGGGGTCAGAATGGGGCGTTTGCAATTGTATGGGGGAATATAAAAATAAAATTTAATATTTAAAAAAAAAAAAAAAAAAAAAAGAAATATATTTTGAGGCCTATTTGCGATACTTCCTGTTTCCCTGTTTTTAGAATATTTGTTAAGATCCAAGTTTCTTCTCTGATCTTAAATTTCCACAAACCAAGAAAATTTCTGGAAAGAAAGATTTTTTTCTTTTGTGTAGGAATGCAAATCCTTGATTCAAATGAGGAGAATTAGTTCAAAACGGAATTCTCACTCGAACACGATAATGTTAGAACTACAGAAAGCAGCCTTTCTTTACATACTGGGGGAAAGAATTAATACTGCTAATGAAAATTACACCAATTGGAAATGGAGAGAAGTGTGACAGTGTGTCCCTTCAATGTGCTTTTGGAAATTTGTCTAACAAGACCATCTTGGTATTACCTAATTCCTTGGGTGATGTACCTTTATTTGACTGATTGTAGTAGTTACCTTTGATTAAAGCCTAGTTTCTGTGAGTTACATGTGAATGGTGTAGTTTTTTCCCTTCCAGTAGAAAAGATAATAAATATTACTCTATGGCAGAAAAAATAATTCAAAAAGTCATTGCCCTATAGGATATTAAGCAGTTTTGTATCTCATAGAGTAAATTTATTTTTATAAATTTTTTTTTGCTTCCTGAATGACAGTGTAAATCAATATATTTCCCTTTCCCCTTCCTTCCCTCCTTCCTGTCCCTCCTCCCTCTCTAATTTCTCCAACACACACATACATATTTATATACATACACATAGTGCACACAATATACATAATACATATAGACAAAATATGTATATATGCATTTATAGCTCAAATATTCTTAGAGCCAGTTTAACAACTCTACTAGCACCCCTATTAATAAGTCAAATACATCTTTGACACACATTTATTCTATATTTATATGAGAATCAGATTTTACTAATAAACAACTCAAAGTTATTTACTTTTACTTTCCCAGGTGAGAGCTTCCACATAACACTTTTCGTCCTGTTAGCACATGACAAAGGGTATCCAGGGACCCCAAACTGTTAAGGGGTGCATGCAGTAAAAGGGATTTAGTCATCCACATAAGAGCAAAAGGAGCAGATTCTTAGTGTTAGGGATTTTTAATGGAATTGATATACATAAAGTGAGAGAAGAAAAGATTTCAAATAACAGCAAACTACAGAAATTACATATCCCCTGGTGGGCAGTTGTCCAACCAAACAGGTTTTGCCTAAAGTGGGACCATGGAGGCCCCAAAGTTTGTTATAACTCTAGCAATGCAACACAAGAAAGGGGCTAAACAGGTCCTAGAGAGCAAGGACAGGGGAGATACTCAAAATTCAAAATATATCAATTAATGGTTGCCTTTGTAACTGCCAAGGATCAGTAGCAGCCTCCTTAGCTCACCCACAAGTGTCTTCCTTTTTGCCTCGTGTTTCTACATGTCTCTCTTCCACATGTGTCCTTCCATGTACCTCTTCACATGTGTGTCCTCCTCTATTTATATACTTACCTCACTCCTTCCCTGCTGCGTCCCATTCAGGAAGTCTGGCTTATGCTGTGCTGAGACGTGCAGTCTGAGGCGGCTGCATATAAGTGGGAGTAGGGGAAAAGACACCAATTCTATGCTCCTCCCCCTGTAACAAGCCCTCTAAAACAGGTCACTGAAGAAAAGTATGATGCATAAATTTATTGGTTTAGAGTTCACCTTTTCCCTACTGCCTACCTATGTCTTCATCTATTTATAATTATGTAAAGACCCAAGACAGTAATTGTGAGTTACTACCAATGGAGACAGAGCATGCTTGACTTGGGGCCTCCCTGGTGATACAGTGGTTAAAGACAGTGCGATCAAGCTATCGCCAGACACTAACATGAGTTGGATCCCAGCCAGGGAGCTAACCCACATGGCACAGCAGACCTCTCCTGTCTCACCTGCTCCTCCCCTCAGCAGTGTATTTCAGTAGATGTGCCTGTTCTACTGCCCACTCTCTCTGGTGAATCCTCTCACCCACTCCCCGGACCCCTCACCTCTGGCCTACACCCCAGTTCTTGGATGCATACATAAATAAATCTTAAAAAAAAAAAAAGAACATAGTTGACTTAACTTTTGAAAAGCTGAACAGTTTGGCCTTTTGATGGATGAACAAGTTGAATGTACCGTAAGTTTTTGAAATTTTTAAGCAGAGACCTTAAAAGCAGAAGGAGAAAATGCTTTTGTTTAACATTTAATACTTTAAAAGAAAACCACTTCCCTAATGAAAATCAATATTTACTCTTGTCGCATCAAATATTATATTCAAGGGAATGAAATAGAATTCAATCTGTGGGTTATATATGGGGGGATCATGTAATCATGAACATTATTATTTATCAAGCAGTCAATTTTAAAAATTGTCCACCTGGATGAAACTGGAGGGGATTATGCTAAGCGAAACAAAACAGAAGGAAAAAGACAAATCATGGATGATTTCATTCACGTGTGATAAAAAGAAACAAGACAAAGGGACAGACAAAACTAAGCCAAAACAAACCTTAGAAATCTGACCATAGAATTGAGATTCTAGAGGGGTGACTAGAGAGTAGGGAGTAAAGGAGGGAATGAGACTTACTGGTAGAAGATTACTGGTGCTTTGATGGTGGGTGTGGGGTGATAACATATATGTGTAGAGGTGTGAACCTATACCCTGAAACATATATACTGTTGTAAATCAATATTCTCTCAATAAACATAATTTTTACAAAATATTGTTCCTTTTATGATACAGTCACTGAAAGACACAAGTATATTATATAAACCTGACACATAAAACAAAGGCAAAACAGCTACTTTGTTAAGTTTCAATTAAACTAGTTATTGATTAATAATCATATAGAGGGCCTCCCTGGTGGTGCAGGCGGTTGAGCGTAACACTGTGAAGCTGTCTGCAGTCTCTGCAGTGCGGGTTCTATCCCTTCCGGCCGAGGGACAACCCACATGGCGAGCAGGCCTCTCCTGCCTCACCAACTGCTCCCCTCAGCAGTGTGTTTCATCAGTCTGCCTGTTCTGCTCCCCGCTCTGTCTCTGGTGAATCCTCTCACCCTCCCACGCATCTGGCCTTTACCCCAGCTCTTGTATAAATAAAATAAATCTTAAAAAAAATCATATAGACTGATTAATGAACAAAATCATTTGGCTACTGTAAAGGGCCGGACAGGACACAGTGCAGGTTTTCTGATCCCATGCAGACCGGGTAAAGGAGGAGTCAGAGTCCTCAGTAGTTTTGCAGGTTTTTTATTTGGGGTTCACCAGGCATATGGCAGGCAGGGGTGCTGGCTGGGGGGCTAGGAGGCCTGCCAGCCTCCCAGCCCCCAGCAAGTCTTCACTCTATCTGGGCTCTCTAGCGTTCTTCTGATGCTTCTCGGCTTCTCTTTCGGCTTCGGCTTCGGCTTCTACTGCTGCTACTGGTGCTGCTTCTGCTGCTGCTGCTGGCGTCCCCCCGTGACGCCGCCCTTAAAAGCACAGTCTTAGCTCAGCTGAATCCCATCTACCTATGCCCACACCCTATTCCAGGTGCCCGCCATCAGGCATGCATTCAGGACAAGGATCCATCATCTATCCTGATGGCGGAAGGGCAGAAAAGCCTGACATTTTCTTTACCCTACAGCTACTCACCAACTACAAATACATTTCCACAAAATAATAGTCAGAGTTTTTGTATATAGTTTCTGGGTCAAAATAAACAACAAAAATACCTAAACTGGTATAATCAGTACTGATGAGATAGCCTTAATTGTTAGACCTTTACATAACATTGCTAGTATTTTACAAATAAATGGTCATCAAAGTACAAATTGTGTAGCAGTAAAAACCCCTTGCTTCTTCTTGCTCTCCAATTATTAGGGTTCTTACTGAATCTATAATTTACAAGTCACCTTCAGAAACAAAAATGGCATAGTTGTGATTTGAATGTCTTTTAACTCTATATCCATGTTTTCTCCAAAAGTTAGAGAATTTGTATTTTGCACATCTTGACTTTAAATTATTTCAGATCATGGGGTGTATTAAAATCTCGTTTCATGTTTCAGCATGGGAAACATTATTTTCAAGGTTTCACTCCATAGGAACAGGATGTATGCATATAGAGTAAATTCTCAATTACCCATGCCAATAAAGACCATTACCATGAAAAGTGAAAACACTGTAACTAGCATACCACTTGAAATAACGATAGGTCCCACCTGCAAAGCAGTGAATGTGCGTTTCCATTTCCAGTCACATTTATATGCTTGATTACAAACACCTTATTGTCAACTTCTTATTGTTTCCCATATATTTTTCCATCCAAAATATTTAGTGCCACTTTGGCCACACATGTTTTCCAAACTTGAATTTTGTTGATTGTTTTCTTTTCCTGAAGTACTGTATTTATTTCTAGGGCAAATTATACACTTGACCAAAAGGCCAACAAATCTAGTAATGTGTAGAGTTTTTAAAATACTTTCATAGACATATATAACAGTACCATTTGGACCATTTTCATATATAAAGGTGACATGAATAAGACAAGTGGAAAGACCAACAACCACATCAAAATGGGGACTAAGAAGCTCAGGTTTCAGTAAAGTTCACAAGAGAGGTATGACATGAAGAAATTAAGAAATCACCTGTGATTGATTTACTCAAATGGCAAGTCAGGTCTGGGCCAACTTCTAGAAAATACCTGGTTTTTCTCTTGTGTTTCATAATGCATTAATTTCTCGAAGTTTTTCCATTGTGAAAAATAAATTCCAAGTATATTGTCCATAGCAGCAGTGAGAAGGTAGACAAAGAGAACAAAAAAAATAAATAAATAAATAAATTCCAAATAAAATTCATGTTTGTAAGAACATAAACAACCATCTAAAATTTAATAGATATTTCTACAAAAGGAAATAAAATAGTTGTCATAATTACACCTGGTTTTTTACACAAACTCAAAAAAGCTAAAATAATTAAGATAATTCTTCCTTTATAATGCATTTTTGGATTTCTATACTCAAGAAATGGTCTATTCATTGTAACAATACATATAACTTTACCAAGTAAAACAAAATTATAAACATCTCTTAAATTGGGAAATAGTATTTAGAGAGTATTTTTGATATATTGATTAAAATACATATTAAATGTTAAGGATTATAAAATAACTTTTAAAAGAAGGCATATGATAGATTGAGTCATTTGTCTGAAAACATACAAATACCAATTAAAATGAATCATTATAAATTAACCTTTGAATATGACTCATAAAATCAATAGTAAAACCTACATAGCTGAAATGCCCAACTTTGAAGACTAAAAAATTTGTAGGTGTGGATTCTATTAGCTTTTGTTTTTCAATCTCTAATTCTCTTTTCCCTATTTAAAAAAAAAATCACACTTAAGTATTATCTTGAGAATCTTAAAAGCCAAGTTAGTGTGATTTGACTGAATAATTTAACACCTTAGCTAAGACAAAAGAAAAAAAGACAAATGATTTCTGGAAGAATTAAGATATGACTCTTTCTGGACCTCCCAGGTGGCGCAATGGTTGTCAGCCTCTGCAGCGCCGGTTCGAACCCCGGCCACTGGGGAGGGTCCCGCTTGGCGCGACAGACCTCTCCTGCTGCATGCTGCTCCCCTCAGCAGTGTACTTCGTCATTCTGCCTGCTCTGCTCCCCTCTGGCTCTGGTGAATTCTCTCACCCTCCCGAACTTCTGACTATACCCAGTGCTTGTATAAATAAATAAAAATAAATCTTAAAAGAAAAAAATAGTCATTTATTTTAAAAAAATGACTCTTTCTATTAGTGATGACATTTCAGTTATGTTCAGAGACCCTTTCAAATTTAACAGGCCACAGTTTCCATGGTAACTGGAGAATGCTCTCTGATGAGGCTTGAGACTGACAAGTAAGAATCTGTGCTTCCTACAAATGGGCAACAGTTTACCTCTCTAATGCTTAATGGAAGACATTTGAATCTATTTTGGTTTCAGATGAAAACAGGAAGAGAGCCAATTTTGCCAATTAATCAAAGTCTGGAAGGCAGATGGTATAAAGTTGTGGTTAGGGCAGGCTACTGATATATATCCCAACTGTTCTAGCTTTCCCAAGGTTGTTTTTCCAAAAGGAATAATATACTATTATCTGATATTCAATAACTTATACTGCCATGATAACTTTAAAAAAACTAATTTTCTTAATCCAAAAGATCTATCATTTTCCATTCATTGTTGATTTTTAGTAATTATTTTCTTATGGAATGTAAAATGCAAAGTTGTTAGCAGTCAAAGTAGGTGTTTTTTCCCCCCTAGATTTTTCTTTTGTGCTAGACAAAAACCAGAGATGGATTCATGGGAATGCTCGAGTCAGTACATGAGGGAATGAAAATCTTGCAAACTACTTGTAGGGTAAAGAAATTATCAGGCTTTTCTGCCCTTCCGCCATCAGGATAGATGATGGATCCTTGTCCTGAATGCATGCCTGATGGCGGGCACCTGGAGTAGGGTGTGGGCATAGGTAGATGGGATTCAGCTGAGCTAAGACTGTGCTTTTAAGGGCGGCGTCACGGGGACGCCAGCAGCAGCAGCAGCAGCAGTAGAAGCCGAAGCCCAAGCCGAAGGAGAAGCCGAGAAGCAGCAGAACGAACTCCAGAGAACTCAGATAGAGTGAAGACTTGCCAGCACCTCTGCCTTACACGTACCCGCTGAACCCCAATAAAAGACCTGCAAAACCACTGAGGACTCTGACTCCTCCTTTACCCAGTCTGCATGGGATCAGAAAACCTGCACTGTGGTCCAGTTCGGCCTTTACACTACTGAATTGAGAAACCGGTATAACTTTTCAAAATCTAAAAAATTAAAAATGATAAGTGCCTCCCGGGTGGTGCAGCCTGTTGAACGCACCACCGTGAAGCTGAATGCAGCCTGTGCAGCGCAGGTTTGATTCCTGGTGGGCCAGGGAGATTCCCACATGGCTTGGCAGAGCTCTCCTGTCTCTCCTGCTGCTCCAGTCAGCAGTGCCTTTGGTCTGTCTGCCTGTTCTGCTCCCTGCTCTGTCTCTGGTGAATCCTCTCACCCTCCTGTCCTCTGACCTGTACCCCAGTTCTTGTATAAAAATTAATCTTTAAAAAAATGATTATAAGAAAATTGGTTTGACTCAACAACAAATCATGACTCTACTTGAACTTGAAAAGAAAACAAAAACAGATAAATCTACCCCAGTCCAAAAATAAAATCAACCAAAAGACAGTGAACTCCCTAGAGCGGAATCTGTGTTTCCCTTGCTTCTGACACTTATTTCTAGGATCGTGATTATATTTGAAGTCCTTTGGTTACAAATCCCTGCTCTTAAAGACCTTCACTAGAATACAAAAAGAATAGATCCTTATAATGGACTAATTGGAGACAGCAGATGCAACTTCCCTTGTTGCAAAGCAGAGGCAAAAAACGAGACAATTATTGAAAACTTTGGTGTAAGAGGTTTTTTTTTTAAATACAAATGTTATTTTATTTTTTTTTATTTTTAAGATTTATTTATTTATACAAGCACTGGGTACAGTCAGAAGCGCGGGAGGGTGAGAGAATTCACCAGAGCCAGAGCGGGGAGCAGAGCAGCCAGAAGGACCGAAGTACACTGCTGAGGGGAGCAGTGGGCGGCAGGAGAGGTCTGCGCGCCATGTGGGACCCTCCTCCGGTGGCCGGGGAGCAGCCGGGTATCGAACCGGCGCTGCAGAGGCTGCGGGCAGCTTTGCAATCCAGCGCTCAACCGCTGCGCCACCAGGAAGGCCCGGTGTAAGAGGTTTTTATCACAACTCTCCACAACCCAAAGTTAGCATGTGTCCATCTGATATCTTTTTTTAAAGATTTATTTATGCATACAATAACTGGGGCATAGGCCAGTGGTGTGGGGGGGGGGTGAAAGGAGTCACCAAAGACAGAGTGGGGAACAACATGCCGATTGACTGAAATCACTGCTGAGGGGAGCAGCAGGTGAGACAGGAGAGGTCTGCTGCACCATGTGGGTAGCTCCCTGGCCGGGGATCGAACTCCTGCTGCAGTGGCTGCAGATAGCTCCACAATGCTGGGTCTTAACCCCTTGCACCACCAGGGAGGCCCCTGAGAACTCTTTTTGATATCCATTTATTAAGAAGACATTTGATTTCAGATGGTGAAAATAGAGAGTACTCCCAGCTCTCTGGGAGCTCAGGAACTGTTTGTGAACACTTCTTTCTGGTGGTTCTTCCTCAGCATCTATAGCTTTCTTGCATGCTTGCATAGATCAGTATTCAACCAAAGACTTAAGAGGACCCAGGAGAACTCTTCCATGGCAGTGACATTCTCTTTAATACTATATCCTGAAAAGAATAGCTTCCCTGGCTGCCACAGACTTCACACTTTGAATCTTCTGCTCAGCAACACTGAGATCTTGTTATCTAGATGCCTCACAAAACAAACGTGCATTTTCAGGAAAGACCCTTCAAGCTAATTAGAGCATCTTATTTAACAGTCAGAGATTTATTCAGGCCCCAACTGGTTAAAATTCACATGTGCAGAGTCTTAGATCCATTAACATCCACTTACATAATAAAATCTCTGCCCACAGGTGCCTTACACTGCCAGTTTCTGAACATCTGATCTATGAAAAGGCATAACCCAATCGAAAAACTACACTACATATGTGGAACTAAGATTCGAACATTTTACACTGTCCCTTCTCCTGTTCAAATACCAGTAATTTTATAAAAGTCCCAATTCTCTTTAGAAAGGCCAGACATTACTTTGGGAACAATTCCTGTGTCTTCCTACTTTCTTGATTCTAGAAATTAAAATGCTGTTTACCATGAATCTTCAGCTTTGTCTGGTGGATTGACTGAAAACAGCCAAGCAACAAACCCTTTCCATTCAATAACTATCCTGGGTTTGGTTTGGCTTTTAAGCCTCTGTTCGCCACTAAGTGAACACTCTCTAAGCAGTGAGCTGTAGGGTCCACCTTTGTTTCTCTACTCTCAAGGATATGAAATTAGGATAAAAATAGACCCCTGGTCATAAATAAGTTCAACTGAAAAACAATGAAATGACATATTTAAAATGTTGAAAGAAAAATACCATCAACCACCAAAACTATCTTCTAAAAATGAAAACAAACTAAAAATATTTTTAGGGAAACAAAAGCTGAAATTAGCAGCTACCAGAAGAACTGAACTACAAGAAATGTTAAAGCATTTGCACAACAGAAGAAATACAATACCAGATGGAATCTTGAATGCAAACAAAGAAATAAAGACTGCTAGAAATATTAAATACAAGTACATGAAACAAAAAAAGACCAAAAAATAAAGAAAAATAGACAAGTCTTCAGGAATAGTTAAGGTACTCCAGCAGGACTTTATCAGTAATTGGCAAAGGCAAAAATCAGTAGATATAGGAGATATGCAAAACATTATAAACCAACATGACCTGACTGCTCTTTATAGAATCCTCCATACTGCAACTACAGAATTTCCTTCAAGCATAAATAATATGTTCACCAAGATAGAGCAGTTACTATACCATAAAAGATATCTCTATGAAGTTTAGATTGTGTTCTCTGACAACAGAATTAAATTTTTATAAATCGATAATGGAAGACTGCCTGGAATATCTCCCAAATATTTGCAAATTAAATAACATCTAAATAAACCTGGATTCAAAAATCACAAAGTAAAATAGAAAATGTGAGCCAAAAGAAAATGAAAATAGGATATAAAAAAATTGTGAAATGCAATTATAGCTATTATTTTGAGGAAAATTGATAGCTTTAAATTCTTAGATTTGAGAAAGAAGAAAAAAGACCTGAAATCTATCATCCAGGATTCTCTATTATAGCTATGAAAATCAAAGCAATTAAAAAAAAATTAAGGAAATGATAAGGGAAGAAATCAGCAAAATAACAAACAAAAAATTAGTGAACCAAAAAATGTTCTCTGAAAAGTAAAACAATTGCTAAAACTCTAGCTGAATTGCATAAGAAGGAAAATGAAAGATAAATTACCAATAGGAGGAATAAAATAAAAAATGATTTTATAATTATTAAAAATTTTAAAAACATGCAAATAATTTCAAAAACCTAAATAAAATGAATAGTCCCTTGAAAAATACAAATTGCAAAGCAGATTTGATAAGAAATGGAAAAGCCAAGTTGAGGAGTATACTGAGCAAATCACTCTTAGAAAACAGAATTTTGGACATATAGCAATCATGCCCTATGCTAATGAAATTAAATTTCTAACTATAAACTCCTACAAAAAAAAAAAAAAAACTACATGGTGGGAAAAAGGCAAGCAAAAGAAATAGAAGCGCATATAGTCTGGCAAAGAAGAAGCAAATCTTTTTTCATTCACGGGTGACATTATTATTTATGTAGAAAATTCTAAGAAATCTATATAGAGCTACCTGAGCTAAATGAGTCAATGATGATTTCTTCACTGAAATTTAACCTCAGCTGGGTTCCAGATCATAAACCCTCAAACAGTATAAATAAACAAAATATACACATATGTCCCTAATCTCTTTTAATTTCAAGAATGCGTTCTCCCCGCCTAGCATAATTTCTATATATACATTAGACACAAATATTTGTGAAGAATATAGAGAAATCTAAATCAAATTTTCATGAGATAATAGGTTTATTAGATCTATTTGAACATCTAAGTAAATGATCATAGTATATTCTGCTATGAATTTAGTATAAAACTCAAAAAAGCTAGTAGAAATAATAAGTGAAATTAGCAGTATTGTGAGATTCAAGTTAAGATACAACTATATCTCTCTACACTAGCAATAAATAAATGAAAAATAAAATAAATATATGAACCAGTAACATTTACAAAAGTATGCAATAGGATTAGGATTAGATTTAGCAAAATAACCAAAAGAGTTAACTATTTTTTTTCTCTTTTCTTTTCTTTTCTTTTCTTTTCTTTTCTTTTCTTTTTTTTTCTTTTCTTTTCTTTTCTTTTCTTTTTTTTTCTTTTCTTTTCTTTTCTTTTAAGAACTGGGAACAGGCCAGAGGCGCAGGAGGGTGAGAGGACCCACCAGAGACAGAGCGGGGAGCAGAACAGGCAGACAAGCGAAATACACTGCTGAGGGGAGCAGTGGGCACAACAGGAGAGGTCTGCTGAGCCATGTTGGAATCTCCCTGGCCAGCCGGGAATCGAACCCAGGCTGCAGGGGCTGTGGACAGCTTCACAGCGCTTCGCTCAACCTTCTGCACCACCAGGAGGCCCAAGAGTAACTAAAATTTACAGAAAGTTGGTGAGTAAAGCTAAAGTAGATAAAAGAGACATCTGTTAATGGGTTGAAAAACTAAATAGATTCCGTTTTCCAAGAATCGATAAATAGATTTGATACAATCCCAATCAGAATCACAGTTTTCTTTTAAGAATTTTATAAGATACTTTAATGTATATGAAAGAGCAAAAGACCTAGAGGAGTCAAAATAATTGTTAAAAATTACAAAGCTGGAAGAATTAAACTTGCATGATATTAAAATACTATAAAGCTATATATAGTACATAGGCCTTTACAGTTAGATAGAACAATGGAACTGATAGAGAATCCAAAAATAAATCCATGCATCCACAGGCCTTTTATTACTACAAAGGTGTCAGGATAATTTAGAAGTAAAGAAATTGCTCTTGACTATAGTAAATGTTACACAGTTGTATGTGCATTTGTCAAAATGCATTAAAATGCACTTAAAATTTGTCCAGTTTATTGCATGTAAATTATGCCTATGTAGAGTGTATCAAGGATATAATCCACTTACATCAAAGATGCTTTGAAATGACAAACTCAAAATTAAAGGTGTTGGGAATAAAAAGGTGATGTTGGACTTGGAAGATAATGAAACAGATTTGAATATTCTCACCTATATCTACACAAAATAGAAAGCAGTTTCTGTAATCAATAGTGAAAAGGTATTAGTAATTATAAGACAACTCGGTAGTTAGACACAAACTTAATATTTAAATCTTGAAGATTTGCTATTTACAGTTTTATTTATTTTTTAATATTAAATTTTTATTTTTATTTTTTACATCACTGTTCATTATTAAACAATATTTGCTGCCCCCCCACCCCCTCAGGTGCAGTTGCCATAGAGTTTCCTTCACCAATGCACCCGTGCACCATCACATCAGTCCCCTGTGCTCCTTTCTCCCTCCCTCTGATCCCTCTCCCTCCTCCTCCCCTGCAGGATGTCTCTGATTTATAATTGTCCATTTTTGCTTTGTTGTGTATTGTACTGTTATTATTTTTTTACACTGATGTCTTATTTGGTTCCCCTATATTCCTGCTATAAGTGAAACCATCTGATATTTTTCTTTTTCCTTCTGACTGATTTCACTGAGCATAATTCCTTGTAGCTCCATCCACGTTGCTGCAAATGGCATGAGTTTATCTTTCTTGATTGCTGAATAATATTCCATTGTGTCTACATAACACATCTTCTTGATCCAGTCATCTATTTACAGTTTTAAAATGTAATGGTGAGGGGCCTCCCCCGTCGCGCAGCGGTTGAGCGCTGGGTTGTGAAGCTGCCCGCAGCCTCTGCAGCGCCAGTTCAATCCCCGGCTGCTCCCTGGCCACCGGAGGAGGGTCCCACATGGCGTGCAGACCTCTCCTGCTGCCCGCTGCTCCCCTCAGCAGTGTACTTCGGTCCTTCTGGCTGCTCTGCTCCCCGCTCTGGCTCTGGTGAATTCTCTCACCCTCCCGTGCTTCTGACTGTACCCAGTGCTTGTATAAATAAATAAATAAGTCTTTTAAAAAAAAGGTAATGGTGAATATTCAACATAACAACACAAAAGCAAAAACATTTGGAAAGACATTTGAAAGGAAATGTAAAGGATATATACATAGGAAAAAAAATTGTAATCCTATTGGAGATTAGGATGTGTTTGCACAAAATAAAACTATTTTTGGCTGTATGTTACTGCCTAACCACCCAAACTAAAAGGTTTAAAACATTTATTTGTATATTTGCTGGAGTTTAGTTGGCCTGGGAGGAGGCTGGCTGAGCAGCTGTGCATCTCTCTAAATTTCTTAAGAATTGCTGAGTGTTGCTTCTTCAGATTTTTGCATCTGGGCTGGATCTGCTCATTTTCATCCTCCTTCTGGTACCTAAGTAAAGATAGCTAAAGTTCTCTTACTGGGCATAGCAGAGTCTCAAAGAGCCAGGCCCATGACTCAAGAGCATTTCTAATTCTGCTTCTTTTACTTCTGCTAATTCTATTTTTGGTGAAAGCATGTTCACTTGTTGAGGTCAACTTGCACAGGGAGAATAGTTTTCCTCTAAAGAGGAGAAAAAAAGGAACTCTAGAGTCACATAAAAGGTGTATTATGGACTGCATGTCTGTGCCACCCCAAATTCATCTGTTGAGGCCATAATATCATATGTTGAAGAATCTTGGAGGAGGGAAGGGCATAGCTTTTCTCCGTGGATAGCTATGACAAGTCTGTGAAGAAGCTCCCTGTGCCTCTGAAGTAAGTGTGGCCCCCTCTGTTAGAACAACAGCTTTGTAAAGGACCTGGACCCGGAAGGGCTGATATTGTTGACCCTATCGTGCATGTGTCATGCAAGGGCTTAATGTACATCTGAAATGAGACCCTAGAGTGTAGCCAACAACCTTGCCCAAGGGGAGCTTCATGGATTGTGTGTTTGGAGCCTCCACTCCTGCCAGTTAGCCAGGGCTGCCTTTCACCCCTCTTCTTGCCTTTTAGAAACATTTCTCTAGAAACGTTTGCTGTTCTGTCAGGTCTTTCAGGCTTTTCCTTTGCTGCTCACCATAAAAATGATTTAGTCATCGTTTCTGCTGTAGTTTTTGTTCCATTATTCCATTTGTATTCAATACAGATGAGCTATAGAATTGGTGTCTACTCCCCCCCGATTCCAGTCTTTACTAATTTTTTAACTTATTTTTTTAACTTTATTATTTTTATTATGATAATGTTTGGTTGCAACACTGCATATGATTTAGGGCTATCGGCTGATACCTTTTCAGATGTGTGTTAACAGCAACACATCCATCAAAGCATGCAAAATCTTCCACCATAGTCCACTGGAACCCTCCTCCCTTTGCTCCTCATCCCCTACCCTTTCTCTCTGGTAGCCTCAATTCTGCAGTCAGATTTCTAGCATTTGTTTTGGTTTAGTTTTGTCTGTACCTTTGTTTAGTTACGTTATATTCCACATGAATGAAAATGTTCAGTATTTGTCCTTCAACTCTGCCTTAATTCACCTAACATAATCCCCTCAAATTTCATCCATGATGTTGAAATAGCAATATTTCCTTTTTTATATCTGAATACTGTTTCATTGCCCCCCCCCACACATACCCCACATCTTCTCTATCAGCTTATCTGTTGTTGGACACTAAGTTATTTCCATAACTTGCCTATTGTAAATAGTGCTGCAAAAAGCACAGGAATGCATTTATCTTTTCAAATTAGTGTTTTCTTATTCTGAAGGTAGATGGATACTTAGGAATGGGATTGCTGGATCACACTGTAGATGTATTTTTAATATTTTTAGAAACATCCTTACTGTTTTCCACAGAAGCTGGGTCGGTCTACATTAACACCAACAATGTCTAAGAGTTGCTTTTTCTCCACATCCTCGCTAACACTTGTTGTTTCTGCTCTTATGGATATGGGCCATTCTTATGGGTAGGAGGCAGTATCTCACTGTGGTATTTGCATACTACTAATAATTGATGATAAGCATTTTTTCGTGTTGGCCTATTGGCCATCTGTATGTCTTCTTTAGAGAAGTCTAACTCTTTCACCCATTTTTTGATTGGGTTATTTGTTTTCTTATGGAGTTGTATGAATTCTTTGAAGATCTTGGATATATTAGAGCCCTGTCAGATGTATGCTATGCAGATATTTTCTCCTATTTAGTAAGGTGTCTTACATCCTAATAATTTTTTTCACAGTGCAATAAATATTTTATTTGGATATAATTCCCTTTTGTTTATTTTTCCCTTGTCATTTGTGTTGAATTGCCAAAGATATCTCTGAAGCCAATGTTTTAAAGTGTTTTGCCTATGTTTTCTTCATTGGATTTTATGGTTTCAGGTTTTATATACTAGTCTTTAATCCATTTTGAATCAAATTTTGTATATGGTTTGAGATAGTGGTATGAGTTCATTGTTTAGCATGTGACTGTCTAGTCCCTTTTCTGGATTATACTTTATGTTGCTTTTTCTAATGGAACTAAGTAGTTTTTGAAGTGCACTCTGCTTTTTTTTTTTTTTTTTTTAAATCTTATTTCTTTCTCTTCTGAGCCCTGGATCCTTTGGTATATAGGCATATTTAAGATCACTGATTTGAACCTCCATTTGGTCTACTTTACTTCCATTGCTTTCTCAGAATTTTTTTTATCTCACTGATTGAACTCTTTATATACCAAACCTCTATTATTTTTCTTATTTAGAGCTTCTATTTCCTTTGTTCATAAATTATATTTCTGAGTTCATTCATTTTCCAAATTTTGTTGACTGATT
The DNA here is from genome assembly GCF_014898055.3 of Talpa occidentalis. Taxonomy (NCBI): domain Eukaryota; kingdom Metazoa; phylum Chordata; class Mammalia; order Eulipotyphla; family Talpidae; genus Talpa; species Talpa occidentalis. The sequence goes on from NW_026555331.1 coordinate 85,586,521, forward strand.
ACATGAGTCTCTTGTTCTGAGTTCTCTTGTTTCCCTTTGACTTCCTTTTCTCCATTTTAGTCTATGTCTTTGATTTTCTGTATTATAACAATTCTGAACTCTCTGAAAGCTATAATACATATAAAATATAACCTCTCATGTCTTTGTGATTGAATTCTGAAGCATTCTCTGCTTGTGATATCATATTCCCTTTAGGTCTCAAGTTACTGCTTGTTATATTTTTTTGTCTGTTCCTATTATAGTTTTTAATTTCCTAATTAAAAAAATCTGCAGTCGTAAAGAGAGAGTTGAAATACTTTTACTTTTTTGTGGGTAAAAGTGTGGTTTTATTTGATTTTTGTGCTTTCTATATGTTCTAAGACCTATTTTTGTGGTTGCTGAGTCAGAGGTTCAGAGAGGACCCTAGAGGGGTTCAGCCACTGGTGCAAATGTGCAGAACAATATGCTCCCATGTCGAAGATTCTGCAATTTGTGTGCTATCAGCATGCTTCAAGGTCCACTAGCTATCTTGAGGGGTGGAGTGGTGGAGCACAGTCCAGAGCACTGTCTCTGTTTTCTTACTGAGAAACTGCCTTGGAGGAGTATCCCAGATGCTCTGCACGTTCCCCCCCTCTGTTAAGGGTGTGTGCTTCTACATCATTTGATTCTTCCCTCCCCATGACCCCTGGTTAACACCAATGTCCCATTCTCTGTGTCTGCTGCCCTATACTGCAGCCTCCAGGCATTTCTGTCCACCTCCATCCTGCTAAATGAAGAGTGACTAACTCTCCTCCAGCCTCTGTTGGCATATGATGTCCCAGGGTTGTTCCAGCTTTACCCCAGGTATAGGCTCCTCTGAATATAGTGCCCCTCTGGTTAATTAGATGTTCTTCTTGAGAGTGACATATAGAACCTTCTCTGTGGCCACCTTGTTGACTTTCTTATAGATCTTGATTAATCAAACCCTCGTCTTATGTTTTACATTTTCCAACTTCATTTTTTTACTGTAAATGGGGGTTTCAAGGACAAGCATAATTGTTGACTCTAGAACAGATTTCCATTTCCCTTCATTCCCACCCTATTAAAGCTCAGATTCTAGATGAGCCCTATTTCTGAAGATGTGACCTCAGACCCTGCAGGTTCCTGGCTGAACTGGGCTGCGGTAGAAGCTAAGTGCAGGGTGAATGCCTACGGGCGTGTCTGAGTTCTTTGACTTCCCATGAAGAGGAATCTACATTCTCTTCAATTGAACTTAGAGAACTTTGTGGATGAATAGAAAATGTTAGGAAGGATGTAACATCACGTCTGAGACTTTCGCAGCAAAGACTGTGCATTTAGAAAATGTCTCAGTACTTCAGAATTATTATTTTTGTGCTAAATAAATGTGTTAATTTGTATAATATGTTAGTACACATGTTTTGGTGAGAGTGACTAAAATGTGTTCAATAATTAACACCTATAATTGTGATTACTTTTACATTTTAAATATTGTTTTATATAAACTCCATAAACAGATTTAAAAATAGACAATAAACTTAGTTTTACTCATAACACTCTGCTTTCAAGTCATTTGAATCACAATAATTAAGAGTAAAGAAAAAGAATTATATAGACAATTTTTTCCTGATTATTCTACAAAAAGTGTGATGGGCTAGTTACTGGCTATGCTGTTGGCATAGAAAAGCTAGGGCAAGTGACGTTCATAGGCAAAGTCCATGACAAAAGAGTAAGGCACACAGAGATAAGTTCACTATACCACACAGCGCTGAAAGGGAAATCAATGCAATACCATGGAACTGAAGCTGCTTCATCTTAGACTAAACCCTCTCAAAGTCTGTCAGCTTCACATCCTGTAGAAAGAACACATCGAGGTCCTGAAATGCATCCTGTCCACTCACCCTGTAAAGCTGATTTCAGAGCACCAAAGTCAGCAGTGAGAACAGATGAGGGGAATGTTGCTAAAGGATGTTTGTTATACAGAATTAAGGTCACTGCAAGCAAAGCATCCAAAAAACAAATTGATAGAACACATAGATAAACCTTGAACTAAAAAGGCTTAGCAACAGAAAGCGGGGTGGATGAATAGAAGTTGTGACAGCAATTAGATTTACAGGAGTCAGATTAAGTGTATTTTTTTAAATAGGATTAAGACATGCTGTCCATAAAATAAAGATCAATAATACACCATGTTTTGAGTACAGAAACATTAGCTTCCCACTAGAATAACATAAACGTTCTACCTCTGGTTGTTCTTCTAAAACAAAATGTAAGAATATAACTACCTCCTACTTTCTCTCCCCCTTTCAAGTTCTTCTTCCAATTTGAAATAACTTCCTTATTCCTGTAACCACTTCAGGACTTTCCTATATTTCAATATCTGGTCCAGATTGCCTTGATTGCATTCTTATCAATTTTATCTGTGACTCACATGTTTCAGCTCACCCATTGTGATGTTGCTTTGTAAATGTGCCTGAGTAAGTTCTAATATTTTGACTATACTGCAAATTCCTAGAGGTGAGCATCCATTTTTTCAACATTTATTGAGGTACAATTGACATGACATTGTGTGAATTTAAGGTATGCAATATGTTTGTATATTTGATAACAGACATATTGCTATATGATTACCATTGTAGCATTAACTAACACCTTCATCACATCACATTACCATTTTGTATGTGTGTGACTAGAAAATTTAACTTGACTCTTAGCAATTTAAAATTATATAATATAGTACTGTCAACTATAATTACAAGGTTGTGCTTTTGATCCCTTGAATTATTTATCTTCTAACTGAAAGTTTATATTCTTTTACCAATATATCTTTAATTCATCCATCCCAGTTATTGGTAACCTTCTTTCTACTACCTTTTCTACAAGTTTGGTTTTTTTAGACCCACATAAAAGTGATAAACAGTTTGTCTTTTTCTGTCTAATTTTTTTCCTTAGCATGTTGCCCTCGAAGTCCATTTAAATTGTCACAAATGGAAGGATTTCTTTCTTTCCCATGGTTGAATAAAATTCCATTTTATATACATACCACGATTTCTTTATCCATTCATCCATTAACAGACACTAAGGTTTTTTGTGATCTGTTCCAATGAGGAATAACATCAATGTTTTCTAAAATTTATAACAAATATAGAAATGCCAACAAATCTATGTTGGTAATAACATGAAAGGTAGGTGATTTGTAAATGTAGTTAAGCTGTTGAAAGGTTTCTGAATTATTCATAAAATAGAAATTACTAATACAAGCTAGTTTAAGTAAAATTCAAGGGTGACTTATAATGGGCAGCATAACCACTTAAAGGTTAATACAAAATGTATGTCTTAAAAGTTAGATTAGGCAAAATGGAATAATATTTAAGTGCAGCAAAAAGTAGAGAAAAAGAAAATTAGAGCAAAAATTAAAAACAAACATCATGATGGTAGACCAGTTATTACTGGTATAGTTGTCCAAGTGATGAATGTGTAAGTGATGAACTATGAAAATCAAGCAAAGATAGTAAGACATTCTTTTTCAGTGACTCAATATTTTCTCCTCACAATAGACATGTAAAATTAGAAAATTGATAAGCTGAAAGAAAATGAATAAATATATATTCCATATAAATATTAATGAAGAGAAAGCTGATGCGGATATATATATATATCAAAGTAAATATTGATGCAACTAATATTACAAAAATCAAAGATGGACATCTGATGATAAAAGAGTCAATTCACCAGGAAATACAAAAATACTAATTTTATTTCCACTTAATTATACAAACAAGTTATATAAAATAAAAATTGACAAAGCCAAAAGGGAAAATTAAGCAAATTTATAATTGTGGTAGAAATCAATAATTATTGGAAAAATCAAACAAAAAAATCAGTAAAGATATTTTAAAAATGAGCAAAACTGTTAGCCAATGTGAATAAATTGCATTTTTGAATTACCACAGACTACAATTGCAAAATACATTTTTTTCAAGTTCACAAGAAGCATTGCCAAAAATAGACCACATACTGGACCACAAAGCATGTTTCCCAAGTTACAAAGGATTGAAATAATAGAGTAATGAAGTAAAAACCTATAGCAGAAATAGTAGCAGTATATCCCCGCACATAAGTAATAATACTTTTCTAAACATCTCAATAGGCAAGGAAAAAAATCACAATAAGATTAAGGAATATTTTGAACTGAACATAATATAAATATGACACATCAAAATGTGAAGAACTCAGTTCAGTGCAAAGAGAGAAATTGTTTGCTTTAAATTCATGTATTAGAAAAGAACATGTTTTCAACTTCATAAAGGAAGAAAAGGAAAAATAAACTAAGCCTTCAAAAGCCATAAAAGGAAGGAAATGATAAAAGCACAGATGTAAGTGTAAATTAAGTAAAAAGCACATATATAATGAAGATCATCAACAGAACCATTGGTTAGATTTTTGAAAATATCTAAAAAATTGATCACCTCTTAAAAGACTGATCCAGACATGATAAAAAATGAGAAAATCTAATTACACTATCAAGAACAAAGATGGTGGCATCACTATTAAAATGGAGGGGAATTTTTAAAAATCAAAGGATATTGTAAATTTAAATGATTGGGTAAAATGAAAAAAAAATCCTTAAAAATATAATTTAGAACTAATATTAGTTTTTCAAATATTTAATGAAGAAATAATATGAAATTATTCAAACTCTGACACAGTGGAGAAAAACAAAAGATTTCTCAATCTGTTAAATGAATCCAGCATGACCTTGATACCAATTACCAAATCCTTATTAAGACATTGCAAGAAAATAATAGCACAGGCAATATATCTCACAAATAATGATTTTAAGATCCTGAACAAAATATTACCAAGTAAGTCTAGGGGTCAATATACATATGATTATATATAAACACAATATAATAAAATATGAACATAGTAATACATAACATATATCTTATATGTTATATATAATTTATATAAATATACACATGTATGAGTGTCACTTTACATTAGTGATAAATTGTTCTTATTACAGGAATAGAAGATTATTTATTTGAAAAGCAATCAATGCCATTTACGACATTAACAAATGAAAAAATTGCGTGATAATCATTTCAATACATGAAAAAAAACTGCATTTTTGGAAATTAAAACCCTACTCATGTCATAAAAAATTATTCCTCTCCAGGAATCTAGGCAGAAGATAACTAGAACTTCCTTAATCTGAAAAAGGATACGAAAGAAAAGCCTATTTCTATCGTTACACTTACTGGGGATATATTAAATTCTTTCTCCTAAAAATCCAGAACAAGAAAAACTTAATATAAGCATAATGCCATCCAATACTGTGTTGGAGGTCTTAGTCAATATAGCAATACCAAAGAGCAAATGGGAAAGAAAAGAGAAATTGAGTCACATAATATCACACATTGAATGCCCCCAAGTAATTTACAAAGAAACTATTCAATTAATAGTTGTTTTAGCAAGAATGATGAATACAAGGACACAGAAATCAACTTTATTTCTATATACTACCAACAAATTCTTAGAAAAAGAAGTTTACAATTACCATTTGTAATAGAATTTTTTTTAAATTTATTTTTATTTATTTATTTATACAAGCACTGGGTACAGTCAGAAGCGTGGGAGGGTGAGGGAACCCACCAGAGCCAGAGCGGGGAGCAGAGCAGACAGAAGGACCGAAGTACACTGCTGAGGGGAGCAGCGGGCGGCGGGAGAGGTCTGCGCTCCATGTGGGACCCTCTTCTGGTGGCCAAGAAGCAGCCCGGGAATCAAACCGGCGCTCCAGAGGCTGCGGGCAACCTCGCAACCCAGCGCTCAACCGCTGCGCCACCAGGGAGGCCCTGTAATAGAATTTTAAAAACATTTGACACTCAGATATAATCGATTGAAGATATGAAAATCTTCTCTAAAATGTATAAAATAACAATAAGTTTTTAGTAACTATACTTATTTGTATTTCCTGAAAGTAGACATAAATCTTCTGGTCAGGGACAGAAGACTTACAGCAAATTTCCATTTGCCTGAATTTTTTTTCTTTTCTGGGAAGATGTGAAGTGTCCAATTAGATGCAGGTTAGGAATCATAAAAGTATTATTTTTATAATCATAAAAGACGTTCATATAAAAGAGGGCTAGCTGCCTGGTTTTCCCTTCTGTAGGACCCAAGACTTTGTTCTCTAAATGTAATTCCTTGAGAGAAAAAAAGAGAATGATCCTGGACTCAGCTTTTGGACATAAGTAATTGGCAGGCTGGGAAGATAAGGAAGGTATCTCTGAGTTTACAACCAAGGTTTTATCTCCATGGCTCCAGAATTCTTCTCCTTGAAATGAAAACTCATACCTCTGTAAAAGTAAATCTCTTCAATTCTCACTATCTATTTGGTTATCATTTAACTTCTAAGGCTTGTGTTTTTACCCCAGGTTTCAGGGAGCAGTGGAGGAGAATAGTTTGCTCCAGAAAACTCTACCCACACAAAAATATAAACCATTTTTGCCAAAGCTCCATCAGTATTCCCCAAATAAACTTTTAAAATATTTCAATAAATAGCGATAGACTTAATATTTTTTAGGGTCTTAGTTATTGGAAAAATTATCTACATAGTCAATACAATTCCAATCTAAATCTCAGAGGAAATTGAATGGCTGATTTTAAAATTTATTGGAAATTATAAAGATATAGAATACTCAATTTTTTTTGAAAAACATAAAGATGTATGGCATACAATCCTAGATAATAACACTGAGTTTTTATTATAAAACTATAAATTAAGACTGTGTTGTGTTAGTACAAGGAATAGACAAAGAATCCAATGGAATAGAAAATTGTATGTATGACTATTCTATGCATGACATAGAAAAATGCATGACTGTAGACTATACTTACACGATCAACTGATATAAGACAAACAGATTCATTTGATTTACATTTCAAAATTTGATTTACATTTCAAAAGCTAATGGATTGTCTTTTCAATATATAGTGCTAAATCATTTGTATATCCATATCCATAAAACACTAAAAGTTCTGGAATAGAACATAGAACAAAACTTTCATGACATTGAAATAAGCAAATATTTTTCAAAAACAGAACATAAAAAAACACATTAATTAGTTAATTAATGAACATCTTTAAATGACCAATACTATTAGTCATCAGGGAAACACAAATTAAAACCACAATGAGACAGCATTTCATACTAATTGGAATGGCTAAAATAGAAAAAGACTGCATAGCAAATGTTGGTAAGATAAGAAACAACTGGAATTCATACAATACTGATGTAGCAAACTGTTAAAACCACTTAAGAAAACTGTTTAACAATGTTTAGTAATGTTAAGCCTATATCTATTCCCTGATCTTCCAGGCCTAGGTATATATTCATGAAAAATAAAACCCTATGTCCCTCAAAATATACACACAAGAATGTTCAAAGCAATTGTATATATTATATATTAAAACTGGAAATAACCCAAATGTCTGTCAACCATGAAATAGATTAATATATTTTGATTAATTTATACAATGAAATAGTATATAGTAATATATGATGAATGCACTAATAATAAATAAAACCATTACATAGACATTATGTTGGGCAAAAATGCTATACACAGTGTGATTTCAGCTACATGTTGTTTCAAAAATAGATGATATTGATAAATGGTAGATGATATCAAAAGAATGCAAACTTCAGGGTAGGGGATATTGTCTGGGAAAGGACATAAAGGACAATCATTTTTCTCTTCATTTAAAATTAGAGTAAATAAATAAATCTTAAAAATTTAAAATAAAATAAAATAAGAGTCCATGTACCTTATTTATATTTTAAATCAAATATAAAATATTAGGAGTGTTTTTACCTGTTGAAGTATGTGATATTTTTTTCCCAGCAAGTTATATGTAAGACATGAGAGGATTCTAAGAAGGAAATACAGACAATTATCATTATTCACTGGAGTTACATTTTTATAATGTCACTGTGAATTCTGCATTAGCAAATATTGAAACATTTGCTCCTAGGGGAAATAAAAGGTTAGGTTCCTGCTAAGCATCTCTTCACAACACTTTTTGTCAATCGACAAATATATAACCTTGTTTTATGAATATTTCTGTTTAAAGACATCTAATTAAAATAATGTTTTGATTTATTAACATTGAACTCATAGTCAATAGCATCTAACCCATGCCTGAATGAAGCTCAGCCAGCACACAGATTTTCTCCATTAAGCATTTCACAACCTTCTTGTACTAGACAATTGAGCATTAAACTAATCAGCCATTTGGTACAGGAAAATCGTCAACAAAAGCACAAAAGAACAAAAACTATGGTACTAAATAAATTATACCAAAGACAGTATGGGAGCTGAAAGAAGAGGCCACAGCATCAACTTGTTCAACCTCAGCAGGATATATGTTTGTCAGATAACTCAATTTTTCACCATTCTGTGCACAGCCAGAAATAAGCACAAAAATGATTCAAGTATTGATTGGGGGGGGTCACAAGTACATTTTAATGAGTAAGTAAATTTGCAAATATGGGATTCATGAAGAATGAGGATTGAGTGTATCTAGCAAGCTGCAAGTCACATAAAACTTTTATCAATTCTCAAGTTCCAGAATTATGTTCTTATTGACTTGGAAGACATGTAGACTGATATAGAAGGAAGTATGTAGAAATCAAAAACATATCAAGGTTCAAATAAGAATGAGAAAAATATAGCAAAGCTAGAACTTTGGGCAATGTTTACACACACAATCAAAATGAACAAGAGTAATTGTCCCTGAAAGAAATAGTCAGGAGGTAAGATGGATAATATAGCTTCCTAGATTCAACTGAAAACTCAATTTCATCCTTTTGTGTTCCACTAAGTTCTTTTTTAATATGTCTTTGGGGGGGGTTCATTTCCAGAATGTCCTCAAGTGTTACTAATTTTGTAGATTAAAATATATCCTTTATTATATATATTAAATATATATTTAATATATATTAAAATTAATATATATTAAATATATATTATTTAATATATATTATATATATAAATTAATATATGCTATATAATTAAAATATATTCTTTCTTTCTTTCTTTCTTTCTTTCTTTCTTTCTTTCTTTCTTTCTTTCTTTCTTTCTTTCTTTCTTTCTTTCTTTCTTTCTTTCTTTCCTTTCTTTCTTTCCTTTCTTCTTTTTCTTTCTTCTTTTTCTTTCTTATTTATACATGCACTGGGGTACAGGCCAGAGGCGTGGGAGGGTGAGAGAATCCACCAGAGACAGAGGAAGGAGCAAAACAGGCAGAGGGATGGAAATACACTGTTGAGGGGAGCAGCGGGAGAGACAGCAGAGGTCTGTCGTGCCATGTGGGAATCTTCCCGTCTGGGCAGGAATCAAACCGGCGCCACGGAGGCTGTGGACAGCTTCATAGCTCCAGGCTCAACCTGCTGCGCCACTGGCCACTGGGGAGGCCCCACAATTGCACATTTCAATATTAGTAATGGGCATATATGTACACCCCATATTTATCACGTAGAATAATCAAAATTATGCTGCATTAAAAAAACAAGTTCAAAATCCCAGTGGCTTCACACAATAAAAATAGGCTGAGTGGTTTTGTGTTTTTTTTCTTCCTTTACCTACACAATGTGTCCTTTGCGAGTCAACTGGAGTTTCTGCTTTAGCAACAACCTCATTCCAGAGAACAGTCACTATCTCAAAAGTTGCTTCTGGAGTATAGCAGAGGGAAAAATATAGTTCTGAAGAATTTAACATTAGCAATAAATGCTTCAACAGAGAAGTGACATACATCAATTCTATATTCAATCACTGACCAAACCTATTAGTTAAATAACCTTATCCAACCAAAGCTTAATGTTTTGTTATGGATATTTGTGACTCTGTTTCTGAAAGATAGTGATCTGTGTTTTCTTTTTCTTGTAATATTTTCTTCTAGTTTTTGGTAAGAAGGTAATGTTAGCCTCACAAAATGAGTTAATAAGTATTTCCTCCTATATTTTGTGAAATAGATCTAAGAATTGGGGTTATTTTGCTCTTAAATATTTTTTTGTGCATACTCTGCAAATTTATTTTGGAACATACTGCATTGTGTTTGTATTCCATTTTTTTTTTGTTGTTTATAGTGAAATTCTAATTTCCAGCTCTTAAATATTATTAAATTTGAAGACTCTTAAATATTATTAAAATTGAAGACTCTGAGCCTGTAGTTTTCTTTACACTGAAAAGGAATGAGAGTAATCAGATTTTCTAGTTTTTTCTTAAGTCACATTTGGCATTTTATGTCATTCAAGGAATTTCTCCATTCAGTGTAAATTGTTAGATTCATTGGCATAAAGCTATTCATAATTTTCCCTCATTAAATTCTGTATTTGCAGGATGCATAGAAGAGTTTTCCTCTTTTGTTGTTGATACAGGTTACCCTGTTATGTAAGAGTTCCTATGAAACCTCTTATAAGTTGAAACGGTACCAAGCCAGGAAATAATTACCACTAATTTATATGGATTATTTTTGAGCATTCCCAGACCAAAAAAAAAAAGCAAATAACCTACCAAATAATATATAAAACCTAAAATAATATTAACATATAATAAAACCAGCAATGATATGGTAAATACACTGCTTCTATAAAATAATTCCTGGAGAAAAAGCTTGGCAATGTTACTATCATTGGGGTATGCTCTGCCTCTATAAAGGCTGCTGCAAAACAAACATTGAATGCTATTTTCACTGTTTGCCCTTTATCTTAAATGCAGAAATCCTCTTTGGATTTCTTTCAATTAGCAAAAAGATGTAATAATGTAAGTCGCCATAAAAACAAAATGGCATGGCATAAACTTTTGAAAAGTGACATACACCTCTGTTGGTAATTTTTATCTTTTTTCCCCCCCAGATCACTATGAATTGAATTTTATAAAATTGTATTGCTTTTTTTCAAAATGAACTTTTGATTTTACTTTCCCTATTATTTGTCGATCTTTCTAAGATTTAGAATGAATGAAAAATAGGCTGTGTTTGCAATAGTAGTGAGCCCACTAATGAGTCCAGGGTTTGTGGATATGGTTGAATTATGAAATTAGCAGTTAGATAAAAGGCAGCTCCCAATAGATCTGATGTCCCAATGCTAGAACTTCAGGGTAAACTGGAATTGCAGGGAACATCAGTCAGATTTAAGGAACTCTGCAGAGTTTCTCTTGCAAATATTTCAGGTGGCTAGTGGTTAGTTCCAGTGCATGGTAAATACTATTATTCATAAAATTATTTGTTAAATAAATCCCCTATGGACTGTGGATGACTTGAATAGCTACGTGAAAGCATGGCCAGGAAAATGTTGGACTGCACCAGCAGAGGACAGTATAGCCAACAGGAACCCTATGACAATTGTCACCAGAGTGAGGCAGTGGATCTGATTTGCCATCCAATCAAAAGGGACCCCAGCAAAGTGAGACCTACTCTGGAACATGCTCAAGATTCCTTATTATGTGGCTGAAATTTGGAATAGACTATTATTATTATTTCTACTGAATCTTTATAAACTTTTTATAAAACGACACTCAATCTGTGTGAGTGTTGTGTTTACAAGGGAGATCACTGATAAGAGAACAATGGCATCAATATAGATACTTAAATCAGCAGAGATTTTTTCATCGATCCTGGTGGAATTAAATAATAATTAAATAATAGTTAAATCTTACTCAAATCAAATAATTGAATAAGACGTTAATAACTTTTTGTGTTTGTATTCTAACCTCCCTAACTAGAATCCAAAACATTAGCCTTCTTTGTATCCTCCTTGATGTAACTCTGCTTCATCATTATCTGGGTAAGTGTAATATTAATAAATATGAATACACACATTATCATCCTAACTTTCAGCCAAATTCATAAATTACCTCTTTCCTTCCATAATTTTTCCAGAGATTTTCCCATATGATCCTATAAGGCAAAACTAGAAGAACATTAAGGTTGGGTAAAGATGGATGGTATGTGTGTATTTTGAGTTGATCTAACCATGTGACAGTAAATGATGTTCTTAGTCACTCCTGTGTCCACTTTCATTTTTCTTTAGCACTAGTATAGATAATGTGAGTTAAGTACATTGGTGAAATAAAAGGAACTAAGCAAATGTTGCAGGGAAGATATTTAATCAATAAATTCACAAAAATCAACATTTGTGATAAAACTGTACAAATATTTAGCTACATTGCAAAACTGTTATGAATGTTCCCAGCATGCTGTTTGGCGTTATAACAAATCACAAGAAAAACGATGTCTTTGTGAAATAAGCAAACGCAAAATGAGTAGCACTATACAAGATTGTTTGCTAGCTCTAAAATAATTGTTTACTTGAATTTTTCATGAAGGTTGTTTAATTAAATATGCTTGATATCTTGGGTTACATGCCATCTATTTCTCATTGCCACAAATGTTTCTCACTTGAGAGCTGTATGCAGGAAGCATTCTGAAAATAAAGTTTGAAGATAGTTTTTTTTTTTAAATAGAGGCATGTTTTATTTGTTTGTTTGTTTGTTTGTTTGTTTGTTTGTTTATACATGCACTGGGTACAGTCAGAAGCACGGGAGGGTGAGAGAATTCACCAGAGCCAGAATGGGGAGCAGAGCTGGCAGAAGGACCGAAGTACACTGCTGAGGGGAGCAGCGGGCGGCAGGAGAGGTCTGCACGCCATGTGGGACCCTCCTCCGGTGGCCGGGGAGCAGCCGGGGATTGAACCGGCGACGCAGAGGCCACGGGCAGCTTCACAACCCAGTGCTCAACCTCTGCGCCACCCGGGAGGCCCTGAAGATAGTTTTGACTGTTTTTTTGTTGTTGTTTTTAAAAATTTATTCAATTATGCCTGCAAGAGCTGGGGTACAGGCCAGAGGTGTGGGAGGTTAGAGAATTCACCAGAGACAGAGTGGGGAGCAGAACAGGTGGGTGGACTGTACACTGCCAAGAGGAACAGCGGGCGAGGCAGGAGAGGTCTGCTGCACCATGTGGGTTGCTCCCTGGCCGGCCGGGGATCGAACTTGTGCCGCAGAGGTTGTGGGAGGTTGAGGACAGCTTCATAGTTTGCATCTTAACCCCCTCTGCCACCAGGGAGGCCCAGTTTACTGTTTTTGAATGATTCATTTTATTGCCAGTACTATTTGACCTTTTACCAATTTTCTTCTTTCTAGCCATGTCCTTCTAAACCATTTTCAAGAAAAAAAACTAAATTACCCAGGGTTTTTGGACTGAAAATCACAAAAACTAGGTAACCTGGTGATATATATTGATTGTGTAATACTGTTTATACTGATAAGGAGCTTAGAAGGATGGCCAAAAATGGTTAAATGGAATTTATATGTTGTAATGCCAATATCATGAAATGGAATGTCAAGAAATAATTCTGCTAGCTATTTTAGTTTTTCCTTAACATTACTGGACATAAACACAACAAACAGAGGAAGTCTTTTACCTTCACTGTAGTCAGTTTTAAAAAAAATTTTTTTAAATGATTTATTTATTTATACAAGAACTGGGGTACCATTCAGAGGCACGGGATGGTGAGAGGATTCACCAGAGACAGAGCGGGGAACAGAACAGGCAGACTGATGAAGTACACTGCTGAGGGGAGCAGCAGGCGAGGCAGGAGAGATCTGCTGCGCCATGTGGGTTTCTCCCTGGGAATCAAAACCACGCTGCAGAGGCTGTGCTCAACCCGCTGCGCCACCGGGGGGGCCCTGTAGTCAGTTTTTAATTTGACACTCTCAGTATCAATCATCCTCAGTCAATCTTTTGAATTTTATTTAGGCTTCCACTTTCTTTTCTTTACACTTTTGCTTAACTTTTAATTAACATGCAACTTCACTATAAGTACTTGTGAGTTCTTGCTGTTATTCTTGACATCTAAAATTATTCTTCAAACTCTCAGAACATATGTAACAATGTAAACAATGTAAAGTGTTATTTTTAATTGTCATAATTGTCTGTTTGAGTAAATTCATAAATTATTAATATAGTGTCAAAGTATAATTTTCAAAAATTTTAAGTGACTCATACAAATGTAGAGTAAGTACCTGACATTGATATATTAAGTCATGTCTGAAGGAGCCAGTTAAATGGTACAACTTGTTCAATGATCATTGTGAGAAAATGGTTATGTATAGGAATTTTAGGGTAATGGTAGGAGACTGTTATCTATAAACTAGTTAATATTCTACAGGACATTTAACCATAACCTTTGTGGTTTCCATTTCTATCACATAGAAATTTCTAAGTTAACATTTCATTCATAGTATTTTGATTATAATCGAAGAGTAAAATAGTAAAGTCAAGCATATGTCCATTTTCTTAGAAAATTGATAGTTCTTTTTTGAAAGTTTAGACAATAATCTGTATTATATTGAATGATCATACATTTCTTCTACCCTCCTGCCCCATTTCCAAGTTTTGGATGTAAAATTTTTAATACCAATTTACCCTCAATAGCTATAAGTAAATCATGTAACTTCTTGGCCTCATTTTTCTTCCTGACTTTTAAAAAGAGTTCAAGATTAATTTTCTTACAGTGGGTTAATAATCTAATGTGTAAAGATGGTTCATTGATTTCACTGTTAGTAATTATTAGTCTTTTTTCTGAAAGTCTTCAAGAAACATTTATATATTTACATAAGTTTATATTTAATCTTTTCTCTGGGATATTTTTAGACATTAGGAACCTCTTTTCTATTCAAAGTTCAAGTATTCTTATGACTCATAGTAGACATCAAATAAATGCTTGTTGAATGAATACTTGGCCTTAGTGAACATTGCCCTTTTTTAATAAGGACTGTGTTATGTTGAAATCTATCTACTAATGATTTTTCAAAATATATAATGGACATTAATGCAAGGGTTTTCCTTCTTAAGTGTCTGTGTTCTTTATTCCAACAGATCTAGATTTCTTGCTAAAAACATTAAATTAATCTTGAGAAATATTTTCAAATTAGATGTCACATCAAATCTTTGATTGTAGAGTGAGGGTATTGTCCTTTGTTAATTAATATCCTTTAGATATATTTTATTAGCCAAAAAGTAAATAATAACCCCCTCACCTGTCTTTTTCATTAGCCTTTTCTAGAAACTATGATGCCAACAGTTTTCATGATTAACATCAGATTACTCATCTTTTCATTTGTCCTGAAAAATACTTTACATGATGGGGCTGACTGAAGAATAATGTATATATTTCTAGAAGCCATCACTTACACATTTAGATTTTCAATTCTGTTGCAGTCAGAGCAGATCCTTTTTCTTTTGTCAGAGGAAAGTGAACCTCAAAGAGGAAGAGGCCTCCATACCCATCACCATGTGGTCTCACTTTCTTATTCTGTCTCACTGGGGGTTAGGGGGGAGAATATGGGGAAGAGACAAACATTAGTCCATAACAGTGGGTATTTAAACCAAATCCTTGAGGAAAAGATGGGCTAAGGAAGAATAAAGGGCATCCCTCTATGATTCTTCCATGATGTCTGTGAATAAGTAAACATTGTATGTACTCAAAGCCAGCCATTTCTATGACTGACTTCTACAAGAAATCTGAGTTAGTACAATTTTTGTCACTCCTCGGAATGTGTATTTTGATTAATCATTCTGGTTGACTGTGATTCAGGTAGTTTCTGGACTATACTTAGAAAAACTCTAGATTAGATGATGTGTGAAATTAAATACCTCAAATTTGATTTAAAAACAGGAATTCACTTGAATTCCATTTAGTTTTAATACATTTGTTAGTATTTATTATCAAAAAAAAATAATGCTATCTCTGGCTAAGATCTCTTTTTCTCCTTTGTTTGATGCAACAAATATACTTTGCCCTGAGAATAGATATTCACTGTTAATAGGTTTTCCTTTTCATATTCTCTCCTATTTTTTTATTCATACTTTCTCAATGACACTAAAAATATAACTTTGAGTAATTTCTACATAACCAATATTATTGGTAATTATTCATATACTGTATATTTCTCTATATAATACATTCATTATTTTCCCTATCATTTTTAAATTCAATTTTATGACATAGTCTAGGCCACAGTGTAAGTTGTTTAGTTCAAATTGTTTCAAATGAATGTCAGCCTCATTTGCTTTTTATAATGCCCTTGAGCTATTCACTTCCATTAGCATTAAAAAATGGGGGCCAACAGAGAGGACAAAGTCAGAGCATCTGACTTCTATAGTCTTGTGCAGTTTGTAAAACTAATCTTTTTCTCAAAAAATGGATTATTTGTGTTGTTTTCTATTGTTTTGTTAATGTGTGCATCATTAATAATTTACAGAACACAAAAGCTAGGCCAATAAACTAATATATACTCAGTGATATTCTTCCTTTTGTGCTGCTTCTTAATATTAGAAGAAATAGTTTTCTTGGCATAATGGCTATCTCTGTTGTAAGGGGCTCTAGCCAATTTCTAGGTCAAGGCCTATTAAATGAAGCTTCTGAGAAGCCAAACATTTTAAATACCCTGGAGTTAAATTAAGGAGCTCTATTCAAAGACATCAGTGAAGGTGATAGTACTTCTACAATCCCATTAACAATTCATGAATTCTCAGCAAATGTTGATGAGTTAATTCAGTCACCATGGTTAAAACAAATGGAGCTTAGATCTGCTAGTTTTTCCTCTTCATCCACGAAACTTTAATTTGCTTTTTTTTTTTTAAATGGAAGATCTTAAGGAGGAAAGAAGACTTTGGAGTTTCTGATTCATATACCAACCCTACTCCTTATTAATAGCTTTAGGGAGATTTTGAATTTTTTTTTAAAGATTTATTTATTTATGCATACAAGAGCTGGGGCACAGGCCAGAGATGTGTGGGGTGGAGGAAGATCAACCAGAGACAGAGTGGGGAACAGAACAGGCAGACTGAGGAAATACACTGCTGAGGGAGCAGCAGGCAAGTCAGGAGAGGTCCGCCTTGCCATGTGGGTTTCTCTCTGGCCGGCTGGGGATCGAACTCGTGCTGCAGAGGCTGCAGATTGCTTCATAGGGTGGTGCCCAACCCCTTGCGCCACCAGGGAGGCCCAGATTTTGAATTTTTTACCCCCAAAAAAGTAGGAAAATACAACATACTTCATAGAGATATTGGAGGAATTACTATAAGAGGCAATGAAATATGCTAAGGGCAGACTCTTGCATATATTTTTCCCTTAAAATGATTATTATTTAGCAAAGGGCCAAACACTGATATAGGCAAATATGCATGCCTTTCTTTCCCCATTCTCTCCGAATTCTTTTTATTATTTCCCTACAAATTACAATAGATACTTCCCTATCTGCTCATTTCTGTTAGTGGGCAGACTGAGGGGCTCAATGGGAACCCCAAACCTGCACGCTCTAAATGGGTTCTGTCATCTGCCACTGTAGGGTAAAGAAAATGTCAGGCTTTTCTGCCCTTCCGCCATCAGGATAGATGATGGATCCTTGTCCTGAATGCATGCCTGATGGCGGGCACCTGGAATAGGGTGTGGGCATAGGTAGATGGGATTCAGCTGAGCTAAGACTGTGCTTTTAAGGGCGGCGTCACGGGGGGACGCCAGGAGCACCAGCACCAGCAGCAGCAGCCGCCGCAGCCGAAGCCGAAGCCGAAGCCGAGAAGCAGCAGAACGAACGCTAGAGAGCCCAGATAGAGTGAGGACTTGCTGGGGGCTGGGAGGCCTGCCAGCCTCCCAGCCCCCCAGCCAGCACCCCTGCCTGCCATATGCCTGGTGAACCCCAATAAAAAACCTGCAAAACTACTGAGGACTCTGACTCCTCCTTTACCCGGTCTGCATGGGATCAGAAAACCTGCACTGTGCCCTGTCCTGCCCCTTACAATTGGCGTAGTCGGCAGGATCCATGCAGACGGGTATTGGAGCCCTCCGAAGACCTGGAGGGACTAAGGAGAACAGACTTTGCCTGTGACGACGCTGGAGGCACCATGGCGGTATAGAAGATGGATACGTCCACGAGCTACAGGATGAGACCTGGCGTGAAGGAGACGCCCGAAAGGACAAGCCAACGACACCCGAAAGGACCAGCCAAAGACACCGGAAAGGACCAGCCAACGACACCGGATAGGACCAGCCAACGACACCGGAAAGGACCAGCCAATGACCCCTGAGGCAGCAGGCCATTGCTGAAGCAGGGAGAGGCCAATGGACTGATAGACTGATGAACTGATGATTTTGGACTGACAATCCCGCCAGAAGGCGGAGGACCTTAGCAGGTTATGTTTATTTTTTTGAGAATCTGGGGGTGGCCAGTGGGCCTAGATGGCCAAAAGCAGCCTGTGTATGCCCAGTGGCCAGGTGGAGGAGAAAAGCCAACTAAGGTGGCAAAAGCTGGTACTGATGCTAAGTTGAGAAGCCCTAAAGCGGCTGTTAAGCAGCCTGGGTATGCTGAAGCCCTGTGAGTCTCGTAAAATCACCTATGGGTGATGCCCTGCTCATTCTTGAGTGAGGGTGAGGAGCTGAGGAGCCCGTCCTTGTGGGACGGGTGGGGAATGTGGCTTGGGGTGGAGCCCAAGCCAAATGCAAAGTTTGGATCCCCAACCCATGTGCTTGTGCAGTGGGTTGGCTTGAGAGCAGGGGTCTGTGAGTCGCATGGGTGGCCATGAAGGCCGAGTGTTGGAGCGACTGCAGACAGAAACCCTGAGGGTTGGCGATTACCCCCAACAGAATAAAATTGCCAATCCCAGTGCTAGTGCATCCTGGGGGTGGATGCTGTGTGTGCCTTGTAGCCGAGACTACAGCCAGAGAAGGCCAGGAAGCCTGACGGCTCCTGGTGTGTTATAGCAGATGCCGTGAGTGATTTCCCCTCCCTCATATGAGCAGTGCCTTCGGCAGCAGATTTGGTGGCTCATCTGCTGGTACCAATAATTGTCTTTTGCACTTGGTTGGTGCCCTGCCTGGACTTATTTGTGTTCTGTTGTATTTTGTTATGTTGTATTTTGTTATTTGATGTATTTGCTTTTGTGGGCCATGGCTGCATTGTTTGTTTGCTTAGAAAATTGTATATATATGTATAGACTATATGGCAGAAAACCCTGAGGGGGTGGACTGTAGGGTAAAGAAAATGTCAGGCTTTTCTGCCCTTCCGCCATCAGGATAGATGATGGATCCTTGTCCTGAATGCATGCCTGATGGCGGGCACCTGGAATAGGGTGTGGGCATAGGTAGATGGGATTCAGCTGAGCTAAGACTGTGCTTTTAAGGGCGGCGTCACGGGGGACGCCAGGAGCACCAGCACCAGCAGCAGCAGCCGCCGCAGCCGAAGCCGAAGCCGAAGCCGAGAAGCAGCAGAACGAACGCTAGAGAGCCCAGATAGAGTGAGGACTTGCTGGGGGCTGGGAGGCCTGCCAGCCTCCCAGCCCCCAGCCAGCACCCCTGCCTGCCATATGCCTGGTGAACCCCAAATAAAAAACCTGCAAAACTACTGAGGACTCTGACTCCTCCTTTACCCGGTCTGCATGGGATCAGAAAACCTGCACTGTGCCCTGTCCTGCCCCTTACAGCCACTTATAGAAAAAGCTTGTTTTTACTGTGTAAGACCTTTAATAGAAAACAACTTTACTAGAATTAGAGTGCATGGCTAGAGAGAAAAAGATAATATTTTCCCAATAAAACACCCAAGGTTACCCATCCTCTCACGTGTAAAATGCCCAATGTAGGGTAAGGTAAAAAAGTATCAGGCTTTTCTGCCCTCCCGCCATTAGGATTGATGATGGATCCCTGCAGTCCTGAATGCATGCCTGATGGCGGGCACCTGGAGTAGGGTGTGGGCATGTGTAGGTGGATATACCTGGGCTGAGAGACTGAGCTTCAATGCAAAGAGAGAGAGAGAAAACACCACCAGGAAGGCCCCTGAGTTGTAAATTATATCTTGAAAGTAAAAGGAATGTTTCTGGAAGCTGAACTTCCAGTTGAACTGGAAGTTGAACTTCCAGAAGACAGAAACAATTTAAATTCTATTTTGAGACTTATTAACAATTTCTAAAGAGCTCTTAAAAATCCTTTGGCTCAGACCATACTCCAGAACCATGAAGCAGGTACCTTTTGGGGTGAAACCCAAACATCGTATTTATTTAAAGCTCCTCAGTAGAGGGTGTAGGGTAAGGTAAAAAAATATCAGGCTTTTCTGCCCTCCCGCCATCAGGATTGATGATGGATCCCTGCGGTCCTGAATGCATGCCTGATGGCGGGCACCTGGAGTAGGGTGTGGGCATAGGTAGATGGGATTCACCTGGGCTCAGACTGGGCTTTTAGGGTGGTGTCGCGGGGACACCAGCAGAAGCCTAGAGAAGCCAAGAATGAACGGAAGCCAAGAGAAGAAGAAGAGAAGCAGAGAGAACGCCAGATAGCTCAGATAGAGTGAGGATTTGCTGGGGGCTGGGAGGACTACCAGCCTCCCGGCCACCCAGCACCCCTGCCTGCCCTCTGCCTGGTAAATCTAAATAAAAGAACTGCAAAAGCCACTGAGGGCTGTCATTCCTGCCTCTACAGAGGGCCTCTCTGGTGGCACAGATTAAAGACAGCATCATCAAGTCATTAGTTTGATCCCTGGCCAAGGAGAAGCTCACATGGCGCAGCAGACCTCTCCTGCTTCACCCACTGCTCCCCTCAGCAGTGTATTTCAGTAGTGAATTTTCTCTGGTGAATCCTCTCACCCCCCACACCTCTGGCCTGTACCCCAGTTCTTGTATGCATAAATAAATAAATCTTTAAAAAAATTTAAAAAAGCTCTTCAGTAGATTCCAGCATGTAGACAGTTTTAAGAATCAGCATCCTGGATGCAAGTTCGAATTGCCTAGGGATACAAAATATAGATACCTGGTTATGTATTGCCAGAGATTCTTGTTTAATTGCTCTGGACACCCAGGTTGGAGATCAAAGGCAAGGGAGCCACATTACAAAGTGAAAAGGAGGAAGGATAGTAAGGAGGAAAACTTATTTTCAGACTTGAAAAAGAGATGAAAAGGGAAGAGGGAAGGGGAAGGCAGATCACGTTTAGGGTTTCAGAGCTGGAAAGAGGCTAGTTTACATCAAATGATCCAGCACAAGCTCTGTAATATAGAAGTGAGCTAACATTTCAAGCACCCTAATCCTGAATGCACAGCCCACGGGTAGGATGCTTCTATTTGAAAGACTAAGCAATTCTATACTCTAGACTTTAAAAAGGCAGTTATTCTAGCTACTATCAACACCAGGTGTGTTGTAAAGTATAAGACACGTTGGAAATTTTTCATTGGGGTTTTTTTTTATTTATTTATTTATTTATTTATTTATTTATTTATTTATTTATTTATTTATTTATACAAGCACTGGGTACAGTCAGAAGCGCGGGAGGGTGAGAGAATTCACCAGAGCCAGAGCGGGGAGCAGAGCAGGCAGAAGGACCGAAGTACACTGCTGAGGGGAGCAGCGGGCGGCAGGAGAGGTCTGCGCGCCATGTGGGACCCTCCTCTGGTGGCCGGGGAGCAGCCAGGGATCGAACCGGCGCTGCAGGGGCTGCGGGCAGCTTCGCAACCCAGCGCTCAACCGCTGCGCCACCGGGGCGGCCCTTTTCATTGGGGTTTAAGGTATGTGACTGGCTAGGAAGTGTGCACAGGATACTCCTGTCCCTCATGAACAGAATAGTAGAATTTGGTCTTTACGTTAATACTCATAGTGTATCTAGACTAGTAGTACCAGCAACAGGACGACTTTTGTCAGCAATGCAGTATCTCTGGCCTTACTCCAGACCTACCTAAACACACACTGATCAAATTTGGATTTTTAACAAGATTTGAATAAGATTTAAATGTACATTAACATTTGAAAAGTTCTGAACTGCACCCTGGGCTTAATATTTCAAACTTGTGGGCCTCCCTGGTGGCACAGGGGTTAGACAGCGCTGTCAAGCTTTTGCCAACCACTGCAGCATAAGTTTGATCCCTGGCCGTCCAGGGAGCTACCCACATGGCACAGTAGACCTCTCCTGTCTCACCTGCTGCTCCCCTTAACAGTGTATTTCAGTAGATCTGCCTGTTCTATTCCCCACTCTCGCTGGTGAATCCTCTCACCCTCCACACCTCTGACTGACACCCCAGTTCTTGTATGCGTAAATAAATATTTTTTAAAATATTTCAAACTTGTATTCAATTATGTAACTTAAATTAAGGCTATCCTGCTGCTATAATATTGTTCAATAATATCCTTAAATGCAACTTTCATACAAGGAGCTTGTTATAGTGCCCAAAGGAATAGAATAACATACTGGGATTTCTTTGTGCTTACAGAGTAACGCGTGGCGGCTTGCTATTAAGTGACTGCATGTGTGGTAGAAGTGGGTCTAAGATTTCCTTCATTGTAATCACTTAATAGTAAGGTTGTGATAGACATTCTCTTTAAATAGTGGTGGCTACATATAGCTATAAAAAAGAACCTAATTAATTATAAATTAAACTGGTCATAAGGCTGGCCTAATATCTACATTTGATAGACTAGAAAAATGGGGTCTAGAAGGAGTAGGGGCTTATGCAGGGTTTCACTGATTAATTAATACTAGTATGAATATCTCAAAACCTCTGAATTCCAAGTGTAGTGTTTTTTAACTAACGATAGCCTATTCCTTTAGAAAACCAGCACATCCTTTTTTTTTTTTTTTTTTTGCCTACAAGCAGAGGAATGGAATAAAGGTGAAGGATTGAGCTTTAAGCTCATAAAATTAAAAAAGAAAAGAAAAAAAAAGAAATGTCAATGTCACTTGTGAACCATACGTAGTATACAGACAGACCAGAGGCCACCTACAAGATATGCTGTAAGAGAAATAAAGGACTTCCTTCCCAAAGCATGGTTTATAAATGTTAAAGCTCAAGAATCATTTATGATTTCCATTTCTGTACAGCACTTTGAAAAATCTAGAGGCAAAATATGTTTGCTAACATACCATGAATAATTGTTTTAACTGTGCTAAATTTTAATTCTCAGAAGAAAGTACATTAATGACTCTAACATAGATATAAAAATGGACATGCATTAAAGATTTAGTTTTACAAGTTAGTCAATGAGGGAATCAGATATGTTAAAACTGTTTCAAGGAAAAGACCACAATTACAAATTTATGTGGAATAAAAGAATTAGAGTAGAAAAGCAGGCACAACTTGGTTTTTCTGCAGGATATCAAGAAGTCAAACAAAACTCTGTTAGACAGAATTTTTATATCCATGAGCTATCTACAATAGAAAAAGCGGTGCAAAATAGCTCAAAGGCAATGAGCAAGTCCATACCTTTATGGGTCTATATAACCAACCCATAAGGATGTATAGTAGACAGTGCATAGTTTTTTGTTGAAGTACAGTTTTTTTCTACAACTGATTGAATAACTCATCATTCCTTTTCTACAGCTGCTACAATGAGTGTGTAGTAAATTCTCTTTAAAATAATTCAGAGTAGGGCCTCCCCGGTGGCGCAGCGGTTGAGCGCTGGGTTGCGAAGCTGCCTGCAGCCTCTGCAGCGCCAGTTCGATCCCCGGCTGCTCCCAGGCCACCGGAGAAGGGTCCCACATGGCGCGCAGACCTCTCCTGCCACCCCCTGCTCCCCTCAGCAGTGTACTTCTGTCCTTCTGCCTGCTCTGCTCCCCGCTCTGGCTCTGGTGAATTCTCTCACCCTCCCATGCTTCTGACTGTACCCAGTGCTTCTATAAATAAATAAATAAATCTTTAAAATAAATAAATAAATAAAAATTCAGAGTAATAAAGCATGATCACTACCTTATGCTACAAAAAGGCAGATTGAAAAGGATGAAGACCTAAATTTGAAAAGCAAAAATAGCATGTTATTAAAAGATAATGTGGGATAATATGGTATGGAGATAAGATTTTCTTTTTTTATTTTTTAAGTACAACTGGAGAGTTGTCGTGTATTTATTCAAACTATATAACCCAGCTTGAAATCTTGGAGACATACTTGACTGTTTATAGTCCTTATTTAACTTTACTATTTTTGCCTTCTCAACTATTTCTTCCTCTTCTTCTAATTATTGAGGTAACATTGTTTAGGGCACTGTATGTGATTTAGAAGTATAGGATCACACCTTTTCAAAATGTCTTAAAGAAAAACTAAAAGGCACAAATTGCAGGGCAAAAGAAAAACATGAAGGTGAGTACATCAAAATAAAGGAACAGTGTGAGCAAAGTTAGATATATGATAGATTTGGACTAAAACCAAATGACTAAAACCAAAACAAGACTAACATGTAATATATGGGGAATTTCTTCAAATTAACAAGGAAAAAGCATGAACCCCAATGAAATAATGGAGGAAGAATTTTATCCAAAACTTTTTTTCATTGTAACATACCACCTGGTTCCTAGGTCCAACTACTTTTAATTGATGGCGATCACTAATGTATTTTTTAAATAACTCAGTTATTGAATGGCCAATTTAACTTAGTTTGTAACAACAGTCAAATGTTTCCGTCATTGGAACACTACACTGTAAAGTTTTGATAATGGAGAAGGAAAAGTCAAGAACGTGACTACTGCATTGAGAGATTCTATTAGGAAAAGGAAATGTTTGTGACAGAGAAAACAAGGTGTCTGGCACTTTGGGATTTGAAGAGCTCTTAAAAGAACCTGCAAGAATCTTACTTAGGTGAACCCAAGGCAAAGTTTGCCATTTGGGCTACTCTGGTACTGTTTCTCAGCCTTTCTTCTCACTCACTTGAATTTCAAAAGCTAATGCATTTATAGATCAAGAAAATGAAACTTAAAATTGTGTATACACATCTGTATTTAAATCTGTATATTTGATAAACTGCATAGGTTTGCTATAGATTCATTTGTGATTTATATGGCTTAATGCAATAAACCTCAATTCCCAGACAATAGAGAGCTTAATCGAATTTTAGTTTTGATGAGATGAGTATCTACTGGATATGTATATCTATAAAAATAGGGATGGTGTATTACAAGATCAGAAGTTGTAATAATTAATGACTTGGTACAATTTATAAATCGAAGTTCCTAATGTTTAGCACAATGTCTCACATATGGTAAAAAGTTCAGTAAAAAACTGTTGACAGAGGGACATAAATGTCCTAATGAAATGTTTTCATTTTCACTGAACTAATTATTAATTCAACAATCTATTTATTATCATTAAATTATTACCCAAAAGAATAGCTTATGAACAACCAGTACAAAGTGAAAGTTACCATTTGGGGCAGATATTTGCCAATTTTTGAAAAACATATCTCGTGGCCCTCTTTAGGAGATCAATATTTCAAGAGATATATTTTGCAAGTAGTTCATCTTGGAAGACTCATTAGAAATTTATAATTTTAAAAATCAGATATTTTTGTGTGCATTGAGTAATTTTTATATAATCTCTTCTAAATATTTCCCAGGCAAAATAATTATGGCAATACTCTATTGCTCTCTACAGTAGGAAAGTGAAGTCTCCTTAAACCATTTAGGTACTAAGAAGACCCAGAACTACTTTTGGGAGAAAATATTGGCTGTATCCAAAAATAGAACCTTTGCTTATCTCTATTAGAAAGAGTCAAGTTTTCTATTCAAACATGTGCCTCCTTGGTGGCCTTAATTTTTATAACAAGGAGTCTTCCTACTTTGACAATTAAGAGATTGACAGAGCATATCAATCTGTATTTGTCTGGCAAAACAGAATATGCTCATTCCAAATTTCTACCAGAGTATGTCCTAGATTGCTTATTGTCCAATTCTTATAGTGCTTGCAGGGGAAAATTATTGGAATGATGATAAAAATATTTCAAGTACATTTCTCTGTATTAAACAAGCTTTTATTTTCTATATTTTCAATCCATTGACATCTGGGGTCTTGCTAACCCTGGAGGAACTGTTCCTTCCAAGACTGGTCAATTCCTAGCAATAGTAAATGCTGTACTTGTAAAAGCATCTTTGCAAGTGCAAATCAACCATCCAGAACCCACACCCTCCAACAGATCTCTTTTGTTGGGCTCTTATAGACTTTCATAGTCAGGGCCCCTATTCCCCTGACCTAAGCACCCAAGGACCTGGTAGCAACTATCAGAGCAGGCCTTACATCCAGAGCCTGCTAAGATTATTCAGACTAGCCTATCCGAAACCTGCTTACCCTGTTTCACCTATTTCTTTCCATGAAAACAAAACAAAACAAAAAAACCAAAAAACAAACACAAACAAACAAACAAAAAACAAAGAAAACCCAAAACACTACAGAGCCTTTACTTTCATTTCTCTCCTGTCTCCTCTGCCTCTTGACAGACTCTGGTGCTTCCTTGTATGGTTGTGCATGAAGTAAGTGGAATTGTGAATAACAAACTATCTTTTCAATCACAATCATCACCTCATCTATTGGTTTCACCAAAACTGAATAATAATAAAACCTACATTTAAAAACAAATTTTGAAACAGACTGGATGTTCAGATTTTAACATTAGATTTAGTCTGAAATATAATTGTCTTGCTTCTATTGAATAATCTTTTGCATATGTGACATCCACTTATGTTTCAGGATTTAAACAGAAACAAGTGTACAAACTATGTTATTAGATAAAAGTAAAGTTGTTACTAATAACATAACACATTCTTGCATAAAATGTACCTTTTATGAATTCATGGAAAAGAAATATAATCTCAACCTACTTTGAACTGCTGCACTGTATGGGTTAGCTCCCTGGCTAGGGATCGAACTCATGCTGCAGTGGCTGCCAAAAGCTTCATAGTGCAGAGACTTAACCCCTTGTGCCACCAGGGAGGCCTTATTACTTTAAATATTATATGAGTTTTATTCAGTGGTGAGTTGGAGTTGGGTCTACTGGCTTGTGAAAGTTAAAAGCTAAATCTCAGGAAATTGTATGTCGGTAGTTTGAAAGTCCATAGTTGGAGTAGTTACACCATAGCAATTGGCAAACTCTATAAGCCAACACTCCCCTAATCCCTGTGGAGAGCCAGTAGTTAAACATTTATCAGCACACCACTGTTATTGTTTTTACATTTGTTTTATAAACTAGTTTACTTTTACATATATAGAAATGATACCAGCATTTTTGGAATTTCAACCTAGTTTACAACAAATATTTTTAAAAATGCCAAACATTAAGAAAACTAAATATAGTTTGCATATCAATAACCAAGCCACTTAATTTTTACTAGACCAATAAAATGTATTGTTAATTTACTTCTTTTTTTTAAAAAAGATTTATTTGTTTGTTTATTTATCTATGTATTTATTTATTTAAGCACTGGGTACAGTCAGAAGCGCAGGAGGGTGAGAGAATTCACCAGACCCAGAGCGGGGAGCAGAGCAGGCAGAAGGACCTAAGTGCACTGCTAAGGGGAGCAGCGGGCAGCAGGGGAGGTCTGAGCGCCATGTGGGACCCTCCTCTGGTGGCCGGGGAGCAGCCGGGGATCGAACCCGCGCTGCAGAGGCTGCGGGCAGCTTCGCAACCCAGCGCTCAATCGCTGCGCCACTGGGGAGGCCCGATAATTTACTTCTTAAATGAATAAAAAAGCTCAACTTGATTCCTTAGGTAAAAGTGAAACAAATAAAATGGCCATGCCTTTGCTGTTTATAGATGTTCAAATAGGAACACACCTTTGTGGTCAAACAGATGATAATGATGATGTTGATGATAAGAATGATGAAGAGAGAGAATTTCAAAATTTCAAAGAAGGGTAAGATGAAGCCTAATAACACTGGAACTCCAGAATTCAAACAGGAATTTCAGTCTTCTGTGGCTTGAGTTTAAGGGTTTAGCTTCATGGCAGCAGGAGGAGAGTATTGATAGTATCCAGTCAACAAAAATGAGGCTGAGTTAGGCTAGATCAGCTAAAATCATTCTTTGTCAGACTGGAAACAGTGTCTACACCTAATCCTCTATCTTGAAAAAGAGGCAAAATCAAAATGGCATCTGGATTCATAATGAAATATTTGTTTGCCTTTCTATTTTGAATTACTAAAGATGTCAGACCTGTGATTATAAATACAGAATTCAGGGTTAAAAGAGCTATAATGTTTACATACTTTCAAAGTGCATGACACTTATATTTTATAATACAGTTAAGCTATAAGGTGCCAGTAAAATAAGGAAGCAATTTCTATCCCTTCTGAGGCATTTGTGAAACTAGAAATATGAAACCTGGCAAAGTACAGTTGTTTATAAATTAGCTTCTCCTGCTAATTAACCTTGATTGTGATGATTCTCTAGGAAATACATGTAAAATTGGTTTTCTTTGTTAAAAGTTCACCATGCAGCAAAGTAAAAGACACTTTAAATTTATTATGCTTGGTCAAAAACACGTAACTTATAATTTAACATCAACATTTTTTAAAAGTATATGGTCTAGTGTTAATTACATCCATATTTTGTACAACAGAGTTCTAGAACTTTTCTGTCTTGCAAAACTGAAATTCCATATGCATTGAACAATTCCTTTTTATCCTTGACCTGCTTCTGCTGCTAACAATCACTTCCTGCATTGTTTGAAGGGTCTGGCTACTTCAGATATCTCATATAAGTGAAATCATGCAGTTTTTGTCTTTTTGTCATTGGCTTATTTCACTTTGCATTCTGTTGTCAATGTTCATCCATAATGTAGCATATGACATGATTTCCAGAAATTTTTAAGTTAATATAGTCTTACTCATTTTTGCTTTTGTTTCCTATGCTTTTAGTGTCATAACCAAGAGATCATTGCCAAGTCCAATGTCATGAAAATTTTCCTCTAGATTCAAAGCTTATGTTTCTAATCCACTTTGAGTTAACTTTCGTATATGGTGTAATATACACCATTTCTTCATTCCTTTGTAGCTGAAGATTCAGTTTTCTTAATACCATGTATTGAAGAGACCATCCTTTCTCCATTATATATCCTTGGCATCTTTGTTGAAGATATTTTGGTCTTATACAAAGAGTTTCTTTCTGGATTTTCTGTTCTGTTCCATTGCTTTATACATGTCTTTTTTTTTTTTTTTTTTTGCTAGTACAACATTATTTTTATTACTCTAGTTTTGTAACATGATTTGAAATCAGGAAGTGTGAGCCCTTCAGAATCATGTTTTTAACAGTTAAATTGAAACAATGAAAATTGACTATGAGACAATTACACTTTATTTTTTAAAAGATTTATTTATTTTTATACAAGAACTGGGGTATAGGCCAGAGGCGGGAAGGTGAGAGGATTCACCAGAGACAGAGTGGGGAGCAGAACAGGCAGACTGACTGAAATACGCTGCTGAGGGGAGCAGCGGGCGCGACAGGAGAGGTCTGCTGCACCATGTGGGATTCTCGCCACCAGCCAGGAATCGAACCTGTGCTGCAGAAGCCACGGACAACTTCGCAGTGCTGCACTCAACCCACTGCACCACCAGGAGGCCGGAGACAATTACACTTTTAACAGTGGGAAGTGGGGCCTCCCTGGTGGCGCAAGGGCTTAAGTACAGCATTATACAGCTATCAGCAGCCACTGCAGCATGAGTTCGATCCCCAGCCGACCAGGGAGCAAACCACATGGCGAAGCAGATCTCTCCTGTCTCGTCTGCTGCTCCCCTCAGCAGTGGATTTCAGTCAGTCTGCCTGTTCTGTTCCCTGCTCTGTCTCTGGTGAATCCTCTCACTCCTCAAACCTCTGGCCAGTACCCCAGCTCTTGTATGCATAATAAATAAATCTTTAAAAAACAAAACAAACAAATAAAAAAAACCAATGGAAAGTGGCTTTGAGGACAATATTTTGTGTCAGTTTCTTATACATTTTTATTAGGTGTGCCACTGAGTATTACCTACTCATTGAGTATTACCTACTACATGATGAGCAACAATTTGTGTAATATTTGTTGAACAATAAATACAAGAACACTGCTAACCTATAGCCATGACAATAATGAGGTGTGACTAAACTGTAATAAATTTTTACATACACATAAATTATGATTCAGAATATTTTCCACTTTCAAGAATAGGCTTTTTCAAATAATGTTAAGAAATATCTTATGGAACTGCTCTTCTTTATGAACTGGTCTGTGATCCAGTGAGTGAATAATTTAATAAAACTGGATCACTACTTTCATATCTTGTATTATGTTTGACTACAAATGACTAGGTTGTTTACAAATGTCAAATTCTACTTCAAAGAATAAAGGCATTCATTACTGAGTAGGATTGGGTGATTGCTTCTAGGTAAGATTGTTTAGTTGCAAATTTTTAACATATTTGTTTTAAAAACCACTTTAATTGCCTGATATACACTTACTTATATGTAGAAAAGTTTTGACTATGAGGAAACTTAGAAAATAAACAAAATTATAGTGAACAAAACTAGATGTTCACAGATGTTACCTGTCCATGGAATCATCTAGATCTAGAAAATTGTCTATGGAGCACTGGTCTTCATTATATATTCTTTCAGTGATTTTTATCACACATTTGGGACCTACAATTCATATACCATGCAATTGACCCATTAAAGGTATACAATTCAATAGTTTTAGTATATTTTCAGGGCTGTGTAATTACAACGATCTAATTTTAGAACATTTTTTTCCTCTTAAAATAAATTCCATAAAATAAATTCCAACCCTTTAACTGTTACTCCCCAGCATCAAACTCCCTCCCCCAGTTGCATCCTTTAAACAACAACAAATCTTTCTGTCTCTATAGATTTGCCTATTTTGTATAAATGGAATTATATAGTATGTGATCTTTTGTGATTGACTTCTTTCATTTATTAACATATTTCAAGCTTTATTTTTTAGCACATATCATTATTTCATTTGTTCTTTTGTTAAAATATTCCATTGTATAAATATATTACATTTTATTCATTCATTCATTATTTGATGGACATTTGTGTTTCTTTCCCTTTTTGATGGTTATGAATAATGGTGCTTTAAACATTACTGTGTATAGCTCAAAGACTGTTAATGTAAATGTTTGGAAGTAAAGATGGGAAATATTATGGTGCCCTTTGTCATACATTATAAGAACATTTTGCTTCAGGACAAAAGTATGCATTGCTTAGATTATTACATTCTTCCAGCTATCTGATTTTATCTTGTCTTTCACTGTCTTTGAGGTATTTTCTCTGAGGAGTAGATAGCTAAGAGCAATGCAAAACAATTCCTGTCTAATGGCCTATTAACTCTGTCAGGTGAAGGTTCACTTGCCTTCTCATCTCTATTGCAGATTAGAACAATTTTATTTTCATTTACACATTAGTTTTGGTATTTCTGATCCTTAAATGTGCATCTGTTGTTGTTTTTGGAGTCTGCGGGTTTGGAGTGTGGGTTTGGAGTGCGGGGTCCTTGGGTTCACTCTGTTTCACCAGAGCTCCCGTTTCAGCGACACACAGTGAGTTCCCCAGCCTAGTTTATCCACCAGAGACGTTAGTTATATTTAAAGAACAGGTTTATTAGGGAAGGGATAAAACAGAGACACTTGCATAGACACAAGTGGGAGGAAGAGCTGCCCAGAAGGGACAGGTTTGCTAAGAGAGGCCTGCGTGGTTGTAGGCAGGAGGCCTTGACAAGTCAGGGGCAGGCAGGAGGCTGCTGCCCTGCAGAGGGAGAGAGTTGGTGAAAAGAGATGCATAGTCACAGGTGGGCAGTGGGAGTGCTGCCCCCACCCCCCCAATCCCAGCCTGTGCAGAGACTGCACTGATTGTCTTCTTCTTTTTAGGAGGGGTCACTCCTTGTGAGTCTTCAGTTCTTGCTACTTTTGGATAACTAGGTAGAATTTGAAAGGGACTGGAGATTCTAAAATGGGCTCAATCTCTATATCTTTACCTTTGGATGAGCCCTCTCCCGCCCTCAGATACCTGCTTGGATGTTATGCTTTGTAATCTAGGCTTCCGCCCCTAAATATCATAGTCTGTGCCTAAGGATACTAGTTTCTGCCTAAGGATCTTGGTTTCCATAGCTGTGTCAATGGCTATGTTAATCTCTTATACTCCCATATCCTTGTGAGCCAGGTTTCTGGTCTTGTGGCACAGCTTCTTCTCAGTTTTTTTTTTTTTTTTTTCTCTATTCTTGTCCTCCATCACATTTTGCGATTTTCTCATTAATGAATTACATCATTAACATGTTTTAATTTAAAAATCTATATGGAAGTCATGATTTTATCTTTCTTGAATCCGATGTTTTAATAACAAGCTCAGTATTTGTAGGCCTCCAAAAGTTACCCATTTTCTAGTAGAATTAGAACTTGTATGGCTCTGAAAAGTAGCACCAGTTGGTCTAGAAATTTCTGAAATCTCAACAGTACTCTGAAATTTAAATATACCTCTAAGGGACTACAATTTTTGTTGATAGTCTTAAAGTTAGAGGAAAGTTTTAGGCAGTTTACATGATTGGCTTCTTTTGAACCTTAATGATATGCAAAGCAGTTTCCTTTTTTAAAAACTATCTAAATCCTACTGTTCAGAATCAATTGCATATTTGATTTCTGCGTGGTAAGCCTCCAAGACAGTATTTATTAGAAGCATTTTGTATTATTTTTATTGATTCCTTTTCCTTAGTCTGTTATGAATTGTTTGTTCCTTATATTTTTCAAGTTTTACATACCCAAACATATGGTTACAATCTCCCCTAGAAGTCATATTGTCCATAGCTGGAAACAATTTCATTTAAAGCAAAATAAAAGTCATGGTAGTACACAATGACCTTGAGATTTGAAATCCCACAGGAACAATCAGAATGCTTTAAATGAGGTGATGATGATGTACACATATTTTGGAAACACATGCCTATATGTAAATATCTACATTTCTGGGTCAGTATTCATCTAGAGTAGCCCAGGGTGAATTTTAAGCTGAATATTAGATTTTATAGGTATATTCACCTTTCAGAAAATAAAGCTGTGACTATTTATTCATGCATCTAAATGCCTCATTCGGCCTTGGTATAGATCTCCTTTTTGCAAGCATGTGATAATCTATCAATCAATTGTTATGTTGCTGGATTTGTTACAGGACAGGGAGAGGGGCATCCCAGACCCTGCAAACCTGCCTGCTGTAAATAGGTTCTGTCATCTGCCGCATCAACACAAAACACATGAGACTTTAATGGGAAGGAACCTTAATACAATTAGGAAACAATACAGGAAAGGCAAAGAATATAATTTCTAGATCAAGTACCCAAAGTTACCCATCCCCTCGTGGGTAAAAGTCCATCCAAATGAGATTGGCTTAGACAAGGCCCCAAAGCCTGCCACAAGTCTAAAGCATCTTCCAGTGGGGACCCACAGAAAAGGATCAGAAATAACTGGACAAGGGCCTCGCCTGGTGGCGCAGCGGTTGAGCGCTGGGTTGCGAAGCTGCCCGCAGCCTCTGCAGCGCCGGTTCAATTCCCGGTCTCCAGCGAGGGTCCCACATGGCGCGCTGACCTCTCCTGCCATGTGCGCTGCTCTCTTCACCAGTGTATTTCATCCGTCTGCCCATCCTGTTCCCAGCTCTGGCTCTGGTGAATTCTCTCACCCTCCCACACTTCTGACTGTACCCAGTGCTTGTATAAGTAAGTAAGTAAATAAATAAATCTAAAAAAAAGAAAGAAAGAAAGAAAGAAAGAAAGAAAGAAAGAAAGAAAGAAAGAAAGAAAGAAAGAAAGAAAGAAAGAAAGAAAGAAAGAAAGAAAGAAAGAAAGAAAGAAAAGAAAGAAAGAAAGAAAGAAAGAAAGAAAGAAAGAAAGAAAGAAAGAAAGAAAGAAAGAAAGAAAGAAAAGAAATAACCGGACAAATCTGGAGGGAAAAGAGCAAAATCAAAATCAAGACAAAAACTGCCATTGTCACCTCCCCATGGATCTCACTCACATCTGTGTCAACCAGTCCAAGACCAAAAGGCAAGCACATTTTCTTCACGTGTCTCTCTGCTCCATGTGCCTCCTTCAGGTCTCCTTCTGGCTCTGCATCCTGCTTCCTCCCTTTTTCAGTCTCCTCTCAAGCTTCTTCTCTCCCTGCTCAGCTTCACCCTCCTTTTGGGTGGGGCAGGAAACCTGGAAACTCCCCCTTTCCTGGGGACCACCCTGGTACAGATTTACTTAATTTCTGAAGCTTTTGAGATGAGTTCAGCTTATGAATTTGCAAAATATGTATAAAAAATTTTATTAGAGCACACCATACTCAGATACATGTAATTTATTATAAGAAAATTAGTCATGGTTTACAAAATATCAGACTAGATTGGTATATGACAGAACAAAGTAAAATATTAAAATCCAGGGCACAGGGTTTAAAGTCTCAGCTATCAAGCTATCGCCAGTCACTGCAGCATAAGTTCGAACCCCAGCCAGGGTGTTAACCCAAATGGCACAGCGGTCTTATGTCTTCGCCTGTTGCTCCTCTCAGCAGTGTATTTCAGTAGATCCACCTGTTCTAGTCCCCACTCTGTCTTTGGTGAATCCTCTCACCTCCCCTCAAACCAGTGGCCTACAGCACCATTTTTGTATGCATAAATAAATCTTTTTAAAAAATATTAAAAGCCACAAAATTCAGTTTCCTCCTTTTAAATTTAAAATATGTTAAATTTACATTCCTGGCAGATATCTTATTTTTGTTTTCAAAACCACATTATTTAATCACTTTCTAAAATTTTAATTCATATAAATTCAATTTCATCTCACACGAATTTGTTTCTATTTTAGTAATTGCATTTTCTCTGAGGAGTCAGCCAGTTCTCAAATTTCATCATGCTGTTTCTGTAGTCACAACATAAATAAGATGTTCAGATTATTGTTTGAGTTTTTATCATATTACAGTTTGGAAAATAAATAGCATATTGTCTTTTTTGTATAAACCATCTGGGTGCCATGGCTGTAGAACTGAGGCTACCATAGCGGGAGAGGAGGAGAAAGGATGGAGAGCAAAGTATGGAGGGGTCCCAATGAACTATGGCGGAGGACAATGGGTACGTAGGTGCTGAGTGTGTAACGTACATCTGAAAGGATGTGATCTTATACCTTTAAATCATATACAGTGTTGTAAACTAATGTTATCTCAATTAAATCAAACAAACAAAACCCCTAGGTGTAAGGGAATAAACAAGTGGCTTGTAGGATAGATAATTATTAATGTAGAATTTACTAGTGTTCTACTCAAGTAAAAAAAAAAAAAAAATCAGGGCCTCCCCAGTGGCGCAGCGGTTGAGCGCTGGGTTGCGAAGCTGCCTGCAGCCTCTGCAGCTCCAGTTCGATCCCCGGCTGCTCCGCGGCCACCGGAGGAGGGTCCCACATGGCGCGCAGACCTCTCCTGCCGCCCGCTGCTCCCCTCAGCAGTGTACTTCGGTCCTTCTGCCTGCTCTGCTCCCCGCTCTGGCTCTGGTGAATTCTCTCACCCTCCCGTGCTTCTGACTGTACCCAGTGCTTGTATAAATAAATAAACAAATAAATCTTAAAAAAAAAATGTATTTAAAAAAAAAATCAAAAGCAGAATTAAGACACTGATTTCCTGGACTAACTAGGTTCTTTATGGATAAAATGACTTTTAACTTTTCTACATCAAAACATCTTTAGAAAACTAAAATCTTGCAATTTTAGTGAAAGTTTTTCTTTTAAGGGAAACAAAGAAGACCAAAGCGTATGAATTAATCTATACATCTAGAGTCTAATTAAGATATTACTTGAGTGAAGAATTTTGGAATGGCATAGTCAAGAAACTAATTCTAAGGCCAGCAACATTTCTAGATACAATTAGTGTTTGCTATTATTTTAGGACAAGAAGAGGGCTGGTTGATCAAGATCTGCCCACTGAATGAAGATGAGTAATTGTTCATTATTTATCTAATTCAAAACTCTAATAGTGTATACATGTAAGGCAATATGATATATTTTCAAATTTTATTTGAAACAATGTTAAAATAATGGTAATTGATAGTTCTCCATATCAGGATTGTGACTTAGAACTCAAGGAAAATGTACTAACAACCTCAGGGCAACACCACCCCCCCCTGCCCTCCCCCAAAAAGCGTATCTACATACCACATAATGGAATTTTCTTAAAATGCTTTTTATTATAATGTGATTTTTTTTTAAAAAAGTAACAAAGTGTTTTTTTTTTTTTTTTAAGGATTTATTTGAGCCTCCCTGGTGGCTCAGCGGTTGAGCGCTGGGTTGCGAAGCTGCCCGCTGCCTCAGCGGTGCCGGTTTGATCCCCGGCTGCTCCCCGGCCACCGGAGGAGGGTCCCACACGGCGCGCAGACCTCTCCAGCCGCCCGCTGCTCCCCTCAGCAGTGTACCTCGGTCCTTCTGCCTGCTCTGCTCCCTGCTCTGGCTCTGGTGAATTCTCTCACCCTCCCACGCTTCTGACTGTACCCAGTGCATGTATAAACAAAACAAACAAATAAATAAATAAATAAAACATGCCTCTATAATAAATAAATAAATAAAGATTTATTTATTTGCGCATATAAGAACTGGGGTACAGGCCAGAGGTGTGGGAGGGTGTGAGGATTCACCAGAGACAGAGTGGGGAGCAGAACAGGTAGACTGACTGAAATACACTGCTGAGGTGAGCAGTGGGCAAGACAGGAGCGCTCTGCTGCGCCATGTGGGTAGCTCCCTGGCTGGCCTGGGTTTGAACTCACAGTGCTGTGCCTCTCGTGGCACCACCAGGGAGTGGCTGGTGATAGCTTGATAGCACTGTCTTTAACCCTGCGCCACCAGGGAGGCCCCCATAATGTGATTTTTTTTTTTTTACAAAGTGGAACTATTGTGGACATTCTGGAGAAGATTTTATTATCTAAACTAGACTGGAAATAAAACAACAAAGATCGCTTGTTTAAATGTAGACAAATGGGGTACTTAATTATTTACTTTAATAATAAATTTACCAAGTTAATGCCATGGAATAGAGAGGCTACTGAAATGTCTTTGCTATTCTTTGATATTTTCTGCCAATTTTCACCCACTAAGAGTTTTAAATAACTATTTGCCCCAACAGTTTTGTACAAAGAAGAGCTATGCTATCATATGATTCCAGAACTAGGCTTGGTGTCTCTAGGATAAGAGTATTGAATATGAGTTCAAGTGAAATGTTTTCAATTTGAATATCAATTTGACAGTTTGCTAACTGTTCTCACTGAAGGATCACTATTGTCTCTCCCATTTGTTTCAGTCTTGAAATAATAAATTATTCTGAAGCATAGTAGTAGACATGCCAATTGCAAGGATCCCAGAGTTCAGATGCAGCCTGGAGGTGGAGGACTGACAGATAGAGGACCACTACTAGAATCCTTCTGCCAGAGGGTCTGATCTGCTGAAAGTAAAATGAGCTTCAGCATAGATAGGTAAACATCTCACACTCATTTTTTTTTTTTTTTTTACCATGCTCTTGGTACTGCTGTAATACTGAATATGGAAAAGAATGGTTATAATAGCCATTGCTTGAAAGTGATAGAAAGGAAAACATCAATGTCTAGCCCAATAAAATTCTTGGTTTCCTTTTTCCCAAATAAAGTTGGGTAAAAAGAGATGATGTAACACTTTAACCTAAATGCATAGTATAAATTAAGTACCAAGTACTTGTTAATTATTCATCTAATTAAAGAATGTAATAGTGCATATATGTAAGGAATTATGATATATTTTCATTATGATATATATCTACTTTAGTTTATTTATAGAGTTGAAGTATTAAAAATAATTTTAAAATGACTTTTAAGAAATCCCAAGAACTTCCACGGTTTATTACTTGTAGCAAATAAAATTAAATACTCAAACCTATCATGAGTCTACTTTTAGGCTGAAAAGTCAAATACTGGATGTATAATAAAATGAGAAATGCACCAAAATGATAGAATAACTTTTCTTTCTTTTTTTTTTCCAAAGATTTATTTATTTGTGCATACCAGAACTGGGGTACAGGGCAGAGGTGAGGGGGTGAGAGGATTCAGCAGAGACACAGTGGGGAACAGAACAGGCAGACTGACTGAAATACACTGCAGAGGGGAGCAGCGGGCGAGACAGGAGAGGTCTGCTGCACCATGTGGGCAGCTCCCTGGCCCACCCAGGATTGAACTCACAGTGCTGTGCTTAACCCCTTGCGCCACCAGGGAGGCCCAGATAACTTTTCAATGGCATGCCCACAGCCATAAATGTAGTTAAGAAGTCAAGCTGAATCATTATCTTTTCATTTGGGCAAAAATGACAACTTCTAGAGCATAAAATCCATTGATGTGAGCTTTATTTTGTAGGTAAAATCATAAAACCATACTGATCATAGATCTCTCCAATATTGTATTCTGAAAGCAAGTTGAGTTGTAGGATTCACTATTTTAGAGAACTATATTTGACCTCTATAATAGTGTGTGTGTGAAATACCATCAGACTGAAAAAAATCCAGATTTAAACTTTTACCCTCAAATAAGGATGGTTCTTTTGAAAGATAGATCTTTAAGATACCTGAATATCATCATTCAAGTTTGAAGGTGACAAAGCACTGTGGTATTTACAAATGTCAAAGAAACAGTTGTAACTAAAATTTTGGTAAACAAAGCTGTCTCATCACTATCAATGCATTTTTATTAATATTGTTAAAGAAACAGTAGTAAGAATAAAATATATTTTATGTTAAAGTTATGTGTAAAATTATCTACAGGAACTACTTTTCCATCACTTTTGTCTATTCCATAAAGAAGTTATTCTGGGGCCTCCCTGGTGGCGCAGCGGTTGAGCACTGGGTTGCGAAGCTGCCCGCAGCCTCTGCAGTGCCGGTTCAATCCCCGGCCACCGGCGAGGGTCCCACATGGCTCAACAGACCTCTCCTGTAGCACCCGCTACTTCCCTCAGCATGTATTTCGTCACTTTGCCTGCTCTGCTCTCCGCTCTAACTCTGGTGAATTCTCTCACCTTCCTGCGCTTCTGACTGTACCCGGGGCTTGTATAAATAAATAAATCTTTTTTTTTTTTTAAAGAAGTTATTCTGAGGGTCTCTCTTGTGGTGCAAGGGTTTAAGCACAGCACTGTGAAGCTGTCCACAGCCACTGCAGCACATGTTCGATCCCTGGGGGGGCCAAAGAGCTACCCACATGGCGCAGCAGAACTCTCCTGTCTCACCCGCTGCTCCCCTCAGCAGTTGATTTCAGTCAGTCTGCCTGTTCTGTTCCCCACTTGTCTCTGGTGAATCCTCTCATCCCAGTTCTTATATGCATAAATAAATAAATCTTTTTTAAAAATGTTATTATGGAGACATTTAAGTTTGTTCTATACTTGTCTCTCCATGAACTTGATTGATGTTAACACATAGTCAGGTGACCTTCCTGATATATATATATCAAGGAAATCTTCAAATTCAGCTTAATTTCCCCTCTTTGTAAGTTTTGATTCAGGTTACACACAAGTAATTTAATTATTTGAATATTTACTCAGGATATTCATTAAGAAAAATTTAAAAATACATTGAGAAAACTCCTAAAAAATATAGAATACATTGTGTGCTCTTAATGTACCAGTCTCATGATCCTTTCTTACTAACCATGATATTCATTGGTTACAAAGGAAATAAGAATAACAGCCCACAATATTCTAGGTTATTTTTGGAAGACTGAGAAATCTGAAACTGAAACTCTCTCCCTAAATACATTGCATTTTGAATGTTTTACATGTTAATACTAAATCTCACCTTTTGTGCCATAAAACCGCCACTATCTCTTTCCAATTGGAACACGCAGAAATTTCTGACCTCTAGCCCTCAAGGCATTCATGGTCTATTGAACTGAATTTTATTAACCCTTATTAAAGTACATATACCTCTCCTTTTCTATAGACATGCACATGTTGTCCAGAACAGCACTGACCAGCGGAAATGTCTGTGATGGAAATGATCTTTACCTACACTATGCAATAGAGAACCTACTAGCCACAGTAGCTACTGAGCCCTTCAAATATGGCTAGTGAGACTATGGAACTGAATTTTCTTTTGAAATATTTCTATTTGAATTTAATTTACTTGAAATTAAATGACCACATGAATTGGATTAGTATGGTGCAGTAGACCCTTGAAGCATTCAGAAAATTGTTGTTATGAGCAATTCAAGAATCTCAAATTATCAGCACTGTATTTTAAAAACCCTGTCATATATTCCTTCAGTGTGAATCTTACCAGAAGTTTCACATTTGAAAATAATAAAACTCAAACTAGCCAAATTCTTTAGGTTGCTTTTCTGTATGAATCATCTTTTTGCAAAGAGGTGTAAGACAGCTTTTATTGCCAGTTCTGCCCCCTCTTCTACAGACAGAACTCGGCGATTAGGTTCCTGCATTTATTTAGGTTATTCTTCTAAAAACATGGTTTCCATGCTGCAAATAAATGACAGGAACTTTTCCACTAAATTATCCCAGACAGCACAAATGTTCTTTCCCAAAGTGCAGACTGGCTCCACGGCCCCCTCACATTGCCTATTACATCTGTTTATGTGTATAGAAGTGACATCCACTTCATAGACAGAGAATGCCAATTTCTTGGGGAAGCACCCAGAATTTGGTGGAGATATAGGAAAAGAAAAAATTTCACTGTTCAAAATAAAAGATACTTACAACTGAGTAGCTAGGAAGTCCTTTTGAAATTAAGGGAGAAAGATTTTGCTCACAAAGCAAACTTTCTGGAGTCCCTATCTAGCCAAAATCATTTACTAGTTGATAAAGCTGTGGGTAAGTCACAAAACCTGAGCCTCCGTTTTCCCATCTGTAAAGTGAAGATAATAATAGTTCTGTTGGTTAAGCCTTGTGCATGACTTTGAAATGGGCAAAATTATTGGGTATTCTTCCACTGAAATGCTCAATGTTATCTACGGGGTTCTGGGGTTTTGTGGTTCTAGAGTAGCCTGCTCTTTTGAGTAGGCTATTTTACTAGCAGGCTGCTCCTTTGACTATTTTACTACTCTATAAACTATAGAAACTTGTAGTAATATAATTGTTCTTATCTACAGAGATGGATTTTTTTTGGTACCTTAGAGATACATTTGATTACTACCCTAGTAGTCAGATAATTCAAAATAGAATATTAAGCAATTTCGCCTCTTTCTTGTTTGTCCCTAAAAGTCTGTTCTTCATACTCTGATTTGAATAGGTTGCAATATCTTGCAGATTCGCTCCCTAATTAATGAGTTAAACAATATTTTGACAAATCTTTATTTATATTTTCTGTGAAAATCATGTATTCACGTTCTTAACAAATTATTCTTTGAGAATTTCTACTGAGTTTTGGAGGATCGGCTTAATGATCTATCTTGATGGTCATGCTTAGTTTTATACTTTGTGTTAAGGCTGCTACACTTCCGGTACTTAGGGAGGGGTGGTATAAAGAAGGGGTACTGAGCATTTATAAAAGGGTTGGGGGATGCTGAGAAACGCTTTCCTGACAACAAACTCAGAAGACCTCATTTCCTTTGAGCAATGGAGCCTTAAGGTCAAGGTGGGTGTCAGGTGGAACGAAGTGACCCAGATGGGGGGCCCACAAGGTCTTGGCCCTTCTGGAGAATGGCCCTGGATTTTGGATGCCCTGAGGTCATGGAGTTAATTGCAGGCTTTACGGGGTCCCGGAAGCAGGTAGCCCAATGAGCTAGTTCCCGCCAAACCAACACCCTGGTGGCGAGGCCGACCGGTCCCAGAAGGGCAGTTCTCGCCCCAGGCCTGAGAGGCCCCTCGCCCACGGCCAAGGGGGTGGGGCGGCCTCGCCCGGGGCCGGTGCTTTTCGCCCTCCGTTGGCCGCCAGAGGCTCCCTCTCTCTCCCTCTCCTGGGATTTTGCTGCCGGGCTCCCTCTCTCTGCGGCCCTTGAGTTAATCCCATCAGCCGAGGTGAGGCACCTGTTACCCTGGGCCTTCCTCACGCCCGCGGCCTCCCTCCCATAACACCCCGGCTCCCGGGCGGTTTGGCCCGGCGCGGGGGAGCGCACGTGGGCGAAGCCCCTCACCCCGGCGGGACCCCCCCGCCCCGAGGGCGGCCCGGCCCGGGTCGCCGCCCGCCCGCAATGGCGTTGGGGAGCGCAGCGCGCCTCCCGGGGCCGCCCGCCGCGGGCAGGGCGCGCGTGGGGGCCGCGGCGCGCGTGGAAGCCGCCGCCTCAGCCGCCCTCCGCGCTGCGCCGTGAGGAGCGGGCGGCGGGGCACCGAGCGGGCCGGCGCGGAGCCGAGCCGCGGCCACCGCGGGGCGGGGGGCGCCTCCGAGGAGGGGGTGGGAGCCGCGGCCGCCCGACCCTCCCCGCCGGCGGCGGCTCCCGCTCGGGTAAGGGGGGGCTGTGCACGGGGCGAGCAGTTGGGGAGGGTGCAGAGGAAAAAAATCGGGATGTACAAAGGCTGAGTTGCAGGCTGGGGGTGGGGGTGGGTTGTGGTGGAGGAGCGATAGGTTGGGGATCGGAGGCATTATCAGTGGGTTCTATTGTTTCCTGGCACATTGGGAGGAAAAACAAAGGGATTTATTATTATTACCCTGTCATTTTTTTTTCCTTTTCTTTTTTTAATGTGGCCAGGGAGCTCGGCTCTCCCCGTGCCACACTGGGATCCGCCTGGCAGCCACCGGGAGCCGCAGCCAATGTGTTAGGACTTCAGGTGCTTCTTGGCACAAAGCTAGACTGCGACCTCCTACCGTAGCGCTTGGCGTCACCTGCTCTCCCGGCCCTGCCCCGGGGCCGAGGGACTGCGTCCCGAACCAGGCTTGGGAATCGGCTGCCTCTCAAGTTGGTGTTATTTATGTTTGTCTTTTGTGAGGGCAGGTTTTGAATCCCCCGGCGGCCCCCTCGCCCCCGCCTCCGCCCCGCTCGGGTTCGAACTGGCGGGGGAGGGAGTGGGGGTGTGTGTAGGGGGGAGGGGAGGGTGTGTAAGGCTTAAAGAATGTCAGGGTAGAAGGAAATTGGCGATGCCTTACAGAAAAACAGGCACCACACTCTAAAGCCTTTCTTGTTTGTCTGCATGGGCCATGCATGCGTGCTGGGCCAGGAGCCGAGTTTGGAGCTGATTTCCGTGGAAGTGTGTGCTTCCTCAGCTGATGGTGCGTGAGGGTGCTGCGGCTCGGCCTAGTATTAAAAAACAAAACAAAAACAAAAGGGAAAATCCTTAGAACCCCAAGGTCTGCTGCTCAGCAGATCTCAAAGTCTTTGATTGCTGGCATGTTGGTATAAAATCCAGCTGTGGGCTACAGGAGACAGCAAGCATGCATTGCGTTGCATCTGGGGGCTGTAGTAAGTTCGAGGCAAGGAGGAATAAACAAGTCAGGGCTACAAAGAGAGGTTTCCTGGGCTGTTTACTCTCTTATGGTCACATCCTAATGTATTTATTCCCCTGGGAGTCTACATCTCGCTCTATAACGAAGACTATTCACTGTTAGGAAACTTCCAAATCTTTGAGATGACCGAACTTAGAGTGAAACTTAAAACCATTTAAGAACTTTCTTCTGCTTGTTTTGGTCTGAAACTGCATTAGCCTTACATTGGAGATGCTGTCAATGAGAGTTTTGGACCAAAAAGAGGGAAGTAAGCCTTTATAGGCATGTTTTGGAATTTGTAAACATAAGTTCCAAACTTTTCACCGTTCTAATACAGAAAAAATAAGGTCTATCTGACATGGAGAAAACTGAATGAAGTTCATTTTCTGAACAGTGTGATGATTTCTTAAAGATGAACTGCTAGTTTCTTTTAAGGTCATTGGCAAAAGCAATCAAAGGAGGCTGAAAGTGTTGCTTTCAAGTGTATTTATGCGCAGCTTGTATGTAAGTGATTTGGGGAGGGAGCTCCAAATAGTATTTGAAACATTTTTGTTATCAAAGCTCAATCAGAAATCTAACTTTTAACTTCCCATTTCAGAAAGCAATTTCTTCTGTTTGACGTGTGCTCTACCACTTTGAAAAGGAAGTGTGTAAATGACTAAACAAATTCATATAAGCAAATAAATTCAGAAATTCATTCTTTTTTTTTCATTACAGATCAACCTCTAGTCTTGCTTTGAAAAAGCCATTTTGTGTAACTCTTGACTGAATGATTTCCCAATACACCTGTTGGGAGGATCACTAACAGAGTATGCCATTTGAGAGGTACTTTTTCTTGACCACCTACTGGTGATTAGAGAAGAGAGGTGTTTTGTCTTTCTGGTTTTTTTTTCCCCTGATCATTATGAACACTGGCTTTACACCCCTGAAGTAAAAATGTTGAAAACCGAGTCTTCAGGTGAACGAACCACTCTCAGAAGTGCCTCTCCTCACAGGAATGCATATAGAACTGAATTCCAGGCACTGAAAAGTACCTTTGACAAACCCAAGTCAGATGGGGAACAAAAATCAAAAGAAGGTGAGGGCTCCCAGCAGAGCAGGGGGAGGAAATATGGCTCCAATGTCAACAGAATTAAAAATCTATTTATGCAGATGGGTATGGAACCCAATGAGAATGCTGCAGTCATTGCCAAAACAAGGGGGAAAGGTCGACCTTCATCCCCTCAGAGAAGAATGAGGCCCAAAGAATTTCTGGAGAAAACAGATGGCTCGGTTGTTAAATTGGAGTCCTCTGTTTCAGAACGAATTAGTAGATTTGACACAATGTACGATGGTCCTTCCTATTCGAAGTTCACAGAGACGCGGAAGATGTTTGAGAGAAGTGTGCATGAGTCAGGACAAAACAACCGCTATTCCCCAAAGAAAGAGAAAGCCGGAGGGAGTGAGCTTCAGGATGAGTGGGGTGGTACCAAGTCCAACAGAGGCAGTACCGATTCCTTAGACAGCCTTAGCTCCCGGACCGAGGCTGTCTCCCCGACTGTGAGTCAACTGAGTGCAGTATTTGAGAACACCGACTCCCCCGGTGCCATCGTTTCAGAGAAGACTGAGAACAAGGAATACTCAGTGACTGGGCATTATCCCCTGAATTTACCATCGGTTACTGTTACGAATCTTGACACCTTTGGTCACCTTAAGGATTCTAACGCTTGGTCTCCTCCAATCAAACACAATGATGATACTGAGGATGCTCAGAGGAGTAATACAACTCCAGTACCAGAAGTGGCTTCGAAAAGTGTATCTGTAGTTT
This sequence comes from Talpa occidentalis, assembly GCF_014898055.3. Taxonomy (NCBI): domain Eukaryota; kingdom Metazoa; phylum Chordata; class Mammalia; order Eulipotyphla; family Talpidae; genus Talpa; species Talpa occidentalis. Next base: position 85,631,503 of record NW_026555331.1, read on the forward strand.
CTGTGCCTAGTGAAGAAACACAGCTGAGCAAGGAAGCCGAGGGCTTCACATGTAACCAAGAGACTCCTGACAGAATTGACAAAGACATCCCTGAAAATAAGACAATGCCAGAGTCTGATATTCCGTCACCACAAAATGATCCTTTAGAAGATGCTGAAGCTAATTTGGTTGGACGTGAGGCAGCAATGCAACAGAAGGAAGAGCTTGCAGGTGGTGATTTTATCTCTACTGCTGCTTCTGGAGCCAGTTGTGGAAAGGAAGTACCCGAAGATTCAAGTAATTTTGAGAGTTCCCATGTTTACATGCAGAGTGACTATAATGTATATAGGGTCAGATCCAGGTATAATTCAGACTGGGGAGAGACAGGCACTGAACAGGATGAGCAGGAAGATAGTGATGAAAACAATTACTATCAACCGGATATGGAATACTCAGAAATTGTTGGATTGCCAGAGGAAGAAGACATCCCAGCAAATAGGAAAATTAAGTTTAGTAGTGCTCCAATTAAGGTAAGTATGCTTTTGAAGTTTTTTCTAAATTTGTTTTTAGTATTTGGGCCTAACTGTGTGCAAAATACATTTGACAACTTATAGTTGATTTAAAAAGGTTGGAGTTTGAGAGATAACCGTCCTGTTCCTTAATGTGCTTTAAAGTTGCATCAACCACTATTGAAAAAGTTCAGTGATTGTGAGATACATTCGAATGGACTGGAGTAGGAATAATCTGAACACTGAAAAGGAGATACTGAATATCTTCTTTCATTAGTTTTATCTAAAATTCCCATACATAATAAAACTTTCTGATTGTAGACATAGGATATGACTTATAATGTACAATGGGAGAGTTATGGTAACCTGGAAATAATATTTTTTATTCATTTGCTTATAGAAATCTGAGTTATCCCTTACTTAAATGTAAGTGGGTTGAGAGGATTCTTGGAACTTTTCCTTTTGTATTGTTACTTGGTAGTGAAAGTTTGATTCATGGAAATGTATTAGCGGACTTAAATACTATAATTGGAAAGCTATCACTGTAAATAGCTTTGAGTTCAGAATTTGTTATGTAGTTTTAAAATGAAATCTTGCGCAACGAAGGAAAATTGATTTGCCATTCCTGGATTTATTTTTACCTCATCAAAACTGGATAAAAGCCAATTGAATTTGATACACTATTCTAATGACTTGACTTTTAACATTAGGCATAAAAGAATAACAAAGTACATTAGCAGCGGGTGGTGAAACATTATTAGCTGATAATGGTAATAGGGACAGGAGGGGGCTGGTTGAACATCAGAATTTCCTGGAGTGTTTTTTCAAAGTTTACTTGCCTACCCAGCTCAGTCCTTAGATTCCGGAATGCTCTTCTGAGGGAATCTGGAGGGTTGTGGTGGCAGAATGTGTTGAAAACCCCTTTCTGGGCTGGGGGCTTCTAGCTTACACAGTGTAAGTATGATGGATTTGGAATTTGAGATGGGATCTTTTAAAATTATCCCCTCCGAAATCTAAAATCACTCTTTATTATTTCCAGCTTTTGTAACTTCCATATAAGATTGTAAGATTTATAATTCTTATAAATATGGCAAAGAGAAATTTTGATACACTCCATAGCAAAGAGAACTCTGATCTTACTTTATGATATACTATTTTGAAATGAAATAATAACCTGTGAAATTATTTGTAGGTGTTAGCCGGCAAACTTTCCTTCATTGGAGTAAGGCAAAAAGTTCTGGATCAGAATGGACCATGTCAGTTAAACTCTGTTTAAAATAGAATGGCGAATCTAGTTTCTAAATAAGCCAGGTTTCTTTCCTGTGTTTCACTACTTTCCTTGTTTATTCTCTCTGCTATCCCCAATTCCAGCACCCTCTTTAGAGGTGCTCATCCTCCGGCTTACTCATTGAGCTCCTAACTTTCATCTTCCTTGTTCTGTTTGGAAATGCTTCCTTTTGAGCATCCTCTTTATGCTCCTTTAGGAAGAAAGCAGTAAGATTAAATTGTTTCACATTGAGCAAGGCAGGAATAACAGAGACGAACTCTCTGAGGAGTTTGTTAAACTCAGTGACTGACTCCCTAATAGGAGAATAGCAGCTCAGGAAAATTTGTCAAGTAGAACACCAAATGGGGCCCCAGCCTTGTATTTGGATCCTATGCTGCACAAAATGTAACCACACAGTAATAGGTTTAATGGATTTAAAGGATTTATCATTGAACTATGGCTGTTCATATGTAAACAGACTTTCTGGGTACCATCTTTGGGATTCGTGTGTTTCCCCCCCCCCCCACCTATTTGCTAGAGACTATTTCATATAGCAAAGAAAGAAATAGAGTACATACATTTAAATCACACCAAGAGTAGATCAAACATAAGATTTGTGAAACCGAAAGATAATGCATTGCGTTTTCTTGGGCAGTTAACAGAACTTGTTGGAGTGGATTAAGTTTGCAAACAGAAGATTCATTCTTAGCCCTTGGTAATGAGTAAGACAATTACTCTTTCTTGTTGTTCTCATTGTTTAACATGTAAGTGGATTCACTTGGAAATTTGAGAGCTACTTTTCTACTGGTGGTGGTGTTTGGATTATTCTCCACTTAAGATTTTGCTCAGAGCGTGGGAATCCTTAACTAAATTCAGAAGTATTTATTGAAGGCTTATCCCAGGTCTTGTCTTTTGGTGTTAGCTGCAGAAAAATAGAAAAATCTGTAAGAATCCTGCTTTTTTCTGTGAACTTGTAGAATCAGTCCATAAACACTTGGTATTTAAAACCCTTGTAATGCAATTTAAAAGCCTGTGCCAAAATGTCTAATGTCCTATGAGTACTTTAACTGTAGTTGTCTGTACTGTGTAGAGTGAATGGGATATCATGGATCATATATGTGTTTCCTTATTCTCTTCATAAAGCTTTATTTATGGAATGGGAAGTTCTGCTTTCTACCCTAAATCTTTTCCTTTGAAATTTAAATATACTCCGTCTTTCAGAAGCAACAGGGAATGTATTTCTTACAGGAATGATCTTTGAAACTTTTACATTCTTTTCCTGATAGTCTCATTCTTCACTAGGATATTCTCAGCATCTAGTCTTTTATTTAAGATCTTGGTTTTGATTTCTCTGTGTAATGTTGTTCTCAGTTTATATTTTAATTGTTCTGTAGATGTTTTAAATAGAGATTTTCTGAAGATGCCTTAAACCTGGACCTAGAAAACTTCAAAATAATAGCTGATCTCTTTTGTGTAGCATGTTCCTTACACATAATTGTTGGTGACTTTTGGAAGTGGTTGGATTGTATTGCTGACTGGCATTTAGTATGACTTCCTTATTTTTTCAGGACACAGTTGTTTCTTGATGCACAGGTTGATGTAGGTCATAGGCTTGAATGTAAAACATTAGAAAGGAATTAATAATAGCAAATATAAATTCCAATGTTGAGATAGGGAGTGAGGTAGTGTTATGAGCCATACTCATGTGGAATTATGTCTTCATTCTCAGGAATTTCTCAAAACCTGAGGGATTGAATTAATTAAATATGTTTCAGATACATTAAGGAAAGGATGACATTTTCGTTGTTTTTTTCTTAACTAAGAACATTTACTTAGCCCTTACTCAGGAGCAATGCAAATGTAATAAATATGTAAAATGACAAGCCGATTAAGCCAGCAATTACTGGGGAGTGGGATCATATACAGTCCATTAAGGAACCATCTTAGGCTATTCTGCTTAATTCTGATCTGGGATGATATTTCTAAAGTCACAGCAACCCCGTTAAGGAAGTGATACCCTTTTGTCCTTTGGATTGTTGTTCTTGAAACATGGCATATCTGAAAAAGGAGATTTTCCCAACTCCCACAAGGAAGGATATTACAGGGTTAAAGCTGAGGTGAATTGTGCTATACTTTTCTGAGCTTTCATCAAACTATATGAACTTTGTAAAGCTGGGGTGCAAAGGAAAAGCCCCAAGGGTAGCAGTGCTTCTCCAAACCTTACATGATAGTTGTTGAAAAAGGATCCTTTAACATTCTCTCCCTTTCTTGGGACTGAGTTCTTGTCAGGAGGTACTGGAGGCCTTTTTCTACAGGATGTTATTTAGAGCATGGTTCTTCTGAGATCCAAGTTTCTGTCTTTGTGGCGCTTTCTCTTTCTTCCTAGCCTTCCTGCTCAGCACTGCTTAAAGGTTAATATGAATATGAATCATGAGGGATCTTTTAAAATGCAGATTTCTGATTCATTAGGTTTTATGGGAAATTCCCTTTTCCTTGTAGTTAGCCTGCAAGTACACTACCAGGTAAACTATCCCAGAGATTATGGAATCCATAGGCTGAGCAATTTTGAATGCTTGAATCACATAATTTTTGAAATCAATTTACAGTAGACAGCCATAGGCAAGAGCAAGCCGTGGGTAAGTTAACACAGTTAAGATAAGGTACAAATAAGGTTGGAAGGACCACCATGCTGAGTCCTGGGTACTCATTGTTCATGTGCCCCGTCCCTGTCTCTTCATATCAGCTTATCCCCATTGGTGGTGTGGTTATGGGGACTGGAGCTGATAATTGAGCAAAGACTCTCCAAGATAAAGGTGCCCAGGGCCGATGATACTTGCAGTAGGGAAGAGAGTGAGGGCAAGTGCATTTAGATACAGCTGTAGCCTTACCAGTTTGCCTGCTGAGAAGCCATGGGTCTTATTTGTGTTTTTTGGGTAGAACACCTGTGGGTCCAGAGTAGAACCATGTCGGGTGTCCTAAGTGAGTGGCTGATACGGAGATGACGCAGCTGTCAGCCCAGAGATGGCATGGTGATGGCTTGGTCATTCCACCATTTCTACTTACCAGTAAACCTCTGTTTAACAGATTTTCTATTTTGAAAAGTCTTATAGGTTATGAACTTACCTATTTTTAGCACACCCTGTGGACTTTGCCTTTGTTTTACAAACTATCACTGTACTTAATCCAGCTTAGATTCATTATTTACCGCCAGTGCTTATCCCTTCTTATGCATTTCTTCAATTCCATTTATTTTCTTGACTTACAGAATAGAATTTAATATTCTTTAATAATAAAGTGACATCAGAAAACGTTAAGTCTGGGGTGATTTTTTTTTCTTTTAAGATTTATTTATTTATTTATACAAGCACTGGGTACAGTCAGAAGCATGGGAGGGTGAGAGAATTCACCAGAGCCAAAGCGGAGAGCAGAACAGGCAGACTGACGAAGTACACTGCTGAAGGGAGCAGTGGGCGACAGGAGAGGTCTGCGCGCCATGTGGGACCCTTGCCAGAAGCCAGGGATCGAACCGGTGCTACAGAGGCTACGGGCAGCTTCGCAACCCAGTGCTCAACCTCTGTGCCACCGGGGAGGCCTTGGGGTGATATTTTTCTAACAAGCTCTCAGGTGGTGCTGTTACTGCTGATCAGCAGACCATTATTTGGCACATGATTTTGAAGTATAATCTTTGGGCTCCTGAAAATGGCTGTGCAAAGCAGAGAAAGCCCCTTTAACAAATTTGCTTTCCTGGATCTGCTACAGCCAGCTGTACAGGATATTCTTTGATGATAAAACAGGTGAAAACTTGTAAAGTGAGTGAGGCACTTTGTTTCTGGACACCAAAGTGGATTATAATCCCTAAATTCATAAGCAATTTGATTATTTCAAAAGTCACATCCTAGACTCTTTGAGTGGTCTTGAATTTGTAAATACAGACACAGGAGGAAGTTGCTCTTAGTAGATTCAGATATTTCATTTCTCTCATTTTCCTGGAAGACTAGATTAATACATTTTAGAGAGTGTAAGATTATTATTTTATTTGGTTTGTCTTTATATTGGATAACTTTGATGCCATAACATTTATTTATTTATTTTAAAATAATTTTATTTTTATATTGCCCATACATTTGCAACCCCCCATTCTGACCCCAATCCCTCCCCTCCCGCCCCCCACTCCCCAAAAACTGTCTCTGGTTCATAGTTTTTTGTTGATTTTGATTTTCACTTTCTTATAGTTATTCATTTTCCTGGTCCCTTATTTAAGTTCTCTAGATTCCTGCTATGAGTGAGACCATCCGTTATTTTTCTTTTTCTTTCTGATGCCATAACATTTAAATTGAACTTCCCTTTACATTTTAGTGTTTTGTAAATGACCAAGTAAATTAAATATATAAAATATTTTAATGTATTCTGTAAATATTCTGTGAATATTTATTGAATGAACCCCTTTTCTAAAATCCAGAATATATACAAATTTTTTTTCCATTAAAGTTGGTCATTGGTGTCTAAAAAGTTTCCTATAGTGAACTACTGCAGACATTTGGTGGCATTAATTTGTAGTAGAGATGTGAAGTTTCCTGCCTTTGGTATTATTTGTAATTTATCTTCCTTTACAAACTTCCTTACAAAGGACACTAGTTGTTGGGTTGATGGACTGTAAAGATAAGAGGTTGAAGTAACATGCCCAACAGTACTAATTTGATTTAAATCTCATCTGCATTAAAGTTTTTCTTACATCTTCACTGCTCAAAAAGGAAAAAAGGTCTCAGAATTTTTGTAGAATTAGATACAATTAGATACAGAATTAGGAATACAATTAGATATAGAATCTATCAGTATAAATTCAAAAAACATTTTTTCCCCCCTGATCACTTTGAAAAATTCCCTTGGATTCTCATCTCTTCATTTTGATTTGTGACATAGAAACTTAAAGATGAAAAATACTTCAGGGTAATCTAATGCAATTTCCCACTCACTTCAGGTAGCCCCTCAATGATATATTGCTGACAGATGATCATTCCGCTTCTGCTTGAATAATGCTACTTATTGGGAGTTTCTTATTTTGTAAGGTAAAAGGAAAGTTAGGAGGAAGGACTTGCTCTCTCTCTCTCTCTGTGTGTGTGTGTGTGTGTGTGTGTGTGTGTGTATGAAAATGTGCACACATTGTAAATAGATGATGTTTATTGAGGTAGAATTCAAATAATACAAAATTCACAATTTTAAAGTGTACACTATCAGTACTCTTCAGTATCATCACAATGCTATGAAACCCTCACTATTGTCTACTTCTAGAACATTTCCATTACCCTGGGAAGAAGCCCTGTGCCTCCTAGCAGTCATTCCCAATTGCCCTTCTTGCCTCATCCTGTAGCAAACACTAATCTACTTGCTGTCTCGACAGATTTGCCTCTTCTGGACAGTTCATATAAGTGGCACCAGAGGCAATGCCTTTTAAAAGGAATGCAGGAGACACAATGAGGATGTCTTGGGATATGTTAAAATTTGAACCACTGTGATAACAGTACACTCTTGGAGAGTCTGGAGAGCAAGGACAAAAGAATTTTCAGATGGTGACATGGTTTAAAGATTATACGTCAAGATGTGGGAGCTGCAAATGCTCTCGGCCCTTTTGTGCAGTTTCATGGAGAGAAAGAAGACAGCAGGATCTAGGAAGGATTATTCTTTTATGTTGATTGGTTTGTTCATGAACACACTTTACTGTTTCAAAGTGCTCCTCATCATTCAATAATTCAATATGGATTTTATATGTTATAACTATCTCTGATTTGGGACAGGTATTTAGTTTATTATATATTGTCTACTCCAGCATGCTACACACACACACACACACACACACACACACGTGTATGTATGTTACTACTAAATATTATTGACTAGTAATAAAAATAACACCCAGAATTACTTGATGTTGTGTAAACTTGGACAGATCTGCCTCTTGAGACCTTGATTTTCTTATTAGGAAATGAGGCTGTCTCATAATTGATCACCCAGGCTCCCTCCAAACTTTATCTTACAATTCTCTGATTATCTCTTAAACATATTCACCTGGTATATTATTATAAATGTTTGTCGTGTTATTTCAAAGGAAAATTTTAGGACATTTTTTGAAATATCAAAACAAAGAATTTATAAGTTGTTGTAAAGAATATAATTTATGCTATGGGTAATAATAACGAGTTCAAAATGATTAAAATATAAAGTCCAAGGCAGCACATTTTTATGGAAAAGCTTTGAGAGCAATTAGACTTTTGAAAGTATGGATTGAAATATATATTAAAATACTCTGCTGAGAAACCTAAGAATAAAGAAAGAAATGTTTTATAATATAGTTGCTGACATATTAATTGCTTCACTCACTTTTGTTCTGGAAATAGCTCCCCAGCACAGTTCAACATGATTGAGATATTGATAATTTTTTGCACAATTACTAATTTTTAGCCAAAGTTGCTCTCTCTGTCTCACACACCTATCATTACAAAGAGGACAATGAAATAGACAGAGTATAAAGATATTTAGAATTTTTGTTTTGGAGGAGAAAAGTCTTGTTCTTGACTTAATCTATTTCAGAGGGATTTAAACTTTTTTTTTTTTTTGGTGTAGTTAAAACTGTTCCTCATATATATGAAGAAAAATAATTTTAAATGACAGGGCATATCGAGGTATTAGTCTCCTCTCTTTTTCAAGTCACATGATGAATTTTGTTCAGGAAAAAGCTGATCTTCCAAACTGTTTCTGTACCAGCTGAAGCACAGTGGGTAGATTGGTACACATAGTGATTGACAAGGGTCAAAAAGATAACGGAATTATGACCATGGAGGCTTCTTTTCAGGAGTGACCAGGTGAGGTTTTCAGAGTAGGTATTTGCTTGTTTCTCTCTTGATAGTTTTGCACTGGCTTGGCCCTGAGAAAGGAAGTGGCTCTTGCCATGAGTCTGCCTCTGTGCAGACTTTTGTCTGTGCAGACAAATGTGCACCTTCTGTCTCTTGTATTTCAGACCTCTTCTCCCCAAATTGCATTTTATTTCTACTCTTCTTTCAAAAATACGTAAAGGTAGAGCTTCCTGGAGAGTACATTCATACTGGAAAATTGGTCTAATCTTGAATACAGGGATTTAAAATAGTACTCTAAGTCAGAGAGGTGCCTGTTCGTACTTTTGAAGAGTTTTCCTTCCATTGTGAAGTACTGTGTAGAGAGGAAAGAAGTTTATTGGTTGGTTCTTCAGACCCACCTATGAATGGATATTGTATTGATTGGTTCTTGTACACTAAGGACTTGTTTCAAATAAAATGAATAGGCAGACTTGTTTCCTACTGGAAGGAATAGACAAATTCACACTTTCATTGTGAATCAACTGATTGATATAAGTAGTTCTTTTAAAGAACCTCAGGAGAAAAAGCAAAGCTTATTGTAGGACATTTGAATTTGATCATGTGCACCAAATACATAAAACTACTTTTAGGGCCTCCCTGGTGGCGCAGAGGTTGAGCGCTGGGTTGCAAAGCTGCCAGCAGCCTCTGCAGTGCCAGTTCGATCCCCGGCTGCTCCCCGGTCACCAGAGGAGGGTCCCACTTGGCGCGCAGACCTCTCCTGCTGCCTGCTGCTCCTCTCAGCAGTGTACTTCGTCAGTCTGCCTGCTCTGCTCCCCGCTCTGGCTCTGGTGAACTCTCTCACCCTTCCGCACTTCTGACTGTACCCAGTGCTTGTATAAATAAGTAAATAATAAATAAATTTAAAAAAATTTAAAAAAACACTACTTTTAGAAGTTTACTCTGTAGGTAGACTAAAGGGCAGTAAGTTATGTATCGCTTATTATAATAGGCTATGCCCAAACCATCTGTGTATTTCCTCTTAGAAATTTTAAGATTGAGTACTGAACACTAAACAAACAACATTAATGAAAAACAGAAGCTGGACTATCTATGAAAACCTATGATGTAAAATCTATGATGTTTTAAAGGAAAACAGAACTCAAGAAAAAAAATAATAATGTGTATCGGGTCTTCATTGATTTTTGATCCTTGTGTGTAACACTAAAAAAAGGAAATTAGGATCAACCATATATGCAATTTTCTGTTCGGTATATTTGTTGGCTAAAATAATTTAAAGTCTTGATATACACTACTGAGTTATTTGGAAGGGTTGTATTATTTTATAATTAGTGTTGCATTGGAATGGTTGTCTCACAGTCTGCACTACCAGCACTTGATATTATTTGTATGCTTTATAGTTGTCAGTTTGGTAGGTGAAAAATGTCCCTAAAATATTTTGTATGTATTATGTTAATTTATTGATCAGGTTGAATGTTTTTATGTGATTGAAGACCTTTTTTAGATACGAGTTCTATTTATCTTTTTTTGGCCAGTGTGTGCTAATAAGGAGTGTATAGTGTTATTTGTCCTGGTAGAAAGTTAGAAAAATTCATATATCTAATACCTGGTTAAATTAATTTTGATATATGCATATAGTGTGCTAGGGTAAAGCTACTCCAACTCATGTTTTCTAAAAATTATAAAGATTTAGTGTTTTGACTTGTTGAATTATTGAACCTCAACAGATTTTCTCTCTGAAGTTGAGAGAATAGAGGTGTTATGCTTAGTATTTTGCCTATATGTAACCCTATAAAAAAAACTTGAATGCACTCACTTCAAAACAGGATTTTGAGTTTTAGGCCTCCACAGAGTCCTTTCGAATATGTTTCCTGTTGTAAAACACCAGCTAATATGAGTTTCCTGTTGTTCTTAACAATGTTTTAGCTGAAAAGAGATTTCATTTGATGCATGATTAGACTACATGGTAGTCTACAATATTTTTAGTTTGAGCCAAAGAATCTGTTCCTCTCATGCATTGAAGAGTGTTTTCCTTTTGAAAAGCTTTGGTAGATAATGCTAGAGGAGATACATGAAGAAAAAATGTAATTGTTGGGTGGCTGAGTTTTCTGAAATTAGAAGTTTAAAGTACTGTTTCTGGCCTAATTAGATCAACTTGTAACTCAAATCTTAGAGTTTTAACTAATTCTGGCATATTATAAATGCCGGTGAAGTCCCAATTAAATTGGCTTACTATGTAATCTGGAGCTGCATTATAATTTCTCATTAGGTGTCCTAAACTTTACTAAAATATGGTTAATGATTTCTCTTTTTTCTTGAAATCTGAGTTTATAGTAGTACTACTTAGATGATTGTATATAATTGTAAGAATTATTTAAAGGGAAAAAAGGCAGCATTATTATGCACCCAACCATGTTTGAGTTGAGACTTGTGTTTTTCCATTGAAAACTATCTTGCTGTGGAATTTTTATGTTGCTGATTCAGTTTTTGAATGAGTTTTGAGAGTGATACTTTTAACCAACTAGAGTCCTAAGGATATTGCCCCTTTTGCGCATGTAGCAAGTCACACATTTTAGTTTCTTGTTTTGGCTCCTACTGTCTTGTGAAATTTTTACCTTGAATCTAGAAAGGGCTCACTCACTAAATAGAGTTGATCCCTCTCAGAGGAGATAGCAGAAAAAACTGAGACTGTTGATAGAATGTTTAAGCAGTGTGTTAGTCAGGTTCTCCAGTTGGCAAATCCAAGGTCTGCAGTGTGGCTCATTGTAGAATAAGTCCAAAGGCTGTCAAGTTGTACTTAGGGAAGACCCCAGACTGGAGACCAAGTGTGTAAGTCTTAAACCAGCTGGAGAATTCCGTCTTACTTTTGCTTGGGGAAGCCAGTCTTTTGTTTCCTTTTAGACCTTCAAATGATTGGATGAGGCCTACCCACATTACACAGGGCAATCTGCTTTACTCAAAGTCTGCTGATGTAAATGTTAATCTCATTCAAAAACACCCTTAAAGAAAACATAAAGAATAATGTTTGACCAAGTATTTGGACACTGTGCCCAGTTAAGTTGACACATAAAATTAATTGTCACAGGCTTTTACATTTGGTTGCACCTTCTGAAATGGTTTCAGGGAGAAAACTAAATTTTTCCACTAGTTTTAGAGGAGAAATTGGTTCTTCCTTCTTTCTGTCATTCTTAGAAAACCTGCTAAATGGACTCTTCTTCTCGGGCCAGCATCTTGGAGGAGGATGAGGAGGATCACGTGGTTTGAAATCAGACCTGGAGTCTGAACCTGCTGACAAAATCAGCAGGTTTAAACTTGGAAGGCAGGGACTTAGCTGTTTTATGATTCTATCTCCAAGACTGTCACGCTGCCTAGCACACAGTAGGTGTATAATCAGTGTTAGCAACCTTCGATGCTCATCATCTTTGCTCCTTCCCCTTTCCTACTCCCTTTTCCCATCTGAAGTCCAAATTAGGATGACGATGATAATATTTGTACTTGCATAATGATTGTATAATTTATTTATAGGTAAAATCCTTCAAGTTAGCAGTTATAAATGAAAGCTGAGTGATTCTATTACAGATTGTCATTTTTTTTTTTTTTTCTGGCTTGCTCAGGCTGTTGTGCTCTCTTTCATTTTGAGAAGTCCCAATCCATTGCCCTGTAAGGTAATGACAGTTTATAAGTAACCAGAAACAGTCATTAAAGTATGGTTGCTTGAGATATGGCTGTGAAGGTTGAAGGGGGAGGGTATACATTTTCTTGAACTTTATTTATTCTTCAAGTGATTGCCCAAGCTTGTAATTAGTTGTGAGAGTATATAAAAATTGAAGCTCCATAGGAAAGTTGTAAAGCTACTTATTTAAAAATTGCAGCAATTTGCCTAACTTTAGTAACTTGAGTATGTATGTATATCTATATCCTTACAGAAGTTAATTAAAGAAGGCAATTGGACTACTTCTTACTATTAAATCTCTTCCCTTCCTTTTACTTCCTGACTTGTTTATTAAAATGTCGTTTCTTTTGTTCTTTTCAGTCATTAGAGTAGACTTACTTTTTTGCATCATTTCTGATACTGATTTAGATAAGACATTGGTTTTAATCCCAGAGTGAAGGTATAATTGTGTAATTATTTTGGTAGTTAGTTGTCTTATTCTCTAATCAAACTCTTGGTGAATATGACTTTTGTTTGTCAAGAAAATAGCTTTCCATTTTTCTAAGTGACTTGTAATTAATTAGTAATTACCTACATGGCAACATGTAATCCAAGGTCTTAAATAATATTTTTTGTCTGTTTTCTCCATGAATTTTATTATCTAGAAGATGTCTGACAATTGTCATTAGGCTAAAATATGAAATTGTTGCTTGCTCATGTAAATTAGTTTATGTACAAAATGTATATAATTTTCTTCAGGCAGAAATAGCTTTTAATGGCAGTCTAAGGAAGAGAATTTCTAAGCTGTTTTCTGCATTTTTCTTTTTAAATAAAAATACAGTACTTTTTGAGAGTTTATATGTGTGTATGCAGAGAGACACAAAAGTTTCCATAAAAAATTACCTTTTAGTGCTAGTGATGTTGGTAAGAATATATGATAATATGAAATTTCATCATGCTATTTGAATGAATTGAGCCAGTATGTCAAATGTGATGTTATTATTACTGATGGCATTTTTTCAGGATTAATGATTATAACATTCTATAACTACTGTATAGGCATTAGTCAAGGCTGATAAATCACTTATTCTGATGTTTATAAAGAACTGGTTATGCTGCAAATGTTTTGAGAGGGGCATTGTCTTCTGAGTTGATTGATAACAGTCAACAAACATTATTGAATATACTTGATATGTGTTGAGCTTTAGGCTCTGCTGTGTGGATATTAAGATAAATGAGACAATTCTTTGCTCCTCAAGAAATTTATAATCTTGTGAAGAAGATAATAATAAAAAAATTACAGGATATCGTAAGTGTTGTGATGTAACCATCAGCGTAGGGTGGCCATATATAATTTATTGTCCGTACTGTGACTCCAGAAGAAAAAAAGGGGTGAGTAATTATATATATTTGAGAAATTGTGTTTGTGCTTTTTTTTTTTTAAAATAGAACATAGTCTATTGCTTAGTCTTTGTATCACATAATGTCTAGGGTAACTATATAATTCACTGTCAGTTTGGAACACTTTTTAATAGTGAAGGGAGTGTTATTGATACTGAGGTGGGAATGTAGCTTAGGATTGACCCAGGGCAGCCAGTAAACATGGTCACATATATATCAGGGCACAGAGGGGACCCTTGAGCTGGTGTATCTTTCTTCATTGGGAGGAAGGGAATCATCTTAGAGGGCTTCTTAGAGGAAGTGTTACTTGAAACCTCAAAAAATAAGAATCAATTTGATAGAGAAGTGGAATGCCCTAAGTTGAAGGAAAAGCATGTTTGAATTAACTGTACACAAATCATATCAGCTAAAAGAACAGTAGGAAAGTGTGTATGTATGTGTGTGTGTAAGAATGTAAAGAATATAGATAGGTAGTATTTCAAGGAGGGACTTGTTTACTAGTGGGTTGAAAATTAATGCAAATTATGGGGGTCACTGAAAAACTTTAAGTGATAGATAACTTCATTCCTTTACCTGTAGCATCTTCCTCCTGTGTTGGTGGTTATTGAAAGTTATAGTTCTCCATTCTTTCTCTCTCATGCTCTTTCTTCTTTCACTAAACATTTATTTTAGAGACTTTCAACTGACTTCTGTTTAAATTAACTTGCTGGCTTAACTGATATTTTGCATTTTCTGGCTAAAACTTACTGACTGGGGCCTCCCTGGTGGTGCAGGCATTGAGAGCAGTGCTGTGAAGCTGTTGGTGGACTCTGCAGTGCAGGTTCGATCCCAGCCGGCAGGGGAGATATCCACATGGCGCGGCAGACCTCTCCTGTTGTGCCCGCTGCTCCCCTCAGCATTGTAGTTCAGTTACTCTGCCTGTTCTGTTCCCTGCTCTGTCTCTGGTGAGTCCTCTCACCCTCCCACACATCTGGCCTGTACCCCGGTTCTTGTATGTATGAATAAAATAAATCTTAAAAATATATATATAACTTACTGGCTGATCCCATAAGTCTGACCCACAGGCATCAGTAGTAGGCCCTCACTACTCATTTTGCTAGAGTGAGTTGTCGGTTAACGGAGTTGGATATGTACATTTCTAAACTTGATTTTGCTCACTTCCTTTCTAAGTGTGTCTTTAATTGACTATTATATAAGTTGATAAAATAGCTATGAGAAGAAAAATGTTTTTTTTTTCCCTAAAAAATGTAAATTGAATTATTTGAAAAGATCTGATGAAGCGGTCACTTAAAAGTTTTGCTTTTGAATGAAATAAGGAGGATATGGATGAATAAAACCATTTGAACAAATATCTAAAAAGATTGACTACTCCATTTACTTTGCAAGTGTCTTACAAGTTTTGCTCCTTTTTAAGAAGACCAACCTGACCGTCAGAGCCAATGCAGGAAAGACAAGGTCAATTGTTAATTAGCAAACCTAAATTAAAAGAAAATAGCCAAAGGTTGGCAAATGGTGAATGAATGTACTCTTAGAAGTCTTTAATGAAAGTCTGGTAAGATATTTATCAGTATTTTATGATTTGCTACTATTGGTGCCTTTTTAAAATTGATTGACAAATTCTTAGTTGGAATTGCTTCTAAATGGGCAGCTTCTTGTTCAGATTGTCTGCTCTGAGCTAGGCATTACATTAACCACCTCAGTTACGTATTAGAACATAACCTGCATTCCAGTGGGAGGAGAGGTGGGCATCTGAGATAAACACTGATGGGAATGTGCAAGGGGCGCTGCGAGTATAGGGAAATGGTCTCTGAGCTGTGGAGGCAAATTGAGCAAAGCTTCTGGGAGGATATAAAAACTCTAGCAGAATTTTGAAAGTTTAGTAAGTGTTTACCAAGAAAGGGTGCAGATGTGCAAGGTAGTTCAGAGGAGAAAAAAACATGCCATCTCTGGCAAATCTAAAAGTAGTTTAATGTTGGTGGTACATAGTAAGGCAAGGACTATCCAGAAGGTTCCTTTGTGCTAGACTTAGTCTGCATGCTTTTTGGAAAACTTATCAGATATAGGAAGGGGTTTAGAGTATAGAGAATAGAACAGCATAGTTGGGTTTGTACTGTAGAAAGACCACTCTGATGGAGAGCGAGAGATAAATTGAAGGCACAAATATGAAAATGGGCTTGGGTGGCTGTGCATGAGTTCAAGTGAACAGGGATATGATTCTGATGAATGTTTGTAAGAATGAGGTTCAGTACAGGCCAAGAGCAAGCAGGGGCAAGCCAGATTAGGCAGAAAATGATGAGAAGTAGTGTGGTTTTTCGTAACATTAATTTAAATACAAAAATTGTATGTGACAATTTGTTACTCATCTATTTATTCCTTCTTCCCGCTCCACATAGGACCTTACCCAGTGCCTGGCTAATAACAGGTACTCAGCAAATGAGAGATAGTGAAGGAATTAGCTGGACATAAAGATAGAGATGATTGTCTAAGAACTGCAAAATAAGAGTGGGTGTGAACTAATGGGCGCCTTAGAGTGAAGGCTGTGAATCTGAGCAGGTTGCATCTAGTTGTCTATCACTGGGTACTGTAAGTAGAGGAATGACTAGAATAAGGGGTTAAGGACCTGATGAGAACATTGGGATGTAGCATCACGGGGCAAGCCCACGTTTCCGAAGAACAGAATTTGAGAAATAGGCTTTTGGAGAAAGCCCCAAAGAGAAAAAGATAAGAAAAATTTTAAGAAGTATAAAGTTTAATGGCCTTGGTGATGGGTTGGTTGGTAAGGAACACTTAGTAATTCTCAGGAAAGTTGGTGGCATTTATGGATTGGAAATGGAGGAAAATGTTTCTAATCAGGGAAGGTAAAACGATTTAAAGATATTGACTAATACTTCAATAAAGAAGTTGGTATTACCAGTTAGTACTGTTAGTACCACTGGACCATTTGAAACATGTAATAGTAACTCAGGCTGTATACATGTGTTGGTGGCAGATTTGGAATCAGAATTCAGGACCTAAAGAATCTGTGCTGTACTTAGCAGAATCTTGGAGGTAAAACCTAGGCTGTTTATAGATCCTTCCACAGTAGTCCAGTTTATAGATTGCTATTATATTTTGCAGAATTACTTTATATAGTTAGCTGGAAGTTTTTCTTTTTTTTCTTTGCAAATTTTTCTAGCTATTTTTTGCCCTCTGATATCATGGGTCTCCAGTGATCCTAAAAAAAGGCTCCAGGATAATATACATGAAAATTTTATGTATATAAAATCAAGAAATATTTCTTGATATTAATTTACATAGGAAAAAAGTGCTTGTCAATTAGATATTTTGTGTATATGTTTTCTTTTCTGAAGGCACAGTGAGCTTCTGATGGTATGCCCTTAATTCCTAACTTATGATCCAGTTGATTCCAAGCAATAGTCTTTTCACGGGTCATTGTAAACTAAAATCTTTTTCCTATTGGGCAAATATCATACATTAGATCTTGTTCCTAGAGACAGATGTCACCTTACAAAAATATTAAAATTGGTCATGAAAATGAATAAAGGAAATACACAATGCAAGTTTATGGAAATACTAGTAGGTATACTAGCCAACACAATGATAATGTGTTGGGGGATTATTTTGCATGTATTTGACTGTGGCTTGGAGAAATGTGTATGACTGTGTGCCTCTGAAAGTATTGGGATGGGAGTGTCTGTTTCCATGGCTATTTCCCCTTCAGTGCATTTTTGTTGCTAAATCTACCCTGACCTGGCTCTTGGCATTTACTTTACTTGAGGTAGGTGCTGGGCTTATCATTAGCCAGTGTTTAAAGACAAGCTTAGTGTTCTTTGCTGTTATATAAGTGAGCTGGCAAATGCTTGTGCTTGAGCTTTTCTACCTCAGGGGTGGCCAGAAATAGATCTACTTACTATTGCCCTAAGAATGAATTCTCATTATTATCATCTTTAAACAAATTCATATTTACCTGTTAGAAGGTGCTTAGGATTTTGGTTGTTACATATGTTTATGAAAATAAAATAAAATAAAATAAAATAAAATAAAATAAAATAAAAGATTACATCTTTTCCTGTTCCATGTTTGAAGTATCTAAAACAGAAGACCCTGGATTATATGATCTTTCTGTCTGAAAGTCCTTTTAAAATAGAAAATGTCAGGTCTTTATTATGTGACTCTTAATTTGCCACATGAACTCAGACCTATTACTTTTGGGAATGTTGTTTTGAGGTGTGAATTCAGTGTTTGCTGAGCTCTTTAGAGCTGGGCAAATTCATTCTGGGCCTATGTTAAAATTGGGAGAATATGTATTCACAGCATTTGACCTTGAAATTATAGTTAGGAGTGGTTGAGAGGAAGGGGAAAGGAGGGTGGTGGGGACTCATCATGACAGTTCATGAATTAACCACCTACTCTACCAATAATAATTATGATACATCTTTTTTGCATGCTGCTTTTCATGTACAGAGATGGAGGTGGCGGCTCCATTCCACCTGGGGCATGTGCTCTGTTTCTCAGGAAAAGTAATAGGGTTTGATTTATCCATGTTCTATCATGCGATCTCCCATGTAACTGGTATCACATAATTATGAAACAGATGGTCAGGAGTACATGATATATCTTTAGAACAGAGTAAACCAGTACTATGTGACTATATGATTAAAGTCAGGAAAAAAATTAGCTTGACTATAAAAACATACACACATATAGATTGCTCTTGTCTATATATGCCTCCCCACATATATGTAGATAGCTTATTTAGTGTCCTGCCATGATACAGGAAAGTTTCATTACTGATGAAGAGCAGTTAGGCTATCAAACTACAAAGCTGAAAGAAATTCTCTGGGAACATATAGTTGGCCATGAACCCACTGGAAATGTGCAAATTCACAAGATCAACAGAGAGAAATTTATTATGGCTCAGTTTTAAACTGCAGGCTGTTCTCTCTTTGAAAAGTCAGAAATACAACAAGGTGAAGTTAAAATATTCTGAACTATTTGCAGAAATGCCACGGTAGCATGTAAAGTATCAAAGTGCTTCTTAAGTCATCACTGAATTTAGGTAGACAGGCAGAGAGATCAGAATAGAATGTGAAGTGGGAGTTATTCTCCTCCCGTCTCTCAACTGTATTGGAGATGGTTTCAAGGTGGTTAATGCTGTGAGCTTATATTTGAAAATCAGTGTTGGTCAGGTGCTCTAACCTGCAGAATGAGGGTGAGCTGACTGATGAGTGGCATTAGAGGGCAAAATAATGTGGTACAGTGAGAATAGGATGCTCATAACCTCCAGGCACAGTCATCTGAGTAAATTTTAGTTTAATTACTTTGTTCTGTAACCACCTAGAGAGTTCTTCATAAATGAAGGACTTTTCCTAACCACTTGAATACTTCATAGTAATAAAATAATAGGAAACATTCTTGACTTCAGAGTTAAGAAAAGATGATCTGTGGGTTCTCGAGTACAGGTATACTATCATTACCAGTGGATGGACTAGCAAACAAATGTTTGAGTTCCTGGTCATCTCAGTCCCTAGGATCACCAGAAAATTCATTTAGACAGTCTTATAGACTTCTCTTATAATGGTGTTTTTTTTGCTTACTCTGCTTCAACCAAGTAATCTAAGTGACAGTGAGCTGCTTAAGAGCAGGGAGCTCTGTCTTTGTAATTTTTATGTCCCCACTGCCTACAGCACAAATTAGGTGCTCAATAATTAACCATGACTGAATGAAACTTTGCAACCATCTACCCATAATTTAGTTACATGAACATATGTCCTGATTTCCAGGGTTCCTAGGTATTAATTAGAGTAATGAAACCTATGAGCTACAAGTATATGGCAATAAGTGGTTTGGCTTAATACAGAAATATATGCAAGATAAACTACTTAATTGGAGAAATAAACAGCAGTACTATTTATAATAGCCAAGGTATAGAAACAATAAGCACCCAAAGACAGATGAGTAGATACAAGAAGATGTGGTTTATGTACACAGTGGAATACTACTCAGCTATAAAAATAGATGAGGGCCTCCCCGTTGGTGCAGCGTGTTGAGCGCAGTGCTGTGAAGCTGTCCGCAGACTCCGCAGCACTGGTTTGATTCCTGGTTGGCCTGGGAGAATCCCACATGGTGAGGCAGACCTCTCCTGTCTTGCCCGCTGCTCCCGGGCGAGTGCTTTTGGTCCATCTGCCTGTTCTCCCTGCTCTGTCACTGGTGAATCCTCTCACCATCCTGCGACTCTGGCCTGTACCCCAGCTCTTGTATAAATAAAAACAAATCTTTAAAAAAAATAAAAATAGACGAAATCTAGCCATTTGTGACAATGTGAATGGAACTGGATGGGATTATGCTATGTGAAGTGAGTCAGAAGGAAAAAGAAATACTAGATGATTTCATTCATATGTGAAATATAAAGAAACAAAATAGATACAATTAATCAAAACAGTAGTAGAAATCTGACTGGATAATCAATGCGGGGGGGGGGGCGTGGGGGAAGGAGGGGAGTGGGAAGTGGGGAACAAAGCGGAGGGGACCCAATGGACTATGGTGCGAGACTATGGGTGCCTTGGTGATAGGTGGGGTGTGGGCCCATTCATATGAAGAGGTGTGCTCCTATACCCTAAATCTTACACAGTGTTATTTTAGCAAAAATAACACAACTTTAAAAAAGGGGGGAATTTTTTTTTTCCTTTTTTCTATTTGACCTTTGAGGAGAGGTGAAGTTATTCATTATATCTATCTAATAGTCTGGTTTCTCAGCCAGGCCATTAGATTCAGGTGGCCAGAAAATGGATATTCAGCTTTCCTCTGGGGAGTGATATAATTGCAAATTGGTATAGCATTTTGGAAAGGTTGGCACACCATCTCATTTCTTAGTTTAATTTGGACTAACTTTGAGAACTAGTTTTCATTTATAGGTTTGCAATATTGCATCTACTTATTTGTTGTATGTTCGCTTTGGGCATGGTGATATTTTAGACATCTCCATATGCTCATGGAGACATTTGTTCTTCTGTTGCTATTATCCCAGCAAATTTATGACAGTATTTATGGGTGGGGAGCAGATATTTGAGGTGTTATTTATTTAAATGATAAGCTTTAACTCCTTTTATCAGTGCAGGAGTTGCTTTGTGAATTTCAAACATTTTGCTGTCTACTTGCAGAGGTTTTGTGGTGCACAGGAATCGTATTTACCTTTCTTGATTATTTAGAATTTTGCTTTATGTTTAAATCATTTATTATGAAATATGTTGCTCATAGACTTATAATAATTTTATGTGTAACTTTTACTTCTTTCTCCCTACTGCATTTCTATTTCCCATGCTTTTCTTTCCTGTGGCTGAATTTTGCCCAGTGAGAAAGTAACCAGAGCCTCTGAATCTTCTGTCTTTGTCTTTGGAGCTTATTACGTGTAATCCTCCTGTGGTTGGAGTACAGATGATCAAATGACTTTCTTTTTTAGTTAACAAAACTAAATTGTGATTCTGTTTCAGGACAGAAATTTTAATCTGATTTTATTTCAGATGTAATTTGGTCATAATTTCCATAAGGTCAGGCTTTCTGTTTAAATTGATATGTATAATTTCATTAAATTGGCCTTTTAACACTGTCAGTTTCACCTAAAATCTCTTCATAGAATCTCCATTGCTGTCTCCTTAACTAAATTTCTTATCCTCACTTCTAGAGTTCTTTTTTCTGTACCTTTTCATTAGTTCCCTTTCCACTAACATTTCTTGCTGCTTTCCATTTCATTTTTTTGGTTTACATTTCTTACTCAAAAAACTTCAATTTTAAAAGAAGTTTTTGTCTTTTTGCACATAGTATTTTACGAAGGGTTCCAAATGGTTTAGAACAAGAAAACACAATAGGAACAAATGAAAATAAAGAATCATGAATAAAGCAAAGAGGAGCCCAAATGTGGAGATTGTAAACCAAAAGAATTGATTGCTCTGTTTATACTTTGCATATGATCTTAAACATCCTAAAAATCATAATGAAAAGGAGGTACACTCAGTTTTATGTTTCTGATGCTAAGCAACAGTTTTTTTTTAACCCCAGAAATAACAAAGCTTTTATTTTGTTCCTATGGAAAAAGTTTTTACAAGGGACATTATGATGATAGTGTAATGAAAATAGCTAACATTTACCCTGTCAGGCACTACCTAATGATTTTATTAGGGTGGCTAGTCACTTAACAGCTGCAGAAACCCTACACAGAGTGCTTAAGAGCCTAGCCCATAGTTTATGGATGGACCCAGCATTGGCCAAAGTGGTCTGGCCCCAGAATCCCTGCTCTTTACAGTGATAACAGTTGGTTATTAGACTTGGCCCTTCGTGATAAAATGTTTTCTTTCTATATTTTTATCCCATTTGGAAAGCAGTCTTCACAATAAGTTTTTTTGGCTGAGTTTAGATCTGACTGCCACTGCACAGAATGATCAACGGAAATGCAAATTTTCAATTTGAGACAAATAAAACTCAACATTTTAGTTTTTCTTTTTTATTGTCATTTCATTGACTAGTCTTTGTAAAATTTCTGTAAAATACTTTGTATTTAACAGATGGAAAAGCAGAGGCAGAATATTAAATCCACAAGATCAGGGTAAATTAAGAGATGACTCAGGAGTAATTTGAATGTAGAGTTCTGTTTGGGCAACATTATGGTCTTTTACTAGAGGTACAATTTATGTCCTGAGTTAAAGAGCATCAGCCAGTAGGTCAGTTAATGTGTCTTTCCTGTATTAGACTCACTGACAACTCAGTAACTATAACTGAGTCACAGCAGCACACCCTCAACAATTTAGACATCAAACACTTGCTTTGAACATATCTTCCTTTGTTTAATCTCTTCTCATGTGACCTTTTTAAGATCCCTAACATGTGGTATAAATTTGAGAACTTCTCAACTTTAACTACCAAGATTTATGCTGAGTTTTATCTTCCAAGTATTACTCCTCATGATTATACATTGTTTCTTTGTGTGTGTGAGAAAAAGATCTGAAGTTTGAATTCAGAACAGATCCAGTACAGAGTTAAGAAAATACATTGAACCCAGCATAATCAATAATTCAAAGTTTGTATTCTGTTTAGTCTATTATCTGAGCCTTTGTCAGCTTATTTGCCTTTTATCTTTCTAAGTTATTTTTTGAAAATGCATATATATTTCTGGAGTAATTTTTTTGGTCAGCAGTAGTTCTAACAATATTATATAATGAAGTATGAGAGTAATAGATGCAATGATTTGAACTTTATGACATACAGATTGTATGCTCATAAATACTGCACTCTGTTTTCATGCATCATTTATGAAGAGGTCATTTTTATAACCTGAAGTTGGTTACCCTCAGTTCTTTCTCTTCTCTCTGCTGAACTGAAAGGATGGTAAGTAAGGCTGAGCTACTACCTAAACATTAGTCCTTTCCATAGCCCTTCATAGAGCACCAATGAACAAGGACTTTGTACCGTCTAGAGTTAAATCACAAGATGTGGTGACATAACCCAAAGATGTGTTTTACTTAATGTTAGTATGTTAGGGAATACTGTGAAAAAAATGTTGCTGTGGTTAAATATGTTTGGGAATCATTATACCATAGCTTCTGAGAGAATCACAGGACTATTTGTTCAAGGCTCTAAGGAGGTCATACTATTACAGTTTAAAAAAAATTCTCTTTCCAAATTACTCATTTTTATTTCACATTCTGTGATACTATTTAACAATCCATTACTTGTGGAACACTCTTTGGGAAAAATTGTTATACGGTTCCTAAAGTAGAGTTTTTCTTTTAAATTGCATTTCAAAGGTTCACTTGTTCTTACTCTCTCCCCCCCACCTTGATTATTGTAGAAATCTGAAAATTAATAGTAATGAATGTTGGGTTAAGGTAGATTAGTTTCCATTAAGAAAGTGCTGTTATATATACAATAGTTAGAACTTTGAGTGAAGCTTATTCATTGATGTAAATAACCTGTTTTTGCCATTTCATTCTAGAAACTGGAGATTCCAAATTTTAAATTTCTTATATTATGCTGAATCAGTCTGGTTAAGCAGGCTGAGTTTTCTGTCTCATGATAACCATATTACCAAAAAATTAAAAAAAAAGATATTTTATGTTCTTATTGTTTAAAAAATTAATGAATGAAGTAAATGTTTTAGGCTATATTTGCAATTGGAAAAAGATACTTGAGTAGTAATTTCACCTCTAAAAAATGGCCCATTTTGATAATTAAGCTTATATAAAGTAATTTTCTTTAATATCCAGGCTCAGGTGTTGCTGTCAGGGCATCAGAGAAAGCAATGGTCTGGAGTGATGATACTTTGAAACTTTCTGGGCAGTTTTTTCCTTTTGTGGTGACCATTAGCTATGATTCTTTTTTTTTTTTTTTTAAAGGCCTTCAGTTTCCTCTTCTATAAAATGAAAGATGTGCTTTTTAAGATTTCTTCCAAACAGTATGGGAGTTTCTCAAAATATTGCAAATAGATCTTCTCTGTGATCCAGGCACTACACACCTAGGTACCTACCTGAAGAATGTAAAAACACTAACTTGAAGGTCTGAATCTACTCCTATATTCATGAAATATAAAGAAATGAAACAAAGGGATAAATGATATAAAAACAAATGCTGGAGGTCTGACTGGAGAATTGAGGCTACCAGAAAGGGGAGGATCAGAGATGGGGGGCACAGTGGTGAGGGACCCAGTGGATTGTGGCAGAAGATCATGGTGCTTTTGTGGTGGAAGACGTGTGATAAGTCTGAAGAGGTGTGAACTTAATACCCCTAAATCATGTATAGTGTTGTAAGACAACATTACAGTTAAAAAAAATTTCTTTCGGCTCCTAAAACCAGTTTTCTTTAATCCTGTATCTAAACAGAAATGTCAGTTCTTACTCCTTATTTGCCTGGAAAAGCTTTTCAACAACAAATCAGGCTTAGACTATTGACAGTCTTTATTCTTTAATAATTCTGGAGATCCAGAAACTAAGGTTTCTTTGTTTTAATATTACTGTTTTCTGTCTTATTTCATGAAATGTCTTCTGTTTTCTGTAGATTTGATTAGAACTATCTTGTTTGTGAGGGATATATTTATGTAGGATTATCAAGAGGGAGACGTGAGTGAAGATTATATGAAAAAAATCTTTGAAAGGACTTTATCCTGAAATAGTTGTTTAGATCAATATATTTATAAAAATGTCCACTAAAATAAGGAGAATAAAAATATATATAATTGCTTATTTAAAAAAATAAACTAACAACTCAAAATAATTCAGAATTCTAAAATTACTGGGGGGAAATACTACCAAATGGTAAAACATTAATCTGTAGTACGTTCAGATTAATGAATGACCAGGCCACAGTCATTAATTGCTTCTGTGACTTTGGGAAAGTCATTCTCTAATTCTTATATGAATTTAGTTTATCTATGCATATAGAAGTAAAAATAGGAACACATTTTTGTCTTCATGGCTTTTTTTCCCAACTATCACAGTAAAAGCCATTCTAAAGTCATTCCATATCTATGTGATCATTATACTTGTTTGTATAAATATTTTATAATGTATTGTTTACCTTTCCCCAGATTAGTTACGATTTTTTTTAATTGCTTGCTTGAATAAAACTGCAGTTAACATCTTGGTGCATTTTGTGCACAAATGTGAGTGCTTTTGTGATTCCTAGATAGAGTGCTCCACCAGGTGCTTTCTGCCCTCCAAGCTGGGTTAAATCTCTCTCTCCTAAGATCACCAAACTTCTGTGTGCCCTTCTCACACAGTACTGAACATACTTACAATAAAATATAAGTGTGAGGCCATATCCCTCACTGGATGTTCTTAGGGGACACATACTGTGATTGTTGTCTCCCCATAAGTTTTATGAGCACATAAAACTTAAAAATAAATTTGAAATTAACTTAAATTTTGAAAATCAGTACCTACTGTCTCCACTTTAGAGTCTGATCTGTCTCTTACAGACATCTTTAACACTCCACTAATTTTTTTCCATTGCATTTGAATCATGACAAAAGAGTTCTGATATCGATAGCCATCAGCATATAGAGTAGCTTCTCTTTTCTTTGTGGCTTAAATTTCAGAAGCTTGGTATGACCAATTACACAAGAGTGGTTTCTTACAGAATGAAATGTTTTACAAGTCTCTTGAGATAATTCTCATTAGAACTGAGGGGATGAGAACTCAGTGTAATCAGCATTGTGGATGAGTGAGAAGAATACAGGTTGGGGAGGAGTGAGGTATCTCAGAGCATTGTCTCTGTGGCATGCCATAATCATTTATTTAGGGTGAATTTATTGATCTGTGTGAGAGCCAGTGTCCTCATCCGTAAAATGAAGATAGTATTCTATATTCAGATAGGGTGTTGGAAGGACTGAAGGAGGTCTTAATGTGAAATCCTTCACATGGGATTTGATACATTGTAGACACTGGAAAAATAGTTGTTTTCTAGCCTTGAGGGGAACAGATCTGACAACACACATCCACCATGGTTTTTTATACCACTGGAATACTCTGATAGAGTAGAAGTTTGTTATAATTGACAGGAATTTCATAGATTTTAGATGACTACTCTCAAGTTTTTTATCATTCAGATATATCTGGTACTTCCAACATTTTTTTTTTCTTGGAATGAATGTGTTAATGGCGGCATTGTTCCTTTTTATTGTCACTAGAAGAAAAGAGCTCCTAATTTACCACCGTTAAATGATCTTATGTCTTTATTACAATTTTTTTTCCCTGTTGTTCTCCTTAATGTAGTTTATTGAAAAAATTCCTTGATTTTTCAAAGCAAGATAGATCACATTTGTCAAAAATACAGAAATTTTTCTGGTTCTTATCTTTCTTGATCAAATCCATTTTTAAGCTAATCTGTAAATTTCATTACACCAGTTTGTGAACAAACAGTAAACTCATTTTCAGGGAGCAGACACTAGCAGAAATAGAATCAGTTTGTTCTTCTTTAAATCATTTCTTCTTCTGGGGGTACAAAAATGGAAATATGTCATGTTTATAGCTCTGGTGACTGGAAGAGTTTAGCAGCATTTTCATGTATAATTTTAAGCAAATATTGTGATCTGGATTCACTATTTACTACGCTTTTCAAAGAAGAGAGAAATGGTGAAGCTCTCCCCCTCTGTGAAAAATGTATCTATGAATTTTATGAGCAAATGTGTAATTGGGGATGTTCAGCCAGGAAATCACTGATGTGTGATGTAGGTGAGTCACTGCAAAGGTCTTGAGGGGTAGCACCAATGATGGTGGATGTTGAGGGAGAAGATCTATATTTGGGACACAACTCTGAGCTCACTAGTGCTATAACTTTGTGTACATCTCTTCTCAGTCTCAATTTTTTCATCTAAGAAAAGGGCTAATAATACTTATATTTTAGAAAATGACTTTTTGGGAACTAAATAAGTGAAGATAACTGGGCACTATTCTAATAAGTTTATATGGAAAAAAATTAACATTCCCAAACCCCAAATAGCCTACCATATCATGCCAAATAGGAACATTCTACTTTTAGATAGTGGATCAAAGTATGTGAAAGAAATTTCTAAACTTAAAAATATTATCTATATTGCTAGATTGAACTGTTACTAGTACAGTGCTGGTAGATAGTGGATATAAGTAAATACTGCTGAATAATTGATGAGGGGGATTTAAATTGGAATAATTTGCTTCTTAACACAAAAATTCAAGTTCTTCCTTTTTATTTTCTTCCAATTGTGTGTTCCAAGTTAAGACATTTTAATTTTTTGCTCTATAGATTTTTTTAATTTACATTGTTGACCAGTTTACATAATTTTTTTAAAGTATACACTAGTCTACTGTCTTCTTTATATTTAATCAGTTAGGTAAACAAACTCAGGAAATTGTATAGTGTTGTGAAAGAAACAAGGTTAGTTGTCCCAGTCTTACAGCCTCCTTTCTTCTTGACCTGTTCTCATTGCTGACTGCCGATTGCAAGCTCCACAAGTATAGGCTTGTGTCTCATCCATCCCCTTACTTGATACAGTAGCTAGGATATAACAACCGCTCAACAGATATTTGCTTAATCATGAGTAAATGAAATAGTGTTTGTAGAAAAAAACGTGAGCTGTAACAATCATAGTGACTAACATTAATTAAACACTTAAAATGTGTCATTCCATAGCCAAGTGATTTACAGGCAATAACTCATTTAATTCTTTCATAATACTTTGACTATGATACTGATATTATTCACACTTTACATATGAAGAGTTTACATTTCAGAGAGGTGAGATAATTTTCTTAATGTCTTGTAGGCATTTCTCATTTTTTCCTTTTCTCCACTTAGGAGGATCCTGGCCTTATCCTTTGCTTTTGCAATAACTGAGTTAACTTGAGTTTAGTCCACTTCATCCAGATGTGCTATATCCTCCATAATACTTTTTCCCTTTCTTTCTCATGCATTTCTAGTCACACAGAAGGGTTTCTCCATTTTGATCTGTGAGCCACAGGTGTGCTAAATCATACTCCACAAACATGAGATTGGTATTGTTGTATTTGTCATAAAGGTAAAGGAAAGTTTCAAGGCTTTAAGTAAAATGAAGCAGTTCTGTTAACCTACAGAGCCCTTGGAAATAATTAAAAGTTCCTGGAGGATCCCCCCAAAATCTTCACATACTTTATTATCTCTCTCTACTTATTTTTTTTTTTTTTTTTTCCCGTCCACCTCTGCTCGAGATGCTCCTGTGGTTTTATTTTATTTTTTTTTTTTAAATATTAAATTTTATTTTTATATTCCCCCATACAATTGCAAACGCCCCATTCTGACCCCAATCCTTCCCCTCCCACCCCCCACCCCCCAAAAAGTGTCTCTGGTTCATAGTTTTTTGTTGATTTTGATTTTCACTTTCTTATATTGATTTTCCTGGTCCCTTATTTAAGTTTTCTAGATTCCTGCTATGAGTGAGACCATCCAGTATTTTTCTTTTTCTTTTTGGCTTATTTCGCTGAGCATGATCCCTTCCAGTGCCATCCATGTTGCTGCAAATTGCATGTGTTTATCTTTTTTGAATGCTGAGTAATATTCCATGGTATATATGTACCACATCTTCTTGATCCAGTCATCTATTTTTGGGCATTTGGGCTGTTTCCAAAGCTTAGCTATTGTAAACAGTGCTGCTATAAACATAGGAGTGCAGGTGCTCTTTGGAATTGATGTTTCTGTGTCCTTTGGGTAAATACCTAGGAGTGGAATTGCTGGATCATATGGAAGCTCTATGTTTAGTAGGTCCAGAAATCTCCACACAGCTCTCCATAGTGGTTGGACCAGTTTGCACTCCCACCAAGAGTGCACAAGAGTTCCTTTTTCTCCACATCCTCGCCAACATTTGTTGTTGCTAGTTTTTTTAATATGTGCCATTCTCACTGGTGTGAGATGGTATCTCATGGTAGTTTTGATTTGCATTTCCCTGATTACAAGTGATGTTGAACATTTTTTCATATGTCTGTTGGCCATTTGCATTTCCTCTTCAGAGAAGTTTCTTTTTAGCTCTTCTGCCCATTTTTTGACTGGATTATTTTCTTTGTTGTTGCTGAGTCTCATCAGCTCTTTGCAGATTTTTGTGATCAGTCCTTTATCATTAGTGTTGGGTGCAAAAATGTTCTCCCAGTTGGTGGGGTTTCTCTTTGTTTTTGTTATTGTCTCTTTTGCTGTGCAGAAGCTCTTTAATTTGATGTAGTCTCAGCTGTTTATCTTTCTCTTCACTATCACTGCTTTGGGTGATGTGTCTGTAAAGATGTCTTTGATATGCAAATCCCGTAGTGTTTCGCCTATATTTCCTTCTATGTATTTTATGGTTTCAGGTCTTATGTCTAGTTCTTTAATCCATTTTGAGTTGATTTTTGTGTATGGTGTGAGGTAGTGGTCAAGCTTCATTCTTTTGCATGTAGCGACCCAGTTTTCCCAGCACCATTTATTGAACAAACTTTCTTTGCTCCAATGCATAGTCTTTGCTCCTTTGTCAAAGATTAGTTGACCATAAATCTGTGGGTTTATTTCTGGATTTTCTATTCGATTCCATTGGTCTGTATGTCTGTTCTTGTTCCAATACCATGCAGTTTTGATGATTATGGCTTTGTAGTATAGTTTGAAGTCTGGGAGTGTGATGCCTCCATTTCCTTCTTTTTTTTTCAGTAGAGCTTTGGCTATTCGGGGTTTTTGGTGATTCCATATGAATTTCATCAATAATTGTTCTATTTCTTTGAAGAATGCCATTGAGATTTTGATTGGAATAGCATTGAATCTGTATATTGCTTTTGGTAGGATGGCCATTTTAATAATGTTTATTCTTCCAATCCATGAGCAGGGGATGTCTTTCCATTTCTTTGTGTCTTCTTCTATTTCTTTTAACAGTGTTTTATAGTTTTCTTTGTATAGGTCCTTTACCTCTTTTGTTAGATTTATTCCCAAATATTTGATTTTTTTTGTTTCGATAATAAAAGGGGTGGTTTTTTTGATTTCTTCTTCTTCAGATTTATTGTTTGTGTATAGGAAGGCTACTGACTTTTGCGTGTTGATTTTGTATCCTGCCACTTTACTGAACTGACTGATGAGTTGAATTAGTTTTTCTGTGGAGATTTTGGGGTTCTCTATGTATATTATCATATCATCTGCAAATAGTGATATTTTGACTTCTTCTTTTCCTATTTGGATTCCTTGGATGTCTTTCTCTTGTCTTATTGCTCTGGCTAGGACTTCCAGTATTATATTGAAAAGCAGTGGTGAGAGTGGACATCCTTGTCTTGTTCCAGATCTTAATGGAATTGCTTTCAGCTTTTCACCATTGAGAATGATACTGGCTGTTGGCTTGTCATAGATGGCCTTTATGATGTTGAGGTATGTTCCTTGTATCCCAAGAATTTCAAGGGCTTTTATCATGAATGGGTGTTGCACTTTGTCGAAAGCTTTCTCAGCATCTATTGATATTATCATATGGTTTTTATATTTCTTTTTGTTGATGTGTTGGATAACGTTGATTGATTTTCGGATGTTAAACCATCCTTGTGCCCCTGGAATGAATCCAACTTGGTCGTGGTGAATTATCTTATGGATACATTGTTGGATTCTGATAGCTAAAATTTTATTGTATCTCTCTCTACTTAAACCTGCTTCTTTTCAAAGACCAGAATGCAAGATCAGAAAATTAACAACTATTGTATACAAGGCTTTTTGTAGATAATTACAAATATTCTTATTTTGTTTTAAATCAGGAAAAATCTTTGACAAATGGGAAAACTTAAAAATTAAGTTCGGGACCTCCCTCGTGGCACAAGGGGTTAAACACAACACTATGAAGCAATCCACAGCCTCTGCAGCATGAGTTCGATCCCCAGCTGGCCAGGGAGAAACCCACATAGTGAGGCAGACCTCTCCCGTCTGCAGTGTGTTTCAGTCATCTGAAATGATGACAGAGACCCGCATCTCTGGTCTGTACCCCAGATCTTGTATGCATAAATAAATAAATCTTAAAAAATAAATAAAAATTAAGTTTGGAAACTGGAACACTTAGAGTGTTGAACTCTGCCAAGAGCACTTTGTTCAACTCCTATCTTACTGTAAGCCATAAAATGTTTCATAATGAAGAAACAGAATTTCTTCAAACAACAGAGAAATCAGAGAAGAGCTGAAAATGTGGACTATATCATGCACACTGCCACTGTGATCTTCATTTTTTCAGTAAGATAATCATCTTCTTCATTTCATGGTACCTGTGCAAGCAACATTTTTAAAAATTGGGAAATAGCAGGGTAGGCAATCATATACAAGAGATAAAGGAAAAAAATGGAAGTAGCGAGGAAAAGAGGTTAAAAAAAAGCATTGGCATTCACAAACTATTGTAGATATCATATGGGAAAAAATAGAGTTGGTAACAAAGGGGCACAGATGGGTTTTGCCATGAACAGCTGTTAAATAGTCACAAATCTAGCAAGATAGGTGGCAAGATAGTCACCTAAATCTCAATGAGGATAAGGACATTGGAACATGTCCTTACAGGTATCCTAACCCTTGTGACTGATGTCTGATGTCTGTACACCTGCATGTATGATAGTATAATGCATTGATATTTCATATCTTTTTAAGAAGATGAGAAAGCATGTTTGTATATTTCAGGTGGGAGTATGATTCCTAAATGATTAAGCCTCAATTGGTAATGTTTTTCTTTTTTGCTTTTGGCTGACCCATTTCCAAAGTGAAAAGCCATTCATATTTGGGGGTCTGATAAGAATCTGAGATATATATATATATATATGTGTGTGTGTGTGTGTGTATGTATGTATGTATATGAACTCAACAAATTTTACCCCTTTGTCTTGTTGGCCACTTAGAATATTTCTGTCTTATTTTTAATTCCTGGGCCAGTCACTCAAGCTATAATTGCACAAAAGTCTCTTTCCCCAGTAACTCCCTGAGTTTAATTTGAACTTCACGTTATCTCTCCTGTATTCTGCAACAAGAAGCAGCTACTTCCTCAACTTGACCATAATTTAATACAGTCATTGCAAACTCTGGCCCCTGAGCCAAATCTAGGCCTCTGTTTTTGTAAATAAAGTTTTATAGAACATCACTACACCCATTGCTTTAGGTTTTTGTCTGATTTCACATTGTGAAAGCAGAGTTAGTGGCAGCAGACTGTAAAATTGTGTAAAATATTTATTGTCAGCCCACTGCAGAATAAGTTTGCCAGCTACTGATTTAGAAGATTGTGATTTCTTTAGGTGCATATTTCCTGACAAACTTTGGTTTAAATATTCATGCTTGAACAGCAGTGTTAATTTTCTCATTAAAAAATTCATCTTACATTTTCAGCGAGTTTGCTTAAGTGATTGTAGGTGAGCTAAAACTTGATGTGGAATTCATAGACTCATTTGGCTATTTGACTATTTAGGTGTTTTGGGAAGAACATGTAGTATTTATTAATATTTAATGTGTTTTCCCAAAATTTCGGGAAACCTGTTTGTTACTAAAACAGCAAATTGCTGAATCAAAAACTTCATAAGCATTTTTATTCGTATTATCTTGGCATCTGTTTTTGAAAGTAAAGCTTTTGTCTAATATACTTCATATACTAATATAGTTTGAAAAATTATGGTGCAGGGTAGTGTAATAAATTATGGGAATGGCAGTGATATTAGTAATATCACAATAATAGTGAGTTTAGGACACAGTCATCATGTTCATTTTGACTTTTTAAAAGATATGTCTATGAATTTTCATTTCCATGCATAGTGTAGATAGTGATAGCTATCTTTTGATAAAAGAGGTTAGGAATATATGTTGAGAATTCAGATCTCTTGCAGTGGGGTATGATTATGAGGGAACCAGTAAAGGCCAAATTGTGACCTACATTTTAGTGAAACAATAATTTTTTTTTAAAGATTTATTTATTTATGCATACAAAGACTGGGGATACAGGCCAGAGGTATAAGGGATTAAAGGATTCACCAGAGACAGAGTGGGAAACAGAACTGAAATACACTGCTGAGGGGAGCATCGGGCGAGTCAGGAGAGCTGTGCTGTGTCAAGTGGGTTACTTCCCTGGCTGGGGAATGAACTCATGTTGCAGTGGCTGCCTATAGCTTTTCCCAGTGCTGCATCTTAACCCCTTGTGCCACCAGGGAGGCCCAAAAACTGTAATATTCGTTTCCTAAGTGTGGTCAGTTTTCTCATTTCTGTGTTTGTTCCTTATTTGTAAAATGCTTAACTCCTACCACTCTGTATGTCCTGTCTGTCCTCCAACTCTGTTTTCAGTAATCTCTGCTGACAGAGATTGTGCTGCCTCTTCCCTCCCAGTGCATATCCGTCCTTTGACCACCTGCCCTTTAAACCTCTCTAATGATACATAAGTGAGATAATGCTGGCTGCTATTACCAGTAGTGCTGGGCAGCATCTAATACACACTTACTAAACATTTAACATGTAATTAGCAAAGTTGTTTGTCTCTATAGTAACAATATGCTCCATTAAATAAAAAGGTCATTGCTACTACTGTTGCTTGGGGTTGATTCTTGGTTCTTTAGGTCAACTAATTTTAACTTAAGGGGGAAGATGGTTTATTTCCTAAAGCTGCAGTTAAACTTTGACTAAAATCAGAGTGATAATGTAGTGATCACAGATTAACATTTATTCACTTGCAGAAATCCCAGTCTTTTTTCAGAGCAGTTTTTATCACCATTTTTTTAGTATACTTTGTTGAGCTTTCTGATTCTTTTTTCCAAAATAGCAGGATGCCTGGATTTGGTATTCTAGTTGCTTCAAAAGAGGATTTTGAGAGCTATTGTAGAATATTAATTGAATTCCATTATTTCAGGGCACTGGGGGTAATGGTTTTCAGATGTATATGGATAGTTGTATTCTAAGGATACAAAAAAGTAGAAATTTTTGAAAGATTTTGGGTTCTAAGTCCAGATTCTTCACCCAGTTCCTATGGGTTTGAGGGGATGATCTATGATGTCAGTGTTAGGAAGATAGTTTAAGAGAATACTTTTTCTCTTGGTCCAGAGTTTGTTTGTTTGTTTATTTATTTATTTTATTTAAAAAAGATCTTTATTTATACAAGAACCGGGGTACAGGTGGGAGGGTGAGAGGATTCACCAAAGACAGAGTGGGGAGCAGAACAGGAAGACTACTAAAATACACTGCTGAGGGGAGGAGCAGGTGAGACAGGAGATGTCTGCTTGCCATGTGGGTATCTCCACGGCCGGTGGGTATCTCCACGGCTGGTGGGTATCGAACCGACACTGCAGAGGCTATGGACAACTTTACAGTGCTGCGTTCAACTGTCTGCGCCACCAGGGAGGCCCTTGGTCCAGATTATTAAAAAGAATTTTTATTTGTTGACTTAGTTTATTGAGATTCTTTTTCAACAAGAATTTTACTTATATATTTTTTTAAAATTTATTTATGCATACAAGAACAGGGGTGTAAGCCAGAGGTGCAGGGGGTGAGAGGGTTCACCAGAGAGAGTGGGGAACAGAACAGAAGGATCTACTGAAATCCACTGCTGAGGGGAGCAGCAGGTGAGACACAGAAGTCTGCTGTGCCATGTGGGTCAGCTCCCTGGCAGGGGAGCGAATTCATGCTTCAGTGTCTGGTGATAGTTTGATAGCACTGTCTTTAACTCCTGTGCCACCAGGGAGGCCCTCAATAAGATTTTTAAAAACTTTTATTTTCTTATTGAGACAATGCTGGTTTACAGCACTGTATATGATTCAGAGTTGTATGAATATATGTCACCACATCATGTCCACTACCAGAGCACCCATAATCCTCCACCATTATTCCATTGGGCTGCCTCTGCTCTATACCCCTCACCCTGTGCCCTCTTCCTTCTAGTACTTTTATTTATACTGTCAGATTTTAGGGTTGGTTTGATTTAGTTTTGTCTGACCCTTTGTTTTG
Source organism: Talpa occidentalis (assembly GCF_014898055.3). NCBI lineage: Eukaryota > Metazoa > Chordata > Mammalia > Eulipotyphla > Talpidae > Talpa > Talpa occidentalis. The sequence continues at coordinate 85,666,585 of NW_026555331.1, forward strand.
TTTCTCAGTATTGCACATATGAGTGAAATCATGTAGTATCTTTCTTTTTCCTCTCACTTATTTTGCTTTGTGTAACACCCTCAAATTCCAACCATGTTGTTCAAAATGGCAAGATTTCATCAACACACATATGTGTGTGTTGGGCACTTATTGTTGGGCACTTAGGTTATTTCCATAGCTTGGATATGGTAAGTAGTACTGCAGTGAACATAGCAGTGCGTATATTCCTTTGAATCAGTGTTTTTACATTCTTTCAGTAAATATTTAGAATTGCAGTTGCTGGAACATATGCCAGATATTTGAATATTTTGAGATGTCTTCCCATTGTTTTCCATAGGGGTGGACCAGTCTACATTCCCATCAACAGTCTATGAGGGTTCATTTTACTTCACATTTTCACAATAATTGTTTCTTCTGCTCTTCTCATCCCTTCCTCAGGGGTATGAGATGGTATCTAATTGTGGTTTGATTTGTATATCCCTGATGATAACTGATGATGAGCATTCTTTACATGCCTGTTGGCCATTGGTATGCCTTTTTTGGAGAGTGGCTATTTAGATCCTCTACCCATTTTTTAATTTGTTTTTTGTTCCTTTTTGTTGAGTTCTTTGAGTTCCTCGCAGATATTGGGTATTAGTCCCTTGCAGAATGTGTGGTACGCCAATGTTTTCTCCCAGTCAGCAGGGAGTGTTTTCATTTTAATGATAATTTCTTTTGCTGTACAGAGCACATGTTAGCCAAGAGGCAGATTTTTACTCCTAAATATTTGTTGGTTGCCTTGATTGCCTCTCCATGCATAGTATATACATCTTTACTTAGTTTTCATTTAGTTATATATGAAGTAATATATACTTAGTTTTCATTCAGTAAATCTAAGCAGGATGATAAAAACATTTAGGTTAGGTCCCCCAGCTTTTTGCAAGATTGAGTGATCTCATATAACATACTTAAATCTGGTGCTTTTTTTTCCTCTTACAAAACAAGGATGATTATACCTTCTTAAGGGGAAATTGTGGGACTCCATGACATATACAAAGGACAGGGATTCTTAAGGTCAAGTGAACATAGTGAGGGTTATCTGGATAATTAAATCTGAAACCTTGAGAAAGACATTTTGTGGGGCTTGAGGGACATATTTTAGGGAGACTGTCTAAATAATTTAAATGAATTCTTTGTACTTGTCTCAGTTCACTGAAAAATTGCCAATCTTTTATTTTGTTTTGCATTAAATTGGCATAAAACTGCCACTTTAGTCACTTCATATTTATGCCCAGTTAACAAACATCCTCTTGCTATTTAGTCACATTGAAGAGACAATCACATTCTATTAAAATATATCAGTTGAAATAGGTGAAAATATTTAAGAACATATGTTTTGAAATTTGGAAACATGTTGGAGAAAAAGAATCAATAAAGATGTAAATTTATTTTGTTAAAACAGTTTGAATCTTTGAAATATTTTCTTAGTAATCTCATGACTTGACATGTATACACCAAACACCAAGTAGAAATAAAAGAACTTGCTAACAAAGGTGTTTGCATAAATTCAGGGCATTTTTTAAATTTTGTTTCACTAGTGTGAGTATTAATTTTAGTTTCTTTTCCTAGATCAGTGACTCACATAGCATTAATTCTGGGAACTTTTAGTCATCTGAAAGCTAATGCGATTTACAGAGATTTTTATAAAACTCAAAACTACGTATTTAAAAAATATATATTGAGACTGTTCTCGAACTACTGAAACCTGTAGTATAGCAAAGTTCCGACGGACGGCTTCTTTTCCCCTCAAAAACTAGTACTTTCAAACTCTTTGGGAATATTGTGGGAAATATACAACCTATTGCTCCTTAGAAAGCTCTACCTTTAAGGATTTAAGGGTCTGGACCAAGTATGGCCTAAAGGTTGTTGCCTGGGTTTCCTTAAATATAGCTGAGATTGATTAGCATTTTCAAAAAGAAATATTTAAATACTAAGGGAGAATGTTAAGAAAAACGCGCGCGCGTGTGTGTGTGTGTGTGTGTGTGTGTGTGTGAAAGAGAGAGAGAGAGAAACAGCAGAATCAGTATAAAGGGATTTTGCTAGTGTGAGTACCTTGCTGGCTTTACATGAGGCTAGTACTTAAATTTGGGAGTTTGTATCCAAATCTCCTACAACCTTCAACTACCCTTTCTATCCCCACAAACTTCCACCACTCTCCTACTAACACAAGAAGGAGGAGGAGAAGGGAGGTGAATGTCATGAGGACCGTAGGTTGAGTGATTATAGTCAGAAGGGTAATACCCAGATTTCTTGCTGGTCTGGGCCCTTGTTAGAGGTGTGAAGCAGGAAATGGCACACCTAGCAGGTTAACTCAAGGATGGTCCTTAGAGTTGGGGGTGAGTGCTGTGGTTCCCAAATAGAATTGGTATAGGATTTACCCAAAATAAAAGGCTACTTTGATCTATTTTAGGGACTTCAAGGCCTCTATTAGGTCAATTGGTGCTTTAGACAGAAGCAGGATTCTTCAAAATGTGGTAAAGTCTGTAATTAACAGCAGTTAACAGGGATGCACAAGTCTGAAAACTTCCAAACAGAGCCGGAACCACACCTGGAAACTGGTAGGGTGGTAGTGAGAGAAAAAGAGCGACTTGACAGAAAGTAAATCACAGGGTATGATAGTGAGGTCACTTGACCCTCTTTTCACCAACACACTTTTCTATGTGTCTTCTGCCTGGAAAAGGGGCATTTCAAAAAGGCTCGTGTTTGAACATGTTCCCTCTCCTCAATCAAAATTCCCATTCTTCTAAGGGGTTCCTTACTTTCCTTTTATAAAATGCAGCTATTTTCAAAGTTTTGGGTGTTGACTCCTTCACATCAAAATTATTAAAACCCCAAAATATTCTTGGTTAGGTGGATTGTATTTATTGTATAATAAACATGAAATTTTCGTGCTCTTCAATAATTTTTACTTTTTGTTTTTTTCAAAAACTTCATTTAAGAAGATAGTATGAGCGAGATTTCTACTGGTCATTTAACAATGTTGAAAGTTTTACGTTTTTTATTTTATATAATTTGGTATAGATCAGAGAACAGGATTGCCTACTCAGGGATAATGTGTTTATTTCCACATAAAGTGTTCATTTATAGGATTTCTTTTCTGATGATTTGTCTATGTCACAAATACCTTTTTGTGATTCTATGGGTTTATAAATTTTGGTATCAGGTAGTGTAAGTTCTCCCACTATGTTTTGGTAGATATCCTTTATCAGATTCAGAAAGTTGTTCAGTTGCCATTATTTGCTGCTTGTTTTTAAATTTTGAATGGATATTGGATTCCACTGAACCTTTTTTCTGTATCTATTTAGCTTTCTCCTTTAACTATATTAGTAGGTGTTTTGGATGTTAAACCACTTCTGAATTCCTGGGATAAATTCTAATTTTGTTATATTTTGGTCACTCATTGATTTTATTTGCTAATAAAATTTGCATTTGCATCAATGTTTGTGAATGAGATAGGCCCCATTAATTTCATTTCTTCTAGTGGAATTATGCTCTGTGAAATAAGTCAGAAGGAAAAAGAAAAATATGAGAGGGTTTCACTTATAGGAGGAATATAGGGGAAGCAAATAAGATATCAGGGGGAAAAATAACAACAATATAAAACACAACAAAGCAAAACAAAAACAAATAGACAATTATAAACCAGAGACATCCTGCAGGGGAGGAGGAGGGAGAGGGATCAGAGGGAGGAAAGGAGGAGCACAGGGGACTGAGGTGATGGTGCACCGGGTGTGTTGGTGAAGGAAACTCTATGGGGACTATACCTGGTGGTGGGGGGGAAAGCAAACATTATTTAAAAATGTACAATGATGTAAAAAATATATAAACAAAAATAAAAATTTGAAATAAAATGTCAGAAGACTACTAAAAAAATAATCATTTCTTCTAGTATCTTTGCTTGCTTTTGATAGGTGGGTTGTAATGGTCTCATATAATGACCTTGACGGAGTGATTCTTGTATTTTCTGAAAGGTTTTGACCTCTGGCTTGACATCTTCCTTGAGGGTTTGATTCAGTTTCTTATAAGATCATATATGCATTTTTTTGTTGGTGAGATTTAAAATTTTATTCAGTGTTTTTAAGGGATATAGCTTCTTATTGATTCAATTGTATAACTTGGGTTTCAATATTTCCAGTGACATGCATCTAAACAGGTGGGCTCTGATATTTCCGAATCATACATAGTGTTGTAAACTAATGTTATTTTAATAAAACTAGTTATTAAAAAACTACAAAAAATACAGGTCCAGTTGACCTATTTTTCTCTGTATTTTCTCCTGATAAGTCTATATTTCTGACATTTGTACTTATTTAGGAGTGCTTTATTATTTTAAAATTCTAAGGCTGTTGAATCAGAAAATTGAGATCACTTCAGTTTCACAATCCTATGATTTCCCTAATCTTAATTAGCAGATATTTTTCATTTAGTGACAAACGAGGGAAGGTTGTACTTTCAGTTGCTATGTCACAGAAAACTGCTCAACTTTAAAATCTGTGGTCTTTATTTCTTGAATCTTTAATTAGTTAAATAATGGAAATGAAACAATATAGCACCCAAGTTTATTTTTTTATTTAATATTTTATTTTATATAATTCTTACATCATTTTTCATCTTTGTACAATGTATGCATTTTCATTTTGGTTATATTCCCCATACAATTGCACCCCCCCCTTATTTTGACTCTATGTCTTCCTTTCCCTGCCCCTCCCTAATACTCCTGGTTTATAGTTGCTTGTTGATTTTGATTATTACTTTGCATTGATTAGTCTTTTTCCTGCTCTCTTATTTAGGTTTTCTAAATTCCTGCTATGAGTGAGACCATCTGGTATTTTTCTTTTTCTTTCTGACTTATTTTGCTGAGCATGATCCCTTCTATCTCCATCCATGTTGCTGCAAACTGCATGTGTTTATCTTTTTTGAATGCTGAGTAATATTCCGTTGTGTATATGTACCACATCTTCTTGATCCAGTCATCTATTTTTGGGCATTTGGGTTGTTTCCATATCTTAGCTATTGTAAATAGTAGCACCCAAGTTTAAAACCATTTCTGAGTCAATTTTTTAAAAAGATTTACTTATGCATATAAGAACTGGGGTACAGGCCAGAGACAGAGTGGGGAACAGAACAGGAAGATTGACTGGAATACACTGCTGAGGGGAGCAGCGGACAAGACAGGAACGGTGTGCTGCGCCATGTGGGTAGCCTCCTGGCCGAGGACCGAACTTGTGCTGCAGTGGCTGTGGACAACTTCATAGGTTGCGTCTTAGCCCCTAGCATCACCAGGGAGGCCCTTTGAGTAATTTCATTGGGTTATATTTCTAGCATTGTTCCTTATATCTGAATTTCAAAATTATTAGTATAAATTTTTATATTAGTCTCTTTTTATGTTTCTGCTGCATCTGTAGTTTCTAATAATTGTTAACTTGTCCAATTAATTTATTAAAGATGCCATTTTAGTCTGCAAAAGTGTCAACTTTCATCTCTTGATCTTATGTTTTTTGCTTTTTCTATTTTTTCTGTTTTCCCTGTTTTTTGTTTGCTTAGCACATTAATTTTCAGTCTTCCTTTCTAATAAAAGATTTTAAGACTAAATTCTACTCTTATTTATATCTTTAACTGCATTTAACAAATTTTTATGTTAAAATATTTCATAATACACATGTTCTGATTTCTGTTATTACTCTGTTATTCATGAATTTTTTTGAAATATGTTATAAAATTTCCTAATGTGTTTTTTCCCATTTTTTCTCTTTATTTTGTTTGAACTTAACCTACATTTTGAAGATTTATTTATTTATGCATACAAGAACTGGAGTACAGGCCAGAGGTGTGGAGGGTGAGAGGATTCACCGGAGACAGAGCGGGGAACAGAACAGGCAGACTAACTGGAACAAACTGCTGAGGGGACCAGCAGGCAAGGCAGGAGAGGTCTGCTGTGCCATGTGGGTTGCTGCCTGGCTGGGGATCGAACTCGTGCTGCAGTGGTTGTGGATAGTTTCATAGGTTGCGTCTTGACCCCTTGCGCCACCACGGAGGCCCTAACCTATATTTTGATCAGAGAATATGGTCTATATGATACTGATTTTTATAAATTAAGAACTTAGTTCATGACTAGTGTTTGGAACTGTTCCTTGTATGCTTGAAAGTTGTTTGTGGCCTCTATTTTGTGACAATAGTCATCTTTATATATGCACATTAACTCATTTGATCCTTATGTTGTTCACATTTATCTTTGCTAAGTATTATATATATATAGGTGGTGAGAAAATTGTGTTACTCTCACTATCAATTTTTTAATTACTTAATTTGAAGCTATTATATACAAGTTTAGCGTTATGTATTTCTTTACACTTTTAAAATCATTATTTCATTATATGTCATTATGTGACATTTCATTATTTCTACTTAGTGGCTATTCTGTCTGGTGCAAATAAAGCTATCTCCATTTTCCTTTGTAGACTTAATATATCTTTTTTTAAATCTTGTAAACTTTCTCTGTCCTATGTTTCATATTTTTTATATCTCATAAAAAGCATATGACTGGATTTTTTTTTTTTTACTTTTAAATAGCAACTTCTGTGTGCTTAGTTTTATTATGGTTATAGACATGTTTATTTTAGCATTTTTGGGGTTTATTCTCACTTTTACTGTGTTTCTTTTTTGTGTGAATTTTTGAGTTTTTCTTCTGATTTGTTTTGAATTTTCTATTAACTTAGAAATTATGTAATCTATTTTTTAATGAGTTACTTTTGATACATATTTGTGTGTATACATATGTATGTCTGGCTGTCTTAGCAAAGTCTAAAGTTATTCAATATTTGTAGCCCTCTCCTGAACCATGAAAGTAATTTTTATTACTTTTCAATGTTTTCAAAATTATCCATATTTTAGGTCTTTTAAAAACTTACCAAATTAGGCAATTATTGTTAGCACAATCATTGTTTATTTTGATTTACATATGTGTTTTTCATTTTTTTGTTTCCCTATTCATGTTTTCCAGATTTTCCTCTGGGGATAGTTTCCTTATTTTTTTTCCCCTCAAGTCTTGCTATTTTTAAGCAACCATAAATAGCACACAATATGATTCCTATTGTAGTGAAACAAATTTCATATAAAACATTTTCCTTCTGAAAGTGTGTATCTACATATAATTTTTGTATTATTTTCAGAATTTTCTCTCCATCCCTGTATTCTTCCTAGTGGCATGGACAATCACCTGTAGGAGATTCAGTATCTTTTTCTCTCACAAAATTGACCTACATCAGTTCTCCTATTTCTTTTGATTCCCACAGGGTAGTACTTTCTCTTTTGCTCCAATTGTTGTCCTATAAAAATATCTGAACTTGGCTTGTATTAATTATCTGAAGTTTCCTTAACTGTCTGGGTACTGAATTCTATGAAAGAGGAATAGTTATTATCAGTACATTCTCATTTGCTACAAATTTGTTGTTTCTTATGTTTTTTTTTTTAAATCTTTGCTTATTTGATGGAGCAAGGGTCTTTGAATTTCTACATATGTACATTTAATTTTGACATTGTGATAAGTGATAAGTGTCTCCAATTCTACCAGTCTCCTAAAAGCGTGCCCTGCTTTCTGAGTCAGTGCTGATTTAGGCCATGGAGCTAGCATTGGCACATTTTGGTGTTAACATACCTTTGGCTTCTTTGGCATTTTGGTCATCAGGATGCCTGCCTTGCTTCCTGTGTTTGGTGATCTGCCTTCATGGTACCTGGGCAACATTAGCTAGATTCTTACTATGTGCTACTAGACCTGCCTTCTTATTTGCCAGCCTGTGCCTGTCACAGTGTTGCTCACTGTCTCCTTTTTTCTGAAGCAGGGTCTCCAGTTACTCTGGTCCTCATCACTGAATGCTGCTGCATACACTTACTAACCAGTCATTTCAGTGAGCACCTCTAATTTCCTTGTGATCCCTTGTTCTAAAGTACCTGTGGGAATTACAGGAGACAAAGTTGGTTTATTAGACAACCTTCCCAGAGAAAATTAGCTGTAAGTAAGAAACCTTCTTAGTAAAAACATATTGAGTATTAATATTGTTTAGTTGTAATTTATCCCCAAATAAAAATATAACTGCCGTTTGGGTGCCATAGAGTAGAATTTTAAATCTTTTATTTTATAGCTAAAGGTTTATTTCTTAATTTTATTCTTCATTTTGTATTTTATGTTAGTTTAATTTGATTAAACAAATGGATTATTTTTGTACCATATGGAAATACTGGATATTTCATTTCGTTCATTTTTTAGTTACTATCCAGTGATTAATATTTATAAGTCAGCAGAAGTTGCATGGTAGTATGACTGGTTAAAATTTAGCAGGAAATTTTATAAAATGATACATTTTATAAAATGTATGTTCCAGAATATGCTTTTTTTTTTTTGGTCCCTGTGAGCTATACTTTGAAGTATAAAGGCAGAAAGCAGGAAATTTAGATTTCTTTTGCCAAATATTTCTGTCAAAAAATTGGTATTTTGAAGTAATTTTTCAGTTTTCTGAATTTCCATGCCTTCTGACTTTTATTAACTCTCTTTTATGAATATCCACTTTTTACTTCAAGTTGTCTATGTGTAGATTGCCAGCCCTCTGAAAGCAAATCTTACCTTAGTTTATTCCGTCATCCCTGGCTCAATGCTTGTCCACAGTGCTTAGTAGGTCTTCAATCAGTGTTCGAATATAAATCAATCAGATGAACAAGGATTAAAGTTTAGAATCAGAGTTTTCATTTTTCAATATTCACAAAATTATAGGTAATTTTAACTACTTTTATGACTATATCCAGATATCAATATAGATGATCAGTTTTCCTTTTCACAAATCAAGTGTTAAATATGGAAGTGGATTGTATCATGTATCTTTTGAAATTATTACTGTATTTTTTATTTCTTTTAGCATGCATGAGACAAAGCAAATCTCAGAATTCTTAGGTTTTATTTATTTTGGGACAGATAGAAAATTTACTTCCATATATCCTTTTTTTTTTTAAAGATTTATTTATTTATTTATACAAGCACTGGGTACAGTCAGAAGCGCTGGAGGGTAAGAGAATTCACCAGAGCCAGAGTGAGGAACAGAACAGGCAGACCGACGGAATACACTGCTGAGGGGAGCAGCGGGCAAGACAGGAGAGGTCTGCACACCATTTGGGACCCTCGCCCTCAGCTGGGGATCGAACCGGCGCTGCAGAGGCTGAGGGCAGCTTCGCAGCCCAGCACTCTGCGCCACCAGGGGAGACCCCATATATCCTTTTTGTTTTAGAACTATACTGCAGCAAGTTTATTCGTTAGCAGTAGGCTTATTCTTGGTACACATCACAGTAGTAGGAGGTGAAGATAGTTTCTGGCTCAGGTACTCATAGCATAAAGGGTAGGATGGCCCAGGTTGCAGGCTAGCTACTCAACTATCATACTCAATGTTCTTTACCTCTTAAAAACACTTGTGTTCCAATAATGACCTTGTTAACATGACTGACATTATTGTCTTTGAAAACTGTCTTCAGAAAGGGAAAATTCTGAAATGAAGTGATTCTGCTAGATAGAAAAGGTTTTGTGTTCTTGGAAAGTACTGATAGGAGCATGAAAGTCAGAACCTTAGGAATTCTGAGAGTGACCAGGAGGCAGATGCAAGTATGACTAGCTGGTTATTGTGCTGTGTATGTGGAGCAGGGTTCCAAGGGTTAGGTAGAAGTAAAGGGGGATTGTTACATATTTTCTAATTTGCATGTCTGCTTAGGCTTTGGGTTTATTGTATTATTGGCGTTAGTATGCCTCGCCTTCCCTTTTAACCCTTTCCTGACATAAATTTGGTTTATTAATAAAGCTACATGTCTTTAATTCCTTTTCTATATGGTTGAAACTATCTGTGTAGACTTTGGGAGCAAAGTGTGTTTTCATCCTTTAACAAATGTGAAGAAATGTTTATTATTTATGTTGCTTTCAAGGAGGCCTATTATGATTAGCTTTGGTAAAGTTAAAGATTGGTACTTAGCCTCCTTGCAGAAATCCCTCTCATCATACCACTTTTTGTAGGGATAGCATGATGAAAGGCCTGTTATTATGATTTTTGGTAGAAAATTTATGAATAGGTAATATTCTTTTTTTAATTATTGGAAAGTAACTCTCTGGGTGAGGCATTATTATTAGATTCTTAATCTTCATTAATCATTAATCAGCCACAAGTGTAAATGATGTATTCACTGAATGGAAGACAAAATGTGTATTTTGTGTGCAAAAAGCCTAAGATGGGGTTGCTAGTCTTAGTAGTTCAATGCCAAGAACACAGTAGAAACTAGGTACGTTTTGTGAGTGATGTGCCATAAGGAGTCTGTAATTTGACCTCTGAGACTGTGGTCTTCATGCTTGCTCTCCTGTGTTCTGTCCTTGAACTTGGCTTCTTTCTGATCTGAACTTGCCTTCTTCCAGTATTTGCATAACTGGTTCCTGATATCTAGGTCCCTGTGCCTAAATGCCATCTCTTTAGAGGCCTTTCCTGTTTCTCTACTTTAATTTAGTCCCTTTGGCTCATATTAAACCTTTTGTTTCCATAGTAGAACTTATCAATTCCCGGTGTTTTCTTCTTTATTTACTTCTCTATTAGAATTTATGTTTCAGAATAGCATTCACTTCTTTATCCTCAGGACGTAGGTCAGTTCTTGGCAAAGGAAAGTACCCAAAAAAGTCCACTTACCTAATTTGAGTTTTTGTCATCAAACCTTTTTTCGTTGTTTTATACTCATGCTTTGGGAATTTTTTTATGAGAATAAATTATGGTTGAGCCTTGTATTATGAATGGCCAAATCTTGTTAGGGCTCTGAGGTCAGTATAATTTCATTTAGTCTATAGTAGTATTAAATTAGGCTTTGCAAATGTATTTGCTTTCTTGTCACATTGGTTATATATTTATTTCCATTCATAAAAATTGAAACCTGGCTATAATCCCAGATTATATAAACAATTTCTTTTTCTAATTGACTGGGTTATTTTAAAATAAAAGAGACATTTTCTGTATCTCTGCCCAAATTCACTTTAGGGCTTTCACACAGTATGGCTTAAAATAGCAAGGATGAATATAGTTACACATTTTATAGATTATAGAGAAAATAGTTAATGAACAGTCCTTGTAAAGTAGAATAAAATTTTTCACTTATATCTGAATTAAATCTAGAGTGTGATGATGGAAAGATTCCCTAGATTTAACTTGCATAGAAATTAAAAAGCAAACAATGTGTCAGATAGTATGTCACTTTACTTTTGGAAAGAGTCATTTATTTATGACTGCAGTGTTTAATAATCACCTATAGTTGATTCTGTAAACTCAGATCATATATAAGTAGACACTTTAAAAACCTACATTAAATTTATTTTATTATATTTTGTTTCTTTTTGTATTTTTTTGTATATTTTGTATATTTTATATACTATGCTCCTGAGCATAGTGATTGTGTGCAGAAAACAATTATCCTGGGATTATATTGTTTTTAAAAATTAATTTTTGAAGTTACACATTCAAATTCCTTGTTTTACCTTTGGCTCCCATGTTCACTTTATTTAACTTATTCTTCTTAAAATTCAATTAGATTTTAATAATGTAGGGATTTGAATGATATTTAGTACACTTATAAACTTCAACATTTAAACCATTTAAAATCAATTTATATAAAATTTATTATATTTTATTGAAGTACTTTTCTGAGAACCAACTTAATTATCATACATTTCAAAAATTAAACTTATAAATATGTTGATTCTAAAGTTTCTATGTTAGATACCATGATGTATAGAGCTAGTGAGTTTTCTCCATATCATTAATATTTTATATTTTAATTGGATAATTTATTATTTTAATTGGGATTACAAGGCTGACCTATCCGGTAGGTCAGATTCTCACAAAAGTTATAAATACTTAAAATATAATTGAGCCTAGTATCATAAAATACTTATGATATGTTTAATTCTTCTAAATATTGACATTTATTTCTAAATCTGTGCAGAATTATATCATTCCACATACCTTTTTTTTTCTCAGTCATTTGAGACTGTATGAGGACTCTGAGCTAGATGATTATCAGATTCTTCCCAGTTGATTTCATAGATGATTAAACCTCAATTGTAGACAACAGGACATATGAAGTTCCTTCTTAACCATATAGCTCACATCTCTCTTCTACTTATTTATAGAATGTCTTCTATAATACTTGGTTGGAATTTGTATTTCTTTTGTTCATAAGATAGATTTTTTTCCCACTGCATTGTAAAAACCTTGAAATTGATGGGATCCTCTAACCTTTTTAAAAATATGTTCTTTATATTTGGCTGTAGCACAAAAAGCTTACTAAATATTAAAAAGGTTTCACTGAATTCTGGCATTCTCTTAAAACTGTTCAGTTATAGCTGCCAAGGTTGTTCTACTGATATTAAGTAAAAATAATCAGTAAAATCTGTTACTGCCCTCACCCTCCCTCAAGGATATATGTATGTCCTTGTGCTGAAGAGAGAGGGGGAAAGAAAATGCTCTTATAAGATAACTGATGTTAATCTGTGATGCATTTATATTATAAATGATAACCTCTGTTCCTTTTTGTTTATATCAAATAAGATGGAGAGAAAACTCTGAAATCCTTTCAGTGGGGAGGGGAAGATAAAGGCAGTAACACTAAATGCTTACACTTTGGCAGGTACCTGACACATATTTTCCAATTTAAGTTAATTTCATTCTTATCTACCTGCTGGATATGTAGCATTAGTTTCTCATAAAGTATCTTTATATTTATAGATAAAAAGATAGTGGGCTAGTAAGATTAGCAATTTGCCAGAGGTCATACAACTATTAAGTGGTAGAGCCAGAATTTGAATCTAGATCTGCTAGTGTCCAGATTTTTTTTTTTTTTTTTTTTTTACTTACCAGAAAATAAAAGAAAATAAAATGGAGAATATATTGTTTAAAAGATATGTTTCTTGTGGTCTGATGCTTCTTCACTTTTGCTTGTTTTCCCTACTATTTGTATTAAAGTTCAGTGAATTTCCTATGTTGCCCTTAGTGGTTTTGTAGACCCATTTGTTGGCAGGGAAAGGTATGTGTTCTGTAGAATGGCCATTCTTAGTTTCCCTGACTTTTTCTCCATGTAAATTAATTTGCGTAGGTAAAGGGAAGAGCTGCATAAAGATACATGCATCACTTCAGGAAGGGAAACTTCCAGGTTCACTCCCTTTTGAGTTCCAGTATCCTCTCTTCCCCTTCCTCTCTCTGCTTCATAAGAAGGAAACAAAATTGTCCAATAAAATGACAGATTTGCCCTTGAGTGGAATTAGGATATACTACCCTAAAATATGTCCTTTAGATTTGAGCTAAGGGACACTGAGTCAATAGATGCAGGAAAAATTTTCTGCTCTCCCTTTATCTGCATAAAAGCCAGGTATGCATTTCCTTTGTGAAGGTATTCCCCCCTCATTTCTATGAAGAGGAGAGCAACTCTTTTCACTGGATGTAGAGAGTTTGCGCTGACATGAATCTTCTTTAAGTCCTAATCTTCCTTCAGTTTCCCTATACACTCTTTAGCCAGGTACACATGCTTTTTATCCCTGAAGTCTAAATTCCTTTGTTAAAATGGTATATAAGCTGTGGAGTTTTACATCCTTCTGTATTCCTTGAGTTTTACATCTTTCTGTATCTTCCATGCATCTAAAGTATTAATAAAAATTGTATACCTTTTCTCTTCTTTATTTATCTTTTTTACTTTAATTTGTAGGCCTACCTTCATTAAATTTAAGAGAACAGAGGAAAATTTTTTTCCTCAATTCAAAAAGGGGAAACTAAAATCTGATGAGGAACAGTTCATTTTTTCAGATAAACTGGGATGTCTTTTGGCTGTATTAAATATTTGTTCTTTGGCTATATTAAATATTTGTGCTTTTCAAATAGCATGATACTTAACAATATTAGTATACTATTCTAATTAACCAGTGGGTTGGTTGAACAGGTATTATGCCTAATGCATTAATAAGTAAACAATGTAGAAGAATAATTTCTGTTACATCACATCATCTTTAAATCAAATATCTATAATTTTTTATTTTTTATTTTTTCAAAGATTTATTTATTTATGCACACAAGAATTGTAGTACAGGACAGAGATGTGGGGGTGGGGGGGTGGGTGAGAGGATTCACCAGAGACAGCAGGGAACAGAACAGGCAGATTGACTGAAATACACTGCTGAGGGGAGCAGCAGGCGAGGCAGGAGAGGTCTGCTGTGTCATGTGGGTAGCTCTCTGGCCGGGGATCGAACTCATGCTGCAGTGGCTGCGGACAACTTCGTAGGTTGCGTCTTCTTGCGCCACCAGGGAGGCCTCTCTCTATTTTTTTAAATGAAAGAAATATGAGATTCCTTATAAATAGGAAGTCAGTTAGGAGTTGCAGCTGGTGATCTTTATATAAGGTTGAGATATCTAAGGAGTTAAGGTTAATTTTAGAAATGACTAGTGCTCCTTTACAAAAACTATTTTGAAATATCTGCGTCCATTTTGATAGCAAAATAGTGCCAAATTTAGATGTGAATGTTCCCTTTGGCAGCAAATTACTATTTAAAATGTAGGTTGAAGTATTTGGAAAATATTTTCCCTCGTTCTTTAGCACACCATTGTTTTGCTTGTGATTTGATCACAAGTTCTAAAACAGTTTTTATTTGGTACTACCAATGTATCTAGTTGAACTTGAGGGTCAGGAGTCAGAGGATGCTCATTTGACCTTATTTTATTAATATTATTATTACAGTAATATGTAATGTTCATTACATGCCTAATATGTTTCTTGTGAGAGATGTGGTGTATCTGTTTTTCAGTCTTCTTTGGGCTTTAGGATGAAAACTGACTTTAGTTTTATATAAATTCCCTGGGACTCATTATAAATCAACTAAACCCCTAGCCTTAATATAAATCTTATCATTTATCAGAAGTGACAGAACTCATTCTACTAGAATTAGGGTTTTTTTATGTTTATTTTCCTTTCACCTGGGAATCTATCCATTTTATAAAGAATGAGGTTTTTAAAAAATCATTGATTTATTTTCAGTTCATCCTCAAATTAACTCATATATTTCTTTGCAGTTTACGGTTTCTAAAATTTATAAATCACAAAAATATGCTATTGTTCGAATACTTGTTTTACGCAAATACATATGAGTGAAAGCCTCCACCCAGTATTTGTCTTTTTCCTTCTGACTTACTTAATCTCCAGTTCCATCATGTCCAAATGCCTGAAGCTGTTTGTCTTTTGTGGAGAAATACCCATTAAGTTCCTTTGCCTGTTTTAAATCAGATTGTATGTTTTTTTTGTTGAGTTCAGTGAGGTCTTTATATATTTTGGATAATGAGCTACATGGTTTGCAAATATTTTCTCATTCTATAGCCTGTGTTTCTCTTTTGTTGATTCTTTTGTTATGCATAAGCTTTTAGTTTAATGACTCGCTTATTTTTGCCTTTATTTCAGTTTCCGATTTTTCTTGTAGCTAGCAGAAGTGTCTGTAACTTTGGAATTTTCTGTATGTGGTTATCTCTAATAATAAGTATATATTTCTAACTCTAGAGGCTTAACTGTTCTTAGGTTTTTAAGGAACTTCCTGATAAAACAGGATTGGGTTAGCAGTTGAAACTGGTAAGTTACATAGTCCTCTCAATATTTTTACAAATATTCAAGAGTTTTTCCCCCATATTGGGATTTATAACATATTTTCTGAAGTTGGATTTCTTTAACTACTTCTCTGTTTAAAGAAATGTGAAAGTTTATCTCTATAGGGAGAATGTCCATTTATAAGCATATAGTATCCAAATAAAAAAGATCCATGTTTAATATTCAGATAAGCAGTTATTAGAAATCACCTTGCAGTAAAAAAAAATACATTGACATGATACTGTGGAATCAAAAGTATAAATATACCCTAAAAGCAATAAATTCCACCTTAATTTTAGGCTTCATCTTGGGAGACTGAATGACTACAATGTTATCAACTTGAATAAAAGGACTAAGTATAGTCCCACTGGAGTCAAGCTAGCATATTAACACTGCTTCCTTTGACTCTCTGCTTCTGTGGGTTTCAGTGGAGGCAGAAGAGTTGCCGCAGTGTAACAGTATAATACACAGTAGCTCTAAGAGAAAAAAAAAAATTTTTTTCTGGATTTGCTTCTTCTTTATATATGCTTCATAAGTAAAATAATTTATTTTTAATATATGAAATTAGAGTACTTAAAATTCTAAATAGTAGAAATCATTCAAATACAGCAAAAATCTCTATTCAAGACACTTGGGGGAATCAAGTTTTCATATTAATAGAGCCACATAGTCTTTACCTGGGCAACACGTTCTCAAAATACTAAAATACGATATGTTTACTAACAAATTTCTTTAAATATAAGTAGCATGTTTTTAAAAATTCTATTTTTTTAATTGAAGCAATGGTAGTTTACAACACTATTTATGATTTAGGGGAATAATTTACACCTTTCAAATGTGTGTTACCACATCACCTATCACCACAGCATTACTAATCTTCCACTGTAGTACATTGTAATTTTTTTTTTTGGATGATGTAGACATGGCATTTTCGGCATTTAAAATGAATTTTAGGTTTACAATTAAATAACACTTGTCTTGGTGAAGCGTAGGTTGTAAATTTGGAGAACCTCCAAATTCTATCTAATATGCCAGATAAATTAATTTTACACTGTAATCACTATTTTCTATAACAACTTTGAGATATAAATTTTCACACCATAAACTTAATGGGTTCACAAAATTGCTCAATCATGACCACAATCAATTTTAGAAAATTTCATCACCCCATACATCTCTCATCCCAACCCTAGGTAGCTGCTAGTCTACTTTCTGTTTCTTGATCTTCTTATTCTGCACATTTTATATAAACAGAATGATACAATATGTGTGTGGTCTTTGTGTCTGGCTTCTTTCACTGAGCAAACTGTTTTCAAGTTTCATCCATGTTGTATTATGCATTAATACTTTGTTCCTTTTTATGTCATATAGAGTTCTTTCTCTTCTTGACTAATATGGATAATGCCACTATGAACATTTATATATACATTTTTGTAGGGACAAAGGTTTTCATACCATTTGGATATATACCTAAAAGTGTCTAGAGAGTGTTTAAAAACATTAGTTTTACATTGTTAAAAGTAAGTAGCATTCGGTGTATAATCAGCCACCATATAAAGATTAAAAAAAAAAACCCATCTTTGAATAGTGAACCTATTCCTGGCCCCCCCCCCCCCCCCCAAGCATTAAGTCTTCCTATGCCTCTAATTTCTTACATGACAGGTGAGATTTGGCCTGGCAGATCTCTGTGGTCCATTTACACTAAGCTCTCTGTTTTCTTATTCAGCAAACATTTGTTAAGTTTCTGCTCAGGCAAATTTGTACAAGGTCTTGGGACAATGAATCTTCAGAGGACCTCATAGGCTGTCAGGAAGGGAGACAGAGAAGGCAGGAAAAAAAAAAAGCACTAATTTTAAAAAACTCTTAACCTTAAGTCTGCACTTAAAAGGTAGTGTTGTATGTTGTCAGTGGGCAGTGATCACTGCATGCAGTGATCACTGAATGCAGTGATCACTGAATGCGAGTCTAAAACTATGGGTGGTAATTCACCTGTGGGGCGAGCCTGGCGGGGAGGAAATTATCTGGGAAAATTTCTAGGTGGAAATGAAACTGAAGCAACCTTCAGGAAGTTTGCCACAAGAATTAATGAGTAATATCATTTTGCAACAAACACTACTTGATAATCATTTTGTTCTTAAAATTTGTGTAAAGTGAATTGTTAAGTTCATCAACCAAGAAAAGGCTGCAACACTTTTTTTCTTTACTACAATTGCCAGGCTTTCTGGTTATTTCCTCATTGCAAAAGAATGTAAAGCAAGCTGATCAAGTTTAAAATAACTTTCACCTCTTACTTGAATTCTTACTTGTACTATTCAAATATTACTTAACTCTCATGCTGTTCTTCAAAAATTGTTTGGAATTAGCATGAGAGAATTCAGTTTTCTCTTTTCCAAGGAGAAATTAAACTTGGTTAGTAATCATTTAATATTTTAGTAAATATCTCCTCACGGGAAAATGCCTTGGGAAGGCCTTGGCTGAGAAAGCAACAGAATATAGTTGGTTACTAGGACAGCACATCTGTGGAGTAAGCCTGGTCAGGTTCAACATGGGCATGAATGGGATGGTGGCCCTAGCTTTCCTCTCTCTTTCTTATTGAGATATAATTAATATAAAACTTTGTATAAGTTTAAGGTGTACAACTTGTTAATTTGATACATTCCTGTATTGCAATATGATTACCATGGAGTTAGCTAACACCTCCATCAAGTCCCATAATTAGAATTTCCTTTTTGTCGTGGGAATATTTTAGATCTTGTCTGTTAGCAACTTTGAGGAATATAACAGTGTAGCTCTATTTTTTATATATATATATAATATATTGTTATATATAATATATAAAAATACATGATATAATATAGTAATATATAATATATATTATCTGTATATTCCAAATGTTTGTGTAGTATCTTCTTTAGCCAGTTATTTGTTGACAACACTTAGGCTGTTTCCCTCTCTTGGCTAATGTGGATAATGCTGCAGTGAACATGGAAGGAGAGATATCTCTTTGAAGTCCTATATTCATTTCCTTTGGAGATATAGCTGGAATTAGGATTTCTGGATAATACGGTGGTTCTATGAGGGAACTCTATACTGTTTTGCACAGTGGTTATATCAATTTACATTTCCACCACCAGTATTCAAGGGTTCTGTTTCCTCCACATCCTCACCAATACTTGTTATCTCTTGTTTTTTTCAATAATAGTCATTCTAATAGGTATGAAGTGAAAGCTCATTGTGGTTTTGTTTCGTCTTTCCTATTAATGATGTTGAACCCATGTTCATGTACCGATGTCTTTTTTTAAAAATGTGTTTTATCTTGCCCTTTTATTTTCTTTAATTGTATTATTTTAAAAATTAGGATTATGGTTTTTAATACTGTATATGATTTAGTCATGTAGGTTCATATCCCTTCAAAGTATGGTACTGCACCCATCCAAAAAACATTCACAATCCTCTACTATAGTGCATTGGGCCCTCTCCCCTCTTTGCTGTCACCCTCATTTTCCCCCTCTGGTTGCCTCAACTCTGCAGTCAGATTTCTCAGCTTTGTTAAGGATTAGTTTTGTTGTTTTTTATTTATTTTTTTAAAGATTTATTTATTTAGGCATACAAGAGCTGGGGTACAGGCCAGTGATGCAGGGGGTGGATGAGAGGACTCACCAGAGACAGAGTGGGGAACAGAACAGGCACACTGACTGAAACACAGACTGACTGCTGAGGGGAGCAGTGGGCAAGACAGGAGAGGTCTGCTGCGTCATTTGGGTTTCTTCCTGGCCGGCCGGGGATCGAACTTGTGCTGCAGAGGCTGCATATTGCTTCATAGTGCAGTGCTTAACTCGTGCCACCAGGAAGGCCCAGTTTTGTTGTTTTTTAAATGATCTATTTATTTATGCAAGAACAGGGGTTTTGGCAGGAGGTGTGGGGGTGGGAGGATTCACCAGAGACAGAGTGGGGAGCAGAACAGGGAGATCCACTGAAATACACTGCTGAGGGGAGCAGTGGGTGAGAAAGGAGAGGTCTGCTGCACCATGTGGGCAGCTCCCTAGCCAGGGATTGAACTCATGCTGCAATGGCTGCCTATAGCTTGATAGCTCTGTGTCTAATTCCTGTGCTACCAGGGAGGCCCTGTTAAGGATTATTTTATCTGTTCTTTGTTTTTTATGGTTCACATATGAGTAAAAGCATCCAGTATTTGTCTTTGCCTTCTGACTTTATTTGTTTAGCATAATCCCCTCCAGATCCATCCATGCCCAAATGCTTATGAGCATTTGTTTGTCTTCTGTGGAGTATTAAGTTCCTTTGCCTGTTTTAAATCAGATTGTGTGTTTTTTGTTATTGAGTTCCATTAGTTCTTTATATATTTTGGATATATGAGATACATAGTTTGCAAATATTTTCTCATTCTACAGCTTGTGTTTCCATTTTGTTGATTCTTTTGTTGTGTGGAAGCTTTTTAGTTTGATGACTTGTTGATTTTTGCCCTTGTTTCAAGAATTCCGCTTTCTCTTCTTTTTGTAGCTAGCAGGAGTGCCTGTAACTTTGGAATTCTCTGTATGTGGTTATCTCTAATAATCATAGTGGTATTCTGATAAGAATGTTTGTAATTCCAATGTGAATCACTGGAGAAACAAAACAAAAACCAAAATGGTATACTGAGAGTTGTTGTAACTTGTACAAGTAATAATATAGTTCAAGTATTTAAAAAATCTCTTTAGTGCTATTAGAAAAATATAATGAGGGCCTCCCCTGGTGGCGCAGCGATTGAACGCTGGGCTGCGAGGCTGCCCGCAGCCTCAGTAGCACCGGTTCGTTCCCGGCTGCAGGCGAGGGGCCCCAAAAAAAAAAAAAAAAAAAAGAAAAAAAAGAAAGACAAATATAATGAACTTTGTTATAAATTGAAATTTCTAGGACTTTTACATTGGTAAGGACATATAAATTCTTTCTTCCCCTCCAAGTTCTTTCCTGTCTTTTATAGCTATATATTTAAAGCTCTGCTTTAAAGGAAATCTTCCATCATTAAAAACTCAGGCTATTTTCTTGTATACTAATATGTAACTTATTACCTGGTTTTTATTCTCATAATGATTTGACTTTAAATAAAAATACAGAGATATTTGCTGTCACAATTAAGGCACACACAGATGGTGACAGTGGGACATGAATGACAAAACCTAATTTTAATTCATAAAAACAGTGACCTCTTTTTCATACATTTTGGGTTTTTTACTGTACATATTATTTTAGGGTCTTGCTAGTTTAGTTAATCTCTTCTAAATTTTATTTTCAGCTATATAAATAAGATTCATGTTGATCCCAGCTTTTATGCCTTATTACATAAATGCAAATCAAACATGTAAGAGAGAAAAGGGAAACAACCTTTCTTAGGTGAAGCAATGCATTCTTAACTTGTGTTGTCAAGACTTTTTTTCTATTGCTGCAAATGTGACGGGCTGCTCATTCTCTAACTGTGACCTCTACCTTGGCCCTGATTCAGCTGGTATGATGGTTCTTTGTGCAAATATTTTCTCAACCTTCAATTTGTCACAAGTAGCTGAGTGTTATCCCATGAATAATAGATTTATGATTTTTCTAGCATTAGCAGAGCAGCTTAGATACTAACTTGTTCCAGCTGTGTTTCCTGGATTTGGTTTTTCTTCTCAGGAACTAACCTTTCTGAGCAAGAAGGAAATGAATAGCTACTTTAACAGATCTGCAGTAAATGTGCACTGGCCTGTCTCTGAGGAAGATTAAGTTGAAGATAGGTTGAGGGCCCCTGGAATACTTTGGGCTTTAAATGACCTGAATGTTGAGCATTTTCAAGTCATAAGAGCAGGTAGCTACCATGTAACTGATGGGGGACTGAATCTTAGAGAAATAGACTTACCAAAATATTGTTCTCTGCTGAATTTAATAACACTCTCTGACTCTGTTTGTTTCATTCAATGTAATATGTGAAGACCAGCAAAATGAATTAATTTTTAATGGAGAGAAAATATCTATTTCCTAGACAGAAATAACTTTTACAAAACCCCACAAAACAAAAGTAGAAATGACTTTCTTCGGTATTTCAATTATTTAAAAACAGTGCTGAGATTTCACTTCCTTCACTTTTTACCTCGTGAGTTGTTTTGTCCCTTAATTGCGCAAGAAAAGGGACTTTCACAAAACACAAAAGTATAGGCACTGTTTCATAAAAAGAATATATTTGAATATTTTGATTGTTATTGTTTACTAAGATATTTTTTCATCTTATATTTTAAATTGTGAGCATTAAGAGGACCAAACTTTATTTAATGCAGCGATTCTGAGTCTTGTGCTCTGTATTGAAAGAAATGCAGAATTTTGGGTTGTAAAGTAGAGGAGAAGTTTCAATGGAATCATGTTTTGGGGACAACTAGAGTTACTTGGTTTAGTGTAGTTGATGCCTTGTGTGCTGGCCCTGGGATTTGAACACAAGCAAAATGGTAATAAAGACCTATGTTGGCTATTACTTGGTAAGGGGGAGATTTTAGAAAAGTGCTTCAGTGAGACTGTTGTTTGGGGATGCGTAGTGAATGGAAGACTCAAACAATATCTGAAAACAATTATAATAGTGAGAGGTATTAGAGCCAGGAAGGGAGTGGGACTTAGACTTCCTCTTGAAGGGTGCATGGATAAGAGAGGAGTGTAATTTAGAGATTCGGGGGAGTTGAGTTGCCAGAGGAGTCAGACTAAGATGAATACAATCTTTGAAATAGGAATTAGTATTTTAAATGGGGTTTGTGACTGGAGTAGAAGGTTCATGGAGGAGAAGAGAAAGAGATAATTTGGGATCAGATGATAGAGTGTCTCACAATTATAAATATGTTTTAATTGTGATATGCAAATGAAGACAAAGGATTGGGCAGAGGAAACAAAAATGGTATTTTAGACATTTCAATTTGAAGAATTGTCGGCATTGAGAAAATTAATTGCGGTTTTAGGATTTTAGACTCTTGATAGTAATTTGTATGCTATTTTTTTCAGATTTATTTATTTATGCATACACAGGCTTGGGTACAGGCCAGAGGAGTGGGGCGTGGGAGGATTCACCAGAGACAGAGTGGGAAACAGAACAGGCAGATTGACCGAAGTACACTGCTGAGGGGAGCAGTGGGTGACAGGAGAGTTCTGCTGCGCCATGTGGGTTGCTCCCTGGCTGGTGATGGAACTCGCACTGCAGAGGCTGCGGACTGATTCATAGGTTGTCTTAACCTCTTGCGCCACCAGGGAGGCCCCAATTTGTGTGCTATTAGATGAACTGAATGAGTTAAGAATGAATCCAAGGTAGAGGTTCTCAAACTTGGGTGTGAATTACAGTCATACCCAGATAGCACAATTTGAAATTATGATTTTAGAGAGATGAGTAGAGGGCAGAATTCTGCATTTTTTAAAGGCAATGTGGGGCCTCCCCGGTGGCGCAGCAGTTGAGCGCTGGGTTGCGAAGCTGCCCGCGGCCTCTGCGGCGCAGGTTTGATCCCCGGCTGCTCCCCAGCCACCAGAGGAGGGTCCCACATGGCGTGCAGACCTCTCCTGCCGCCCGCTGCTCCCCTCAGCAGTACTTCGGTCCTTCTGCCTGCTCTGCTCCCCGCTCTGGCTCTGGTGAATTCTCTCACCCTCCCGCGTTTCTGACTGTACCCAGTGCATGTATAAACAAACAAACAAACAAATAAATAAAATACGTGTGCCTCTTTAAAAATAAATAAATAAATAAATAAAGGCAATGTGGTTAGTTCTGCTGTAAGTTGTAAATAAAAGTTTTCAGCCAGAGATAGTGGGATAATCAGAGGTGAAGAAATGGGAATTATGGGAGCAAGTCTGTGAAGCAGGTGGAGTTTTAGACAAGCTGATTGTGATCTTTACACACTACAGTGAGTTTGATGATAGGACATATATGTGTAGACAGCAGTCCTACAGAACTAAGTTTTTACATTGGATGAAGTGCATCTGTGAGAGCAAATGATGTATCAAGAGGAACAGCAAGGACATGACCTTTTGTTCTCATTCATTTACCTGTAGAACACCAGGGCACTGATGGAAATCTTTAGTTAAGTCAACTCAACACAGCTTCATTCTTGTTTCCCTTTTAATAGAGCATTGGCATTTCTTGTTTTGTTTCTTCAACTCCTGGGAAATACACATAAATGACTTTGTCAAAGTCAAACTGTTCTTGACATAGCTAACAGTATTTCCAGCCACTGTAGTCAGCTGTTTGAACTGTTCAGTTGATACACATTAAAATAATCCATAAATAAATAAAGCACTGTTAATAATTATAGCACTAATCTGTGACAATATGTCAGTGACTTATGTGGTTTTATGCCCTCTCTTTCTTATTTCAGTGTAGGCATTTGCATCATCATGTTAATACTTATTTCTCAGGATGCCCAGAAAGCTTTTCACATAATTTTATCTAGTATTTTGAACTTCTCAAAATTCTAATTTCTCTTAATTTGGAAAGCAAATACTGTATTGCACTGGGTATATAAATTGCTCTGCTCTCTAAACCAAATAAGTAGTGACATTGTATTTCAACCCCTAAATTGATATGAATCACTCTGATAAAGGAAGTTTAGTCTAGTTCATTCATTGAAGGAGAAAAGCAGCGTGGTAGTTTGAAGTCCTTCTTTTGGCTTTGCTGTACATTTTATAAAATGTTAAGCTAGCTTATTCACCTCTGGACAAGCTGAAGGTCTTTGAAACTGCACCATTTAAGTGGAAGAGGCCTAATATAAAGTGACTTATTCTTAAACATACTCAGAAATGCCTTGGGCCAAATTGAATCCCTTGAAACCTAACCTATATACAGTCAGTTTCCACCATATGAGCTGGTTGTGTTTCAAAAGTTTATGTGTAAGGCAGCTGTTTGGAACTCAGAACACATTTTTTTTCCTTTTTTACTGAAACAGCACAAAAAATATTGGCTAGGCTCCCAGGCCAGCTCATAAATCTTTTTAACCCAAAATGTACCTTAAATTTTAACTGTACAGTCACTTTATTAGACTGATATTTTTATTTCTGTGGGAAAATACATATCAAGTTAGTTTGAGAGAAAAAGGTTACCTGTACTTCACCTGGTTAGGGTCTTTTCAGAAAAGTCACTGGACAAGCAGGATCCATTTGTGAAACTACCCTCTCCCCATTATAAAAACACATTTCTAGGCTCCTCATTCCCCTCAGTGATAAAATTTCAGAAAGTTGGCCTCAGTTTCTCACTTTTCTTTCCTTTCCCATTTTTTCCTTTCAACTATGGGACACTTTTATTTTTTTTTTTTAAATAGAGGCATGTTTTATTTATTTATTTATTTGTTTGTTTGTTTTGTTTATACATGCACTGGGTACAGTCAGAAGCGCGGGAGGGTGAGAGAATTCACCAGAGCCAGAGCGGGGAGCAGAGCAGCCGGGGATTGAACCGGCGCCGCAGAGGCCGGGGAGCAGCCGGGGATTGAACTGGCGCCGCAGAGGCCGCGGGCAGCTTTGCAACACAGCGCTCTACCGCTGCACCACCGGGGAGGCCCTATGGGACACTTTTAAATGTGTGTTCATGAATCAATGTTTGCCTGTAAGAAATTTAGCCACAAAACTACTAATGTTCCTCTACTTCACAACAAACATTAATTAATAGGATTAATTATTTTCTTGCTTGAGGAGATTGTAAGGGCTTCTGATATAAAACTTGTGTGGGAAACTTATCTGACAAGTATGGTGATGATTGGTGTCCAGGACAAAAAGTGAAAATACCTACTAAATTAGTAATGACATAGAATTATATAAAATATTATTATAGTGTTGTCTGTTCTATCCTAATGATTTGAACTTTGATGAGCCATATATGATAAACTAATGACCTATTACAATTATTGCGTTTTATTCTTAATCCATATTTTGTTTTGATTGGTCATAGTTGGTGAATACATAGTAATTAAGTGAAAGGAGCTCTGTGAAAGAATGATTAAGACTATTAGCTTGAATCTTAAGGAATGTTTTACCTTAATGGGATTGCTATTGTTTTCAGCAGAAGTGAGGATCTGCAATCTCTTATTCATAAAGTATTCATTTAATTACTTGCTCTAGATATATTTATTGAGTGTACTATGTATCAGGCCCTATACTAGTTACTGGGGACACTGCGTGACAAAAAGAGACATAGTCCTTTTCCATATGTAGTTTATATGGGAACTGAATAAACAAGTAGTTTGTTGGCTATGTTATGAGACATGGCAAACAGGTTGACCGTGGTGTATGAGAGTCAGGGATAGCAGCAATGGTTTTGTCCTAAGGAACTGGAAGGATGTAATTGCCTTCCTTTATAATAAGGAAAACTGTAGGAGAATAGGTGTTTGGGGAGAGTGGTGGCTCAAGAATACGAATACTTTATGTATTAAAATTGGGTGCCTAGGCCTCGCTGGTGGTGCAGGAGGTTAAGATGCAGCACTAGTTCTATCCCCGGCTGGCCAGGGAGCAACCCACATGGTGCAGCAGATATCTCCTGACTCGCCCGCTGCTCCCCTCAACAGTGTATTTCAGTCAGCCTGCCTGTTCTGCTCCCCGCTCTGTCTCTGGTGAATCCTCTTAACCCCGGCACCTCTGGCTTGTACCCCAGTTCTTGTATGCATAAATAAATAAATCTTAAAAAAATAAATTTAGGTGCCCATTAGGCATTCAGATTGAACTGTTTAATAGGCAGTTCAGAGAAGTCTGGGTAGAAGACATTAATTTGGCAATTGCCATTAGTGATATAAAAAAAGAAGAGTTTGAGTATGAAGCCTGAAGTCTTTCAGTATGGGAGATTGGGGAGATAAGGAATCAGCAGGCAGCCGAAGAGAGGTATCATATGACCTTCAAGAAGGGCCAAGATAATTGGTGCCAAATTAACAAAAGTGTTTCAAGACAAATGTTGCTGATGGTTCAACTAAGATTACTGAGGATATTGGTGACTTCTAACAGAATATTTTTAATGGGAAGATAGCGATTAAAGCCTGAATGGAGTGGGTGCAGGAGAGAATGTAAAGGAGAAAAGTCAAAACCAGGTTTACATGTAGCTAACCAGCAGCAAGTTCAGGGATACTGTTTCAGGAGCTGAGGAAGGTAAGAGAGGATAGGCGAAAGGGCCAAAGTCGGGACCACAGAGAGCATAATGGGGACTCGAGATTGCTCATGTGGGATGATGTGGCTTCCTGGGGCTTCTCATAGTGGCTGATGTGAAGTGGAATGAAGGACATGATATATTTAGCCCTAATAGTGTAGTCTTGAAAGAGGATCATAAAGCTGGTGAATGCAGTGGGACTGGAAAGGAGGGATTGGATGGAAAGGTTGACTGGTCAAGATCACCTAAAGCCCCCATTTGCAGCCTTGATCATGGTCAATGAAGTAGTTTCTTATAGCTTATCTTGCTCAGAAATAATCTAGGATAGTAAATTGCTCCTGTTTCCCTGATTGAATTGTATCAACAAGTGAAACATAGCCATCTAGTAAATGTAGAGCTTATATGTTTTTAATAAGTAATTATTATTATTTAACTGTTTACATGTAATGGTTATTGAAAGAATAATGCTTCAGAATGATTAAATGTTGCAGGTTCTTTCAGTAAATTTCTGAAGGCTTAGTAATTTTAGTGGCCAACAGTGTTTTTCCTATATACTGGTTTTCTCAAACGTTGCTAAAAATTCTACCCATTCCTTAGCATTTTTTTCTGTTTTGTCTTTTTTTAATGGAGCCGCCCTCCTTTTCATTCAGTGAATTTTTGCTGAGTGCTTTTTTCTGAAATAAACACCAGTTCTATTTAAGAATGAAATCATGACCCAGTGTTAGTACACTCAATGCTGTTGCAGCTTTTCAGTAACTTCTAGATTAATTTATTTTCAGTATGCATTTGATTTAAGTGTTGACAGTAGTGCTTTTTTCTTTTCTTAAATGTCATAATTTTTTAATGACAGAATTTGGTTTGAGTTTATGGACCTTTCTGGGCAAGTTCTAAAGAAAGAAATTGTTCTTCTGCTATTAGAATTTGCTTGTTTGAACAAACTCCTAAAATTTTGTAGGTCAAATTTGTCATACATTTGTAAATTCAGATCACATATTTGGTTTTTAATCCATATACTGCATTAATTTCAGTTTAACAGTGGCCAGGCATGTTTCATAGATCTCCATCAGTGAATCATTGTAGGATGTAGCCATGAATCAGTGCCTTCTCGTGTGAAATTTGTTGGGAATCTCTCAATGGGATGTGTGATTTGAGTGTATTACCCTTAAATTTTCACAGACAATAATAAGCACTAATGTTAAATGCTATTTAGCAAATGGATGCAAAGGGTTGACAGTAATTTTAGATTACTTTCTAGATAAAGTGGACTTAATTTTTTTTTTTTTTCTTGGAAAGCTGTTTTCAGTTGACTTGCAGTTACTTGAATGTGTTATTATCAAGGTCACCCCACGGCAGATCTCTGAATACTCACTGAACCACATCTAGTTTTTCCCTCTTAATTTTCCACTGAGGAATTATCAAATTCTGTGGTGACTTAGGTAAAAGAGAAGGACTTATTACTTAGTTCTTGTTTTGAGTAGTAACTGTGCAGCTATCTTCTGTGTCCTCTGGCCAGTTACATAATGAAATGAAAGACCAATTTTACTTCAATATAACATAGTTATGATTATATGTATCTAATATTTAATAAGAAAAAGAATAGTTCTGTATAATTTATACTGGTAGACAATATAAAAATCATTATCTTTTGCCTTTGCAGTACCTTTCATACATGTAACCTGTGAAAATTAAAATTAAAATATTAATACTTATGAAAGAACCATTGGTGCCATTGTCTAGATTGATATTTTTTCAAAAAACTTTGACCACAACTCATAGTAAGAGTTCATGTTCCTCCATAAGGCAGTGTACAGTCTGGCACATTTATATGTGTTCGTGTGTGTGTATGTGTGTGCCTTAATAGTTATATGTAACATATGATATACTTATTTCAGGAAATATGTACTTTTACATCATGTAGTACTTTCTAATTTTTTTTCTGTTCTAATTAATTAAAAATATTGGAGCTGAATTGATTCCATTATCCATTATTCATTTGATTTTATAACTAATTTGACTCCATGACTTGTTATTTGATTAATCATGGTCTAGCTGATTTCCAGCATACCCCGCAACTATGTAATGTTTTACTATAACAGTGTACTTTAAAATAACTTTTTTTTGGGGGGGGTTGTTTGCTGTTCTTATGAGAATGGTGGTAAATTATTGAATATTCATTCATAAGAAGTGCTCTTCACTATCAGATAATTTAAGAAATGAATCTGAGAGTTATTTGTCCATACAGTTAACCTTTATTGAATGGCAGCTGCGTGTCAGGCTATGAACTAACCACTGAGTATCCTAAGGTAAACAAACAGGCTGTGTCTAGCTCTGAGAAACTTCCAATGTAGTGGAAAATATTAAGTAAGTAAATAAATCATTATAAATTGCGATGGAGCTTTTTTTTTTTTTTGCAATGGAGCTTTGGTAGACAATAATAAGAGATGGTTGCTTGCTCACAATTTCTTATTCCTCATTTGAATGTAGTTGAGAGAAACCTGGTTTATAGGGGACTAGAAGTATCAGAGACAGGAGATTTAAGAGACATATAGAAAAAAATTTACAGATAATCTTCCTTTGGGTGATTTTTTTTTTCTTCGTATTATAGCAATTCCCAGTTTCTGATTTCTGTTTATTATTTTTAGGTAAAATTCTCATTTTAAGGCAGTTTGCGATGGTTTGCTTATATTTATACCTGTTCATATATGTACATATATATTTTAATGCAAAGTTTTCTGTAACTTTTCACACTAATGTCCATATTTCTATAGCAGTCATGAGGAAGAATTGAGTAGTTATGAATTACTGTGGTTATTGTAGAGGACAATATCTCTCGATGGAGGGTATTTCCCCAAACCTCTACTTCTGTATGTAAAATGGAATGTCATAAGTTTCATATTTTTCAGAGTAATTCTAATAGCTGTGGTATTGGCTGTGGTAGTAACACATATGTGAGAAACTTTTGAAAAACTAATTATTGAAGAAGATTTGACATGTGGAAAGTTTCCACAGAGGAAGTATCAAATTATGTGGTGACTTGAGTGGAAGAAGCTCACTACTCTTTGTTTTAAATGGTTTTGTTTTAAATAGAGGGGAAGTGATAGCCCTTTTCAGATTTTCAGTGGAAAAGGAACTGTACAATTTTCTAAAAGTTCTGGGGCAAATTTTGATAGGTGTGGAGAAAACTTTATAACCTTGTTTATAAAGTTCAGTAATACTAACGTTAGGATAGGTTCTTTTAAGGTCTCATCCTGCTTCACCACAGCTATTACTTCTTTTATGTGTAGTCCATTTTTCAGTTCTCTACCTCTCCCAGTATCTTTGCCCACCTGATTTCATGTCTTCTTACAATAAAGTAATTAAAATTACTGTCATACAACAGGTGATGTGGTGGTGGGAAGATTTACAGGGACTACATCTGAGGGGAGAAATAAAAACTGTACAAAAATGGTTAGTGAACAGTAACAGTAAAATATTTTCAAATGAACAAAAGTTGCTCAACCAGAAGACAATATTCTATGGTTGATAAAGTTAGAAATATTTAGTTTATTATAACCTCTTTTTCTTTTAGCATTAACTGTGTTTCTACTGTTTATGGTAGCTACACTAATTCATTCTATTCTCTAGAGAAGCAGCATCCCAAACTTTGTTTAAAAGAAAAAGAATTATAGGGGCCTCCCTAGTGGTGCAAGGGGTTAAGTATCAGCACTATGAAGCAATCTGCAATTATTGCAACGTGAATTCAATCCCCGGCCAGGGAGGTGACCCGCATGGCCCAGCAGACCTCTCCTGACTCACCGGCTGCTCCTCTCAGCAGTGTATTTCAGTCAATCCCCCTGTTTTGCTCCCCACTCTGTCTCTGGTGAATCCTCTCACCCCCCTCACCTCTGGCCTGAACCCCAGTTCTTGTGTGCATAAATAAATAAGTCTTTAAAAAATGATCTAATAAAAAAAATTATAAATTCAGTAGAGCTGTGAAAAAACTTGGAAGTTTTAGAATTAGATCCTATTAAGAAAGCATTATCTTAGCTATAGAAAATGTAATAATCCTTTTGCATGAAGTATGATAGCAGCAGCAGAAGTATTTTCTCCAGTAAAAATTAAAATATGTTCATATTCTCTGAGCCAGTAAACTTAATTCTTGCAAATAATCCAAAAGATGGCAATATTCTTTGTAGCATTATTTATACTGGTGAATTTATATACCCTTATCACACACGTTGTATATATCACCTTATTCTGAAGTGTAACATTATAGATTATCTTCCCTGAATGTTGTTTTACGGTAACATTGAAAGGGACATGTATGGAACTATTATAGTGACATAGGTCACATAAAAATGTTTTACACAATTTACACCACTTGTGTATGAACCATTTCTACCTTCAAGAAATAGACTTAGGATATTTTTACCCCTTTGACTTATTTGCAAACTTAATTTTTACCAATTGCTTCTTATCCTGTTATATACATTCAAGTTGTTATTCAGATTTTAATATTATTCTTATGAAATGTTAATTGTTCTTTGAAGCACAGCTCTCTTAGAGTCTATAAAATTCAATATCCTATCTAAAAGGTAAGAAAACATACCCTCTGTGTGTAAATTTTTGTTTGTTGGATTAAAATATAGCTAATACAATAAACATTTGCACTTAAGCCAGAGGTTCATTACCCTGAACACTTGTGGGCAAGAGGCCTAGGAATTTGTCATCTGTGTTTCCAGATGGGAAACTCTTCCCTTCTGATATTTACTCTTCGTTACAACTAAAATACCAGAAAATCTTGTTAGAAGCAGATGTTGAGACTATGTAGACAGGACTCAAATGTGTATGTTGTCACTTTGGAGCAAATAGCTCAGTGAAAAATTTAAAAATCAAGGACATTAAAGCTCTTTTATAATTTTGTGATAGAACTTTCACATCTTCTCATATTCTAGTATTTACTTTAGATATTCATAATTTATTTAAGAAGAAACATACCCAATTTAAAAAAAAAATGCTTGAGAAGAGGCCAGCTCAGCAGTTTTGTATTTTTTTTTCCCTTAATGTTTCCAAATGGTAACACTGTATGTATTTAAGTAATTAGTGAGCTGGAAAGATGAGCCATTTTCTAGGAGATCTGATTAGATTGGAAAGCCAGGCCAAATAATTCCTATTGAATATAAAAACAGGATTTGAGTATTTGAATTATGTAGGTAATTATTTCAGTGACTTATCCTTAACATTTGTTGAAGACTGTGGAAGAATGAAATGAGAAACTTTTATTACATTACAAAAAATGAGGGGGAGGGAGGAAATATAAACAGGCAGAACACAAAGTGATATGATATATATCTCCAAACCCATAGAATGTACACCAAGAGTAAATCCCAAGGTAAACTATGGACTTTGGGGTAGAACATATATGGATAATCTCTAAACCGTCATCTCAATTTTGCTATAAACCAAAAATGGCTCTTTGGAAAAAGTATTTGAAAAAACAAAATCAAGAAATTATGAATCAAAAATATGCATTGGGAGAAAACCATTCTTTTAGTGTAAAGTGAATAGATATAATTCAAATCCATGTACTTTGATCCTAATATCCTGTGGTGATTGACACCCTGTCTCTCTACCTCCACCCCCTTGGGTGGAGTATTAATACCTATTTATAATATTGTATAACTTTTGATTTTAGCCAGATATTTTCAGTGCTTAGCTGTTCAGTACTTTTGAATTTGCACTGCATCTTTCAGGGTATTTATTTCTTTGTGAAACAAATATGTGATCTCTGACTTTACAAGGGTAAACAGTCAAAATAAATATAATTAATCCCTGATTTTTCTCAATTTTACAGAATCTTTTTGGCCTAGTAGTTTTCAAATTTTACCTGTGTCAGAATAAATCTGGGAGGCTTAATAGAGTCTACTGTTTATTTCATTATGATTATTTTTAAAATTATACTTTTTTTTGAGGTAATGTTGACTTAAACACTGTATATGATTTATGAGTATAGGCTCACTCCTCTTTGATGTATGTTTCCATACCACACCTACCACCAAATTATGGAATATAATTTAAAAAGCAAAGGAACTGATAAAACCAAACTAAACGAACTCTAGAAATACTGCAGAATTGAACCTGTTGGTATTTTTATTTGAATTATTTGTGTCTGTGGAAAATTTGACATCTCAACAATACTGAGTTTTCATAAAGATGTAGCTCTTCATTTGTATAGATCTTTAATTTCAGCAATATTTTATACTTTTCAGTGTATATTCTTGCAGATCATTTGTCAGTTTTATGCCTATTTCATAATTATACTGCTAATATAAATGGTAATTAAAGATATTCTGGCTGCTAGGGCCTAGAAATAACATTTGATTTTTGTACCTTTATTTTTTATCTTGCTAAACTCAGTTGTAATAGAGCACTTGTAGTTCATTTTGGAGATTTCATCACATTTTACACATGGACTAGTATGTCATCTCTGAATAAAGATAGTATTACTACTTCTTTTTCAATCTGCATCCTTTTTTGTTGTTGAGGTCAGGGGGACCTAGTGTTACTGCACTGGCTAAGTGTCCAATCAAATGTTAAATGGAATTGTGATGAAAGCACACATTCTTGTCTTGTTCCAAATCTTAGGGGAAAGCATTGAATCCTTCTTCATTAGGAATATTAGTGGGCCTCCCTGTTGGTGCAAGGGGTTAAGATTTAGCATTATGAAGCTATCCACAGCCACTGCAGCATGAGTTTGATCCCCCGCGAGGGAGGTCACCCACATGGCACAGCAAACCTCTTCTGTCTCGCCCGCTGCTCCCTTCAGCAGTGTATTTCAGTGTATCTGCTTGTTCTGCTCTCCACCCTGTCTCTGGTGAATCCTCTCACCCAACGCATCTCTGGCCTGCACCCCAGCTCTTGTGTGCATCAACCAATCAATTAATCAATCAATCTTTTTTTTTAAAAAAGGATAATATTAATTATAGGGTTTAAAAAATATATATGCTTTATTAACTTTAAGGAAGTGCTCTTCTATTCTTAGTTAATGGATTTTTTTCCAGGAATGAATGTTGGAGTTTTTTCAATGCTTATTCTGTATCTATTGAGACAATCACATGGGATTTTTTTAGTAGTAGTGATTTTTTTTTAATATATTTATACACACAGACACACAAGTTTTGTAAACGAATTAATTTTTCAGGTAAACCACCCTTGTTTCTGGGATATACCCACATGGTCATAATGTATTATCTTTTTGATGTGATGTTGCATTAGTTTGCTAATTGTGTTAAATTCTTTCAGTTTTTGTATGCTTGGAAAATTCTTTTGTTTCTGAAAGATTTTTTCACTGATTATAGAATTCTGTTTTTTTTTTTTTTCTTTCCTTTCATTCCTTTAAAGATGTTGCTATATTACCATCTTGCTTGCATTGTGTTGATGAGAAATTTGTCATTCTCATCCTTTGCTATTAAAGTTTGCTGCTTACTGATTTTTGAGTAATTGGATTATGATATGTCTTGGTGTTTTCTTTGCATTTCTTATGCTTTTTTTGTTATTGATCTTTTTTCTGTAGGTTAATAATTGTGGTATGTAATCATGAAGTTTGGAAAAATTTTGCCATTATTTTCTTCAAATATTATTTCTTTCTCTTCTCAGTCTTGTCTTTTGGGGACTCAAATTACACATGTGTTAGGCTGCTTGAAGTTGCTTCATATTTCGGTGATGCTCTTTTCATTGTTTTTTAAGCACTTCTTTGTATTTTGTGTGGGATGGATCCAATTATTATGCCTTAAGTTCACTAAACTCTACAAACTCCCATGTAATTTTCATATCAGGTATAGTAACTTTCACATTTAGAAGTTTGGCATGAGTCTTCCTTAATATCTTCCATCCTTTTACTTAGCTTTTTCACAGTTTGGTGCAGTTGTAATGACTGTTTCATCTCTTTATCTACCATTACTAAAATTTGTATCAGTTCTTAGTTGGTTTCAACTGATTGATTTTTCTCAGTATCACAGTTCAATTTTTCCTTTGTGTTTTCAGTTATCTTTGATTGGATGCCAGACATTATTGTATTCCCATAAATATTCTTGAACTGTTTTCCTGGAATGCACTGAATTATTTGATCCTTTTAGAACTTCTTTATGTGTTTGTTGGGCAGGGCAAGAGCAGCATTTAGTCCATAGCTCATTATTCTTCATACTGAGATAAGGCCCTTCTGAGCACTCTCCTCAATTTCCCATATATATGATGTTTTCCAGTCTGACTGGGACAATAGGATATATCTTTGGGGGGAAAAAGTACCTTGACCTCCAACTCATGATAAATACAAAAATTAATTTGTGATGATCAAAGGAGATCATAGGAGAATATTTTCATAGCCCAAAGATAGGAAATGATTTATTATACAGGACACAGAAAGCACTAAACTTCATAAAAGAAAAAATGATAAATTGAACATGATATAAATTAAAATCTCTTTATCAAAAGCCACTTTAAAAAATTGAGTAAGGGGCCACCCTGGTGGCACAAGGGGTTAAGCACAGCACTGTGAAGCTATCTGCAGCCTCTGCAGCAGTTCAATCCCTGGCTGGCCAGAGAGCTACCCACATGGTGCAGCCGACCTCTCCTGTCATGCCCACTGCTCCCCTCAGCAGTGTGTTTCAGTCACTCTGACTGTTCTGTTCCCCACTCTGTCTCTGGTGAATCCTCTCACTCCCACATCTCTGGCCTGTACCCCCAGTTCTTATATGCCTAAATAAATAAATCTTTAAAAAAAACTGAGTAGGAATACTAGAAACAAGGAGAAAACATTTGCCCTACATCTATCTGATAAAAGGTTCCCATATAGACTATCTAATGAACTCCTGTAGCTACTTTTAGATTTTCTGTTTATTACTGATTTTCAATAATGTGAGGTTGACGTACTCTGGTTTTCATTGTTAATTTTCTTCTTGCGTTTCTTCTGTCAGTTATTATTTTTATAATCTGGAGAATTTTTGGTCATTTCATCAAATGCTTTTCCTGACTTTTCATTCTTTTTTGATTCTAATTATATGTATTGAATTGTTTATTATTTTTCCACAGGTTACTTAGTCTGTTTTTTGCAAGCCAAGTTTTTTTCTTTCTTCCCATTTTTGTTAATTTCTATTCCTATTTTTTTTTTAATTTACCGATCTTTTTATTTCAGATACTATATTCCATTCACTTTTTGAATGCTTTGCATTTCCATTTTCCTTTTTATCATATTTTTTCTTAAGTATTTGAGTCTAGACATATAATTTGTACTGAATTTTATTCATCTGCTAAGTTTATTGTATTTTATACATTGGGTCTGTTCTTTTCTTTTATCCCCACTCTTTTATGGCCCTTAATTTTTATGTTTTTGCATATGCCTAGAATTTTTTGATTGGATGTTGAATTTTATTATAATTGTGCTATTAAGTATCCAGATTTGCTTGTGTTCTTTTAAATTTTTTGAAATTTGTTTCAGGTAGTGGCTAAGTTACTGTGATTTTGCTTGATTATTTGAGCTATTTGAAAAGATTTGTTAAGTGGGTCTAGCCATGCCTTTATGTAGATTCATGAAATCCAAATAAGGAATGGCCCTTGTATGATATCTGCTCATTATCTTGGTGTAAATGAATCTCTTCACTCATGTCTGTTGGAACTGGAACATCTCTCAGCTCAATGAGAACACTGGGAATTGTTTAACCTACACCTCCCCAGTAGTTTGCCCAGTCTCCTGTAGTTTTCTCTCTACATATAGTCAGTTAGCCATAGACTCAAGGGATTGTGCAGATTTCTGGAACTTTTTCTCTGTCAAGCTCCCAACTCTCTAGTATTTTGCCGCACACTAGCCTTTTTAGTGTCCCCCAAATCCTATTTCTGTCTTCTTAGTTCAGGGAGATTGCCATGATCTATTTTCAAAAGCCCTATCCTACCCACCCCCTTGTTATGGAACGTACCTCCAGGAAGCAAGAGTTTTTCTCCCTCACCAATTACAGATCTGGGCTGTTTATTGTCTCAATCTCTGAAAAAAACATTTTTTTTTCCAGCTTTCTAATTGTTTTTGGTGAGGGCATAATCAGTTCTACTTATTCCATTATTGCTGAAGTAGAGCTGTTTCTGTTTTTAATAGAAATATGTATTGAATCATGATTTTGAATAAAAGTGATCTGAAATTGTTTATTTTTGTTGTTGTAACAGAGTCCTTCCTCCACTAACCCCCCTGACCCAAATGTAATTCTACACAAGACTCCAGTATAGAAAATAGATAAAACTTCATCTGCTCTCATTTAAGTGAGGCTTGGAGCTGGCTTGGTTTCCACGTAACCCTGAAGCAATCTGGTACTCCTAAAAATAAAATTTGAAGACCAATGAACTACTTACCCCTCTCATTTTACTTATGAGCAAACAAACTTCTGGAAGGGTCAAATGTTTTGTCTGAAAGTAATGAATCCTAAACTATCTTGCGCATATATTTTTTTCTAGCATTTGAAATAAGACCTCTTATATTCT
This sequence comes from Talpa occidentalis, assembly GCF_014898055.3. NCBI lineage: Eukaryota > Metazoa > Chordata > Mammalia > Eulipotyphla > Talpidae > Talpa > Talpa occidentalis. The sequence goes on from NW_026555331.1 coordinate 85,703,903, forward strand.
AACTTAGTGTCTTATTCTCCTTAGGTCAGCTTGATTAAAAAAAAAAAGTACTTTTGATTTTGGGCTGTTTCAGCACAAGATTCTTAGAGAACTCCATTTCCTATTAACATTAGCGTAATGTGTTGGGCCCACATGGACTCTTGTAACTTCTAGCTTTTTAAAGAGTCTTAGAATAGTTTATTTCAAAAGTAGTCCAGAATTTTGGTTTATTCTGCTTTCTCAATACTTCTGTATGTTAGATTTCTGCTATCGATTTTATAAATACTCCCTGTGAAGATGACTGCATATAGTTGTTTTATTTCTCCCTCGTCTTTGATTATTGTGCTTATGTTTTGAGATCTCCTGGAAACTACTTGGACTATATTCTAAAGAATGTTGTACTTGAACTCTAAGTACTTTATCATTGGTTGTGACCTTGAATTTTTGGAAACATTTTCATTTTGAAGGAAGCAGAGTGTCAGCAGCTTGCACTGTATTTCTTGGCAAAAATCTACTTTGTGTGCACCTGGGGCTGTCTGCAATCAGAGTCTAATGCTTATAGTTTAATTATCTCATCCTGAAAGCCACCCTGTGTTCATTCACTCCTTTATTAGTGTGGTATATAGTATGGAAAAGAAACAACCACTATATAGATACATGGCAGGTTGATAGGTGAGATAGATGTAGCATTAGTCCACTCCTTAGTCCACTGGTTGTAGCTAGACTTTAATATTGAGAATTATGTTGCTATTGTTCTATTTTTTTCTTCTTACTGAATAAGGAAATTAAAAAAAACAAATAATTTAGTTGTGAATTATGTCCTTGCATAGTCTTAAATAGTTTTCCTTTGAGACAAATCTGTAATGATTCTTAGGGGCTCAAAGAATATATCCAGTGAAGGAATGAACCAAACACAATAAACCCAACAAGCAGTCCAAAAGAAATGGTTGATGATGTGACTATTGAGTTGTATTACCTTATAGAGTAAGAAGAATATGATTACTCTTTGGCAAAACCAGTCAGCTTACTTTTTTTTAATATAAAGGCTAATAATTCAATCTTTATATAACTTTTCTATGAGTAGTGCAGAGAAATTTCTCTCCTGTGTATCTTTGTGTCCTCAGCACCCAGCATAATGCTTTTTTGCACAATAAGTGTTCAGGAAGTGTTTGTGGAATGAGACAATAAGTCTTTTCTGCTGCATTTCAATGTGCTTATGGACAAGCCTAATGTATCTTTTTAAAAAATTATTAATTAATTTTCATGTCTTACATCATTGTATTCCTTATCGATCTCTGTCCACCGTGTCACCAGTGAACCATCATCCTATTCCCTTGTGTTTATTCCTCCCCTGTTTCGCTCCCCTTCCTGCCCCCTCCTTTGCTGTATATCTCAGTTCTAAGGTCAGCTTTCTACTTTTGTTTTTTTCCTTGAACTTTTGTTTTTTCTCTATATTTCATATATAAGTGAGACCATCTGATAATTATCTTTTTCTTTCTGACTAATTTTAGCTAGCATAATCCCTCCCAGCTCCATCCTGGTTGCCTCAAATGGCATGTTTATCTTTTTTGATTGCTAAGTAATATTCCATTGTATAAATTTACCACAACTTTTTGACCCATTTGTCTATTTGGGGGCATTTGGGTTGCTTCCATATCTTAGCTATTGTAAGTAATGCTACAATAAATATAGAAGTGCAAGTTTTCTTTCAAATTGTGTCCTTTGGTTAGATTCCTAGGAGTAGAATCACTGGATCATACCATAGATCCATTTTTAGTGTCCTGAGGAACCTCCCTGCAGCTTTCTATCATGGCTGGACAATTTACATTGCCACCAGCAGTAAGAGAGGGTTCCTTTATCTCCACATCCTCGCTAGCACTGGTATGTTTCTTTTTTTTTTTTTAATGTGGGTCATTCTTACTGGAGTGAGGTGGTAGCTTATTGTGGTTTTGATTTGCATTTCCGTGATTACTAGTGGTAATTACTAGTGGTAACATTTTTCATATATATGTTGGCCGTTTGCATTTCTTATGCCTTTTTAGTTCTTTTGCCCATTTTTTTAAAAGATTTATTTATTTATTTATTTATGCAAGCAATGGGTACAGTCAGAAGCACAGGAGGGTGAGAGAATTCACCAGAGCCAGAGCAGGGAACAGAACAGGCAGACTGACTAAATACATTGCTGAGGGGAGCAGCCGGTGCAGCAGGAGAGGTCTGCGCACCATGTGGGACCCTCGCCGGTGGCCAGGGATCAAACTGGCACTGCAAAGGCTGCAGGAAGCTTTGCAGCCCAGCGCTCAACTGCTGCACCACCGGGGAGGCCCCCTTTTGCCCATTTTTTGACTGGGTTGTTTGCTTTGTTTTTGCTGAATTATGTAAGGTCTTTGTAGATCTTTGATATCTTTCTATTTTCTACTGTATGTTTTGCAAATATTTTTGCCCATTCAGTAGGATGTCTCTTTGTTTTGATTATTGTCTTTTATTGTACAGAATAGGTCTAGTAGTTCTTAAGAAAGTATTTTTTCATGGTTACAGTAATCTCATATATACATGCATTTACTCTTTAACTGTAACATGTATTAGTAGACATTTCCTTCCTAATACTGACTAGAAATTTTGATTTTTCAAAAAGATCTTGTTTTTCAATGTGTTTGTTGCTTTTTCTGTGCACTATTCTTATCCTAATGAGTTAAATAACTTGAACTTAGTTTTTTTTTTTCATTTTCCAAGGTGAAAACTTCTGACTTAGTGGAAATAAAATTGATAGCTTCTTGATTGATTATGCCTTATATTGATATTTTCTAAAGGACAGAGAAATTTAGGAGAGGTTTTCATATGTATTATCTTGTTTTCTCCCTCAACTTAAAAAAATCTTTTTATTGTTTTTAATGACATACACTTGTTTTATTTATATCTTTGTTAATATTTTGACAGTGTAAGATTTCTCCCCTCAGGTGTGCCCTCTATATCTCTCCCACTGTAACAGGGTGGTCCCCAGGAAAGGGGGAGGTTCCCTGCCCCACCCAAGGGAGGGTGGAGCTGAGTAGGAAGAGGAGAAGCTGCAGAAGAGACTGAGGAAGGAAGGAGGATGGAGCCAGGAGAGCCAGGCTGGAGCCATGGAGCCAGGAGGAGGCACATGAAGCCTAGAGACACGTGAAGAAACTGCGCTTGTCTTGTGGTCGTGGACTGGGTGACACAGATGTGGGTGAGACCCATGGGGAGGTGACCATGGCAGCTTTTATCTTGATGTTCATTTTGCTCTTTTCCTTCCGGGCTTGTCTGGTTATTTCTGACCCTTTGCTGTGGGTCCCCACTGGAAGATGCTTTAGACTTGTGGCAGGCTTTGGGGCCTTGCTCTGGGCCGATCCCATATGGATGGACTTTTACCCACGAGGGGATGGGTAACTTTGGGTGCTTCATTTAGAAACTAGATTCTTTGCCCTACCTGTATTGTTTCCTAGTTTTATTAAAGTTCCTTCCCACTAAAGTCTCCTATGTTTTGTGTTGATGCGGCGGATGGCAGAACCCATTTAGAATAGGCAGGTTTGCGGGGTTTGGGCTGCCCCTCTCCCTGTCCTATAACACCACCACCAAAGCACCCATCGGCCTCCACCATAGTACAATGTGCTCTTCCCATTCCCTTTCTCCTCTTGCTCTCCCCCTCTCCTTCTGGATACCTTAGATGTATGGTGAGCTTTCAAGGGCTCAACTTCTTTTTAAGGTAAATTGACAGGTAATTAATTGCTTGTCTCAAAGTCATATCACTAGTTAACTTGCAGGGATAGGTCTTCTAGGCAAAAATTATTTTTGTGGATTCCACAGTCTTTCTGGACATTATATTTACATAAGTGACAAAATCTATTTGTCTCAATTTTTGTTGGCATGGACTTATAATCAACAGCCAATTGTCATCAAGAAAATGGTAAAGATTGGTACTGTAGTTAGTGGAGTGATACAATTTCAGAGGTTGAGTCTGATACATATTTTAATATATGTATTTTATGACATATATATATGTAGTCTTACAATGTTAATTCTTTTGTCTAGGGCCCTTGCCCTAACATACTCCATACAATAATTTGTTTCTAATATAAGCAGATGGTGAGAAAAAGTGATTCCCTGATATGTTGTTATTGCTGTGGTTATTTGATGTTTGACAGATAAGGATTTTGACTGGTGAGAGGCTATTCTGGAATTCACGTGTCTCAGGGGACCTATATTGTTTAGATTTAAAGTGTACTTGCACTTGAATTCAGGAAAACTGTTGTAAATAGGGAGTTGGCCTGAATTACAATTAAAATCTGAATCTTTATGTAGCTGTTACATTTTAGCATTAAAAGGAAAAAACACTCATTTTTGAGAGAAAATTTGAAGCTTCACAAAATGGTCTTTTCCTCATGCTGAGTAACAGTGAATCAGAGTGATAGCCATGCATTTGTGTTTAAAGGTAATACATTTTAAAGTCAACGATATTAAATCTTCGCAGTGAATAAGAACTTCTGTGTCATATAATACTCTGAAAAGAAATAATGTACATAGTTCTTAACAAATCTTGCCAGATGACTTTCTTGATGAACTCTTGAAAGAAGAGAATAAAATGATGCCTTGAGAAACTTGCAACATTTAAAGTCAGTTGAAAAATAAATTTTATCTCAGTTTGTTAGCTTTATTCATAATTATTTTCCATGTTTCATATTCCCCATATTTTTGATTAGTGCTTTTGTTCATCATTTCCAAAGGGGTCAGTTTTTACTGCCTTCTGAAAGATGAAGCCTAAGTATATCAGAAGTTTTGGAATGTCTTGAAGGTAAGTTCGTTACTATCTGATAGTAAGCTCTTATTTTCCAGAAACAAACACACACAAAAAATGTTAGTATTATTTCTCTCTGTGGCAATTATTTAGGTATGTCTACTCTAAATAAGTCGTTGACACAATTATTTGAAATGTTTTAGTACTCATGACAATACTTTTTAGAAAACAGAACTTTGTTATAAGTGCCCATCTCTGCAGTGATTGCAAATTGGCCTCATCTCTAGTCACTAGTGATAATTGTTCTGTTAAGGGGGGACTGGCTAACCCTTCAAAATTTTGTGGGAGTGAAAATTGCCTTTCATACCAAAACTTGCTAGCCCTCAATGATTAAGGCAAGGTTCCAAACTTGAAAAACAAAATGATGTTAAAAAATATATGAATGTGGTATTTTAAATATATGAATATTACTACAAAAATTGTACCGTTACACAATAGGATTTCTTTACACATTGAAGATCTAATATGTTGAATTGGACACTATTCCATGTATGGAGGTTTTGTAAGCAGGAATCAGCATTATGAGAATTATCTGGAAATCATCATCATCCTGTTAGTTCCAGGAAGAAAAGAAAGGAAGGAAGCTTTGAGAATTAGCTGGGTGGGTATCCAGGTAGGATGCACGAAGTTGGGAGTAAACTCAGTCTCGGGGTATATGAGAAAGATGCTATGTGCCTAAAATCAAAGAAAATCTTCATTGGGATTTTTGTTAGGAGAAACCAGAGATCTTCAGTGCAATGGACACTTGGGCGAAGACAGAGAACAGTTTAGACCTGAGTATGGATTTGGGCTTGGAATCCAGAGTTAATAGAAAATATGCAGAGTTGAAAGCTATTGTATGGCTTACGAGGGGGGAGGGAGGGGCGGGGAAAGGAAGGACTAGAGTCAAAATAAGGGGGGAGGTGCAATTTTATGGGGAATATAACCAAAACGAAAATGCATACATTGTGCAAAGATGAAAAAAGATGTAAGAATTATATAAAATAAAATAAAAAAAAGAAAGGAGAAAGGAATTACCTCCTAGTTAAAACAGAACAGTGGGGGCCAAAGAGAAACTATATGTTTTCAACCTAAGATTAGCTAACCCATGGCTTCAAGGAAGTCCAACTTGTCTATAGTTTGCACTCTTCTGATGTCCTTTACGGTAATGAAAAGGTTTATCTGATTTTCCTGTGTATTTACATTCTATCAGCAATAGCTGTAATAGATGTGTCTAGTAGAGGGAGGGCCAGCCTCCTAACTCCCTTTATACACACACACTGCAATACTGTACATTGGTGTATGTAAGGGAACCTGATCCTGAGACCCTCTGGTTGGAATCTTGCCAGTGTAATTCTAGCTTATGAAAAAGTCTGGTCAGAAACACGTCAAGGATTGTGTTTAAAAAAACAAACATGTAAGAATAAATCAGCAGAAAATTGCCTTTTATAAAGGTTGAATGGTTATTCTTTCTTCTCCTTAGAATTCATTATTATTTTAGTAAAGTTTTATTCTAAGTCACTGAAGAAAACAATTGTTTCCTTCTCTTTTTAGTAGTCAGATTCAAGCCTGTTTTGAAAACTTACAAGTCTTTATTTTTATGTCTCAATTAACATGAAGAATCATATATAAAATGTAGATCCATGCTTGTTCCTAAAATGAATAAGGAAATATAATTACCTGGTTCTGTTAGTTGGTATAAGACATAGTTACTTGGCTATTATTCTATATCTTGAGGAAAAGAACTGCTTCCTTATTGAATCCAAGCCATTTCATTTAGAAAGTAAAGTCTACCATGTGAGTATAAAAACATATGTTATTTTATGTTTATTTATTTTTATTTTTGAAACATCTTTGTTTATTTTTTCACAAGATAGGATTTCTCCCCTCAGATGTGGTCACCATAGTTTTCCCACTACCAGAGTGCCCATAATCCTTTACCACACCCCACCCTTCTCTCCTCGCAACCAACAGCCCCCAGCCCCCTTCTCTCTACCCCTTATCCCAGTCTCTACTCGCCCCATCCCCCCCTTCCCTTCCTCTCCTGCGTGTCTAAGATCTGTGGTCTGCTTTCAAGGGTCAGTCTTACAGTTTGTCTTTGTCTGACCTTTTGGTTTCTCTAGATTCCACATATAAGTGAAACCATCCGGTATTTATCTTCCTCCTTCTGGCTCACTTTGCTTAGAATAATCCCTTCGAGTTCCATCCATGTTGCTTCAAAAGGCTTGAGTTTTATCTTTTTTGATCACTGAGTAGTAGTCCATTGTGTGTGATATTTTAAAAAGGGTATGTTCCTTCAGTCTGAAAACTGATAATAAAACAAAAATATAACATTTATTTGGCCTTTTGATACTCAAAGAAGAATCCTATCTTTTGATGCAACCCTGATTTTAATATTCATGTAAATTTTTACAGAATAATTTAAGGTGAAGACTGGCAATTTCAGTCCCCCAAGCCCATGCCAAATACCTCCTGGTTTGTTTAACCCTTAATGTTGGTTCGTAAAGCTCTGGCTACTCTTCAGACTCACTTGGCAGCTTCTTAAAGCTATCGATTTGGTGTCATCTCCAGAGGTTCTGATTTGTTATTGGCCTGCAGTAGAGCTCAGGAACAGTATTTGAGTTCTATGGGTAATTCTAATGTGTAGTCAGAGTTACGTTGAACTTTCCTTTATCTTCATACAAAGTTGAACTTTCCTTTATCTTCATACAAAAGGGCAAACAGGAAGAAAAGGAGTGACCCATAGCATTAGCTAACTGTCTGTGCTTACTCTAAATGATCAAAATAAGGGAACACACGAAAGCCTGAATTTTGCATCCTATAAACCAGCCCACTTGGGCCGGTGTACAGTACTGGAGGTCATTTTCTTGAAAGTTGCAGTGTGGGGCATTTCTTGCCAGGAGTGAAGCAAGTGATAGATTGTTTTTTGCTTCTCTGGTTCTGCTTGACTTTGAATAAAAGTTGACTATCTCCTGCTTTTTTAGCATTTTAGGAAAAAAATCACTGTGCCAAGAGTATCAAGTAAACTGTCAGAAAAATATATGAATGGAACAGATCTGTATGTATCACTTCAAACCAAAGAAGTTTAAAAGCATTCCTTTTTGCTTTCTGGCTAAGCTATGACAGCCAATCACTGGTAATTTTGTAAAGAAATATATTTTAAAACAGCCTGGGAGCCAAAAAAAGCCTATTAGAGGGAGATGGAGTGGGAGAGAGGACACACCTGGGTTACATTGTGTCTCTTAAAATCTGTGAGGAATATTTAAAATCTTTAAAGAAAGCTCACTTTGTCATTATCCCACATCTGCTATGTTTTTTACATAAACTTAAGTGTACATCTCTAAATCAACTAATTTATGAATACATATTTATTGGATGAGTTCTGTGTATATGGAACTATTTAAAGACTGAAAAGAGATGTGTTTGCTAGTAGACATTCTAGACACTGTGTGACAATTTCATTTTTCTTTTTCTTTTTGTTTTTTTTTTTTAAAGATTTATTTTATTTATTTATACAAGCATTGGGTACAGTCAGAAGTGCGGGAGGGTGAGAGAATTTACCAGGGGAGAGCAGAGCAGGCAGACTGATGAAGTACACTGCTGAAGGGAGCAGTGGGTGGCAGGAGAGGTCTGCGTGCTGTGTGGGACCCTTGCCAGGGGCCAGGGATCGAACTGGCGCTGTAGAGGCTGCGGGCAGCTTTGCAACCCAGCACTCAACCGCTGCGCCACCAGGGGAGGCCCCATTTTTCTTTTTCCAACACAGAGTGGTACATGGTTTAACTGGTGTCCTATTAGATATTGCTACCATGTAGTGGTTGGTTAAACACCCACCAAATGAGACACTGCTGCTGCACACTGCTATGAAAGTGACACTTCTTTCCCACTAAGATGGGACATGTCTTATCAAGGGTCTCATGGGAAATAAAGGAATATATATATATATATATATATTTTTTTTTTTTTTTAGTCAATCAATTGGGTAGAGTGTTGATTATCCCAGAAGAAAGTAAATTGTATGGAGGTTTACACTCTTTTATTAGCTAGAGTTTACATTCTGTTGGTTGGCTGCCAGGCCAGTAAACTTAAAGTCCCATCTGGACAGGGATTTTGTCTTTTTTGCAACCCCAGTGAAAGCTAAATGTTTTAAATTTTGATGGCTTGATGGAAACATTTATTTAATTTTAACTTTTTCATTCTTATTTCACTTTGTAGTTATATGACATAATCAATTTATATAATTTTCTTCACACAACTAAATATAGTAAAATTTTACTATTTCCAAAGGTCACAGCAAAAACAATGACTTGTAAATAGCTTATAAATTAATTTTATAGAAAATGACAGTTAAAAACTGACTTGAACGTTAGTGTTGAGCTTTTCTAAGCATTTATGAGCTTAAATAAGATTTAAAAATATTCCAAGGCATGTAACCACAGATATGAAACATATTAAAGAATTTCACTCAGTCTTACTGATTTAGTCACATTTCAAAATACTTATCCATGTAAAAGATTTCTATAGGATGGTTTCAAATAACATACCTACATAGTGATTTTTAAAACTAATTTTATTTTCAAAAACTCAAATTTCAGATTGTTTCAGAACTGTGCATAATATAAAATGTGATGTGTACTAACATCTGGTTATGGGCATCATGTATCAGAAAAGTTAGTATAGCATTTCTTTGAGATTTCTAGTTCAGAAAATGTCCTGGCTCTATTTATAGCAATGTGTATAAATAAATATTATTAACTTACCAGCTCACAAAATTTATGAATTCTTTACCCTCGATGAACAGATGCTAATAGAAAACTCAATTAGCTTGTTTTCCCATTATCTGGCATGAATTATTCTTTTTAAAAAAGATTTATTTATTTATTTATTCATTCCTTTGTTTGTTTGTTTGTTTGTTTATACAAGCACTGGGTACAGTCAGAAGCACGAGAGGGTGAGAGAATTCACCAGAGTCAGAGCGGGAAACAGAACAGGCAGACCGACGAAAGACACTGCTGAGGGGAGCAGCGGGTTAGACAGGAGAGGTCTGCACACCATGTGGGACCCTCGCTAGTGGCTGGGGATCGAACTGGTGCTGCATAGGCTGCAGGGAGCTTCGCAGCCCAGTGCTCAACCAACTGTGCCACCAGAGGAGGCCTTTACCTGAAGTAAAAAATTTGATATTCCAAATCGTAGAGTTCTGGAGATGAAATAGTCTTGGAAGTAATCTAGATTTAATTTTTGCGTCTTGATGATATATTATCATTTTATATTAAAAAAAACTTGGTATATTATTGCAGGATATTTTTATTTATTTATTTATTTATTTTTAATAAAATTTTTTTTAAAGATTTATTTATTTATTTATACAAGCACTGGATACAGTCAGAAGCACGGGAGGGTGAGAGAATTCACCAGAGCCAGAGCAGGGAGCAGAGCAGGCAGAAGGACCAAAGTTCACTGCTGAGGGGAGCAGCGGGCGGCAGGAGAGGTCTGTGCACCATGCAGGACCCTCCTCTGGTGGCCGGGGAGCAGCCGGGGATTGAACCAGCGCTGCAGAGGCTGCGGGCAGCTTTGCAGCCCAGAGCTCAACCGTTGTGCCACCGGAGAGGCCCTGCAGGATATTTTTATACAACTTTTTTTGTGCTCAATATTCTTGCTATGGCCTATTTGTTAATTTTTGCCAAGATTACCATTGAGCTATCTGAGCGGCTTGCTCCAATTTGTGAATTATGTAAGGGTGAAAATAAATTGAGATCTTTGACTGGACCTTTGATTTTTTTAAAAGAAATCCCTAAAAGGGGGTATAGCCTGTGAAAAAACGATGTTTAAAAATATTTTGACAAGCCGGTAAACTCACTTTTCATATGGTGGGATAATGCCATTTTGGTAACTTTTTCAGAAAAAAAAAATGCTACATTCTAATTTAAAGAATAGTTTGCCAGATCTCTCTCCCTTCTCAATCTGATGTGGTCTGCCTGAGATCAGACAGGGTTTATTTGCATCTCAAGCAATTCAGTTATCTGACCATAGTTCCCTTCTCTCATTCTTTGACAAACAACAATTTCAATGTCTATTTTGTGTCTCTGTATATGTATATGAAAAACATAACATGTCTATCCTTTCATCTTTTTTGGAGCAATGTTTTTCCTTTGACTGGGCATCCTAAATTGTAGGTGCTCCATTACTCTTTCTTTTTTTTTTTTTTAAGATTTATTTATTTGTGCATACAAGAGCTGGGACACAGGCCCCAGATACGGGGGTTGGGATTGTGGTTGTGTGTGAGAGGATTCACCAGAGACAGAGTGGGGAACAGAACAGGCAGACTGACTGAAATACACTGCTGAGGGGAGCAGCGGGTAAGACAGGAGAGGTCTTCTGCGCCATATGGGATGCTTCCTGGCTGGCTGGGGATCGAACTCGTGTTGCAGAGGCTGCAAATTGCTTCAGAGTGCTGTGCTTAACCCCTTGTGCCATCAGGGAGGGCCTCCATTACTCTGGATCTCTCAAAAGCAGTGATCTGAAAGCGGGACATACACATTCTACTCATCTTTCTTTGGTCAAAATTTGTGTTCATTGCCACACATATCCCATTGGAGACTGACAGAAATTGGATTTGGCTTCCATAGCATTTTTCTCCCAAAGAAAGATGGTGCCTACTTTTTGGACAAGAACTGTAGCATTATTCTTGAGCATTCAGGTGTGTTGGGCTTCTTACCTCTTGACACCAAGATATAGTGGCTTTCCAATGTCATCAGCATCTAGATATTAGGGAATTTACGGTGCCCATTTAACTAGCACTCTCTGGACCCATCAAGGCTAGACTTTAATAACCTGTGGTGGGAAGTAGAGATCAGGCATAATCCATGGGCTCCTGCAGGTGCTCCTTTTGGTTTCTGAGAATACTGGGGAATTGTGCAACCCTGACAATTAATTAGATAGGATTTAAACTTGTTGGCCAAGCAACTAGGCTCTTAGAATCATTGAGAACCAATTGAAGTGAGGGAAATAAATACTCAAACACTGTTAAAGTTTAGAAAATTCTAGTGGTTTGGATAAAGAGACTAGAACAGTTTACACAGCATATGACTTCCTTACTCAGTTGGCCATGTAATTCAGTTAGGTTGACAGGAGGATAGAAAGCAGAATGATTTAGCAGGAGAGGTGGTCCTCCTTGCCAGATAGAGTTCATGGTCCTTCAGGTTTTATAATCAAGGGCAGATGAGCAGCAAATGGTTTGATTATGAGAATAGAGGACCTTTGTAATAAATCATTCATGTAGTGAATGATATACATCCTAATAAGAATCTTTCCATGCTAGAGAGGTTATAAAAATGTATTTAAGTTTTCGTACTATATATACTATTTAGAAGGTGCAAAATGTTAACAGTTCCAAGAATCTTAATATCAAAAACTATTTGCAGATAATAAATTTTATACCTTCCTCTAAATACAATCTAATTTTTGAACTCCCATATTTTCTTTGCAAGTTTGATAATTATCTCTGCTTTTAAATGAAAGGGAATTTATTCTTTTAGTTTTACTCTGTCTTTTTCGTTTCTGTCACTGAATCCCACTCATAATGAATTTGTAGCAGTGGGGGTGGGGTGGGGGATGTCCTGTTATATAATGTTTAAGTTGAAGTTTCTGTCTTTTAGTGTAGCTACTCAGCATTGACAGTGAACTGTGAGTAACACAATGACTACCTTCTGTAGTTAGTGATCTTGGAACAGTTTTTTCTTGTCTTCTCCTTTACTGGAATATAATAATCAGAACATGTAGTTTAAAAATTCTATGTGCTACTCTTTAAAAAAATTACAGACATTTTAATCAGGAAGAAATTCATCAAATTTCTGGGTAATTACAATCTTGAAATGCCGTTCATTAGTAGAAGTAAAAAAATAAGTATTTCAGAGACTGGTGAAAATTTAAAGAAGCAGCTCATACTGAGCTGCTACTTTCTGTCATTTTAATAAATAATATCTTTAAAGTTTATAGGTTAACTGGAGAATTTATTAACAAAACAGTAGTGTTATATTGATATTCTGAATTTAGTTGTACATTTTATTGCCCATAAAAATACACAGGTTCCACTCATGTCAATATTGCACTAGCAAGTAGATAAAAAGGATGAATTGGATGATCTCCCCTACAGAAATGCCATCTGAAAAGAGAATTTTCCTCTTTGAATAGAACTCTCTTTACACTTGGCCTTAGTTTCTTTAAGTTAACAATACTGCCTTTCAGAAGTTAGCCTTTCTCTAAAGACGTTTTTCATATCAACATATTATATCCAAAATATCTCACACTAATTGTTATATTAAATTTAAAATGAGAATCATTTAGACATTGATATCTGACTTAAACACATCACATTTAATTTTATACTTTTAAATGTGGAAATTATAATAGAGCATTCTTTTACAAGGTTGATTTTTAGATTATCTTACCAATGAAAGCATCTGAAAAATTTTGGCAACCTTGGTCTTTTTCAGAGTGAGTATGGCTTTTTTTTTTTTTAAATAGGAGAGTCCTAGCATATTGTAGTCTGTTTTGTAGACTACTACTTGGAGGAGGAAATAAAGATGCTATTTATTTTTTTGATTCTCTTCAAACTGAGCAATCAAGTTAAAACTCAGTGTTCAAAAGTAATTACCATATTTGTTTTTAATCTTCATTTCTTCTTTAAGTCTTTTCTTGTAATTCTTCAATATTTTTATTTATTCAGTTAGTGGTTATTAATCATACATTTACTACTTGTCAAGAATTATGAGGATCGATATGTAAAATCTGTTGACTAGAGTGAACCACTATTCAGTTAAAATGATTCATAGCTGGGTAGCTAAACATTCTGAGAGCGAGTGGACTAAATGAATCAGTGTCAGCTTGGAAAGAGAGTTCTCTTGTTTTAAAAGCTCTGTTCCACAATTTTTCTATAGCTTAGATGATTTTCAAGTCATGGAATCTAAGTCAAAGTCCACTCTTTATATGGATTTAGTTTTGCAACTTCATGCAAAATTGAAAGGAATAGCTAATATGTTAAGAAGAGAAATTAGAATGAAAAATAATGCTCGATAGCTAAGAGAATGAAATTTAATATGGATAAATGTTATGCGCCTTTATTTCAGAATATACAAAAGAGTCACTTAGGTTCAAAACAATTCTGTAAATTGTTAAAGTCAACTATAGTTATAGTTGACTTAATGTTTTATAAGAACCAGCAGTATGTTAAAGTTGCTAACAGTGCCGTAGTAGTAATGGGCTGCAGTAAATACAGTTTCTGAAGCAGGTTTTCCTAAAGCCCTTCTGAACGTTTTTCTGCTCTTCAGGAATGTTTGTTCCATTCTGGAATTCATCTATTAAGGAATAAGGGGATGTCCATATGATATCATCCATTGAGGGAGAGATAGTTTAATGGAGGCATGGCAGGAAAAGTCTGGAGGAGAATACTTGAGGGATGGGCTCTGTTCAAGGAACTGACTCAGAGTTTCACTTCTTAGATGACTAATTTTTGAGATAGCTTTCTTTCCATGTACTGTATAATTTTTTTTTGTATAATTTCTCTCTCTTTGTTTGCATTAGAGTAGCACTAGTCAGAGAATGATCCAAAAATTAAGAAATAGGCCACCTTACCAGAGTAAGGTGATGTGGAAGTAGAAACAGTTATTTTTATCCACATTTCACTAAACTTTTTATCTGTGATCATTGAAGAGACTCCTAGGACTCTTCTTTTACTGTTGTAAAATAGCAGGAGACATCTCAATTCCCAGTTGAGTAACTTCTGTACTGTTGTCTTTCACTGAGAAATAATTTGTTCTTATGCACATTAGTCAAGAAATAATTTAGTCTGGCTTCCATCAGTGCAAAAGAAAATGTTTTCTGTTTGAAAGTTGGAAGAAAGTATATAATTGTAGTCCTTTTCAAATTTTTCCTTGTAATCCTTTTCAAATTTTTCCTCTAATCAACATTTAAAAAATATTTTATTTATTTATGCATGCAAAAACTGCGGTATAGGCCAGAGGTACGGGGGATGAGAGGATTCGCCAGACACAGAGTGGGGAGCAGAACAGGCAGATCTACTGAAATACACTGCTGAGTGGAACAGCCGGCAAGACAAGAGAGGTCTCCTGCGCCATGAGGGTTAGCTCCCTGACTTGGGATCGAACTCATGTTGCAGTGGCTGGCGATAGCTTGATACCCCTGAGACTTAAACCCCTGCACCACCAGGGAGGCTCCTCTAATCAACATTTTACAAGTCTCTCTTTACTTTTTACTTTGAAATAGTTCACTTTTAAAGAACAGTTGTAAAAAAAAAAAAATGCATAAAAACATCAATCAAGAGTCCCTAAATGGGGCCTACCCTGGTGGCACAGTGGTTGAGCGCTGGGCTGCGCTGCTGCCCGCAGCCTCCGCAGCTCCAGTTCGAACCCCGGCTGCCGGTGAGGGTCCCACATGGTGTGACAGACCTCTCCTGCTGTGTCTGCTGCTCCCCTCAGCAGTGTATTTCGTCAAGTCTGCCTGTTCTGTTCCCCGCTCTGGCTCTGGTGAATTCTCTCACCCTCCCGCGCTTCTGACTCTACCCAGTGCTTGTATAAATAAATAAATAAATAAATAAATAAATAAATAAATAAATAAATAAATCTTTAAAAAAAAAAAAAAGTCCCTAAACGGAAAAATTGAAACATTTTGCACATCTTTCTCCTGCCTCTCTCTCTCTCTTTTTACAATTAATTTTATTAAATTTGGGGTTACATTTTTACATTTCGTATGTGCTCATGCCTTACTCACCCTCCACCAAACCTTCTATGCCAATGTGCTGTCTGCTTCTTTTCCCAGCTCCTCCTCCCTCAACCCTGCCCTCTCTCAGGTAACCAGTATATTTTTCCAGGAGTCTAAAAATTGATTTTGCTGTGCTTTGCCATTGAAGTAGCATTGCATTATACCATTATATAAGTTTTGGGTGTGCATCATTGAAAATCAATATGCGTATATATGTGTGTATGTATATGTGTGTATACATATATATTACCTTAAGTTCACCACTAAAGGTCCAGTTCTAACCTTCACATCATTATCCCCTTAATGCCATCTCCCTTTTCTTTTGTGAACTGTTTGAGAAGACATTGTCATGATTGTTCTTCTATCCCTAAATTCTCAAGTATGTATTTCCTAAAATCATACAATCATATAATTATCAAAATCAAGAATTTAGTATTGATACAGCATTCTTATCTAACCTATAGTCCTTATTCATGCATCTGACCAACTGACCCTTTATAGGAAAAGAAAAAAGAAAAAAATGTATTTAAACTCTGATCCAATCTCAGGCATTGCACTTAGTTGTCACACATAGCCCTCTTTAATTTGGAATATTTTCTTTGTCTTTCTTTTTCATGATATTGATACATTTTGAATGTTATGGACCAGTTAATTTATAAAACATCCATCAGTTTGGGCTTGTCTGATGTTTCGTCATGACTATTTTCTGTCATGTGGTCTTGGCTGGAATATCTCAGAAATGCTTTTCCATTTCAAAGAATCTTGTATATAGGTGTGTGATAATAGTCTGTCCCATTATTGATGATAATGACTTTGATTATTTGGTTAAAGTGGTTTCTGCCAGCTTTCTCCACCATGAAGTTACTATTTTACCCTTTATTTATTAAATATTTTGTGGGTAGATACGTTGGGACTTAGTAAATGTCCATTTTTCATTAAACTTTGGCACACTCATTTTAGCATCCATTGTTTCTTGTCCAAGTCAAACTTGGTTATAATTGTTGAATGGTGATTTTTATAATTGTTGCTTACTTTATGCTTACTCATTGTCATTTAACTATACAGAAGAACTTTACTTTCTCTCCCACTTATTTACTTATTTATATGAGCACAGACTGATAGATTCTTATTCTAATATATGGGTTATAATCCATAGACGTTAATTTAGTTGCCTGCTCAAATCATCCCAGATTTGGCCAATCAAAACCCCTCTGGTTGGCTCCTGTGTCCTGTTGAAAAATCCCTATCATTCTTTATGTTGGTCCTTGTTCGGTGCCATAAAAAGATACTCAGACTCACTGTGTACTGGCTGTTCCTGCCCCGGGATCATCATTTCCAGGAGTCAGTGGTTTCCGTTAGTCAAGTATGATATTTAGAAACCAAAATCTAGACACTTGAATGTGAACATTTATATCAAAGTCTTAATTTCTTCAGGGTGTTCTTAGTGGAAAAACACAGACACATAAATATATATACATATATCCTTTCATGTTGATCTATCTGTATTTAAAAATCTGTCATGTATAGCGTTGCCACGACTTACTCTGCAGAATAATGATGTCTAAAATTCTTTATTTTGACTTCATTTATAAAGCATATTAAAGGGTTACAGAAGTTTGTGGGGCTGTTCAAAATGATTATATCAGTTGTAGTATGGTTTCATGGGTAAATGTAGGTAGCACTCATCAGCTTGTTCATTTTAAATATATGCAGGTCATTGTTTATCAATTAAATCTCAATAGAGTTGAAAGGGAAGACAATAGATTTGAAAGGAAATTTTATTTGTTTTTAAAGATTTATTTTTATTTATTTATGCATAGAAGAACTGGGGTTTAGGCCAAAGATACAGGGGGTGAGAGGATTCACTAGAAACAGTGGGGAGCAGAGCAGGTGGATCTGCTGAAGTACACTGCCAAGAGGAGCAGCAGGCAAGACAGGAGTGGTCTACTGAGCCATATGTGGGTTAGCTCCCTGGCCAGGGATTGAACTCAGGCTTCAGTGTATTATAATAGCACTGAGACATAACCCCTAGACCACCAGGGAGGCACCCAGAAGACACATTTTAAATGAATGTTTTTTTTCATCTTTTAGGGCATTTTTATTTTAAATACATTTTTATAAATTTTCTAAATTCAGCTTTATCTTACAAAAGATTACATTTTTATTTGCTTTAAGTAGTTTTGATTGTGGCATCATGAATCATTTGCTTATATATTTAGTTTTAGGTTATGCATTTGGGCTTGGGGATAAAATCATTTAATTTTGGTTCACCTCATTTTCCTCAATTATTAATTTAGGGTTGTATAAAAGCAAAGATTCTTTTATCTCTGAAATTTTGTCATTGTAACTGTGGATAGGTTGGTCTTTTGGGATTCAGAATCATCTCATAAGAAAATAGAGATCATGTTTAATTCTTTCGGAGAATATTTTGAATAACTTGGCCAACCTGATAATACAAAGTGTAGATAATCAGAAAGCTCTCTAAAGATAAAAACATGGTTCAGTTAGTATTTATAATCAGGAGTATAAATGAAATGTAATAAAGATGGAATTTTGTTATATAAAACAGAACTACTGTTGCTTACTGTATATTTGGGATGATTTAGAAGAGCAATCCTCAGTTTTCCTCAAGGAAATTTTACAATTAACTCAATGAATTGTATTATTATGTTGTTCATGTGATTGCTGATGCCAACATGTTGAAATCTAGGTAAGCTTATTAGAAATCATGTTAGTAGATAAGTATTAGATAACCTTTTCAGAAATAGGGGAAAGAATTGCATTCACTTGACTAAATAGAATTTGGTGCTTGGGTGTGGACAATCAAGAAAAAGCACCTTTTTTCAATGTTAAAAAAAATGAAATGTTTTTTTATGAAGATTAATGCTCTTAGAATATACTTATAAGTTTTTACTCTTATATACTTGTTACTTAAAGAACATCCTGTTAATACATACAAATTCCGTAGACATTCCCTGGTGATAGAAATGAAACACCTACAGAAGTTGTTTGTATCAGGGCTACATTGATATAATGGACCTCTTTGAGTGGGAACTGAAGCGGGAAGATAGCTTTATTGACCAAACGTTGTGGTTTCACTCTTTAGGCCACGCTTGGACAAACAAGGAGGTCAGTGTGAACAGTCTATTTGCAGGTTGGTCTCAGAAGAAATTCTCAGAAGTTATTTTTAAAAAGCCAAGGAAAATAGAGCTCCTGTTTTTGGTGCATATGTCACAGCTGAGTCTCTCTGTTTGAAGAGCTTCATTTAATATTTTTTTGCCTTTTGGAGGGTAAGCTCTAGACTCTATCCTAGACACTGTGTAGCATTGATAAATGTTAACATACAGAGGCTCTGTGTATTCTTTCCACCAAATAGTTCCCTTTCTCATATTGCTCTGCCATAAATCTTTTTCATAGGGTCAGGAAGTGTTTCATGGATAGCCAATCCAGTTTTTAAAAGATAGTATGAAAACATCTGTTAAAATTCATTATTATTGTTGTTATTATTATTATGCATTTTATTAGTAAGTCTTACACTAATGAAACTTTTGGTCTTCTGGAAATAGAAGTAGGTTTTGAGCCTATTGGGTAAGCCCAGATTTTGATTTAGGAAATACATCAAGAAAAATATTAGGAAATTATAATTGAGATCATAGATATCAGACAGTACTTTTTGATGTTAAACTTCTAAGCAATTTGATATAATGTATTGAAATGATAATTAATTCTGAATCATCAGTGAATGGAGTCCAAAAAGACTGTTGAGTCTTAAGAAATTACAGAAGAAACCATGTGTGTATGCAAAGTGCAATGATTTTTCTCTTAATAAGTTCAATAAAAGAACTTTTAGGTATTGATATCAGGTTTGTAACACTCTACTGCTAAAATTACTACAATTAAATTGCAAATAAGAGGTTTATATAATAAGTCCCAGGGAAGAAAATCCTGCTCTGAGGCATGTCTTCTCTATCTTTCTCATTAATTATTTCCTTTTCAGAAAATTATTTAGACATATGCTTAATATTTTATTTCTGATACATATTTTACTGAATCAGAACTGATAATTACCTTTTGGTTGATATTTAGTGTATTAAGCTTTTGCTGTATATCCTGTAGTTTTCATGTCACAATCTTTTTTTTTTTTTAAAGATTTATTTATTTTTATACAAGAGCTAGGGTACAGGCCAGAGGCACGGGAGGGTGAGAGGATTCTCCAGAGACAAAGCTGGGAACAGAACAAGCAGATGACCAAAATACACTGCTGAGGAGAGCAGCGGGTGCGGCAGGAGAGGTCTACTGCGCCATGTGGGATTCTCCCCGGCCGGCCAGCCGGTATTGAACCTGCACTGCAGAGGTTCCGGACAGCTTCACAGTGCTGCGCTCAACCCGCTGTGCACTGTCTATTGTGAGCATTGTGGCTGGGATAAGCACTGGGTTTCCCCCATTGCTTGCTAGAAACTTAGTGGAAAGGTAAATAAAATAATGACAGTGGAGAAGAGGTTCCATGATCCCTCTGAATTTGTCCTTTAATTAGAATTTTAAGTTTCTTCAGGGAACACTTGACTTTTTCTGTGCTCTGTAGTGCCTAGTTCTATGCTAGTGCTCTTTTTTTCAAATGTCAGTGTTTGAATGCTCAAACCCAGCTCTCTTATTACCTCATCTATGAAATAGATAAATAAATAGATAAATGATTAGGTGTAAGAGGTAATATTGAGGAAAAGCTAAAGATCATTATTCATATCTTATCTTAATTCAGTTTAGACAGTAAATTAAATTGAACTGATAACTTTTTCAGCATTTAGTGATAGTCTAGATAGCCACTGGGAACTATTCCATTTTGTTCCTCTGAGACTATAGTTAGAAAAAAACTGTATTAGCCATTTTTATAACCATTTTTTTTTGCATTGGTTGCCTAGATTAAGATCAGAGAATGAGACTGACACACACTTCCAGATGTCTGATTTCCTAAAGGCAAATACTTTGTTTTCAGTCTAGCACAATTTTCTTGTCCAAGTGTACTGAAATTCTTGCCAGTGTAATGACAACAAAGGAGAGAGGTGGCAACCCAGAAAAGGCCTATGACTCTGGCTGTCTCCCTACATAAAACTGGTGGTAATCTGACTAATTCAACCAGTAAAATAGTGAAATTGGTAAGTCCTGTCCACTTAACTTTTTGTTTTTCTTTTGAAATGATATATATGGCAAATATATATATATGTGTGTGTGTATATATATATATATATATATATATATATATTGCTTACTTCTGGTTACCCAAGAGTGCTTTTCCAAATTTGTAACAACCAGTCTTGCACAGGCTCAGAGCAGTTAGGGCTGGAATTGCTAGGTGGGGCCACCCTGCTCTACCCTATTAATGTTCTTATGATTTAGAGGTTAGGTTTTTGAATTTGGAGAATTTAGGGCAGGTGGTCTATACAGAGGTTCTAGTTGAGGGGAATGTGCAGCTTGTGTGGCAAAGTGGCACTTAACTCCCTCTTGTAAAACACTGCTACTGAGCAAGTAGTGCAGAAAGCTGTCCAGAACTATCAGTGATCAGCCTTGAGTTTGCCTGAATGTGTGTGTCCAAAACTGGTTTTCAGTTTTGTTTTGCAGAAACTTGTTCATCATTTTCCCCCCTTTAATCAGCTATGGCATATAATTGTGTAACTTAAATATATTAATTGTGTTTTATGAAGAGATATATATATATATATATATATAATGTTAACTTTAATAGATTGAAATATAAGCTCTGGGAAACCTATTTAAAGAAACCCATTTAACCTATTTAAAGAAAACTTGTTTTGAACTATTTTATAAAATGATTAATTTATCTTAGTTATAATATTAAATATTTATTTGCTAGGTTTGTAATAAAAGCAGTATTAGGAGAACACAGAACCTCAGATAGTTTGTACTTTTGGAAGGGCTAACTGCCATATAATCATAGAGGTAAGAAAAAAACCTTAAGTGAATTAGGCTGGATTGTTAGTCAGTCATCTGCCTAGTGAATTCCCAACCAGAAGGGCTGACTTCTGGGTCCTTCCTTTTATTCCACTGTACCCTATTCTTAGGTTAAAAAGCAATGACCCTGGGCCTCCCCGGTGGCGCAGCGGTTGAGCGCTGGGTTGCGAAGCTGCCCGCGGCCTCTGCAGCGCCGGTTCTATCCCCGGCTGCTCCCCTGCCACCGGAGGAGGGTCCCACACGGCGCGCAGACCTCTCCTGCCGCCCGCTGCTCCCCTCAGCAGTGTACTTCGGTCCTTCTGCCTGCTCTGCTCCCCGCTCTGGCTCTGGTGAATTCTCTCACCCTCCCGTGCTTCTGACTGTACCCAGTGCATGTATAAACAAAACAAACAAACAAACAAATAAATAAATAAAGCATGCCTCTATAAAAAAAAAAAAAAATTAAAAAAAAAATTAAAAAATTAAAAAAAAAAAAAAAAAAAAGCAATGACCCTGCTTATAGTTGTCTTTCTCAGCACACTTTGGCAACAATTATGATATATGGTCTTAAAGATAAGTCAAATTAATTTATTATTTCTGTTTGAAATTTGGGGTAAATGAGACATCCCTAGAGCTTCTGCTGTCCCAATTTACCTAATTTCATTATTCACAGTAGTTGAAGTCAGAGATTCAACTTGGCATGTACCTTACATAGCCAACTATAGGTATAATCTGTATTCTCTTGGTTACTTAAGATCAAGTATGAGTTAATAGCTGGGGCAAATCTTTGAGCCTTCTCAAATATGTGTGTTGTGCAAGCATATTACCAAGGAGGGAAAATTTGATATTTGCATTTTTACCAAAGCGTAATCCTTTCCAAAAAAAAAAAAACCTGAATGAGAAAGTTGAGATGCAGGGAAACAGGCCAACTCAGGAAGATTTACTCCTCAAATTGACAGAATTAGTAGAACTAATTGAATCCCTTCCTCAATCTACCCATAGCTAAATCTTTTTTTTTTTATTTTATGTATTTTTTACATCATTTTTCATTTTTGTGCATGTATGCATTTTCATCTTGGTTATAGTCCCCATGAAATTTCCACCACTCATTCACCCATGAACTATCACCATGGGCCCTTGTGCTCTTCCCACTCTTGTTTTGATCCTATTCCCTTCTCCGCCCCCCCCCCCCCCCGAAGTATGTCTCTGGTTTATATTTCCCTGTTGATTTTGATTTTTACTTATTACGTAAGACACTGACCAGGGGCCTCCCTGGTGGCGCAGGCAGTTAAGCACAGCTCTGTGAAACTGTCAGCAGCCTCTGCAGTGCCAGTTTGATCCCCGCCGGCCGTGGAGATACCCACATGGCGAGCAGACCACTCCTGTCTCGCCAGCTGCTGCCCTCAGCAGTGTATTTCAGTCAGTCTGCCTGTTCTGTTCCCCACTCTGTCTCTGGCGAATCCTCTCACCCTCCCGCGCATCTGACCTGTACCCAGGTTCTTGTATAAATAAATAATTTTTTTTTAAAAAGACACTGACCAAATGATACCTCTTCTATGTAGCCTTCTCTGGAGAAGGTAATATATGAACTACAGTGGTTCTCTAGAACAAGAAAATGGGGAGAATCTAAATCTAGACATTACATTTCACAGTAGACTCTTAGTTTTATGTATATAGCCTGTGTAATAGTTTTATGTATATAGCCTGTGCAGTCTTGAGTTCTTCCAATAAAGAAAATCTACTTTTATTATAAGATATAGCACACAGAGAAATGCATAAAACAGTTGTGTAATATGTGTAATTATGAGTGATTATAAAATAAATACCCACGTGAAGAGGTAGAATATTGTCATCACTTCAGAAGTCATTCTAGTTTTTGGAGTAACCAATATCCCTTTATTGGTAATCACTTTGTTCCTTTTTAAACAACTTTTTATTAATTCTTATAGGGATCCCTAAATATTACACTTTGCTTTTTATCTTAGCTTTTAAATACCTATATAGGGTTTTTGCTCATTTTTTCATGCTGTTGGGCTGTCTGTCTCTTCTTATCAACTTGTAGGTTTTCTTTGTAGAGTTTGACTAAACATCCTTTTTCACATGGGTGGCAGTGTGTTATGTTACTTTATGCCAGATACTTTATGCCAGATTTTCACTTTTTTGTTTTCAAAAGAAAACTTTATTATTTTAAATTTAGTTACACATCAATTATTTCATTACTAGTTACTGCTTTCAATATGCTATCTAAGAAAATTTACCTCTTCCAAGATCATGAAGATATCCTCTTAGATTCTGAAAGCTAATAGTGCTGTCTTTCACACTAAGGCTTGAAAATTTACCTGATTTTTTTTTTTTCTTGTGGGTGTGAAGGAAGGACCCAGTTCAGTCCCCAACCCCATAAGTATGCCAAATAGTGTTCCATCATCGTTTATTGGAAAGATTATCTTTTCCCTATTATTGTCTCCAATCAACTATTCACATATATTATGAGTCTTTTATAGTTATCACAATTGTTTTGTTTTTTGTTGCTGTGCCAATATTGTGTTGCCTTAATTGCTAGTTGTTTATAATAATTTTTTCATACCTGGTAGAATTCTCATACTTTGTTCTTTAAAATTACTTTATTTATCTTGAAATCTGACTGCAGAACTGAGGCTACCGGAAGATGAGAATGAAGTTGGGATCAAAGAGGGAAGGGTGGTTACTGGACTTTGGTAGAAGATTTTTGGTGCCTTGCTGGTAGGCACAGTATGAGGAGAGCATGCATTTGCAGAGATGTGAACTTATACCCATGAGACATAGTATTGCAAAGCAGCTTCAAACCTAGATAAACATTACTAACCTCCTCCCAAAACTAAAAATTATGTTGTTTATTTTTGACCCTTTGCATTTCCATATAAATTTTAGAGTCATCAGATAAATTTCCACACAAATGCTTTAGTAATTTTAGATTGTGATTTTATTGACTCCATAGAGCAAATGGGGGAAATTGACTTTTTAATACAGATAAATGCTATGTATATTCATTTATCTAGACTGTTTTAGATTTCAATAGGATTTTGTAAAAGTTATCTTTAGATGTTTACATAAGTCTTTTATTTCGTTGTGTTCCTATTTGGCAAGGTTTCCAGTATGCAAAATTAAGAAAAAATTTGTATATTATATCAATATAGCAGCAACAAACAATGGTTTGCAAAATCATTTATTCTAAATATAATTCAACTTCTGATTTAAACTTACTACATTTTTGTGTACTGCGTTCTAAAGATTAATAGTACTTGATTCTAAAATACAGTGGTGCTTCCTCTTGCCCACCAGTTGTGTGGTATCAGTTATTCAGAATTATGAAATCTGAGTGCCTTGTCCAAATCACATTATGTTTAACACCGTTGTCAAAATGTCACTTTTTACATTTTTTTTTTATTTTTATATTCCCCATATAATTGCAACCCCGATTTTGACCCCAATCCCTCCTACCCGCCCCCCCCCCCCAAAGAGTGTCTCTGGTTCATAGTTGTTTGTTGATTTTGATTTTTTTCTTTTTAATAGTTATTCTTTTTCCTGGTCCATATTTAGGTTTTCTAGATTCCTGTTATGAGTGAGACCATCTGGTATTTGTCTTTTTCTTTCTGGCTTATTTCGCTAAGCATGATCCCTTCCAGCTCCATCCATGTTGCTGCAAATTGCATGTGTTTATCTTTTTTGAATGCTGAGTAATATTCCATTGTGTATATGTACCACATCTTCTTGATCCAGTCATCTATTTTTGGCATTTGCATTGTTTCCAAAGTTTAGCTATTGTAAATAGTGCTGCTATAAACATAGGGGTGCAGGTGCTCTTTGGAATTAATGTTTCTGTGTCCTTTGGGTAAATACCTAGGAGTGGAATTGCTGGATCATATGGAAGCTCTATGTTTAGTAGGTTGAGGAATCTCCACACAGCTATCCATAGTGGTTGGACCAGTTTGCACTCCCACCAACAGTGCAGAAGAGTTCCTTTTTCTCCACACCCTCGCCAACATTTGTTGTTGCTAGTTTTTTTAATATGTGCCATTCTCACTGGTGTGAGATGGTATCTCATTGTAGTTTTGATTTGCATTTCCCTGATTGCAAGTGTTGAACATTTTTTCATATACCTGGTGGCCATTTGTATTTCCTCTTTGGAGAAGTTTCTTTTTAGCTCTTCTGCCCATTTTTTGACTGGATTATTTTCTTTGTTTATGTTGAGTCTCATCAGCTCTTTGTAGATTTTTGTGATCAGTCCTTTATCATTAGTGTGGGGTGTCACTTTTTACATTTTATCAGTAACTCAGTAACTGATAAGTGGTATCAGTAACTCCTGGAATGGTAATTATGATAAAGAGAAACCTGAAGCATCAAAAAAGTAATATACATTTTTTTTCATTTTATTAAGAAAGAAGACAGTACATTTTGGAAAGATTTTCATTTAAAACATTAAAATTAAAGCTTCAGCCTACTGAGATTTATTATTCAAATTAATTCAAATCATCTTTTCCTATAGAAGGGAGGATATGTAATGCATAAATATAGTACTCATTAATGCTATCTATTTGTTAAAATAGAAAAATATTTTGTATTTAAGAGTTCCACTTTTCACATTAAGCTCAATTTTTTGCGGTAGAAAAATGTGAAAACTTTAGCTTATATTTATATATCTTTCTCCTTCTGTCAGTGACTACCACCTTGCCAAATCTGTGGGAGTTTTATGATCTGTTATCCTCTGAGATCTGTGGATTCATTTAACATTTCACTGTGGTTTTATTGGTTTTGGAATCAAGAACTAAAAACTGAATATAGTTCACTATTCATATAGCAGGATTTAAGGATGTTTAGTTTTTAAATGTTCCTTTGGTCCCCATTTGATTTATTTCTGTTTGACTAATGAGTAGATGGAGGAAAAATCAAACATTGCATATAGTTTTTGGAGGTATGTTTTAAAAACAAAATCAAGTCTGGTCAATGAAATCTTTCAGAAATTGATTTTATGAAAAACTTGAATTCTTTTCAATCAAGAACAGTTTTTCCTCAGTCCTAAATGTCACTTATACCACTTTTTCCTATATTCTGGTCTCCATTTTTTATTTCCTCAGAATGGCAATGCTTGTCATGGTACAGATAGCTTCAGAAAGATTTTGGTTATGTGCTACCATTCATTCCCCTCTGTGCTTGGAGCCTAAAAGCTTTAATAGATCCACATCTTAAAAAGGGTAAGATTTTCTTGATTGTATTGGCAGTGTCAGATGGAAAAGCATCATCTTTTTTTAAATTTATTTTTAGTTTTTCCCCATTACCACCACACACGGCTGAATAGTACTCTATAGTATGGATATACCACATCTTCTGGATCCAGTCTACTATCCACAGGCATTTAGGGTGCTTCCATGTCTTAACTATTATAAAGTGCTATAATAGCCATTGTAGAGTGGATAATTTCACATTATTTAGATAGATACCTATCTAAAGAGTGGGATTGCTAGGCCGTGTGGTATTTTCATTTTCAGTTTTTTAAAACTTTTCAGTCAAGAACAGTTTTCCCCCAAATATACATGTCAGTCATGCTACTCTTTTCATCTCTGGTTTCATTTTTGTCTTTGTCTTCTTGGAGACCATCTGTGAGTGAGAGATATGTTCTACTTAGGTAGAGGTCAGAAAAATGATAGCTAGAAAAACTCCAGATTGTCTAGTAAGAAGGCTAGGATGGAATAAAAGAAAAATAAATGAATGCTGGGTTTTTTTTTTTTTTTCACTACATTCTCACAGCTCTTTTGAAAAGACTCTGGCATAAGCAGTGTCTTATAACAGGCAATCCACTTGTGGATTATAAGATAGATTTAAAGAATTGTGGTCAGCATTTTATTTGATGAATTCAATGGACTAGTATGGAAATTTAAATTTTGAAATGAATATAAATATAAGAGAATTTGAAATGAATAAATAAAATAGAAAACTAGTGTACCATGCATAATAAAGTTAAGTACAGACATGCAGATATAGCAAATATATCTGAATTTAGTCCAGGAAACAGAAACAACATATGTTTTAAGTAGTAAGACATATAATGCAAGGAGATTAGATACTTATAAAAATTGTCTAAAGATTGTGTGGAATGGGTTTCTAGGCTGTTCCTACAGGAATGCCTTCCAAAGAGTATAGAACTGATCCACCTAAGAACAGCTTACACCTAATGTTGTTGCAGGAGCTGTGAATTTCAGAACATATTCCCACAGCTGCAATCCAGTAGCCAGAAAGCAGACTTAAGCTACTACTCCTGTGGCCACAAGTTCTTATTGAGCCTCAGAAAACTGTGAAGTGCCACTATAAGCATCGTTGTGGAAAACTTCACATTTCCATGTCACTGCCTGCAGTTGAAATTTAAAAGAATGCAAGAAAATGACCTCTGCTTCACTGTTGCTTTCATCATCTTAGATGGGTTGTTTCTATTTGCAGAACCCAACTCTCAGCTAGAATTCCAAGTACCAGAGACATGTTTTTAGTTTAATCTTGTCCAACTTTCTAGATAGAAGGTAGAAGGGCAGATGAGAAATTCAGAGCAACACATCCAGCTTAGTTTTCCTCTTTGATTTCTCAACATTCGTACTTACTCTTCTGCTCATGCAAACAGTTAAATACTAGTGGCAAAAACACACAGCTGTCACTCTTGTGCAGGAACAGCTCAGTTCTCATCACTGTATTTTAAGAAATGACTTTTTTTTAAAAGATTTATTTATTTATTTATATAAGAACCGGGATACAGGCCAGATGCGCAGGAGGGTGAGAGGATTCACCAAAGACAGAGTGGGGAACAGAACAGGCAGACTGAAGAAATAGACTGCTGAGGGGAGCAATGGGCGAGACAGGAGAGGTTTGCTGCACCATGTGGGATTCTCGCTGGCCGGCCAGGATTGAACCTGCGCTGCAGAGGCTGCGGACAGCTTCAGTGTGGCGCTCAACCACCTGTGCCACCAGGGAGGCCCAAGAAATGACTTTATTATCTAGTAGCAATGCATAATGAAGTATTCCTGTGTTATCTGGGCTTGGATTAAGCTATTCTGGAAAAATAGTGGCAAGCAGAGATGAGGCAAAATTGACAAAAATTTATTGTGATTAGATTGTGGGTACATTGTGGTCCATTGTTTTTCTCTATTTTTGTATATGTCTGAAAATTTCAATGACTTGAATTTAAAAATATATATAAATATACATCTTTGTTCAAACTTCTTTAATTAAAATAATTCCATTAATTTTGGGAAGAGTAACTCACAGAAGCAGTAACACAAAGAGATTGAACCACAGAGACAAAGACCCATCCAAAAGAGAGTTTTGATTTTCTTGACTTTCTGAAATTTTTTATTAGTAATTACATTCATAAATATAATGCATTGTCACTCTCATATTGTTATAAATGAAAATTCTGTCTGGAGTTATTGCTATGACCAAAAGGTAGTCTCATCGTTACTTGACTGAAATAAATTTAGGGCAGATAGCGGAGGTAGACATGACATATTACATCTGAAAAATCTCAAGTTCAGATATCCTGTCTCTAAAATACCAGGTTTTCACCCCAGTAATGTACTTATTATCAATCATTAGCATATTTGAATGTGCTCTATGCCATGTATTTTCTTCCCTTACCTAATATGGAGAGCAGAGATCTAAAAGAATGGTGTGTATTTTGACACTGGATTAATATGAAAATTGGATGTTGAGACTTCCAGCTTCAGCTCTGAAATTTAAAGATCTTGGAAGTTGTCATTCCATCCTTGCAATAGGAAAAAAAACTGGACAAATAAAAACCAGTGTGCTTCATCATAGAACTGTGGTTACACAGCAGATAGCTATCCTGAAATCTGGAGAGATTGGTGCTGTATACATAGGGTATCACCCAAGATCCCCTTACTTGAGCAGGAGCTGCTGAGGTAGTAACACTTAAATGGGTAATTTTGATAAATTACTGGAGGCTGAGTAAACACTGGTATGAGAGAAACTTCTTACAGCTGAACGAATAGGAAGACATAGGTTCCTGCTGAGGCGTACTTAGGGAATCCCACAGTCAGGAGGGGAGACTAAAACAAGGACACTAGAGGAATCTGCTACCTTTGGCGCCTATAAACATCAAATACAACCCCTTGTTATAGTCAGATGAACATAGATCTTCACACTAATGGCCCATTATCCCCAGTTCCTATTTCCCTATTCAGCATGCCTGGTTTCAACAAAAAATTGCAAGGCATGCCAAAGACAATAAAGACAATCTAGAGAGAAAGCAAACATCAGAACCAGACTCAACTATGACACAGATGTCAGAACTACCACACAGGTAATTTTAAAAAGTATGATTAACATGTAAAGGGACCTAATCAAAGCTGTAGGCGACTAGTAAATTGGATATGGAGATGCGAAGAAAGAGTCAATAGGAAATGCTAGATATCAAAACACTGACAGAGATGATCAGTGCCTTCAAAGGACTCATCAGTAGACTTGACTGAGAAGAGTGAGTTTTAATTTGGGAAGAGTGAGTTTTAATTTGGGAAACCTTCCCAAATTAAAATGAAAAGAAAAAGAAAAGGAGAGCATTTGGAAAATATGGACAATTTTTAAATGTGTTACAGACCCATTACTGAAATACTAGAGGAAGGATAGAGAAAGGAGCAGAAAAAATATTTGAATTGATAATTGGTCAAGACTTCTCCAAAGTATTCACCCAAGCACACCATATTTAAACTGTGGAAAACCAAAGGCAAAGAGGAAATTTTGAAATAAGCCAGAGGGTAAAATGCTTTACATGTGGAGGAATAAGGATAAGAAAAATGGATGTTGAAGTGAGCTAAGATGTATTTAATGACATGTTTATATATTTGAACAAAAATGTTTTAAATGGTTGCTAGATGTCATGTATAGCATGATAAAGGGAAAATAATCTCTCTTTCTCCTGATCAAGTAGTTAAAAATTGAGTAGATGAGAGTAAGGAAAATATAAAGATTATGATTCAACATAGATTTTAAAGTTATCACCAGGGAGATGCTAAAAAAGTGTTATAGCAGACTTAGGAAAGGAAGACAGTGCTACCTGGGTTGATCAGAAACAGCTCCATAAATGATGATAAGCACTTACTTTGCTTTTAAGAGTCAACTTCCCTTCCTGTTGCCCACTGGACTTGACCTATATTTTTACCTTAATTTTCCTCATATCTCCTTAAGTTTTCCCCTGTTCCTCACTGAGACTGTTTTGCCTTCTATCCACATTACTGAGAAAATAGTTACGATAGAGAAACTTAGACCATTTTCAGTTCTGCCCTTTATTCCACTTCCAGTTTTCACCTGCAGGAATTTTTAAAAAAAAAAGATTTATTTATTTATGCATACAAGAGCTGGAGTACAGGCCAGAGGTGTGGGGGATGAAAGGATTCACCAGAGAGAGAGCGGGGAACAGAACAGGCAGATCCACCAAAGTACACTGCTGAGGGGAGCAGCGAGCGAGCCAGGAGAGGTCTGCTGCGCCATGTGGGTTGCTCCCTGGCTGGCCTGGGCATTGAACTCATGCTGCAGAGGCTGCGGAAACTCCATAGGTTGCGTCTTAACCCCTTGTGCCACCAGGGAGGCCCTCTGCAGGTTTTTTTAACATGCACTCTCCTTTCTATTCTATAGTTACAGCCCCAACCCTGGCCTATCTTGTGTGACTATTTGATGATACTCTTGCTTTTCTCCCTTGCAATACCACCTTTCTAACATCCTATTCATTTTCTATGAATAAGATTAATCATATCTCTCCCATGCTTAACACTCCTCTATACTTTCATGTTACCTGCGAAATAAGATCTGCCTCTTTATCCTGTCTTTTAAGGTCCTTCATATCCTGTCCCAAACTGTATTTGTGATTTTTGAAAGGGGATATCCCACAAAATATTTTCTAGTCTGATTTGACAGAAATATCCATTTCATATCTCCTGGGTCTCTAATGTTTTACAGAGTACAGTTTGGGAAATGCTGGGATGGACGGAAGAATGTGAACTTTGGGGAGTGAGAACAGGAGGGAAAGCATGACTAAAGTCATCTTGGTCGTAACGAGCGTAGAGAACAGTCCAGCTGCAGATGAGGTCATGACATACATGAGTACTTGATTCTCAAAATGCTGATTTCGTCTTCAAGATTTTTAGGAGTGATCCTCTGTGTCTGTTTATAATCTATAAAGATTCTGTCATGCAGAAAAAATAGGAAGAAAAACCTTTCCGCTCTTAATCCCAGGAGAATGAAGATTTTAACCATGTTCCTGGAAACATGCATTGGCAGAATTTAAAATCTTCCAGAGACTCCAGTTTTATTTCATTTGTAGTTATATTTCATTCAATAATGTAAATGTAGGATTATCTGGCAACTTTGAAAAGAATAATGCATTTTCATTTCTTACAAATTTTTGTGTTGCTCTTTTATAGCCTCCCTAAAATATTTACATTTATCCATTTGTCATTACTAAAATCGTAATGTATACTTGATAATATTAATCTCCAAGGCTTGGTTTATTGAGTATTCTTTTATTTTCAATTTCTTGTGACTGAAAATTTCTTGCTTTACTAGAATAGGAATAATAGAATATTTACTGCCATGTCATTTAGGAGTACTAAATCACTCTGAAGTGACTTAGGACATGTTGAAAAGTTTTAGTTACACTCTCTTATCATATCATATATTTTAGATTTATATTATAATTACAAAACTTGTTATTTCTTTAAACTGTATTCAGAGAGACTTCTAAGACCTTAGCTAAAGGGCCAGTTTGAGAGGTTGACTACATATCTTAGGTGTGGCAAATAGAAATTATGACTTTCTACTTAGCAACTTCATACAATTAGAGAGAAAATGCATGGCAAATCATGTAATACCTCTGTGGGAACAATAATTACATCTAGCCTTCCCTCATAGGTGGGGAGAGGGTCCTGACACTCAATGAACCTGACTCTGTGTAGTTCCAGGCCTCGGCCTGGCAGAGCATATGAATGACAGATATCACCTGGACTGTGAGGAAAGGCAGGTGGCCAGTCACACTGCTTGCCTCCATGGAGTTCCTAGGCTGTTGTGCACGAAATATATCTATGCCTAAGCCTTTAACTTCGGTGTTACATGTCTTTACTTTTTCAGGAGATGTGGAAAAGGAGGTAGAATGTGCTTTGGGAGGTGAAGTTTAGAATGCTATCTTACCCTATTTTGTGTTAAGATAGAGCTACCATTTTGGTCCTTGCCTAGTGCAAATATCAAGTTTTGGTAAAGCAAAGCTTCATGTATGATGTTTTGCAAAATAAACCACACCTTGTGGTTCATTTAAGTTCAGATCTATTGGCAGTGTGTTAGTTTTCTTTATTATGTAATCTTGAAATATCTCTTCCTGCACAACATACCTGTTCTTCACAAATATAATGGAAACATTGATGCCTTGATATAAAGTAAAACTTCTCATTGATGTTGAATCTAGTCAGTAGTTATCTAATGTTATTTTTGTGATCAGTACAAGGAGTAAAATCAAACTGCCAAAATAACAATGATTTTACTATCATCCACATATTAAAATAAACTCCAAACAGTACTAGACCTTTAACTGATTAACTCTTATTTTGGAATTTATATTCCTGATAGAGAGAGAAAGGTGTATTTTTGAAAAAAAGTATCCTTGAGATAGATTTAAAATATTTCATTTGCTATATAATTTCACTAATTTAGAAACGTATTTTAAAACTGTTTTTCCTTCATAGTTAGAGATTTTGCTGCTGTGCAGCCACAGTAACATATATCAAAACTGAGACTGCTAATTTAAGTGTTTCTTCTTTACTTTCTTTAAAATCATATCATTGTATTCCTTTGTGATAGTTCCATCACTTAAGGGAATGAGATTTCCAATTAAATTCTAAAGAGACTTAAATTCCCCTTGGGTTCTCTTTCCCTAGAGGTATATGTATGCTATGAGGTAATTAGTGGTGCCTTATTAGGATAACACGGGCAAAGTGGTAAGACTTCTGCCTTGAATCACTGTGCTGAGGAAAAACAGGCACATGCCACTCAATAAATACCCTTGCTTATGCTTTCTATAAAATTAAAATGTTTGCACAGTAATACATAACATACAGCACAAATAAGAAAAAACTTGTGATACACTCCTCTAAAAAAAAAAGTTGTTAAAACACCATTGTTAAACAAGGTCTTAACTTTCCAACCCCTCCAGACTGCTCTAAGCTGTGTGTTTTCTACTCTAAATTCTACTTTCCATCTTAATAATTATCTCGAGTTTTGTCCATAAATACCTAAGCCTCGGTTGACTAATTTTCTTAGGTTTTAAAGTTAATTCAGAGGTGAGATTTTGTGGATCATTTTTTAGCTTGGCCAAGTATTAAATTCCACTTAAGTCAGAAGAAAAAGAACACATTGGAGGCTCTGTGTTTCAAACTTTGACTGAAAAGAAAAACCAAAAGAAGTCTTAGGCTAAATGAGGCTGTGAATGCTTTCTTAGTTGTTTGCAGTTAATTTCCGGTCACCATCCCCCAGTGGCTATTCCAAACTGCTTCCTCTCTCAAGTCCTGAAAGCCACACTTTATCCATCATTCTCACCTCCTATTTACTGAAAAGTTTGAGGCCACCTGAAGTGAATTCCCTCTACTTCCTTTCTCTTCCTCGTTAATGGTTGCTCTTCATCATCACTTATACTTTCTTTTTCTTTCTGTCTCCTTTGTATATGTGAGTGAGTTTTAAAGGAAAAAAATGTGAGCGTTTTGTTAACAAGTATCATTTGAAAGATCAGAAAACTACATTATCTGTTTTTAACTTGAAAAGGTCTAATGCACCTTAAAGTGAAAAATAATATGAAAATAAATATGAAAATGACTTGAAAAGTAAAAGAAAGTAAAGTGTTACTAACAATCTTTTCCATTGTTTGACCTTATAATAATTTGACTCAGTTTTTGTTAGTGGAGTAGATTTGGCTTAAAAGATGGTAGCAAAATTTGAGTGGGTGCAAAGAATAGAAAATTGGCCCCTAAGCGTAAAATTGAAAAGATTTAGGATTTCATTTTGATCTTATAAAGTTAAGTAAAGTGACTAATTCCTTTTAACTCCTTCAACCATATGAAATCTTGTATCGATGGATACCCTGTCTCTTCAAAAATCAAATGGAGAAAGTGGTCTTAAATCATAGCAACAGAAAACAGTTTATCATAATTTCTGGATCAAGAGTTATGAAACACTGTAAGCACGTATGGAAGGAATTCTTAGCATTGAGGATCATTAAGATAAGGTGTTTATTTTTATTGAATGTTTCAGATTTTTTTTCTAAAACAGACAACCTGAGGGCTTCTTGCATTGCTTATCTATAACCTTTTGGACTCTGCTATTTTATAACAGATGGGTTATAGAGCATCCTGTGAAGCAAGTCTTTTTCTCATCTGTTCTAAGAAGATAACTTTTTTAGGAAATCCAGAGGCCTGCATGGGTAATCGCTGGATTGAGTCCTGAGGAATCTCTGCCATGGATTCCAGATTATGGGCACATCTGCTCCTGTTTGTTTGTTACTGACTTCTCACCTCCTTTTAAATTCCATTTTGAAACTGTTTGTTTCTAAATAATATGTCATCTTTGATTAATCAGAGCAGGAATAAAAGCCTCCAATAAAAGCAAACATTCAGGTCTTCTTGACCCTACCATTCTAAAATTAGACCCAAATGTTTATAACCAACTCGGTTGATCAAGCCTTCTTTCCTTGTTCCTCCTCAGAGGAACAGAGACCTGCAGCCATCTGTGACCACTGAGCCAAATGTATTTTGATATTTGTTATTGAAAGCTTTTTGTATGCCTTGGGTTTGGTGCTGGCTGCTCTCCTGGATTTGATTTCCACAATGGAGTAATTCAGGAGAGCAAGGAGGGACCAGTTAGAGCCCTCCAGGTGCTGGGTAACACACACCATTGTTGGCAGCAGTAGCTGAGAGTTGTTTCACAGTTGTCTCCACTGGAGTTACAATGATTGAAGCCCCAAGATTAAAGTTAACATGTCATCCCTTTGCGTTATTGTTAATGACTTTTTATTTCTGAAGTATAAATGAATGAATTATATAAGTAGAAATGTTATAGGACAGGGAGAGGGGCAGCCCAAACCTGGGGACCACCCTGTTACAGAAACTTTAACCAAGTTTTTCAGAACAAGTGTCTTAAAGTGCATTTTTAGTTGTTTACCACATCAGTTATCCAGCCATTCATATAATTTTAGTCTGCAGTGACATAGCTGTAACTATGTTTTAACAACTCACTGTAAAGCTTTCTTTTTTCAAAAAATTCACTCTGACTGTAGTGACTTTAGTTCTCCAAGATCTTTTTGTGCTTGTTTTGAATGAGCTCATTGTTAATTCACAGTATTTGATACTGCTTTGTTGTAAATATAGTTGAGTGTTCTAGCTGACATTCTTGTTCACCCCCAAAAGTCCATCCTGATTATATTTTCACTCTGCTCTACCTTTGCTGAAACTGAAGGAGCTATTTAAAGAATTGCCCTGACCTCCCTAGGTTATTTTACCTGCCTTCAATTTTCCATTTGGATTTGCGATAACTTTTGCCATTTATGGAGATGGATTCATTGGGGACCACTTTGTCTTTTGCATTGTGGCTTGAGGCATAGATTTAAGTGGATGTCTTGTTGGGGCAATCATATTTTTTGTGCTTCAGCATTTGGAAGTAATTTATGTAGAAGGTGTTTGAAAAGTTTAAAAAAAAAAAAAAAAGCATGCCATAGGCCAAACAGACATACCAAACTGTAACATATATAAAAGCTGGCTAGTAAATACTTCCTTTTTGTCCTTAGACCAAAATACAGCTTTATCTGTGTAACCAAATTAATAAGACTTCAGTTATAGTTTTCCAGATGGGAGATTTATTTTGTAAAGGAGATTTATTTTGTAAAGCTGCTAGTAGAATAAGAAAGATTCATTATATTTTAACTCAACATCTAATTTCACATAAAACAAAATGTACCTTAAATAGTAGTATGAGTCGAACATAAAATCAATTGTAGTACAAGGATTACATGTCCTTGTAGTCAACTGATGATCTCTGTGCATTCACTGTCATGTATTGGTCTGTGAAGGTGGTTAATTTTGCAAATGAAATGCCCAGACTCTTGTTACAGTTTTCAGAGGTCATCTAGCCATTCTATGCTGGTTTGCAAGAAACCTTTGAGTTTTGCTGAAAGTGACTCTGTTGGTTTCACCTCCTTTTTGATGATCACGTCTTGAACTGAGTGTTAATCATCAACTCTGCATAGTGCTTTGATCTGGATTTACCTTCTGCATTTCTATGTAGTTCCTCCTAAGAAACTCCTAAGAGCATTTATTCTGCCTACTCTCATCTCATGATCTGAATGTGATCTTTCCTAAAAGCCTTGAGTTTTGACTTCTCTTTCAGAACAAAAGTTTTCCAGCATTACTGTGGTGACCAGTTGCTTGCAACATGGGATCTTTCTGCCTTTTCATGTTCATAAAAGGATTTTCATTTAGCTATCTCAGAGTACTTTAAATATGTTATTGGTCTGTGTCATCTTATTGATTCTCTCTCTCTTTTTTTTTTTAGCCAGATCCTTCTGAATTATAAAAATTAGGCATTTGTGAATGAGTCAAAGAAGTATCAGTTCATAAAATAACTTTTTTTCACAGAACTTACCTAAGTAATTTTAACAGATAACTTAAAAAAAAAAGATGCTATATAATGTTCCTGAAAATTCTGAAACTGAGTTATTTTCTATAGATATCAGCATTTATACAATTTTTCAACAGGCTTTAATTTTCTTAACTGTTTTACATGCTTATGTTGGCATTTGGAGAATTAGCAGTACTTGTAAGACACTTCTGTGCGTAGCTTTTGTCAGAAAATTTGGTGATGATAGGTAATTGGAATATCCTCCTTAAAAAAAAATCTTATGTAAAATTCAGTGAACTTACATTTCTTTCTTTGGCACAATAGGAGATGGTTTGATGGGTTTTGATTATTTATTAAAAAGCAAAATTAGATATAAAAGTAAATTTTTTTCCTGAAAATTTGGGAACTCAGCTATCTTGCCAAGAAAGTAAGGGAAGTCACAGAAGAGTATACCAAGGAATTGATGTTTCAACTTTTTTTTTTTTCATTTTCTTTTTTTTATGTAATGTACTTGGTTCTGTAAAATACCCAAATCAATTTGAAAGTAGTCATTTTTGGACATAAGCAGGAAATTGATGAATATTAATGTAGTTGCTAACTACTCACAAGATTTAATCCTGTTGTTTCTTTTTCACCTATATTTTGTAAGTATTATGTTGTTTATTTTTTGCCACTGTGGCCTTTTGTCCTTTGAGTCTCAAAGAGAGGGTGTTAGAAGTGGGTGATGATATGGACATATTTTAGCATTCATTTCATAAAATTATATAATATAAAGTCATTAGATTTCCCTCTTACTGCTGGATGTCTCTACATGGGTGTCCTGTCAGTGTCTCATCTTCTCTCCAAAGCCTCATTTTTCTTCCATGTTCTCAATTTTAGTTATTGGCATCAACCAACAGTCAGGAACTCGGAACAGCATCTTGGAGTCATTTTCAATTCTCCTATTCCCTCACTTCTGTGTCCAGTCAGTTGCCAAGTACCATCAATTCTAAATCTGCAATATCTCCTTTACCTCCATTCCTTTCTCTTGTGACTGCTTCTGCTCTACATCATGTTCTCATCATTTCTACTCTGGAAAAGTGCAAAAGTCTGCTTGCCTTTAGTCCTGCCTTCAGCTAACTCTTTTGTTTTTTAATGAATTTTGTAGGTTTTTTTTTTTAATATTTATTTATTTATACAAGCACTGGGTACAGTCAGAAGTGCGGGAGGGTAAGAGAATTCACCAGAGCCAGAGCAGGAAACAGAACAGGCAGACTAACGAAGTACTCTGCTGAGGGGAGCAGTGGGTGTGGCAGGAGAGGTCTGTGCACCATGTGGGACCCTCGCTGGTGGCCGGGGGTTGGACCGGCACTGCGGAGGCCACGGGCAGCTCCGCAGCCCAATGCTCAACTGCTGCGCCACTGGGGAGGCCCCTGCTAACTCATTATTTACAAAACATTTAGATCAAGGCTCATTAATGATACAATATGTTGCTTTTACAGAACTATTCTATTGCCTTTTAGTAGACTTGGTAGGACTATTTCCCTTTGTCCTCATGTTCCTATTACAGTGTTTTAGTTTGGGTCTTTTTGTGGAGATGGTTGTAAAGGATCTTACATGTTTAAAGCAAAACCAACAAAATGTGTCAAGTTTTCTCAAAATCAAATCTGAGGGAAGATAATAGAAATGGGTTATGGCTCTTATTAGCTTGGCTCTGAAATGTGTGCTTGTCAGTGTCTTACAAAGCAGAGGGAGTAGAAGGTGGAACGTTAGCCTCACATTAAGGAAGTATATCTACATTTCATCATAATTCCCTCCAGGGGAACTCAAATTTTTAAGTTTCTCAAAGCTAGCAACAAAACTAGGTAACAGTGACAACAACATTGAAAACTGTGTGGAAAGGTGAATCTTCAATGTAACTTTTCTTTTAAACTTTGGTGGGAAAGAAAGAATTGACTCATATTTAGCACTCAAGTTTTGGAGAGAGCTCTTAACTTCTTGGATCTGTAAATCTGAGGAGAAGACGGCACTTAATCTAGAATCTCTTTGTGAGACACTTGCCACACAGTTCTATGTGGTGATTGATAGTATAGGACACAGGATGTTTTTGTCATTTAGGTTTCTGCTGCCCTCACCAAACTATGGAAATGTCAGCCTCTCATTTTGGGCATCAGGAAGTGAGTGGAGAAATGGAAACATACTGCTTTGCAAAGTCCCCTAACAAATTTTGTCATAGAAGTATAGACAGTTCAACTCATTTAGGTATCTTGAAGATAGGAAAGATCTGAAGAGCAATTACAAAACTATGTTTACCCTAAAAAGATAAATCTGATGAAGAATATTAAAGCCGCTAACATAAGTATGTATAGAGAGCTTATATTATGTAAATACAGAAGCATATTCCCCAGTCATTTTAGATTAGTCCCCTGTGACTTCCTCCAATGTTTTCCTGTTGTATTTTGGACTTAATTCTAAGTCTTTACTTTGTATTATCTAGAATTAGGTAATAAATAATAAATTTTGAGAGTGAAGAGAAGTGTTACTGTTATAGAGCAGCCCCGATATTGTACGGGTTCCTGGCTGTGGGTCCTCACCCGTGCGCTTAAAAGGGACTTATTAATACTCCACTACAGGCACACACAAAAGGTTAATAAAAGGTTTATTTACAAGGGAAAAGGAAATAAGGAAAATGTACAACTCAGGGAGAAAATAGGGAAATAAAGTCTTTAATGCGTCCAACCCAATCCGACGACCTGGAAACCCAAAGTCACTCTCAGAGCTGGGCGGACGCTGCGAGCTGGCGGAGAGCCAAAATGGGGGGCCCCCAAAGCCCATGTGTCTGCCTTTATATCAACCTGGCTGCTTAACCCCACCCTCAGGTCCTGGCCACCTTCCCTTTGGTGGTGATGGGATTTGGAGTTCCCAGTGTCTTTGGCTTTGGCGTGGGGTGGAGGTGAAGTCCACAAAGCCTGTATGGAGTTAGCTTTAGGACATCCTTTTCCCCCTAACATTACTACTAATTGCATCTGAAGAACAAGAGTAGCTGGTCCTGTCCCGGGCCCTTAAAGAACTGTGGCTACCTGAACACAAAGGTTCTCTGGGTCCTGACTCCCTAGTCTCTGCTTGCCTCTGCTGCCTCATTTACCACTTTTTACCATATTTCACATTGGTCTTTTTTTTCTCTCTCTCTCTCAACTGGTTTACATTTATTCTTCTCGGGGAGGATTTATGCTTTCTTTTCTTTCTGCAGGAAACACTTTACTAAACTCCAGATATTCCTTGGCTAACTTTTGTCATTCAGGTCTTTGCACAAATATCCTTTCATTAATGAGGATTTCTTTGTCAAAGAGCGTCCTCTCCTTCTCAGACACCAACCTTTGTTTCTATTAGCCCTGAAATAATCTGAAGTTATAGTTTCCATTTGTTTCTTTACATATCGGTCTTTTCTTAAAAAATAAGAGCAAGGTCTGTGTTTACTTTGTTTATTACCTTCCAGTGCTGCTATGTAAGCTTCAAAAATATTTGTTAAATGAACAAAACAAGTTAATTATTATAACTTAAATGATTTGCCCCTGATAAATGAATATATCCTGGTATTAAGACTGGTTATTTTTTGGCAGATGACTTCAGTATAGACAAGAAAGAACTATTTCCTTGGATTGCTTTAAACTTTCGCTGACTCTCCTTCCTTCCCTGAACCTAATTTCCAAATCTGTTAAGTGAAATAACACCTACACTGCCCAGGTCACCATTATTAGTGTAAAATAAGTTTGGGGAAAGAATGTACAAATAGGGAACTTTTGTAATTAGAAGATGTTATCATGCATTTTCCACTTCTCTTCTTACATAAAGATATTGCTGTTTTCCAACTTCCCCATTTCATTAGGACCTCCAGGCAAGAAACCTGAGAAATATTCCCAGCTCTACTCACTCTTTTGTTCTTGACATGGAGTTAAGTCTACAGGCAGTTAATTCTTCCCTTAAAACATCTCCCGTTTCAGATTTTATTACTACTGCTTAACACCCAGCTCTAGTGTCTCATCACTTTTTCCTAGATTACTGTGATAACATTTAATGTGTTTGTTTTTTCTCCCCCATCTGGCTCACTAAAGACATGTTAATATTCCCTAAAAGAGATGTTTGTCAGTAACCTTAAGTGATTCTCCCATGACCTTTTTGGAAATATCCACATTTCTAAGCCCAGCCTTTCAGGTCTTCTAAAGTCATATTCTGTTCACCTCATGTCCATTCACTTGTTTTCTTATTAATACAATCATTTCTGTGTTTGCCGCCCTCACTTGATTCTCATTCTAACCTCAAATGCCCTTCTGCTCAAGTTTTACCTTATCCTCCAGGCATCTATTCCTGAAAACACACCCCAAATTTAACCTCAACATACTTAAAATTCTTCTTGTACTTATTTTATGTTGCATAAACACTGTGTATCTATTGTAGTTTAGATTTATTGAGTATCTATCCTATACCAAGAATAAGATACTAAACGTTTTATTTAATAGTTATAAAAACTGATATAAAGTGACCCGATAGTTTTAATGTATTTACATTGATTTGTGTTGTTATTTAAGTGTTGCGTATAAATCATAAAAAAAATCAAAACTTTTCAGAAGACAAGACCCATATCTTGTTCACTTCTACATAGAATTAAAAACATTAGATTCTTACTTATACTTGTTAAAATTGCATATGCATTTTATATTTGCTAAAACTGACTTTCCTTGTCATTGGGCACACTTAATACATAGGAATTTGTGTGTTAAAGAATTTTAATGGTCCAAGAATTTCTTTTCTAAACAATTAAATTGGAATGACAAAAGCTCAGTGAATTTGCTAATTGCTGTGTAATCATTCATTATCTAGGAACAAGCTTATAACCATGGGATTTATGTGGTATTCACCCTTCTCTTCAACAAATCAACATACTGGTTTATAGTCATGTAAAGATAATTTCAGTATAACCATGGAATTCTTTGAGCCACCTCGCATATTTTTGTCTTTCTTTGTAATACTGGTTACTTCCCCTGGAGCTTACAGTGGTCTGAGGTTAATGAAGTGTTGCATTCTTATTAACCATGGTGAGTTTATGGTGCTACAAAATACCAAGTATTTCTTGCCATATGATTTTTTTTCTCCTGCCATATGATTTGCTGCATGTTTCAGTTTGTGAATAACTGCATGCATTAAATTACCATATTCCCAGAAGTTACTCAGTGATTGCCAAGTTTGCCTGAAGTAATACTAATGGTATTTGCAGCTGTATATAATATCAGCTCACCTCATGAAACTTATCATTGATCTATTTCAACGAGATATTTTAACTTGTATGTTTTTGTAGATATATACTTTAACAGCAGCTCTTAAGAAAAATTGAATTTATATACCAATAAATCCTGAAAAAAGTTCACAATCTAAATGAAATATTTTATATTTGAACAATTACTATGTAGTTTAGCCAAGGCACTTCTAAAATGAGTCAGATATACCATCACTAAAATTTGTGAAACAACTTCAGTTTACATATTAGTCACTGATAAAAAAAAATACAACCCCACGTGATTTACTGCTTTTAAAAAATATCACTGAATTTTGATCTTTCTCTTTGTGACTTATGTATTGTTTGGAGACTGAAAAAGAAAAAGGAATTTATGACTTCATCTAAACTTCATTTAGGGTATATGTTTGGATTTTATGCTGAGTTTCTTCTCTTTTTTCCCTGCTGTTGTTTGCTCCCAAGAAATTCAGTTTTTGCACTCATATAATTTGAGGGATTTCAAATACTTTTTATTCATCCACAGCTGTTTTAGATATATCGTAAATTGTAGTTGCATAAAATTGTTTTTCTGAATTTGGAAAAAAGTGAAGAATACAGAAAACAAAATGGGAAAATTTCAGCTATCACCATAATAATTGAATACTTCTTCCAGTCAGAGTGCTATACTTTATTAGTTACTATCTTGTATTTAAGGCTATATCAAATATATGTAGTTGTTTCTCATTTGGTGCAGATGTGGAATATTCTACATCTCTAGGGTGGTTTATAAAAAAATATAGTCATGCTAGAGAGGTGTAATTTGGGTTTGCTCCATGAACTTGAGGCATTTTTCCTAACAAGGAACTAGCAGATGAATTTCAGGTACATTAAAGAAATAAATACAGACAGCTTTCCCAGCTTCTAAAACTTGAAGTTCTTTTTATTTTTTTAAAATCATCTTTGAACTTATTTGTTAATAACCCTCTTTTTCACTTAGTCATTTTTATCTCTTCCTAGTTTTCTACTTGGAATAATTTTTCCATGTAACAGAATCTGTTTGATTTCTTTTTCCTGTACTCTTTCAGTATATTATTGAAGAGAAATTAATTATATTGAACAATTGCTCTTACATTTATTTCACTTACCTCCCCCATAATCATTCATCTTTTTTCTCCTCTATTTAAACTCTAGCTTTGGAGAGTAGAACAGGAATTAGAAAGACTCTTGTTTTGAGTAACTGGAATGTCCATATTTACCAGTTAGAGAGATGTATAGAATAATGGTTAAAGGCCTGTTTGAATACTAGAAATTCATGAAGGAGATTTGAAACATCTATTATCTGATGTTATACCAGAGATCCTGATTTAGTAAACTAAAATGGCTCTGTGAATAAGTGTGAGAAGTGATTAACAACAGTATAGTTTTCAAGTCACTTTAAATAATGTTCTGAAGGGATTGGTTTAAAGAGAAAAAAAAAGTAAGGGCTTTTTTTTTTTTTTTTGGTTCTCTGTAGATTTACTTCCCCAAAGTCCTATTTTATAGTTGTACTCTTTAGCTGGCTTTGGCTAACAAAATAATTAACTGGGCTTTTATAAATGGACTCCATTATTAGGTGTTAGATGTTATACTGGGCAAAGTAGACAATGCAACAATGCTTTTTGTGGACTGGACAGGGAACCAATACAGTACATGAGGTTCTTAGGGTAGAATGCAAACCAAGAAGAGAAGTGACCATAGCATGTAGTCCTCAAAAATAAGGTGGTTGGCTGCTGGCTAGAGGAGAAAGAATCTGAAAGGGAGTTTGTGAAGCATTGACTAGAGAGGTGGGAAGAAGAGAGGACAGATGGGTCATGCTAGAGCAAAAGAACATTTCAGGCTGCCCTAAGAGGTCAAGTAAAATGTGGACTACAAAGTGTACTTCACCAAAGGAAAAACAAAAGGATTGGGCAGGGTTCTTATGTCAGAGAGGTAGTTTTCAGGTTTTATATACTCATGACCACCTCTGTATTTTTTTTTTTTTTGATCAATTACCATCCAATTTTTCTTTTTGTTTATAAGTGATTTTTCCCCCAATATTAGGAGGTAAAGATAACCAATCCTTAGAGTATCCTATAAGACAATTTAAGAACAACACTGTAGTTTAGAAATAATCAAAATTTTATACATAGTGTGTAAACTAAGATTCGCTTCATAATTATCCCAAGCACCTTCTCCCCCATTCGCCTCACTCCTTATTAACAACCATTCTTATTAGTTTATCCTTTCATGGTTGTTTTTATAAAGTCCCAGATAAATATCACAAATGACTTTTTAATGTTTACGAGAATTCTGCTTTCTCTAGAGTATGAAAGAATGATAAGGTAGTAAATGGCTTTAGGTTCTCAGCCCAAAACTCAGAGACTTGAGCTCTGTAACTGGAGGACAAAGCTATACAAGCTTATGGCCTTTCTGGACTCTGGCATGAGCCACGTGAGAGGTGGTCCTGAGTGCCTAACACTCCATCTCTCCATATCCATCAACCGTAGAACTTAAGAAGTTGGCATTTTGTGTGAGGTTGAACATGGCAGAATTTGTATGCATTAAG
Organism: Talpa occidentalis; assembly: GCF_014898055.3. Taxonomy (NCBI): domain Eukaryota; kingdom Metazoa; phylum Chordata; class Mammalia; order Eulipotyphla; family Talpidae; genus Talpa; species Talpa occidentalis. Next base: position 85,748,897 of record NW_026555331.1, read on the forward strand.
TGTAGGTTTGAGGGGGAAAAAATTCTGTGATGCATTAATCCCCAAAGGAATTTTATAGTTTGGTATTCTTACCATCCTTTCTTGAATTTAAATTTCATTTCCTTCCCCTCATCCCCAGTGCACACTGGATCCTTTTGCAATTATAGAGAGCTTGGATCCTGACCTAGACCCTCTTTTAACCCTTTTCTCTTGTCCTGCAAGAATGGGGGTGGGGTGGATGGAATAAAGGAACACAAAGTAGTTTCTGAGAAAATGGTCTCAGATGTTTTACCTCTGATGTTGGGAGGGATTACAGTGCAGGAGAAACCAATATAGGAGAGATCTAGCAGGCAAACGAAATGGAAAAAATCTGGGATGTTTCTCCAAAGTCTACCTTGCCCAGTTCTACCACATAGCAGAGGTCGAGTCTGGCTCTAAAATACCAAATCTGAATCCAGTAATGCCTTCAGGTCTAATTTGGCTCAAGTTCTGCCTTGGTACGTCCAGACTTACGTAACAAACAAATCTAAGTATCTGAGTTCCTGCTACACAATTCTGTGAGGCTGATAGCTGGTCACCTCCAACAGTGAAAGTACAAGGGTAGCCATGCACTTTGACAAGGAGGTGCGGTAGAGCTGGGGATTTACAAAAATTGATTTTGTGAAGCAGATATTTAAAAACTTGTGAAGTGGCCATGCTTCATCATCACTGAGACCATCCCCCTTTACCAGTGCTCAGTGAGAGGGTCTTTTACAAGTAGTACTGAACTGAGATCACATATTTTCATAAATGAAATAATGGAATCGCTCCATCTTGGTTTGTTATATACCACAGTTAAAGAAATAACGTCAGCATTCCCCAAACTTTCCCCACAAGTTATAATTAAATTTAGATTATGGTATATCTAATTGTGGTTTTACAACCCTCAGGAAATCGACACTTTTTTTTTTAACCTTGCTGTAGATGTTTTATTGTACTTTTATTTTTTTCCAATTTTTTCCAGGGCTTTCTATAATTTATGTTATTTCTTCCTATCAGTTTATTAATACATTCATTTTAAAGCTCCATATCCTATTTTATTTTATTATTTTTTTTAAATTTTAATTTTACTTTTATATTCCCCATACAATTGCAACCCCCTTATTTTGACCCCAATCCCTCCTTTCCCCGCCCCCACCCCCATAGAGTGTCTCTGGTTCATAGTTGTTCGTTGATTTTGATTTTTACTTTCTTATAGTTATTCTTTTTCCTGGTCTCTTATTTAAGTTTTCTAGATTTCTGCTATGAGTGAGACCATCCAGTATTTTTCTTTTTCTTTCTGGCTTATTTCGGTGAACATGATCCCTTACCCTACCCAAACATTATTGGGTCAGGTGCCCTTAAAGAAGGACAGAAGCAATTGATGTTGGGGGCTCATATTCCAGTGTGGCCATAACTTCAACATAACAGACTTGTACCATGTGGCAGCAAGCTCACATACACATCACCAGACTCTGTATTCTCCAGATGTAAATAAAAATAATAAAAATAAAACTAGTAAATAAAAATAATCCATTAGAGGCCTGTTACCTTTCTGAACTTGTACTGGGTTCAACACAATGCTACCACTGGGAAATTCCCGATAGCAGCCTTAAAATTTGGAAGGAGGTTCCAAAATAAATGTATGAACTAACATCTATAGAAATGTGACTAGGCAAACATTTTGTGATATGCTAATAACTGAGATTTGAAATGTCAGTTCTGTGATAAAATAGCTTTTAACTACAACAGGTCTTCAAAAATATGAATTGCCATCATTCTTTGAATGGTGTCTAATAAACTATGACTTTGATTATATTAACAATATGATTTAGAATAATGTCAGTGTACTCTAAGATAAAATAAAACTTTATTCAGGGCAGCGTACCTGAAAATGGCTTGCAAATTTACGGTTTTTCAAAATGAAAACAATGACATATTGGCGAGCAAACATAGAATTTGTCTTAAAAACTTACATGATTTGAAAAAAACCTTAGGTTACCATGAAAAGATGTTATACTAGGGCCCCAGATTCTTTTATTTTTTTATTTTTTTCCCCCAGATTCTTTTAAATTAAACCACCGAGGCAAAATCTAATTGAAGAGAATCTCATTAGCTCGTACCCTCTGGTAATTGTTTTGATTCTCATTTTCCTTTGACAAGGGCAATTGTGCATGTCTTGAAGATAGAAGAGGTACTCCTTTGCACAACTATCTGGGTGCTTGGAGTCAAGGGAATGAATTAGGTGACCTTTCAGGGTGAATGGAAGAATATGACCAGGACTTTGTGTGTTATTATAGAGATTCACAAAAAATTGTTGTCACCACCATATTCTCACCCTGTTTTTTGGTGACAGTTAACATTTGTGAGGGTACTACCAGGGAATTGTAACCCAGTCTCACTGGTCCCCATGTGTTGGTGTGAAAGAGAACCAAAATTGTCCTTCGCTGTTCTTTCTTTTTCCTACAAATAGAAGCAGCTCAGTTCGTGTACATGAGTGATTCCCACCCCCTTTCAGCTATAATTGTAATGACTATAAAGCTATATTTTTCTATTTACTCTTCTTTTCATCTTTTTGTCCCCCTGTAGCAGCACCACTAAATGTTTTACAGGAAAAAATATCTATCATAGTCTTTGCTGTCACAGAACACTTGTATTTGCATTTCTCCTTTTATGAAAGGGGGAGTGTTGCTTGGTAGCAGTAGCGGCTGTGGGTGTTTGATGGCAGATGGGGGACTGCAGGGCTGCAGCTGCAGTCTTGCAAATATTGTTAAAATAAACTTCCATTGCAAATTGACTGGTCAAAAAGAGTGTCATTGTGATGAAACAGAGTTGAAAGTGTAGTGTGAAAAAGAGCAAAAGCGTTGATCGGAGCTATGGAAACTTTTATGTTGAGCAGTGTTGATGAGGTTTTCTGGTAGAAAAATGGTGGGCTAAGACCCTAAGAGACCTTTAGGGAATGATTGGGAAAAAGTTTCTCTAACAGAGTATTTTGATGAAAGAAGAAGTTCCATTTATTTTTTAAATGATTCATTTCACAAACTGGTCTTATATAACCCTGCAATGTGTGCCTTTGTTAATTAAATGTACCCATACCTGCTTGCTCATTTCCCATAGATTCTTGTGTGTCTACATAAAATTAAATTTGGATGTGGTAAATTGCATATTAGATGTTACTTTGGTCTAGAGTGTACACTACAATCACAGTTTCCTTTAAACTGCAGAGGATCAAAATTAATAAAATGGATGTGGAAATTTATGGATACTTGTCTTCTAGAGTAGTTGAGTCTGGGGTATCTATAAAATAAAATTTATTTTATCATAAATTATGTAATTTTTCATTTATGTTATAAATTATTTCTTCTTGTCTTAGGTAAAGCATACTACTTACTGTTCTTGAAATTTTATGTATAATGTGAGTTCATTTCAAGATAGTAAAGAGGGCATTACAAAATTTATTACGAAAAAGAGGACTTTTGAGATCCACTACTGGGTAATAGCTTGGACCTCTTGGTGTTTAATTTATTATGTTCAGAAGAATATTTCCATTTATCTTTTAAAGTACAACCTGTTATTATGACTTGCAGTAGTTAGGTTCTGTAGAGTTGCCATACACTATTAGTGAATACTGAATCACTGCTCCTAATGGAAATGAAGCTGTAGGTGCCTCTGAACCATAGTCAGAACATTTTTACCAATCAATCAATATATAACTTGTTTCATCTTTAAAGATGCCTTATTTAATATTGATTATTCATCAACAATGAACTCACAGCCAATGCTAGGCATTTTTTTAATAGTGCAGTACAGGGGCCTCCCTGGTGGTGCAAGGGGTTAAGCACCGCACTATGAACCAATATGCAGCCTCTGCAGCACGAGTTCAATCCCTGGCTGGCCAGGGAGCAACCCACATGGCGAGGCAGACCTCTCCTATCTTGCCCACTGCTCTCCTCAGCAGTGTATTTCAGTCAGTCTGCCTGTTCTGTTCCCCACCCTGTCTCTGGTGAATCCTTTCAAACCCCCCCCCCCCATCTCTGGCCTATATCCCAGCTCTTGTATGCATAAAATAAATAAATCTTTAAAAAAAAAAGAAAAGCCACCTAGGAACATCATATTTAAATTGTTTAGAATAGGAGTAAATGAGTATCTTAAAGACAGGGGAAGTATGGTAAGACAGACATAGTAACAAAGATAAAAATTTCAGCAGAACTTTCAGAAACTATGCAAAACATGACAGTTGAGTTACTCTTTTTTAAAGTATGGGCAGAAATACAGTTTGTCAACCTCAAAATCTCTACTCAAGCAAAAATACCTTTCAAAAATAAAGGTGGAAAAAAATCTTTTCACAAGAGTAAAAACTGAGAGAATTCATTACCCACAGACCTGTGCTGCAGGAAATGTCAAAGGAAGTTCCTGAGACACAAGGAAGGTGATATCAGACAGAAAGTTGGACACACACAAAGAAATGAAGGACCATTGAGAATATATGTATAAAAAAAGAGAGACTCCATGATCCTCTAAGGATTAGAGTGTATAAGAAAAAGATTACATTTGTTTGAAGGTATGACCTGAGGAGTAGATCTCCTCCTGAACAGTGTAACCAGGCACTCAAATTCTAATCCCCCCTTTCATCACTAAGAGAAGGTAAGAGTCTTCCTGCCCAAAGAATTTGACCAAAACAGACTCTACAAATGTGATTGTATAGTTGAGGCTATCAGAGGAGAAGGTTAGGGGTTGAGAGTAAAGGGGGGGATGGAGGGTATCCAGCAGTCTGTGGTGGAGGATTATGGGTACTCTGATGTTGGGTGTGGAATGGTAACATGCCCCTTAAGAATGGAGAACTTATATCCCTATATTGTATACAGTGTTGTGTGTTTACATATATATATATGTATATACACATATATACATATGTGTATATGGGCTTCGGAGGGCGGGTTGGAGTGTCCTTCATGGAGAAGCATCGTGCCCAGCTCCCTCACCCCTGCCTGTAGTCAGGGAAGCAGCTCCCTTAATGTCCCGCCCTGCCACCCCCAGCTTCCTCAGGGGGAGGATGAGGCAGGGCGTGCCCAATCCTTTCTGGAAGGTTCAGAAGGTTAATGAGAACAAGGTTAATATATATACATATATATGTTGTTAAAAATAATATTTGAGCAAAACCAGTTATCTGCATATTGAATAATAAGATTGCCAGCCTGTGTCCTCCATGCTGTTCCAGCAGAAGGAGGATCCTCTCTGAGAAACTCTTTAGCCCAAATAGAAGCATCAGCAGATATTTGAAATCATCCAATCAGACAGCAAGATTGCCACTCTATCAACGATACTACATTGAGAATTACCAGTTAATAAGCTTTGTGCAAGGGCACCACATATCATCAGCTTTAAAGAAATACATTTTTATGGGCTGACTAGAGTCCCCTCCCCCAAATGCATATATTGCAGTTCTAAGAGCCAGTACCTAACAATGTCACTATATTTGGATATAGGACCTTTTAAGCGCTAAGTTAAAATAAGGCTATTAAGATGACACCAAAATCCAGTCTGACTGGTATTTTTTAAAAAATCTAATTTTATTGATTTTCCATTGGTTTACATTGCTGAACAAGGTTCAGGTGACAAGTGTATAGACCTCACTGCAGTGACCAAAGTTTTAGTGCCTTTTACATTATTTTTTAAAAAAGATTTATTTATTTATTTATACAAGCACTGGGTACAGTCAGAAGTGCGGAGAGTGAGAGAATTCACCAGAGCCAGAACAGGCAGACCAACAAAACACACTACTGAGGGGAGCAGCGGGCGCTGCAAGAGAGGTCTGCGCGCCATGTGGGACCCTCGCTGGCGGCTGGGGATCGAACCGGTGCTGCAGAGGCCGCGGGCAGCTTTGCAGCCCAGCGCTCAACTACTGTGCCACCAGGGGAGGCCCTGACTGGTATTCTTATAAGGAAATTGGGTTACATAGCGATACGCAGGGTACATGTGCACATACATACACACACACAAACACACATGCTAACAACACAAAATAATGTGAGGACACAGTCATAAAATGACTATCTGCAAGCCAGGGAGAGAGATGGTAGAAGAAACTGAACCTGCCTACACACCGATCTTAAATTTCTAGTCCCCAGAAATTTGAGAAAATAAATTTATGTTATTTAAGCCACCCAGTCTGTGATTCTTTGTTATTACAGACTTAGAAAATGAATATATGTATTCTTAAATTAAGTATGCAGAGCCAAATATCAAAGGTAGATAAGCAAACAAAAAATGGGAGAAGAGAATGGGGGACAATGCAGGAAAAGAGAAGGAAATAATTTAAAATACTGAAAGTAATATGAGAGATGTTAGTATCTATAAAATAATAAGGTTTTCAAATAAAAAGTGATATTCAGAGGACAAATAGGAACATTTGCATAGTAAAAATAATAGTAGATTTTTAAAATTTCAATAAGTTTTGAAAATAGGGTTAAGAATGCCCCTAAAGAAGTCAAAGAAGGGCCTCCCCTGGTGGCGCAGGCGGTTGAGCGCAGCGCTTTGTAGCTGTCCGCAGCCTCTGCAGCACAGGTTCCTGGTGGCCAGGGAGCTACCCACATGGTGCACCAGACCTCTCCTGTCTCGCCTGCTCCCCACAGCGCGTATTTCATCAGTCTTCCTGTTCTGTTCCCCACTCTGTCTCTGGTGAATCCTCTCACCCTCCCACACATCTGGCCTGTACCCCGGTTCTTGTATGCATGAATAAATAAATCTTTAAAAAAAAAGTCAAAGTAGATTAGGAAGACAGGAGAAAAAAAAAAAAGAATAGAATAGTGTAGATGATAATCAACCCAGAGGTCCAACATCCAACTAAAAGGAGTCCAGAAAGTCAGAGTACAGAAGAAAAGGAAAGAGAAATGATTAATTGAATAAAATAAGGAGATTTCCTAAAATTAGAATATGTGAACACAGAGGTAAGTGGCTTAACTATGCAGTGAAGAAAGAAGTTTTACTGAAGTACATCATTATGAAATTCCAAAGCACCAGCGATAAAAGGAAAAACTTGAAAATTCACAAGGGTGAAAAACAGACCACATTGAAATTCTGGATGGCATCAAATTCTCAGTTAAAGCAGAGAGCTCAAAACATAATAGAGAAGTGTCTTAGAATTCTACACCAAAACTGTCAGTCATATCTGTGAATAGAATAAGGGTATTTTCATACATGAAGTGCTTAAAAATATTTTTCCTCTATCCTTTCTAAGGAAGCTACTGGAGTTTTGAACCAAAAAACCAAAGGGATTAATACAGAGGAAAGAATATGTGGACCCAGGAGGTAGGACCCAGCAAACAGAGATAAGGGGATTTCCAGAATGATAGTGAAGGGCAGGAAAATACCTAACTCTTCTCTCTAGAGAGTATACAGTGGAGAATAGAAGACTTAGGGAGAGTGTCTAAGGAAAACGAACACACATGAAAATGATGTATCATTTGAGGTGTTACACTGGAGAAAGGGAAGTTAGTATTCCTTTTGGGATGTCTGGAACTGAATTAGTGAAAATACATGAAATTTATGCAAAAAATGAAGGCAATTGAATTGAGTTAACAAAAATTGCTGCCATAAAAAAGTAGATTCTTGAAACAAGAAATGAATCAGGTGTAAATTTTTCATTTAATTATAACTAATAATAATAATACTAAATACTGATTGTGCTTACATATGAGAAGAGTGGTGTGGAGGGGCCAGACATCAAGAAGTGGAGTGAATTTATTCTTTTTTCTAAACCAAACCTAATTAACAGTGCTATTTGACTTTAAAACTTTTATACTTCTATTCATTTCACAAAGACAACATCAGTAAAGTAAGTGGAGCTGTTGTTTACATGGTGAGAACACTTTCAGAGGGTGATCAGCTAAAGTGGAAGAAAGTGAAGGTGGGTACCTTTTGAGTGCAGGATGGGGTTTTTAAGTAGTTTGGGGAGAAAGAGCAAAGGAAAAATCAGGGCACTTGGGGAACTCTCCATCAGGTGGCCCAATTTTATTCAGCTTATCTATGTAAAAAGTAATATGCTCAGTCTTTTTTTTTGTTTCATAATCATATGCTCAACATCACCCTTCATTCTTTTCAATGTTGACATATGCAGTTAGATTAGTAGCAGCCAGCACCCTCCATTATAAGACATTTTTTTCCATTTTTTTAAAATTTTATATATTTTTTAGATCATTTTTCATTTTTGCACAATGTATGCATTTTCATCTTGGTTATAGTCGCCATGCAATTGCCATCCCCCCCTTGTTTTGATCCTACTCCCTTGTTATGCAGTTGTCATACCTTGAAAAGTCTTTGGATTTTAAGAACTTCCCTCCCCCACCCTGCCGGAATCCTCTTGTCAGAGACAAAACAGTCAAGGTAAAAGAGTAAAATTAACCATTACTTCTTACCTTTGGCAGTGGGGTCCTTCGGCTTCCATACAGGCAGTGTTGGAAATATTATTAATATGTTGTTATTAACACACAATAAAATAACCTCTTACCTGCTGAGGCTACTACCATACTATTCGTTCACACTTCTTACTGTCTGTTTCCAGTACATGAAGACTTACCTTGTGGGTGCAAATATTATGTTATTGCAAACGAGAGTTTTTTCCAGCCCAACTCAGCACTGGTGTTTGCCAGATTGTTGGCTTAGTTGATTCTTTTTCTTAACCTTGATGTAACATTCCAGTGACAGCTGATATTTTTTGAAACAATCATTCCACAGTGTGTAAAAGCCACAGATGTCAAATTGATATTCTTGCAACATGGTTTTCTTTCATTATATGTCATAGGACTGCAGTTGCCAGACCTTTCATGTCAATTAGAAATGATACTTGGTTTAATTTTATTTGAAAATAATATTGTTGAATAAAGGCACCACTCAGAAATGTGTAAGATGTTGTTTTGCTTATGAAATTAGACTTTGGTCAGATGAAATTGTAACCTCAGCATCATGATAATACCACTTTCTATGATTCTTTGGAACATTTTGTCAGTTCATGCTTTCTCTCCTCTCCAACTCCTCACCTCCAGCTTCTTACAGTCATTACCTTTTTCTTTGTATAGGTTTTTAGAATCTTTGTAGTTTGGGGAGAAAGAAGAAAATAAAAATCAGGGCAGGTCTCTATCAGGTGGCCCAATTTGAAATGGCTATGAAATAAATGGATATGAAAAAGGATACATGTTAAAGTATTATAACATCATTGTTTGAATTCTACCTATACAAAAAGAGAGAATATTAGTAAACAATGATTTCCACTTCCAAACCTTCACCAGCAAAGAAGGTGTTCCTCAGATGATGGTTTTCATAAGGGGAAAAGAGGAGGTAGCTTTTCATTAAAGTACTGGGAATATTTGTGATTCATGTCAAAGTTAAAGCCAGTTTTCAGTTGTAAGCATAAATTGAGATTTTTCAATTGATTCATTTACATGTAGTGCTCATACAACTAAGTAATCATACTTAGAGATGATTTGTACCATAGTACATCTGGTAGAATTAGCAGGCAGAACCACATTATAGCAAATTTCAAGTAAATTAGTAACTTAAAAAAATGATAAAACTATGAAATTCATTTTGAATTAGCAATGGCAATGGAAGTAGTCACAATATAGTAAGAGAAACTAGAATACTAGAAAGAAGGTGAGATTGGATACATATAATGTAAATAGATTTATTTCCAGAGCACCTTGATCCTTGTTTGGTAATTTTTCAGTTTTTAAATTTAATTTTTCTCAGGTAAAACATCTAGTTAAATATATTTTATGCGACAGTTCTAGGAGTACCAAGATTATGGTAAAATGAAAATTGTAAATAGTTTTGCTTAACTCACCTTTTGCTTTCGTTCATCTTACCCCAGCATATACTAAAGTACATAAAATGTTATTTAGCAGTTATTTTGAGTGGCTAAAATTTTCAAATAGCTCAGGATTCAGCACTTGTAAAATTAAATGAAAATTTAATTTATTATATAAACAAGATGTTTACGGTAGAGAATACAGAGGTAATGTGAGAAGGAAATAAATTTATTTTTTAGGTCTAGTAACTACTCTGTGTTAGTTACCATTAATTACAATTTGAAAGTTGATTTAAAGGCTATGTCACTATGAATACATATATTTTAATTTTTTAATGTATTTCCCAAAAAATATTTATTTAAAAGGCATATGTTGATAGTAAATGAAAACATTTTAAGGTTATTTCTGTTTGCACTTGCCATTCCGACTGTTTTTTGCCTTAAAAACCCACCACCCTCACTCATCTGCACTTAATCAGAAGATAAGGGACTAATTATTTGGGAACTGTTTACTAAAATGCCAACGGAGAAGACTGTGTTATCATGCTTTTCAAATAAAATTAAGATTATTGAATGCCATCTTAAGTCTAAGTATTTTGGCCACTTTTCTTTTCATGGTGGTATGAACATTTTATACTCTGAGAATAGTGAAAGAAACAATCCAAATTTTGGAGTAAGATGCTTCCCTCACTGCCTCTCTCCCTACGTGCAGCAATGCCAGAGCCCCAAGCTGGATCATCAGTACTGACAGTGACAGCAACACATTGTGCGCACTGCTACTTGAAACAGCAGTGGAACAAACAAACTTCAAATGTTTTAATAGAATTTAATTTTTCTTTAAGCTGTCTTTTCATAAACAAAACAAAGCCAGTAAATAAACTTGTTAAAACCACTTGATAAAGTTAAACAAACTTGAAAAATTGGACCTTCAGAGAGACAGTAAGCATATTATGAAAGCACTAGACTCCAAGTTTCAAAGATTTGCCAGATTCTGTAGGTTATCTTTCATAATAGATGGAAACTTTCAAATTCCATAAATTTGTGACAGAGAGGACCGAGGGTCATTTACCTGTTCGAGGTCGAGTCCATGATGGGATGATAAAATGTGCAATGCAGTCAGGTCTGATACTCTCAGTATTAAATCTACATTTTGTATGACAGAAGGGACATTCCATTTTCTTACAAGCAGAGGAGTAACGGCAGAACTGACAACTGGAAGGTGGTACTGGTGTTATAAAGACTGGTTTTGAAAGCGCTATTGGAATTCTGCTGACATGAGTGAAGGGGCAATCTGGTTTTGTACATTTTGCATCATATTTACAATTCAGACAAGCAAACATTTTCCAACAAAATTACACTTGAAGAAAACCTTGTGAGGATTTTCATTGCCATCTTTGTAGGCAGGCCAGTGCTCCAACACATTTTCTGGTTTCTGTGTCACACTCAGTTCACTCAGTTTCCATCAAAGCTGTCTCCATAATGACATTTCTGTAACCATTTTGGGGTCATTAAGTTGCCTGCTATTGACTGCAGCTGCTGTGTGTATAGGACACCTTTGAGTCCCTTGCTAAAGGCTGCATTTTGGTTTATGGGTTTCATTTCTTCAAAGCACACACCCTCTCGATCTGAAATTTATCTTGAAGGACTGGGACCACCATTCATTGTCACTGTAAACTTGGGACTTGGTACACCAGCCGGTTGTTCAAGACCTTGTGTCTGTATAAGGTGTCCTGAAAGAACACAAAGGGTATCAGCAGTCTTCATTCCTGACTCCTGGTTTGTTACCCCTGTTTTCCCAGACAGCTTCAGCTTCTTCAGAATAAATGATCTTATGTCTGTATATCATCATAGCGTGTCATGGTAATCATAGATATCTTGACTGATCTTCAGAGTTTTTGCCATTGCTGGGTCACTTTACAGTCTGGGTAACACTTGCCTCAGTTGAGTACTTGAACTTTTTCTGATGCCGTCTCCTGTTCTTGAATGGAGGTACTTATTCTGGTTCCCGCATTGCCCCTGGACCATTTCTGCTCACCCTTCTTCTTGAGAAATTCCAGTTCTGGGAGCAACTGGAAGTATTCATTTCTGTGAGACTATATAATAGTAGTTTTTGTTACAAACACTTGAGCTTCAGATATAGTCTCCAAAATTATATTCTTATTAGCTTGTTTAGAAGGTGGAAGTGAAGCTCTCTTTTCTGACTTTGCTGGCAGACTCACTAATAGCAATGCTTCCTGTCTGGGACCCACAGGTCATTATTGTCCTCTTACTATTCTCCATCATGGTTCATTTTTTCTTACTTCAACAACTGAACTTAATCACGGGCAACTTTCTCTATCGAAAGTTTTCTTCCTAAATACTCATTTGCATTTGTTTCTGAAGAAGGGACTGGAGTGGCTTGGCAGCAGGAACACTTGCTGTTGTTGAAATTGCAGCCTGCCTGCTTTTATACTTGCAGATGGTTGATAAATTTCAATAGTAGGGTGAGAAGTATTGCAGGTTTTTTCGGAGATAGGGAATTTCCTGTACAAATTTGAGGTCTTCGTCAATGAGCTTATTTGGTATTCTGGCTTAATATCCATCACATCTTCAGAGGATGCTGGTTCCCTTTGAGCTCTCGTTGTTGACATTAGTTAGGTGGGCGCTTCTTCATCTGAACTCTGGCATTAGTACTCCTGTTCTTGCAAGTCTAGTGCTAGCAACCCCGAAGGGTGGCATTGCTACTTTGTGCCTTGCATCTTCTTGACCAAAATAATCTTCTTTGAAGGCGCATGACTCAAAGATGTTGCCATCAGAAGATTTTAGACTACAGGGGTCAGTTGTAATGGAGCATTTTTATCTCATATAAAGTGAAACCATTTTGGTGAATTGATACTGTTATTCCCTGGAAATGGTAACTAATTCTCTGTCATTTATTTGGTCCTGACTTTTCTTGTTGGCCACCATCACCATAGTGGAATCAGAAGGTTCTTTGTCAATGTAAGTGCCTAATTCTTTAATTTTCTTTTAGTGGCCCTCTGGATCTCATGGGTCATCTTGGTGCCAATCTCCTGGCTCTGCTGCAGGCTGAGCACTGCATTGCACCTACTTCTCCTCACAGCCCCTACCACCAACACTGCTCCCTGCCACTACTTTTATTTTTTAAAGGATCATATTTTACTTACCTTATTGTTGTATTCTCTCTTCCTTACTAATAATATATTTTAGATGGTCATCCAGTCCATTTTGTTAAAATTTATTCTGCAATATAATTTTGACTGATAATTATTACATTGTATGTGTGAGTATAATTCCAAGTTTAACTTAAGTGAACTAATTTTATTAATTAGGTTTATTATAAAAAGATACATGCATGTCATGTTAAAACTATATTAAATAATTTAAGATTTTAGGGTGTAGAACTTTCTATTTATTATATTTAAAAACTTTTGTAAAATGCAAACAGCTTTTGCTTTATTAAAAACAAAATACACAGTTAATAATTTGTGTTTCAGCATTCATATTATGAAATAATAGTGTTTTAATCATAGTTGCATATCAACATACAGGCAATTTTTAAATATAACATCGATATTAATTTGGATTTCACATTTTTAGATATTTTCAGTATATGTTTTTCAGTGGCAGGTTTACTTCAAAACCTGAATTGTCCTGTTCCATAAGAGGGTGACAAATTTCTTCAAAAATACTAAAAGTCATTTTCTATGTTTGAATTTGAACAGACTCTTATGCATAAGAAACATTTGCAATTTTACTTAAAAATGAAATTTTTACAAGGTGAAAAGGTCTATGAAGTATAATGTTATACATTCTCTTAATTTTTTTTCTCTATTTGAGTGTCAGAATATGAACAATACCCTATTCAGTAGGATGAATTAAAAAGGTAACTTGGAGGGTAAAGGCAAAGAGACTAAAAATATTCTTAAATCCTATCCTGACTTTGGTAAAAACCATTGAAATTATGGATCAACAGAATATCATTGTCATCTTTATGAAAACTGCTGAAATGCTTTTCTGCTAAAAATTGCAAAAGCATTTTCCCAAATAATTTCTTCCTTCTTTAGACTCCATTTTTCGGTAATCACAGAAACGATCACTACATGTTTTATGAATGTCAAAATTTTCTAAATATTTTTCTAAAATTTAATGCACTTCATTTTTGGAGGGTCTTTACATGGAAATATATAGCAGCAGTCAGTTCAGTCTTACTCTGCTTTAACCATTTTTGAGGATACGTGTTTGGACCTCTACTCTTTTTTGTTTGTTTCTTCCCACCACCTCCACAATCTTATAATGATAAGCAATGGGTAGTGAGTTATTTTATACCTAGACCAGGCGAAGAAACATAAAAATACATATCCAGGGGATTTTGATATATCTGCTCAAGTTTAAAAAAAAAAAATGACGGTATAAATTCAAAGTTAGTTATCAGGACTTTCATCAACTTAGGAATTCATAAACATCACCAGAATTACAAGTTTCACCACAATTCTGAAAAACTACATGATAGTCAGAAACTTATTGAAAATGCAATTTACTTCTTCTGATGCATTTTCTCAAGATTCACATAAGTAATTTTTTTATCTGTAAAATTTTATTTTTGGGAGGAAATGAGGTCATTTCCAAAGGCTACATAGAAATGTCATCACATGAAACTACTTTTGTAAAACACATGTAGGTAACTTAATTGAGTACATCATCTTAATTGAGTGTCACAAAATACACAATCAAAATAACCCTTGTTCCAGAATGGCATATTTAATGTGGTATATCCTGATCCCTTGCAACTTACTGTTTTCTAGTACATGGTACAGGTTTCATTTTTTAAAAAGCACCAGTTTCTTCTCTTTTATTTATAATTACGTTTATTAACCATTTTCTTTTCTTTTTTTTTTTTTTTGTTAGCCTAATTGGAGACACCAATTTTGTAAATCTTTTCGAATAATCAATCTTAGTTTCATTTTTTTGGCATGTTCTTTTTTGATTTCTATTATTTATTTCTACTGTTTTTATATTTCCTCCCTTCTACTAACTTTAAGCTCCTTTTCAGGTTGCTGTACGTGTAATACTAAGTTGTGTATTTGGAATTTTTATTCTTCATGTGTACCTATGTTTTCATTATCTTATTTCAGGATTGCTTTTGCTGCATCCCATAGATTCTGATAGCTTGTATCCTCATTTAAACTAATATCAAGGTATTTTTTTAATTTCTGCTTTAATTTCCTCTTTAATTCATTAGCTGTTAAGCAGCATATTGTTCAGTTTCCATGTGTTTATGGTCTTTCCTGGTTTTTAATAGTTGATTTCTAGATTTTTGGAGTTGTGATCAGGAAAAGAAGTTGGTATGATTTCAGTCGTTTTATTGACAATTAACACATGTCCCAACATATTGTCTATTCTTGAAAATAATGTATATGCTATAGTTTTGGGGTGGAGGTTCTACAGATGTCTGTTAAGCTTATTTGATCTAGCTCCTCATTTAAGGCCATTGTTTCCTTACCTATTCTCTGTCTTGGATTTGTTCAAAATTGCAAGTGAAGTAACGAAATTTATGTATTATTAAATTTATTAAATTTATATATTATTATATTGTTGTCAATATCTCTCTTTAGTTATATTATTAACGGCCTTCCTCATCTTGGTGCTCCATCATTTGATGCATGTATTTTTGTTAGTGTTATTTTGTCTTCTTATATTAAGTCCTCAATCATAATATAATGTCTCTCTGTTATTACTTTTTTGAATTAGAAATCTATTTTATCTAACATATATATAGCTATCCCTGACCTTTTTTGATTGCCATTTGCTTATATATAGAAATCTTTTAATTAAATGCAGTGAAATCTTAATTGAAGGTGGTTAGCAAGATTTTTGGAATTTGTTTTTGAAACTGGATTCAAACTAATTAAGTTATGATTGTGTAATTAAATCTCAAATTCAGTAGCAATATGTTTTAAGGATCTGAATATATTTCAGATTAAATAAATTTAAGTGATGTAAATGTAATATCTGTAAGATATTAAGTATATATCTTTGTACCTGGGATATAGTACTGTTTCATTTACTGTTCTTTCTTCTTTACTGATAAAAACAATTATATCTTGTTAATCTCTTTTAGAAATTTACTTTTCTTCTACTTGCAAAATACAAATATTAAAATTTTCTGGTTGAGCGGTCCAATAAATATTTGTTAGATATCAAGCATACAGAAAATTATAAAGCCAGAAATAAATGTTTTCTTAGTCAAGTCTTAACTTTCAAGACCTATGTATAAATTTACTTTCTACCTTCCAAAAAATAACTGTGTATGAAATACATACATATATATGCATTTATATATTATTACATAGACATAGACATATACACATCCACATGCAACTTTTGGCATTTTGAGCTTTAACCTTCAAATGTGTTAGATGAATAATTATTGCAGGCAAAAAGCACAGTATCTCTATCTATATTGCCTGAAATTGAACCCCAATACTAGCAGTTACTATATTTGATAATTTAGGTGAATTATTTAACATCTTAGTATCTCAGTTTCCTCATATTTAAATGGCAGATAATATTAATATTTATCTTACATAGTTGATGTGAATATTTAATAAATTAGTACATGAAAAAGTGCTAAGAACAGTTCTTGGCAATACAGTCATATTAGCTATTACCTTTCCATGTTAGGGTATCTAGATTTATTCCTTCTAATATTTTCAGAGTATCCTGTTTTATTTTATTTATTATTTTTTATTATTTTTTATTTTTTTACATCATTGTTCATTTTTAAACAATATATACTTCCCCTCACCCCCTTCAGTGTCATCCCCATAGAGTTTCCTTCACCAGTGCACCCGTGCACCATCACCTCAGTCCCCTGTGCTCCTCCCTTCCTCCCTCCCTCTGATCCCTCTCCCGCCTCCTCCCCTGCAGTATGTCTCTGATTTATAATTGTCTGTTTTTGCTTGTTGTGTTTTATACTGTTATTTTTTTTTTTACACTGATGTCTTCTTTGGTTCCCCTGTATTCCTATAGGTAAAACCATCTCTGATATTTTTCTTTTTCCTTCTGGCTTCTTTCACTGAGCATAATACCTTCTAGCTCCATCCACATTGCTATGAATGGCATGAGTTTATCTTTTTTTGATTGCTGAATAATATTCCATTGTGTATATATACCACATCTTCTTAATCCAGTCATCTATTTTTGGGCATTTGGTTTGGTTCCAGGTTTTACCTATTGTAAATAGTGCTGCAATAAACATAGGGGTACAGGTGTTCTTCTGAATCAGTGTTTTTGTGTCCTTTGGGTAGATCCCCAGGAGCGGAATTGCTGGGTCATATGGTAGTTCCATTTTTAGTAGACTGAGGAGCCTCCAGACAGCTTTCCATAGTGGTTGGGCCAGTTTACACTCCCACCAGCAATGTAGGAGAGTTCCTTATTCACCACATCCTAAACAACATTCGTTGTTGCTAATTTTTTTGATACGTGCCATTCTTACTGGTGTAAGGTGGTATCTCAAAGTGGTTTTGATTTGCATTTCCCCGATTATAAGGGATGTTGAACATTTTTTGATGTGCCTGTTAGCCATTTGTATTTCCTCTTTGGAGAAATGTCTTTTAAGTTCTTTTGCTCATTTCTTGGCTGGGATTATCTATTTTGTTTTTGTTGAGTCCTGTGAGTTCTTTGTATATCTTGTTGATCAGTCCCTAATCAGTTGGAGTACAAAGATTTTTTCCCAATCAGTGGGTGTCTCTCTGTTTTGGTTAATGTCTCTTTTGCTGTACAGAAGCTTTTCAGTTTGATGTAATTCCAGGTGTTTATCTTTTCCTTGACTATCTTTGCTTTCAGAGTATCCAGTTTTAATAATGCTATAACTTACTGATCTCTCCCCCATGATGGGTTGTTGTTTCCCCATTTATATAACTGAAACAATGCTACAAATACTGTCCTTATTTTTATGATTTTTTGTATACTTATAAATTAACATGTAGAATAAAGGCATAGAAGCATAATTACTATATCAAAGACTTTATATTTTAAATTGCCATACATATTGCTAAATTGTCCTTTAAACTTTTTCTTACTGTCTTCTTCATACTAGATATTATTGACTCTTAAATTTTTTCTCAATGCTAATTTTTGTTTTAATTTATATTTAATTATAGTAGAATTGGGTATTTATATATTTGGACCATTTGCATTTTTTCCCCATAAACTACATGTCTGTCTAATTTGCTCATCTGTATTTGTTTATTAATGTTTTCCATATTCCTGTTTTAAGAACACTGACCATCTTGAAAATAGTCATTTGTCAGCCCAACAGTCATATAATTTTTTTTTAGTTTATTATTAACTTCTGAATAACATATTTATGACTCCTTTTTTTTTTTAACAATGACAAGTCTACTTTTGATGTAGTCAGGTTTATATATTTTTATTTAGTTACTGCTTTTGAACAGTATGTCATTATAATTATATATCTGAACATTAGACTACTCACCATGGGATCCCTTTTTAAAAGATTCACTCATCCTTTCCTTTAGCATTTTTGTAATTTATTTTTGTCTTAAATCTTATCCATTGCAAACTTAGCTTGGCATAAGAAGTGAGATACCAACCTAGCTTCCTCCCTTCTCCCCTCACACAGTTATCATGGTTTTCTAATACAGTTTATTGAGAAATGAGTCTTTCCTTTACTAATTTGAAATATACTTCTCATATACTAAAATTATATTTGCATCTAATGCATGTAATATACTAACATGTATATACTAACATATACATATACTAATATGTGTACATATATATATTTGAGTTGGATCTTTCTGGACTCTTGTTTCTTCAGTGTCATTCTACTGTTACATTAGTTAGGCAGTGTAAATTAAAAATTCCTGTTATGTCCAGTTACCCTCTCCCAACACTGTTTTAATGCAGAAATTTTTAGTTCATTCTTTAATGTATATTTTTTTTTCTGGAGGACATAAATATGTTAGTCATATTTCAAAATTAAAGTGACTTAAAAACTGTACATTATTTGAAGTAAAAAATCAGTTGTATTTATAAGTTCACTGGCATTTAATATCTTAATATTTACCTCAGATAATTTGAAATTAGATAGTTTCTTTCCTTATATTTTCTGTCACTATTATTTATATACGAGGAAGCTTTCAGTTTATGTATATTAGTTTTATAATCTGATTCCTTATATAATTATAATATTGCTAGTATTTTCCAGTTGATTTTTTTGTTTTAGTTCTGTCATTGCAGATTATAGTTATATCTCTTTCCCTCCAATATTTATGCCATTATTCCAATGTTTATACCTTTCATTTCTCTTTCTTGTCTCATTTCACTGGCTGTCTCCAAAAAAATGCCATTTTGCTTTTAATTTTTTTGAGTGACATTTTTTGTAAATGAACCTTTAGTGTAAATGTATAGTCGGCTTTTAGTTTTTAATCAGGTCTGAAATTCTTATTTATTTTAAATAGCTATATTTGTCAGTAAGGTATTATCATTAGAATAATGATGACCTTACTTTTTGCCAGCTTATTCTGGTACAATTCTCATTTCATTTCCAATACCTCATTGTTTCCTGGCCTTTTGCTTTATGGTCTATATTTTTGTTGTTTACACAGTAAAGTTTATTTACTTGATCTTTAAAAAGTTACATTATGTAATCTATGATTTTTAAAAATCAAGTAATAATCAGAATATTTGTAGGGGGCCCCAACTATGTCACAAAGCGTAAGAATTATTTTGTCCTGAAGACAACTGAGATTGAGCAGATCTAGGCGGGCATAATTTTCCTTTGTAAAGGTATAAGAAGTTTCCATTTTTAAAGGTTTCAGTCCTTTTCCCGTACCTAGAAATGGAGAACAGTTGTTACCACCAGAGAAGACTTAAGTCTGCATAAAAAAAAACTGACTTAAATAACACCTTCCTACCATACATTTCCTAGTCACCATCCTCCAGACCCTGTTTCTTTGTTTAGTCACATCTCCAAAATTTATTGCCTTTGTTAAAATGGTTTATAAGACCTCTGGTCTATTTACCACTTTGGATTTCCGTTTCTTTTCTGTGAAGTAGCTCCCCTCCACACCACCACCTCCCCTGCATTTAAAGACATCGATAAAACAAGTGCCTTTTCACTTGTTAATATGCTTTCTGTTAGTTTAATTCATAATCCCAAGTTAAAGAACCTAAAAGGGTAGAGAAAAACATTTTTTTCCCTATAACTTTCTTTTTCCTTTTCCTTTAATTCTAGGACATAGTTTTGATATTTATTTTTTGTCTTAAAAGATAATTTTCAGTAAAAAATAAGATCTTTCATACAGTTCATGTCTTTTATGCAGTTTTAAGGATGAACACAGGCTGATGAATTTAATTTAACTCATGATATAAAGAAACTAAATTGTTCAGTGAAAATCCATCAGCACAATTTATATAAGATAAAGAAATGGTGAGTCAAATTGAAGTTAATTAAAGCACAGACAGGCCATAATTTACATATCTATCCATTAACTATCATTTACAAAAAGTTATGAAATAGATCAAGGATAATAACAGGACAGGAATTCATCAACCCAGAAGGTTATGCAATGTAAGATACATAGTTTCCATGAAGACAAACAGACATTTTTTTTCTTTGACTCTACTTTTACATAGGAAATGTTTATGACATTTATTTCATAAATTACTGTGTAATTTGCAGAATTGGTTAGCCTTTAGGTTTTAAAGAACCAGATAGCAAATATTTAAGGTTTTGTGACACACATCTAGTTTTTATCATATATTCTTTGTTTTGTTTTATTTTCTTTCTACAACCCTTTACAAATGTAAACGCTATCATTATCTTGTGGGCTGTATAAAAACAAGCTGTTGGGCAGATTTTGCCCAACTGTGCTCTGTACAAATGATTTGAAATTTATCACCAGTTTTTCATATCATCGATTTCTAATTCTTGCTATCTTTGATAGATCTCTTGACTGACTGGTACTCATTATTAAGAAATGTACAAACAAACACATTTTTCCTGAAAAAGCTCATTAGTACAATGACGTTATTTCCCATTAGTCTTTGCATGTTTCTCAGTGCTTTTATGTGGATCAGTAGGGCAGGGCAGTGGGAAATACATGCCCTGGTTCAGGCTGTGCAAAGGTGCTTTGTCTGTAGAAATACTTAAAATAATAACAAAGTTGATTAAGAATTGTCTGTTTTCATGAGTAAATCCAACTCCTGCTTCCATTCATATATATTATCAAGGATTCAATTTATTTTTCTCCTTGAACAATAACTACACTGACAAACTATGAAACAGTGGCAGTGAAGGCCATTGGGTACTCAATACCCGAGGCAGTGATCCCATGAAGACAGGTGAGTCCTACAATTGCTTAGCTTCACTTGAAGGAACTTACCAGACCATGGTGCAGTTAAATGGACCTGATGCAGAAATTAGCACTAACACTGAGACTGAGTGACAGCTCTGGAATCTGGTGGGGGAAGTCAAGACAACTGGAGTACACAGGGCAGAGAACAGCTTAGGGGAGGACTGCACAGAGAGAGAACTCAAGAATTCTCCAGAGACCTCCTCAAAGACTGAGCTGTATTCTGATCAGTTCATGGATGTAAGGAAACTCCCCAATTTAGGGAATGACACTCCAAAAAAAAAAAAGGATTAGTGGTATCAGTGCCCAAATGTCTTGTTTGGTGTTTTTTTCCGGCAACTAGTATGGCTAGAGAATTGGAGAAGGGTCTCATCTCTGTACTTGGGGAAAAAAGTTAAACCTTGTCAAAATGCAGCTCTAGATTCCTTCCTAAGAAAGCTTTAAATCAAGACCCGAATGAACGAGACAGTTCCCAAGTGTCTCACTCATACCCCCGGGGAAACAAAGCTGAAGAATATTTGTAGATATACAAAAACAGCCAAGGGCCTCCCCTGGTGGCGCAGCAGTTGAGCGCCGCACTGTGAAGCTGTCCGCAGCCTCTGTGGCACGGGTTCGATCCTGGTCAGCCTGTGAGAATCCCACATGGCGTGGCAGACCTCTCCTGTCTCGCCCGCTGCTCCCCTCAGCAGTGTATTTCGTCAGTCTGCCTGTTCTATTCCCCACTCTGTCTCTGGTGGTTCCTCTCACCCTCCCGTGCATCTGGCCTGTATCCCGGTTCTTGTATGTATAAATAAATAAATCTTTAAAAAAAAATTAAAAAACAAACTAATTTTTTTTGGAGGCTTAGAATTTAAGGAGCCTAATGAATAGTACTTACAGAGAATATTCTTCTCTGATAAATTCTGAGCCACTTGAGAGATAACTTGGTAAAATTTAGAGCAGGAGAGATCAAAGTATCTACTGTTAAAGCCTTGAGTATGAGGGTTTAGCTTAGGTTTGTAAGAACAATAGACTTTCTAAATTCTGAACCCTCGAATTATGTTAACCTATTTAGTCCCTGCTGACACTGGAAAATTGTAGATCTCACCACACAAGAGAAAGCCCTAAAAATTACAAAAGTGAGAAACCAGCCAGAATATGGGTTCTCTGCCAACAGCCCATTTCTAAAAGAGAAAAGTGAAGACTTTTTACAGCCCTAGTTTCTTATCCCTAAAGCACCCGCCAGATAAGTATTAAATCATTCTTACTTGTTTGAACGTGAGTGTGTGGGGGGCGGTTAGGGGAATATATTAGTTATGTTCCTTCCCATGAAAAATAAAACTAGAGGAAAAGTGATTCCTTTTCTCCCAGTCAGTGGTATTGCTAAAACTAGAACCCACTAATGTAATGATTTGATGTTTTCAAGTAGCAGATTTATTGTAGATACAGTTTTGGAATTTCAGAGCTGAAAGTGATAGTGGGGGCCATCTACCTCATTCCTTACATTTTTGCAGATGAGGAAAATGTGGGCCTGAAAGGTCAATTTACTTAAGATAACACAGTGGAAGAGTAGATCTTCTGAGTCACCATGCCAACATCTATTTTTAAGTAGGAATAGTTAATGTATTGCTTTTGCAATGGAAAATTAAGTGAATTTCTTCATTACCATTTTTGTGCAGAGAAAGTATGGTAATATTGAAGACAGTAAAGCAAATCTATAATCCAGCTATCTTAAAACAACTGCTATAGTTTTTACATATTTTCTTTTTAAATTTTTTTTTAACACTTAGAACTTAATATATAAAGTATAATTGTGACATCCAACTTGGAATCCTTTGCTGAGGAGGGCACAATTTGCTTCATGTGAAAGGACTTGTTATTTTGCTACTTGTCTTTTTGATAGAGAGCCATTCTAAAGAATACAACGCAGTATCAAGAATACGCTCTAAAACATCTAGAAATTACTGTCCTGACATCAGCTGTGGTTAACTGTGATCTTGGATGGCCCCCTTGAAACTAAAGTGAGAGATTAGACCAGATGTGGCAAATATATTTCTTTTGTTCTTCCCCTAAATTGATGGATTAACAGTGACTGCTTTGACAATGCTGGGAAGGTGGCTCGGTTTACCTAGTATTCTTCACTTGGTAATTCCACCACAAGAAGGAAGAGGAGAGGAATGCATGGTATTTATTGGCGTCACTATTTAGGCAGTTACCCAGATCCCATCTGGTTGTAAAATTCTGTGGCTTTGTACACTTTACACGCTATTTTTTTCTCCGAATAAAATTAATTTATAAATAATTTAAAATAAAGTTACATTCTTCAGACTGATCAGTCACTGTACTATAGTTATCTGTAGATATAATTCAGGGAACTAGTTCCTTTATTTTCATATGATGAAAAAAATCATTCCATATGAACACATGCCCAAAAAAGCCACTGTGAAGTAAGCGCAGGAAACTTCAGCTGAAGCATGACATCCATATTTTGCTCAGCATAAGCAGTGATTTTCCCCTGAGCAGACCCCAGCCAGATGTTCGAAAGAAGAGAATGTACACTGAACTTTCCAATAGCATGTTTTCAGTATACTGAATCTTGCAGTGACTAAGCTCTCTGGAATAGGATGTGGGCTTTGAATCCCTTTGTTATGGAAGATCAAGCATTTGGTGGTGTTTTAGTATTTAAGTCTATACTCATCACTATTCTTGGTCATTGATACCTTAACTGTAAAAGCATGGTTTCTGCAGGTTTAGACAGAAACTAAATTTTATGATAAAAAGTTACAATTTATTCATAGTGACTGGCATGTAAATAATCACTGATCTTTTTATCTAGTTAAGCAAAGGCTAGTGGGTAATCCAGGGCTTTACATTCTCTGCAGTATTATAACCGCTCCAGATTCCTAATACCAAAATTTATGTTCTTTGTTCAGTCAAGTTTTAATTAATACTGAATTGAAGATACTAAAAAAAGTGAAAGAAAAATAAAGCATGGTTTCTAAAGTTTATTTTATTAAAACAAAACAACTTAATTTTATTTTGTATTTTAGAAATATGAAACACAAGGTTTTTTTGTTTCTTAGGTTCATCACTGTAAACAGCAGTTATCATTGCATAGATTAACCCTGAAAGTGTTATATTAAAATATATCTTAAGTTCATATAAAGCCATACAAACTTGCTTTTACTGTATGTGGAAAATATTGCTCATTGATCTTTCAAGATTGGGTAATATTTTAAAAATAATGTCATTTGATTTACTTACCAAAACTTTATATTTTTAAAACTCAGAATAATATAAAGAAAATAAAATCACATATAACCCTAGTACCTAGAAATATGTATGTGCATATATATATATATGTATTATATATATATATACATACATACACACAACAGCATTAATTTTTAAGTCAGATAATTTGTCTTTGGGCAAACTATCGTCGATGAGTCTGAGTTTCAATCATCTGCAAATAACACCATTATGAGACTTATATGAGTCAACTATCTCAGAAAATTCACTAGTTATCTTTCTCTTCCTCACCTCTTCATATACCTGTCATTTCTCTGTTTAGGCATTTTTGAACAAAATTGAAGGAAGGGACCATCCAAATCTATTGTTTGCCTGTAAACTTAGTACATTCTCATGGTCCACCTAATGGTCACTGTTGGAAACTACTTTCAATTATTGTGATAGGAGCTGATTGATTTACATTTACATTATATACAGTGAGAAAAGAGTGGAAAGAGCCAGTCATGAAACAGGCCAGAGGACCAGTTTTTTCAGTTCCATTTCTGATACTACTTTTAAGTTAAGAACTATCTCTTTTTGTTGATTTTTATGATGCCCACAGCTGCTGCCACAATCTCTGTGCCCTAAATGCCCGAGCTTATAAGTAAAGTCAGCAGGATAAGCTAGGCAGCAGGGAGATTCCTTTGCTCATGTTGCCAGCTTATCTGGAAAACATGAACAACTGTTTGAATGAATGAATAGAGTGCCTATTCAAGGGAATTTAGTTAAAGAATTTCCAAAAGGACTACATTCATCACATGGTCTCTACTGTAATACAGTTCCATCAAGTTCCAACAAGTTCCATATGTTGAGTAGGCACCTTTTGTCAAGCACAGTGCCAAGTTTTGAGGGTATCATAGGGAATAACACATGAGCTCTCTGTTGAAGATGCCATATAGTGATAATACTTTAACATATAAAATATCATCAAAAATAAAAGTCAGGATGAAAGTACAAAGTGATTAATAAAGGGCGTTAGGAGTTGTGGAGAAGAGGGACGCGATCAAATATTGAAGAATAGTATCATAATGAGGCTCAAAATATTCAAGAAATTGAGTACTGTATTTTGAAACTATTTTTGGTTTTAGTTTCTTCCAAAGGGAAAGACTGAGGTGCGATTCTCTGTATTATGCTTTGCTTCTAATTGCTTTGGCAATGTCAGGTTGACTCATAAAAGCAAATGGGCATTCAAGTATATCAAATTTGGGGCATATGACACACATATTTACCCTCCTGATGTCAGTATGGCAGGTGGAGATGACATGGGAACAGGTTTTGGCAGACTTGAGCCAAAACTACACTGGATTGTTTGTGTTTTTTTGGCTTGGGAGAGGACAGGCACCCACAGATAGAGTTTCTCACAGATGGACCACCATGACCAGAATGCAAAACTGTAAAAGTCACTGCTGGATTTTAATCGGCAAATCTGTCACAGTTATGGGACTTTAGGGCCTTAACTGACCCCTTATCACCCAGGGACAGATGCTGTACTCCAGGCTGCAAAGGGAGCAAACATATATTTACATATTTCTATCCACTAACTACAATTGAAATACTTTAAAATTCCTCTTGCTAGGTCCTCATTTCAAACCCAATATTAGATATTATTATATCTCAAATTATATACTTTCATAACCAATAAAGCTAATTACCCTTGACTGTCCTGTTCTTACCACTATACTTCTTACATTAGCATTTCAAAATTCATTTAAAAATCCTCTGTTCTACCAAGGGGAACATTGAACATTATAAAATTTCTTACCAAGAGCTAACTGACCTTTAAAAGGAAGGAAGTGGTCCTTTTTTCATATTGTCAACAATAAGATATAAAATTAATCTTAATAGTGAATATTCATTCACAACACTTTACCTTTGACTTAAATAATCATTAAGATCAAATTATTGAGTCATCTCTTCTAGATTATGGCCTTGCAAATGATTATGCTAACTGGGCATTGCAATGAGTTTATTTAGCTAATGGATGACTAGCAAAGTTCATCCCAAACTATGTATATAGGAAGACTTCTTTGTTTTAAAAATACAAATTTTATTTTAAAGCTTTTTATGATCAGGGCCTGCTTTTGCCTTTTGAAAGTCATTTTTCTTCTGTCAGTAACGGTTCTGGTTGAAGGTCCCAACAGTAGATAAGTCACTGATGGTTATAAAAGACCTGTTGCTTTAAGACTGTAAACGTGTAATAATTGTGGAAAACGTTTCATAATGTGTATCAAAACATCATGTTTTTAAATAGATGCATCATGTTGTGAAATAAATACAATTTTAATTTTTCAATTATCCTACCATAAATCCGAGAAAAAGAAAAAAACAGTAGGTGATAGAAGGAGGAATATGACTCTGTGCCACCTCAAGGTACTGACAGTTTACTTGAATAGAAAATGTGATCGCAAGGTGAGGACTAGGGGTGCCTTGGGGTGTGAACATGTATCTGAAGAAGTATGAATCTATTCCCCTAAATCACATACAGTGTTTTAAACCAGTATTACTTCAACAGAAAAGTAACACACACAAAAAGTATGTGTGATCATAGATAAATACAGAATGTGATCAATTTAAAGGAGAGACACACTCCTCCTGACAGAGAGGTAGATGAAAACTTTTCAAACTTGTATCAAAATGCTAAGAAATTCTATATGATAGAATGAGTTAAAGGCAATGTATTAGGTAAAGGCTGGGGATGTAGGTTGGAGCCAGAGTTTGGAGAATTTGGATGGCCTTCTCAAATATTCTTACTTACCTGGTAATGGAGAATCTTACGAGACATTTAGAATCACCTCCCCACTCCACACCCGTTTGAAAGTAAAACTTGGTCATCATATAGAATTCGGAAAGTACAAAAAAGGTATACAAAATAAATGCAAAATCATTCATAAATTTACCGTCACTTTCTGTTCACCACTGTCTTATCTCACAATTCTATTTCCTGACCCACAGCGGCATAATTAGAACCACACTTCCAAATGGCATTTAGGTGATGTGTAGTAAGTTGGAGGGGAACAGAATGCAATAAATCTGTTGTGGGAGAATTTAATTATTAGGGAGGGCTTTGAAAAGTCAGGGAATAGGAAGGAATGAGAGTGAGCAAGAATCCTTTGAAAGATAGACACACCAGTAGAGTTTGATTACTTTTAAGGGATCGGGTGGGGAGAAAGAAGATTTGTTACAGGACTGACTGTCATTCAGACCCACAGGGCCAAAAGGATCCTGTTGCCATCAAATGTGAGATACCCTGGACACAAAGGACAGGAGACATTAATAATTGTCCTTTGAGTACTTTGAGTTTGAGATGCTGTGAAGGTACTAAAACCGGTCCAGAAATGTGGACTATCCACACAGAGCCAGGAACTCCCAGGAAGCAGTGCTTGCTGCATCCTTTTCTTTGTTTACAGAGAGTTCACCTATTTTTAACAAAGAAATTACCAGTTAGCTTTGCTGGCACTTCCTTGTGTATGGACAGTTTCTGAAGTGTGGACACAATTGATTTAAGGTTAGTAACTAACGTAATATTTGCAAAGCCATCATTTCTATTACAAGATATATGAGGGCAAGGTTAGTGCGTTTCAAGGGTCAGTGAGCCCTAGATTTGACCATTAATCCTATGGTAATGGAAGTAATGGCAGCTTTCACCTCAAACACAAGAATAATGTGACACCACTGTCCTCCACATGTTTTGACAAAGATTGCTGATTATCTCGTTTCCTGCAAAGCATTCCTGCCCTTTAGGCTTTGCCTGTAAATAAGGGAAGCAGTAGACAGATATCATTTGTGGATTTACTGTCTTGTTGACATTTTCAACAGTGATCCAAAATTAGTCAATTACATTGACTATAGTTCTTAAGATCTCTAAATGGAAGGGACAGTTTGCTTATGAGAAAGCAGAATCTTTCCTGCTTTGTGGGGGTAACCTGATTACTATTAAATTGGATCAGTGCTGCTCAGAATGTAGTAAAATTTCTTTTGCATCTAGTCCTAGGTTGACTGGCTCAGCTTTGTACTATAGCATCAATGTTCTCATGTGTGTATGCATTTTCTAACAATTGGTTATTTGTGCTTTAGTCTTTAGTCTTGTTTCTCAGTTTTCCACCATGTGATAGCTGGCCTCAGCTTGCAGAGTTTCAATATTAAGCATATTTTACTCATGACCTTCACAGAAATTAAGTTTCATTTATGCTATGTAGTTCTTACTTGGCCCTCCCTCAAGGAGAATTTTTGTTGTTGTTTGCTTTGCTTTTAGTTTTGCAGCTCTATCAGTATCTACATTTATTTGATTTTTTAAGAGAATGATGCAACCTTTGTTTATATTATTTAACCCTGGTAGATGATGAACTTCAAGTATGGACGTTCCCTTCCAGAGACCAGCACACCACTTAAGTAGATAGGTCTTCACCTAGCATGTGTTTGACACAATTTCACCCTTAAAAACTTAGAGATGTAGGGCCTCCCTGGTGGCACACAGGGTTAAGCACAGCACTATGAAGCTATCCACAGCCTCTGCAGCACCAGTTCAGATCCCAGCCTGCCAGGGAGCTACCCACATGGCACAGCGGAATGCTCCTGCCTCTCCTGCTGCTCCCCTCAGCTGTGTGTTTCAGTCAGTCTGCCTGTTCTGCTCCCCACTCTGCCTCTGGTGAATCCTCTCATCGCCCCCCCACACCACTGGCCAGTACCCCAGTTCTTGTATGCATAAATAAATAAATCTTAAAAAAAAACAAACTTAGAGATGTATTCAACAAAGGTGGGTCTTCCATTGCTGCTTTGTTCCCATGCCTTGTGCTGGACTGACCTTGGGAGAAATCTAGTTCTCAGTACCTTGGTTTATTCATGTTCCTTCTGAGACTGATAGTGCATTGTGTCCACAGCCCCATCTTCCTTCTGCTCTTGGATGAGTGACTGCCCATATTACCAGGGGCACTTTGAATCTCTTGCTACCTTGAGGACCGAGTATTCCATAAAGTTCCCCAAAAGCAAGAAGACAGGAGGTTCCTAGAACTTTTTTTTCTTTAAGATTTTAAGATTTATTAAGATTTATTTATTTATTTATATAAGCACTGGATACAGTCAGAAGCACGGGAGGGTGAGAGAATTCACCAGAGCCAGAGCAGGGAACAGAACAGGCAGACTGACGAAATACACTGCTGAAGGGAGCAGTGGGCGTCAGGAGAGGTCTGCGCGCCATGTGGGTCCCTCACCGGTGGCCAGGGATCGAACCGGCGCTGCAGAGGCTGTGGGCAGCTTCGCAGCCCAGCGCTCAACCGCTGCGCCACCAGGGGAGGCCCGGTTCCTAGAACTTTTAGCTCATCTCTCTTCTCCTGAGTCGATTTCCCTTCCTTCAATCCTCTTCTTAAACTCTTTCTCTGGGAGAAAAATGCTGTCAGGTTTGGAGCATATGAATTTTATTCCCACCACTGACTGTGAGTCACAAAGTTCTTCCCACATATTTTTTTCCCATCTCTTATCGTTCATTCACCAGTCTTAGCCATATAGACTTAGTTGCCATTCTAAAATGGCCTTTTTTTTCTATGTTACTCATGCCCCTCTTTCTCACAGAATGCCCTCTACATACCTTTCTTTCCTCCATTATTATTTGCTGACATTAACCACGGCTAGCTGAAATCTGTAATTTTAGGAGCTCTCTGCAAATTGTTTTCTTGTTTGCCTCTCCTGCCCTCTCTGCAATGTCTCCACCGTGAGCTTCTGTAGTGTTGTCTGTGTGTCTCTGTTGTATCTCAGATGCTGGTTACAGTCACAGGTTTGAGATAGTTTGCTATTCCCAATACTGATCGCACTAGCCTCTGAACTATTGCACGAGAATCTGAACTGAGAATCAGTAGCTCAAGGAAGAGAGGAAGCACATATTAGAGGTTTTTCCTACTTTCTTTTTGTGGTTGATTTCTAGCTTGATAGTATCGTGATTGCAGAAGATACTGGATAGAATTTCAATTTTCATGAACTTAGTGATATTTATTTTGTGACTCAGCATGTGGTTTATCCTGATGAATATGGTCTTTCCTGGCACCTGGGTCTCTTGTTGAACTATCAAGCAGGCTGTGTTCTCACAGTGAATTAATGTTCTCTCCTTTCATGGGCTGTTGGGGAGAGGCTGGTATCACTTCCAATGCACTGGTACTACACCTGACTGTTTCTCAGTTTTACTGTTTCTCAGCTTTTCCTTCCCTTTAGGATTGTTTCTGGCTCTCTTCCTTGCTAAAACACTGGTTCCCACTTCCCCAGACTCATTCCAGATGTGGTCACCTCCTGTCTGGATGCTTATCATTGGTATTCTTGAGTGAAACAATGACTCAAGGATCCTGTCTGTCCACCATCTTCTCTTCCCAAGTTTTAAAGTTTAGTGCATATCTTACTACTCATAATTAACAGTGAGTTTATTAATTCTATTAATTTCTATATAACTTCACTCAGTGCTTTTCATGACCCACTTCATTGATTTTACAACACTTATAGGTAACTGTCAGCACTTGGGAAACAGTTGCTCTTAATTTCCATATTTCACCCTGTGATGAAGACTTGAAGTGTTGATGTATCAGCTGGTGTCAGCCAGAAAAACTGAACCAGTTAGAGACTTATTGAAAAAAAAAATTGGCTTTTGTCTAGTAATTTTGTCTAGTAATGCAAGTCTGAAATCTGTAAGGAAGACTATCAAAATGGGAAGGAGGCTGGGACTCTGAAATATACTGAAGCTGCTCTATGCAGGAAGAATTTCTCCTTCCTTTGGGAAGCCTCAGCTCTGAGCTTAAAGTCTTTTCTGTTGATTGATTCAGGCCAACCCAAATTATCTAGGGTAATCTCCACCATGTAAAGTCAACAGATTTGGGACTTTACTCATATCTACAAGACTCTCGCAGTGACACCTACAATAGTGTTTGGTCTCCTTTTAACAGTCAAGTTACCTTGTGTACATTGTTCTCAGGAAAAATCTGGAACTTAGTGTTCTCTTCTCAAGATTCCCAAGACCTTAGAGTTTAGCAGTTAGCTGTCATGACACCACTCAGCCCTCCCATTAGAGGTGTGATCGGTGGGGGCTGTGCATGGGCAGTGTAAACTTCCCTTGCAAGCCACAGTTTCCCTTTCTATTCTCAACATAAAACCTGAAAACCTCTTTGGTGTGGCAAACAATCCCCTTTCTTCACTGGAATCTCAATTTGCACACATGCTGTAGCACCCTTGCATCTGTTCTCCTGTTTAGACACTTCATAAGTTTCTCCCTTCTTGGACCTTCAGAAACAGTGCTGGCATTGGTAGTGGCAGAAGTGAAAACCAACTGCTAAGGCAAATGCTAGAACAGATACTGGCTTACTAACTCATTCTGCATCTGTACAGAGAATTAACTTCTGTGAATGAGAAGTCAGTTATTTGTTCTGGGACATCACCCCACTTGCCCCCCAAAAGGTGCCAGTTGGTACCAATTAGTTCAGTATTTCTGTGGTGAAGACACCTGTCCAGTGGAAACTGGACCAAGATCACGATTTATTTCATTCCATCTAACAGTTGTCCATTATAAAGCATATGTCTATGATTTAAGCTAAAAATCTGGCTGAGCTGAAAGAGAACATTGTTAATTTCTCATGGATATTTTTAATTGTTTATAATAATTTGAAAAATACTGTGAAAAACATGCACATCAGCGGAATCACCCAGTTTTCGGCTAAACTCTACTGGAAAAAACTAGTTTGGGCTTCACTGTCTTAGAATTTGTTCAAATTGAGAATGAGCTAGTTTTATATTTATGAAGGAATTTCATCCTGATTCCTTTAATGGTATAAATTGTTTTGCAATGAGACGTGAAGCTTGTTTTTAAGACTTCAAGTACTTTAATAGCACTATCTGCAGCTGAATGATACTAATTAGAATTGAATTCTACTTTGTTAAAGGAAGATATATAGAACCTTCTAATCTTTTCATTTCATTAATCAATTCTGTGTATGTAAATTTTAGTTTAGTAAAATTCCACATATTTTGAAATACTCTTTCATTAAAAGTCTTCATATATGTGTATATTATACATAAAGTGTCTTTCCACAGCATCATCCATAGCTATTTTAAATGTGAAGATTTTACATTCTTCGTATTTGGTTGTTGATATTATCTACAAGTATGAAGTGGTTGTTGCTGTTGATAATAATAAAAGTGTATGTTTGATTTTTATCATGAATTTTGTACACATTCGAAGGATATATCTGAGGAAAATATATTTGAGGAAAATTTTGTAACATTCCAAATGATATAAAGGGAAGACTATGAAGATATGATTACCCTTCATCAGATGTCAAAAAACAGTAATGCAGCCAGTAATGCCCTATTTTAAAGGCTTTGTGATGGTTAATTTTGTGTGTCAACTTGACTAGGGCACAATGCTGGGTATTTGGTCAAATGCTATTTTAGATTTTTCTGTGAGGGTGTTTTTGAATAAGATTAACATTTAAATTGGTGGATTTTGAATAAAGCAAGTTGCTCTCTATGAAGTGAGTGGGCATCATCCAACAAGTTGAAGGCCTTAATAGAGAAAGATTGACCTCTCTGAAGAAGAGGGAATTCTGCCAGAAACTTTATTTGCACTTGAACTGCAGCATCAACTTTTCCTTGGGTTTTCAATCTGCTGCTTTGCCCTGCAGATTTTTGATTTGTCAGCCTCCATAACCACATGAGCCAATTCCTTAAAATATATCTATTTTAACATAGATATGTATATATATATATTATATGTGACATATGAATATGTATATGTAAAACAAATTCATACACACCTTGTTGGTTGGGTTTCTCTGAAGAATGTGATGAATAGCCTTCTTTGTGTTGCCTTTTTAAAAAAAATTAATTTTATATATATTTTTACATCATTTTTCATTTTTGCACAATGTATGTGTTTTCATCTTGGTTATAGTCCCCATACAATTCCCACCACCCTTGTTTTGATCCTACTCCTTTCTCCCCCTCCCAACCCCCCGTAGTGTTTCTCTGGTTTATAGTTGCTTGTTGATTTTGATTTATTAGTCTTTTTCCTTGTCCATTATTTAGGTTTTCTAAATTCCTGCAATGAGTGAGACCATTGGTATTTTTCTTTTTCTTTCTGGCTTATTTTGCTGACCATGATCCCTTTCCGCTCCATCTGTGTTGCTGCAAATTGCATGAGTTTATCTTTTTTTGCGCTTTCCCGCTATCCATGAGAACAATAGGATAGTGTTACCGCGAGCGAGATCCACCTTTTGTCCTTACAAACTTTGCCTTCAGTAGTTATTATATACATCTTGTATATTGTCTTCTGAACTTCAGATTCTCATGTAGGAATGAAAAATGGGCACTGTCTTTATTTACCCTTTTTTTTTTGCCATAATTATTGCATCATTTGACACAGTGTTAATGATAATTTGTGTGCAGTTTCATATTGTCTGTAATTTACTTCCGCATATACATCATCATATTTACAGGCATAACTTTGTTAGTGGGATGTTTAGTTGTCATGTCAGGTCCAATCACCATTCCAAATCACCAGTCCTCACCCTAGGATCAGCTAATTTTTAAAGAACCTAATTAGAAGTCTTCACTCCAGAGATGGAGACTTCAAATTTGCACAAGATGATTTGTTAATATCATGGATGTAACAAATACTTGATTAAATAAATGATATTAAAACTATCTATTGTCCTTAGAAATATTTTGTCAATGGACTGTGAGCTAGGCAAGGCCAGCAAGCTTTTAGAGTAACACCTGACTCCTCTTGCTCATTTGGTCCTGTTTTTTCACATGTATTCTGTTGAATGGGATTCAGATAGAAGGTTAGACACATCCTACTGTAGAATATTGTCACAAATATTTAGGTAGATAGAACTGTGGGTCTGTTTATTCACTTCCCTGCTTGTTGATATTTTTGCACAGAGCAGAAAGCACTTACCTGTTTAGAATCTTTGGATTCTACTTATGTTTACATCCAAAAGGCAGATAATTGTGAACTTTAGTTTTCATTTTAAGTTTGTTAAAAGAACCTGACATACTTACTGGCATGTACTGGGCAATCAAAAACTACACTTCTTTTTACCATAAATAAATCAATGAATTGACTTTGGTTCTGGGGGAAAAAAAGGAAAGTGCAGTTAAACATTATTCTAAGACTGCAGGGTCCTCCTTTTATGAGGATGGTTTATCATAGCCTTCCCAAGCTTGCTTTTAGTTACAGCTTACAGTCTCTCTACTAAAGCCACTCACATCATATGAAGGTGAGGTAGGGTTCTGCCAAGAAAGGTGGCAATAAGTGGGGCCTGTTGGTGGAAGCAGTGAATGCTAGGCTCACCTCCAGGAGCATGCTGAGCCCAACTACCATCTGAAACACAGTGTGCAACCACCTGGAATACTTTCCATCTTGGATGTATCAAGAAGATGGAGCAGAACCCAGAGGACAGGCAGAAATGAGGCCTGTAGAAGCATTGTGGGAGATTCCTTCCAGTCAGTATTTATAGAAAATACCGAATTTATTTTGACCTGCATTGATTAAAGAAAATGTGTCATAAGGCAGTGAAGGAAATGTGTTTTTTTCTTATTGTTGAAATATTGTTGCTGTTATTTTGAAAAAGTGCTGCAGCTCAAACTACCCAAAATATAAAAACAAATTATTCTAGTTGAAATCTTATAACAAGCTAATTTTCACTTTGCTTTTCAGCCTTGCATTGCTGGGTCAAAAATGTTATTGCTAACTACTTGTAAACATATTTCATGTGTAAAGATACCTCTGCTGAAAAGCAAAGGATAAGGTCTTGTTTTGTTTCCTTTGATCAAGGAATGAAATATAGCCTGTTAGCTCCGAAACAAGAAGTCTTAAATTTAGACATCCTTTTGTTTGCTTTCCTCGGCAAATAACACAAGAACAATGTGAGGTGAATGAACTATAACTATATACAGATAGAAAAAAATAAGTCTTGATGCTGTTGAATATAAGAGCACAGGATGCTACTGGCCTGTAGATGTTTTTGTGTTATGACAATGTCACAGTGGGACTCTGATTATTATTTATCTACATTTTTACAAAACATTTCGATATGATAAATAAAAATGGTAGACCTCCTGTAAGAATATTGAAAGAATCAAAACTGTATAAATGAGGGCCTCCCTGGTGGTGCAGCGGTTGAGCTCTGGGTTGTGAAGCTGCCTGCGGCCTCTGCGGCGCCAGTTCAATCCCGGCTGCTCCCCGGCCACCGGAGGAGGGTCTCACATGGCGCACAAACCTCTCCTGCCGCCCGCTGCTCCCCTCAGCAGTGTACTTCGGTCCTTCTGCCTGTTCTGCTCCCAGCTCTGGCTCTGGTGAATTCTCTCACCCTCCCGCGCTTCTGACTGTACCCAGTGCATGTATAAACAAAACAAACAAACAAATAAATAAATAAAATAAAATAAAATAAAACATGCCTCTATAAAAAAAAATTAAAAAAAAAACTGTATAAATGAAAAGGGAATTTTTCACCTAGATCAACTTTCTGTTCTACCCTGTTTCTTTCTGGTTTAGGCAAAGCAAAGCATGTCAGGTAATGAGCCATGTAGTAATAGTGCATTGCTCTGTACAGGTAGGGATTTGGGGAAGCCACTTCACTGTATAATATCAAATTAGTTATATAGATTTTTGTTTCAGGAGCATTAAGTATCAGTGGATAAAATATTCAAAACTTATTTCTAAATGAGCGTATGAGATAAGTCATTTGGTTATCTCTCATTTTATCTGGGAAAGCTTTCCCTTCCCCTCTGTTGAACCCAGCATGATTACATGGATTTTCTCTTTTCACAACTACTTTATGGGGTGGATATTATTTTTAGAGCAGTCATTTTGTAAATAAAGAAACTGAGGTTTAGAGTGGTTTTACAATTTGGCAAGAGCTACATAGCTAGAGAATTTAGGCGGCATTAATTTAGATTAAAATTGGTATCATGCTTATAGATATATTTGCAATCTATGTAAATCTGCAGTGTGCTTTTCTTGGTTTAATAAATTCTATTTCAGAGCCTTCTCAGGTCACATAGATAGATCTTTTTAATCATTCCATAAAATTACATATTCCTATATATCATAATTTCGTAAGGCATTTCTCTGTCTGCAGACGTTTAGGTCATTTCCCTTCTTGGGGATTACATATAGTGCTCTAATGAGGTCCTTACACATTCATCTTAGTGCACACTTGTATTTCTGTAAATATTTAGATGTGGCATTTTTAGGTCAAAGTTACTTTTAAAGTATTGACAATTGGTTTCAAATTATGCTTTCCCCCCATATTTTCCCAAGCATATTCTTTCCTGTATCGTCATAGATACTAGATGCTGCAATCTATTTAAAAAAAAAAATCTTATGGATAAATACATCATATCTTCTTCTTTTAGTTTGCATTTGATTAATTTTTTAAAAATATTTATACATGCAAGAACTGGGGTACAGGCCAGAGGTGGGGGGCTGAGAGGATTCACCAGAAACAGAGTGGGGAAGCAGAACAGGCAGAGTGACTGAAATACACTGCTGAGGGGAGAAGTGGACGAGTCAGGAGAGGTCTGCTGCACCATGTGGGTTTCTCCCTGGCCGGCCGGGAATCGAACCCATGCTGCAGTAGCTGCGGATAGCTTCATAGGTTGCGTCTTAACCCCTTGCGCCCCCAGGGAGGCCTGCATTTGATTGATTTCTAATGAACTAAATGTCTTTACATAATTGAACATTACTATTTCTTCACTGAATTCTCATTTTTCCTTTATTTAGACATGTAGTTGCTTGAGTTGACAAACCCTTTACATGCTATGAATATTCGTATTTCATTTTAATATTTGGCATTATTGTCTCCTGGTATTTGACTTTTGTTATAACTTTATTGCGTTTTATTTTGTTGTCCAAAACTTTTTAGCATTGATCTGTAATAATTCCTTTAGTATTTCTTAGATTTGTGGCTTTGTTGGAAGGTTCTCTCTAGATAATGAATTACATATCGGTTCATATTTCCTTTTGGCACTTATATGGTTTATAATTCAATCAGAAGTTTATTTTTGTTAGTTTTATGAAATAGGAATATTTTTCAGATGTGTATTTATTTCATTTTTTCCATACTATATTTGAATAACCTACCATATCTAATTTGAATATAAAGTAGAGGAGTGAAACAGAAAAAAATATAAAAACAGATATTTCTGCTCTTGGGCCAAAACTATGTTGCCTTAAATAAAGTTTTATTATATGTTTTACTGTCTAGTAGGGTGCTGTTTTCACCCTTATTTTATTTTTCAAATGGTTTGTTTTCATGAAAAATGTGGGTGAAATTTAATTTTAATTGCACTGAATGCACATTACATTAGGGCACACTGATATTTACAGTAATTTAGGAACATTAATGTCTTTACAGTACTAAGGATTTTAATCTAGGAACTTTGTATAATATCATACTTACTCAAAGGTTTTTGTATTCTTCAGTTATATTTTATAGAGATAGATATCCTGGTACGTTTGTAGTCAGTAATTTGTAGATATTTTATAATTTCTGACTTTTTGTTATACTTTCTAAAGCATTGTTTTGTATATTCAATTTTTAAAATTCTGTTACTTTACTGAACTCGTATTAGTTTTAACAGCTTTTCAGTTAAATCTCTTGAATTTTCCAAGTGAATAACAGTATAATCTGCAAATAATGAATCTCACTTTTCTTTTTCAATTATTTAGTTTTCTTTCCTTTGTACTCCCATAATTTATCATGCTGTGAGCAAGCTGAAGATGAAAAATATAGTAACATATTATTTCTTTCCTGCAGAAAGAAATTATTTTTCTGCATATATAATAATCATTCCTAGAAGCCTCAAAAGTTATTCAGAGTACAGTACCATTTCCCAATATGTAGCATATAATTTTTTGCTTTATTTAATTTCAGGATACCCTCAAATGAGCTTTATAACCCAGTCTGTTATATCAAATGTATCAAAAAAACATTTAATAGGGATTGTTTTAAGATCCTGTAAAAAAGACAGGGGATTGTAATGTATTTGAAACAGTTTTCCAGTGCTTACTAAATATATATACACATGCATATTATGTGGTAACAAAATTAAGTTGTGGTCCAGAATGAATGCTATTGAAATCCTTATTCTGAAGTCATATTCATGGGTCTATTAGCAGAAGTAGAGGAGTGGCAAGCATTAATGAAATAACTTCCAGTCATATCTGCTGATAATTTCTGGGAAATTAAATTGCAGATCCAGCTAACGTTTGAAAGTTTGCTCTTCCAAGCTAACGTTTGAAAGTTTGCAGATCCAGC
Source organism: Talpa occidentalis (assembly GCF_014898055.3). Lineage (NCBI taxonomy): Eukaryota > Metazoa > Chordata > Mammalia > Eulipotyphla > Talpidae > Talpa > Talpa occidentalis. The sequence goes on from NW_026555331.1 coordinate 85,787,638, forward strand.
TAACTTGTGAAAGTTTGCTCTTCTAGGCTTGCTGTAGTCTACTCAACTGTCTATGTTTTCCAAAAGATGAGGATAGTAGATGGATGGATGGATGGGTGGGTGGGTGGATGCATTCTGTTTAGGGTCTTAGATATGAAATATGTACTCCTTCATTTCTATATTTAAATGTATGAATCCTTATTTATTTATTTAAAGATTTATTTATTTATACAATAACAGGGGTACAGGCCAGAAGTGCAGGAGGGTGTGAGAATTCACCAGAGACAGAGCAGGGAGCAGGGCAGGCAGATGACTGAATAACATGGCTGAGGGGAGCAGAGGGCAAGAGAGGAGAGGTCTGCTGTGCCATGTGGGTATCTCCCCGGCCGGCCAGCCAGGAATCGAACCCATACTGAAGAGGCTGCGGACAGCTCCACAGCATTGCGCTCAACCTGCTGCACCACTGGGGAGGCCCTCCTTATTTATTTTTTAAGACACAACTCAAGTACTCTGTCACATGAAATTCTGCCCTTTCTCAGGAAGATGAAAGTCACTTGGTATATTCCTCTGTTACATCAGTTTGTCGTATTTATTGCAGTTGTTTATTTTGACTTCTGTGTCCCTACAAAGCTGTGAGCTACCTGAGACTGTGCTTTCTCTAATGTCTAGTACAACGTCTGGCATAGAGCTGGTACTCTGTCAATTTGTGATCAATGAATAAGTGTGAAAAGTGATTTCCCAAAGTACATAAGGGAAGTATAAGGGCAAAGGGGCTGCCTGAGAGAAAGTCACAAACCTGGAAATTTAAGAAAAACATTAGTGTATTTTATAGAAGGAAAACAGAAAGCATATTTTATGAAAAGATAAATAAAAATGGCTCAAACTCTACAGTTTAGAAGTCTGCATTTTGATACAGAAATATTTATCCTGTTGGAAGAATATTGCGTGATGCTATGAAAACAGGTTAAAAGTGAGGAAGAAAACCAGTATACATTCTGGTACAAATCCTATATGAGAAGCCTAAATCTTTAGGAACCTAACTACATCCATTTCTGTATTTGCAATATGTATTCCCCGTTAATAGATAAAAATATCATACCGAAGTTGCCAGTTTTCCTTAAACCACACTGCAACTAGGTTGGCCAACTTCGTATTTGTAAATTTGATTTCTTTCAGTTTTGTTCTTTCTGCTGTTTTTATTATTATGTACACTTTAAAAAAACAGCTTCCAGATTTTAGTATTTTGGGAGACATTACAGAGCTGTTCCAAGCATTTTTGAGATACATAATAATTGTCGAATTTAACTGCATGTGTCAGTTTTTATTATTTTAATTGGGCTTGATAAATTATATTTATTTCAAATATTCTTCTGCTCTATGAAAGGAGATAAATATTGGTATCCAAATATTATATTCTGTGGCTACTGTTTTCTCCTAAATTATTAAAAATGATAGAATGCCATACGTTTTTAGAAGACTAAATTTTTTTTCTGATTCAATTTTCCTTTCTTAATATTTCAATTGATTTTAAAAATAAAAGTTGTTTAGAAGAAATTAATTATGTTAATTTGTCAATTTATACTGAATGGATTTTTGCTTTTTCTTTGTAAAGTCAACTTTTGTGGATTATCATTATTTTGTTGACTTCTCATTACAGGTTTTCAACACATATTCCAATGAAGACTATGACAGGAGAAATGATGAAGTTGACCCCGTGGCTGCTTCAGCTGAGTATGAACTTGAAAAGCGTGTGGAAAAGTTGGAACTTTTCCCAGTAGAGCTGGAGAAGGGTATGTGAACTCTACAAGGTTTATATTGTCATTATATTGTTATATCAATAATACGGAAATTATTTTCCCTCAGTAAAGCCTTTTCTAAGGATTAGATAAAGTTTTCGTTCTCATGGAAAATCTTATTCATTAAATTTCAAAATATTGGTTGATATGGATTCTGTATAGATGGTACATTGAGAGCTTTGCTCCCTTCCCTCCCCAACTGAAACCCTTCTACTTAGTTGGTAGGGAAGGGGGTTTAGAGTAAGACGTCATAAGGAGTATGGGCTAATGTTTTGTTGGTACACTTGGCAATGGTTGGTGATGGTAGAGCCCAGAGGCAGTTGTTGTAAGCGAGAACTTAGGGCAGGTGGTTGTGGTTTTTTTTTTTTTTTTTTTTTGGATTGAGAGTGGTCATATTAATAGATGGCTAGACTCCAAATGTGGTAGATATGGGGAATGCTTAGTCTTCAGAAAACACTGAACTTTAAGAATGAAGGCAGTGGAATCTTCTCCATCTATGATGGGAGAAGGCTAAAAGAGTAGAGAGAGCGGAAGAAGGGCTTCTGCTGATTTCTCTTCCTGGAATGATGGCTACCATAACTGGGGACCCACAAGACCAGAAACAGCCGTGTTTATCTTCACCTGGGAACTGGACTGTAGTCCAATGAACTGAAGAATTTCACATCTCAAAGAACTTTGAAAAAGTGGAACAATCACACAGCAGTTTGAATAACAAAAAGGAAACAAGCAGAACCACTAAAGGATATTTAAGTATTACTTAAAAAACACTCTTAAGCAAATTCACAATAATAACTGAAATATTGGTTTTAAAATTAAGCATTCCAGGGCCTCCCCGGTGGTGCAGCGGTTGAGCGCTGGGTTGCGAAGCTGCCCGCTGCCTCTGCAGCGCTGGTTCGATCCCCGGCTGCTCCCCGGCCACCAGAGGAGGGTCCCACATGGCGCGCAGACCTCTCCTGCTGCCCCCTGCTCCCCTCAGCAGTGTACTTCGGTCCTTCTGCCTGCTCTGCTCCCTGCTCTGGCTCTGGTGAATTCTCTCACCCTCCCATGCTTCTGACTGTACCCAGTGCGTGTATAAATAAATAAATCAATCTTAAAAAAAAAAAAAAATTAAGCATTCCAGTACAAGAATTGAAGAGGAAATAATGGTTATTTTTGAAACTCAAATTGGTAACCAAAAGATCAAATCTAAGAAATGTGCCCAATTAATTCTCAAATGATGGAGCAAAAATTCAAGAAAAATCATGAAGGAAACCCAACAGCTAAATTGTAGGCAATAGAAGAGGAAAGACAATGGAAGACAGACTATTAGGCAAGAAATAGCAGAAAATTTTTCTGAGTTGATAAAACCTGCGCCTCATATGTGAAGGGGTTCATTTAATTGGCTGCAAGTGAGGGGACTTTATGGAAAAAAAAACACTTAGGCATGGCCAAAGAAAAAAGTTCTAACATTCGAAGTTAAAAAGGTCTTCTGACATACCACCAGGCTAAAGTGAAAACAGATGCAAAGGTACTTGCAAAGACAAAACCATTAGACTACTAGATTTCTCATTTTATCGTTGAAAGTGGGGAGACATGTAAGTTCACATAATTCTAAGAAGAAAAAGAATGAAGTTCCAGGGATCCTTTTCTATCTCAGATATATTTACCTATCCAGTTGAAAAAAAGAAATTTGCTGGAAAATAAGGATTTAAAGAGAATATCACTCACATGCTTCATGTGAGCAATTTACTTCCCAATTATCAGGGACAAAAATAAATGGAGAGCAACTTGTTTAAAACAGAAGAATAAATAAAAGGAACTGAAAACTTAAGTAAAAGTACATGGACTAAGCATAAAATTGTTTGGATAAAAACATATAAAGAGTACCAGGCCTTATACCAAAGTTGTGTAGCCAATTATTCTCATTAAAAGACACCTTCATGTGAGTAATGCTTAAATTTTTCATTTGTCTAAAAATGTGAAAACCATTTTTAGCTCATGACTCATAAAAACAGCTGGATTTAGCTGTAGTCCATTGTATTGCATATAGTAGAAAACATGAGAACAGTTCAAATATTTGACGATGATAGAAAAGTCTATATAAAGTGTAGCATCTGTATTCAATAAAATATTACTTAATAATAAAAGTGAGACAACCTTAGTTTCACATAGCAGGACTTATTATCCTTACATACCTGAAATTGTGAGGATGAAAATTATAGCAAATCACAGAGGAAGCCATTTAATATAATTCAATTTATTTACATTTCAAAACCAGGAAAAATGGGCAGCAGATCTCTCAAGTCTTACCCACTGCTTTTCTTAGCAGTATATTTCAATAAATCCACGTTTTCTGTTCTCCCCCCCCCCAAAAAAAAAAAAAAAACCAGGAAAAATGAATCAGCATATTGTCTAGAGAAAATAAGTAGTTTAGTAAAGTAGTATTAAGAAAAGGAGGGAGTGATTCATACAATATGAAGAATAATAATTATGTGGGAAGACATGATATCAGGGAGGGGTATTGTAGACTTTTTGGGTTATTGGTAATGTTTTTATCTTTGTTAGGATATGGGTTTTTTTTTAAAGAAACAGTCTTTTGTAGCTACATGTTTTTATAAACTTTGGCATCCTATATTTCATAATAAAAATTAAGATAGAAAAATTAAACTAGCAAAGTAACGATTACATTACTTTTAAGAGTTTTGAGGAACCTATTGCATACTCTTCATACCGGCTGCACCAGTTAACATTCTCACCAACAATGAACAAGGGTTCTTTTTTTCCTGCATTCTCACCAAAATTTATTATCTCTTACTTTTTAAATAACAGCCATTTTAACAAGTGTGATTATCCCATTGTTTTGATTTGATTTTCCGTCATGATTATCCACATTGAGCATATTTTTATGTATCTGTGTATCTTCTTTGGAAAAATATCTATTCAGTTTTTTCCCCTACTTTTTAATCAGATTTGAATTTTTGCTATTGGGTTGCATAAATTCTTTATATATGTTGCATAATAATTCCTTTTTAGCTATATGATTTGCAAAAATTTTCTCCCATTCCATAGTTGCCATTTCATTCTGTTGATGATTTCCGTAGTTTGTATAGTTCCTCTTCTTATTTTGCTTTAGTTGCTTTTGTTTTTGATGCAAAATGTAAAAAGTCAATGCCAAGACTGATGTCACGAAGCTTTAGCCCTTAAATTTTCTTCTAGGACTTTTATTAATTTCAGGTCTTAAATTTAAGTCTTTACTCCATCTCAAGTTGATTTTATAGAATATGTGTCTAGTTTTATTCCTTTGCATGTCATTTTACAGGTTTCCTTGCACCCTTTATTGGAGAAGCTATTCTTTCCTCATGTATATTCTTGACTCCCTTGTTGTAAATTAAGTGATCAAATATACATAATTTTATTTCTGGACTTTCTTCTTTTTCTTTGATCTATGTGTCTCTATTTATGTAGACCCATTAGTATTTTGTAATATAGTTTGAAATTAGGAAGCATAACACTTTCAGCCTAATTCTTTCTTTAGATTGCCTTGGCTACTCAGAATTTTTTGTGATCCCACACAAATTTTAGGATTATTTGTTCTATTTCTGTGAAAAATATTGTTCTAAAAGCTTGTAATTTGTTTTGTTTTTATTTTTTTTTAAATTTACTTATTTATGCGTACAAGAGCTGGGGTACAGGCCACAGTTGTGGGGAGTGAGAGGATTCACCAGAGACAGAGTGGGGGACAGAACAGGCAGACTGACTGAAGTACACTGCTGAGTCGAGCAGCAGAGAGGAGAGGAGCGAGTCAGGAGAGGTCTGCTGTGCCATGTGGGTTGCTCCCTTAGCCGGGGATTGAACTCGTGCTGCAGAGGCTGTGGATTGCTTCATAGTGTGGTGCTTAACCCCTTGTGCCACCAGGGAGGCCCAAGCTTGTTATTTGTTTATAGAAACCTAAATATGATAGAAACTATAGATGATAATACCAGAGAATTCTGCTTTTACATTGAGGAATATAATAAATATTTCAGTTAAAATCAAAAATCATATTTGGAATGTTCTTTAAATGTAATAATCCATATAAACAATAAAATATTAAAGATGAAAGGTAACCATTTGCTAATATATACATATAGTGTAACATGCTGTATATTATAAATATATCCATTAAATACAAAAAACAAAATATGCATGTGAAAAATCAAAATGATTCTAATTTTAATATAGTAGAATTTAAAAGATTATTGTAAAAGATGAAGTCACATTCAACATACGTAAGAAAATTTACAATTTTTTTTTCTCCTCTGTAATCAAATTAAGAACGTAGGAATGAAAATAGGTGCAGTACTTAATTTATAGTAGTACCAAAACACAAAATAATTCTTTAATTAGTAAGAAAAATATAGAATTTATCTGTAAAAAGTACATCTTTTTGAAAGATGTAATATCTAAACAAGAGATATATTCTTTTTTAAAAATGATTTATTTATTTATGCATACAAGAGCTGGGGTACAGGCCAGAGATGCGGGGGGTGAGAAGATTCACCAGAGACAGAGGGGATAACCGAACAGGCAGACTGAGTGAAATAAACTGCTGAGGGGAGCAGCGGGTGAGACAGGAGAGGTCTGCTGAGCCATGTGGGTTGCTCCCTGGCCGGCTGGGTATTGAACTCGTGCTGCAGAGGCTTCGGATTGCTTCATAGTGCAGTGCTCAACCCCTTGTGCCACCAGGGAGGCCCACAAGTAGATATATTCTTGGACGAAAGGACGTGGCATAGAAAAATTTCTCCTATGCGATATGTCTGATGCCTATAAATTAATATATAAGTATAATGCAGTTCAAATAGAACTACTATAAGAATTAGGTTGGAAGAGGGGATTACATAATATAGTATTACATTTTATTTGGAAAAATATAGACCTAAGGGAAATATGAATAAGAATGTGAAAGATTTTGACTTCCCATATATCTGAATACAATGTAAACCTCTGTAATCAGAATAAATTGTATTCACATAGAAATTGATCAGTGGAACAAAATAGGAAATCCAGGCAAACACATTAGTAAGTATGAGTATTTAATATATGACACATATGATGCTCTTTTAGAAGTAACCAGGTGCTGGGCCTCCCCTGGTGGCACAGCAGTTGAGCGCTGGGTTGCGAGGCTGCCTGCAGCCTCTGCAGCGCCAGTTTGATCCCCGGCCATGGGTGAGGGTCCCACAAAAAAAAAAAAAAGAAGTAACCAGGTGCTTTACCAGTTGTTCTCACATGAGTTAGCATATATCTGAAAGAATTGAAAGTTGCACACCTTCTGTAGTATGATACAGAAATATTATACATGAATTAGACAATTAAATATTGAAAATAAACATGTTTTGTGGAAAATTTATGACATTTGTCATCCAGGCTTTTATAACAGAGGGTCTTAACCAAAATGGAAAAGCAGAAGTTGCAAAATAGAAGATGGTGCAATTCAATCATACAAAATTTTTAAGCTTTTAAAAACAACATTGTCCAACAAAGCCATAGATAAGTGAAAAATCTAAGGAACTGGGAATCTTCATTGTAGACAACATGGAGTTAATATCTATTATCATGCTAAGAATCTTTGCAGATTACCAAGAATAAAAGACAGTTAAAACTCAGTAGGAAAACTGGCAGTTTACTGAAAAGGAAGTTTAATGCCCCACCTCATGTGATAACATGCACAAATCTCACTGGCACCTAGGAGTGCTAATTCCTAAACCAACATGAGCTTCTCTCCTCATGAGAAAAAGTAAGTTCTGAGTTCCTAAGTAAGGCAATAGCAGCTTCCATAATAACACAGTATAACACAGCCTCAAGTGTTTTCCATCTTTTCTGTCTTTTTCTGACTGCTTTGCCTAATTAATGCTCTGCCAGTCTTGAGGAAGGTTCCTAGAGAGGAAGAGAGGTAACTTGTGGGTGTGTGGCAACACAGCCCTGGGACTCGGAGACCTTCACTTATGTGGTCCTGGACTTCCTCCACACTTGACACATCTCAGAGAAAACTATACAAAAATTAATTGATATGTGGTCCCTGTGGGTTGATTATACCCTTGCTTTAATTGCCTTTCACTTATCCCCATGTCTTTCAGGAAGTCTACTCTGAAACTCAGGATAACTTAAGTTAATAACTTCCCACAGTTAGGTTTTAAGTTCTGCAAATCTGAGTAATTTTCCAGTTGGAGCAATAAGAGAAGCTATGGAAGGAAAAAATTTATTTTTACTGAGGTCTGAGTTCAGGCAGGGAAAATGGATTTAAAAGCTAAGACATAATTTTCATGCAGGATATTTGCAGGAAGAAACTATTTAATGGCATGACAGTTCAAGAGATTCCACATTTGAGAGGAACCTTTTGAATGTGCTGTAGTGAGTGTGGGAAAGTTTCACTTATAGTTCTACATTAGCTCAAAGTGAAAATTCATAACAAAGAGGAACTCCTCTGTATGCAATGATTGTGAACTAGAATTCAACTAATGTGTAATATACACCAGAGGTTGCATACAAGAAGCAAACCCAATGATTCAATGTGGAAGAGTCTGCAATAATCATCTCTTAACACAAGAACAAACACACTGAGGGGGAAAATTTTATGGATGTAAACACTATGGGAAGATTTTTGGTCATTATTCATCCCTTCATAAACATGAACAAATTTATGCTCTAGCGAAACCCTGTGGATATATGAACATGGGCAAGAATTCAGCTATACAGCTAAACTTTATAAACACGAGAGAATTCATGTGGAAGAGAAGAAACCTTATCCATGTGCCCAATGAAGGAGAACCTTCAACACAGATGTAACTTTCATGAGCATGTGAAAATTCCTTTCTCGGAGAATAAAATGAACTGTAATGAATGTTAGAAAATATTTACTAAGAAAAATTCTTTTGATGAACATGAGCATTTACACCAGAGAAACAATCAAAATGAAATAAATATGGAATGTCACATGCATTAAACATCCTGAGTGTAAAGAATAAAGGAAAGTCTCCAATGTTCACTTATACATTAGTTAATATTAAAGTTCCTACCCTGGAGAGTGGAAGTGCCTGCAGCTGGGGATCAAATCAGACAGTTCATCCAGGGAAACACTCTATAAAGCTTCTTTTAGAACACAACTGAGAAAATTGGTCACTTTTGCCAAAATACATATTTTTAAACATGTAAAGATGTAGTATTATGAACTGTACTTAGAAATACTTAAGACAGAAGTTTGTGACAAGTAATAATGAGATGAACCCTATTCAAAAGGTTACTAAGTTAAATTAAAGGTTATTGCTAAAATCGCTTTTAAAAAATGTCAAACATATACTGTTGAGTACGTGAACCAGTTTTCCTTTAATAATCCATCACTGTTGATCAACTATTATCTATTTTTTATGCAGGTAATACACCATGATTACAAAGACTGGTGCTATTGTATAACGATTTTGAATGTTAATCTAAAATGTGGAATGTGGGCCTCCCCGGTGGCGCAGTGGTTGAGTGCTGGGTTGCAAAGCTGCCCGCAGCCTCTGCAGAGCCGGTTCGATCCCTGACTGCTCTCCGGCCACCAGAGGAGGGTCCCGCATGGCGCGCAGACCTCTCCTGCCGACGCTGCTCCCCTCAGCAGTGTACTTCAGTCCTTCTGCCTGCTCTGCTCTCTGCTATGGCTCTGGTGAATTCTCACCCTCTGGCGCTTCTGACTATACTCAGTGCTTGTATAAATTAAAAAAAAAAAAAAAAAAGGGCCTCCCCGGTGGTGCAGCGGTTGAGCGCTGGGTTGCGAAGCTGCCCGCGGCCTCTGCGGCGCCGGTTCGATCCCCGGCTGCTCCCCTGCCACTGGAGGAGGGTCCCACATGGCGCACAGACCTGTCCTGCCGCCCGCTGCTCCCCTCAGCAGTGTACTTCGGTCCTTCTGCCTGCTCTGCTCCCCCGCTCTGGCTCTGGTGAATTCTCTCACCCTCCCGCGCTTCTGACTGTACCCAGTGCATGTATAAACAAAACAAACAAACAAACAAACAAACAAATAAATAAAACATGCCTCTATTAAAAATAAATAAATAAATAAAAATAAAAAATCTTAAAAAAATTTTAAAAAAATAATAAAATAAAATAAAATGTGGAATGCAAAATAGTGTATTTTACTTGATTGATGTTGATATATATATATATACACATACACACATACATACATATATACACATACATACATACATACTCATATATGTTCATGGAAAGGACAAGTAGAAATGTGAATAAACAGGTGCTTTATAACTGAATTGAAGAATGTGTTTGTCAGTATCATTCACAGGGGCAATAAAATTAAACAAAAGTGAGTGGCTGTCGGTAGAGAAATTGTTGGATAAGTTATCATATCATCACACCATGAAATATAGTGCAGTCATTAGGGGACTTTGCAAGTTGATATCCAGAAGGTATCATTAAATTAGAAAAGCAATGTGCTATTTGGTGTCAGCCAAATAGGGAGGATTGCAAGTTGTATCTATGTGTATGCATGTATGTAGTTGCAGTATTGAAAGTATTGAAAGATGCATGCCATGCAACTACATAAATAAAGGGGATATTCCAGATATGCTATAGTCATATTTATTTAAAATTATATATATAAAATCATATATATTTAAAATTATATATAATCATATATATTTAAAATTATATATAATTGAAAATATATAATACACATGCATATTATATATATTATACACATATATGTGTGTGTTCAAGTATGTGTGCTTTTATGCTTAAAATACTATATTTTTCAGAGACAATGTGTCATAAGTCAGATTAATTACTCAGTAATCAGATTGTTACGTTTTCTTGGCATCACAATGTATAGCCGACTGCAATAGTAAAAAGTGACAAGCCTTTTGGGAGGGGTCTTATTTGGCACTCTTGCTCCCCAGCATAGAAAGCAATTTTGCCGACACCTATACATCATGTGCCTGATCCATAAAGAAGAATAAAATTAAAAGTCTGCAAATAGGCTTCACCAGCTAATTTTGGGCTATTGTAAAATTTAGATTTTTTCATTTTTCCCCTTTTTCATAGATGAGGATGGACTTGGTATAAGTATTATTGGAATGGGTGTTGGAGCAGATGCTGGACTTGAAAAGCTGGGAATTTTTGTCAAGACAGTTACAGAAGGTGGTGCTGCTCAGCGGGATGGCAGGTAAGCTAACTAACTATAGCTGAGATCTTCCAGGAAGCTCCCTTGGGAATTCCTTCAATGATACCTTTCTTCTTTTGGACAGTATTTCAGAAAGTCTCAGGTGTGAAAAATGTGAAAACCCTTGAATTACTTGAATTAGGCAGAATACCTGCTTTCTTTAATATATGTTTGTATGTATAAATGGGTGGATGGATATTTTACTTATGTGTCTACCTTTGTACCTATCCAGTGGTAAGTAGACAGAAATATGGGTGTGTGTGGTTTAAGAATATGTACCATGGAGATCAGCATATAGTTTTTCTTAAAGAATATCAAAACCAAATATTAATGGTACTGGCACTTTTAGAAATGACAGAGGTGGAAGAGAAAATAGGAACTGTAACTTTACATTGATGGTTATTCTGGAGATCAATGTATCTCAAAATGTGTTCTGTCTAAAAATGCCAGTTCTGGGCCTCCCCGGTGGTGCAGCGGTTGAGCGCTGGGTTGCGAAGCTGCCTGCAGCCTCTGCAGTGCCAGTTCGATCCCCGGCTGCTCCCTGGCCACCAGAGGAGGGTCCCACATGGCGAGCAGACCTCTCCTGCTGCCTGCTGCTCCCCTCAGCAGTGTGCTTCGGTCCTTCTGCCTGCTCTGCTCTCCGCTCTGGCTCTGGTGAATTCTCTCACCCTCCTGCGCTTCTGACTGTACCCAGTGCTTGTATAAATAAATAAATAAAAATAAATCTAAAAAAAAAATAAAAATAAAAAATAAAAATGCCAGTTCTTTATGTCACCTAAACCCATGGAATTAAAATCTCTAGGAGGGCTTGGACTGTTTGCACTTGAACATTCATATTGGATGATTCAACTATATACTAGAGCATAAGATAATCATAATTTTATGTGTTAACTTATATCATCTCAAGTGATCAGTATCTTTGAAGAGTTTGATTAAAGCTTACACTAGGCTTGTAATGTGCATCAGGTTAGGGCTGAAGCAGAAGGTTGGTGATAAAAATAAAAGTAGACCCCAAAATATGAGTGTTAAATTCAAAGGAATATCCCCCATTCTTTAGAACATAGGATAACTGACTTTGAAAATTTTCAGAGAATAGATATATTTATATATATAATCACTTAACTGTCTTATCAAGAAATATGAATAGTAAAGCATGGTGAAAATCATTTGTGAATCTCTGTTGAGACTCACAGTAGCATTATTCCTTTTGTGATCCTAAAAAAGTCACATATTGATGTATACAGATATTTCCTGAGAACTGAATTGATTTATGTAAATAGACAGGACCATCTCTTTTCATAAGGTTAGGAACCACTACTTAGTGTCCTCATTTGTGTTTTCATAGCACTTGAACAGTGAAGGTTTGAAATGGATCTTTTCAGTGAATGTTCAGCTGACTGAGTGTGTAATATACTGAAAGTGGGAGGTGAATATTTTGTGTTTAAAAGTAATTTATTGACAGTCTTCTTCCTTTTTAGATTAGGTAAGGAAGTCACCTGGTTAAATCACATCCAATAAATAACATAATGAATGTAGTAAATATTCCCCATTATTAATTTAGAATCTTTCTTCCAAATGAGCTAAGATTTGTTTGTGAAATTTGCATCAAGTCTCTTTAAGTTTCATGAAACAATTAAAAGTCACTCTAAAGTGATAAAAAATAAATCTTATTGTTAGTATTCAGGTAACGCTAAACTATTATGAACCATCCCCCCAAGTAAATGGACTGCAAAGTCAAACCAAAATACAAATTGATTAAAAAGCCAAGAAGTGAAAAATTTGCATTCAGCATATAGCCAGTTTCTGATGTTTTAAACTCAGAGCTATTTGTTTTTTCATCACTCATTAAAAAAATTATGTTTGTCTTCTTACATAGTTTCAGTATTTACACCAATATGAGTACTTTGCTTATCAGTCCCAGTGTGCATTTCCTCAGCCTTTGCAAAAAAATATTTACCCAGTATATTAATCCTATTGTTATTATAATAGCTGATTAAAAATGACCTCAGTGAATATATTAAGAAAGGTAATTTAGTGTAATGAAATGAGCAAACTTTGGGGGAATCATGTGACCAAGAGTCTTAATTCCATCACATCTACTTATCAGCTGTGGGATATTGAATATATTATTCAATTTTCATGTTGTCTACATTGGAGAGGTGTGGTCAGCATTAAATAAGTTTGTGTAAAGAAGAAACTGACCCCAGTGCTGTTTGGGTATGGAACTACTTATGAATGAAGTAGGAATAAGCTTGAAATTTAGTAAAAAAAAAAAAAAAGTCATTATGGGATGTCTTATAAAAACTACAGAAAAATATATAAAATATGCACAGAAACAGATTTTTGGAGATCAGAGGGACTTTAGACACCTTTCCTTTTTTCATATGTGTACAGAAATTGAAGATAGGAAAATAAGTGGTCTCATTATTAGACCTGTGGCAGTGGTAGCATTTTAAAATGATTATTGCCAACATTACTAGTGTATTCATTTACTTGGTATTTGAATGTTTACTATTTGAAAGGTATCAACGTAAAAAAAGTACAAAGGGCACAGTTGGTTGCTGTCTCTAGTCATTAATAATTTGTTTAGTTATGTATACTTAAAGATATAGAAAATTATTCTACTGATTTACAGAACTGTGACTGTTGTGATCTTCTTGTGTGTATATGTTTTCTGTTTATCCATTCCCCAACATTACTCTCTCAAAAATCCTGGAATTGATATCCGCCAAACTATTGAATGACTCTAATATGCGCTATTTTAAAAAAAATCAGTTATTATGGAATATTTTGATAGAAAATATTCATACATGGGTATATAAGCTACAGTTAAAATATAATAAAATAATAATAAAATTATGCGACCTTGAGAAAGTTACTTTTCAGACATCAGTTATGAACAAAATTAAATTTTTGGATTAGATGTTCTTCATAATTTCTTCTAGCTGTAAAAGATAAGAATCTGTGTTACATCTTGCTAGCTTTCTTTAGTTTCTCAATAACTCTTTTTATTTAAGAAAACCATTTTAGTTTAGTCTCAGATTTGTTTGCACTTTCTTCAAGGTATGTTAAATAAAAACATACAATATACGAAACTATTTTCTCTCCCTCCTCAAATTCCTCCCCAAGCCAGGAAGCCTTTTTGTTATGATCTAAACCTCTCATAGACCCTCACCTCCTCTCAAAAACCCTCTGAGCACTTTTATTTTTTTTTTTTTTTTTTTTTTTTTTTTATTTTTTTTTTGTAATAAAATTAAAAGTTAGAGTTTTATTTTATTTTTTTTTTTTTTGATAATGGTGGGCTCCTCATTGGTTCTTTTTTTTTTTTTTTTTTAATAATAAATTTTATTGTTGTATTCCCCATACAATTGCAGCCCCCCATTCTGACCCCAATCCCTCCCCTCCCGCCCCCACCCCCCTAAAAGTGTCTCTGGTTCATAGTTTTTTGTTGATTTTGATTTTCACTTTCTTATAGTTATTCGTTTTCCTGGTCCCTTATTTAAGTTTTCTAGATTCCTGCTATGAGTGAGACCATCCGGTATTTTTCTTTTTCTTTTTGGCTTATTTCGCTGAGCATGATCCCTTCCAGCGCCATCCATGTTGCTGCAAATTGCATGTGTTTATCTTTTTTGAATGCTGAGTAATATTCCATGGTATATATGGACCACATCTTCTTGATCCAGTCATCTATTTTTGGGCATTTGGGTTGTTTCCAAAGCTTAGCTATTGTAAACAGTGCTGCTATAAACATAGGGGTGCAGGTGTTCTTTGGAATTGATGTTTCTGTGTCCTTTGGGTAAATACCTAGGAGTGGAATTGCTGGATCATATGGAAGCTCTATGTTTAGTGGGTCCAGAAATCTCCACACAGCTTTCCACAGTGGTTGGACCAGTTTGCACTCCCACCAACAGTGTAGAAGAGTTCCTTTTTCTCCACACCCTCGCCAGCATTTGTTGTTGCTAGTTTTTTTAATATGTGCCATTCTCACTGGTGTAAGATGGTATCTCATGGTAGTTTTGATTTGCATTTCCCTGATGGCAAGTGATGTTGAACATTTTTTCATATGCCTGTTGGCCATTTGCATTTCCTCTTGAGAGAAGTTTCTTTTTAGCTCTTCTGCCCATTTTTTGACTGGATTATTTTCTTTGTTGTTGTTGAGTCTCATCAGCTCTTTGCAGATTTTTGTGATCAGTCCTTTATCATTAGTGTTGGGTGCAAAAATGTTCTCCCAGTTGGTGGGGTTTCTCTTTGTTTTTGTTATTGTCTCTTTTGCTGTGCAGAAGCTCTTTAATTTGATGTAGTCCCAGCTGTTTATCTTTGCCTTCACTATCACTGCTTTGGGTGATGTGTTTGTAAAGATGTCTTTGATGTGCAAATCACGTAGTGTTTCGCCTATATTTCCTTCTATATATTTTATGGTTTCAGGTCTTATGTCTAGTTCTTTAATCCATTTTGAGTTGATTTTTGTGTATGGTGTGAGGTAGTGGTCAAGCTTCATTCTTTTGCATGTAGCGACCCAGTTTTCCCAGCACCATTTATTGAACAAACTTTCTTTGCTCCAATGCATAGTCTTTGCTCCTTTGTCAAAGATTAGTTGACCATAAATCTGTGGGTTTATTTCTGGATTTTCTATTCGATTCCATTGGTCTGTATGTCTGTTCTTGTTCCAATACCATGCAGTTTTGATGATTATGGCTTTGTAGTAGAGTTTGAAGTCTGGGAGTGTAATGCCTCCATTCCCTTCTTTTTTTTTCAGGAGAGCTTTGGCTATTCGGGGTTTTTTGTGATTCCATATGAATTTCATCAATAATTGTTCTATTTCTTTGAAGAATGACATTGAAATTTTGGTTGGAATAGCGTTGAATCTGTATATTGCTTTTGGAAGGATGGCCATTTTAATAATGTTTATTCTTCCAATCCACGAGCAGGGGATGTCTCTCCATTTCTTTGTGTCTTCTTCTATTTCTTTTAACAGTGTTTTATAGTTTTCTTTGTATAGGTCCTTTACCTCTTTTGTTAGATTGATTCCCAATATTTGATTTTTTTTGTTTCAATAACGAAAGGGATGGTTTTTTTGATTTCTTCTTCTTCAGATTTATTGTTTGTGTATAGGAAGGCTACTGACTTTTGCGTGTTGATTTTGTATCCTGCCACTTTACTGAACTGATTGATGAGTTGAATTAGCTTTTCTGTGGAGTTTTTGGGGTTCTCTATGTATAATATCATATCGTCTGCAAATAGTGATAGTTTGGCTTCTTCTTTTCCTATTTGGATTCCTTGGATGTCTTTCTCTTGTCTTATTGCCCTGGCTAGGACTTCCAGTATTATATTGAAAAGCAGTGGTGAGAGTGGACATCCTTGTCTTGTTCCAGATCTTAATGGAATTGCTTTCAGCTTTTCACCATTGAGAATGATACTGGCTGTTGGCTTGTCATAGATGGCCTTTATGATGTTGAGGTATGTTCCTTGTATCCCAAGAATTTCAAGGGCTTTTATCATGAATGGGTGTTGCACTTTGTCGAAAGCTTTCTCAGCATCTATTGATATTATCATATGGTTTTTATATTTCTTTTTGTTGATGTGTTGGATAACGTTGATTGATTTTCGGATGTTAAACCATCCTTGTGCCCCTGGAATGAATCCTACTTGGTCGTGGTGAATTATCTTATGGATACATTGTTGGATTCTGATGGCTAAAATTTTATTGAGGATTTTTGCATCAGTGTTCATTAGGGAGATTGGCCTGTAGTTTTCCTTTTTTGTGTTGTCCTTGTTCGGTTTTGGTATTAGTGTAATGTTGGCTTCATAGAACGTGTTTGGTATTGTCCCTTCCTTCTCAATTTTTTGGAAGAGTTTGTGAAGGATAGGCACTAATTCATCTCTGAATGTTTGGTAGAATTCATTTGTAAATCCATCAGGTCCTGGGCTTTTGTTTTTGGGGAGGTTTTTAATTACCATTTCAATTTCGCTAATTGTAATTGGTCTGTTTAGGTGTTCTATTTCTTCTTTATCTAGCTTTGGGTGATTGTAGAGTTGTAGGAATTTGTCCATCTCCTCTAGATTGTTAACTTGTTTCCATATAATTGTTCATAGTAGTTACTGATTATTCTTTTGATTTCTGCTGTGTCCGTTGTGATTTCTCCTCTTTCATTGATGATCCTGTTTATTTGTGCTTTCTCCCTTTTTCCTTTGTGAGCCTGGCTAGGGGTTTGTCTATTTTATTGATTTTTTCAAAGAACCAGCTCTTGGTTTCATTGATCTTTTGGATTGTTTTTTTAGTTTCAATTTCATTTATTTCTGCTTTGGTTTTATTATTTCTTTTCTTCTACTGGTTTTGGGGTTTTTTTGTTGTTCTTTTTCTAGATCTTTGAGCTTCGAGATTAGGTTGTTTCTTTGAGTTCTTTCTTGTTTCTTGATGTGAGCTTCTATTGCTATATATTTTCCTCTTATTACTGCTTTTGCTGCATCCCATACATTTAGGATATTGGTGTCCTCCTTGTCGTTCAATTCAAAAAATTTTTTAATTTCCTCTTTGATCTCCTCATTAGTCCAGTGGTCTTCCAGTAGTGTGGTTTTTAATCTCCATGAGGTAGGAAAGTTCCTTGCCTTCTTTTTATGGTTTATTTCTAGTTTGATGCCTTCATGGTCAGAAAAGATGGTTGATATGATTTTAATCTTGGTGTATCTGTTGATGTTTGTCTTGTGCCCCAGTATGTGATCGATCCTGGAGAATGATCCGTGTGCGCTTGAGAAAAATGTGTACTCCGTTTTTTTGGGGTTTAGTGTTCTATAGATGTCTGTTAAGCCCAATTGCTCTAGGTCCTTATTTAGAGCTTTGGTTTCTTTACTTATTTTTTGTCTTGTTGATCTATCCATTGTTGATAGTGGTGTGTTGAAGTCTCCCACTACGTATGTGTTTTCTCTGATGTCTGTTTTCAGAGAGGACAACAGTTGTCTGATATATTTTGGTGCTCCTTCATTTGGTGCATATATGTTAATGAGTGTTATTTCTTCTTGAAATATTGTCCCCTTGATCATAATGTAGTGACCATTGGGGTCTCTTTTTATCTTTTTGAGTTTGAAATCTGTTTTATCTGATATAAGTATAGCTGTTCCTGCTTTCTTTTTTGGCCCATTTGCTTGTAGGATTGTTTTCCATCCTTTAACTTTGAGCCTATTTTTATCTTTTGTAGCTAAATGTGTTTCCTGTAGACAGCAAAAGGTTGGGTTTTGTTTCTTAATCCAGGCTGCAACTCTGTGTCTTTTTATTGAAGAGTTTAGTCCATTTACATTTAGAGTTAATATTGATATGTTAACATCTGTATTTGCCATTGTGTTTGTCTTTCCTTTGATTTTATTTATTTATTCTTTTAATAACTTTTTTTTTTTTTTTTGGCCTTCTTTCATTGTTATTCGTCCCTCTGAGGTTCTGGCTTTAGGACTCCTTGTAGTATTTTTTGGAGTGGGGGTTTAGTTGCAATGAAATTCCGGAGTTTCTGTTTGTCTGGGAAGGTCCATATTCTTTCTTCAAAGAGGAAGGAGAGCTTTGCGGGATAGAGTATTCTTGGTTGGCATCTGTTTTCTTGGAGTCTGTTGACTATGTCCCTCCACTCTCTCCTTGCCCGTAGTGTTTCTTCGGAGAAGTCTGATGTCAGCCTGATTGGCTTTCCTTTGAATGTTATCTGTTTCTTCCCTCTTGCCAGCTTCATTATTTTTTCCTTGTCCTGGATTCTTGGGAGCTTTACTATTATGTGTCTTGCTGTATTTTTTCTTTCGTCGTGGAAGTTTGGTGTTCTTCTTGCTTCTTGTATATCAATTTTCAGCTCCTTCTTCACATTTGGGAAGTTCTCTTCAATTATCTCTTTGAATATTTTCTCTGTTCCTACTTCTCTCTCCTCTCCTTCTGGTATTCCTATAACTCTTATATTTCCTTTCCTCATGGAGTCAGATAGTTCCCGAAGTCTTTCTTCATTCTTTTTCCTTCGTACTTCTCTTTCCTTTTCTGTTTTGGTTCTTTTTATTTCTGTGTCTTCAAGAGCACTTATTCGTTCTTCCATTTCATCAATTCTGCTTTCATTGCTTTTCCCAGAATTCTTTAGTTCTTCCACTAATTCTTTGATCTCCTGCATTTCTTTTACTTCCCTCTTTAGGGACTCAATTTCATTCTTCTGATCGTTGATTATTTTTCCCTTATCATTGTTTTCCTTTATGACTTTTGTCAGTTTTTTAATCACGGCAATTTTAAATTCTCTTTCTGGAAGGCTCAGAAGTTCTTCCAAGTTACTGTCGTTGCAATCTGAGGGCTGGTTTTCTTTTTGTGGTGTGCTTTTTTTCTGGAGAGTTGCTAGGTTGCGTGTGGTTCTTCTCCTCCCTACTGTCTGTTTTCTAATTTGCCGTATGCGTTGGGACACTGTGTAGTTGGGACTGGCCGGCATCTTGGGTGAGCTTCTCTGCTCCCCTCTGGTTCCTCCAGGAGTCATCTGTCAGTTTCAAGCAGTCTTTATTGGAGAAAGGTCCCTGTCCTAAAATGTCGATGTGGGGACACACTCCCCTGTGCGCCTGGTCTGCCCCGGCGGTGGGTTCCTGCTCCCCCACTGGGCTTGGACTGCAGGCCAGAGGGGGTCTGGCGTGGGCGAACTTCCCCCGCTCACCTCTGGCTCCTGAGGAAGCCTTCTGCAGGTAGTCTTTACTGAAGAAATGTCCCTGTTCTAAAATGGTGATGTGGGACACACTCCCTGCGCGTACGGTGTCAGGCACACTCTTCTGCGTGCCTGGTCTGCCCCGGCTGTGGGCGCTCGCTCCCCCTGTGGGCTCAGACTACTGGTCGGAAGGGGCCAGGCGTGGGCTAACTCCCCAGCTGGCCACTATCTCCTTCAGGAGCCTATGCTGGCTACAAGTCGCTAGGTGGCGCCAGAGATCTCTCCTAGAGCCCTTGGGGAGCTGATTTTCCACCCCGTGGGACAGGGAGCAGAGCGGGGATGGTAGGGTACACCTCAACGGCTTTGGGGTGCTGTGTCTGCCTTGTGCCCCACCGTCGTGCGGAACCCACGCCCCTAATTTCGTGCCCCAGGTCTCAGTTCCAAAGCCCTCAGTTCCAGGACGCGGGCTGTAGCCCAGATCAGTGGCGCGGGAATGGTGCCTTTTGAATCCCGCTCCCCTGCCTGGGCGCCTGGTTCCTGCTCACTCCGGGAGGGCCTCCGCGCGTCTCCCCGCAAGCCTAGGTCGTCTCCCGGCAAGCCTAGGTCGCAGGCGCGGGGACCTGGGCAGCTGCGATCCGATCCGCGCAATCCCCCGCTTTCCCCGCGCAATCGCGCTCCGCGTCTGTTTTTCTGGCGCGCCGCTTCCGCGCAGGCTTACCGGGCGGCCGGGGCTGTGTGCTGGTGCTGGTCTCCTCCTGGGCGGGGCCCCTCTGAGCACTTTTAAACATTTGCTTGGGTATTTATTTCCATTGTAGTTAAAATGTTTGGAATCTTTCTTATTTTTTGATATTATGTCTTACATTCTAAAATTTTGTTGTCAATCTTTTCATGTCTGTATCTTTTCATATGTTTAAAGCATCAGGTATGCACAGTAAATATTTGATGAATAATGAATTTGTTTTAATCACTTACAAAATATTTACTTGGGTTTAACTTCCTCCGTCCCTCCCTCCCTCTCCTGCTCCTTTCCCCTTCCTTCTTTCTCCTTGTTTCTTACAGGATAACTTGTAATATATAAAATGACATAACCATTTCCACCTTCTGTTTTAGTTCTAAGTTTTTAGCAAAGTAATATTAAATATTTTAACAATTTTTGCTAACAAAAACTTTATGGTTGTGCACAGTACCCTTTGACACACTTGTGTCTTCGCCAGTTCTCTTTCATTGAATCTATAAAGCAAAATACATTTTATAGTAACACCATGGAAAATACTGATAAAATAAATCCCATAGATGATAACTGACCCAAGGTAGTAATAATGCTAAAGCAGCAAATTAAAATTTGTTTTGTTTCTGGCCCCTCTGTTTCTCAAGCTTTGCATGTCCCCATTTGAGGCACTATCCTTTTCACTTTTATTGGAAAAGTGAGCAATTTTAATTGTTTTTGACCATTTTTTGGATAACAGCAACAGATAAAGCAGATGATAGTTCTATTCTAATGCTTATCCTGCAGCACACTCTCTTCCCGCAGGACCTGTGTGTGCCCCTGAGGTGCCCTCATGCCTGGGACAACTCTGAATGGGAAACTGCTGTTTTAATTGTGTCCATCTGCCATAAGTCCTCCCTCGATAGTTTCCTCTCTGTTCACACATTCATGTGTCACTCTTCTAATCAAATATTTTGGTTGTTCACCCCTTAGGGAGTTGCGATATTATGGTTTTGATATGTATTTTCATATACATTTAAAACTTTACAATCTAGCCTTTGGGGGGGGCGGGAAGATTCTCTGTTGACCAAACTTCATTAATGTTGCTCCAGCTGGTCTGCCTTTCATTCATGGTTGCTTTGTTTATATAAGCCCTGTGAAGTAGAGTTTTTGTTTTGCTATCCCTTCCAGAAACATCATGTCAATAAATAACAATCCAGTAACATTAAACAAACCCTAGAATAGTTCAGCTTATATATTTTTATTAGCCTCACCCTGTTGACTCTGGTTTTTAGATCCAGAATTGAGGAATATCAGAAATATCAGACTGAGACTGAAGAGAAGTACTGTTGCACGCTTTTATTAGCACATGGAAACGATTGAGGAAATGGCCCGGACTAGATGCCTGTTACTAACTAACCAGGTGCATTTCCATAAATTCCACCCAGTAGACAATGTTTCCAGGGAAAAACAGGCTATTTCCTCTGCTATTCTGGAAAAGTTCTGGAAAGTTGAGATTATCTGTAGAACTGATCAGCCCTTATGTTCTGGACTGGTTTGCTGCAGAGAGCTGTTTGTTTAAAGTTTGCCACCAGAACTCATCTTTTGTCTTTTTAGTGCTTCTGGTTAGGATTTGAGAGAGACTGTTAATGTTACTATTCTGTGAAGTTGTATCTAAAAGCCTCTCTCAGAGGAAGTTTCAGTAAAATAAGTGGCAGATACCAGACAGTTTTTTTCGCCAACTTTAGTAACCATTTGTATTTTAAATAACCTGCTGATTCATGATCCTAGTAGGTTGTAGGGTCACTTTATGGCTACAATAAACCTGAACTGCTGCCCCCTTTTTAACGAACAGTATTCCTCACATCTGTCTGACCCACTTTACTTCTGCTGCTCAGTTTTACAGTTTCTTGTGTTTGTGTCCACCTTAATCCCCATATAGTCTAACTTTATAAAAAAAATAATGAGAAATGTCTCCTCCAATAAAACAGCAGATTCCCTCCCTCCTTTTCCTTCTTGTTTCTTTATTAATAAAGTTGGTTTCTTCACTTTTAAAAAAATATCAAATTTTTCTTTAATAAATATATCACTTTTGAAAAGAGAAAAGTCTTTAAAGTAAATACCCTTTCAATGAAAATAGTAATCAAAAGCTGTCAAACGGTTTCCTCCCCTAATGCTATCTGTATTGAGGCAGGCAGGAAGAATTATTGTAGTGTCAGGAACCTGCATTTTAATCATGGGATGCATCTTCCTGCACTGATCTCTGAAAGCAGAGAGCAAATCCAATCAATTGTCTGTGGCCACCATTACTGTTGCATGGAATGCTTTGTAGGTGGTCTCTTCTGTCTTTTCAGTGATTATTTCAGGGATTTTTTCCTTCATGATGATCCATATTCCCACTAGCATCATTTTCCTTCTCCCTGAGGGTCTTCTTTAACATTTTAACACCAGTTCTACTAATGATGAATTCTTTCAACTTTTATGTCTATCTGGAAAAGTCTTTGTTTTACCTTTGTTTTTTAAAAATTATTTTTCATTAAGGTAACATTGGTTCGCAACACTATATATGATGCAGATATATAGGTTTCACTTCTTCATATGTATTTTATCACAGCACACCCACCACCAAGGTACCCATAGTTTCTTTAAATATATATTTTCTGTGTATAGAATTCTGGGCTGACAGATTTTTTTCCATTTAGCATTTCTCCAGATATTTCCCCTGGTTTTAAAAGAATGTCAGTTCAACTCTAAACTTAGACACAGTATATTTCTATGATTAATTTTTATCCTGAATTTTATTTCAAATTTACTGCTTTGAAAACTGTTTATCTACCTTTTTGACTTCCAGTAACCTTTTCTTGGAGCAAGCGTCTTAAAATTTTCAGTGTAATATTATGATCAATATTTTTCTAATGAGACCTATGCCCCCTTGCTTGGTTTTGTTTTGTTGTACAGTTTTGTGGCTGAACATGCTTGTGTGTGTGTGTGTGTGTTCTCCTTCTCTCTAGATCCTTTCTCTCTTGTTTTTCATTCTGCCTTATAAGAATGCTTCAATCCCACAGCCAACTTCTTGAATTGATTTTAATTTTCAATGAGCTGAATTTTTTAATGACCGTATAGATATATAGATATTACTATCAAATCCATACCCCCGTCTCTTTGCACATAAAGTTTGTTTACTTAAATCAGATAGCATATTTTCGACCCAGACATCAAGTTTCTCTTTTGTATTTTTTTTCCTTTCCCTTCATCTGAGCAACCAGTTTTTTCTGTCTTCACCCTGTTTTTCATTACCTCAGATGTAGCACTCTCTGGTCATCTTTTAGTGTTTCATCTGTTTTACCTATAATCTTATTATATTGTGTGTTTCATTCTTTGGCATGGCCCTCAGATTGGTTCCAGTTCATTCTCTGTTGCTACATGTTTATTGTTACATCTGTGTTGCTACATCCTGTAAAATGAAATCACTCTTGCAAAATTGCTGACTGAATAAATCAATCAAATCAATGAAGCAAGCTTATTTTTTCTACATATGTTTTTCTAACGCTTTTGCTATTTTTTGTCTAATTAGAGTGCCAGAAAGTGTCCCTTTAATTGTGTTTATCTCAGGATATTTTATCTAAGTTATTCTCTACAAAGATATGCATTTTCAGAAATTCCTTTGACCTCTGTTTTTTTCTTTATTTTTGTCCATTAAGGCAAACATCACCAGTTTTTCTTTTATCTCTGATCATTAAGTTGACAAAGTAAGAAACTGTATTTTGTTTTCACTTTTATCTCCTCCCCAATAAATCCTAGCCATATATATTTTAGCTTTAAAAAAAAAAAACTAAACCACAAACTTCACCAAATACACAAAAATAACTCAAGCATAGCTCTACATGAATACCACATATCATATTTCATTTCTTTTTTATTTCCAAATAACATTCCATTGAACAAATATGGCACATTTTGTTGACTCTGACATCAGGATATTTGGATTGTTTCTACTTTTTTTGCTGTTATGACTAATGCTGCTATGAATGTTCATGTTGTCGTGTGCCTAAGAGTGGAATTTCTGAGACATAGTGTAGACGTACTCTACACTTACTCTTTAATGAAACTGTTGGACAGTTTTCCAAAGTAACAACACCATGTTTCATTGCCACAGGGTTGCAGTTTCTCCACATCCTCTATAGCAAC
The DNA here is from genome assembly GCF_014898055.3 of Talpa occidentalis. NCBI lineage: Eukaryota > Metazoa > Chordata > Mammalia > Eulipotyphla > Talpidae > Talpa > Talpa occidentalis. The sequence goes on from NW_026555331.1 coordinate 85,812,115, forward strand.
TGCTGCTATCTGTCTTTTGATCCTAACCATCTCTGTTTTGATTTGTAGGCATTTCCCTGATGGTTAATGAGGTTGTACGTCGTGTTCGTGTGTTAATTGGCCATTTGTATGTCGTTTGAAGGAACGCTTGTTAGGTTCCTTTGTCCACTTCAAACGAACTATTCTTGATTTCTGTGTAACTATTCTTCATAACTATTCTTTATAACATTCTATATACAAGCCTCATATCAAATCTGTGAGTCATCGAAGATGAAAAAAATGAGACACTGCAACACAGTTATTAGAATGGCCAAAATCCAGAACACTGACAACACCAATACTGGGGAAAATGTGAAATGAAAGGAACACTCATTCATAATTTTTGCTTAAAACCATTTTAAGACTTGTACAAATTGCAAATTACTTTTTAACTTCTCCCTGATTTCAGTATCTCCTGCTTTAACCTGTCCTTCCCATCCTTGCCCTAAAGAAGGAACATAATAAGTAGTTTTCAAATATATGAAGATCTATCATGATATTCTGCATAACTCCAGTAGTAGAAGAAATACAGTCTTTTCCCCTAAATTATTTTATGAGTCAGTCCATCAAAAAGGAGTAAGTTGTGTAAAAAATATAGCTAATTATAGGCCCAAAATGGCATAAATCAAGGCAAATTAAAACCTCACTTTTTCAAGCCATCCTCAACTTGCTATAAACACTCACGTTTTCATATCTCATAGAAGATAATGAACAGGCTCATACTTTACTTTAGGACTCAACTACTATCTTTTGAAAAGTAAAATTTCACTTTTATTTACATATATATTTTATTATTATTGCATCTAGCACAGCCTCAATTATCCATATTAAATTTAAATTGTATTCTACCTAACTAACTTCTATTTAACACGCTGTCCTGGTAGGTAGCGATTTGACAGTAGCTGCCTGTCATCACAAGCAACCAGTAGAATAGCAAATACCACTTTTTGTAACCACACACATTATTTTTATATCTTCTTGAAGTACAGGGTTGAATACATTCATTAAAATGATGCAAAATTATAGTAAGTCTAACATTTTAACATAAGCAGAATTATACATAGTAAAAACTATGATTTATGATTAAGATTTTGGAGATAACTAAGAATCTTAGAAAGCATATTATAAGTGAACACTAAAACATAATTATTATAGATAAAAAGTTTGTCAGAACATGACTCAGCTTTGTTAAACACAATTGTATGTTTTTTATACATTTCTAACTTTATATAGTAGGACTATTAGTTTATCTGATCAGTGTCTATATCAGAATTATGGCAAATATGGATTAACTAATCTCTTCCTGAAAATATAAACCCACAGCCTTACCAAATTATAAAGAAAACATAGTTGTATATTTTAAGTTAGACTCGTTAGTCTTGTTTCTCTCTTTTTTTAAAAGATTTATTTATTTATGCATTCAAGAATGGGGGTGCAGGCCAGAGATGCGGGGAGTGAGAGGATTCACCAGAGACAGAGTGGGGAACAGAACAGGCAGACTGGCTGAAATATACTGCTGAGGGGAGCAGCAAGTGAGACAGCAGAGGTCTGCTGCACCATGCGGGTTGCTCCCTGGCCGGCTAGGGATCAAACTCGTGCTGCAGAGGCTGCAGATTGCTTCATAGTGTGGTGCTGAACCCCTTGCGCCACCAGGGAGGCCCTCTTTTTTTTTACACTATAATAATGCTTCTGAATTTCTAGCAGGATTTTTTTCTTAAATGTCTTCCTATTTAAAGTTTTCATTCAATACTGCAATGTGATTTATTAAATTAGTTACTATTCTCTCTGACCAATTAGATATCACCCCTTTGATTTCAGAGACTTAATATTCATTTGTTAATTTATAATTTAATCTTTTAATTTGTTACTGCCCTTAGCAAAATATTTTCTAGTTACATAATGTAATAAATCCTTTACTCAGTTTCAATACAGGGAATTTTTTTTTTTTTTTTTTTATTTATTTATTTTTTTTTTTATAGAGGCATGTTTTATTTATTTATTTATTTGTTTGTTCATTTGTTTTGTTTATACATGCACTGGGTACAGTCAGAAGCGCGGGAGGGTGAGAGAATTCACCAGAGCCAGAGCGGGGAGCAGAACAGGCAGAAGGACCGAAGTACACTGCTGAGGGGAGCAGCGGGTGGCAGGAGAGGTCTGCGCACCATGTGGGACCCTCCTCCGGTGGCCGGGGAGCAGCCGGGAATCGAACCGGCGCCGCAGAGGCTGCGGGCAGCTTCGCAACCCAGCGCTCTACCGCTGCGCCACCGGGGAGGCCCTCAATACAGGGAATTTGTAGCTTCAGTTTTGCATCATCAGCAACAGGATAGTTACTCAGATTCTTTGTTATCTTTCACGTGAGAAATAATAAATACCCATAATGCTCATGGAGATTTTGGAATGATCAGATTATAAAATTACACTGCCAAGCATTGCTATTAATAGAGGGGATTTTTTTTTAACTCTTGTTTAAGTGCAAGCTAGATCCAGAACTAAAAATGGCTAAGAACCAGGAAAAAAATAACCTAAGGTAGCAAAGATAAAGTCCTATTGCAGCTACAGAATCTTTCTGGAATTCAGCAGGGATATTCCTGGATATAAGAAGTCCATGAAATGCATTTCTTGCTGACACAATTGAGTTGGTATTAAAAGAGAAAGATAACTTTCATAAATATAAAGTATCTAAATCTATCCAAGACAAAATTATATAAATTGACATGTAGTTTACTATGTCTAGGACATTTAATCAGTTTTAAACAGTGGGTCAATTAAAGTATGTTCCCCATATCATACTAGGTTGGGCCTGTTCAATAATGTGCCCATTGGCATTGAAAGAACATATTGTCCCCCTTTTCTTCCTATTTCTAAGCTTTAAGTAACTTTTCTTAACATATGGAAACAACATGTGCAATACATAACTCCTGCCTCTGATAACTATGGTACATTCAGTTTTGTATCAATGGGAGAGTCAATTTGTGTAAAGATGTCAGTTTTCCCAAAACTAACCTTTAAAATCAGTATAATCTCATTAAATCCCCAACAAATGTTCTTATGGAAGCTGGCAAGTAAATTAAAAAAACTCTTAATAATTATGAAGAACAAATGCTTAAATAGCTCAAAATATTTTCATGACCAAGAAGTAGGGGAAGGAAACTACCCTATGAAATGTCAAAATCAGTTATGAAACTAAGTAAATCAGTGCAATTTGAGAGATAGACAGGCAAGTAGAACCTAATGGAGAACCCAGAAACATGGTGATTCACATTGGAAAAGTGAACAAAGGAAACTCTGAAAATCAGTGACAAATAAATAATCTCTCTTAAATGTTAGCTAATTGATTATACACTTGGAAAAATAAAATTAGATTACTAATACATATTATATAGTACATATTATAATAAAAAATAAAATCCAACTGAAAAACTACCTAAATGCAGAAAAGCAATGTGTCAGAATTTTTAGAAGAAAACATGTAATGTTTTTATAACCCTGATAATAAAGGGATTCCTAAACACAATACAAAAGTTAACTAAAAGCTAACATTTTACAAATGTGATTATATTATGAAAAATCATTTTCCTCAAAACCATCAATTTCCAAAGGAATGTAAACATACTATAAATTGGGCAAAGGTATTTGCAATAAATTTGATTGGGAAAGTGTTATTTTGCAGATATAAAGACATATGTATCTATATAGAGATACATAGATATCAGGAAACAAAAGATGCTCAGTCCAACAATATTGACAATAAATAGGTAAGATCTGAGAGCTTATAGAAGTGGACATATGCTCATAAACATAAAAAAATATTCAACCACTCTAATCAAGTAAATGCAATTAAATCATAATGTGATTATCTTTTTATACTTATTAGATAGGCAGTATTTAAATCGCCAAATATTGGGGAGGATCTGGAAAGTAAAACTTTTTTGCATTATGTTGATAATGTACATTGGTGTAATGCCTATGTTCTTTGAATCATAACTCCTTTTTATTAGTATGTATCTTGGAGAAACACACATATGCATAGAAAAACATGTATGAAATTATTTGTTATACCATATTCATAAGAGCTAAAATTATAAACAACACATTCATCCATAATGGATGAATGTATTTCAGTATATTCATAAAAGATAACACTATACTTTTTCAAATGAACTATCTAAAATTGTATTTGTAACCTTGGCTAAATCTAACATATGATATTGAGTGAAACAAACTAAATTGTAGAGAAGGAAGTATAATTTTGATTTATAATTCTTTATAATTTTGATAACTGCAAATGTATCCATATCTGCCTATTCATACATGTGTATTATATTTCAAAAAAAGTCTAAGCTTTTTAATTAATATGATGTTCCCTCTGTGGAAGCAGTGAAGAGAGAACAGTTAGAGACAGATAACAAAGGGACTTCAGCTTTCCTGTAATGCATTTCCTTGGGAAAAGTTTAACTCAAATATTGGGTAGTACTGACAGTGTTGGGTACATGAACTTTTATTATCTACTTCCTTCTGTATTTATCCATGATTGAAATACTTCATTTTAAGGAATAAAAAATGGTATTTATAAAATGTATACACACACATATATATATATATTTAAAGTATTATACACTAAACAACACTAATGCTGTATATTGCTCCTAAGGATACATATGCATATGCACCCACGCACACACATGTGCACCTCTTTTTTTTAAACAATATGTTTTTGAGGTTCACAACTTGAATAGGGAGCATTCCCAGCATTTCTGGTGATGGGTTTCCTTGAAGGAGAGAGGTGAAAATTTTTTGTTTTATGTAATTTATTAAGGACAAAAAATGATGTAAATATGTTACATATTTTCAGTTATCACTTCTTTGTACCAGGTATATGGATGTTGCATAAACAGTTTCTCCATTTAGTATTATTTATTTCTGTTCTTCAGAACAATCGTTTAAAAATTTAAGCATTAGATAATATCTGGAACTTGTATATAAAAGCCAAATTTTTGATCATTAAGAGTATTTTTAAAATGAAGGTATTTTCTCAACTCATTTATTGGAATGGTACTTTGTGATCATAAACCATTTTTTGTTTATTAATAAATATTTTTTAATTTATTCTCCCTTCCTAAAGAATACAAGTCAATGATCAGATTGTGGAAGTGGATGGAATCAGCTTGGTGGGTGTCACACAGAATTTTGCTGCAACAGTTCTCCGAAACACCAAGGGCACAGTCAGGTAAATATGTGACTTCAGATATAAATATGTCATTTCAGATGGTTCCTTGATATATTGTAGCATTTTAGTTTTCTATAATTGTTCCTACAAGTATATGTGATAACAAAAAGGATTTATCTAAATGCTAAAACCTTGCCTTTTGCTTTTAATTTTTCCCTTACTGTAATTAGCTTATATAAGTGTTTAAAACTACAAAATATGATACTCTAGAACTATAATAAGATAAATGGGATTGCTACATGAGTCAATGTGATTCTTTACTGGGCTGTGTTAATATATGCCTTATTGCTAATATAGTAAGAATTTCTAGATAGATAGAATTGAGGTTTAATAAATGCAATTTTTAAATCTTTTTATTATTTTAAAGAATCAGTCAGGACTGATCTTTGGTGAACTCTTAACTTGCAATTTAATAAGACAGAGGGTACCTTTTGAGCCTTGAAATTTATATTCAGTCATGAGGTTCTGAAAGTATCTTAGAAAACAAACAAGACAGCAATCCTGAGCCATCTAAGTTCAAAGTTTTATTTGGCCATAGGCTACTTATTTTTTAATATAGTCTAGTTTGCTTATCTCTTATACTTTTCCATAAATCCTATGAAGGAACATATAAGAGGATGTTCTTTAGTATGTGTAATTATAAAAATGTTATAGTGTTACCCTTATCAAAAGGAAACTGCCAGATATTTTGAAAATATTGATGAGTTAACATTGTAGAAACAGGGTAACATTAGGACTTTATTGCAGCATGTTTTATATTGCACAAGCATGATTTTAAGTTTTAGAATTTAGACTTCTTCAGTTGGAAAGTATTCTTTAATGCTGAAGAGAATTTTAAAGGAACAGTCTCCAAGACTTTTCTGAGACTGTGTTGATGCTTCAGTAACACCTATAGTGCTGAGAAAGTATGTAAAATAATTAGGGGTATAGGAAAAAAATTGATGGATGCTCTCTCAGAACTTCAGGGGTGATCCCTCAGTAAAAGGATTGTCTTTTTGTAGTTTTCTGTCTGTTCTTAAAGCAACATTTGCCTGTGTCAGTTGTAACTTTTTTGGTTGGAAAGTGTTCATAGTTACTTGTAATCATAGCTGTCCCTTTCTTTCTCTTCATTTTTTTATTCTGTTACCATTTTAAGCCTTGTACAAGTTGCAACCGACTAAACTAGTTTCCCTCACTTCAGTCTTTTCCTTCTTTAATCTGTACTTCTCATCTTTACCCCTAATGGAGGAACATCATAGTTTTCAAACAGATGGAAGGCTCTCATGGAAGAAGGATTTAACCATCCTGTGTAACTCTACTAGTAGAACTCAACCTGTGGATAGACATAATTCTGAATACATCATCTCCCTCTCTTCTTCAGAAACCTTTGGGAACTCGCCATCTCGTGCAGAATCTAATCTCTTTATTCTGGTATTAAACATCTTTGCCCACCCAGTCTTACTACCTACTTCTCCTCACATTCATGGCAGGGTACTGCTATGATAGGATTGTCATCACCTTTTGGCTCGGACTTGTGAATTATTGTTTTTGTACTTTTCTTTCTCTCTGTCTAAAACATTCTCTTCTGAACATAGTGGTGGCTATTTGAGGGAGATGAAGACTGAGTGAAATGGGCAATAAAGACTGAGTGAAAAGGGGTCGATTCTCTGGTGGAGGATGGAGACTAGACCTTAGGTGTAATTATGACGAAGTACATATGGGTGTTGAATTGTAATGCTATACACCTGAAACTTATATGGTGTTTTAAACCAGTGCCACTTCAATACAACATTAAAAAAAACCTCTTCTGTTTAGAACCTACTTTTCTTGAAGAACATGTTTCAGCTCCTTTGCCCTCCTGGAAGTCCTCCTTGACCTCTCTATCCGTGGTGATCTTCTTCCTGAAAACACTCATCGTTTATACCACTTTTTTGACCTTGAGGTTATAGAACATTCTACTTTCATCTTTTAAAGACATCCATCTTATTTCCCCATTCACTTGGCAAAAATCTTGATATCAAAATGGTACTTTTTACCTCCTTTGTTCCCCAAAATTATTTTTCTAAGATTTATTCATTTATGCACACGAGAGTGGGATACGGGCCAGAGATGCGGGGAGTGAGAGGATTCTCTAGAGACAGAGTGGGGAACAGAACAGGCAGATTGACCGAAGCACACTGCTGAGGGGAGCAACGGGCGAGGCAGGAGAGGTCTGCTGTGCCGTGTGGGTTGTTTCCTGGCCGGCCAGGGATTGAACCCGTGCTGCAGAGACTGCGAATTACCTCGCAGTGCAGTGCTCAACCCTTTGTGCCACCAGGGAGGCCCCCCCCCAAATTATTTAAGCCTGTGTGAATTGAGTGAAATTATGTAAAATCCAGAACCTTAATTAATAAAATATAGGAGGGAAAAATATTAGAGATCAAAATTTTTATTTATTACCTGGAAATATATGTGAAATTGGTGCCAGCATTTGACTATTGATCAGTATCACACAATGCAATTCTACGACTTCACCCACAATTACAGAGAATCATTTTTATATCTGACATTTTAGCCTGCTTTATTTTTAATTGCTGTACCTGATTTTATGAACTTACAGTACCAATGAAGATCCCATTAGGATGCACTTTTAGCACAGTAGAGAAATCATAATACAAGTATTTTAGGATGATGGCTTCTAAGGGTCTTTATGTTTTTCAACACTACATCATTTGCAGAATTTTAAACAAATTAGCCTCAAACTAGGTTAGGTAAATGAGTGAGCAAAATCTCAGGCCTGGCTATTTTAATGATAATATTGACAATTAATACCTGTGATGCTGTTATGTTGATGATGTTAGTAGTTGATTAGGGAAAGGAATCATTTAGAAATTATGTAGCATGGTAAAACAGGAGAAAGATAACAACGGAAGGAGTGGTTTTGGAGGACTCAGATACAGTCTTCATCTTCCCATCACAGGGTATCACCTTGGTACCATACTCAGAAGCCCACATTATTTTGTGTGTGGTTGGGGGTCTAATAGTTGGGGTCTCTTTTTCTGCCTCATCATCTTATTCCTCTCTTCTCAAACCAGTATTAAATGGATATATTTTTACACTTGAACAGCTCAACCATTGAATACTCCCAGACTCCAATAAATTCAAGTAGAATTAAGAAATCCCTTTATTATTGTTCCTACAGCTGCAGCAACTACTGCTGCTACTACTACTACCACTATTTTAACAGCTTAAAGCAAAATACATTTATTGCCTCACTGTTTCTGTGTGTTTAGAGCCTGAGCTCAGATTAACTGAGTCTTTTGCCTCAGGTTGTCATAAGTCTGTAATCAAGTGTCAGCAAATACTGTTGTTTAATTTGAGACTGTGCAGATTCTCTTCCAAGATCCTATGGTTGCTGACTGAATCATGGTCCTTGCAGTTGTAAGACTGAGGCTTTCAGCTTCCAAAGTCACTGTTCTTTTTCATGTGGTCCCCCCATAATAGGACAGCTTTCTTCATCAAGACAATATGGAAAGACCAATATGGCAAGACCCTGCTAGTAGGATGAAGATCTACATGAGATACTAAAGTCATGAGCGCGACTTCCCATCACTTTTGCCATATTCTGTTGGTGGGGAGCTAGTCACAGGTCTCTCCACACTGAAAGAGATATAAGATGAGGAAAAGCCCTGAGTGCCACCTTAATTTCTTTCTATGATATATATAGGATGTAGGTATTAACATGTGTTTTTTAATATAAGAAAAAACTGGAAGTAAATCATTCAAATTGTTTTAAACACAGTCACTGTTCCCATATATATATATATATATATATATATATATATATATATATATATATATGCTTTATTGAGGTGACATTGGTTTACAACATGATTTCTCTTTCAGAGGTGTAGATTCTTCCTTTTAGGTGCTGTTACTATACCGCATCACCCCCAAAGCACCCAGAGTCCACCACCGTAGGCCCTTCCCAGTGTGCCCCCTTCTCATTCTGTTCTCCCTCTGCTCTCTGGTAGCCTACTTGCTACTATCAGTTATCTAGGGCTTGTTATTGTCTAATCCTTTGTTTTGTTTCTCTGTCTTCCACATACAAGTGATACCATCCTGTAATTGTCTCTCACTTTCTGACTTGATTTGCTTAGCATAATCCTCTCCAGCTCCATCCGTGTTGCCACAAGAGAAAAATGTATTTTGAATTAAAGTATAGGTAGCAGAGGTAAAATCTCAGAGCTATTTCTGTTACAAGCCATGAATAATATGCATTGTATTCACTGATATTTCTCTGGTCTTAATGCCAGGAATGGTCTCTCTCTAGTAATTATCAAATGAAGCCAGATGTTATGAATTCAGATTTGGCATAACTATAACAGATATATGAGTTTATGGAAGTGTTTTAATTTCTCTTTGACTCAATTTCTTTATCTATAAAATTGGCATCAAGTTAATACTAACCCCAAAGATTTGCCTTGAATGTCAATGAGTCAGAACATGTAATACATTTCAGTGAATGCCTGGAAAAGTTGAAACACAATCAATTATTAGTTATTATTATTTTCTGATTACTTATTAGGTATTCATGTAGATTGTTAGTTGTTAAAAAAAACAAGAAACATATAATAGTTGTAGCCATTTCTAACAAAAGTGCAGGATCTTATGCTATGCATTTTAAAATAACTTTTTTGTTGACTGTGTAATGTTTGTGTTTTTTAAATAAGTCATTAAAGTTATTTTTATATAAACTAATATATATCATAAAATACATTTTTATATCAGTTAATTTATTTTTAACTGAGGTAATATTGGTATATCCCCATCAGTTATTACTTCCACAGTGCACCCACCACCAACTCATCCACAGTCCACCACACCATAGACAATTGTGCTTCCTTCCCACATTGTTCCTCCCCTCCACCACCCCCTTGGGGCTTCAGTTCTGTATTCAGCTATCAAGGTTTTTCAACTTGTCTTTATCACATTAAGAACTAAAGGTAATGAATTCTCAATAACAAAAAGTTAAATTTCTTAATATAAAATTAAAAGCTGAGTGTTCTTTTCCTTTTACCACCTGTCTGAGTATGCAGAGGAAAGTAGTGTTAACAGCCTCTTTTTCGTTCTTTGGGAGGTAGCAATATAAATCTTTTCATTTCTTGATTTTTCAGTTTTAGATTAAAAAAAAAATCTTATGATTTGTTTGCTTGTTTATAAACCTTCGTCTATCTTTTTTTAAAAATTGAAACAATTTTGCAATAGTTTGGGCCTCCCTGGTGGCGCAGCAGTTGAGTGCTGGGCTGCGAAGCTGCCCTCAGCCTCTGTATAGCCGGTTCGATCCCCGGCCACTGGCGAGGGTCCCACATGGCGCACAGACCTCTCCTGCTGCCCACTGCTCCCCTCAGCAGTGTATTTCGTCAGTCTGCCTGTTCTGTTTCCTGCTCTGGCTCTGGTGAATTCTCTCACCCTCCCACGCTTCTGATTGTACTCAATGCTTGTATAAATCAATCAATCAATCAAAAAAAATTTGCAATAGCTTGTAGCATTTACTTTCTCTTATAAAACTATACTTGTGTTCAGAACATTTTACATAGATTAATTAAAACAGAACCAGTAACAAACATTTACAGTGTTATGGCTATGGAAATATTATTCACTGTGGACTCTGGTATTGTTATTATTGAATTGATAAAAAATGAAATGTATTATTATGTCATTCAATCTTTGCCTCGCTATGAGAAAGACAGTTCAAGGCATCAGGTTCTAACAGAACCTGGCTTTTTTAGCCTTCTTTATTTCCTCTGTTTCATACATACCTGTTAGTATGTCTATAAGTTAATTATTTTGTTTTACTATTTGGATTAAGTACAGTATTTGACATTCAAAATCCTTTTCTCTCAGAATTAGGAAGACATTGTTCATTGTCTTTTAATATCTGCAATTAATAATGAGAAGTTTAATGTTAACCTGATTCATAGTCATTTATGTTTTTTTCCCCTTTTCTCTTGTGAATACTTTCCCCCTTATCATTGGGTTTTTGAAAGTTTATGAGGCTGTAACTAGATTGGGGTATGTGTGTGTGTGTGTGTGTGTGTGTGTGTGTGTGTGTGTGTGTTTAATTCTGCTTGGGACTCAATCTGAAGACTTGGTTTTAGAAAATTTTCTCTTAACATTTTTTCTCCTCTATTTCTTCTTCACTGCCTTGTTTCTTTTTTCAAACCAGTATTAAGTAGGGTTTAGATATCCTGAACATATCCTCTAGCATCTTTTCTCTTAGTGTTGCTGTCTGGGTACATTTTTGCTAATATGTTCAAAGACTTTTCTTAATTTTATCACCCAGATCACCAACTTATTTGTAAGCTATGGTCTTTCATATTTTTAGCTGTTCTGGCCTTAAATTCATTTTCCTTTTTAGATTTCTAGTTCTCCCCTCTCTTGTCCAAGCTTAAGATTAGTATATCCAACTTCCTATTTTCCATCTTTATGTGGCTATCTAGAAGACACAACTTAAATATGTTCAAAGTATTAACCTTTATTTGTACCATTCCCTAATTCCTGCTCCTCTGAAAATATACATGATGTTTACTTGTCTGATTTCTTCATTTTATTTTATTTTTGTTTTTTTTTTTAAGATTTTATTTTATTTGTACAAGAACCTGGGTGCAGGCCAGAGATGTGGGGGTGAGAGGATTCACCAGAGACAGCAGGGAACAGAACAGGCAGAAGGACCAAAATACGCTGCCGAGGGGAGCAGCGGGCGAGACAGGAGGGGTCTGTCACACCATGTGGGTTGCTCCCCGGACGGCGGGGAGGCGGGGATCGAACCAGCACTGCAGAGGCTGCGGACAGCTCCACAGTGCTGCGCTCAACTGCCTGTGCCGCCAGGGAGTCCCCTTTATATATATTTTTTAAGATTTATTTTATTTTTTTTAAAGATTTATTTATACAAGAACTGGGGTACAGTCGACTCAGATAAACTATGTAAAATAAAATGTCTCTAGGGGCCTCCCCTGGTGGCGCAGCGGTTGAGCGCTGGGCTGCGAAGCTGCCTGCAGCCTCTGCAGCACCGGTTCAATCCCCGGCCACCGGCAAGGGTCCCACATAGCGTGCAGTCCTCTCCTGTCGTGCCCGCTGCTCCCCTCAGCAGTGTATTTCGTCGGTCTGCCTGTTCTGTTCCCTGCTCTGGTGAATTCTCCCGCGCTTCTGACTGTACCCAGTGCTTGTATAAATAAATAAATCTTAAAAAAAAAAGAGAAGCCCCTCAAAATGAGATTCTCCCACCTTTGAAAAAAAATAAAAAAAAAAATAAAATGTCTCTAAAGTTTAGGGTAATTCCTGTCAGAGAAGATATAAATTAGAATAAAGAAGGGTGCCATCACAGATTCATGGGAGGGTGAGAGAATTCACCAGAGACAGAGTAGGGAGCAGAACAGGCAGACAGACCAAAGATACTGCTGAGGGGAGCAGCGGGCGAGACAGGAGACGTCCGCTGAGCCATGTGGGAATCTCCCTGGCCAGCCAGAATCGAACCAGTGCTACTGAGGCTATGGACAGCTCCACAGCACGGGGCCCAACCCGCAACACCACCAGGGAGGCCCTAAAGATTTATTTATGCATACAAGAGCTGGGGTACAGGCCAGAGGTGTGTGGGGGTGGGGGTGAGTGGATTCACCAGAGACAGAGTGGGGAACAGAACAGGCAGATTGACCAAAGTACACTGCTGAGGGGAGCAGCAGGCAAGTCAGGAGAAGTCTGCTGCACCATGTGGGTTGCTCCCTGGCCGGCTGGGGGATCGAACTCATACTGCTGAGGCTACCAATAGTTTTATAGGTTGTGTCTTAACCCCTTGCGCCACCAGGCAGAATCTTCTTTTTAAGTCTCAATTCAAAAATTACTTTTTCAGTGAATGAGCTCTTCTCGTATTTTTTTCTGTTGTTCAGACCCCAACTCAGTGTTTTTTAAAGTGCCATATTTTTTACATAGCATTCATCTAATGGTCCTGTTATGGTACTCCACTCCTTTTGTTAACTCTCTTGGTTAGTCCTCTATATCTTTGACCCCTGTGTAAATGGTATGATGATTATAGAATGAAAGAAATAATGATGTGTAACTTCCAAGGCGTGGGTCTTTTGGATCACTGGATCTGGAAAAAATCCAGCTGCCATATTGAAAAGACTTTCCAACAACCTTCTGGAGAGGCCCACAAAAGGAAGAACTTAGGCCAGCCAACAGCCAGCATCCACTGCAGCCATGTAAGGGAGACATCTTGGAAGAACAACCTCCAGACTCAATAAAACCTTCAGATGACCACAGATCCGGCCAATATTTGGTTGAGCTTCATGTGAAGCACCAATTCAAAACTGCTCGATTAAGCTTTTCCCAAGTTCTTGACTCAGATAAACTATGTAAAATAAAATGTCTCTAAAGTTTAGGGTAATTCCTGTCAGAGAAGATATAAATTAGAATAAAGAAGGGTGCCATCACAAATTCAACAGATATTTTAATTATTACCTAATATTATAAAGAATTTTATGCTAATACAATTTAAAATAAATTGTTAAATGTCTTATAAGACAATACTATGAAAAAAGTACCAAAGCTCACTCAAGATAATACTGTGTGTATGGATATATATGAAGGTGAATTTAGAGTTAAAGCTTTCTAGTAAATTAAATTCCAGATCTAGTTTGTTTTACTGGTGAATCTTACTAAGTATTAGGGGAAGTATTACCAATTCTATACAAAATTCTTTAGAACACAAGAGAGAGGACATGTCTCAACTTACTTTTATCAGGCCAGTATTACCATCGTACCAAAGTCATAAAAAACTATTAAAATCAAAATTGCTATATACCAAAATTCCCCATGAGTATAGATAGAAAAGTAAGTAACAAAATTTTATCAGATTGAATTCAGGAATCTATAAATAGATAATAGATTATGGCCAAGTGACATTTATCTTTGGAATGTATAACTGAATTAACATTGAAAAATCAACCTATGAAATTTTCAATACTAAAAGAATAATGGAGAAAAGTCATACAGTTCTCTCAGTAGCTGTAGGTTAAAATAACTCTAAAGAAACTTGAAATATAAGTGAATTTTCCCAGTGTAATAAATAGTATCTAGGTAAAACCTGCAGTTAATCTCATGCTTAATGGTTAAAGGTTAAATGCTTTCCTTTTAGTATCAGAACAATGCAGTGTGTCCAGTTTCACCACTTCTACTGAGCATTGTCCTGGAGGTCATTACTGATTCAGTGAGGCAAGAGTAGGAAATGGAAAACACAGAAATTGAAAAGGAAGTAAAACTGTTTACAAATGGCATGTTTTTCTACATAGGAAATCCTAGGAAACCTAGAAAAGGTGCTGCTAGAAGTAACAAGTGAGTCAAACAAGGTTACAGGACAGGAGGTAGGTTAATGTAGACAAATACTTCCATTTCTTATACTAGTAACAATAAAGAATTGAAAATTCAGATTAAAAACATTTATGATAGGGCCTCCCCGGTGACGCAGCAGTTGAGCGCTGGGTTGCGAAGCTGCCCGCAGCCTCTGCAGCGCCGGTTTGATCCCCGGCTGCTCCCTGGCCACCAGAGGAGGGTCCCGCATGGCACGCAGACCTCTCCTGCCGCCCGCTGCTCCCCTCAGCAGTGTACTTCGGTCCTTCTGCCTGCTCTGCTCCCCGCTCTGGCTCTGGTGGATTCTCTCACCCTCCCGCGCTTCTGACTGTACCCAGTGCTTGTATAAATAAATAAATAAATAAATAAATAAATAAATAAATAAATAAATAATTAAAAATAAATTAAAAAAAAACAAACATTTATGATAGCATCAAAGCCTTGAAATACTTAATTGGGGATAAATATGACATCACATGCTGAAGACTTAAGCAAAATATATCTGAAAGAAAATAAAGATAGCTTAAATCAGTAAAGTAGTACACTTGTTCAATGATAAGATCACCCAATATTGTTAAGATTCACAAATCTGCAGAGTAAGCAGTCTAAGTGAAAATCTCACCAGGGTTGTTTTGTTGTTAAAATTAACATTTTTAAGAAATGAACAAAGTTGAGGAACTTTCACTGCCTGGAAATGAAAGCGGTCTAGTTTAGGCAAAAGGATAATAGTATAGATTAATCATAGCTTTTTTTTTTGAATAGATTAATCAAACTGACATAAATCGCTTTTTTACAAACACACTAAGGTTTTTCAGTGGGGGGAATTATCATCCTCTAAACAAAGGGTGCTGTAACAATTGAGTAACAATTTTTAAAAGGCAAAAACGCCTCGTAGTGTATATAAAAATTAAGATTGATCATAAACCTAAGTGAAATAACTAAAACCATAACATTTTTAGAAAACAGGTACAAATCTTTATGATTTTGGGTTAATTAAAGATCTTTTAGGTCATATAAGCAGGAAATGTAAGAGAAAGAAATGATAAACTGCATCAAAATTTAAGACATTTGTTCTAAAATACCCTTAAGAAAGTGAAAAAACAAGCTACAGATTGAATATTTGCAAAACAATTATCTGATAAAGGGCTGTTATTTAGAAGATATGAAAAACTCTTGTAATTCGTAAGATATAAACCCCTATTAAAATGTGCAAATCAATTAAAGAGACACTTCAGAGAAGAAGATATATAGTTAAGTGCATGAAATGCTGCTCAACATCATTAATCACTAGGAATGTGTAAATTAAATCCTAGTGGGGTATAGGATGACTGGAATTTAAAAGATGAAGATATAGGGCATCTTTAGGAATACAAAATAGCACAGCAACTTTGCAGAATAATTTGGTAGTTTTATATAAAGTTAAACATATACTTGCCACACCAGTTAGCAGTTCTACTCTTAGCTATTTACTAAAAAGCGGTGAAAACATCTGTCTCCCCAAAGACTCATATTTTCATGTTCATAAGAGCTTTATTCCCAATAAAAACTAGAATCAACTCAAATGACCTTTTAAACTGATAAATGGATATACAATTATATTTCATACAGTGAACCATTTCTCAATACAAAGGATTGGACTTCTAATATTCAACATAATGTAAGACTTTCAGAACTATTATATTAAGTAAAAGAAACCATACACAAAAGCCTTTACCCTGCTAAACTCCACTTAAAACGGCCAAGGTGAAAAAGGGAACATTTTTGAGATGACAAAAATGTTCTATGCAGTGTTCTGTATATATAACTATGTATGTATTTGTCAAAGCTCACATATTACACAACTTGAATTTGGTGAATTGTATTGCATATGAATCTGGCCTCAGTAAAACTTATTTTTTTAAATGTGTGATAATAGTTACAATTGACTTAGCTCCATGCTAACTAATTATAATGATGGAGGTGGTGATTTGGAAAGAAGCACTATGACTCTTTGAAAAAGGCACTGTAGTCAAGCAGAATTTCCCTAAGATATGTAGCTTTTATTGTGCCATATAAAGTTAATTTTAAAATACTTGATTTTAACCTAAAAAAATTACATTGTATGAAAGTTCTTATGTCTGAACCCTTTTCCTTATTCAAACATGGATTTGCAACATAATTTATAAGAGCTCATGTTTCTTCCCTGGCCCAACCCCTCCTGCAGCTATAAGTGGGCCCTTCTTTGTCTTGTCACCATGTACCTGACATGGATAGTTTACCTAATGCTTCATAATTTATTATTCAAAAATTTGGTGACTTGAAACACCAAAATTTCATTCTGTCAGTTTCTGTGAGTCACTTTCAGGGATGCCTCACAACTGGAACCTGGCTTCCCCAGGGGGAGTAATCCAAGAGAATGCCCAAGATGGAATCTGCCATCTTTATATAACCTCATTTCTGAATGGCATTCTGAGTGATTTGCTAAAAGTGAGTCAACAAGTCTATCACACACTCAAGGGGAGAAAATTTCACAAGACACATGTATCAGGAACCAGAGAACACTTGGGCCTATCACAGAAGGCTGCCTGTTCTGTGGTGATCATAATAGTAGTGATCAGTTGAAAGACTGGACAAATGGACAGGCAGACAGGCAGACAGATTAATGTTATACAGCAGGATTTATTTGCTTAATGCTTATGCCCTATCTTAAGAAGAACACTGAAAATCCTGAGATAAAAAAGACTAGTCAGAATGGTAATTGGTCTCTTCTCCCTTCTATATAGAAAAGTGAAAGATTCTACAAATTCTTTCCTAAAAAATAGAAAATTTTTTTAAATACATGGTAATGATCATAAAGCACTTGAAAGAGTGAACCGCGGGAAAAATTTTCTTTTAAACTCCAGACAGCCATCTTAGTACTGAGTGTCCTAGGAAAGTGCGTTCACATTGGTGTACAGCCCTGTGTGTGATTCAGAGGCACAGGGTCACAACTCTTCAGATGGATGTCACCACATCACACTCATCACCAGTGTACCCACAGTTAAAAAGCTTTGGCATTCAGAGTGAAACTATAAAATGTAATGAAACATAAATGACAAACTTTTTATTAAAGTGTTTAAAAAGCACCACGTGACCTTGTAATTAAAGACTCTAGTAAGAGTAGCTCTTATGTATCTATCTTTCTTTTTTAAAATTTATCATTCACATGTATTATACAGTAAATATTTATTTAAAGAAGATGTGAATGAAAAAATTGACTACTTAAGAACTAGTAGCTATATAACTTTTCCTTTTTCCATTAGCTAATTCCACATTAAGAATTTTAAAGTATTGGCATCATTTAAGTGCTATTTTTGACTAGAATATCACTTGTATTACAATAACATGTCTGAAAAACAAGGCACTCATGAATCGTTTTTTGACATAAACTTCTCACATCATTCACACAGAACATGTAGGATCTTTAACTTCAATTCAGCAAATTGTGAATGCAATTTTATAGTTGTTTAGTTTTTCTTTAATAGCTCTCCAAAGAATTCAATAAATTAATCAGATGAATCC
Organism: Talpa occidentalis; assembly: GCF_014898055.3. Lineage (NCBI taxonomy): Eukaryota > Metazoa > Chordata > Mammalia > Eulipotyphla > Talpidae > Talpa > Talpa occidentalis. Next base: position 85,830,263 of record NW_026555331.1, read on the forward strand.
CATATAATTTAATCATGTAAGTTCCAAAGGACAGTACATGGATGTGGGTTGGTCTGATAATAGATGAAAAGAAAAGGAAAAATTAATATATCTGAGTTTGCCTGTCGTATCTCACTTAGCTTGAAGGGGAAAATGGATAGTTCTTCTGAACTATCTGAGAATGGATAGTTCTTCAAGTCACATGGATACAAGATAATTGTTTGAAACACTAGAAATAAGCCTTGCTAAAAACATATACTAATTATAGATTTTAGTTTTAGTATTGTCATTGTTTATCAATCATAAGACTAGGAAATAATAATTCTTAATTTAAATATCATTACCGTTTGGTTTCTGTTATAGCTTATAGCTTATATAGCTTGGTTTCCTTATAGCTGAAAATAACAGACCACACCATTGTTTTTTGAAACAGGAAATTTTTTTTGTGATAAGAAAAATGTTTTTCTTACAAGAACTTTAAATTTAGAAGCAAGTTGATTTAACTACATTTATTATCTTAATGATAATTTCTAAATATAACTCATAATTGTGCCGAAGTGTCTGTTGATTTGGTCACATATATTTAGAGGGACTGATTGTTGCTATTAATCAATTTATTTTTGACAATTTAAAAAATTCAACTTAAAGTATCATGTCATTCATACTTTATATTTCAATAGCAACTAAAATTAAGGTTTTCAGAACACACTTTGGTGTGTTTTATACTTTCCCTGTGGCTGACTCAAAAAGTCTACTTTATTTGCAAGGCTAGTGTGATCAAATAAGAGGTAATTGGGACAGTATATACAGATAGTACTTTTAATGCACTCGATCCTACATAGATGTGAACATACCACCTGGGTAAAAACAACAGTGAACATTATAAAACACTCTAAGCACCAGGTACTTAGTTACACTTTTATATGGATTATATAGTAATTATTTGTTGTAGTCATTATATTCATTTTACAAATATAGAAACTAAGGATTAGAAATATTAGTACATTCAAGGGTACAGCACCAGTAAGTGATATTTATGGTTCAGTGGAGTCATCCTTCCAAAACCATTTTTCCCTTTTGCAAACTTTTTTATCATAGAATATATCTTTTATATTATCATATATGTACTCTGAATCCATAATTGACATAATAACCTTACTTAGAAATTTTCATTTTCTGCTCAATTCTACATATGATAAATTGTACACAAACTATTATAGGCTATAAGGTGCAGCTTAAAATTCAGCTAGTTATTTAGAACATATAAAAGGTAATTTGAATATTATATAGTTTTTAAAAGGGAGATTTTTATCTGTTTTGTCATAGTAATTATAGTAATAGTGCCTTAAGGTCCTTTTTTATCTAAAGCATATTTTATTCTTTTATCACTCCTTTTTTAGATACATGGGGGCAGATACTAATTTTCACATGAGGAAAATTAGACAGAGCATAGTTCAATTCCACTTCTATGTACTTTCTCTCTCTGGACTATACTTATGAGGTTGGCATTCTGTTATTGCAGATCTGGATTACAAGGTCTTAAGATGTGTGTAGATGGGTGTTATAACATTATCCAAATTAGCTGTCTGAGTGAAGAAATATGTTTACTTTAATGTAACACTTTCAAAGTAAATGCAGAGATGCACCGTGTTCATGGATGACTTAATATTAAGATGAGAGTTATCCATAAACAGATCTATAGAATCAAATTAATCCATAATCAAATTTTTAAGGGAACTGATAAATTGATTTTAAAATTTATATAGAAATATAAGTAAATCAGAGTAGTCAAAATAATTTTGAAAAATTTATGCAGAGTTGGAGCACTCCCCTTGCCTAGTTTGAGGATTTATTATATTTCAAGATTCATAGGGCAGTGTGGTTTAGGCACAAGGATTAGTACATTAATGGAATAAATTGGAAAGTCCAGAAATCAGAAATATATGGTCAATTGATTTTCAACAAATGTGCCAAAGCAATTCAATGGCAGTAATGAATAGTCCTTCAACAACAGTGTTGAAACAACTGATCATCCATTTGAAAAATAATGAAACTCCACTCTTACCAAACTTTGTATATGAAATAGCTCTAACAAAAATAAAAAATATTAATACCTTAAGAAAAAAATGGGGACAAAAACCATCATAACCCTGAATAAGGCAAATATTTCTTTAATAGGCACAGATCTTTTAAATAGTGATAAAGTTCGTTGGGCCTTCTCCTCACTTTGCTCAAAGGACTCTGGTAGGGGAATATGGTTGCTTTGGTGGTGGGGGTGGTGTGGTATCATACATCTGAAGGGATATGAGCCTATCCTTCTAAGTCATAGTAATCAGTATTATCTTAATACAAAACAATACAATTTTTGAAAAAGTATACTTGCTTGAAATACACAATTAAGAAAGTGACAGGTAAGCCACAGATTGAGAGATGATAAAAAATACACACTTAATCTGTGTGCATGTATAAATATATATAAATGCATCAAACACACACACACATATGGGTATACATTGGGAATATATAAAGAACCAGTTCAAGTAAATAACAAAAAAAAAAACAACCAGTTTTTTTAGTTTATTAATTTTTGCATAGAAGAACTGGGGTGTAGGCCAGAGGTATGGGGGCTGAAAGGACTCACCAAAGAGTGGAGAGCAGAACTGGCAGATTTACTAAAATATACTGCTGAGGAGAGCAGCAGGAGAAAGGAGAGGCCTGTTACACAATGTGTGAGTTAACTCCCTGGCCAGGGATCAAACTCAGGCCATAGCTGTGATAGCAGTGAGACTTAACCTGTAGGCCACTGGGGAGGCCCCACAATCCAGTTATTTTATTTTTTTAAAGATTTATTGATTGATTGATTTATACATACATACATACAAGCACTGGGTACAGTCAGAAGTGCGGGGGGGTGAGAGAATTCACCAGAGCCAGAGCAGGTTGCAGATCAGGCAGACTGATGAAGTACACTGCTGAGGGGAGCAGCGGGCAGCAGGAGAGGTCTGCGCACCATGTGGGACCCTCCTCTGGTGGCCGGGGAGCAGCCGGGGATTGAACCGGCTCTGCAGAGGCTGCGGGCAGCTTTGCAACCCATTGCTCAACCGCTCTCGCCACGGGGGAGGCACAATCCAATTATTTTAAATGGGCAAAAGATTTGAAAAGATATTCCACTAAAGAAATATATGAATGGTCAACAAATGTGTGAAAAGTTACTTAATATCATTTGTCAGCAGAGAACTGAAAATAAAAAACATTGTAAGATATCATTAGATACCTAATTAAATAACTAAAATTTTAAAAAACATTACTAAGTATTGGTGAGGATGTCAAGTGATGAGTTGACAAAGTGCAATGAGATATTCCATTGATAAAAAGGAACTGATTACTGGTGCTTGCAACAACATAAATGAGTCTCCAAAATATTATGGTAAGCCAAGGAGCTGGACACCGTGATTTTCATGTATAGAAACCTCTAATATGGGCCCAGAGTGAGAATGATCTACTAGAAAAGGAAATTATATAATTTGGATTAATGAAAATGCTCTAGAGTTTACTTGATGTGGTGATTACAAGTTTATACATTTGTAAAGTGTACCTAACTATACTTTTAAAACAGATGTGGCCTGTTTTAAATTATAAATTGTGTGTAAATTATACCTGAGTGAAGATGAAAATAATGGTATTTATAACTTTTATATTTATTTAATTCCCAAAGGAAATTAATAAAGAAATGCCCAACCATAATATCCAAGTTATGTCCTATTTGAAACTGCATAAATATATTTCTAAAAATACATTTAACTACAGTTATCTAAATATAAATATTTTGGCTTTTAATGTGTTTGTGCAACAAATGGGGGAGTATGTCATTTAAAAGTATGATTGAATGTAGCAACATTTTATAATCAGGAAAATCTCAATTATAAAAGCAAAATTAAACATTCACATTCAAAATAATAAAGTTAACTGATTTATGTATAGACAATAATGATAGAGATATTTTTATTTTTAGAAAAAATAGGACCATATGTTAATGTGTAAAATGTTAAATGTTGAATATTTTGATTGCAAAACATCCTATTGATGAGGATATATCACAGGTGTCTGTAGTTTGCAGTAAGTAAATGACATTACTGTTTTTTCCTTACCTAAATTAATGTCAAAGATTTTTCCCTTTGTCCCTTTATTTTTTGAAGCTATACCCTTCCTCATACCATCTCTTTCCAAAAGTCAATTAATTAACCTCCTTGTCTTCTTTTTTGTTTTTCATTTAAGATACAAGGTCCACATTTGTTTCCTCTTCTTTTTCTTATTTTCTAAGTTATAGTAACTTAGCAAATGCCTGCCTATTAATTTACCCTCTCTATATATGTTATACCTCAAAATGTTTTTGAAGTAGCTTTGTATTATAAAGAGAAAAGTATTATGCAAATGATTATTAAGTTCAATGGTTTAAGAAATGAGTTTGCAACCAATTTGTAAGGCATTGAAACTGTGTAAAGTACTGTAGAATAGACTATATCTTTTTTTCTTCTCAAAATAACATTTTTATAGTCCTTTACTTTTTCCCTTTCTTTTCCTCTAGGCTTTATCTGAAGAAATTGCTCTGCTCACCTTAGTTTCCTCCCAGCATGCCCTTTGAACTCTATAGGTGATATTTTTTGAGGCTCGATGGACCTTCAGGAGATACCAAACTTTGTTACTCTTCTTATCACTCCTTTTTGCTGGAAAGTCTAATTATATTAGTCCTCTTTAACCTTTCTACAGATTTGTCATTGGACGAGAAAAACCAGGACAAGTCAGTGAAGTTGCCCAGTTAATAAGCCAGACACTGGAACAAGAAAGACGCCAGAGAGAGTTGCTGGAGCAACACTATGCCCAGTACGACGCAGATGATGACGAGGTGAGGCAAATTTGGAAGTGTTTTTCCCCTAAATTACTGCTTTATAAAACTCCTTTCTGGACAGCAGCGTGACAGAGTCTTTGTACTTTCTCAAGGGCGATACGTCTGCATATAATCTCACCTAAAAGATACATACTTCCATTTGATATTAAGTTATGAAGTGTGAAAACTTTGGAGTAAAATGCATCATCTTTTACCACCAAAAATATAAAGAAATTATTTGAAAGAAAAATGGATAAAAACACAAAGTGAACAGTATTTGTTTTTATTTTGGGAGGTGATTTTTTTCTTTCTGTGCTTTATATTTACAGAATTTTGTCCCAACTTTCCTACAATAAGTATGTAATGCTATTTCAGAAAATCAGTAGATATTTAAATGAAAAAACATACATACACAAACCTACACAGAAAAGTACTAAAATTTTCTGAGTGTTTTCAAGTCTTTTTTTTTCCCCCAGGAAGAGAAAGTTCTTTGGATCTGTTCAGTATGATTTGTGCTAACATAATGCAGAACAAAGCTTTTCCACTAGCGCATATTCCACAGAGTAGATACATATTGGAATAATTTCACATCCTGCTCTCTGTAGAAGATCAAGTAAATGAATAGAGGCTAACCCCCAAGTGAAAACGGCTCTCCGGAACCCTTGTGTGTTTTAATAGAATACAGATGTGGTTCTATTTCTAATGTAAATGCCAAATGTACATTGATATAATGGGACAACATACTTTATTATAAGCATGTTTGAACATGCATATGTTTCATATTGGCATGTCCAAAGATCCATCAACAAAGTAGTTATAGTATTTCATACTCTATAAACATAATAAATATTCAGGTAAAACATATTTTTTTCTACCAACTGATGGAAGGACAGCGTACCTTCAAATGCTCAACCTTTACTCACCTTAATATATTCTTTTAACAGAACTTTTTTTATTGGTTTCTAGCCAAGACATAGTGAAGATGAGTAAACAGACATTCATATTTTTCTCATGTATCTTTATTCTGGAATGTTTAAGCCCAAATGTATATTAATTTTCTTCTATTTATATTATACTGAGGATATAGTCTCCATTTCTTATAGTAGAAAATTTAAATGATATATCAGTTAACTTTTGATCAAAAAGTAATACATTTAGAATCTTTATGTAAATGAATTAGTCTCTTAGAATTTTATTTTACTTGATTTAGCTTTTCACTTGCAGAGTCCATTTGAAATGTTTAATGTTTTCTCATTGTACTGAGATGTTATATATGAAACTATGTTGTCTTGGCTTTTAAAAAAGTGAATTCCTCAAGCATTTCAACTTTCATCTTGCCTAGTTTTCAATTCTTTGTACCAGTATTTTGTTTTTTTTTATCAAAGACCCTAATTTTCTTTGGCTATAAGCCTGTTTCAGAATTGTAGAATCTGTCTCTGCAAGTTTGGTCTTTGCCTGCTCACTCTGCTTAAAAAGATTTTGGATCTAAGGTTGAGGGGTCTATTGGTGACATCAAGTGACAGAAGGTGAAGCCAAGCTTTCTAGTTTCTTGTCATCCTCAGTGTCTTTGCATTTAGAGGTCAGCATTTGAGCTAAATTACGTAATCCTTCCCAGCTTCTAACTTTCCATGAGTCTATGAAATAAAACATCAAGGCTAAAAAGAAAAGAGGAAAATGTGATAGTTGTTTAAGGCTACCCAAGTGACATTTTGAGATTTCATAGCAGTGACTTCTGTTATATTGAGGAATTGATCAGATGTTTCCCCAAAAGTTTTCAATTCAAGCCTCTAAGCATTTTTTTTGATATAAGATTTCCCCTAATTTAGTAATTTAAATAAATGCAAAAGGTATATTTCTTACTCAACATTTATACTGACACATATATCATTTGGATTTTTTTTTTTGTTTTACCAGTTTTTATAAGAAAAACAGAGTTGATTTTCTACTGAGCAAATATATTTAGGGGTAAGGGAGATAAATAAGCATTCAGTGCTAGGAAATTTGCAAGGAACCATTCTTACATGATTCCATGTAAGCTTTGCAGAAGCCAGAAAAGATTCATTTTTTTTTTCTTTCTAATTGTAGCAACTGAGATTTTTCTAGTTGTATAGCTAGTAATTGGCAAATTGGGGTGTCTTCCCTGCTCCTAAGCCTGATTTTTTTTGCAGTACACTGTTGTTTTGTGGTAGAGTAAACTGATGGGTCTGTTTGTATTCAAGCACACACAAAGTAACTGGGTAACAAGATATTGTGAAAGGGATTCCTGTTTTTGGTTATGGAGTTTCTTGAAGTACTTATATGCTCTGTGATTGTTATATATTTCTAATAATGGGGGAATCAAATAATTAGAGAATTATTTTACTGTAGATATATCCTCTTTATAGAGATAAAAAGGAATAATCATTGCATATAGAATTATTTTACCAAAAATTATAGTTTTGCTTTAGGTTAATTTTTTTTTTTTGGTCTACAAGTTGTAGACATCATAGAAATCAGTTGCTTGCCACTCTGTTACCTTCACTTTATTAAAAAAGTTGAGGATTTTTCTTTTGTCTCTTCTCTGACTTTGTTTCTCCTTTCTTTTGTGTTCCACACTGCCTCACCAAAACCTGGCTCAGTAAAATCTACCCCTAATTTTTTGTGCACAGAAGAGATAAAAACTACACAAATAATGAAGATTGAATCTAATGCTCCCAAGTATAATTGTTATATTCTTTTGCATTTATTTAAATGATTAGAGGAAATCTTGTATCAAAAAAAAATCTTCAGGGGCTTGAGTTGAAAATTTGGGGGGATGAATGTGAACAAATTCACAGGACAGATGAAAACTGCACAAACTGGTCCATCTCCTGGACCAGCCAGGAAAACCTTTCATTAGCTGCAGAGCAATCATGTCCATCCAACTAATTTCCAGCACCAACACTTAAATTATTGTCTAACTTGAAAGACAGACGTCACTTTTTGTGTTCAGATCATCCAAGGTTGATTCTAGTTTGGAACTCATTACCTTCATATAAGGAAATTTCTGCTTGAATTGCCTATATGGAAAACAATGAAATGTGAAAAATATATCCTGAAATTATAAAAATACGGTGGTCCTTGTCAGAACCATACTTAGTATTACGAACACTTTGTCAAACTGTGTATGCTTAGATACACCTGTTTTAATACTCTAGGAAATTTTAAGGTATATGCAAATAGAATTTGAAATATATAGATAATCCCTAAATTCTATTTAAATCCCTGCATTTTCTGTTTTTTCTTCCAAATATTTATCTAGAAGAATTTAAAATAAGCTAACAGCCATTTCAGTTTTAATTGCATTCTTATTCTTCACTCTCCATTAAACATTCTGATTTTTTAAAAAAGTTAAAATGACTCTACCTAAATGCAGAAAAATAAAAGGGAGGATCCTAGAAAGACGAGGTAGTTAAAATGTGCATTATTGAAAAAATTTAAATATAGATCTGAATATATCTGTGGTTGTGGTTGGTAATTACATTTCTGGATTTAATAAAATTGCTGTTCATTTCTTTTTCTTTCTTTTTTTTAAACAATCTGAAAGGTAACCATGGAGGATTTCAGTAAGCCCCTCAGACAGTCAGCACTGTCCCACGAAATTCTAGGGGTATGGTAATTTTTTCAACTAGATTTTAATTTTCAATAACAAATTAATCTTCTGTCATACTCCACAGCTATAAGTATTTAGCCTTTTGGTGGTGGGATGATGTAATTCTGTGTTCCGTAAGTTATGATGTATGTTATGGGTGTCTGTTTTTATTAAAGAGCTTTTTTATGCAGTTTGAAATGCTTTGGACTCAAACTGGAAATAAAATACCAACTGGTACTTAGAAAATACTTATTCACTTAAAATGAACTATTTTACATTCACTTTAAAAAATGATTATTTTCCTCTTAAAATATCCTTTCGATCTTAATATTTCTTATTTTTTTAATCTTATATTTTAAAGTCTTAGTTTATAGACAGCATTTCAAAGTCTCCTTAGGCAGTAGGTCATGATGAGGTTAATCATCATTCTGAAAACTGAGATCATTCTCTTATATTTTATAAATTATTATATTTTATGGTTTCATCTTTCATAATTTGTTTCATCACTGGACATTAGTATCTTTATAACCAAATTAAGACAACATCAGTTTATTTTTTTAAATCTTTGTAAGTACTGGATACTTTTAGATATGCATTTTTGTTGCTTGTATTAACATTGCAATAATTAGAAGCAGAATTATGATGGAAGCTATGGTTTGCATAAATGTTAAAAGGTTTACAAAAAATACAATTTTTGTGTGAAAAGCTTTAAAAGGATAACATGAAATTTGATTCATGCTATTTGCTGTTCCTGGTTGGAGACAGCTTGTGTTGTATGAACAAATGATTGCGATTATTATGGATGACCTTTTAATAATGTGAAGTTAATAATGTTAATTGGCTTTATATTGTGTTTATAATGTTGGGAAACTAAGAATGGGGTATTCGATCATTTTCAAAGGTGTGTGTTACAGCAAGCACTGCCATGTTAGTGTTTTTTCTATCCGTTATCACTAGGCTCTCTCTTTAGTGGAGAATTAGCCACCTCTAATTTTTGTTATCAACCATTTTAGAACACTGTGGCTGAATTGCAAGGAGTGTCTGGCAACTGCAATAATAATAACAACTATTTCATTAAGGTTTGTTTTTTGATGGAAAATGCTTATCCGTACCTTCCTGCTTCATGTGTGACATTAAATATTCTATGTGTCTTATTAACTAGCTTTATATCCTGAAGAGCTTCTCTAGAGCTGTGCATTTTATATGTTGAAAAATATAAAGCATATTTGAAAAATAATATTTAATTCTGAAGCATAGCACATATTTAGACATAAGTAGTATAGTTTGTACTCACTTCCTAACACTTAACCATGGATGTTTTTTAACCCATAACCCTAAATAATTTGTGATTGATATTAAGAGGGGAAAAAGTGGGCATGTGATGTTTATACGAAACAGTATACACCATGACTGATATTGTGTTTAAATTCAGTGATTTTTTTCATTGAGAAAAAGCTGTTTATATGATTTAAAAGCAACTAAATACATGTCTTTAAACTATAGTAGTATATGTTTGCACAATTTATATGGTAGACATACCAAGATGTCTAAAATAATATTATACTTTAAGTAATAAAATAATTCTCAGTTTTTAGCTGCCATTAAATGGAGAGAGAGGAGCTTAAAAATGGAAGCCAACTCTGTTTTTAAAGGGAGGCTGTTATATGGTAATTAGAGGGAACTAAAGAATAGGAGAAATGCCAAACCTTTTTAACAACTTGTTTACAGACTCTAACTTGACTGGATCTTTAAAATTGCTATGCTTAATTACATCCTTTAGTTTGCAGCCCCTCCCCCCAAATCTACAATAGTCATAGATAGTGTAGTATTATCATTGAAAGCAAGACTCATAAGGCTCTTGGCAAGCATTCTGTTGAAGACTGGATCCATACTTGATCTGACCTAAGTGATGTACAGACACACACACTCACTCACAAACACACACACACACACATTCCCCCCAGGAAGTGGACAACCTCCTCTACTTGGTAAGTTTTCTCTAGAAATATTCTTTGTAGACAGAAATATTAGTATTTATAATGAGCACAGACAGGAAAATGGTCATTGTCAAGAGAGTTAGAGTTTAGACTATGAACCTTCGCCTAAATAACGTAATAGTTTTGTTACCCATTTTTTTATTTTATCTTATTTTCATAATGCAAGTGAATTGTATGTTTTCTTGTTATTGTCTTTCAAGCTACCACTTTTTGGTGATATTTATTCATGAGTCAGGTACACAGTAACAAATAAACTTTATCAAATTTTTCTATACCTTTAAGTTCCTCTGCAATTATAGATTTTGTTTTTCCTATAAAACATGCTAGAACAATTATATATTACAATAATGAACCACTGAATGCGCAGTGTTAGATGTCAAGAAACAGCACAAATGAAGTTATTTTTCCTATTTAAAAATACTTGGAACTTAATTAAATTTTTTGTTTGTCAAAAAAGTTCTAAAATGCTGGGCCTCCCCGGTGGCGCAGCAGTTGAGCGCTGTGTTGCGAAGCTGCCCGAAGCCTCTGCAGCGCCGGTTCAATCCCTGGCTGCTCCCTGGCCACCGGAGGAGGGTCCCACATGGCGCGCAGACCTCTCCTGCCGCCCGCTGCTCCCCTCAGCAGTGTACTTCGGTCCTTCTGCCTGCTCTGCTCCCCGCTCTGGCTCTGGTGGATTCTCTCACTCTCCCGCGCTTCTGACTGTACCCAGTGCTTGTATAAATAAATAAACAAATAAATCTTAAAAAAAAAATTCTAAAATGCTAAAAGGTACAGTGAGAGATAGGGCTTACTAGTTTAGGAAACAAATTTACTTTCCAGTGAGCCATTGGGAGGGTATGATTATTCTGTGCCTTTGTTTTTTTTCTGGTTTTTCTCTACCTTTAAGGCTCTTGCCTACACCAACTCTTGGTTGCCCCTATATATTCACTTAGTCCTGTTCACCTTTCAAAACTCTGTTTTGATTTTTCGTCCTCTACAGAGCTTTCCTAGATGCTCTCAGCTGGGCTAGAGGCCCTTTTTTAATGAGCCAAAAGCACCATGTGTGACTCTCTCTGTCATTATTTATCAGTAAAGTTCCCCTGCTAGCTTATAACCTCTTCAAGGACAGGCTTCAATAGCCGGTTGATTTTTAATATACCAGGGATGAGCACAGCACTAGGCAAACCAGTGGAAGCCAAGAAATTGAACTACATTTAATCACTCAAAGGAGGTTTAGATGAAATTGGGAGAATGGAGTTAAATGAAGAGAAGGAAATTTAGTTAAGAATATAATCTCAGGGAACATACAAGTGGAAGAATGAGGCAGAATATAAGGATGAAAGCAACAATAAACCTAGTGAGAATAGATTGGAGATAGGGAAAGGACTGGAGCAATGATCTGTACTTCCCCTTTGGCACTTTGGGCACTTTCAGTGAGTTTTTGTTACCACATGTTAATTGTTTTGAGAGACCATGCATTTATCTGATACTGAGTCTATTCCTGTTGCACTGCCCCCAAATCCTTCACATGTGAAATGCATAAAGCAGTGAGTTATAACCTTGGTATCCAAACCAAATAATGATGAGAAAGAAAACCTGTAAATCCTTTCCATTCTAAAAATAATGCAAAATATCTAAACAAAATATTTTAAACCATATCCCTCAGCATACAGGAGATAATATTACATGACCAGATTGAGTTTACCAATAATGCAAGTATGTTTTAATATTTCAAAATCAATTACTACTTGCATTTGACATTGTATTAGAAGGCAAAAGAAGACAAAAGCAATACATTAGATCTGAAGAAATAAGCTAGTTGGTTTTCACAGATGATGTGATTATGTTCACAAAATCTCAAACACACTTAGAGGTAAATTATTACAAACAATACAAGTTTAACAAGTTTTCTGAATACATAATTAACATAAAACATAACATCTATAGTAATATGTCTGCAAACAGAGAAACATAATTTAAAAGTTATCATTTACCTTGGTACAAGGCAAGATCTTGCTTAACAATAGATAGCATAGAGAAGAACACAATTTTATTGAAATGTATTAAAGCTTATATAAATGGACAAAGAAGCCCTGTTTATGGATTAGAAGACTCAGTAGCTTAACAGAGTCAATTTTCTCCAAGTTGATTTTGTAAATTCAATGTAGTTCTGGTAAAAATAATTCTGAAGAATTTTAAAATGGCATTTGAAAAGCTATTGCTAGAATATATAGGAAAGAAATAACCATGACATTTCACACGCCTTAAGAAAGAGATAAACTAGGGCCTCCATGGTGGTGCAAGGGGTTAAGCACTGCACTGTGAAGCAATCCACAACCTCTGCAGCACAAGTTCGATCCCCACCTGGCCAGGGAGCAACCCACATGGCATGGCAGAATGCTCCTGCCTCGCTCGCTGCTCCCCTCAGCAGTGTATTTCAGTCAGTCTGCCTGTTCTGTTCCCCACTCTGATGAATCCTCTCACTCCCCGCATCTCTGGCCTGCACCCTAGCTCTTGTATGAATAAATAAATAAATCTTTTTTAAAAAAAAGGAAAAAGATAAACTATAGTAATTTAGACAGTAGGGCAAAAGAATGGACAAACTGGCCAAGGAACCTAAAAATCCTCACAAATGTGAAGTTTTGATTTGTGACACAGATAACACTCTAGATAACAAATGTTGGACTTTTCAATTAAGGAAAAATGGTGAAATTCAACCCCCGTCTCAATTCTCACACCTGAAAGTTCAACTACGTGATCAGTTACTCAAATGCAAAAGGCAAAACTGTAAAATTTAGAAAACAGTGTAGAAGAATATCTTTATGACATAAGAATTATTTTTTACATGATACACTTAAAACAAAACCTTAGAGGAAAGGATTGAGAAAATTAATGTTAAAATTAAGAACTTTTGTTCATCAAAAAAATGCCTTTAAGAAAACAAAAAGACAAGACAACCCAAAATTTGGAAGAAAATATTTGAAAAACTAGAGAATTATTTAAAATGTTTCCACGAACCAGTAAGAAAAGACTGCATGTGGCCCATCAACTCAAACTCCTGTCATAGAAGTGGAAATCTCAGTGGCCAATAAGCATGTGAAAAGATGCCCAACTATATTAGCATTCAGGATCTAATCATTGACCAAAATGAAATACTAATTAGTACCTAATTAATTGACTTAAGTCAGATATTTTACATTTTGGTGAATTTATGGTATAAGAAGCACTCTTATTCTCTCTACGTAGACATACGAATTTAGCTAGACACTCTGAAAAACAATTTGAAAAACAATTTGAAATTATCTAGTAAAGTTGACTTTAATTTTATTTCCTTCTAATAAACACCTTAGTAAAACTCTTATCTACAGGAGCTGTAAAACATGTGTAACACAGTTTTTATAATAGCAAATATTGGATACAACTGACATCTCTTTCAACAAGAGAATAGATAAATATTTCATTGACTATTCATACAGTGGAATAATTTACAAAGCTGTTTCAGCAGTCCACAAAAGGCAATCTCAGGAGCATACCATAAAAAATAAAAACACACTGAAGAATGTAAGCAATATCATTCCATTTATATGGAATATAAAGTAGTGTAAAAATAAATGATACACTAGCTATATGAAAATGTAGTAAAATTAAAGAAAGACTAAGAATGATGGCTTTCAACAGGATTACTTAAGAGTAAGTAACTGAGGGCCTCCCCAGTGGCACAGCGGTTGAGCGCTGGACTGGGAAGCTGCCTGCAGCCTCTGCAGCGCCGGTTTTGATCCCCGGCCTCCGCCGAGGGTCCCACATGGCGCACAGACTTCTCCTGCTGCCCGCTGCTCCCCTCAGCAGTGTATTTCATCATTCTGCTTGTTCTGCTCCCCTCTCTGGTTCTGGTGGATTCTCTCACCCTCCTGCACTTCTGGCTGTACCCAGTGCTTGTATAAATAAATAAATCTTAAAAAGAAAAAAAAAAGAGTAAGTGACTGAAGTAGAATCAAGGAGGCAGACAGAGGACTAGAATTAAAGTGTAGTGATTCTGAACCTTTATTTGATCTAGAATGTTAGTCATTTGTGCTGGTTATATCATTCATTTTTCATTACATCTTCCATACATTTCATAAATACTGTTAGCTCAGTATTTAATGAAAAAATTAAAATTGGCCATCTGTAGTTGCTTATATTTCATAATTATGTGGATGTAAAATGAATATGACATCGCTCCTGCTCTCCAAGGACCTATAAAATGACCATAAGACTCAGTATCTCAAAGTAGCCTCAACCTGGAAAATTCATGGTACTTCTTTAAAATTACAGATTTTCCCACCCAGTCTCAGATTTACTGAAACAGAATGTACATTGTAAGAGGCCAAGGGTTGTAGGAGTTTGTGGGAAGGGGTTAGATGTAATCAGGGTGGAGTTATCCAGCTTAAAATTGCCAGGAAAACTGATGTAAAGAACTTTAGTCCTGAAATTGCAGACACTTTGCAAGAAGGACTTGCTCCATGAATCTCAAGATAACCATAATGAGGAAGGGAATAGAATTATTCTCTCTCAAAGAAAAGTATATGATTGAGATTGTAATTGTCATTAATCCATAAATAATCCATAGAAATACCATCAGTGGCCTTTTTGTTGGTTTTACTCCTTTGTTTACTATAAATACTGTAACTATAATTTCTGGCCCCATTTAATGATCCATTAACATTTTTTTGTAATCATATAAATCAGTTTATATGTGAACACAACATATTTTCAAGAATCAGTTGTATAATTATAAAATTATTAAAATAATAGTAATACACGCCCCTTTGGTCACTATACTTGTTCCTTTCTGCAGATTAAAAATTTAGGGAAATACAAATCTCTCAGTCTCTTCCCACAGTTCTGTTGGCATTAGAATAAGTGCTTCATTGTTTCTTTAGCAAGTAAAATGAAACTCAAGGAAGGCAGCCAATTTGAAATTGCAGTGTGACATTTGAATTACAGAGGTCTACTTTGGTCTGTTGGCTATTTAGTTCTGGGTCTCAGTGGGAAAAATAGGGATGACCAGTTCCCTCCTCATATAGAATACATTTATCAAGAACTTAAAGACAACGGTGTTTATGTCTTAGTAAGTAGGTAGCATTTATTAAGATGAATTAAATTAGAAATATGGAGTCATGGAAAAATAGAGTTTATACTCCCAAGAAGGGTATAAAGTTTATATTCTTTTGCTATAGAAACAATAAATATATGCTAAAGAATTTAGGTCATTTGCAAGGCAGTCTTTTAAAAGCCCAGTTAACCATAGTGTAAAAGAATCATCACAAGTAAGGACATACTATTATAGAAGTATGAACTTGAGGTTTGTGCTTTCATTTTTGTTTTTTTGCAAGACTTTTGTGTTGTTTTCTGCACAAGAAACAGTGTCAATAGTGGGTGTGTGCAAGAAATAAAAACTCCAATTTATCTACAGAGCAAATTTATACAGAGAAAAATGGTCAAAAATCTTTGAAAAGGTAAATTGAACAATACAGTGGAGACTTTAAATATGCTGAGCTTCTAGACATTTTTTCCCCATTAAATGAAGATTGGAAACAATTTTCTGTGAGGCATTGACTGCCCTTTGAAAAGCATGGCTGTCTTTTCAAGTGTTGGCATAGTGAACAGCCTTGGGAAGATAGAGGCAGTGGTACTGCCTGTAACAAAAGATGTAGGATAACTACAATATGGCTTCCTCTCCATATAACATGCCTTCCTCTCCATATAACATGCCTATTTACATAGGCACCCCTGGCCCTCTTCTCATCACTCTTTGGAAACTGTGGCTGGGACAACTAGCACAAAATTATCAGGATTTGTATCAACTAGTGCAGTTACCCATCCTGGATTAGGGGAAGGTTCTGTGTTCAGATAACGATTATAGAGACATATACCTACACTACCCATCTGAGGATGAAAAAAGGAATTTGCATTTGCCATGGTCAAAAGCCTAGTAAGTCCTTAAGACTTTGGCTGATTGACTAGGGAGCTAATGAAGATAATGAAGTATATGATGCTAGTTAAAGAGAAATAGAGTTGAACTGCTTTTGACTCAACCCCTCCATTAATTTATCATGACAACTTTAGATTTACTTAGACAGTAAAAAGGTTTCAAAGTTTTTGCAGTGGACTTTTGTGACTGTAAGGAAATATTAACCCTCTAAGAGAGATTTATTCAAAGTAGACTTCTGTGAGAAACTATAACTATTTGAGACCTAACTGGTCTGCAGTGGTGATGAAAGTAACTCACTGAAAATGAGAAATTGTTTCTACACAATCTGGAAAATTCCTTCGTTAGCCTCACTACCTAAAAAAAAAAAAAATTCCTTCCTCATATTAAAACTAGGTTTATGATAAGATTCCAGGTTAAGCTATACTCCGTAGTAGACTCTGCTATTGGAATCAAGATTATAGCTGCTGATTCTAAGATTCCCCAAAGCTTAATAGATTGTTATTAGTAATGATCCACTTTATATACTACTTTGGGAAGACTATAGACATGGGCAGTTTGGTTAAAATAAAAGTAACCACCGCACTGTTTAAAACTAAAACTGAATGCATCTTAGTACTCTCATAGAGCTGCTGTCCACATCTGTGCCCTAACGCTTCCACTGTCTTCCCTGAGCTCACTTGCTTGGAGACGGGTGACTAAGGGGTAGAAATGAGATCTCTCTGGCCTCTAGAGAGACTAGGTGCCATATGAATTCCTTGAATAGCTCACTCTGTGTTTTCTCCCACTTGGTTCAATAAAAACAATATAGAATCTCAAGTAAAGAGGAAAATTGCAGATTATTTAAACACTTTTAATAGCTTCCAGAACACTCAGACCATTTCCCAACACAATAACACTACCAGTTAATGCAGCTAGCAAACAGCTCTTTAAAATTTTTTTTTTTTTTTTAGAAAGGTAGCTATTAACCATCTACTAAGCTCTTAGGGAAACTGAAATGGAATGCCAGACCTGAGTAGGCCTTGTGACTCCATCCTGAAAGTCTCAGCTTAAGATAGTTAACTTGAACTCATTGACCAGCTCTCATTGACCAGCTACGTTAAAAAGGCCCAACAAACTGCCAGTCAACTGGAAACAACAGATTCAGGAAAACTGCCGGCCTGGCCTTAGCAGCATCTTAAATTTACATGAGCAAGTGCCAGCTTTCCTATTGGAGAGACTTTATGCACCATTCTGCCTCCTGAATCAAGGCCTCAGGCTTACAGGGTCCTTGAATTAATAGAGGTTTCCTTAAATGCCTGGTTCACTGATGTTTCAGCTGTCTTAGGCATTTCATCCTCAGCGCCAGCCATGCAGACCTACAGTGGACGTGGTTACTTTGCTCATATGGGCAGACTCAGGGGCATCCTCATAGCTCTGTCAGTGTTCCCTTTGATGAACCTAATTATATATTGACTCTTGGGGTGTTAACAATCTCTTGGTTCTGTTACCTGGAAAATTATGAACTGACAGATTAAAGTTGGGATCAAAAGCTATGGAACAGATTGTGGCAATTGATTAACTCTTTGGACTTACGTAGTTGCACCTTGGGAACAGTCATAAGAGACTTTCATATATTTAAATAAGCACCATCATTAGCCCATGTTGGTCTCAGGTGACTCTAGAGAGCCGTTCAAAATGAGGCTACTCTTGGTTACTTGGGGGAACTTTTTGACTAATTATACCCTTCAGACTTTATCCTAAGGATAAGAGTAATTTAATTAGGTAAAGTGGCACTAAATTTGTTTCTTACTTTAGGTGGAGTAAGCAATCACACCGCTTAAGTTCTAGAAGTCCTACATGTCAGCCTCAACTCACTGGCCAGGGTTGTTAGGGATGATACAGTTGCTCTGAAGCCTAGACTTCCTCCTTATGTGCCAATGTTTAGTCTCTGTAATTACTGATACATCCTTCTATACCTGAATTACTAAATTTCCAGCAGGAAAGATCAACAAAGAAGCTTAAGGAGAAAGCCATGTGGGTTTCTAACATAGACCTTGATGGTTTATGGGATTTATTTAAATGGTAAGGGCTGGAAGCCTAGAGAATATGGTTGATATTAACAATGTAAATTAATACATTATTCTTATTCTACTGCTTGAAGTTCTTTTGATAGTAGTCCTAATTGTACACTATGAGGCAGACTAAATGAATTTGGTCCTAACCACCCTTGGTGACAGTGATTGGTGTGGCTGAGGGAATGTCACACTCCTGGGAAATTTTACCAGAAGCCAAGACTTAGAAACAAGGGTAGGTAGTGCTGGGAGACAACTCCCCTGTGGGCCTCTCACTTCTCTGCATGTATTACAAGCAGAGGCACAGAAGGCCTTAATTTCGCATGATCTTTGCAATTATGTTGATATAGTTAATAGCCTGAGAAAACAGAGATAGTGTCTCTCTTTAGGGCAGGTGGCAGAATTACTTGCTAACCATTATTATAAAAATTGGAGATTCCTAAGCTTAGAATTCTAAACAAAAGATTTTATGTCCACACCATTTACTTCATTTTTAGACCATGTTCTCCCAACAGTACTCTGGATTTGAATTTTGTATGCAAGTTATTTCTTTATTTTACAATCAGGAGTCTCAGAACCATCATGCTTGGTTCCATTTTGTTTAATAGTCCTCTCCACTTACCTCTCATTCACATTTTGCTATAAGCATCAAGACGAAATCAGGCAGCACCTTCAACACTTTGTTTGGAAATCTACTTAGCTAGATTTCACCAGAGACATTTCCTACCTTCTTGCTACAGAAGGTGATAATGTTTCTAAGCTGTATACCAGACAATCTGTTCTAGGCAATTTAGAGTTGCTCTAACATACTCTTCACATCTTTGCAATCTTCATCCACTGCCTGTTTCCAAAGTCATTTCCCCATTTTTCTGTATTTGTGATGGTAGCACCTCTTCTTCTATTGCCACAGGACAAATCACTACCAAAATTTAGCAACTTAAAATCAGAGGTATTTATATATTATAGTAACTGTGGGTCAGTTGGGTCTCTCCCAAGGCTACAAGTAAGGTGTCAGCCAGAACTGCAGTCATCTAAATGCTGACCTGGGAGAAGATCTTCTGAGCTCACTCACAGCTGCTGGCAGAACACTGAAGGTCCACTTCCAAGTACCTTCATGTCACTGTTGGCAGGCCTCAGGTCCTTCCTGACAGTTAGCCAGAAAATCAGTTCCTTATGGTATCGGCCTCTCCATCAGGCCACGCATAACGTGGCAACTTGTTTCTCAATAGCAAGATGACAAAAGACAGGCAAGTCATAGTCTTTTTTTGTAAACATATCTCAGAAGTGACCTTCTATCACTTTTGTTGTTTGCTTGTTAGAAGTGAATTGCTATGTCCAGCTCACACTCAAGGGGGAAGATTATACCAAGTATCAATACTCAGGCACCAGGGATCTTGGTGGGCATTTTAGAATCTACCTACCATAGTGGGAAATAGAGTCCCCTTTTGAGGATTATAGTTTCCAAATGGAAGGGGGGATATATAAAGAAGTCTACAAAAGAATGTAAAATCAAGTGCTAATTTATGAGATATCACAATTGCTAGAAAATCTTAAGGGAAAGATGAACTTGAGTTGTTAGAAAATAATTTATAAGCAAAATTTTATTTTTATTAAGGAAACATTGGTTTACAACACTGTATATGATACAGGAGTGTCTCCAAATGTATATTACCACACCACACTCACCACCATGGAAGGCATCCATAGTCCTCCAGCATAGTTCAGACCTTAACTTTAACTGGTCAGATTTTTAGGCAGAATAATTGTTAGCATTGTTATCATTGACCTGAAGGCAGGGAGTGCAAAAGGTTTAGATTTAGATGCATTCTTGATTTAGTGACTGGACATTAAGAATGGAATGAAAATCAGAAAACATCCCAAGAATGAAAGATTAATAAGAAAATTTTAAATATTTTGGTAAATGGGAGAAGTGAATATGTGTCCTGTGTCAGGCAGCACATTGGATGTTTCACGTTTCATTTCTTTGAATCCTCTCAATACTGTATGAGATTGGTATCTTTTGTATCACATTTATGGAAGAGAAGGACACAAAAGATGGAAGCTATGACATTTTTTCTGTTTTTGGAGCTTTGGTCTCTCCAACCCCAAACCCATGTTCCTTTTTGTTGCACTGCTCTGTGGCATTATGCATTATTTTACTGGTGGTGATGAAAATAATCACAGTCATAAAGTCATCTAGTCATTTAGCATATTCTAGGCATTGTGACTAATACTTTGAGTAGATCACTACCAGAAATGCTCCAACAAGCTTATCAAGAAGGTGCTGTTATTCCCATTTTATAGATGAACAAATGACATTAAATGAGACTAAGTGGTCTAACCGCACAAAAGTAGAAGTCAGTTAACAAAAAATGGAAAAAGATGCCTTTTCAGAGAAGGGGATGCTTTTGCTAAAAGCCATCTGGGTGTTTGGCGCAGTTTTAGGAATTTTAAACATTGAAATGTTAGTTTGAGGTCTTTCTCCTCCAGAGAAAAAACAACTCTCTTCTATTCTCTGACAAAACTGAGTCTGAAAATATATATAACCAATTTCAAATCCAGTAAACAAATTCCAACAAAAGCTGCATAATTAAGACTATTTTTATGATTAGCACCATTTAGTTTCCCTGAATTTACCAGAGCAAACATTGCTATAGCAAAAATTACTGCTAATGGTTGAACCTAACAACAAGAGAAAATCCCCAAAGGGTCATTTAAGCCCCAGCTGCAGCTGTGCTTCACTATATTTCTTACTTGAAAGCTGAGAATTAACAGGAAGAGCGGGCTCTGCTGTGTTGTGCAGATGTGGCTAAAACTGCATTAATTTATCCAGCAAACATTTGTTCAGTGCCTACTATAGATGCCAAGCAGTGTGCTCACCACACTGGGATTACAGATAAATCAATCCTGGCACTTTCAAGGAATTTACAGTTGAAATAGGAGAGGCAGATATGAAAACCAGCAAAGCTTTATGGGTAATAAAAGGCTTATTGTGAAAGTGTAAAGAAATGAATTAGAAGAGTCTTAAGGGCAGCACCTTCATAGAAGTGCTAAGTTGATGTTTATTCATCTAGGATCACTATGGCAGGAAGGGGAGCTAGTGAGTAGGAACACAAAAACTGGAAGTTTCTTGATCTTGATTGAGTAGAAGCTGGTACTTACTCCAAAATTGGGAATTTATGAAAAGGAGCAAGTTTAGGGAAAGGAAAATTTTAACTCAGGAGCACCAATTTGTTTGTAAAGATTCATGGGGCAAGGTCTTCTAGAAAATGTTATATTTTATATTCTAGCACAGTATATATGAAGTTGTATTTATGAGCCCAAAACTTAGCAAATGTGTGGTTCCTAGATACTGATTTGGAGAAGCTTTAATGTGTTGCTATTGTAATATCAGTAGCACCAGCAACAGTCACTTGTTTTGAGCACCTACCTGTGTTAAATACTTTAGAGGCACCATTTTTTTTTTAATCTCATGCAATCTTCCTTATACTGTTGTTATCCTTAGCTGTGCTTTCACATTCTGCAGTTTCACTTAGCCATGATCAAATGTGATGTGAAAATATTACATTCAGTATTTTAAGAGAGCGGTAGGTAAGTAGGTAGATAGGTAGGTAGGTAGGTAGGTAGATAGATAGATAGATGGATAGACAGACAAATGGATAGACTGAAAACACACTAATAGAACTTTATTACAGTATATTGTTAACTTGTTCTTAGGTGTTTTTGTGCACCAAATAAACAACAACAACATACTGTATGTAGGGTTCAGTATTATCTGCAATTTCAGGCAGTCTTAGAATGTATTCCCCATGGATAAGTGGAAACTACAGTACTAAGGAACTATTTTTATCCTTACCTTATAGATGAGAAGATTGAAACATAGGTCTAGAAACTAACTTTCCCAATATAATAGTTAGAATTAAACTCAGTTCTAAGTGATTTCAAAACCAAGATTCTTTAATCAGTCCTAACTTACCCAGCTCATCAGTATGACAAATACTGTCTGTTGTGACTGCTCTCCTGAGTGTTCCGGGCTCTAGTATGTCTACAGGCTTTTCTCCCACCAGTTAATAATTGTATGTTTAGTAAGAGGCAGAACCTATCAGCTGTGCCTATAATAATGTATTTTAATAAAATATTAAATGATCTGGTATGAGTATAAAAGAAGTTATGTTTACAAAAATGGGAGTTTCAGCAAGTCTGATAACTCAAGAAAATTAGATGTAAGAAGGAAATGTAAAAGAAACAAATCATAAAACTCCACAGGAATTTTACTCATTTTCTCTTGAAGTACCTTTTTCATCTATTTTAAGACACTGCAGTAATTGTATAGATTATATGCAATGGTTCTGGTTTATATAAGAAAGAGTGCATGAAACATCAGCAGCCCCATACGCCAAGCCTTTTGAAGAAAATTTCTATGCATTTGTCTAAGGAGTGCATATTATAAGAGAAAAGAAATGGACAAGAACTTAAGTGCTTGCTGGATACAGGTGCAAGTCTTCAAAGTGAATTAAATGATAATGTTCAGAGATGAATGTTCAAAGGTGAAACTCAAAACAGCAGGATCATGCACTAGGGTTTTCAGTTGGGAAAATATGAAAGGATTGTATTTCCAATTTTTATTTTTCTGCAAAGCTTTAGTTTCTGTAAATTGCAAATAGTATAGTATAGAAGAATGAGCACGGGCTCTAGAATATATTACATACAGTTTTAACAACATTGCAAATTCTTTGACCTTGGGTAAAATTTCTGATCTAAATTTCATGAGATTACGAAAGTACAGAAATACCTGTATCATACAGTTTTTAAGGAATGTACATTGTGGGGCACACAATAAGTCACAAAAGAATTTTCTTCATTTTTGCTTCTTTTAAAGGGGCTATTTAGAATTATAAGATATTGACCAAGAAGGCAGATAAAGAGATAAAAAGGAACATTTACTATACTAAGAACTAGTCTTGCCTCATTTTAAGTGGATTTTCAGATTGGGGTAAAAAATATTCCAGAATTTCTAGTTATTTGAAATATGTTGAATATGACACAAGTAAAGAAAAGGGGCTGAATACTGATGGAATCACTTTGCGTAGCAATTTCTTTTTTATACAACATTGTCCATCTCCTCTGTAAATGTCAGATTCAATCCAGTCTAATTTTGAGATTTATGAAATTCTAACATCATTTCCTGTCATTTGTTTTACTTGTGTGTTAACCATAAAAAATAATTTACATTTTCAGTAAAGGTAAAAGAATCAGAAGAATCTTAAATTCCTAGTACATTAACTATAACTTTCAAATTTTCAGATTTTTGTGAGATTCTGTATCCTATCCAGTCTGGGAATGATAAATGATCAATGAGAGATAATTACAATGTTAAGTTTTTCAACATTGCTTCCAGAGCTTCTAATAAGTAATAAGTAGAATAAAGACATTAAACGACATAGCTTGTCTTCAGGATGCTTGTAAGGCTAATTGGAAAGAGAAAACATTAGTAGATGAAAAGAGAAAAGATAAAAATATTTTTAGTGTGGTTGTGGGTAAATTGGTTGTAGGTAAGTTGGATGTAGAGGAGAGGAGGTTGGTAAAGTCAAAAATGAGCATAATCAAGAGGAAGAATTCTTAACATTTATGAAGATAATTTTGATAATTAAAAAAGTTGGCAAAACTATACATAGAGGTAAGAATTGCATGTTTTGTACATGCCCTAATTCTATAAGAGTGTTAAAAAACAAATGCTGCCTTCTTAAAGACTTTGCAATTTATTATTAACAACCTCCTTAGGAGATTATAGATATTATCAAGTAAATGTAATTGACATCCTTGAGTTTATTCTTTTAAAAATATTTGTTGAGATCCTGTTTTATTTCAGATCCCATGCTGGCAATATATTTTTATTTATTCCCTTACACATAATGAAGAAGTATCTATTTCAAGCTAGCAAAGAAAAGCCAATTTGTTCATTTTGCCTCTTATGTTTAAAATGTGCCACATTGTCTGACTTTAAATTTAGTTAAATATTTTATTGAGTCATTCATGATATTCATCAAATTTATGATGTAGAAGTGAATTTTACACACCTATTTAGATCTTCATTTAAAAAGCATGGCCTTGCTGCTACTTGTAATTGTAGAATAAAAACAAGCATACAGTTTTATATCTCTAAATCAAAACTTTCAGCAATGCATCTCAGGTTTTGTGCTTAACCAGCCTTGCGCTGTTACTATTAATTAATGTCACTGAGATTTACAAACTACCCATTGGTGAATGGGTAGTATGGTTAGTATGGTAGTATGGTATCTTTTTTATTTTTATTTTTATTTTTTTTTAAAGATTTATTTTTATTTATTTACACAAGCACTGGGTACAGTCAGAAGCGTGGGAGGGTGAGAGAATTCACCAGAGCCAGAGCGGGGAGCAGAGCAGGCAGAAGGACCGAAGTACACTGCTGAGGGGAGCAGCGGGCAGCAGGAGAGGTCTGCGCGCCATGTGGGACCCTCCTCCGGTGGCCGGGGAGCAGCCGGGGATTGAACCAGCGCTGCAGAGGCTGCGGGCAGCTTCGCAACCCAGCGCTCAACCGCTGCGCCACTGGGGAAGCCCCTCTTTTTTATTTTTTAATACAAGAACCGGGGTACAGGCCAGAGGTGTGGGAGGGTGAAAGGATTCACCAGAGACAGTGCAGAGAACAGAACAGGCAGACTGACGAAATCCACTGCTGAGGGGAGCAGTGGGCAAGACAGGAGAGGTCTGCCGCGCCATGTGGGATTCTCGCTGGCCGGCTGGGATTGAACCCTCACTGCAGAGGCTGCGGACAGCTTCACAGTGTGGTGCTCAAACTCCCGCGCCACCAGGGAGGCCCAGTAGTATGGTTTCAAAAGAGCCTAGGGTCCAGGTACTGAGAAGCATATACGGATCAAGATGGGGACCATCAATTTCTTTACCTGTCAGTCAAGGAATCTTTGATTTTATTTGGGAAATAGGGGAGGAGTTTCTAACATGTAACCAGTTAAGAAAATTACTGTTTTGCAAGAAATATCCTACCCGCAAATGTCACTAGAATGAAGGTCTTCCTGATAAGTGCCCCTGTGTGAGGAAATCGAGTCTTAAGTACACTGAGACAGTTTGTTCTCATGGTCAGTGGCCCTCAGATTCTTTGCTAGAAATTGTGTCACTTCTGGGCTCCACAATTTAAAAGAAATATGGAAGACTTGGAAAGAAGGCAGAGGACAAGAACAAAGACCATTACAGAGAATGAAACCTATGAGGTAACTAGAATAATTTTACTTGAAAAAGAGAAGTCAGAATGGCAACTTTATAAATGGTCTTCCAGACATTAGGAATTATAACACTGAAGTTAATAACCAGATTTCCTTCATGTACAAACATAGTAAAAGAAATAGAGTTTCACCTTTAGCAAAGAGAATATAGTACAGAACCAAAAGAAAAAACAGCAATCAGATGTGAAGCCTATTTAATCAAAGGAATAGATCACTCAGTACACTGTTTGTGAAAGTTTTTAAAGGCTTAGAATATGAATTTCTATTTTTTTATGTGTTAGCTATAATACTACCTGAAAGAACAGGGATGAATTAAATGAGCTTTGTCTCTCAGCCCCATGAATCAGTGATTTATCTTTAAATGATATCATAAGGTATAGATTTCAAACAATTGTTTTGAATTAGAGTCTTATTGTTTTATGCTGCCAGAAAAGGAGCTACTTTTTAATAATGTTAAGGAAGTTAGTGGCGAGGAGGCACATTTGTTCCAGGGGTCATGCACTCAAGTACCTACAGGGGTCTATGGATATCAGGAAGAAGTGAAACTAATAGTGTGAAGCAATACAGAGTTATGGAAGTTGGGTATTGGAAAGTGTGTGATCCATCTAAAGTGGGCAACCACTGCTGACTCTGGCCAAGTCACTGTGCCTGTTATGCCAGTTCTTCGACTTTCTTAAACAACCTGAAACTCTAGAATTTCATATGAAATCTTTTGTTTTAACATTGACAAAATACTCAGATACATCAAACCACTGTGCAGGCGAAGCAATACACTTAACACAGGCTGAGTTAGAAACCTTTGGCTTAGTCTTTAGATCCTTGGTTAACCACCATAATAAGTAACAAATAAACAAATGGAATAGTTGGTTGAACTTTAAAAGCATAGGGAAATTAATACTAAGCCTTTTCGAGGTTGATTGCAATAGCTTCCAACTCTAAATCCTTTGATCTCCCCTTCCTACTTGCTTATTCCCAATATTGGGTGCCTTATTCACACGGGGGCTGGGAATTGAAAGGAGTTATTTCCCTTACTAAATAATTTTATTTAGTAAAACCCATCAAATAAATAATTAACACTGAAAACAACTTTCACTGAAGATGCCACTGATACTATTAGATTTAAAAAGATACACATAATGACATAGACATGTCACTTAGATCTTTGAACTAACATTTGTTTATAACACTGGCTGCATGAGGCATGCTTGACTTAAAAGCCAACTTACATGTTTACCATTTGATGACATGTTTTATTTATCTCTTATGAAGTATTTTCAAATAACCCATCTCTACCTGGTGAGGTGGAGGTGGAGGACAGTTGGATTTCTGAAATGCCATTCCTTTCAGACAGGAGAATATGCCACAGATGAAGAGGAGGATGAGGTAGGACCTGTTCTTCCTGGCAGTGACATTGCCATTGAAGTCTTCGAGCTGCCTGAGAACGAAGACATGTTTTCCCCCTCAGACCTGGACACAAGCAAGCTCAGTCACAAATTCAAAGAGGTAAGTTGTCAATCTGCAAAATATTTTTCTATACCTGTCCATTTCACATTAAATTTGTATCTTTGTTCGGAAACTGTGTTCAGAATAATCAATTTTTTCAAAAGACAGACTTTTATTAACAGATTGTCTTGAATCTCATTGAAATTCAAGGTAAAATTTAACTAGATCTCACTTCACAGTCATTCATTTAAAATGTTTGTTAATTCTCATAGTGACAGTTTACAACTTGTCTGTTCCATAATTTCAAGCTATAGCTTAAATGTGGAACTTCCACATTTTTTTCAGTTTTGCAGAAGTTTTTGAAACTGGTGATAGGCTTTCCTCTAAGGCAGTGATTTCTAGAAAGGGTTTTTCTTTTTTCTTTTCTAAAACAGGCAAGGCCCCAACAGGAATGATGACATACTCAAGTGGTTTAACTGAAGAAAGTTTAATGAATGAACTTTAAGCAGAGTTAATAGAACTACCAAGGGAGGGTTAAGCACACAGGGGCTGACATCAGCAGGAATTGTTGCCATCTTTTGGCTTAATGAATAAAGAGGGAAAGAGATTATGATTTATTTTTAAAGGCATCATTCAAATCTTCAGCTTTGTTAAGTTGCAGCCACTGCTAAGAGTTACATCTTGAGGGCAAGGGTGATAAAAAAAAAACCACACCCTTCTCTCCTTTTGACGCCTTCCTTTGGCAAACCCAAGCAAGGGAGTATGGGAGCTGCAGCCTCTTGAGGTAGGAGATGTCAGAAAGGGACCAAGAATAGATCCTGAGAGAGCAAATGCAGATAATCACATAAATTCTTCTTCCAAGTTAACTGCTCAGAAACTAACATGTACAACGGAAACAGTGATGAATGATCCCCAAGCAGTTTATTCTTCATTGTTTTGGGGAACATGCTATGTCATTGAAGACAAGTTTGTCATTATTTACAACCTCCCCAAAATAACCCTGAAGCACCGAGGCCACTGTTTTATGGTTTCAAGTCTCTTAGGAGCTTGACCATTTGGGGAAATAAAAAGTGTTCTCCTTACATGGAAAACAAGTTTGATAATTGCAGATATATAATTTCTAATTTTTTTCATTTGTAATTTTTAATTTGCAAGTGTCATGCATAGGTCTGCTTCATAAGTGCTGATATTATGTCTATTATATTGACTTTCCTTTTTAACTCCTATGACAGTTTTGTGAGACCGGTAACAAAGGGAATATACTTTTCAAATACAAGTTTTTATTTTTTTTAAGTATGTTTATTCAAAATCCTGGAAAATACAGATTGGTATAAATGCAACAAAATCATTCATAAACACAGTGATGTGGTATTTGGGATTATACAAAATACACAGTGTTAATTTTGTACTCTTGATATTTAAAGTTGTTCTAGTAGGATTTTCCCACATCATCAAATGTCCCTCCATAAATGATGTTTATTCACTGTTTCATCTTATGGATCTTTTATAATTGAGCTATTTAATTCTTTGTTTTGGGTCATTTTTTTCCAGGTCTTTGTAAAATTTTTTAAAGAAATACTGCAATAAATATTTGTATATTTATCCTTAGGATAACTTCTCACCGTGGAACTGTTAGTTGAAAGAATATGAGTATTTTGGAGACTTGTGGAACTTACTGCAAGGGTTGCAATGGCTTCTCCTGGTGATACAGAAATAAATTTATGTCATTCACTGTATTGAGAGTGCCCATTTCTCATCCACCTCTTATTATCAATCAGGTTGAATCATTTCCATTTATATAATTCATTAAGTCCTTGAGGCAAAATACATGTTTTTCATCAGATGATTGATGACTTTTCCTAGTTAATCACATACAAATATCTTGACAATGAAGTACACTATTACATAATTATTACAAAATTTGTAATTCCTTTATGGTAGGAGTAGCAGTTCCTCTCTTAGGGACATTAACTGATACCTTCAAAACAAAGAACAATGAGAAAAAGTTCTTCTGTAGGAAGTGGCTGAGTGGAAAGAAGAGATAGGATCTATGTGTGTGTGTCTCTGCAGTTCTAAATTGGCCCAAGAAGATGATTTAAGAGTAGATGAGCTGCTTGCTCTTTAAGAAATCTTCCTTATATATTGTAGCTCCCATTTCAACTTTGATGTGGTGAGGCTGAGGTAGTACATATCCTATAACTTAGTTCTTACATGTTGCTAGGTGAGTAAGACCACTACTTTTTTGGTAGATAACTGAGCTGGAAGCTTAAGATCCTAAAAAGCAGAAATAGTATATGAAAAGCTATATCTTCCACTTTCTGAATTAAGCCAGGGACACAGTGCTCCATAAATATTGTTCAAAGTGAACACTATTTTATTGACAATCCTGTGATCTAAACCAGAGGTCAGCAAGCTGTGACCCTTTGACTAAATCTGGCCTGCCCAACCCCCTTTTTTTTATAACTTAATTTTTTTTTCTAAAGTTTTATTCAGACACAGTCATGGCCATCAGTTTATTTATGGTTTGGGCCTGATTTCATGCTACAATAGCAAAATTGAGTAAATGTAGGGACCTACAACCCCTGTTACTATTTGCTCTCTGACCCTTAAAGGAAAAGTTTGTTGACTCTAGTGCAGACAACTATATGATTTGAATCCATTCTATATAACATGGATGATTATTTTTAACCTGAGTAACAACCAAATCTGAAGTTTTCTTTTCATTTTGTTTTTTAGGAATTAGAGATTTGCCCATGCCTCAGGAACACTTGTTCTTCTATCCTCTCGTATTTTATATTTAACTTATAAATGTTCATTTCCAGAGGTTGCCACTTTGTGTTCTCTAGATAGCACAACATTTGTATCTTGTGCACTTGTCACTATCACAGTTTTTAATTTCTTTATGTAATTAATATACATGCCTAAAAACTCTGTAGCACTATGCTTTTTTCCTAAGATCTTGCAGGAAACCCGGCGGGGGAGGTGGAGGATCACGTTGTAGTAGAATCTGTACAAAATCTCATATTACAGCGGGTTCTCTTAATGACATTATTTCAAGCAAAAGTATGAACTGTACAAATTTGGGCAAAGCGCATTTGACTGATATTTATCTTAATCAGTTCTACTTATGACCTATTGTGTATCCGTGTATCCTCCTATCAGAATTTAAACGCCTCCATTTTTCTCACCATTGTATCCTCAGTCTTTGTACAGGTTTTGGTATATAGTTAGCAGTTAAATATTTGGTGAATAAATAGTGTCCAAAAAATACTCGAACTTGTACAATAAAAAATAGGCACCCAATTCAATTTTTTCAATTAGTTCACTTATACTTAGTACACATATTTTTATAATTCTTGCATTCTAATAAGTATCTGAAGGGGTGTGATATTTTACTTCTGAAACAATACAGTGTTGTAAACTAATAAAAATATTCAAAAATAAATAAAAATTTATAATTATATGAAAAAAGCTATTTTCCCCCAAATATTACGTTAGCTACATGTTGCAATTTTTTACATTTAAAATGCAATTGTCATTCAGATGTAATTTCTCTTGGGACTTTCTCTTTAACACAAGAATTACTTAGTGGTATATTTTATTATCCAGACATGTGGAACTTAATTTTGCTGTGCTATTTTTACTGGGTTCTAATTTTATCATGGCCTGGTCAGAAAACATATTCCATATAGATAGCGCCATAGAATTTTTGAGACTTTTTTTAGCTTAATTCATAAACACTTTGTTTAAATATTCCTCATGTATGCAAAAAGCATTGCTTTCTGTATTTGGGTATACAATGTATATATTTTTTCATTTATATACATAAGGTTAATAATGCAGAACACATACATTTCTTCACTATAGCATGATGAGATAGGATCCGCTTGACAATTCTGAAAAGCCTATGTTAAAATCACAAACCTTAGGTATTTTCCTTCCTATAATTCTATCATCTGTAGTTTTATTTATTTTAAATCTTTGTTGTTAGCTGCAGATATAGTCAGGGTTGTTGGAGTTTCTTGATTTGTTGAAACATTTCTGTTTCTTATGATACATTTTACCTCAGATTCTCTTTTGTCTAATAGAAAAAATTTAACATTGGCCTGTTTTTGCTTTATTTTTGCTTCAAATATTTGTTTTTCCATCTCTGTTGTTACTGATTCCCTATTATTTTGTTCAAATGTCTTTCCTTTAGTCAACATACTTCCAAATATTACTTTTATACCACTCTGAGAATAAAAAGTCAGTAAATAGGTGAGTTCAATCCATTTACATTTTCTTTAATCACACTACTATTAGAACTTTCATCTGTTACCTTATTTCATAGTTTACAATTTTCATTCTTTTCTTCTTGCTTATTTTTTAATCTTTTTATCTACCTGCCATTAGATACATCAGATTTTCATCTGTTTCTCAAAAGTTACACATTTTTACTCTATCCTTCTCAAGATTACCAACTGAGTGACTTTCTTAGGTTATTGGATATTAACAATAGAAAGAGCAGATCAGTAGCTGTGTCTTTACCATTTAACAAAATAATAGCCACAGCATCCTCTCATCTCCCTCCTTGTTGTTGTTTTCTTTTTGTGTGTGTGTGTGTGTGTGTGTGTTTTTTAATTTCAGGAATTCTAATTAAGTATATTTATAGGTATGCCTATATGAAATAATTAGTTCCAACTCACCTATGCTTCTTTCTCATTTCCGTGGGATTTCAGTGCTGCCTTGATTCACCGTTCTGGGGCTGTGCTGTACTGCATGGTACCAAATGTTAAATTCATGGTCAAGAATGTCCCAATTTCAGGCAATGGAAGATAGGCCCTGACTGACCTCCAGATGCAGGCTTGCCCAGGTCATGTGTAGAAGATTAAGGATTAATTAACTATTCCTGGTTGCTGACATATCCTTGCTTCAGATCCTCATTTTTTCCAAACACATCTGGAAACACCCATGTTCTGTCTTTTAAGAATTTCTCACAAGCTTTTTTTTTTCCTCATTGATGAATGAGACCCTGACAGCCACCTCTGTTCCTTTTTTCTCTTTTGGCATCACCAAAGTGAATTCAGGAGAGGTAGGAATTAGCTTTTGTTAGTTTGCTGTATTGTACTAAACTGGAAGTTTTCCCTACCTAATTCAGTCATTTCTACCTTTATTTTAAAAATCCCATGCTGTTTTCCTAAGGAATGTTTGATTTCTCTTACTCAAACTTTTTGCAATAAATGTTTAATTTATTGTTTAAACACGAAAGCACTTAAAACTATGCACCTCTCTCTCATTAGTCTTTTGGCCACATCATTTAGTTTCAATGTGCATTATTCTTGCCATCATTTTGCAATAGTCTGTATTTTTCATTTTTATTGTTTCCATTTCCTTGACTAGAAAATAAAGGAAATAGTTTTTAATTTATAACTTTTTATTATTAATTTAATGCTTCTGAAATCGTAATCAGATTTTTAAGTGCCTTTATTTTAGACTAATGTGTGTATTTGTAATAAAAGTGCTAGAAATACTTTTAATGCCTTCAGTGTCCTTCTCTCTTTTCATAAACTGAGAGCCATATAATAAAATTATCCATCATTATATTTTGTGTCTAAAAACTTTATTATCTATTTTGATGTTATTTTGAAAACATAAAATGTGACCCAGAGATTTTTTTATCCTTAGTGTCTGATGTTAATAGTCTGACTGCTACTTTTGTTTGTAGCTGCTCTATCTGTATCTACTTTTTTAAAAATTATACTGTAGATTAAAAAAAACATTTTGAAATCTCTATCTTTCAACAGGAAAATTTAGCACTTAAGTTTATTGTTATAATTATTCAAGGTCTAATACATTTAATCTCATTTTATGTTTTATACTTCTTTTATGTTTATTGGTTACTAGGGATTATCTTCATGTTTTTAGAACATATCTCATTTTTCTAAATTTTCAAAATTTAGAGGAAACAATGCCATTTGGATGGTCCTTATAGAAGTTTTTTAATATGATCTCGGTTTCTAAAACAAAGTTGTTATTAAAATTTGTTTCATTTTTAAAGACATGCTTTTGGTTAGCTTTATAATACATGTACAGCAAATAGTTACACTCTCAGCTTACTGAATTCCAACTGCTATTTTTATAGTAAAATTCCTAATTTATTGTTAAGATCATCGTGTTTTCTCATTGTATTAAACTAGTGTTGCATAATATAAAGGAAAATCTAATGCTAACCTGGCATTTAGATGACTGTATTGTGTTAGCCTTCTACTTTAAAATTTTTCTCACAATTCCTTGGAAGTAAGTGCCCTTTCATTGATTTTTCTTCTTCCAATTAATTTTCCTTGTTTTATGTTTATTAGTGTTTTGTTTTCATTTTAATCTATGAATTTTTTCTTTACCTTTTTTCTGTTTTTCTAGAATCACTTATCTTTGTATTAGCTTATGATTTTCTTTTCTTTTTTGACGGAATAGTGGTGGATGTATTTTATCTTCTTTATTCATTTATCTATTATTTGACACTTGTCTGCATAGCTTGGTTATTGTAAATTGTGCCCTAGTAAGCACAGAAGTACATATATTCCTTCAAATTAATGTTTTTGTATTTGTAGGTTAGATACCTTGGAGTGAAATTGCTTGATTATATGGTAGATCTATTTTTAATATTTTGAGAAACCTTCATACTACTTTTTCATGGGGTCTGGACCAGTCTACATTCCAACAGTATACAGGGTTATCTTTTTTTCCACACCTTTGCCAGCACTTGTTGTTTCTGGTCTTTTGGATATGGACCATTCTCAATGTGAGATGGTATGTCATTGAAGCTTTGACTCACATTTCTTTGATGATTATTTAATCTATTAATAGTACATGCATTCATAAGAACAACAGTGTTGGCTTGGACAAAAATTTCTAGACTCTGCAACCATGACCACCATGTCTAGGCTCTTCATTCATAAGTGTCACACCTGTAATATTGGAAGAACCTTTGAATTCTTCCCCTCCAGCCCTTTCACTTTT
The DNA here is from genome assembly GCF_014898055.3 of Talpa occidentalis. NCBI lineage: Eukaryota > Metazoa > Chordata > Mammalia > Eulipotyphla > Talpidae > Talpa > Talpa occidentalis. Next base: position 85,864,448 of record NW_026555331.1, read on the forward strand.
CATAAAACTAAAACCTAGAACAGCAGCTTGCCAGAAGTCACAGGGAGTGATCTGAGCAAAGAAAATCTAAGGTTCCAATAAGTTTTGTGGCACGTACTTGCTTGCCTTACTGGGAATGAACCACTGAGAAAACAAAATTTGACACTTGCCCGTACTGTTCACTGTAAAATGCCCTTTTGATTTCTTGCTATTCTTCAGATAGAACCAGAAGTGTTCATTTTATTTCAGGTGTAACATTTTGTAGCATTTAACACTTACAACTGAGGAATAGAGTTGGGGTAATATTTGAGTTCTTCACATCATGCTTTCTTAGCCCTAACTTTATAAAGGAATTATTCAATGCCAGTCATTATGCAAAAAAAAAAAATTACATGGGTTGTCTCATTTAATGTAATAAGAAAAGTTATAACCCTTGAGGAACAGCATTTTAAAGGTGAAGAAAGTGAAGGTAAGAGAGATTAACTTATTTTCTGAGGTCACATAGCTAAACTGAATTAAAAACATCTAACTTAACTACTCTTCACATTTCACACATGGTAGAAAGAACAAGAAATTGATCTTCTTGTCAATAACAATTGTAGATACTCCAATATTACCTAGGCACATGGATTTGCTGAATGCTCTAGCATGTTCACACTGAAGTATAAGATCTCTGTGGAAAATAATTCCTCATAGCCCATGTGTCTATAAGGAATGTGTATACATATATCTTTATATTTGTGTATTTATCAACATCTAAAGTCTCAGTAATTTGCTCTTTTTAGTTTGTTACTTCATAGTGGTGAGGGAAATTAGCACTAATATTTCTTAGAAGGAAAAGAGTTATCTTCACAGCATCTTGCACATAGCAGCTCTTTAATAAATGCCTATTTTATTTTATTTTTTTTATTTTTTTTTTAAAGATTTATTTATTTACACAAGCACTGGGTACAGTCAGAAGCGTGGGAGGGTGAGAGAATTCACCAGAGCCAGAGTGGGGAGCAGAGCAGGCAGAAGGACCGAAGTACACTGCTGAGGGGAGCAGCGGGCGGCAGGAGAGGTCTGCACGCCATGTGGGACCCTCCTCCAGTGGCCGGGGAGCAGCCGGGGATTGAACCGGCGCTGCAGAGGCTGCGGGCAGCTTCGCAACCCAGCGCTCAACCACTGCGCCACCGGGGAGGCCCTAAATGCCTATTTTATTTATCCTTGCTTTCTAAGGAAGATTCAACTGGATCAGGAACTAAAGATCCAGGTTCTAGTCTTGGTTTTAATAGTGATTCACTGTGAGAACTAGACCTGGTCGGTTATCTTTTGAGTCTGGTTTTTCATATCTAAATTAAGTCCAGAGTGTGAGGCTCTGTGATTCTGTGATAGTATGCTCACTGTGCGGTCCACACTTTGAGAACCCACTTGAGCTTGAGCATGGCAGGCTGGGTACCTGACATTGTTGGTTCTGGCAGATACATCCAGGTGAGGGGCCTGGGTGAGCACAAACATCATCAGTGAGGTAGAAGAAAGTTACTATGAATTGGGAGCAGCTCTTGCCAGTTGCATTGGTGCTCTGAGAATCTGCTGAAGGCAGGTAAGTTAAGCACATACCACTTGGGCTATGGTGAGAAACCGAGAGAGCCAGGCTTGCCTGTTTGCCAGCCTCATAAAAGAGTAACAGCCACACACAGGTGCTGACTCTCTAGAAACTGTTAGAGCATAGAAGCTGGGAACCAGTGAGGGTGAAATGAACAAGAGCCACAGGGGCAAGAATGCAGATCTGAAGTGGGAAAGTAAGACAAGTGATATGAGTGGAGCAGAATCACATTTAAAAGCTGGAGAACTGAGAGCATCCAGGAAGGAGCATTTTACAAGGAGCTTGAGGGTTGTCGGGCTCTGGGCTTTCATTCATTGGTATCTAAGGGTGTGTTCATCCAACCTGTCTTTGATTCTAAATACTTTCCCTCTTCTTCCTTCAAGAGGGCTAATACCTCTATTAGCTGGGTAAAAAAATTAAGGAAATACCGATTACAAACCAAAGAAAACACTGAAGTGTATGAGGTATTGTGATTTCCAAATGTTCTCATTGCTAATTCAAAAATTCCATGATTCTAATCTATCAGTGAATTTACTTTTTCGAAGAAAACATTATACTTATTTGATTACAGTAATACTAGAAGTTTACAGTCCTGAAATCATAAAATCTTAAAATGCTCTGAAATCAATTTTTAAAAAGTAATTTCGTGGCAAACTCATTTGGTGGTAAACCTGAGGAAAATTGACAAGGTGGTATCTGCAGTCTCTGTATGCCACGCTTAGTGGGAATAGTCTTATGTTTTGTGGCAGAAGTATCCCTGTGTCTGATTCCGTGCAGAGTGCCTCCACAGACTCTGCTGTGGGTAACAGGCAGTTTATAGGAAATGCTTCTTACTATCTTTTCTAAATTTGAATGAATTCTGAATTCCGAAAACATAAACCCCAAAGGGCTTCAAAAAACAGACTGTCAACCCATAAATTGTTTTCCTTACGTTTAGATTTATTTATTTATCCCTTAAGGAAATGAATGTTTGCTTCCTCCTCCTTCCCTTACAGAGAAAACAAAGTGGGGGCAGGGGTGAAGCAAAACAATGTAAATGGCGGCTCTCGGGCTGATAAACAGTAGCTGAAGCTCTTTTGGGGTCTGAATGGATACACAACAGGAATCAGTCTTTTGAAGCACAGAAACCTAGAGCTATACCTCTCCCGCAATTAAAAAAAAAAAAAAAAGTCGCAGATTTCGCTATAAAACTGCATCCTCCTCTTTCGCTTTGCCGCATCCAGAGCTGCAAACGGTTTGCTCAGCCCGATGTGCTGTGACCCGCAGACCCATAGCGCCACCTTTCTTCCAGATTGGGAATCCAGTCTTCACATTCGGGCCTCACAAACGGGTCTGGATTGCTTAAGCTGTTGGATCCACAAGACACAGCAAGGAAACAATTCCTTGACACGCAAATCATAAAGAAAGAACTGCAAAGAGGGCAAGAAAATACGTTTTCTTCTCTTCAGTCCCTGAGCAATTAAATTTGCAACCTAACCCGATGTTAGGGACTGTGAGCTCTAAACCTGTGTTTAATTAGTTTGCACCTAATGAGTCATTTTACACACTAGACATTTTAATTTACAACCTGCTGCATTGCAGCACCTTTCTAGGCCTTCTGCGATGTAATAAGGTATTCTTCTAGCTGCTGAGGCTTTAAAAATATAGACACTCTCAGTTCAGATTTTTTTCTTTGTTTTCAATTTTCAGTTGCAAATCAAACACGCAGTTACAGAAGCAGAGATTCAAAAATTGAAGACCAAGGTAAGCACCAATATTTGAATTGTACATTTTAAACTTCAGGTGCTATGAATAAATTCAACCCTTGGACTACAGGATTTGTTCCTGTGCATTTGAAAGAATACAATTGCGAGACCTTCATATCCATTGTTAGAGGCATAGACAAGCCTGCCAGTGAAATCACATTCCTGTAGGTGGTAAATATCACCATACACCGCAGTGAAAACAGCACAGCATTTTACAGAAACACATTTACATATTTGCACATATGTGACCAGTTCCCTCTGAGCTTTTCTCCAAAAGTAAATATTTTTTGTGGTTCAAGCATCTGAATTATGTTCTGACTACTGATTACTTAAGCACAAGCTATTATATCTGTTTACCTGGATTCACCTTTTTTAGAACAGGTTTTGTCATTTATTTATGTTTAACTTTTTCACCAGAAGCAATGTATTATTTTAATATGGTTCATTAATTATTTTTGATTTAGAAAAAAATTCTGTTATTTTCAAATTTAGTATAATATACCCATATTTGATTTTAAGTGCCAGATGCTACTAGAAACTTTTAAACAAGTTTAGTTCACATTATTCAAATTTGTGGACATACGTAGTTCTTAATGAAAAGGGGTATGTATTTTTAGTTTACTTATGAAATAATACAAGATTCAAAAGGGCATTTTAATTGATAAATTATAAGGGACTTATAAATTCCTAAATTTGTGTCTAGTTTTATCAAATGTGTAATTTCAAAGATTTTAAAATGTCTTCTGAATTACTTTTAAAACAGTACTCTCTTGTTTTTATGGTCTTTTTAAAATTAAGACATAATTCCTTTCCCACCACTAATGATCTGTTTCCCTATTCACATTGAACACTTGTTTTGGTTTTTCCATGTGTTTTAAATGGAGATGAATTAGCAAGGCTATTTTGGTTAAATGGTATTCTCAGCTAATAACTCTGAAACTCTTTAGTCAAAACATGTCTATACATCATTCATGGTGTCAGCCCAGCTCTCTGTATAATAATTTTTGAATTAGTAGGGGCTGGTAAATAAACAACTTGAATACAAAACATTGCTTAATAAAAGATGCAGTAAAAACCTAGTCCCATTTTAAATTGCTATTGTTTCTTGGCATAGAATGCAAGAATAGAAGAGGTAAAAATAAATGTTGATTACAATAGGGGAAAAAGATTCCCATGTGATTTAAACTATTATAACAAAAATGACTTAGACTATCAGCATTTAATTTGGAAAACCCTATAAATTAGTATTTTATATTTTTCTCATTATTGTATTGGCATATAGTGTCCACAGATCTGCTTACATGGTAAAGTAAGACTCTTTATTATCCATGTTGATAAAGGTATTTCTAACTTGGAATGTTTTTAACTACTTTTTTACTTTGTAATGTTTTAACCAATGGATTTGGTTTCAGATATAAATAAAAACATATGCTTTGTTGAATTCTGTAGGATTTTGAAATATGCTAGATTTTGAAAATTAATAGTTTATGACTGCATCATTTTGAACTTTAAAGAAGGTATCGGAAATAGATGACACACTATATGAAAGTCAAACAGTTATTGTAAATAAATTATCTCTGATCACTCACCGAAATGATCAGTCTTGAATTTCTTTAGAAATGAGTTTATCTATTCCTTAGAGTCCCTGGTAGCAGACACTGCTGCTTTTTCGTTTCATTGGAATGACTTAAATGAATCTAGCAATAATTTATATTTCTGCTTATACTAGACTTTATAATTTTATGCTAATTTGGATTTTTAAAGCCTTGCAAATTAATGACACTGCAAGCAAAATATGAGCAGACTGTTCACATCAATTGGAATGAAATAGGTAATAATATCAAAAGGGTTAGAAGCAAGTTAAAAATAACTAACATTTTCCGCAATATTACATCTAAGAAGCTATTCCAAGCACACAAAAGTGTTCTATCACAGTTCTGTTTCATAGATGATATAATTGAGTCTTAGAGAACTTCAGTTACTTGTCCGAGGTTTGAAGGCAATGATAGCAGAAGCTGGGAATCCAATTGAAATTGAATGACTCAAATGTTCCTCTTAATCATTAGGCCATGCTGTGCTTCCGCCTCTCTCTCTTTCCCTCCTTGCCACTCCTCCCTCCGGTTTTGGTTTATTTTTTACATATAATTATATATATATTTAAAAAAAAATAAAACTAAAACATGTTAAATCTTAGGTAGACTCAGTTAAACTCTAAAACATTTCTTATAGAATTTCGGACCATGTGATGTGATGGAAAATTCATGGGTTTGGAATCAAATCCTGTTTTATTTATAAGCTGTGTGACCTTGAACAAATCATTTCACTTTTTGAGGCTTTCATATTATGAAAGTAACATAAGTTCTATTCACCTCAAGTTGTTTGATGACTGAGTATATGTATCGATGGCATTTAAGCTAAAACCTGCATAAAAATTGGGGGGCTTTTGCTACAGAAGTACCCAGATTATCTTTGCCTTGATATTTGCTTTGTCCAGCTGCAAGCAGCTGAAAATGAGAAGGTGAGGTGGGAACTAGAAAAAACCCAACTCCAACAGAATATAGAAGAGAATAAAGAAAGAATGTTGAAGTTGGAGAGCTACTGGATTGAGGCTCAAACGTTATGCCACACGGTGAATGAACACCTCAAAGAGACGCAAAGCCAATATCAGGCCTTGGAGAAGAAGTACAACAAGGCAAAGAAACTGATCAAAGATTTTCAACAAAAGTAAGCAACTTCTAAGTGACTAAAGAATAATAGTCTGGGTTTCTAAATGCTTATGTCCAGTAATTTTGTTATCAGATTTATCCCTCTAGGAAGCATATTTAAATCATAAATAGACATTAAGTTTTGAAGTCACTCTATAATTGTTTCACGAGATTATATTTTGCTTGTTTTACAAATTTTTTGGCAATCAGTTACCTCTTGATTGTGTTTTTTAATCATTAATAGTAATTATTAAAACATTTGAACCTCTAACCTTTTTGATGAATCTCTAATTTGGAAGCAAGTCATACAGAAGTGCTAAAGTCATAGAGTGACTATTGGCCACTGTAGCACACACAAATCAGCGATTGGATTTTTTTTTTTGGTATTAACATTTTTGTGTATTTTTTTTAAAGATTTATTTATTTATGCATATAAGAACTGGGGTACAGGACAGAGGTGTGGGAGGTGAGCCGATTCACGAGAGACAGAGTGGGGAACAGAACAGGCAGATTGACGGAAATACACTGATGAGGGGAGTAACGGGCGAGTCAGGAGAGGTCTGCTGCACCATGTGGGTAGCTCCCTGGCTGGGGATTGAACTCATGCTACAGTGGCTGTGGACAGCTTCATAGGTTGAATCTTAACCCCTTGGGTCACCAGGGAGGCTCCCGCAATTGGATTCTTGATCAGGCTACTTCTATCTCTGTTCTTAGAATCAGTAATTGTAGTTTTTCTACTACAGATACAGTAAATATTGATGTACAACAACTCCTGCTCTGCTGCTTTGCCTTTCTTGGATGTTGAGAGAATCACAAGGGTCTCAGTTCATTGCCCTGAGAGGGACCATCACCACACTTTGCTTTTGAATTTCAGTAGCTTTTTCTGAACTAAATGCCGCTTTGCTTCCATCTGTTGGATTTTCGTGTAATTTCAGGGAACCAACCAGGGAGCTTTTTACTGCATGTTTTTCATCAGCTACTTCTGATTAGCTAGGTCAATTAAAAAAAAAAAACAACAAAACAAAAACGGGTCAGTTCCTCTTTTGGCCTTCCATGCCAAGCTGTAGGAGCTTGACATGGAAGGCATATATGTAAAACTCATATATATGTAAAACTCACCATATCTGTGTTACTTCCTATCTTGGAAAATAATTTTTTAAGTTAAAAGAGATTACTAGAGAAAGCTTGCTGTTAAAAGGGGGAAGAGTTTCTTTGTGACTGTAAATTCAGTACATCACTATTTTAACTTTTAACTCCTCTTGCCAAAAATATCATATCTAATTCTATTTATTGCAATAATTTTATAATAAATTTTGATACAATCTCATGTTGTATTCCAGGCTCTCAAAGTAGATATTTCTTCTCCTTAGATGTATAAGTGACAGCTACCTCTAGTGTAACTGACCCACATCACCACTCTCCACTGTTATTCATAGAAAACAATCTTACTATAATTATCTGGGTTCCACCAGCTTACTAGGTATATGACTTTGCAAATGTGGAATTATACTTACCTGACCTATAATTATCTCCACAAAATTACCCAAGGGTAGGTCATTAGTGCGGTAGCTTCTATCTAAATAAGTACTGGTACTCTAAAATAAGCAGCTACGCATGAAAGTCATAATAAGCAGAATCAAAGCTTTGTTCTTTACTTTGTGACCCACTGAAATAGTTTATTTGCTTTCATTACTGTATACCTTTTCTCTCTTTATGATTGAGTCTTGTTTATTTAAATTGCTATCCAGTTATGTGTCTTGTTGTGCAGTTTAGTGTTTCAGATAAGAGTTTTCCTGTGTCCTCAGTTATCATGTGTTTAATACAATCACATATATTATTTTCTTCTTAAGAGAACTTGATTTCATCAAAAGACAGGAAGCAGAAAGAAAGAAAATAGAAGATTTGGAAAAAGCTCATCTTGTAGAAGTTCAAGGCCTGCAAGTGCGGGTGAGTTGTACAATCGAAGTCACTAAAAAGTGGGTAACGTTTTACCTCATGCTTGTAACAGAGAACTGGTTTGGAGTCTCATGAATGTTTCTTTTTTTTTTTTTTTTCCAGATTAGAGATTTGGAAACTGAGGTGTTCAGGCTTCTGAAGCAGAATGGGACTCAAGTTAACAATAACAATAACATCTTTGAGAGAAGAACATCTCTTGGTGAAGTCTCTAAAGGAGATACCATGGAAAACTTGGATGTCAAGCAAACATCTTGTCAGGATGGCCTAAGTCAAGGTTTGTCTAACTTAACCACAGACATTATTTTTAATAACTATATCATTTCACTTACATACTTTTAAAGAGATTTGAAAGTTGAAAAATTCTCCCTGCCATGGGAATTAAAAAATGGCTTATTAAAATAAGAACTTGGCATTTAGGTCTTATAAAAAAATAAGTGACTTGATACAAAGAAATAATAAGATTCCAACTTAAGACAAACCAAATACTCTTTTAAACCACCATAAAATTTATGTAATTAACCACCTTAAAATGGTAGCAGTTAATCCTATCTGGAATCGACTGAACTATTTAGGTATTAATGAGTAAAGCTTACAGATTTTAAATCACTAGACTAAAGACCTTTTTCATAACATCAAAAGGTTGGTTATCTGCTTCTACTACTTAGAATGAAATAAGTAAAGAATCGCTATGGAGTTCTGCGCTTTCACCTTAGTGTCCCATATATTCTTCCTGTCCAAGACCAGATAAGACCAAGATACTGGAAACATTTTCTATTGTAAATGGTTGTCTTCTTTCATTACCAACCACAAATCGCTTATTTTTATGTGCATGTATACATACACACAAACACACAATGTATGAATATGGCTAGAATGTCTTAATACCTATAGTATACATACTTATTTTTTTATAACTTTTTCTAAAAGGGAAAAATTAATTTTATTTACTTATACATGAGAACAAAGGAAATGAATCTTACAAATAATCCTTTAGGTCAAATATTTTCTGGCAGTACTCCAAGGGGATTAATGTCGGAATCCTTATAATTGCTTTCCATGACACATAACTACACTATGTAAACTTTTTCTAAATATAATTAACCTCCATTTATAAATCTAACATAGAGAAGATACTTGCATATATTTAGAAATTAGAAAACGTGTAAGAATTTATTAAAGATAAATGTGCAGGAGGGTATAAAACATTTGATATAATCTGTTAAGATATCTACCAGGTAGTCCTTGAAGACAGTGAAAATAAAAGAACATTTCTCAGCAGGATTGTCATAATAGGACTGACAACGCACAGGCAGAGATTGGACATGCCATAAACTCTGTTCACTAATGAGCCATTTAATTCTTTGATGATCTTTTTCACATATTAAAATGTCTCCAATGAGATTTTTCTGATAAACAAGTGTTTATACCAGATCATTAACTTTTAGAGCTAAACTCTTAGCTATTAAAAATGGAGAGTATTAAATTTATTTTAAATTTTAAATCAAAGCAATATCTAGAGATTTGAGTTCATTCACTAAGTTTATATCATTTTCCTAGATTTTCCCTGAAAATAAAATCTGTAACACTCTTAAGAGGCAGCTTTAAGAGGAGTGTCTAGCACCATTACCACTAACTAAAGAATTGTGTAACTACAGGAGGGTCATTTGCTTTTCTGGGTTGGTCTTACTATAAATAACATAAAAATAGTAGTACTTTGTTCCACACCCTAAAGGGTGTTTTGAGGCTATATTAACTATAGTCTATTTGATTAGAGCTTTTATAAATCTGCAGTTTTTATATCTGGAACTGTAAGATTGACTTCTAAAGAAAATGTCAGAAATCCAATCAGTGTAATTTTTTTTTCCTTTCTGAATATTTTAATTTTTAAAATTAAATGGAGCTCATAATAGATACATGTTCCTGCTGTGGAATGTACAAAGTGTGGTCAGTAACCAGATGTTTTCCAAAGTTTGATTAATTTTTGATCATTTCTTTCAGTTCAGAAATCTGTATCTTGTCAAACATACAATTAATAGTATTTATTAAATTATATGACTACAGAATATCAACAAACTATGCAATTAGCATGCTGATTTGGATCAAAACCTTACATTTCTTCTGAACCCTTTTTCTATTCTACACCCTCCATTTTGCCACATAATTATCAGTTTCCCTAGCAACACTGTCGATTCACAGTGAGATGCAGAGACTACTAATTCTTACTGAAACCAATTCATGCTTGTGCAGTATAGGTAGAATCAGTCATCTCAGACATTAGTAGCATACATATCAAGCAGTCCTCTTCCAGTTTTGTTGCTGAGGACAGTCAGTGATAAATCTCCTTGAATTTCAATTGCTTGATCACGTAAACTAAAATGGCTTGGTCAGTAGCTAGATAGGAATGCTCTGGAAAGCACTTTTCTAAATTGATCCTTTGCTTCTGTTGCTAGGGAACGCTGAAGTCCTAGAGGTTTAGAAAAGAAAGTAAAGCTTTGGACCAAGCACCGGCCATTTGGCATTTGAAGACTTCTCCTCCCTTCCCCTCACCCCACACCTTTTGCAACAGGAGGGGTATGTTCTGCCCCTAAAGGGGGCAGTGCTCTGCCTTCCACCTCCTGTATATGGTGCAGTTCTCAATTACTTTCCAAGTACTGGAGTGTTTTATATGCAGAATGAGTGGTTAAGAAAATTTTTAGGTCTTGAGAAAGTTCAGTGAAGCAAAAAGGATATGGATAGATCAATGAAAAACTATCATGGTATGAAATAGTTAAAAAAAAAAAAAGAAAGGGAAGAGTGAAGGAGGCAAAAAGAAAGGAGGAGGAAAGGAAGAACACAGGCGTGGCCATTTGTGCATGTAGACTCATGTTCTGAGACCGAGCTCCGCAACTGAAGATGGATTAATTATGTGACTCTCAACATTGAATTATTATTATGTGACTCTCAATATAAATTATTATAACACCATTTGCTGAATTTAAAATTTTCCACGGTTAGGAATATATCTGAACACTCTTTACATCGTTCTCTCTCTAATCTAAGCTCACTGAAGGACCTCATTAGACTTTCAATAGATTATCTATATAGGTTCATTCTTTACTATGTATTCTAATATGGCTTTCTTATATAAAACAACTGTAGCATTTTTTTTTTCCACCAAAAACTTTAACATCTGGAAATGGCTTCTAGCTTGCTTCAGTGTGCTGGTCTAATATTACTCTGTGTTTTACATGTGTTCCATCCAAGATGTGAAAATGGTATTTTGCCATGCAGTCATGTTTCAAATGCCCATTGGTGTTAGCATTTTTAGTAATGCTGGTCCATATAGGACTTCTCTAGCTTCCTTATATCGACAGCCCTGAAGTGACTAGAAACATCTGTGATTGCCTAGGTACTTAAGTCAGCATTACAATAAAAGCAGAGAATGGACTTGTGAGAGAGCTATGAGTAGGAAAAAGTGTCGTTGTATCATTTTGCCTAGTTTCCCTAGCAAAATCTCTCAAACAACATGCTGTTCCTGAGCTTTCAGGTATTCTAGAATGTATGGATGATAGTTCTCAGCTTCAAATATTCTAAGGACTTTTGTTAAAAAATGATAACGCACATTCCATAGAGATCCTGAAAGAAAGAATAAGACCAATAGGCACAAGATACATATGAAGGCAGGTTGTGAGTGAGTATTGTACCTTGAGAAGTTAGAAGTAAGCGTAATACCTTTTTAAAACTTACTGAACGCAGACAGCCTAAAGGCACACTAACTCGTGAATGGAAAGGTGGACTAGGTTGGCCCTGTCAAATGTATGACAAAGTATATGATGTATGGGGTGACTGAGATCAAGGGTGAGGAAGTGAGGGTTTGGTATGAGATAATTTAATATATAATATAAGCTTTTTAAGAGAAGAGAACAACTTTGAAAAAAAGTTAATAATATTAGAATAGTGTTTTCCTGATTCATAAGCCTTGCGTTAAAGGTAGGGTGATGTGAAGCACCATATGGTATTCTTGGATTGAAAGTAGATTTCGAATGCCAGAAAAAGAGTTTATACTTAATTCTGTGAGCACTGTGATCCATTAAGAGCTTTGAGGCATACCAGGAGCCTCTGGGGAACTTAAAAGGTTTGTAAATAGAGTTCAAAGACCCATGTGAAGTTTCGGTATAGGTATTATTACCAATGCTGCTGCTTTCTAACACTTATCTACTCATCCAACAGGTCATTAGTGCCCAAAGTGAGAACATGAAGGATTACATAAAACATTTATTCTTATTTCTTTTAATTACTTAATTTTTCTTAACTCTATTGAGAGCTGAGAAGAAGAAGATTTAAATTACAAAATGGCAGATTTTAGAAATATCTAGAATTTCAGAGTAAATTGAGACCAGATTTAATTACTCAATCCTGGTTGTACTTAAAAATAAGACTATTTCTTGGCTACTTTCAAGGTAATTTAAGAATATTCTGGAAGGAGAAGCATAAGAATATGAAAATAAAACCTTCTTGTTTTCTCTCCTTTCCCCCACTCTTTTTCCACAAAATGATTTGGCTGTTGCATTAAGGCCAGATTCCCCAAAAGTAAATTTCTAAGGTAGCAATTTGCACCTGAATCCTGAAGCCAGTGCATTTGATCTCAAACGCAGGTCATGTGAGCTTGTCAGTAGAACCTGACCAACCTGCTAAGATGTTCAAGCTAGCCAGTTCTCTGTTAATCAGTCTTATCCATATGTTTGTTTAACAAGAGTATCTTCTAAAAATAGGCAAGAAATGGGGCCTCCCCGGTGGCGCAGCGGTTGAACACTGGGTTGCGAAGCTGCCCGCGGCCCCTGTGGCGCCGGTTCGATCCCTGGCTGCTCCCCGGCCACCGGAGGAGGGTCCCACATGGCGTGCAGACCTCTCCTGCCGCCCGCTGCTCCCCTCAGCAGTGTACTTCGGTCCTTCTGCCTGCTCTGCTCCCCACTCTGGCTCTGGTGAATTCTCTCACCCTCCCATGCTTCTGACTGTACCCAGCGCATGTAAAAACAAAACAAACAAACAAATAAAATAAATAAATAAAACATGCCTCTATAAAAAAAAAAAAAATAAATAAAAAAAAAAATAGGCAAGAAATGTATTTAAAATTAAACAATTTCGGGCCTCCCTGCTGGTGTAAGGGGTGAAGACGCCACCTATGAAGCTATCAGCAGCCACTGCACACAAGTTCTATCCCTGGCCAGGAAGCTACCCACAATGCGCAGCAGACCTCTCCCGACTCAGCCACTGCTCCCCTCAACAGTGTATTTCAGTCAATCTGCCTGTTCTGTTCCCCACTCTGTCTCTGGTGAATCCTCTTACCACCCCCACGCCTCTGGCCTATACCCCAGTTCTTATATGCATAAATAAATAAATCTTTAAAAAAATAAATTAAATTAAACAATTTCCCCAATAGGTTTTCAGAAAATAAACTTATAAAGGATATATTTCAAAAGGGCAAAGGGGGAGGGCATCCCTGATGGTGCAAAGTGTTAAGACGCAGAACTATGAAGCTATCCACAGGTGACCCACATAGTGCAGCAGACCTTTCCTGTCTCTCCCACTTCTCCCCTCAGCAATGTATTTCAGTACATCTGCCTGTCCTGCTCCCCACTCTGTCTCTGATGAATCCTCTCAACACCCCCATCTCTGGCCTGCACCCCAGCTCTTTTATGCATAAATAAATAAATCTTTAAAAAAAATAAAAGGACAGGGGTGGAAATCATCCAAGAATGATCTCAAGATTCAGGATGAATTATGAGTAAATATATATACTGAAAGCTATTAAATATCCTAAGCCAAAATAACAGAATCCAGAAACTTACCTGTGTAAAAAAAATCATGGCTAACTTGTGTCTACGTAAGGAACACAGAGCTGGTTTAAAAGCTCACATAATTCACGTAATTCACACATTAGCTAGCAAAAATAAGAGTATATAATTATCTCAGCGAGGAAGAGAAAATAAACATTTAACAAAGCTGAATACTTACTCATGGTGAAGATTAATTAGACATGCTTTTTAAACTTGATTTTGGGAATCTAACAAAATCTTTTTCAAACATTGTATTAAGTGGTAAAATATTAAAATTAAAAATTCCTTTTAAAATTAAGAAGCTTAATGAAAAAATACAACAGAATTAAGTAAAATATTAAAAGACTCTGACAAGGATATCGTTTAGGAATCTGCTGTTGAAAACTTTAGAAAAACATGGCAAAGTGGAAAAAAGTAGTGATTATCTTGATTCTCTTAACATAAAAATGGACAGAGGAAAAGATAGACATCAGGTGGAATGTGAGGAGAAAATATGGAAAGTACTAGAATGAACTGTTTCACTCATCTTAATCTTGCCTTGGAGGAGACTGACAAATATTTCAATGATATAAAACCTTGGAGAAAGATAGGAGAAACACAATCTGTTGATCCGGGCACTTCCACAATGTAGCACCAAAGCAGCTTCACTGATAGAGATCACATGGATTTTCTACTGGAGGTCCTAGCAAGTACTAGACAAGACAAAGAAATAAAAGATATAGAGTGAGAAAAGTAACCAAAACTATCATTATGTACTGACAATGAGTTGAATACATGAAAAAAAAAAAGTCTGTAGACCATTAGAGTTAATATGAGTTTTGCAGAGCAGGTGACTCAGAATCATTATTTACCAGTGAATTCTAACAGAAATGTTAGTTTTTATGAGATGCCATTTACAACAGAAGCAAAAATATAAGGTAGCCAGTAAAAATTTAACAGAAGACATTCAAGGATGACCTATATAAATTGTTGCTGTTATACCAAATTAATCTGTATATTCCATAGAATTTCCAACAGAATTTAAACAAGGCTTTGATTATTTTAGAAATAGCTTGCTACTGTGTTATGTATATGAGAAAACAACTTAGGGCCTCCCTGGTGGCGCAAGGGCTTAAGACACAACCTATGAAGCTATCCACAACCTCTGCAGCATGAGTTCGTTCCCCAGTGGCCAGGGAGCAACCCACATGGTACAGGAGACCTCTCCTGCCTTGCCCGCTGCTCCCCTCACCTCTGGCCTGTACCCCAGCTCTTGTATGTATAAATAAATAAATCTTTAAAAAAAAAAAAAAACTTAGCCCAGAATAGTCAAGATACTCCTAAGGAAGAACCTAATGAAAGAACTTGTTCCCTCACATGCTGAGATTCCTTTTTAAGTTATGGTGATTGAAGCAGTATAGTATGGTTTCAGCAACTGACAAGTGTATAAAGTTAAAAAGCAAGCCAAATCTTTCTACTAGGCATACATTTGTGAAGTAACTAGGAGAAAAATGCAAGGGCTACAACTAGAAATGGGGCAGAGAAAGGGCTTCAAAAGTAAGGATTTTGCTTTTAAGCTTGATGGTAGGTTCATGGATGGCTTCCCCCCACATATATTTCTTTTTCTGTATGACTTACACATATGGTATACACATTTTTTTACAAATGAAATATTTTATTTTATTTTATTTATTTTTTTTTTTTTTAAATAGAGGCATGTTTTATTTATTTATTTATTTATTTGTTCGTTTGTTTTTGTTTATACATGCACTGGGTACAGTCAGAAGCGTGGGAGGGTGAGAGAATTCACCAGAGCCAGAGCGGGGAGCAGAGCAGGCAGAAGGACTGAAGTACACTGCTGAGGGGAGCAGCGGGCGGCAGGAGAGGTCTGCGCGCCATGTGGGACCTTCCTCCGGTGGCCGGGGAGCAGCCGGGAATCGAACCGGCGCTGCAGAGGCTGCGGGCAGCTTCGCAACCCAGCGCTCAACCGCTGCACCACCGGGGAGGCCCAAATGAAATATTTTAAAATAGAAAATTGGGGCCTCCCCGGTGGCGCAACAGTTGAGCGCTGGGTTGCGAAGCTGCCCGCGGCCTCTGCGGCGCCGGTTCGATCCCCGGCTGCTCCCCGGCCACCGGAGGAGGATCCCACATGGTGCGCAGACCCCCCCTGCCACCCGCCGCCCCCCTCAGCAGTGTACCTCGGTCCCTCTGCCTGCTCTGCTCCCCGCCCTGGCCCTGGTGAATTCTCTCACCCTCCCACGCTTCTGACTGTACCCAGTGCATGTATAAACAAAAACAAACAAACAAATATAATAAATAAATAAATAAATAAATAAAAAACATGCCTCTATAAAAAAAAAAAATAAAAAAAATAAAATAGAAAATTGTAAGTAGCATCATTGAAAAATAAGAGTGAGAAGAACCACAAAAGAATTTTTAGGCTTAAAATCATATTTTCAAAACTAGGTAAGAGAAAAATAATCCAGCCCTAGCCAGATGTTTACATTGAGAAGGATGTTCCTGAGTCACTGGACTCCTTCTAGAAATTTTGTTTTGCTGGGGCTCTATCCATGTCCTTTTGCCTTCTCTGAGCCTTAGTGGTTGTGACTTTTTTCATACCTGTATGTAGGAGGGCAGGCCAGACCCCTACCATCACTTCTGATTTATTTCCTAGTAGTCTGAGAGTATATTAAGCATTCACTTTTAGTATAAGAACCCAGAATTTTAAAATAAGGTTAAAGGCATGATTAAAGCTAGAATTCATTAAAATGAAAATCATTAAAAGGAAAGTGAATGCTTGCACTACATTATCAGGAGTGTCTTATACAAGAGCATTAGATACAGAGCAATGAGGTCATTATTCCATGCTGTCACATTGTTTAATTCTAAAATGGAGTAAGAGAGAATTCTGCAATAGAGTGAAGCTTTTTTTTTTAAATCATGCATACAAATATAATTTCTTGGTAAACTTCCACAATTTTTATTTTTCCTGAAGAAGTTATTTTCAATAACTTTTAATCCCCAATAAATAATTTTGACCATGAAATATTATTGAGCTCCACTAATTAAAGGGTGAACATTCCCAGTAAATCACTATGGGAAATTTTAATGAACAAGCCAAATGAATGAGAAATCAATACTTATTGATTTCAGGCATATCATTAAAGCCAAAAATCTGTCCTCTTAACTCAAAAAGCAAAGCACCTAAATTGCTGTCTAGTTTTGTGCAAGTTTTGCATTTGTCTACAGTGTAAGCCATTGAGACTTTTATTGCCAAATCAACAAGGTAATCAGAAGAGTAGTCAGCTGCAAAATGACAATTATTTGTTCATATTTCTCATGTACCTTCATATATTCATGGAAGTCACCATACCTTCCAGTCTGTATATTAGTACTAGGAGATACCTGAAGTCTTCATAAGAAGTTAATTTGTTAGAAGGAGCTTAAATTTAGCCATTTCCTATCCATTTTAAGTAAACAGGACTACTATATATTTTACTTTGGCTTTTGAATTTTATTTGCTTGCTATAGAATTGTAAGATTAATGGTGATCTTCTGAAAGCAAAGACAGTTTTTAACCCATTATGGGTTATAATTCCCTTCACGTAAAGCTTGCGTAAATATGCTGTGATTCACCAAGAATTCTAATGCAAGATACTGCCTAGTTAATGTAATGTAAAACTGATTAAAAGAATAGGCTCAGAAGACAGAACAGAGGGGTATAAAAGTAGGAAGAAGATGCTGGAAAGATTGGTTTGTATATGAAGTGCATGCTGTGAGTTCTGTGGCTTTTTTTCAAGGTGACCACAGGTTTATCTACCCACCAAGAGGGAAACACACTCAATCATGGGATCACAGCATCTATAAAATTTAAAATGAGTAATTAACAACTATTTTTGGAATTAGCATCAGGAAATTCTTTTGTGTGTGTGGGGGCAGGGAGGGTATTTGAACAGTGTGCCAGCCATATTGTTTAGTAATTACAGCATCAAGATTTAGGGATTTTTTCTGTTAACGCAGGGCACTTACATCAAGTTATGATCGTATCTCAGTGCATATAAAGTTATGTTCTACCTCAGCACTGTACAATAATTATGTCTGTCCTGGAAAAAACTTTAAAAAAGTTAGAATAAATTACTCCGAGGGCTTTTGAGTACTATACAAAGTCTTCCAGATAGTTATTTTGTTTTTAAAATCAATGTTTGATTTATTCAAGTAACATTTTTAAGGACTGCCAGTCTTTGCAAGTACTTAAATTCTTATGCATATATTACATTATACTTACCAGTACTGTGAACTTTTTTTTTAGGATTTATTTATTTATTTATACAAGAACCAGGGTACGGGCCAGATGTGCAGGAGGCTAAGAGGATCCACCAGAGACAGAGCGGGGAATAGAACAGGCAGACTGATGAAATACACTGCTGAGAGGAGCAGCGGGCAAGGCAGGAGAGGTCTGCTCACCATGTGGGACCCTCGCCGGCCGGCTGGGATCGATCCCGTTCTGCAGAGGCTGTGGGCTGCTTCACAGCATGGTGCTTAACTGCGTGCGCCACCAGGGGAGGCCCCAGTTTTCTCTTTTTAATTAAAGATTTATTTTTATTTAGTTATGCATACAAGAACTGGGATGTAGGCCAGAGGTGCAGGGGGTGAGAGGATTCACCAGAGTGGGGAGCAGAACAGGCAGATCTACTGAAATACACTGCTGAGGGGAGCAGTGGGTGAGACAGGAGAGGTCTGCTGTGCCATGGGGGTAGCTCCCTGGCAGGGGATCGAACTCTTGCTGCAGTGGCTGGTGATAGCTTGATAGTACTGAGCCTTTAATCCCTGCACCATGAAGGAAGCCCAACTTTAAGTTTTCTTAAATCTTCTAATGATATGCATAACTAAGTCTTCCCCTAGTTGATAGACTCTCCCATTAAGGAAGCCAACAACTGTCCTCTCAAGTAACTGAAGTTATTTCCTACTAAAGACAGAAGACCTGAATCCTTCCTGTACTGATCAAGGAAGCCAATTAGCATGAATGTAATTACTAATATCCAGAGTTTTTAACTGAGAAACTAGTTAGATTCTTGTAGGCAACCTTGAGATAACACAAAAGCTTATTTATTGTTGTCATGTCAGAGACATGATAATGTAGAGAAAAGGATATCTACATACCCCTGCCCTCCTCATCTAGATTCTGTTTGTATACATGATCTTATAGTTCTTACGGAAGTATGTGGTTCCTAGTCATTTTGCCCATTAGATCACATTTTATATTTTTTGAGTAATAGGTTGTGCAGAGAAGTCTTTTCAATCAGATTTTAAAAGCCTCCAACACTGAAGGAATCCCAACATATTTAAATGCCTTTCTCTGTTGTCTAAATCTAAATACTGTAACCTTTCTCATTCTTGGAATCAAACAACTATTATAAGTATTTCAAGTGATATTTGGTGGAATATAGACTATATCAGATAGTTTTTTTTTCTGACTTGCAGTCTCATATTCCTGGCACATCCTAGTGACATTACTAAGCATTCATTCCTGAGAAAACAGAATTTGAATCTCTCTGCCCTCTGAGAATTGGAGTTTAGGCTGACCATCAGCTGAAGAAACAAAGTTAGATATCAGACTGCCCTGATGGAGTCCTACCCTGAAACAAATAACCAAATTATGTTGAAAGGCTATACAGATGTTTTGCGATTGCATTCATTAATAAGGAAGTTAAAACAGGAATTCCTTAATATTTTTTGAAGATAAGCAGAAGACATGTATAGTCTACATAATAATAAACTTGGTCCTCATGAAAAGATTAGAAAGAAGTAATCATCTACTTGTGAAATGTTCCTAGAAATTTTCATAAATACTATTTAGAGTACAAAATGTATCAATGCTCAGGTAACAGAAAAACCCCAAACAACCATTAATAGAGTTCAGAGTGAGAATTCCTCACCTTATGCTATCATAAGATGAGCTGAAGCTGGTGAACTTGGTCTCAAATGACTGTCTTATTCATGACACTTTCCCTATACAACTAAAAAAAAGTAGGACAGGACCTTATTTAGGCAAAATCATCTGGCAGTAAGTAGCAAGAAAGCAACCAATGCAGATGTCAAAAAAAAAACCATTCTTCTCATGTGGGACAGGCTGACATCAGTTTATAGGAACAACAGGTCTTAAAATACTGGGACTATCAGATTAGAATGGACTTTAGTGTCCCTGAAGGAAAATATACTGAATATTTATATTCCTTCTTACTATATCTTTTTGTTATATTATAAAAAAATACCAAAAATTTTTGACACTACAAATAAGATTCAAATTCCCTTTGATCCAGGTTTCCAAATCTAGTACCTTCTTCAGAGGTAACCACATTATCAGTACAAAGTATTATCTTTTTAGTTCTTTTTCTATGCCAGCATCTGCATATATTTACCAACAGAGTATGTATTTCAAGTTACTGTTTTTTAAATTGTTCAAATGAATACACAGTGTTCTACAACTTACTTTAGTTACTTAATGTCTTGCTACGTTTTCATGTCAGAAATAAAAGATATTTATTGAGTGCTTATTATGTACCACTCTTCTAAGCTCTTTTATACCTTACTATTAATGCATTTAATCCCCAAACAATGTAATTATTATTATTATGTGATCAGTATGCCCGTTTTGCAGATGAGGATTCTGAGCTTAGTTAATTGCCCAATTTAGTGGCAGAATCACTGTTCTGGATTTTATTCAAGAAAGACTAACTCCAGGTCTACTCCCCTGGTAACAATTTGACACGCTTCTCTGAGCTACATAAACCTATCTCTGAATGTAATATGTATCAAACCAAAGCCCCACGGGCCCATCTTTTATGAACTTGCAGTGACTGTGAATGATATGCAGATAGTGTTCAAGTTTAAAAATGCCACCAAGTGCCTCATTATACTCAGCATTTCAGTTGCTAATAGCACAAGTCAGGCACTGTGATGGCATGAGGTATGTCTGTTTTTGAGGGGAATAATACACGTAAGAATGCAGAGCAGACCCCATTGTTATGCTGCTCCATGCCCCTAGTGCCTTGCTGTCTATATCTGATCTGTGGGCAGCATTCCATTTACGTCAAAAATAACGTCAACCTAGTGAAAAAATGGAATGACTCACAGCATTACTTTAGGGAACCAGTCTCTGTGTAATATGATATATAACATCCTAATTTCACAGAGCATTTTTCCTAACAGCTGCTGAAATCATAATCGAATCCATTAAATTCTTTTAAAGGATCCAGTCTGAAGCAGTCCTGAAGCTAGTGTTAAAATGCAGGTATAGTAAGGCAGAGTCCCCACCCACTCAAAACTGTTCTGTCATTTACTACTTCATATCTTTTCTGTATTTTCTATCTATCCTTATTGATCCTCTCAAGTCTGCTCTTTTGTATTTCTAGCTGCATTTGAGGCAGAAATAGGCTATGTCAGAGGCTAGAAGGTCTGAAAGAAAAAATGGAGGAGAGAAAAGCAATTTTTCTCTGACTTGTATAAACAGCAGAACAAGACACACTGGAGAGAAGGGGTAGCGGGAGAGCATGGGTTTGGAGTTTATACAAGCAGTGTTACTTTACTGGTTAAAACCTCTGTAGAGAGTGAATGACAGTGATGGCACTTAGTGTAACATCTAACTTAGAAATGTTGAGCCGGTTGTGTTTCTCCTGCCACATTGCTGTTCACAAAACAGGCAGCTAAATTTTTTTATGTAAGAATTTTGTTCCTTGGATAAGCCAAGTGAAAGCCCCTGGTTTGGTTTGTTGGTTTATTTATTATTCTGATGCTGTATATACTTCTGGGAATTTACAAAGTTAGTGCATGGCATGTATTTTTGTATGGAAGATAAAGTAAACTTAAAGGATTCAAAGAAGGCAGAAGAGTACTTTTGACGTTTGCCTTCAGATTTGAGAGCGACCTTCTGGAGGGGGAATCGGTTTCTGAAGACTGAGACCTGTCCAGTCTCCTCCACAGATTGATTGTGGTACAGTTAATACCGAGTTAGTGACCTTCCTTGAGGCTTGGTTTTCTTGTCTGTGAATAAATCCCTAACCGTCTTCTGAATGTTTTGTTCTGATTCTTATAATGATGTAATAGGAAAAGGTAGCTTAGGGTGGTCAGGGGAATCTCCCATGCAGTGAGCACATAGTCTTTTACCCACTCGCCTGGTATCTTCAAGCGTCTCCTCTAATCCTGCCACAGGAGATGTGACTTGGGTCTGTACTAGTTGCTTCTTCTGAACAGCATGTCTTCCAACTTTCTTTTGGCTGTTGGAGCGAAAGTTCTCAGCTCCATTCCATTTTTTTTGTTCTTAAGAAAGATTTCCCCCCCTCAGGATATAATATGAATTCCTGATTTGTAATCATGAGTTACTACTATAAAAAGACCAGAGATATTTGTTTTCAATATTTTGTTAGTAATGGAATGCATGTAAGGCACTGCTTTTCAGACTCAGGCTAAATGCATCATTAATCGGTGTGGCCCATGTGAGCGCTCCAGCCTTTGCATGTAATCAGCACTAGCTGATATTAAAACAAATATACCAGATTGTCATTTTGTGGTTGTCTGATTCCAGTTCCTAGTAAATTACTGAATAGTAATGGAGCCAGGAATCTAAATTCCCTACACGCTGAACCTTGGTAATAAGCAGTTCTTATGATCCCTCAATTTATTTGTTCAGTACATAGTGAGGGAATAGCTCCTGCAATCCTGTTTGTTGGGTGATTTGCAGGGTCCTTCAGGGCCAGGATTCTATTGCAAAACGTGTCATGATTACAAAAGTAAAATGAGCTTCCCTCCTTGGGACTTTTTGTCATCATGTAGCCAAAACTATTATTAAACCAACTAACCAGAAATCATTTGAGAAATAATGTTTTCATAGTTTTCAACATGTCTTCCTTTCGTAATGCTCTCTTAACACATGTGGAAGATTAATGATAGTATTTCATGGATAGCCTGTTGGAAAGTCAGTTTCCTTGAAAAGTTGCATCATGTGTGATTTTCAGCACTGTAAACACTGAACTCTAATGACATTAAAATCTTATTCTAGTAACTTGTGCAACACATTCTTCTCTTGGTCTATCATGAGGAATACACGAGATAGTGCATATGAAGTTGCTTTGTGTTATAGAATTTTCAATCTAAATAGAAGGTAGATAAGCTGTGAGACCTGCAGGTATGACAGTTGACTTACTTTCATCTGTGTGGTATTTCCACATTTTGTATGTAAACAAGAACTTGTAAGGTTAATTCTCTACAAATTATCACCAGTAATGAACTTTTAATCAGCAGCTGCAAGTTTAGATTTTCCTAGAAGAAGGAAGTTAAAGTGATCAAGGAGATTATGGTATCTCCACTGACATAAAAAATAAAGGTATAAGTAATTAGAAAGTATTGTCTTTTATATATCTGAATGGCTGACTCTCTGAATATTTACTTTTCTTTCCAATATAGGAAATGAAAAGTTAAAGTCATTGAGTGGGTATATTTCCTAGAGTAAAATACATTTAATTTGTTAGAACCATATGCCAAATGTTAAATTCTGTAAATAAGAGAAGTACAAACTGAGATGCTTCCTTGTTTTGGTTTTCTATTATATTTAGAGCACATCTTCATAATAGTACTGTGAACAACAATCTCCTGTGGGTAATACTACTGTAAGAAATTATTTTATTCTATTAATATCAGTGCTTGTAAATGACTGCAATAGTTATTTGCTTTGATAATTTTAATCCAGAAGCACTTAATTATCAATTCCTTGAGCATTGTGACTTCATTTAATGACAGCCATTCTGAAAAGATAAAATAGGATTAGTGATCGAACTACATTGTTTATAAGGAGTAACAACATTCACAAGAGTGAAAACTACAAGCATCCAGAGAGCACTTTTCCTCAGCCAACACCTATGTGTGTTAATAGTAACCTTTCTCCTTCCCCTGTAGAATGGTATCTTGGAATCTGGGAACAAGATGAAAGGTGGCAAGAGGCAGATTAAAGAGCACCATGTTGACCCTCCCTTAAGCCTTACCAGTTCATTCTCTTTGTGTTCCAATTTACTCATTTTCTTCTCCTTTTCTCATTGACTCTTTTTTTATTAAAAGACTTAAACATTTTACTTTGGAAAATTGGTGGTGTTCCCAGGGGGGAAGAGATGCTCTCCAGAAAAAAGAAGTGAGACAGACAGAGGCACATAGTCATAACTTGGAATATAAACTTACATGTTAATGAAAGAAAGGGGGATATATATGCTACCCACCCATAATACTATATTGTTTCTGTTTGTTAAACTGTTTGGGTAACCTGATCTTCTTTTATTTCCTGAGTTAGCTTAAATTCTTCACTGGTCATTCTAGAGAGTTCAAAGAAGAATGAGCTAGATTGTCATAACCTGTTTTGGCTAGAAAAAATATATATATTAAGACCAAAATGATAGAGACTTTACGGCTTATTAAATTTTGCTGTAGAAAATGAATGCTGATGGCCACTTTCTGTTACCTAGGGTTGGCCTGGCAACTTTTTCATAAGTTTGTGTACTTTGCTGTTAAGATCACCAACTCTGGGATGTAGGGGTTGTCTCACTGCTATCACATTATTGCCGCTACAATCTGAGTTCAAACCCCAGCCAGAGAGCTAGCCCGCATATGGCATAGCAGACGTCTCCTGTCTTGCTGTTGCTCCTTCAACAGTGTGTTTCGTAGATCCGCCTGTTCGCTCTCCATTCTATCTCTGGTGAATCCTCTCACTCCCTCACCTCTGGCCTAGATCCCAGTTCTTGTATGCATAAATAAATAAAATAAATCTTTTTAAAAAAAATTAGTAAGATCACCAACTCTGACATATCTTCCTCTTTATGTTCATCAAATACTGCATATGCCTATGCATAAATAAACAAATAGAAATCAGTGCTTTTAATAAATATGTTATAGCTAGGTCTTATGGTCTTTCAAAGTTAGATTTTTGTTGTTGCCTTGTTCCCCTTCACTGTTGGTTTCCTCTTAGACATTGTACTTTTCTCCTAAACCTCAGGGATTTCTCTGTTACTTGTAGGTTATCCATCAGAGGACCTTTCTTGGTTGCCAGCTGTTTTCTTGTGTGGTGTTACTGATGACCTTGAGATTTTGTTCCCAGTGTCTGTGGTCTCTTTGTCAGTGCTCTCCAAAGGCTTTTCTCTCTGATTATTTTGTCCTGTTGTTTCTTAGATTTGAATGAAGCGGTTCCAGAGACAGAACGCCTAGATTCAAAAGCACTGAAAACCCGAGCTCAACTCTCCGTGAAAAACAGACGTCAGAAGCCCTCTAGGACAAGACTGTATGATAGTGTCAGCTCAACAGATGGAGAGGACAGTCTAGAACGAAAGGTGAGCACCATTGACTATTTTCTGGTTTGCAGTGTTGGTCTAGATAATCGTTCCAACAGCTTATTGAAGATAATGATTTTCCTGCAGCCAAATTCTATTCATAGTTGGAAACAGCTGGAACAGTTCACGTCCTGTGTCCTCAATTTTTCCTTCACTTGAGATGTTATTATAATCCTGGTTCTTTCTCTACTTAGTCTTAAGCTCATTAGCCATAATGTCTGATTTCATGATGGTGCTTTTAATATTCAGCTGTGGGCTCTACCTAATAGAGAAGTATGAATATACAAGTAATTGTTTCTGTATGTCTTAGGTATCTGTGTTAACTACAGTGGTAATATGGTAAATTGTTGTAACTATGTGGTCTCATCTGTAAATCAACAAACAAAAATTGGTTTTCTTGGGGATTCCCTTAAAACAGGTCAGTCTGATTTCAAAATGAGTATTAGATGGAACTGAAGCTGAGTGCATAACCTCCTTTATGATCTCTTATACCAACAGCCTTCAGACAGTTTTTATAACCACATGCATGTTACCAAATCACTTCTGCCCAAGGGTTTGAGAACATCTTCTCCAGAATCAGATTCTGGTGCTCCATCCCTCACCCCAGTGGCTAGCAGTGTGCCCTTCTCACATGACCTCGCCACTGAATTTCAAGGAGGACCCCTGCACCCGGAAAGGGAGCCTTCCTCCTCTACGTTGGGAGATACTTCACTCTCTTCTTCAAAATCTGATCAAGAAATGGAAGAATCTCCTTGCCACCATCAAGCTACCACCAAGAAAATATTACAAGAAAAAGGTATTGTTTAATTTGTAGGCTCCTTTTTTGTTTTGTCTGACTTCATTAACACTTCTATTTGTGCAAAATAATAATGGCTTTTTTGTAATAATCATAGTTGGTTGCTAATAATCAATATTGCTTTCCTTTTCTGTTATGGGCTAAGAGACACCCCCTGCTAATTAATTTTATTATTTTTCTCTTTTCCTATTTGGTTATTATTTTACTACTTCAACTCTCCTCAAGTTTGGTATCAAAGGAAATTCTTCAGGAGGACGTCTAGAGATTTCATAGTCTAACAACCCAGAATTTCAGTAAACACTAATGTAGTTACGTAGAAACATAGTGTGAAAATGAACACTATATCGGTCTTAACCATTTTCTTGTCTTTTATTGAGAAGAAACTTTAACAATAATGATTTATATTACAAAAGGATGTGTAGAGAAGCTATGGTAATGCAGGGAGATTAGTAAATTAAATATGAAAGTAGACTCTTAGAATTAATATCAGAATTTCATAGAAGTGTTCATAGGTTTCCGTTTATCTGATTGTATGTTTTAGTTTATAGACATTGTCAGTCTGTGTTTAAGCTAGTTCAGTGATATGTTAAGTATAAGTTCATTCCCATACCCCATCTGACATGTTCATTTAAAGTAAACAAATACATTTGGTTATATTATCTTTCACATCTTAAAGGCATACATATAAACACAAATGCTTTTTGGTGTGTATGTGTTTTTTATGTAACATTTTTGCCCCACAAAAATGAATGATATCAATCACATTATTCTGCAATTCTGGGTTTTTTTTTTTTTTAAAAGATTTATTTATTTATTTATGCAAGCACTGGGTACAGTCAGAAGCGCTGGAGGGTGAGAGAATTCACCAGAGCCAGAGCGGGGAGCAGAACAGCCAGACTGACGAAACACACTGCTGAGGGGAGCAGCGGGCGGCAGGAGAGGTCTGCGCGCCATGCGGGACCCTCCGCCGGTGGCTGGGGAGCAGCCGGGGATCGAACCGACACTGCAAAGGCTGTGGGCAGCTTCGCAACCCAGCACTCAACCGCTGCACCACTGGGGAGGCCCTCTGCAATTCTATTTTACACATAATATTTTATGGACATCTCTGGGGCAATATATACAAATTTAAATGAGAAGATAATTTTCTGCAGTGAGTCTATAATATAGCTGAAGCAACCATTAAATAATTGATGGACATTTTGTCTGTGTCCTGGAAGTTTTTGTTGTTGTTTATTTGCTTGTTTGCTTAACACTGTGAAAAAATATGAGCTTCCTTGTGCTTCAGTTTTATATTATGAAGCTTTTATTTCTGTAGAACAAATTTCCAGAAGTTGAATTGGTAACCAGAGCATACCGTACTCAGAGGAACATGTATAAATTAAAATGCTTTTATTGTTAAAAATAAATGCTGAAGGCAAATAAAATAAATATTCTAAGTAATAGGAAAAGAACAACCAAAGAACAGAAAGCAGAGAGAACAGGAAACTCAATTTAATGAATTTTTATTGACGTGAAAGCCTATTCCGAACTCTCCCCTACAAAAAAATTACAGTAAAGTGTACAAATAATTCCAGGTAAAAGTGAATAGCCCATCGGAAGGATGCATTAAAAAATAAAGAATAAGAACAACACAACATTAGAATTAAAAAAGAAGATACAGGGGTCAAAACAACTATTTTTTTAAAAAAATATTATGAAAACTTTATGGTAGTAGATTTGAAAATCTAAATAAATTAGAGAATTTCCTACCAGGATATAACTCAAATTGGTCTAAGAAGAAACCAGTAATCACAGATATGAAATCTACTGCTGTAGCTTCTATTTAGAAAGGCACTTGGCTAAAGTGGTTTTATAATTCTATTCTGCCAACTCTTAAAAATTAGACTCTACTTTATGTTAGTTATTCCAGGTAGGATATTTCTCATTCACTTTATGAAGCTAAAGTGTTAAAAACTAGTAAAGTTTGAACATAGGAAGAAAATCTTCTGCATGTAGATTCATTTAAAATATGTTCCCAAGTAAATTCAATCTAAGAGTACAAATTAAGTTTTATTTCATAATTAGGTAGAATTAATTCTTAAAATGTGAGGATAGTTGAACATTAGAAATAACATACTCCTGAAGAGTTGGCATACTATATTTCTGAATAATATAAGGTGTTCAAACCAATGTTACCTTAATAAAACCCAAATTAAAAATAAGAACATCTAACAATGTAGATCATCATATCAGCAAAGGAAATGACATAAAATATTATAATATTTATAGAAGTTGAGGAGCATTGAATGTATTTCATCAGATATTTCCAGGAAAAACATAAGTAAAAATTATAGATTAGAAGGAAATTATGTAAATATGATTGGTTAGTTACCAGAGAGCAACCACAGAAAGTCCCTGTTAAATATTGAATCTTAAATCATTGGCTCAAAAATTAGGCATAAACCAACTGTCATCACTGTTTTTACCATTTTGAGAATATTCTAATTGCATAAAATTAATCTGTATAAATTTTGAACAGAAGCAACAAGTGTTTATTTGAACAAAGTGTGGGTGTTTATTTAAAAGATTAAGTGCTTAGATGTAAAATAAATATATAAAATTGAATATCTTCATCTTGGTAAGGTGAACTGTCTAATAACATATTTTGAAATATAATTAGAAATTAATGAAGTACTGGATGAATAGAGGGATAGCTATATAATAAAGCACATTTATAAAAATTGGAATTGTAAAATCCAGGTGGCAGATAAATGTTTGTTCATTGTAAAATTCTTTTGTCTTTTTGAAAAATTGAGTGGTAAAAAAGAATGTCATTTCTGTCCATACTGATCTAAAAAGTCAGTTCAGTGGACATTAATGGAACTTGACAAGATGATTCTAAAATTTATAAGAAAGAACAAAAGGCCAAAATTTTAAAAAATCTCTTCAGAGTAAGGTGGATGATCTTGGCTTATTTGATGCCTGGAATTATTTAAAAAGTGATAGAAACAATTTTGTATATTATTTCTATAGAGAAGTACAAATAGACTAAGGCACAGAATAAAAATTTAGAAGCAGATTATATATATTATGTATGTATATTGCACATATATATTGCATATGTATATATATGACAAGTTCATGGGTAGATCAGCAGAGCAATAATAAAGTTTTTAATGGATTGTCTTGGGAAAATTGGTTATACATAGTTTAAAAATTATAATAAATTTCCCTTCATTTCATATGATCTGAAAAATCCATTCCAAGTAGATTTAAGACTTAACTGGATAATACAAAAACTTTAAAACTTTTAAAAGACTATATGGGGGTATATTTTGCGCCCTTAGGGTAAGGAAGCTATCTTAAAACACAAAAAGCATAAAACTTAAGAAAGAGAATAATAAAATCAATTGATACTAAAATTTTTTTTAAAATCTCTTTTTCAAAAGATACAATAAAGAATCCCACAAACTTGGAGAAGATATTTACTGCTCATATAACTAAGAATTAGTATCTATATTATATTATAACTCCTATAAATCACAATAAGAAGATAGCTAATGAGAAGGAAAAGATGTAATATCCTGAACAGCACTTAGCAGAAAACTAAAAAGCAAATTACCATACTATTTATGAAAAGGTGGTCAACTGCATTAATAATCAGAAAAGTGTGAAATAAGTCAGACAAGATACCTCTTTATATCTACTAGCAGGCAAAAAAAATTAGTCTGATATAATCAAATGCTAGTGAATATGTGAAATGACCCATTGAGTATCTACAGGTAGATCTGAATACTCTTTGGATACCATTTGGTTTTACCTGGTAAAACATACCCTATGGCCCAGCAAGTCTTCACCTCATACTTGATTTCAGTAAGTCAATAAGCTTAAAAAAGGACCCCAAAACCAAAGTTAATTGGTAGATCTTATCACTAATATACAAGTAGCTTCAATGAATTTTTTAAATGTCAAAAATAGGCCAAGGATATAAACCATAAATTCATTGAAAAGAAAACTCATGTTTTTCTACAATATGAAAAATCTCACTAATGAGCAGACATGATCATTTAAATTAGATACACATCAGATTGCCAAAACTTTGAAAGAATCTACCAACGCACTTCAACAGTGGTTTTCCATATACATGGCAGATGTGATTGTACATCACGGTATTTTTGAAAAGTCCATACTCATTTATCTGTGCCAGATTAAAACTTGTAATCTTTCTACAAATATACTGTGAACATCGAAGTACAATTGATTTGGGGGGCCCACTCTGTTTTGTCAATCTTGGTAAGCATCATCATTTTATTCCTACTCTTTTCTCCTTGGTTTTCTTTCCTGAGCCTGCTGATGGCTGGAATTATCCTCCACCGACTGCTCTTAGCTACAGATCTTCTAGAAGTTCTGAGGCAAAAATCAAGGGCTTAAGGAGTACAAAATGCCATTGGAGGCAGGGGAAAATATGTCAAGCCTGCTAATTCATAAAAATGGTTGTCAAGTTGGTGAACGACTTGCACTGTAATTTTGGCCTACTTTCAAAAGAATTAAAGGCTTTGAAAAACTCTCATTAATTAACCTAAATTTTGAATTATAATAGCACTTTCATGTATTCATGGCAAACCCTCTATATCATCACTCCAGAAAAATATGTATAATAAGCTTTAATCGGTCCATAAGAAGGGGAAACAATGGAAGCATATATTTTGGAGCTATAGTTTGAGAGCTTGTGTTCCAGTGTTTGAAATTATCAAACTAGCTATCTGAAAGGAATTGTATTGTAATCAATGAGTAGAACATTCACACATGAAATCTAGCCAAAAGATTTTCAAAAGTGGCTAAATCTTGTCTACATTATTTCTCTCTGCCTCTTACTTCTAACTTATTTATGAATCTTTGTAGTCAGGAGATGTTTACTCTCAGATTGAAGGCATATTACATGGGTGTGAATTGTGCTTTGCAGTCCATTAACAGTAATGCATAGTAAAATGTGAGGATTCCATTCTTCTCTCCAATGTTCCCCTGGTTTGTTACCACCTCTTCTTTGGGATTAAGCTCCAGTGCAGTGGTCTTTCTGACACCCCACATTCATACTATCAGCTAGTAAGGCCTTATATTTCCTTGCCTGCCACTCTCAGTCTCTGTTGAAACATGTCAGAGAAGGAGACATATCAGCCAATGGACTCCAGTAAATGCCTTGAAAGTCAAAGTCTAGTCTTCAGCTTCCTAAGTTCAGAAATTCAGTAGTATACCCAGATTTAATCAAGTTCAGAGTAACTGATTCATGCTCTTCAAACTTAGAAAACACTGGTTTCTAAAGCAGAATACTAATTTTTAAATTTAGTAATTTTTAAATTTATCCTTTGGGAGGATAAGCTGATATAACAATCAACATCACTCATTTGTTCTCTTCTTCCTGATTGTTAGGTTCATAAATCAGAAAGTTGCTCAGGATTGATTGGATGTATATATGGAATATACTCGTAAGACTGAACTGATTGGTGAATTGCCTGTTTCACTGTAACGGTCCTATTATTCATGACCCTCAAGAATTCTACCTATATATGAAGGGAGAACAATGATGTAAGGAAAAAAAAAAAGAATGGGATCTCATAAAATAAATAAACTAAGTTTTAAAATAGCCCATAAAAATTGCTAATGTATTAAAAATAAAAGGAATTCCACCTACTCACTTCCCAAGAAATGGACCTCAGTGTCATTAAAACGTTAGGGAAATCCCAGGCTTCCATTGTTATAACATTGTAAGGGCTAATAAAATATAAACGAACACATCTAGTTTTGTTGTCTTCAAAATCCAATTTGCAGAGTACCATTTTGTACAACTGTCAAGTTCTTATAAGAGACTAAATCCACTATTCAGACCTTGACTCAACAGAGGTTAGGTAGGGTTAACCTGATTTCCCTCGGCGTATGTGTGTTTATATGTGTGGTTTTTGTAAGTTAGTGGTGCAACAGTAATGGAACTAGAATATGGTTTAACAATACTCGCAAGTCCAAACTAGATTCCACATTTACATTCTTGCCTAACACTCTACTCCAGGAAAATTCTGATACTTTTTCAAATCCCAGCTTAAATCTTTCTTCTTCTAATGGACCCTATTCCCAGGTAAAGGGAATTAGTCTTCTCTCTGATAGAAATTGTCACACTGTAAATTTTCCTTTTCTATCAATTTGCATGCGATAATAAGTGATCTTTTTGTCAAACATGAACCAAAGTTTTCCTCATTTATCTTACTCATCTTCGTATTTTTCATTCCCAGCAAAAAATATGCCATATAATTAATACCTAATAAGGTTCTTGAATAAATATGTCTCTCCAGATACCCAGTGCAGATCTTTTCGAATAGAAGCCATCAAAACCAAATTGAGTCCCCACCTGTTTTTATAAATAAAGTCTTTTTGGAACTCAGCCACACTCTTCAATTACATACTGTCTCCTTTCATGCTCTAAGACAAAGTTGAGTAGTCGTGACAGAGAATGTTTAGCCCACATACCTAAAATGTTTACTGTCTGGCACTTTTACAGAAAAAGCTTGCTGGCCCTTGTTCTAGACATATTCCTTTCACTCAATACTGCTAGATAAATTGAAAATGTCTCAGTCACTGGTGCCATTTATATAGGTTTTTTTGAAAATAGTATGCCGTTACTTTTGGTCTATCAAGTTACCGTAAAGGTCATCATTAAGTTATGGCTGTATTTCATTGCAGTTCTATGGAAGCTACTCTGGTATTAGTTGAACACCTAATTGAAGTTGTATGTTTTCTAAACCACAACAATACTACCTTTACGAGTCATCATCTTGTCTGATATTTGTGGGATCACAGAAATCAGGATACAAAGAATTGTAACTGGCTAACTGATAAACATCAAACTCCTTTTCAGTTAAAATAAGAGGAAGTCAATATTATTTCTAGGGGCTTATAAAACAAGTTACATGGTAGTAGAAGGCGTGGAAATATTTTCCTCATTCCTAATCTTTGAGTAACCTAATACTAAAGTTTTGGCGTCTAGAATTACACAGCAATAGGCTTTTTGCTAAGGCAAGGTTATATAGAATAAATTAAGCACTATCAGTTCCTGATCTTGATTTCTAGAGGTTTTTATCCTAGGTTTATATAAAGTTATTATATTAGCACATTGATTGACGCAGAAGATGCCATCAAAAATACTTGTTGAATTAACGTCTGGGTAAATAGGACCTGGCTTTTCAAAATCTTTACAGGATTCATTTATTATTAATATGTTGCATTAGCCTTCTGTCCATTAAAAAATAGTCAATTTTATCATTGCTCAGTGAAAGACAAAATTATATCTAGCTGAGATTGATAACAAGATTGTTTACAGGGAACATACAATTAGAGTAGCCATTGAAGGACTGAAAAAAAAGTAGGGAAGGAAGGCATGTGAGGTAGGGAGAAGGAATCAGCAGAGACAAGTACACAAAGGATGAGCGTAAAGGAATGGGGCTGATCCTGGGGTAGTCTGTATTGCAGGTTAGAGTAGTTGCATGTAAAAATCTAACAAGTCGATTAAGTCTGTAGCTCTAGAATTAAATACTTTAGATACCTCACCATCTTGTTAGAAACCACAAGATGTTTGAACAAAGGAATAAAGAGTAAAAGATACTAGATGTGGAAAAGATGAGATGGGAGACCTGTGAAGTGAATAAGAGGTAATGACAAGAAAGGATGACTCAAGAGCCATAAAACGTTAAGTTGAATAGCTACTGGGGGAGAAAGTCAGGAAGTCAAAACTGATCACAGCGTTTCTAGCCTTAGAAAATATGGTCTTGTCATTGACAGAAAATAGAAAATCAGAAACATTCTGGGGAAAAGATAGTTAACTTAAAGAAAAAATAGATGAGGCACAGAGCTCAGGAGAGAAGCCAGGGCTAGGTAGTAGATTTCATAGATCCCACATTAAAGAAAGCATCTTTTTACAGCAAGATTAAGGAGAGTATAATCCAGGAAAAAGCATTAGTATTTAGCTATCAGGAGATCACTTATTACTGTTGAAAACGTGGACCAGGTTGCCAAAGCTTAAAACTGAGGCACTCAACCTGAGGACTCAGACTTCTAATTGCTTGTGAAGGTAGTATTGGAGAGATTTCAAAAAGCCTAATGGAAATATTGCATGCAGCTAAGTAACTAAATAAACAAGCAAAATGTCACATTTCTTTTTCATTTCCTGAAATCATACCAATCCATTGTTGGTTTTTATACAGACTAGAAGTTCTGATGTGCATTAGAGATGCATTTGATTGATTTAAAATGGCAAAGTGCATTATTACTCAATCTTGCCTCTTCAGTCTTTTGAAAGCATTCAAGTGTTCCTTGGAACACACTTTGGCAAATGTGTGAGATAATGATGTGAAGTTGCCTAGCAGCAGGCTCTGTGATGGGCAGAATCAAGGTTTCAGTCCCAAGATGTCCAAATAACTGCAACACTAATAGGTTACAGAGTATTTCCATGTACATTGTCTCCTCTTTTCTTCTCACTACTCATTAAAACATCTCCCAGCTATCCTTAATTCAGAAAATAATTAGGCAATATCATTTTTTTTAAAGATTTATTTATTTATTTATACAAGCACTGGGTACAGTCAGAAGCGTGGGAAGGTGAGAGAACTTCACCAGAGCCAGAGTGGGGAGCAGAACAGGCAGACAGACAAAGTGCACTGCTGAGGGGAACAGCGGGCGGCAGGAGAGGTCTGTGTGCCATGCGGGACCCTCACCTGGTGGCCGGGGATCGAACCCGTGCCCCAGAGGCTGCGGGCAGCTCCGCAACCCAGCGCTCAACTGCTGCGCCACCAGGGAGGCCCTAGGCAATATCATTTTTAACTTTGCACAATCCTAGTCCTTATGCTTCAGGATTGATCTGGAAGAACCCAGCACTTTTTCTTTTCTTCTGCTTCTGTTAAGAAAATGTAATCTTGCTTTTCTTAAATGTCCATTAGCAAAATCACCTTAGAAGGCGCATTTGCTATGTCTATGGATTTTTTTTAGGTGTATGTGTCACATCTGTAGCCTTTTAATTCAGTTACTCAAAGAATAATGATGCAAATGTCCATAATAAATATTTGAGACTAGAGATGGAATTTTTTAACACGGACATATATCTGGCTCTTGTGTTTCATTATGTACATTTCAAGGACTTGATTATTGTAATCTGTCTGTCATTAACTACCAATATGAAAAGCTCATGACAAAAAAATCCTTGGAGTGTTTGTCATCATCCTGTGCTTCTTTAGTGCTTTGTAATAGACTGTTAAATGTGAACTGTGTGTGTTCTTCATGTTTTGTAAGGTATGTGTGTTTAAAAAGTATCCCTGAAATAAACAAAAACTATAAAAAATATTAGCTTGCAAGGTTAATCAAACATTTCTTAGGACTGCTGTTTTCTCTATACTCCATGTCGAAAAGTTGCTAGAATTTTTAAAAAAATTTTAAAAGATAGAGACAGACACCAACAAACACAAAAAGCATAAAATTTAAAACACCCTTTGTTAATTATCTCAAATAACTGGATACGCTAAAAGATAATAGCATCCTTTGCTAAATAGTTCCAGGTAGTGCCTTAGTAGTTATCTACCTGATCTGAGATGGATAAGGGCCAGTAGTGGAATCTAGTGTCCTACATTTGACATTAAACTCCATTTGTAAAGCCTCTTTGACTGCGTTTCGAGTGCCCCATCACTGGCAGCTGCTGAACTGCAGAGTGCTCGCGTCACTTGTAGAGGCAAACATGTTTCAGCTCAAAACACTGGGGAGATCTGGGGTCCTCCACATAACAAGAGGCTATCCAGGTTACTTCTGAGAGAGATCTTTCAAAGATAGAAATACTTGACACCTGAGTTCCTGCTTAAGTAGTGTCTCCCATGTCCAGCCCCACCCTACTCCAGAACTGCCACATGCCCTTAGCAAGGCAGAGACCTTCTGGTCTCTGGGAAAACATGGGCTCTCACTTTCTCTCTAAATCTATTAGACTCTCAGGAGCGATATTCTATGCTGGACTTTGGATGTGGGTGGCAGTAAGCTGATTTACCGTCAGATGCTCTAGAACCCAAAGGCAAGAAAAAGGTAAAGAAGAGAGCCCAGGTGTTTGAAGCAGAGTTACAGCCAGAGAAAGAATAAAAGGAAAGTAATGTTTGAATGTAAAGAGTGATTTAGTAGTGTTTATTCTAGTTTATTTTGCTTATTAGTATATTTGAAGCTAAAACTTCAGGATGAGTGTTAGGCCTCTGTTTAGCAGGATCTCTTCTGGCTTAATTGACTATTCCTTACCATGCCCATATTTCCTCTGCCTTTAAAAGTAAGGCATCCTCTATTTTCTTTTACAGTTAGGAATTGAGGCAAATGCCTTAGACTCAGAGATGCACTGACTTTTGACTCATGGCTTTAAAGGAAATAATAATTTTTACATATATATATGTCCTAGATGGTGCCAAAGGTCCCAAATCACCAAGGGCATCCAGTTCATTGGTGATGCAAGGAGGAAAAATTAAGCGGAAGTTTGTGGATCTGGGGTAAGCACTTCATGATGTTATAAAGCAAGCCCTCTGGTAAAAGAAGGATTTAAGGAGAAAGTGTCACTTCCCTTCTCTGACTGTGTATTGTCATTATAGGGCACCTTTGCGAAGGAATTCCAACAAAGTAAAGAAATGGAAAGAAAAAGAAGTCAATAGATTTTCTTCAGGTAACAGGTATGGGTAGGTGATTAAGAACACAGATTTATTTCTCTGCCTAAACTTTCTCCTCCTTCCAATATTAACCAAAATCAGTGTTCTATATCTTTGAGCAGAAGTAATACAACTAGAGTTGAGATGAAAGGAAATTTTTACAGTTTATTTCAATTATAGCCTATATCTGGCCTTGGTCATATCCACTGATTAGTTACTGAATTATGGTCAAGTGAACCACAATTTATGTTAATCGAAACACAGCATAAATGTATCTAGGTGATGTGGCAAATTAAACATACCACAACTCTTTTGCCTGTCTACCTACAATACTGGTTATCTTCTGTTTTTGTTAAGTCTGAAGGGGTAGTTTTGCATTTGAGTTGTTGGTTTTCAAGACTGTTCAGTCCACGTGCATATAAGCTAGACCACCATCTCTTGTGAGATCTAGCTATTTAGTCGATTTTTGCAGGCCCTATCAACTATGCTGACTTCTCAATAAATTATTTCCTAGAGAGAAGTGAGCTGTATACAACATAATGTCCAGTTTTCCTAGTTTTATTTTGAGATTACATGTTATAACCTGAGATTTGTGTAGGGAGAAAGTAAAAACTTAGAGCTCTGTAGTCTGACTACCTAGGTTTGAATTAGCCCTTCCATTTACTGCCTTTATAATCTTAGGCAAGAACCTCCCTGATTGCCTACGGGTTAAGTCTCACTGCTGTGGCCTGAGTTCAATCCCCAGCCAGGGAGCTAACCCACATATGGCGCAGCAGACCTCTCCTGTCTCGCCTGCTGCTCCCCTCAGCAGTGTATTTCAGTAGATCCACCTGTCCTGTACCCCACTCTGAATCTTGTGAATCCTCTCACCTCCAACCCCACCTCCCCACCACCTCTGGCCTACACTTCAGTTCTTCTATGCATAAATAAATTTTAAAAAATCTTTAAAAAAACCCCAAAATCTTAGACATGTTATCTAACCTCTATGCTTCTGCTTTGTCATCTGGAAAATGATGCTAATAGTAGTACCTACCTCATAGCATTAGTGTAAGGATTAAGTGAATTTTCATGTGAAGCATTTTAAATGCTACCTGGCCCAGGTATTCAAAATTAATTAGTATTCAAGATTAATTAGTATTCAAAATTAATAATAAAGACAATAGTTTGCTATTATTATTGGTAAGCTACAAAGCACTTTTGCATTTATTACTTCATTTGACTTTTACAATAAGAGTGGGAGGGCAGACGCTGTTTTATTGATACTATGCTTCATCATCATAGAGTTCAGTTGATTTGCCCAAGGTTATACAATAGGCAGTTAATGAAATAGGCTTCACCCTAAATGGGATGTAAGTCAGGCATGAGGGGAAGAAGGTATGTAGAGGTGGTTGAGTTCACTTCATCATAGTGGCCAGAGATGATCAACTCCTTATAAAAATACCAGGTGATAAGCAATCAAATCTTGATTCTGTTGGTGAGCGCCCACCTTACTGTAGCCAAAACCATAGTCAAGGGTGGCTGTCACTGACACACAACTTAGCCCTAGCTAATGCCAGCAACTGAACCAGCAACCAGCGAGCTTCTGGTGTAGCTGCCTAGTCAGCTCTATATTTTTGAATGCATTAGCTCTGGAGTCTCTGCTTCTGCGGCCACAAATAGTTCCACATGTACCAATGTCATACACTCATTTACAATTAGAATCATAATTTTAATTATATGTAATTATAGTAGAATTTTGACAGAGCTGAAAGGAATTCATGCAACTGACATAATTACGTGAAGAGGGACAAGAAGAGGGCATTTTTTGTTTCAAGAAACTAATTCTAGCAGCTATCACAGTAAGGAGTTAACTAATCAAATCTAATGACAGCCCCTGTTCTTCCACATTGATTGATACTGGGCCCAGAATCATAGAACACATATTCTAGGAAGAACAGTTATTGCCCAGTAGACACTTAATGCATTTGAGGTGGTTTCACTGAAGGGCCCCTGAAGGTAGGTGGTTGTAAGCATTCTCAGCTGCAGGTTCCCTTTATATTTGTGGCAAAGAATTGGGAATAAACTCATCACCTGTCAGGCTTCCTCAGTGAAAGGAAAGAATGATTCATGGATTGAGTTAGTAATCTTACTAGGTTGTAAAAATCTGATATGATCTTTTAATCAGTTATAACCTGAGGCTACTAGACTTTGAAGAGGTAAGACATTGACTGAGTTTGATCTTGGTTTTAGTTTTTCAATTCCCAAAGAGTTAAGTTTCCTTTATTGTATTCTTTATGGAGACATAAAATCTCAAATGCTTGACCAACATAAGACAAACAGAAGAGGTAAAATAATAATAAACCCTGCAAAGAAAAAGGTTGGGATCTGTCCTTTCCAAATATGTGCTCAGTGCACATTCTGATTAAAATATGCAGCATAGCAGATAACAAAAGCAGGAAACAGTTATTTGCCAGAACTTGTTCATCCCTTAAAATACACACCAAAAAGTAAAATAAAAATAAAAAGAATAAGTAGGCACTGGTTTCAGTGGAACGTCTGATTTAGAGCTCTGTAGGAACAGGTTAGTCACTGAATGGAAAGGCCTGAGAGCATATACGTAACTCAGAGTAAGGTTTAATGGTGGATGTGGGAAAATGACAGGAAGGCAGATGGCAGTCCTTTGTGGAAGTGAATTTGCGTTCACCTTGGAAGTATGAACAGTGGAAAAAACAGCTGGAATCCAAGTGTTCATCCTGACTTTGCTGTGGGTAAGTCTCTGAATTCCTAAACCTTTGTTTCCTACCAAATAATCAGTGAGGTACTCTAAAACCACCTGGTCTCTGCTTCCCCATTCATCTCTGCACTACCCATCTGGTAGCTTCTTCTCAAATGTGGCCATGGAGCACTAAAAATGTGGCTACTCTATATTGAGATGTGTCAGTGGAGAAAATCCATGCTGAATTTCAGAGACCTATGTGGAGAAAAAAAGAATGTGACATATCTTATTAATAATTTCATAATATTGATTACATGTTGAAATTGTATTTGCAATATTCTGGATTAAATATATTATAAAAATTAGTTTGACCTCTTATTTATCTTATGCGGCTACTAGAAAATTTTAATTTCTCTATGTGTTCATATTATATTTCTATTGGATAGTGTTGATCTGTATGATTTTATGAAAAACAAATCCTCTTTTCATTTCTGAATCACCATTCAAGTAATCTGTAAATTAGCATGATTTATTGGTTTATTTTTTATTTACCTATATGTACTCCTATTTGCTCAAAGTGTCATTTTTTTATATAAAAGTACATATGATACAGCAATATGAATTATTTTCAAAGTAAATTGGATAGGGAAAAATAAGATAAAGCACAAAATAAGAAGGATACTTATAATGCTCCATCTTGAGCAATACCTTTGTTTATAACAGTGGCATTCGGTGAAAGTCAAAAGTGTAGTGTCAAACTGGTTAAGAGCCTGAGTTCAAATTCCAACTCTTCTATTTATCTTGGACAAGCCACTTCAACTTTCTGTGCCTTTGTTTCTTCATCTATAAAAGTGAAACATATATGTATACACACACACATATCCATACCTCTTACACAATTGGGAAAATTGAGAGTATCACATTTTAAGTCCTTCATAAATATAAGCTATGGTTAATATAAGCTATCTTTATCATTATGGACATTTAAAGCTGTTCAGATCACAGGGGTATTCCCTGGACATAATGTGCTCATAGCCTCATTCACCAAAGGGGACTTGGATACCCCTTCATTGGTGTTGTTTCTCTCAAACCAACTTGAGTAAATCATGGCGTGATGGTGAGTTTGAGATCATACCTCGTGCCTCGCACCAGGAGGGTCGCCCTGCTGTGTTTCTGAGTAGGAGCAGAGACTCTGCTTAACAGTCAGCTGAGCTGGGGTGGAAACATCCTCTTTTTCAGAAGAGTTGAGTGGTACAGAGCAAAACATCTCACCTCCTCCTAAACCTGGGCCAAAAAGGCACCCCAGGGAGGAGCCAAAATTTTCCTTTAAAAAAACCAAAGACTTTTAAAAAACAAGAAACAAAAATGCAGCTGTAAATGGCTAGTGGAGAATGGCACCATAATTTGAACCTGGACAGTTTTAAAGCAGCATCAACAAGCCCCTTTGTACCCAGAACAGGGATGACAGAACTCAGCGTAGTGCTGCCGGTTCTTCACTTGGGCAGAAGAACTGTGGGTTCTCCCTGGCACTGGATATTCTTAATGCCCAAAGGCAACTTTGTCCTCAAAAAGAAGATTTTTTTAAAGTCTGAAATTTTAAAACTTAGCTTTTTTAAAACTTCAGTTTAAGTTACAAATCTTGTCATTTTGGTTAAACAGCTAGTAAAATTGTATGCAAATTAAAAGCAGCAACTCTCATGGAGACCTTTGAATAATGTTAGCTTAACCTCAGTTGGAACAGACATGTTCCCCCAGAATTGGCTACTCTATTTTTAGCAGCATTCATAAATTTAACCTACTCAGTTTTCTTTTTAAGTACTTAATTTGAAGCTATTCTTTCTCCCCAATTCCTAACAATAGAACAATCAGAAATATAACACTGACTTGTGATTCGATTTTTTCCAAAAATGATGGCCTTTATTATAAAGCTAAAAAAGAAGGTGAAGGAAGTGCGGAACACATACCCATTTTGATCCCCTAGAAATTATTTTCAGATCCTTTAAGAATTCCTTTCTACCAATCTTGATTTTTCAAGGAAGTCACTAAGAATCTATATGGAGCTTATGCACCCTAGTCCATAAAATGTGGTTAGTGTCAAAAATAAAAGTTAAGATGAGAAGAGTAGGTGGGAGAGTAAAAGAAATGTGGCAGGAAGGTGGAAAGGAAGAATTTTATGTTATTCCCAACAGATTTCTCTACAAAATGAATCAGACTGTAAGAGTAGTTAGTTGCAGACTGACCAGCCGAGTCAAGCAAAATCTGAGGGAGGACGGTAGGAGATTAAGGAAAGACGGAAATAGACCATTTGGGCCATTGTTAGTGAAAGCTGGGACCAGATGGGCTGTCGCAGAGCAGACCCACCCAGTCCTGGCACAGCACATTTATTTATACAATCTCAAGCAAGGTGGGGGACAAGGCAAGGTTGATGTGTTTGTGACAGTTAGCATCTTGGAGGTATCAGGAGGTGCCAATGTTTGCAGCAATATCAGAAAGCTGCATGCCTGTGCTGAGCTCAGTGTTCTAGCTTAAAGGTCACAGTGGGAAGACACCCTCTTTCTATGCCTCGTAACCGAGCAACTGGTTGCTGTCTCAGGTCATCCAGCAGATCAGGTCATCCATCATGGATCAGGACTGTTGTTCCAAGAGCGCATGCCCCAGCTCCCAACAGTCAGTGATAGAATAACTGCTGTCGAGCCCCCTCTGCATGTCCAGTAAGCTGATGGGTTTGCAATTTTAAAAATGAGTATACTGTATTCTACGCCAAAGTACCACTAGTGGTCCAGTTGTTTAAGGATACTGGGAAACAGGAGTTATATCAGCTCTTGTGCTTTTAGAGTCAAGTATATACAAATCAATGGGGGAGACAGAATACAGCATCAGCGGGAAGACCGATAAGCCTTCTGGAAAACAGGGAAATACTGTTCAGTATGCCCCAGGACCTGGCAGTTTGCAGCTATGAGGACAGTGGTTTCTCCTTAGAAGTGGGCTTTCATCATTCTCTACGTGACTGTTCCTCCATTCTTTCTGTTGTCCTGGTGTGTGATGTGAGGAAAGAAAGCCTCTGGATAGTACCCAAGACTGAGTTTCCATGATCTCATTCATCACACTCACACCGAGGGCTCCGGATCTGTCTTCATGAAGTGCTGGCTATACAAGTTGACATAGAATTAATAGTCTTGACTGTTTTCCTGGCAGTGAGAACTGTATGAAAGAGTTTAATTAGATATATGGTCTTTACTTTTCGTTTGAAATGCTGCCTGAACAGGAGTTGAACTACGAAAAGTCCCTTTCAAATAAGGCATTAGAATGACAAAAATTAGAAATATTTTTATTTCTAATATTCTTATTTCCTGCCTACTCCAAAATAAAAACTTAGTGGTGGATTTTCTAAAACCATTGTTACAAAGGCAGTTCCCTTGGGAATAGAGCGAGGTAATTGTGCTATAATTAATTAAGGCCTGTTTATAAATTTCAAAACACTTTCCATATGTTTAAGCATTATCATGTGTTACTGAAATTATAGCTGAAACTCATAAAAAAAATTCCCACATTACTTTGACAAATTGATTCAGAAATTTACAGCCAAAAGGGAAAATAATGATCAGGTCCCGTTTATCTTAAACACGCCCAGTTATAAGAGAGCTAGACTACAGAGAAAGTATTGTATCTTAGAGCTTTCGACATTTTTTTATTGGAATGTGGGACTGAGCTGAAAGACAAGCCTTAGAGTTAAATTATGCCTGGAGAGATAGTAAGAACTGCAGTGAGGTTTACTTCCCCAGAGTTATGTGGTTATATTTTCAGGGACTGGGGGTGGGGAAAGGAAGATGAGACCCAGCTCCATGGAGACATTCCCAGGGTTATTAAGCTGGAGATACTAGTCTTGGCTTCCCCGGGAGACATATATTTGCTTTCCAAAGGGTAAGAACACAAGATCCTTCCCAAGTCACATATGTTTACATTAAAAAGATTAGATTTCTCTCCCATTCTCAAAGGGGAGGAGAGGATAACTGTCCCTCTCCTATATAACAATCCAGATTCATATTTTTTGGATTCTTCA
Organism: Talpa occidentalis; assembly: GCF_014898055.3. Lineage (NCBI taxonomy): Eukaryota > Metazoa > Chordata > Mammalia > Eulipotyphla > Talpidae > Talpa > Talpa occidentalis. Next base: position 85,907,806 of record NW_026555331.1, read on the forward strand.
CCTACACTGTAAACCAAGTATAGAATAACATCTGGTTCTCATTGTGTAACTCTGGAAAGAGGAAATGAGGGCATGGGGAACCAGCGCAGTAATTTTGTAAGTAAGTAATGACCGCCTTTGCTCCAGAAGCCCCATATTTACATTCAGGATATTAATAAATATAGATATTAAAAACAGTAAGAGCCACCTCAACCATGGGTTGAAGTATAGCTTCCAGGTCAGCTCCTTTCCTCCCTTACCCTAGATTCTAATTCAATCCGACTAGGTGCCCAGGGATCTGTATTTGAACAACTGCCCCAGAAGATTCTTACCAGACATGTTTGGGAAACATGACGTGTTTGCGAAACAGGACCGGGAATAAAAATGCTGCTCACAGAAGGCAAATCTACCTCTGCTACCCTGCTATCTTAAGTTCATTTATTATAAATCATCCTAGCCCCATCTTTTGATGGGGACTTAGAGGCCCATATGGCCTCAAGTGATCTCTGAAAATGTTTCACCAAACTCTGGACCCAGAGAACCGACAAAACCATACAAATCAAGAGTGTCAAGTCTGTGTGTTTATCTTAAGATATTCTTGAAACTTCCCAGGCCACCAACAGTGTGCATATATGAAAAGCCACCAAGTGTCTGAAGAATGCCACTCTACAGAAGCAGTGTTTGCCATTCTGTCCTGACAGTGGTGGAGCTGTTGGGTGTGCCCACGCCAGACAGCAGGGCTGGACACAGGATTGGTGGCCCAAAACTAGTGCTGAATTTTTTGCTGCACATGCTTAAAAATGCAGAGAGTAATGCTTTAAAGCGCTTTCACACATACCATCTTGTTTGATTTTTAACCATATATGAGGTACATAAATTACTTTTTAGAGATGAGGAAATAGAGGCTGAGAGAAGATGCAATGCTATGTACTCAGGAACTGAAAGACCCAGGACTAGGGTGTTAGGACTTCAGATCTCATGTTCCCCCTAAGAAAATGTGGTAAGGTTATGATGAAAACCAGTAAGGGGTGTGTTCTGCTTAAAGTCCCATGAATCCTGAATTTCCAAATTATTTATTTAAATTTCATTTCCTAAGGCCCCACATGCTTGGGAATATGAATTTAGAGGAAGACAGGAAAGAATGCTTGTTATGGGCCAGTGTCCCAGCGGTGAGGCGCACGTATGTGGCAGAAGTAAAGGGAAAACTGTGATGATTAACCTAATAACTGTTCCTAAAATGCCCTGCCTGTCCCTGATTTTTAATTCATCCACATACATTTCTTAGCTCATTTCATAAAAATTCACCATGGCATTAACAGTGCAAAAATATTGATCATTGTTACTGAATTCAATTAGATGCAGAACATATAGCTATTAAGATTAATATTCTAGGCAAAAGTAAATCTTATTTTATCTGTTGTGTAGAACAGCTAGACTCCCTGAAGAATTTTGTTCCATAAATCTCACATGTGCCCTTCTTTCTTGTCTAACACACCCAATCTTTTCATAAAACAGGGTCTTCAGAGGCAGGCTGGACCACTGGAAACCGAAGCCAACCTCCCCAACTCAGGCCTCCCTTCGCTCGCCTTGCATGCCTTTCTCGTGGTTTAATGAAAGTCGGAAAGGATCCTATTCTTTCAGGAACCTGCCTTCACCTCCAAGTTCCCTGCAGCCTTCTTCTGAGACTCTAATTTCACATAAAAAGGGGTCCAAGGTAGAAAACACATGGATTAAAAAGCAAACTAGAAAATCCCAAATCCTTCCTTTCCTTCAGTCTTTGGAAAGCATTCTCAACTGTGTTTACTCTGGATCCGAGAAACCAATGTGATAACACTGCAATAAACAGTGCATGGTATTTCTTGCGTGGAGTGAAGAAAGCCTCATTTAACCATCACCTTCTTTAATAGTGGTCCATTCTAGATTGTGCATTACTCTGATTTGCCTGTCTCTTCACATATTGCTATTTAATCTCAGTTTGACAGTTAAGCCATGCTGGGAAAGATGCATTTGAATCCTGGAACAGTAAGTTAGATCTGTTTACCAAGCATTCCACTTTAAATCAAATTCCAAAACTATTGTGCTGTGCTTGTCAAGACTTACCAGAAAAACAAGTAAATTTAGTAGTGAATATTTGTTCAATACATATAAGTGAAACCCTTTAAAACAAACCAATGATGACATAGCACCCTATTTATTTCTTCTTTTAAATTGAACTTCCATGTTGAAAAATCTTTGTAATTTTATCACCAAAGTTCTTTAATTTTAGCAGAATTGGGAATTATATGCATGGATGGTATTTATTTTTCAATGCATGATGGTTATTTCCAGCATGACGCTGCAAACTTATCTAACATTTTGTTGAAACACGTAAAGTCACTAGCTAACTTTCTCACGTTGTTTGGTCTCCTTTTATCTGTGTTCACTTTTCTTTCTCAAACGGAAATGTGTGATTAACTTGAATTCTTTTCTTGAGGTCAATAGCTCATGGGGTTTTGACTAGGTTTGGGCTTGTGTCTCTGTTGACGGTGTCAAATGGTAATCACTATGTCAAATGCACTCCTGCTAAAATGTTCTCCTACTACCCTAACTCCAGGTGCTCAGATTCAGAGTCTCCTCTTCTGAACTTTTAGCAAACTTTGCAGTTTGTTTAGTACTTGTTTTTCCAGCCTCTCACATGTTATTTATTCTTAACAACCAACTAAACTCAATACAAAGAAACCTAACAGAAATCTAACAGTCCAACTCCTAATGACATGGAATATGAACCAAGATGGCACCAGTCGAGTACTTAAGAGTCTTTGGGAAGCCAGTCATTCTAGAATGATTACAAAATAGGTTTTGACATAAGTGGGCCACGCTGACCTGGAAAACTTGAGTTTTATTTACACACTCCCATGTACCCAAGTGGTAATTTGGAAAAGTGTTACTGACTGTGCTGCAGTCTCCTAGGTAATCTGCTGGGGCTGTGTGAGAGTTGTATTTTAGCAAGTAACTCCTAGTGCATTGTCAGGCCCTGACCTCCTCCTGAACTCATCATCTTGAAGGTTACATCCAGGAGAGGATCTGCCATTTCTCACAGTATTTATCACGGCCAACAGCAAGTGAGCCTTCCCAGGGGTGCTCCAGCTACCTTCCTAATATGAATTGCCATCTGTTCCTAATAACTCAGGCTCTCCAATACCATCTTGTATTTTTACTTAAACACTGTTTCTCATCACAATTGGGGTCAAAGAAAATAGGCTTATTAATATTACTCCTCTGAGCAGTTTCAGAGGATAATGAATGCTGTACCCTTGAAGAGAGAATGAAGAATCATTTCTCCAAAAACATCTGATGGAGAACGCCCCCAGAAATCCCTGTCCACCGAAGGTGTGATGTTCTCTACCACTGCCCCGTTGAAGTTCATCGCCAAGCCCAACATGAATTACTTCTAAGATTATTTTAAAAGAATTAGAACTTGCTGACACTCCTTCCTATGACTCCCTGACTCTGTTCATATAACACTGAGCTTTGTTTATTTTTACAGAATTTTACCTTCAACGACGACTTCAGTCCCAGCAGTACCAGCTCAGCAGACCTGAGTGGCCTAGGAGCGGAACCCAAAACTCAAGGGCTCTCTCAGTCTTTAGCGCTGTCATCAGATGAGGTATACTCTTGACACTTATGACAGCACTGCTTCCTCAGAACATACATTACATCTGTGCACTAATGCTGGGAAACTTTTTAGAGGAGATTTTGCATATAAGTCATCGAGACCATGGTTTAATATTTGATACGAAATCTTCAGGATTTTTCCCTCTCCCACTCTCTGTCTCAACATGAAAGCAATGAGCCCCTTTGAGCTCCTGCAGCTTCTCAAACTCTCTGATTTAATGGGATAACTCTAAACAGAGGTGTAGACATGGGAGGCTGGGCTCTGGAGAGAAAACACAGGCAATGACTCAGAAATCACATGGGAGTGGATAGATTATCCATTTCCATTCTCCCTCATCTAACTTACCACTACCCGTTCCCCCAAGATTTTGATATTCCCTCTGAGTAGGAAGTGACCCCTAGTTGGGAATCACTATAGTGGAGAGGAGAGAGGGGCTGTTCCCCTAAGGAAGAAAAACTGGCTGAGAAGAGCCAGGGCCAAATTAACATTGCTAAGAATTCTCAGGAGGTAAATTTGTGCCTCAGGGAATTTCATTGGTGGTTGACTTACTGCTGCAAGATATAAGTAGAGAGAAAATAATCTTCACCACAAGTAAAGATGTTTTCACTCTAAATATTTGTTGTTATTTCCTTCTGACATATTTTAGTTTTATAAACTTTTTTTCCCCCTCAAACTTTTCTGCTCGTATTCTTCAGGCTTGGTGTGATGCTAATTGTATTAAAAGTTTGAGTTGCATATGTTATGTCTCCTATTTCCATAACACTTTTCTATTTGGTTCCTTTGTTGCTCCCCTGCTCAGAGCTTGGATATGATAGATGACGAGGTGAGCTGTCGGTGGGCTGTGGGCTGTGTGTGGTGGCTGATGCGGTATTGTTTGAAATTTTCCTGTCTTTGCAGATGATTTTTGAAAAATCAAACAATGCATGACTACTTTCCTCTGTCGTGGAGGATTTCATTTTGCTAAATAGTTTCACTCTCTGCCCTTGTGTATATGCTAGTTTAAGATCTAGTCCTGAGTCAAGATGATCTCCAAATTCCACCTGCAGAGTTCCAGATTTATCTCCCCTCACCATTACTTTGACAGTCCATTCTGCTTCACCCTTCGTCTCCATCCTGACTAACTTCATCCCCTCTTCTGTGTTGCTTGTGCACATCCCTGAGGGGACTTCTGTCTTCTGGACCTTTCATCACCTTCATCTCCTCTCAGCTTAGTGGTTCTAGGAACCATGCTGCTCATTGCGCTACTAAAAATAATATTCTGCACTGGGCAGAGTCTGAGATTTGGAATAAACCACAACTGTTGGGCTCTACTACTTACTAGCTACGTGATCTTGGACAGATCCAACTTTCTGAGCCTCAGTTTCCTTATTCATTGAAAGTAGTTATGGACACTGCCAACCCAACCTTCCTCACAGGTTTGCTTGCTGCTCACATGAAATACTGCCTGTGAAATTTGCCCTAAGGATGATTGAGGGCTAAATGTTCTCCTCTTCTAAATGAAAGATACCTCAACATGTTTAAATATCTCTATTGTCTTATCAGAGCGTAAATGCGGTGTGGTGCGTTGCATATAGAGATTAATGAAATATTTGTTCTCTGTATCTGATAACCTGTCCTAAGTGTTTAATGTAAAAGTTTACAACACTAGAGTGCATTTTTCAATAGGAAACTACCTACATTAATAACGCTGCTTTGTTTGGGGGAATTTTTTAATTTGCAAGTATCGAAAAGCATGTAGGTGGTAAGCGTGTTTGTTATTAACCATGCTAGTGTGTGTACATACTTACCCATACACACACACACACACAGCTAGCGCCATTAACCTATCTTATGGTTGAAAATTAAAAGTGCCTCTCGTAGGCAAGAAATTCCTTTTGTTAGCATAATGTGCCATGCCAAGCCATAGCATTCAGTCCTTTAACAGCACTACGTAACATTCCTATCTCAGATCCTTGATGACGGACAGTCTCCCAAACACAGTCAGTGTCAGAATCGGGCCGTTCAGGAGTGGAATGTGCAGCAGGTTTCTCACTGGCTCATGAGCCTAAACCTGGAGCAGTATGTATCTGAATTCAGTGCCCAAAACATCACTGGAGAGCAACTCCTGCAGTTGGATGGAAATAAACTTAAGGTAAAGAATTATATGTCTATGTTAGGTTGCCAGGTGTAATTTCTGTTACTCATCGACTTAAAATGTTTTCATTAGATAAGAGCATTCTGTGTCTCTGAGTGGTAATTCTCATCAAAGGTCAGCAGAAAGGACGTTGAATTATTTCAACGTAGTAAATGAAGTTTTGGAAAGTGAGTCAGGGGTTCTAAATCAGAGTTGGCTGATGAGTAGGAAAGCCGGGGACTCACTCTATTGCCTCCCCCGAGCAACATGTCGTCCGTGGATTAACTCTGCCTACTCCCTACGTAGCATGAGTTTTAATAATGGCCAATGCAGTTGCCTACATTAGAGTTAAAAACCAGATCCATGAGTCTGCCCTTCTTTATTCATTTCTCCTCCATCCCACCCCTCCAAAACTGGGATGAGGTTTTCCCCAGAACTTGTTCCCCAAATATGTGCAGGCCATGTCTCCCTCCCCCTCCATTGCTCTCTCATCACCACCCATCTCTCTAGTCCATCTCTCTCAGAGACTGAGGTGGCACCACCCCTGTGGAAAAGGGCAAAAGATACTTACATCCCGCCCCCTCAAGCCTCCTGCTGGGCTGATGGACAGATGAGTATCTCTTGACAGTCTTGAAAAGGTTAGAGATCAATCAATAGCTATGAATATGAAGGCCCCATTGACAAGCCTGTCCCTGTTGGGGAGATGGATGCTTCCTGCAGTGAATTCTGAAGGTCATGGAACATTTTAAAGTACATAACCAACACTCCTTATTCTGAATTCTAAGCTCATAGAGCAACCACCTCATTATAATCAGTCTTCCTTTATACAGGGAGAGAATGGCTAGTCTTGCTGACATGAACATTCTGGTCCCAAAGACTTCTTTGGTTCTCATTGTAAATGAATATATTAGTAGGAAGGAAGCTATTTCAATTCCTCCTGCCCTTCTTGGAGGCCTCTGTGGTAGCAGGTGCCCACTCCTATCGTTTGAAAATATTGATGAGCTTAGCAATACTTTCATTTGTAAATGTCTACAGCCCAAAGGTTAGAGAAGCAGGATCATGTCCTTTTGCCATTCACTCATTAATTGCCAATTTGGGAAGCTTAATGAGGCTTACGATGCTGAGGACTTCAGAGTCCTCATCCCCTCCCCCCAAGTCTATAGATTTAGATTTTTGGCAGATACAATCAGCTCCTCCTCAGTTTTGGCCTCTTGCTTTGTGCGCAAATTAGTCTATGATTTTGAAAGTGCTGTGAGATCAACCTTGTCGTAAGCACAGAGTTCATGGGTTTTCATGTGTTCCTTCTCAGGCTCTTGGAATGACATCCTCCCAAGACCGAGCAGTGGTCAAAAAGAAACTCAAGGAAATGAAGGTGTCTCTGGAGAAGGCTAGGAAGGCTCAAGAGAAAATGGAAAAGCAAAGAGAAAAGCTGAGGAGGAAGGAACAAGAGCAAATGCAGAGGAAGTCCAAAAAGACAGAGAAGATGTCAACTGCAGCGGAGGGTGCTGGTGAGCAGTAGCACGCGCCCTGACAGGGTGGGGATGCCCCCGTCTCTACCTCCTCCTGCCCTGCTCTCCTCTGGAGCATGAAGAAGAAACTGCTGACAGGGATCGGGCAGATTGGGGACCTGTGTGTCGAATAACCGCATTTTCTGCAATAATAGAATACACTCTTAATATTCATCTACTAAAGTAACCCCAGACCACCTTTGGTTTATTAACAAACCAAGGCTCTCATTTATGAGAAATGCAAAGTAGCTGTGTTTCTCTCTTCTCTTACTTACCAACATCTTGTGTTGTGTTGGGTCATGTCACTTGGAGAACCAGTTGACCCTGCCCAACAAGAGCATGATGCCCCCTGGTATTGTTAGGGGAGCACTGTAAGTTTGCAGTATGGGGTCCTGAACTGGGTGAGTGCACATTTCTGCATGACCTGGGGCACCACTCCGCCGTAGGATCTGGGCTACAGAATCAACTCCAGTGTGTGGCAATGTCCCTCTCATTTCCATGTCTCGACTGTGAGTCATTCCCATGTGGAAATGTGGGTGCTCTGCCACGTAAGTACCTGCTGTGGCAAAAGCAAAGTGTCCTGCTTGCTGGGCATCAGTAAGAGAGGAAAGAAATTAGAGTTATTCGCTAACCCCAGAAGGAAGCAAAAGCCTTAAGATTGTGCATGTGGGTAATAGCTTGGAGTTCTAAGGGTAACATTTACCCTCCAGATTCAGCCAAACAAAGAAAAAAAATCACACATCAAACAGCCGTGGGATATTGGGATCTCTTGTTTCCTTTGTCACCACTGTATGTTCAGTATTTCAGCCGCACTGACACCCCACCTTCCCCCACCCCCCACCCCCAACAAATTGAACAGGAAATTGATTTTTAAGGAAACCAACATTTTCAGGTTTTTTCTCCTGGGGAACATTCTGGCTGGTCTTCAGCCTGGTTATGACACAATCAGGAACTTGTCCCGTATTTTCTACTCAAGATTTCCCAAGTGGGCTCAGTTAGTGTTTTAACAAATGTACTTTTAAGAAAAATAGAAATACCAGTTAAAGAAAATTTAGATTTGAGCAATTTTATTGAGCACACAGAATGTTCCTGTAAAGGAGAGCTGTCAGTTACATTTTGGAGATATTTTGAGTGGTTTTTCTGAGTCATTCTCTTCCATTCTTTGAAGATTTCCACTTTACAGTTCAATTTTGTTTAAGATAGGGCAAAAAATACAGCCTAACAGTAGAGGCAGTTAATATGTATTTAAAGCCAGTATTAAGGATTTCAGTATTTTCATCAAACTAATTCAAGTGCTAGTGACTAGGGCAGAAGGAGGAGAAAATAAACTCATCTTGAGAAACTTCAAATGATGGGGTTTTTTTTGCTGTTACTGTCTTGTTTTTTATACTCATTATCTGGTTCTCTTTACTGCATTGGCTCTAAAAATGAGGTCATCCATTTTCCACAGGACGAGTTTCAAAGTAAGAGTTAAAGCCAGTTGAAGTCTTGGACAAGTGTTTCTTCCTTTACTTTACTCCATGAGAGTCTCTATTTGTTCCCAGCCCTGTTCACATCTTCCACTGGAAATCTTGTATACACAGAGCTTATGGGGGGAAGGTTTTAGAAGGTCATGCTATAAAGGGGCTCCTGCCCGTATAGCTACAGCTCACATTTTCAACATTATGAATTGTTTTTTGCTTGTTTGAATATATGAAATCTGGAATTATCTCAACTAGAAGATTTACACTCCTATTCTTTCCCCAATGCCTGTTTCCTTTTCAATGCCAGCATATTGTCAGTTAAGCTTCAGTCCTTTGGTTACTTGCTACAAATCATTTATCCAGTCTCAGAAACACTGGCATAAAGTAACATTGTGCTTTACAATTGTCAAAGTCACTATGTATGTTTTCCTGTGTATCTTCATTTGGGTTATAATAATGAAACTGCCATACTGGATACTCAATATTTTGAGATGTGTGGTGCTTTGCTATTTATTACTATCACGAGAAACAAGGAACCACTACTAATGAACTATAAAATTCAGCAAATCTTTTCTAATGTTAAAAGACTAAATTATTCGAAATCTGATAATATTAATGCTTGCTTGCTATTGTAAATTTTTGCCATTTTTGCTTATCTTTGGGGGAAAAGGATCTGGATCACACTGGAAATTTCTCCGTATTCATTTTAAGAGTGGAAATAGATATAGAAGGATGATTACCTTAAGTTATGTTTACACTTTGGTAATGTTTGAAAATGGATGTATATACTGGAAATGTCTGTAAGTCTCCCATCTCTCTGCACATAATTTATGATCTATCATATTGCATTTTCTTAAGTGTCTTAGAAGTATTGTTTATTTTATCTTTGTGTGCTTCCAATATTTAGATCAATGACTGACTGACAATACTATAAATCAAACTCTTATTCCTCAAATTATTTAGTTTGTATTTTAACTGTTTTGATTCAGTTAAATTATAGTAATTTTACATCTTAATGAGTTATTTTAACATTTATTATTTAAAACTGCTCAAGTTGTAAGAGGCACTTGATTTGATTATCCAACAGAGGATAAAATGGAAACTGATTGATATGAGTATGAAAACAAAGTGAAGGACCTCAGATCTTAGGAACATTTTGTTTTCCTATTGTTTCTTTTATTTACTGACTCTAGTGCATGGTGACTAATTGAGGTTCCAGTTCCTGCTTTAATGCTTGTGATTTTTGGTGTCCATACAACTTAACACAGGATTGTTGCTTCATGAACCTTAAGGACTTTGGTTTTTTCATTCATCAGAAAATGAACACAAAGGGAATATCTGGTTACTGTGAACTCTAATCCCTAAAAGACAGCTCAGTATGACTTTAACAATAGCCAAAAGTGTTTTGGAGTATCGGTAATGCTTTTGGGGGGGGGGGCAAGGGATATTTGTGAGGACAAGCTGTAGACAGAGAGTGTTATATGAACTGAGTGTCTAGGGAAGGGTTTCCAGTAAGGGGCTTGAGTTTCATAACAGATTATTTAAGACCATCTCCCTTAAAGTAACTCACAGTTTAGAGTTTTCTCTTTTTAAAAGATGTTTTCATGCTGAATCAAAAGTTTACTTCTGAGTGATAGGTAGGACAGAACCCTAATTCTGCCCGTCTTGACACACTGATGAAGTCCACTTTTAGTCTCACGGCAATAAAGCTATTCTGTGTGCGCCTTCTTTAGGCGAGGTAGGCATTGACTTCCCACCCTTGACGTCTCTTCAGCGTTTTTAACCCACAGCCCTTCCTGATTATAGTGTGATGGGTGTTAATGCCAAATTCAGCTTCTAAAGGGCATGCATGATATGGCCACATCTGCCTTGTGCTTGTGTTGGAAACAAAATGGGAAGGGGACAGTGAGGAACCCCATGAGCCCTTGCAGCTGCCTTGTGCTTCATTATCCATCTCTGACCTGAAATCTTAGTGTCTCCTGGACAGTGGAAATAGTCACAGGGCTTTGGATCTAGCCTTGACTAATCTCTGTGGGTTTTGCTTGAAGACAAAGAATTCTCATGTGGGTCCTTTGTGTACTAAGATTAACATGTGCTTTAAAACTCTATTTAAGAAGGTAAATGAAAACTTGCATATATATGGATATTCTAACCCATTTAAAGTGTTAAAGGTTATGTAGATCAAGCTTCAAGAGAGAAAACCCAGTGTTGAATAACAGTGTTTGAGATGATTCTATATGGAATCACAGCAATTCTTGTATCTCAATTCTAAAAGAAATACCTGTATTTTGGATGTGTCTTAGCCCCCTCCCTACATTGAGACATTTAATAATTACCAAGTTCCATTTGGGAAGCTAAAGTTATAGTCCCAATACAACTGCAGATGCAGGATATTTGATGTGGGTGGACAGAAGTCACTAGGGTTCATGTCACCTACTAAATGCTAAGTTCTTAATACTTTCTAAATGAAAGGAAAATGGAAAATAAAAGCCCCTTTCCTTTCAAAATACACTTTCAAATTACCATTACTCAAGGACCTACCTGTACCTTATTTTAAAAATGAAACATTTACTGATGAAGTTCAGAATTTTGGTTACAATTTGGTGGGAGTGGGGAATAAATTCTCAAAAAAAAGCAGTGTTGTAAAAATATGAAGACATTTCAGTGATGCACTTTTGAAAAACAACCTGAGTATTCAGGCAGATTTTGTTTGTATTTGTCGTCAATATTTAAAGTCTCAGGAAATTTAGGCTCAGTCTAAAACACTGGGGAGCAAATACTACTAGACAAAAAACATTTGGATAACTTAAGGTATCAGCATAGAATACATCTAACCAGGAAATTAAGGGGCTAAGAAAGAGCCTATATCATCAATGCCCCCCTGAAACATGAATGCATTGAGTTCTATTTATGGTAGATAGAGGGTCTCGATATGCCTCTGCATGGGTGTCCATGTGAAGATGTTGAGGTAGTGTTTGTTACTTGGAAGCTCATCTAAGTGAATGTGTGGGTCAAGCACAGCATGTGACTTGTTTCTAAATCTACAGAGTGGAAAAAGGAAAAAACAGGATGATTTCCAACCCTTGGCCTTACCCTAAACCCGACCCCAAAACTGCTAGGGGATTCAAAAGTGAATGAGGTAAGGAATGAAAGAACAAGAGGCAACTTCTCAATAATGTGCATGCCACTTGTGTAGATGTACAGAACTATATACGTGTGAATATATCTTCCACCTACATACACACACATACTGCAGTCACACGGCATAAAAAACACATACTGTTTCTGGATCGGTAATGTCAGCTAGGACCCTGAGCAGTAATCATAGCCTTATTGCCACTTTTTTGGGTTGCGTATACATTGAATGGCTCATAAGATTTTAAGAGATTTTTTTTAATGTAAGTATTTCTACTAAAATGCACTTATCCTTCTACATGTTTATATATTTTGGTAAAATTGATTTATTAGATACTTGGTATTTTAGTAAGATAATATTTCCTCAAACGTTCGGTTAATGCTTTGATGTCAAGATCGCACATTGCTGAGTTGAAGCTCAGAAATTTACATAGCTTTGGGCATTTTCAACTGTGGACTGCAGTTTCCTTGGCTAAAAATTGCACTGTGTTTTCTTGTGCGTTCATTCACACTCTAGAATGACATCTTTGGTGGCTGTGATGCTTAAGTCATTAACTACTGGCTCTCTGATGGCAGTGTTTCCATCACATAATCATCTTTACTTCTTTTGCTCGGTGACGGCATGGTTAAGTCATTGCCCTATCTAACAAAAGTGGATGTGAGCATGAATATGTTGTTGGAAGGTGTGCACTTCTATTTCTTTCAACTATTTTTTCACACGGCCAGACTTTCTGTTGCAGGTTCAATCTTTCATTCCTAGAAGAACAATTGGCCACAAATAATTAAATCACTTTAAAAAGTGGGAAGTAAGCAGCTAGATAACACCTCCTAACAACATCAGATTTAGATAGTGCTTAGTGACACCACTTAAATATATATGTATATGTTCTCCTTAATATTATTTATCGTCGTCACTACTGCTTTTGTAATTTTAATGGTATTGCATTTAAACCACTAGTACAACTACTACATATCACTAACATAACTGGCCAGCTGGACAAAAAAAAAAAAAGAGAATGAATTATTCCATTGTAAGAAGTTGATTTATTTTAATCTTTCGTTATCACTAAAGGGAAAAAGTTGTTTGAAAATAATTTTAAGTCCAATAAGTACGGATAGCATGTTACCTGAAACTTTTAATTTGTACATTTTTGTGTCTGTTCATTTGCATGGAAGAGACAATAGTGCCACGTCTGAATTGTTCTCTTGTGCTTGGTTATAAAATGTATTTCCCTAGATTGTTCCATTTCAAATGACACTTCTTATTCTTTGGTTTTCAGAGGCATTCAAAGCAAATTATCACAGTGGTCCTTTGTTTCCAACTAATCTAAAAATACCTGTGATTAAATTTAATTTGTTAGTGTAAATAAATTTCTTGCCAATGAGTATTACTGTTGTTAGACAACGAATGCAATAAAAAGAGAAATACTAAGATCTGTCGAAATAATTTTTTTTTCTCTTCCATTTTCACCTCCAACTAAAACAAGCCTTGACTGGGTAAACTTGTATTAACTGTCAAAATATGTCTATCAATCAAGAGCGAAGTGCACATTTTTCATGGAAATGAAACTAAAGATAAGTTTTAGCCCTCATAAAGTGTAAATTGGCAGCTAGAATTACATTTGAAAGCACAATTATGGAACTGGGCATAAAGTGAAAAGATTGAAGCTTCCACTAGAAACTCCCTTGCCCATCTTTGTGTTCCGTCACAGGTTCACCAGCACAATTCCTGATCCCTGTCAGCCAGGAGAAGGTCTGGGGCAAATCCATTCACCTCACAGTGTGGGGCAAGCTAAGAGGCAGGACATCCTGGAGTATGGGGCTCCTTTAACCAATTTTATTCTTAAAACTCTAAGTATCCTTGGTCCAACCACTATGGAGAGCTGTGTGGAGATTCCTCAACCTACTGAAAATAGAGCTTCCATATGATCCAGCAGTTCCACTCCTAGGTATTTACCCAAAGGGCACAAACATTAATTCAAAAGGGCACCTCCACCCCTATGTTTATAGCAGCACTATTTATAATAACTGAGCTTTGGAAACAACCCAAATGCCCAAAAATAGATGACTGGCTCAAGAAGTTGTGGCACATATACACCATGGAATATTACTCAGCATTCAAAAAAGATAAACACATGCAATTTGCAACAACATGGATGGCGCTGGAAGGGATCATGCTCAGCGAAATAAGCCAGAAAGAAAAAGAAAAATACTGGATGGTCTCACTCATAGCAGGAGTTTAGAAAACCTAAATAAGGGACCAGGAAAAAGACTAACCATAATAAAGAAAAAATCAAAATCAACATGCAACTATAAACCAGAGACACACTACGGGGTAGGGGGGTGGCGGGAGAGGAAGGATTAGGGTCAAAATAAGGGGGGTGCAATTGTATGGGGAATATAACCATAATGAAAATGCATACATTGTGCAAAAATGAAAAATGATGTAAGAATTATATAAAATAAAATATTTCAAAACAAAACAAAACAAAACTTTAAGTATCCTGGAGATGTGAATCTAATAAATGAGAAGCGTTAATTTCTCTTTCTTTTTCACACACAAGTCACTATTTTTCTGTGATTAAAACTTTGGCAATATAAACATTTGGATCCAGGCATTACAGAAGAAATGAGCTAAACTGTCTTTTCTTTGAAAAGGGAAAGCACGTATCCCTTTTGGATGATCTGGACGTAAAATCTGTCAAATTGGACCACTTTCTTTTGGGGCAGAATTTGCTGCTTCTGTCAAATACACATTCTGGTCATCTTATTGCTGATATGAAGCAAATCTTTTGAAAGCAAATCAGTTGATTTCTTTCAGCCTGAGCACCACAGCTAGGGACACTTTCACAGCAAGATGAGAATCGGTGACTGAGCAGAAGACACACCATGATACGCACACTGAAATCATCCCTAAAATCACTAATCCTCAAGGGAGGAAAGTGTTCTAACCAAACAAAATGATTCTGAATTATTACTTTAATAAGTCAATGGTCTTTTTTTTTTTTTTAAAGATTTATTTATTTATTTATTTATTTATTTATACAAGCACTGGGTACAGTCAGAAGCGCGGAGGGTGAGAGAATTCACCAGAGCCAGAGCGGGGAGCAGAGCAGGCAGAAGGACCGAAGTACACTGCTGAGGGGAGCAGCGGGCGGCAGGAGAGGTCTGCGCGCCATGCGGGACCCTCCTCCGGTGGCCGGGGAGCAGCCGGGGATAGAACCGGCACTGCAGAGGCTGCAGGCGGCTTCGCAACCCAGCGCTCAACTGCTTTGCCACTGGGGAGGCCCATGGTCTTAAACTGTGTGCAGTTCTCAATGTGTGGGCAAAACGTTTTTCACAATAGGCCAGACAATCACACAGAAAAGGCCTTAGAGGAATCTGAATTCCAAAATGACTGTGTTCACAGCCCATAGAAATAATACAGCCTGGAGACCACACCTTCGAAACAGACAGACAAATGAAGATGGGTAATTTTTCATACCAGCTTTCCTTAAAAATAATAATAATGTTATCTTTTCTCTCTTCCCTCGGAAGATAGCCAAGGTCATTGGTCTTTTCTTTGTTAGTTTACCTGGCTATTGTTTTCTTCTTAGCCTTGGCTCCAAGTTGGAAAAGGAAAAAGCAGCCACCATCACGTTAACAACAACACTCTTAGAGCGGGCTACTCTGTATCTACTCAATGAACTCAATAAACATCCTCCCTACACCAGGTCAAAGAAGTTAAAAGTACAATTTGTGTGGAGACAAAAGAACGTCCTAATTTTCAGTTATGACCGCACTCCCAACAATTTTAAGATTTTCCAACATGCCATCACTAGAGGAGAATTGAATAAGAGAGAGTAAAAGGAAAGTTAAAGTAATTTAGGTTTGTATTTACTGAGAAAGTCATATAGAGAAGAGAAAAATGGTGACTGCACTGTCTGATGGCTCACTGAGAGGTGTCCCCAGAGGCGAGCGGTGACTTTTTAGGCTACATCTAATTTTCTAGCATGTGAACTGAAGTTGCTGAGTACTGGGATTTTGAGGACTTGAAATCATCCTGCTCTCCTCTTTGCTGAATAAGACTCAGCAAGGCAACAATAAGGTCATGTCCTCTCAGGGAACACATACTTTAGGAAAAGTGATTTTTTTTTTTAAGATTTATTTATGCATGTAAGATATGGGGTACAGGCCAGAGATGTGGAGGGTGAGAGGATTCACCAGAGACAGAGTGGGGAGCAGAACAGGCAGACTGACTGAAATACACTGTTGAGGGGAGCAGCGGGGGAGTCAGGAGAGGTCTGCTGCACCATGTGGGGAGCTCCCTGGCCAGGGATCGAACTCGTGCTGCAGTGGCTGTGGTAGCTTCATAGGTTATGTCGAAACCCCTTGCACCACCAGGGAGGCCCCTAGGAAAAGTGATTTTGGGGTCACATAGAGTTAAAATATTATTTAAGACCTGACAACTGACACGGTGATTTAAGCCCTTTCATTGAAGGGGATTTTTATTGGTAACTGGAGTTTTCAAGTATGCCAAGATTGGTTTGATATTGCCCTCTCAAAAATCCTTACACATATCTCTTCCCAGTTAGTGGTTTCATCCCTCATGATGTCCAATTTAGGGTCAATCTGCATTGTTCAGAGGAGGTCACTATAGCCCCTTCGATGTGGCAAGTGGTTGAAATGATGGCTTCATTGTTTCACGGCCTGGGTGCAAATCAGCCTGTCAGAGCTTGCAGTAAAGAGCTTTGTGGAACACGGTGCCAATCAACAGTTTTCCTTTGTACACAGAGGCAACGGTACTTCCTTGTAACACTCTGCCATTTTCTGCATATACCACTGTGACTTTGGGTTCTTCTGTTAAAATGTTCTGGATTTGGAGCACCTAGCAAAAAAAAAAAATACTATGTTATTTTTTTTAACCACTTAACACATAACTTTAAATATGGGGTCGTTTTTTCAGTAAGAAGAAACTTTATGTAAATCACATTTTGTTCCCCAATTACTTTCCATGTAAGATGCCTGAGTTTCCTCAGCAAAATGACAGATTTTGATCAGGTGGTTTTTAACAGAGGTGGAGACACATATGCCTACAGAGGCTTGACAAGAAATATAAATGAGTAGCACAACATTGGTGTAAGACATTGGGGAGCATTGGGGACCAAAGTAAGTAAGGGAAAGAAAACTGTTACTCCATAGCAATAAATTACTGCCTGCCAGATAAGTTTTAGTATATTTTCAAATTAGCTAAGAATTTGGATGTTTACCCTTAATTCTTGGATTCTTGATTTTTAATTGCTGGCAATTAGGAAAAAAAAAAAAAACAAAAAAGATCATGTCTGCATATCTCTGCACACACTCATCCAGTCCTCCGAACTTAAGGTCTCAGCTCTGAATGTGTAAGAGTCTATCAGTTCCCTTTCCTTCATTTAGCCAAGCAGAAATGATTGTATCATTAGAAACAATGTAATAATATGTTCAGCTGACTATATGTAACAGCCAGTATTTGACCATTTTGGTCAATAAAATGGTAATTGTGTGTGAGTCTTCCTATTGTACATCAGACCACCCTACAAGGCAGGAGGCTGGGTCATGTTTTGAATCTTCTACTTGCCATTTATTTATCTGTAGAATGAGACTGCTAGGACTATATTAACTCTAAATTTCCTTTCAACTCTGGCTTTCTATTATTCTTAAACCTTTAGGATAAACACAATGACTTGAAGAAAGGAGTACTCAGCAACTCTCTGTTACCTAGCTACAGAAATACCAGATATGGCAGATCAGGAAGACCATTTTAAATGGGTACTCATTTAAAAGGACCTTTTTGAAACAGCTGGCACCAAGGACAGGCATTTTAGAAAATTGGCATATCATTGCTTGTATCATTGCATTAACATGTAGCACTTACTGGGAAATAGTTGATGGTGCACCTTGGCTTAAGGAAGCCCCCTTTTAATAAAACGAAATCACTCTCCTGTGGGACAGTGCATTATATATAATGGATTGTTATTACTTTTTGTCATTCCTTACCAGAGCCATCATTAGAAAGGCAGTATTATTTCCAGAATAGCAAACCAAGTTCATGCAATAGCAAATGACCCAAGTTCACCAAATGAGCTAACAAGCAAGAACAAATTAGAATCTAACATTCTGCTCAGTTCTGAACGGAGAGCATGCCACAGCATACATTGCTTCAATTCTGTTAAACATCCTGCACAGCATTCCTAATAGCTTAGAACTGGCAAAAGGCACAAAGGATTGCCATTAAACAAATCACAATTGTCCCATAACCTGGAGATTAAAGATATAAAGACCATAATGTAATTGGAAGTACACATTCAGGATTTTTTTTGCCCAAGAAAAGGAGGTTTTAATTTTTTTTTTTTTCCATGCTGGGGGCATAGGGGTGAGACAGGCTTATAAAACTAGCTTAAAAATACACAGCAGTCAACAAATAGGTCAAAATCGATAATATATTTTGATGTAAATAACAAGTATAATTAGTTCATCCTGAAAACTCTGAACAGAAAACCCTGGGTACGTCTTGGTAAGCATTCAAACGCCCCAGCAACTGAGTTTCAAATTGCTCTTTGCACTGCCAAAACATCCCATGAATAAAGACAGTGGACATGAATAGGGTTTTTGGATTCTATCACTCAGATGGCAAAAAAAGGTCTTCAATACCAGACCATTCCAGGGAGTGATTTATCTTCCCATGCAGCAGGGCGCTCCCAGGCAGGATGGCCAGGTGTCCATCAGGGCCGGGCCATGGTGTGAACTTGTACACACACTGACACCCTGGGTAAGGGAGTTGACTAGGAAGGTAGGTAATTTTGTTAGGGGGAAAAGGCGGTCCCAAAGCAAATTCCATACAGGCTTTGTGGACTCCACCCCCACCCCAGGTCAAAGCCAAAGACACTGGGAACTCCAAATCCCATCACCACCAAAGGGAAGGTGGCTGGGACCTGAGGGTGGGGTTAAGCAGCCAGGTGGATACAAAAGGGAGACACGTGGGCTTTGGGGGCGCTCCATTTTGGGCTCTGGGCCAGCGCGGAGCCTCCGGCCAGCTCTGGGAGTGACTTTGGGCTTCCAGGTCGTCGGATCGGGTAGGACGCATTAAAGACTTTATTTCCCTATTTTCTCCCTGAGTTGTACATTTTCCTTATTTCCTTTCCTCTTGTAAATAAACCTTTTATTAACCCTTTTGTGTGTGTCTGTAGTAGAGTATTCATAAGTCCCTTTAAAGCGCGCGGGTGAGGACCCACAGCCAGGAACCCGTTTAATATCGGGGTTGCTCTATAACAATTTGATTAGACCACAGCAGTGTGGTTCACTAAGTTTTTTAAACTATCATGAATTTTCACATTGCAGAAACTCACTATTGAAATAAAGGTAAGAACCTAAGGTCGGGGCCTCCCTGGTGACGCAAAGCGTTAGGCACAGCACTGTGAAGCTAGCCACAGCCTCTGCAGCGTGGGTTCAATCCCCAGCCAGGGGGCTACCCACATGGTGCAGCAGACCTCTCCTGACTTGCCTGCTGCTCCCCTCAGCAGTGTATTTCAGTACATCTCCCTTTTCTGTTCCCCACTCTGTCTCAGGTGAATCCTCTTACCTCCTGCAACTCTGGCCTGTACCCCAGTTTTTGTATACATAAATAAATAAATCTTAAAAAAAAAAAAGAACCTGAGGTCAATGTGGGCTATCCTGACCCAGCTCACCAGACTCACTGGCCACTCTGCTTAGATGTGAATGAAGGTCCCCAGTTAGGGTCCACCAAGAGCAGCAGTAGGGAGGGGGGACAATATAAGGACTGAGAGGAATGTGGGGTATTTATTCTCTGCACATCCCCTCTGTGGGGTTCCTACTGGTGGGCCACCCCCCCCCCAGAACAGCCTGGTTCCTCTCAGAAGACCTTCTACACACACATCTCCTGTCCTGGCTTCTGAAACCCAGCCCTCCTACCAGCCCTGGGTTAATGTCTTACCACCTGTAGATTTCCCCACTCTCTGACCTTTGCATACAATGCCTTGACTAGGTCCCCTCAAATTACCCAATGTAAATGACCCATCTGTCTCCTGCCTAGACTCTGCCTAAAATAACTCCCAAATTCAAATTCCTTTTTATAGCTGATCATTTGGATCATCTCTCCATGCTTCCCCCACCTTTTATTTGCACGTATAATTGAGATTTATGTTTTCGACTGAAAAACAGCTGATCTGATTCATTTTCGAACTAACCTCAGATGCAGGAGGATTCTTCTCGTCGTAGAAAAAGATTTTCATGCCATTGGGATGGCATCCAACCCAAAGGTCCCCTGTCACAGGATCCACAGATATATTATCCACTAGTGTGTCAAAGTCCAGGGACTTCCAGATGAAAAACAAGGAGAAAACAAAAGACAGTGTATAATTTGAGAGGTGATGGAGCAACATGTCAGGGAAAACTATCATTTGTCCTTGATGGTCACACTGCCGGGACCAGGGACTCGGATTTCCTGCTCCATGCCAGTAACTCTCAGGGGATTCCTCTAGCTTTCCTTCTAAGCTAGTACTTTATCAGTTTCCAGGAGAGAGGGAAATAAAATGGTGTGTGCAGATGTTAATTTCACATGCATTCAGACAACAACCAGGGAATGTGGGTTCATTTCTGATGACAACATGGCTGAAGTGCTGACTCTTCTATCATGGCTAATCAACGGCTGTGCAGCCACAGAAGAAGCAGTCACCTGGGGTCTAATTTTCACCTTGGAGTTGAGGGAAAGTTTCTGCTCTACTTTCCTGATGTTATTCAGCTCCCTGTTCTTCTGCTGTTTATTTTCTAAATATAAGTTGCAAGCATGTGATGACTGCACAGATTGCTGTCGAGGCTTTGCACCAGGATCATAAATAATACCAACGATTCTTAATTCCACCATTCATCATTTTGGCTGCCTTCTACTGAGGAGAAATCTTGTCTATTTGTTTACTTCTAACTCAGTTGGAGAAACAATATCCACCATGTACCTCAAACAGAGGCCAGCATACCTCAGCACCCAGAGACCCTGTAATAACTGGTAGTGACTTGTGGCAGAGGCTAGAGGGTCGGAGGGCAGCTACAAGAGGTCAATGCTGCCCTGTGCTTCTTACTCAAAATTAGAGCTCTCTTCACAGATCTGTGGGGAGACTAGAGACTCTAATCCACGAATGGACTAGAGGTTCAAGCATGGTCACTGGGCCATCTTTGCAACCTCATGCCAAGCCACCACTCGTTCTTACCCTGGAATTAGGCAAGATTGACCAAAAGGAAGCAGTGGAGCAAGCATCCTCTGCTCAAAATACCACCAGGCTTCCACGCCTCACACTCCCATCTCTCACAATGTCAGACACACTCCCAAGCCTCACACTCCCATCTCTCTGATACCTGAATTTCACTAGGTGAGGAAAATGTTTGTCTCTGGGCTGTGCTATTATCTTTGGAAGAGGTAATAGTCTATTGATGAATCCACAGCAGATGAAAGCCTGCAGAGATCAGAATCTGGCAGAGGTGAGAGTGGGAGAAGACACAAATGCCTGGGGCCTCATTCATTCTACATGCAATTACTGAGATCCTATCAAGTGCTTTGAAAGCAGCCAAGATCTGATTCCTGCCAGGAGTTGCTGACAGTCCAGCAAGGACACTGTTCCCTGCCACTAATGAACCAAAATCAGCATTTCTGCCCTTACCAACTCACCACAATACATGTGCATGCCATACCACCTGTTTCCACAAATTTACATTCCTTAGCCAATGAAATGTAAAATAGTGTTCTCTTTGGGAAAAAAGGGTTTCTTCTGTTAGCTGATATCTCAATTTTCAGAAAATTGACATTGAGTTGGGACTGCCTCTTGGAATTGTTTTTATTTTGAAAATATTATTGTGGTAAAATATTACAACATAAATTTAGTCAGTTAAACCATTTTCAACTCTACAATTGGGTGGTATTAAGTACATTCACAATATTGTGCAACCATAAACATTATCCATTTCCAGAACCTTTGTCAACCCTAAAGATACTCAGTTCCCTGATAATTTCCATTATTCCTTTCCCCAGCCCCTGGTAACTTCTATTTTACTTTTTGTCTCCATGACCTTCTCTATTCTAGGTACCTCATCTAAATATCTATCCTCCTCTGTCTGTTTTATTTTCCTTAAGATTCTTCCACAATGTACAATAAGTACTTCATTCCTTTTTAAAGGCTGAATAATACTCCATCGCATGGGTATGTCACAGTTTGAGAGGTTATAAACCCATCCACATCTCATCTCAAACTCTAAGATCAGTCTCAGCTATTTTATCAAATTTCCTGGCACTCTAGATATTAATTAATTGGCATTAATATGGCCTTCAAAAGAAAAAACAGCAATAGAGTTGAAAAAATATCCTGGATTCCAGGGAATAGAACTACTGTTAGAATAGTATGTTCTGTTTCTTAAAGTGGGAACCTAATCTGAGATAAGTTTTGCTTTCCATGTTGACTTGGCAAGTGTAATAATACCTTACTTATAAAATTCTTTAACTTTCAATTTACAGAAGGACTTATTGTTAGAACCACAGTTTGCTTTTATTTCCTCAGCCACCATGAGTCTGTAACATTCCATTTTACTCTGCTAAGACCAAACTAACCCTGACAGTAATCTTTAATGTCAAACATGATGTTACATTTGATGTTGCTTCGAGGTAATTTTCTCAGAGTGAAGTCCCCATGACAGTGCCTTTGATGCACAAACGAGCAGTCACAAAGGGCTGGGGACCACTTCGTGGTGTGGGTGGTTCTGACAGGTCTTATTTGTTTTTCAGGGCAGGGAGTGACTTTCACAATTTTACTTGCTTACTTTCTCTTTGTGTTATTAGGTCTTTTGACCCAAACTTTCAGATTGGATCAGAATTGGTGGGAGTAGAAGATGAACCCCTGAAGCATGCCCAGCCCCACCAGATTAATTTAACAAGTGTTTGTTGAATGTCTTCCAGCTGTTGGGTTCACTTCCAAGAACAAGTAGGGAAAAATAAATGTTGTCCTTGTGGATCTTATACCCTAGTGGGACAGGAAGAGGATAGAGAGGATAAAAAATACACAGTGTGTTAGTAATGAAAACTGAAGAGAAAGTAAAGCCCTCAAGAAGAGAGGAAATAGGTGTGTGAGAGGAAGGAGCCAAGTTGAAAGTTTAGATTAGTGGCTGAGGAAGGCCTAGCTCAGGTGACATTTAATAAAATCTAGAAGGATCTGAAAGACAGAATCATGAAGATCTGGAGGAAGAGCCAAAGATATAAGTGTCCTGCTGAGACCGGGCCATGCCCCCAAGCTCCAGGAACAGGTTGGCAGAAGCTGAGCAGGGGAGCAAAGTTTGGAGATAAGGCCATAAAATGGTGGGCTTGAGGCCAGCCTGGCAGTTGTGAGTCCTTGGGATTTGTAAGTATTGTGAGGAGCACTGCTGTAGTAAATGCAAGTTGAGGCTTTTTCTTGACTGTCCCATCAACATGGTGGAAATGAAGAAAGGAAGAGAGGGATTAAGAAAGGATTAAGAAAGTTTTCACTACTGGAGAGTTATTTCTAAAGGCAGGAACTGAGTTGGCACTGCCCTTAGTGAGGGGGGATGAGGATGGAAAGAGAGAGGGAGGGAGGGAGAAAAGAAGGAAGGAAGGAAGTTAGTTTTGGGAACACAATGCCAAGCATTCAAAGAAGAAAAACAATCGACATTTCATAGATAAGCGTGTGGTTTATGCGTCCCACTCTGCAGCTGTGTAAAAGTGAACAACAAACACAGGACGCTGATGACTCTTAATAAAGGAGTGAAAAATTGGTTCTCACCCACTCCAATTAGACAATCCTTTTTTCCTCACTTTTAATTTCACAAATCAATTAGAATCTAATTATCACTCTGCAAACTTATAGTGTTAATACATCTTACCTTCAATGGAGTTAAAGTCCAATTAGCGTGCTTTTCATACACATGAATCTTATGAGCCAGAAATTCAGCTATATAGACATACCTTCAAAGAAGAAAGAGCTACATCAAAGCACTTGAAGTAATGCAATTCAAAAGGTTCCAGAGAAGCTGTAATAACTCTTTCTAGGGAAGAACTTTGTTTAGAGACTGGAAAATGGAATCCATGTCAAAGCACACCAAATTCTAAAAGGACTCGGTGAATTTGCAGTGCACAAAGAAGTTTTCATTACTGGAAAGTAATGAATTTAGCCCTCACACCACTTCTTCAATATCTGGGAGCAAAACACACAGCGGTCATCTCTTCATCTGCCAATTCAGTGGCAGGTCCCAGTTCTGCATTGCAGAGGACAGGAACTTCTCGGGGTAGGCTGCAGAAAAGCCCTTTGACAACCAGTTTGTTGTTTTAATCCAGAGAAAGTGTAGGAAAACAAGATTCTCAGTCTGGTTGTGAAAGGAGATCTGATCCTACGGATCTAGAATTTTGTGTAAAATGCCTACCACACCCACCACAAAGATCTGTGGTCAGTCTAAGCACAGTGCACCCCAGGACGAAAAGAGAAATGACTGCCCGATTGTCTATAATCTTGAAGTCTGGGAGACGCTAGGATACACTGAAAGCTGTCCATGTTGCTCTTTCAAAATGTGTTACTACCTTCTGAAATCGTTGGTGATATGACAAGAGAAAATATACAGATGGATGGATATATAGAAAGTATATATACACTAACACTCCCCCAATACTCCCAACCAATACTGGTCTCAGTATTGTCAGTTTCAGGGCCACCACTAAGTAATAATGTAAATCAATTACATCACTAAGTACACTGCTTAGTTAAACTGACCCCCCCCCCCCGCCATAGTAACAGAAAGCAGTGCCTTAATTTACATTTTTGTGCAAGCTCTTTTCTCTTGTCATAAACCAGCACTACTGATGTGTGTGTGTGTGTGTATAAAACTACTTTTAATCTCATTATACACTAAAAAAATCTACCCTCCAATCAAAGATATTTAGTATTACTGTTTATCACAGTTGCCCCATTGAAATATACTTCACCCCCAAAATAGTAATTTCAAAAAGTATGAACATGTCCATTTGATAAGTTTTACCCTTTGAAAAATTAAGGTATTTTACATTTTTCCTCATTTCCTCTTCCTAGGATATCAAGTTAAAAGAGATCACATTATTTAGAAAAGGGGTATGTTCTAAAGACATTAATGAGGATCTGGGGATATGCATGACATTTTAAAGAGTTCACGTACTTGCCATCAGGTGAAATGTTGATTCCATTAGCCAAATCTAATCCTTCTGCCACCACTCGAACTTCATTTGGACTGTAGTAAACAGCATAGGACCACGCTAAGCCCAAATATAACTCCCAGGTCCTCAAATACTGGTTAACGAAATAGTGATCATTTGTGGCATAAAACTGCTCAGGTCCCACGGCAACAATGTCATTCACGCTGCAATTCAAGCACACACATACGCTGTATATGCAGGTGAATGTATTGTACAGAACAGGACAACACATTGCTATTCAATGCTGTCTACTCAGTCAATATTAAATCAGACCTGGAATCATGATCGCAATCTTGAAACTTGCATTTTGGTTAAAACCCTGCTGCTCTGAGCAGTGTGATTTAGGGAAAACCAATCTCTTCACATGTCAGGGCCTCAGTTTCCTTATATGTAAAAGGAAGAGGATGAATTGGGCTATCTTTTGACTTTAAAGGGCCTTAAGTTTCATGATTCTAAACTGAGTAAAATGTCCACAACCGAGAATGCTCAGTAATAGGATGCTATGGCGTTTTTTTTTTTGTTTTTTTTTTTTTTTTTTTTTGCTTTCTGATTTAATTCTCTGTTACTGAAAATCTAAGATATATGGGTCTATTTTTCTGCTTTAATAGGTACAACAGCGAATACATAAGTAAGTCATTCTTTGCTGATTGAGGTGACAGAATTTCCCTGGGGCCATTATCTGGGAGAGAATTATCTCCAACTATTTCGGAGGGTGGAATGGCTAGCACATCAGCTCGCTGCTCTGGGCTCCTGGGAGAGCTAGATAAGCCTAAAAAGCCTCAGTTTTCTCATCTGTAAAGAGAGGTTAAATGGTTTTCCCATAGTCATACAGCTCATTAGTAGATGACTAAGGGTCAGAATCTTAATTTGTAGAGTTGCCATGGGAATCACAGCAAGACAATGCCTGGTGTGCGCTCTGCAGGAAGCCTGCCCTCGGAACCTCAGGGAACTGGAGCCACTATTACTACATTGGAGGGGGAGGGCAGGTCTAGGGGTTTAGGGTTAGTCCGTTCAGGCTCTAGGCATAAACCAGAAAACTGATTTTACTCTCTTTTTAAAAAGTCAATCTCTGAAATGAGTATGTTTTATAATCATTTCTCTGTTTTTTACAAAAGGAGCAGAGCTGAATGGGTTAGAGTGATAGATTTGAAATCTGAAGGAGTCCCTTTGAGTCCTGATGGTGCTTTCTATCATCTGTGGGGCCACAGCAAGTCATTAAATTCTTTTTTTTTTTTAAAGATTTATTTATTTATTTATTTATTTATTTATTTATTTATTTATTTATTTATTTGTATAAGCACTGGGTACAGTCAGAAGTGCGGGAGGGTGAGAGAATTCACCAGAGCCAGAGCGGGGAGCAGAGCAGGCAGAAGGACCGAAGTACACTGCTGAGGGGAGCAGCGGGCGGCAGGAGAGGTCTGCGCGCCATATGGGACCCTCCTCTGGTGGCCGGGGAGCAGCCGGGGATGGAACCGGCACTGCAGAGGCTGCGGGCAGCTTCGCAACCCAGCGCTCAACTGTTGCGCCACCGGGGAGGCCCATTAAATTCTGAACCTCAGTTTCCTTCTTGGATTTGAAAGGTTAGGGTGAGAATAAAATGAAAGAGTGAATGTAAAGACCTTGGCAAAATGTCTAACATATAATAAGTGACCAAAAGTGGCCATTATGCCATTCTTAATGAAAACATGCTTAAGTTGTATTAGATTTAGTGATTAGAATACTAATGTTATAAGCAACCTACACATAATGATTGAACACAAAGCAGAAAATATACATGGTTAATCCTTGAGTTGAGAGAGCAGAATTTTAGGGAATTGTGGCACCATGGTTATGTACAGTTTGGCTCTATTTGCCAAAAATATTTTTGCAAAGGATCCAGAAAAATAAACTCTATCCCTAGATAAATGTGAGATTTATAAGATAGAATGGAGGAACAAATAAAATAAAATTTCACTATTTTATAGTGGCTCAGAGCATCATCTCTAGACTCATGTTACCAGGACCAAAATCCCAATTGTCCCACTTACTGGTGCTGTAAAATACCATTCAATTTTTTTTTTTTAATCCAAAATGGTAAAATAATAAAAACCTAGTTAAGAAGGCATTTGTAAAAAGTTAATAATCTGTTTAAATTGGTTATCGCAGCACCTAATTTAACATTACAGCTAATCAAGTTGTTATTCTACTTCTGTTATTGTCCTTGTTAATATTATTCAGCTTCTCCATTCTATGTGCTATGCATGTGGTAGTTGGCACATTCTCTAAATAATAAGTGTCCTCATTCTTTCTCCAAATATATTTACTGAATAAATGTATGAATAATTTTTCCCACCAGAAGCTGTTTTTTGAACTTTCACTCTCCTAGGGACGCACAAGACCTGGCCTACATCGTTCCTTCCTCCGTTACCTGCCAAGTGTTTTGTTAGGTACCTGCATGTAAATAACACTGGTTTAAAAGAAATCTGGCTTTACAAATACTCAAGTCTTTCCATAAATTATTCAAATAATACTCATAATAATTAGTGGTTAAAAAATGTTAATGTCAAAGTATTGTCCTAAATCCATGACTCGTCTTAGACACCAAACCCTCCTAAAATAAGGGAAGAAGTTGACTTTGTGTCAGGTTGATGGTCCTTGGGGGTTTTCTTTCTGGATATGTTGTAATGACAATGAGCCTAGGACCAAATTGAGAATTACTACAGATCTGCTGGTTCATCAATCATGTTCAACCAACCAGCAGTAGAGACAGTGCAGGGAAGGCTCATAGGCACCAGATTTAGGATCTCATTCATAGAGATATTTAAGACTCAAATTCATTCAATTCATAGAGATATTTAGACTCATAGAGATATTTAGACTCATAGAGATATTTATCTCATAGAGATATTTAAGACTCAAAATTTTAATATAAAGAAATAAGTAAGCACAAGGTGTGGATTGCCTGTGAAACTGGTTTGGGTCTGAAATACTAAGTCTGTTTTGGGAAAAGAACTTTTTCTTGATAAAAGCTTGAAGGGAGATTCTGAGCCCAGAAGCCAAAAAACAATATCCAGTCAGATCGTAAAGGGGAAAGGAAGGATGGGCCTTCTCTGAGTAGTCTTCAGTATTCAAAAGTTTCTGCAGAAGAACATTCGGAGGAGTTTATGATTTTTAGAACAGAGAGTTAAAATCCCACCTCCCCCTCCCCCGAAAGCAAATTGAATGTGGATTAACCATCACCGCTGTTAAAAGAAATAGAAATATGTTGTATCTCAGTACTTAGGCAAAAGTCTGTGGCTGATGGTTTTCAGATGCAAAAGTGATTTTTCTTCTTCTTGAAATTTAAACAACTCAATTGTGGATTTATAATCTGGATGGTTTACCACCAGCAGATACACGGTATTATCTGAGAAGAGATTAAAAACAAAAATCGAAATGTTAACTGAGTTCTCAGCTGTCAGCCCTGTCTCCAAAAAGCAATTTCAACCCACCTTCAAGTAGTACTTAGGGTGTCAGGCAGATAGAATATTTTCATCTCTTTGTAGAGAGAAGCATTTGTGATTGCTCCACAGAAAAACAGCTAAAGGAAGAACCAGTGACAGTTGCTAAAAAAAAAAAAAAAATCAAAACTCCACAGGGGAAAAAACTCCTCAACTTAAGAATGAGCAGTGCTTGACACAAAAACTCCAAAGAGCTTGTTAAGCTTTCCACTGCAAACGGTCTCAGCAAGATGCAGAATTGAGATAAAAGATGTGGGAAATACCAATATGAGAAGGTGTGCTGAAGTACAATTTACACAGTGTAAGATGATAAATTTCACAAAAAGAACAGCTAAGAGAAAGTATCAAAGGGAAGCAACTTCCATGAGTCAGTTCGACTTTGGGACATGAAAGAGACCCGTCTGAGTGGGGTGATGGAAGCTGGCGAGTGAAATGAGATGACAGTCTTTGCCTTACAAAGCAGTAAGTCTCTAAGAACCTTTCGCATGACTAAATTGATGTTTAAAGGAAACATGCAAGTTTAGTTAGTAGGTTCCCAGGTTAAAGCTAGGAAGCTCTTCGTTAGCCCATTTGTCCAAAAGTTTATTTTAATGAGTGGTAAATGCTATGAAGAGAAATAAAACTGGATAAGGAAGCAGAGATTAAAGGGACGTCTTCTTCTTGGGAGTCACGGAAGTTCTCTCTGATGAGGTGATGTTAAAACAGAGGCCTAAATGAAATAAGAAACTATAGACTGTGTGAGTAGCTGGAGGAAATGCATTCTCGAGCAAGGGAAGACTCTGTGCACAGGGCCTGAGGCAGCAGCTTCCTGGGCACATTCACTTAATAGTGAGGTTGTGTTTAGAGCCAGTGAGCAAAAGAAAAAGCGGGAAGCCTGAAGCAATAAAGGGAGCCACAGCCAGTTTTGTCAGGGCTCAGATAAGCATCCAAAAGGTTTACTCATTGAGGCTTTGAGACAAGGTGCAACATGACCTGGGGCTAAATGAGTTACCCAAGGGTGGAGAGAAGGGTCTGAACCTGGAGGGTGGCATTGACAAGAAAACACAGGAAAGGATTAGAGAGGCATTTGACAGGAAGTATCAAAAGTCCCAGATGATGGCCAAGTTGGAATAAGTGAGGATTAAGACCTGGATTCATGTTTTGTGCAGCAGATTGTACCTCTAGGAATTTATCCTAAGGAAATATTTACCGACGATATGTTTTTAAAGAATGTTTATTTTGGCACAGTTTGCAATGAGAATAAAGGTGGGAATAGACCAAATTTCCATCCGCAGATCAACTATTTTATGGTACTCCCACAAAACTGAATCCTGAACAGCTGTAGCTCTACCTGCACTCTCTTAGAAGGAGTGCATGATGCAGTGTTTAGTGCAAAAGCAATTTATCGATGGGTTTGTGTAAATTTACCTCATTTTTATTTAAAAAATTTACCTACACCCTATGCTGTATTTCTTTGTGTAGAAAGACCATTGAGAGGGGGATATATTTCAAAGAAAAGAAGTCATGTGGGATAGAGGTGAAGAAGGAAAGATGAAAAAATGGAGATCAACTCTTTGACTTTTTATTTTAAAAACAAAAAAGATAATGCAAGAGGAAAAAATGCAAGTATCTCATAAGCTAGAAGGAATGGTACTGAAGGGATGATTTAAAAAATGAATACCCTATATTTGGGGCTGTTATCCTAGAAGGCAGGCATGGTCATGATTGTGACATGATTAAATTGCCTGAAATAGAGAAAATAAAAGAGGAAGTAAAATAGCATTTGGGAAATGCTCAGAGACTTTGAAAGGAGTGACAAAATTTTGAGCAGGGGAGAAAATATGCAACAAGGTCAGATTTAAAATGGGTTGGTATATTAGAAAATCAAGGAGGAGGCATATACTTGAAGGAGTGGAAGTGATCAACAGGGAACATGAGGTAGAGAAAGGAAGAAATGTGTGAAACCCCCCCCCCCACCTCGTGGTGCAGTGGGTTGAGCGCGCACTCAATCCCGGCTGGCGGGACTATGGGACAGAATCCCACATGGTGCAACAGACCTCTCCTGTCTTGCCCGCTTCTCCCCTCAGCAGTGTATTTCGTCAGTCTGCCTGTTCTGTTCCCCATCTGTCTCTGGTGAATCCTCTCACCCTCCCATGCCTCTGGCCTGTACCCCAGCTCTTGTATAAAAAATAAATAAATCTAAAAAAAAAAGAGGAAGAAATGGGATGAAAGCATAAGAAATGAGGGCAACATATTAAAGGATATTGAAATGCAGAGAAGCAGTTCAAAGACTAAGCAGAGGGACCAGTAAACACTAGTGGAGACACTGAAGGTGATGGGATTAAGAGAAAGTTGACCATGGTGACTTTCTATCAGTAGATCTATAGGTTGCAAATGCCTTAGGTTAGAAAAATCTATGCCTGTTAATTCTTGAATCTGTATAAAATGGAAAACCCGTAATGATTAGGTCTGGATATTATCATTATAGTAATTATAGGGATAATGTGAATGTTGATATTTTTAAAAATTAGGTACTTTACAAATCTTAAATATTGTAGCATTCTCAAGCATTTAGCTAGTTTTAATATTATATATATATATTTAATTAACATAGGGAGTAAGATAAAAACCCAGAATAAAACATTATTCATTATTATGCTTTAGTAACATGAAAAAAGAAATATTCATTTAACAATATTTTCTTTTTAAAAAATTGCCTTGGTTCTTAATAAAAATTAAACATTGCTACCTTTATCCGTGAAAGTGCTAATTCCATGAGGGTTAAATGAAGACAAATCAAATTTACTTCCAGTGATACTCAACTCCAACACTGTTGGATCTTCTTCATTCAGGTCCATCAGAAGTATTTTTCCAGGCTTACTGGGATCAAAGCTCTTTATTCCAGGGTATTTTAATCCCTTGTAAAACATGGAGGAGAACAAGCACATTACAAAACTCCACATGCTGGGGGTGTGAGCAGCACACGGGCCTCACAGTCTGCTTCAAGCCATGTGGATGTCTCAGCTGGATTGTGGAATAGGCCTTTTGGGGCTGGAAGACACATGTTCCTTCAGACCACCCCACCAGACACACAAGCACGGACACTTCCATGCCCAGCAGCAAAGCCAGATGTGTCCCAGACCCAGTGTCAAACCCATGCGCAAGATCACCAAGGAGGCGATTACAGGTTTCCGTAGAAGGACTACAGAGAGAACATAGGTTATGATTTTTAAACTGCCCGCTGGCATTTTCCTTGAAGTTACTTGGGGAGACAGAGGTTCAGGGCAAATCTAGCTCAGGGAATAACTCCTCTCTTAGGCTGCCACTAGAACAGAGCTGTTTCAGACACAGGTGTGGCTTGCTTTCCAAAAGTTTGCTTCGCGACACTTTGCTTTTGCCGCAGAAGCCGAAAAGCACACACACAGTCAGTCTGCCGTTTGCCGGGGCCTCACAGAGGCCTGCGGCAGCCCCTGCGCAGCGAGGCTGGCCCCGCCGGCTTCTTGCCCCAGAGCCGCCCGCCGCATCTCGGCATCCACGCGCCACGGCTTTGGACTTGCCTGTGAGCGTCTGTGCTTTATGTATCTCCACTTATGCTGCGTGTCCGTGAGTGACGTTACCGTACTGTGCTAAGATATCAGGACGTCCCAAGAGCGCTCCTCAGGGGGTTAGGGACAGAATTCCAGCTGAACGCCGTGGTGAACACCCGAAAATGAAGTTACCCGACATGAGGCACTTGCGTGACATTTTCCGCTGGGATTGACAGTGCTCAGATGATTGCAGGAAAGTATGACTTTAATTTTGAAGGGGCAGATAGGCTTAGGGCTGGTTTACGGGATTTTTTTGTATATATATATATTTAAATTTATTTATTTTATACAAGAACCGGGGTGCAGGCCTGATGCGCAGGAGGGTGAGAGAATTCACCAGAGACAGAGTGGGGAGCAGAACAGGAAGACTGAGGAATTACGCTGCTGAGGGGAGCAGCGGGCGGCAGGAGAGGTCTGCGCGCCTTGTGGGACCCTCGCCGATGGCCGGGGATCGAACCGGTGCTGCAGAGGCTGCGGGCAGCTTCACAGCGCAGCACTCAATCTCCTGCGCCACCAGGGGAGGCCCTACAAGATGTTTTGAATGATGATAAAGATACAAAAATCTGCGAAGCAGCACAGCCAAGCATTCTCATATTTCAAGTGATCCCCATCAGCCACATCGACCACAGCAGATTACGGAACCTGGACCTTAGGCACTGAGGAAGGTAACGAAGTAGGTATAGATATTAGTGACCTTCCTGCCCTGATGGACTGAGACAGTGATGACAAGTTGCACTCCCTCTCCCTCCTAAGTTCAGTCTCCTGGACCTCTCAGCACCCCAACCTCCAATGACTCAGCCAGACACACTGTCAAGACACACTCTTGACCTTGCAGTGTGTTCACCGGCTTCCAGATTGTGGTAAGTGAAATTACCTTCCACATACATATTTTGTGTAGGCCATGTATGTTTCATGTCATCCCTGAATTTACAACATGTTAGTGTTATTTTAGGTTTTTTGTATTATTTGACATGATTTGGTAGATTATTTTTTGATTCAGGGCACACCCAAAAATTTAAATTAATTAGCATATAAATTAATGGTAATTGTTTTCATTTGGGGCTTACTAAAGGTTTCCTAGGAATGGCCTACTTTCGGATAGCAAAGGAAACCTGAAGCAGGGTTCCATATAAGATTCTCCTTGAAATACAAGTTCTGTGGCTTTAAGAAAACAGTTACAAGACACTGCTGTAGAAGATGCCAACTTGGCCATCTTCAAAAGAGAAAACTGAATTAAATAAATTCCCACAGGCAGCAAATGTTTTCAATAGTTGAATGATGTGTATGCTGTGCCTTATCTACTCTGTTGCCCCCGACTAGAGTGTTGACCTTTGTCTTGAGCGCTATCTATCACCTAATCACAGTTACTTGAATGCAGGAGAGTTTCAGTACACACAGTGGATTCTCTTCGAAGTTTGGAAATTGTGGGATGATCTGTCCATAGTTTTTAAATGAGAGGGCTTATTCTGCAAAGTGTGGGAAAAGAGATGAAAATGTAAGCGCCACGTGAGGAGATATATATAAACATACACTCTGTTCAGCAAATGTTTGAATAGACCAGTTAAATACTTCAAAGAGAGTCAAATAGGAAACGATTGTGAACTCACTAGGCTCAGAAACGATTTATTTTGGGAGGTAACTTAGTGTGAGAGTTCAGTGTACATAGAGAAGACAAATAGGCATGGCACACACGAGATTATAACATGAGTCTCAAGGTGTATGCAGTTTGTTTTTTGAGCCAAATGATTTCTCATTTTATTAGAAGGTGGGCATGGATAAACCAAAGGCTCAAATGTTGGTCCTAGAAAACAGTCTGGCACTTGGAAGGAGAAAGAAACACTTACAGTACTGATGAAAGCCAGCCCATTAGGAAGTATCTCCAAGTCTTCAGCGCCATTTTCTACCAGAAAAGGACAGTACATATTGTTTCAGATTATTGCAGGAAGCTAATGATTCATGTCTTATCACTCTGACCTAAAAATGGGCTACACATTTAGCTCTTCTTTGATAGCCTCAGAATAATTCACTCTTATTCATTTACTCAAATTAACTAATGTGATGATATGAAAATCAAAAGGCATTAATATAATAGAGTAATTAATATTTGCACTTAATATATTTGTTTTAAATTGATTGTCTAGAACTTTTTCCTTAGTGTCTGAAATCTCTTACATAAAGTTCAAGGAAATTGACAAAATGTACAAAGGGTAATAAGAGAATTTGAAAATAGTTTTCTGGTTTTTTTAAAGACACAGAGGAAAGCTACTAATATATATTGATAGTTGATGGTTCCAAATCAGCTGAACTCATTGAAATATGGTCTCATTAAAATGGGGGAACATTTCATATGATCAAGAATATACATTTACTTCACTATTAATTATAGACATCAGTAACATATCACCAAATTACACCTTAAGCCCATGTAAACTTAAAAAATTTCAGTCAATCTAGAGACAAATGAAATTGTTGATTTTGTATTATACTCTTAGTGGAGATGTTCATTTTTTTCAGCTACCTAGTGATATTTAACATCAGTGTTTCATTTGTTTTCTAGAAAAAAAGATTGCACTGAAGATATCTGGCTAAGTTTCTTAATGCTGATTGAATAAGTCATCTGTTCTAGTCTTTCCAATCATAGTCATCAGAGATAAATAATTTTAAAAAATCCTCAAAATGTAACAAAAGCACAGATCTTTAATAAGTTGTCCTCAAATAACAAAGCTGGTTGGTTGAAACCAGATGGATATGTGAGCTCTGCAATGCTCCCTGTTGGTTGCCTTCAGGCTGTTATTCTCCCAGCCCTTTTATCTTTGCTGACAGGGCCTGCCTCCCACAATGGAGGACCAATAATTACTTTCCCAGCTTCTTTTGCAGCTAGGGCACCGGCCTCTTGTCTACAGGTGACTAATTAGTTCTAAGGGGAAATCTACTGAGAACTTTTGGGCATTTTTTTCTAACCTGATATTAAGAGAGAAATACATGAGGAGAATTTGGGGTAATTACAAAGGTGTGTACAGTGTTCTAAAACTTTGACCTTTTACTCACTGTTTTTTCTACTTTTTCTGTCCCTCTTCTGACATCTCCTCAGGCTATTTTTAGCATAAAATCAGACATTGTTCTGACTATTGTTTTTGTTAAACTGATTGAACAAAAACAAACCAACCATTAAAAACAAAAAACAAAAACAAAACAATCAAAACTTGGCTCTTTTAAAATCAAATGTATATTTGGTACATTGAGATATCACCTCACACCAGTAAGAATGGCACATATCAAAAAACAAGCAACAACAAATGTTGGCGAGGATGTGGTGAAAAAGGAACTTTCCTGCATTGCTGGTGGGAGTGCAAACTGGAAACCACTATGGAAAGCTGTGTGGAGGTTCCTCAGTCTACTGAAAATGGAGCTACCATATGACCCAGCAATTCCACTCCTAGGGATCTACCCAAAGGACACAAAAACATTGATTCAAAAGAACACCTGCACCCCTGTGTTTATTGCAGCACTATTTACAATAGGCAAAACCTGGAAACAACCCAAATGCCCAAAAATAGATGACTAGATCAGGAAGATGTGGCATATATACACAATGGAATTTTACTCAGCAATCAAAAAAGATAAACTCATGCCATTCACAGCAATGTGGATGGAGCTAGAAGGAATTATGCTCAGTGAAATAAGCCAGAAGGAAAAAGAAAAATATTGGATGGTTTCATTTATAGCAGGAATATAGGGGAACCAGTGTAAAAAAAATAACAGTACAAAACACAACAAAGCAAAAATAGACAATTATAAATCAGAGACATCCTGCAGGGGAGGAGGAGGGAGAGGGATCAGAGGGGGGGAGGGAGGAGCACAGGGGACTGAGGTGATGGTGCACGGGTGCATTGGTGAAGAAAACTATGGGGACTATACCTGTGGGGGTAGGGGGAAGCAAATATTGTTTAAAAATGAACAATTCATTAATTAAAAAAGAAAATGTAAAAAAAAAGTATATTTGGTAAAAGTCAGAAGTCAAGTAACTTGGTATTTATAATTAACTGCTGACTTAATACTGTCCTGGTTCAAAGTTGTTTTATTTTTAACAAAATTGAATAGGTATATTGATCAAATAAATAGCAAGATGATATTGCAAGTTCAAATGAGATACACCCTCCTCTCATATACTTACCTATTCCTTTAATTAAATTACAGTTAGGAAGATCTACAGGTTTTACTTCTCGGAAAGCATTAAGTCGTGTTCTGGAGGAGAAAAAAAGAATAAAATACACACAAAACTATTCAGAAATTATAATTAAGTTGTGAAAGTAAGCTGCCAATACAATCTTCCTTAAGTGTCCTTGGTCTGAGTTTCAACCCAAGGTTAGGGGTCCTTGGCACCCAATCAATTCTACCAGGCAAGGCCAGAGCAAGGCACATGGGGCCCTGGGGCACAGCAGTGTTTATTTAGCAGAGGTGGGTAAATATACAAAGGAGACATGTAGTGTCCTCTCCAGGACTCTGTGCACTTTGGCAGGAATGGGAACTATTTCATCAGCTATGTGAGGAGTCCTATGTGGAAATTTGGGTTAAATAGCAACATGGTTCCAATTTATTCCATTGATGTTTTAGGACTATTGACAGATGGGCCTCCTGCCCTTCTGCCCAGTGTGACGCCAAAGCCTGGTCTGAGCATCTGCTGCTGGGGGTGGTACTTGAAAAATGCAGGTGTGCTTAAAGGACTTATAACTTTGAAAACTCATACCCATGGCAGGAATATAAAGAGGCATTTTACACACACACATACACACACACACTTATTAAATCTGAGGGCATCAATATCCTGGGGAACATTTGAGTGAAGAACAGATGTGAAAAGGAAGCACCAGCCGCTGCCTGCTTAGAGCAAAGCTATTGATGAGACGTTTGAAAGAAATGGACCACAGCATCAGCACAGCCAAGAGATTTAGATGATAAACATTTTTTGAGAACCAATGATACAATATTGTCATAGTGAATAGCCACAGTTATCCAAGAATCTCTAGAATCTTATTTGGCTAAAAATAGAGAGGTTGAGAAATTTTTACCGTACTGATAATTTAGTCTCACAGAAGGAAAATGAGTGAGAGGTGAAAGCACATTTTGGATAAAATTCTAACCAACTTGGTATAAATTGATAGGAACTTAGGGGTGATTGATCTTTCATCCATTTATTAGGGGGAAAATGTAGTGGGTTCCTATTACCGTGCCACTGGCTATCAATTCTCTAGCAGGGTGGTGCCCAGGAAAAGGGCAAGTTCCAGGTTCCCTGCCCCACCCAAAGGAGGGTGGAGTGAGCAGGGAGGAGAAGAAGCTGGAGAAGAGCTTGAGGAAGGAAGGAAACAGGATGGGGAACCAGAAGGAGACCTGGAGGAGGCACATGGAGCAGAGAGACATGTGAAGAAACTGTGCTGGCTTTTTGGTTGTGGACTGGTTGAAACAGATGTGGGTGAGACACCCGTGGGGAGGTGACAATGGAAGCTTTTATCTTGATTTTGATTTTACTCTTTTCCTCCCAGACTTGTCTGGTTGTTTCTCATCCTTTTCTGTGAGTCCCCACTGGAAGATGCTTTAGACTTGAGGCAGGCTTTCGGGCCTTGTTCTGGGCCAATCCTATTTGGGTGGACTTTTACACACGAGGAGATGGGTAACTTTGGGTGCTTGATTTAGAAACTATATTCTTTGTCTTGTCTTTTCTGTATTGTTCCCTAATTGTATGAAAGTTCCTTTCCATTAAAGTCTTTATATGTTTCGTGCCAATGCAGTGGATGGCAGAACCTATTTAGAGCAGGCAGATTTGGGGGTTCTGGGGTGTCCCTTTCCCTGCCCTGTAACAATTCCACCTTTTAAGAGGGCTGACCTAAGATGCTGGGAAAGAGGTTAGTAATTGCCTTTGTAACGTCCACAGTTCATACTGACATACAATTGGAGTGGAAAACTCTGGGTGCTGGAGTTATAGACATAAGGAAGGCTGGGTCTGCCTCCAGATGGTGGCCTCGTGAATGAAGAACTTGAACTTAGGAAGCAGACTTCAAAAGAAAACTGGGATCTTCCCCATGACCTGAGAAACCAAAATATATTTTAAAAAAAGGTAATCTGACATTATAATCACAAAAGATCACAAGAAAGAATTACAAGAGAAAGTGATTGAGCAGTGAGTGGCTTCCAAGCTTTTCAAACTGAGACCCACATTAGAAAAAGCATTTTATAGGGTAGGAGCACACAGAACACACACACACACAATTACCACATGCAACAAGGTACACACACACACCAAAAATCTCAGTCTAATATGTGTGATACATTCTTAACTTTTCTATTCAATTTTATTTCATTTATTAAAAAACGCTGGTCACAGTCTACTTACTAAATTCATTTTGCTGGCCACCATTTTGAAAAGCAGTTAAATAGAGAAAGCCATGTGAATATTCATCAAATGACTCAAGGAACTCAAAGGACAGGTTCAAGATATTCTAGCTAAAGATCATAAGCACAGACAATACAAAGAGTGGTTTAGAAGATAGCCAAGGACGGTTGAGCGCCGCACTGTGAAGCTGTCCGTCTGCAGCCTCTGCAGAGCGGGCTCAATCCCAGCCAGAGGGCGAGAATCCCACATGGTGTGGCAGACCTCTCCTGTCTTGCCTGCTGCTCCCCTCAGCAGTTTTCGGTCTGTCTGCCTGTTCTGCTCCCCACTCTGTCTCTGGTGAATCCTTTCACCCTCCTAAGCATCTGGCCTGTACCCTGGTTCTTGTATAAATAAATA
The DNA here is from genome assembly GCF_014898055.3 of Talpa occidentalis. NCBI lineage: Eukaryota > Metazoa > Chordata > Mammalia > Eulipotyphla > Talpidae > Talpa > Talpa occidentalis. Next base: position 85,946,734 of record NW_026555331.1, read on the forward strand.
AATAAATAGATAGATAGATAAATAAATCTTTAAAAAATATTTATGGATAACACTGCTTTAAAGTTAGAGGACTTATCAGAAGACAATTCTAGCTGTTTCTCTTTATTCCTGCTCATACTTTTTTATTTTCAATCATCAGAAAATATCTTGTTGTGGGCTTGATTAAATCTAAGTGTTCCAGGATTAAGGGATAAAGTTCAATGTCTGAGATGTGTCCCATGCTCACGAGCCTCTGGCCAGAAATTGCACAATCCCTGCTGTGAATTGTTCTTTGCAAATACATGCTGACTCTTTATAAAAGAAATTGATGATCTTTAACTATGCATTAAGAAATCACTTCTGAAACTTTCTTTGGTGCAATTTTTAACTTTGTCCATCTATTGCTGCCACTGCACTCTTCATTCATTCAGTATTCAGTACTGGGGTCTACTGTGTGCAAGGGTAAACACAAATTTTCTCACTTAATCTCCTCAGCCATTTTTGAGACAAGGATTAATACTTTACTTCTTTTATAGGTAAGGAAACTGAGACATGGAGTAGCTAAGTAGTTTGCCTGTGGTGTCTTATTTAAAGAACAGAGTTGGGATTTGAAATTAGGTGTTGGGATGTCAAAGATTCTTTCCCTATATTTTTGTTGCATGTTTGTAAATTTGCTCATGCTATCTCTCTGCCTAGAATGCTAACTACCTACTAACCACTGGGAAGACCACCTACTCGTGATGTTCTATAGCTCTTCCTCATCTTTTTTTTTTTAAAGATTTATTTATTTATTTATTTATACAAGCACTGGGTACAGTCAGAAGCGTGGGAGGCTGAGAGAATTCACCAGAGCCAGAGCGGGGAACAGAACAGGCAGACAACCGAAATACACTGCTGAGGGGAGCAGTGGGCATGGCAGGAGAGGTCTATCCCGCCAAGTGGGACCCTCGCCAGTGGCCGGGGAACGAACCCATGCTGCAGAGGCTGCGGGCAGCTTCGCAGACCAGCGCTCAACCGCTGTGCCACCAGGGGAGGCCCTCTTCCTCATCTTCTGTGGCAGGATTCACGATGCCTTCATTCTTCCTTCACATGTACATCTATCAAGTCTCTTACCAGTTGTTTTATAGTTATCAGCTTTTGGTCTCGTTGCTTACAGTAAACTCTGAAATCTTTAAGTAAGTACTACATCCTGCTCATCCCTGTGACTTCCAGGATAGGTGCTGGTGCTCTGGCGATGTCTCCTAAATTGTTTTGTAAAATTACTACAGTAGAGCATCAGATTGAGGAGATGGTGCATTGATGGGGTGTCTAAGAGTTATTTATCCTTAACCTAGGGTTTCAGTGAGATTTCAACACATCATCATATGTATTCAGGAATCACTTATTAGGTGAAACATTCATAGGTGGACTTTTGAAATAGTATATGGCAATAATAAAAGCTAACATTTATAGAGTACCTTTCCTGTGCTAGGACAGACAGACAGACAGATAAATAGATCCTACTGTGATATGTATTATCATCCCATAATTTTTATTTTTTTTTTAAAGATTTATTTATTTTTATACAAGAGCTGGGGTACAGGCCAGAGGCACGGGAGGGTGAAAGGATTCATCAGAGACAGAGCAGGGAGCAGAACAGGCAGACAATGGAAATACACTGCTGAGGGGAGCAGTGGGTGAAACAGGAGAGGTCTGCTGCGCCATGTGGGATTCTTGCTTTGCAGCCGGGATCGAACCCTCACTGCAGAGGCTGTGGACAGCTTCACAGCGCTGAGCTCAACCCGCTGCGCCACCTGGGAGGCCCCATCCCTTAATTTTTAGATGGAGAGTCAGACCCATAATGGTGTGGCTTAAAAGTTGTAGGAAGGGGTTCCAACCTAGGTCTGCTGGAATTCATGTCTGCCCTTTTCCCACTACACTGTGTTTCCTGGAGGGGAAATAGGAGTGGGTTTGGGGGTAACAGAAATGCACACTGAGGCCTAATACTAGCTTTGCAGGGTCTCCTTCAAATGAAGGGAAGAACAGTGGTCTCATCCATTACAACTGGCAATTTAGGACTGGATGCAGGGAGTAGCTCCTCAGGGATTCAGGATACAACATTCCACACTTCTGGGGGCGTTGTTTATATCATAGTCCAAGGCCCCTGGACTTGTGCAGTATCCCCCCCTGTGAGGCCACGAGCAGCTGACTAGAAAGATAGGCGAGAAGACCCAGGTGCATGCCCTCAATTCCTCCCTCTGTGCTATGCTTTCTCTGTGGTGTGATACCCACACAGTCCCGTATCCTACAAGTCCCCTCCAGCTGCAGGCCATGCAACTTCCTGTGAATCTACTCTGCTCCCTTCAACCCCACTTTCTATCTCCAAAGACAAAAGCAACACACATCCCCTTGGGGTTTGACTTGCCCTTATACAGGCCTCAGGAGATAATCTGCCCTTCTCTCCCGTAGGCAGATTCATGATTTTCTCTGAGACTCTGGGGCCTTATCTCTAAAATAAAGATAAAGGTAATTTACTGATCCCTTAGGAGCTCTTGATCAGGTTCCAGCATGGGTGTTATAGGATTTCAGTGTTCTTTATAGGCTCACACAAATCCCATGGTGAGCTTGCTAAACAATGCAGACTGACTCAATGGTGTGGGATGTGGTCTGGGGGCCTATGAGTCCAGTGAGCTCCAAGGCGATGCTCATATATCTGGTCCTTGGTGCCTTTGAGTAGCAATACTTTAGGGCCTTTTGGACAGTGGGCTGCTCCAGCAGGCTCAGCATCTGGGCTTCATCTCCGCAACCAACTATCCTCTCGGTCTTGCATTGCTCCGGCCTCTGCTGGGGATTTTCTACCCTCTTTTCCATTCTTATGCAGAGATTCAGCCCACTCCCATACTTCTTTTCCTTCTCAATCATCTGACTATAGTCAAGATTTGGAGGGCCAAGGCTCCCACCTCCCCTGCTGTAGTCAGATGCTGACAGTAAAGCAGTAAACTCTTCTTTATAAACCAGACCCCAGGTCTTCCCACTGCAGCATCCCTATGACAAAGTGTCTCCTGCAGATACTTGGTGTACAAAGGGAGACCACAGGCAAAATCCATAAAGGGGTGAAAGTCACCACCAAGGGAACCCTACGGCAAGGAGCCACAGAGACTGACATCGTATTCAGCTGTGACTGTGGTGTGCTTAGGGCCTTCTCAAGAAAATCAGGATCAGACTTGGATATAAAAACTGTTTGCACTTGTCAACTTGCTTTGTTTCTGTATGTGAGCTTTCACCTCTGGGTTAGGCCAGGAACCAGCTTCTTCAAGTTGAAATCTCAGTCTTGGTACAAGTCAGTGGCATAGAATAAATAAATTGTCCCAAACTATATCCTGGAAGGTTCGAAAGATATCATAGGTTGTACCAAAAAAGGAAGCAGAGGACATGGACATGATGACTTAAAGCAAAAAAAATTTATTTTAACTGAAGGACTTTTCAAAGCTTTCGATGTGCTTTGTCAATCTCTAGGAGAAAGCGCTACTAGATGTTTCCCAATTTGATTTATCCAAGGAACCCATTTCTTTGGAAGCAAGTCTTGTGATTCAAGTTCCAAGGAATAAACTTGGGAAAACAACAATGATGAAAAAAATGAGCTAACACTCATGCTGAGAAAGAAACTTCTTAGGGTGGGAGTGGTAAAGCTGTACTTTTATAGGAAGCATATGCAAGATGCCTGCAGTCGCCATTCTTAGAGCAGATTAAGGAAGGTAATCCAGAAAGATAGATCCTCCCCTCTTCCTGGCAGATCTATTGTCTTTGGGCCGACATCTCAGTGAGCGGCAACTGGAGTGTGGGCAGATTACGCCCAGATACAGATGGAAATGGAGAATGGAAAGCACAAAACCTAGACGGGGGATTAGATGTTTGTATCTCATTTCTTTTCATCCCCCAGCCCACATGCACACTGTAGCTAGAAAGATTATATACATAATCTCCTCTGATAGCAAACAGTACCATAATTCATGAAAATCCACAAACTAATTTTTGCATGATTTAAAACCCCAGATCAATTGCTTTTTACTTTTTTTCTAGCAGGTTGTGATTTCAAAAATAATGAACAATTACAAAATCAAAACCCAATTATTTATTTAATAATAAAAAAAAAACTATTCTGAGCATAGCTTCTCTCAATCCACGGGGCTACATAGCTACTTCAAAAATCCAAAATGTTCAACTTGATGCTCAGTAATGTTTTACTTCAAAGTAAATAATAAGATATTATGGTCTAAGCCTTGGGGATTAGGATGATTTCTAGACTTTGAACTCCTATATAAAGTTACCATGAAAATATTGATAATTTCTTAAAACCTTGTAGCGTATGGAATGATTAGTAAAATATTTTAAGGGAGACAGGACACTGACATCCACTCGGTAGACACTATGTCCCAAGCACAGTGTTATTGCTTTGGATAAATGTGTATCACTCCTTCAGTTTTACTGAAATAATTTATGTGAGAATTGTAAAATCATTTGCCCAAGTTGCTGCAATGGAAGGGACAGAGCAAGAACTCAGATTTCAAAGTCCAGTGCTAGGACAAACCCGCTGGGTGGCTGGCTCGGTGCTCATGTGCAACCCCTGCTGTGCTCGCAAGCTGGCTCTGTGCCTCTCCGGGCAACCTCCAGGAGAGTCTTCTGGCCAAGAAGGCTTATACCAAGGACAGGCAGCCCAGTCAGGGGCTCCTTTCTCTAATTCATGCAATATTAGGGAGACCACCTGTTTTGAAGAGAGGTTGAGAAGTGACTCTGCAGACAAGGCTCACAGGTAGGGCCTTCTTGGAAAATTAATATGTTTGTCAACAACAAGCTGTCTCCATAGCCCAGATCTCAGGCAATGAATAAGGATATGTTTTCCAGTGTACAGGGAAGTTGGACAAACATTTATGAAACCTAAACCCCACTTTGGAGGTGGGGCACTCCTGGGGATGGGGAGAAGGGGGGTGGGGATTGGTTTGGAGGGGTAGGGTGGGAAGGACAGGGCTGCAGTCCTCAATACAACCCAACTTACTGGTAAGAAGACCGGTGATCCTTGAAGATTGCCAGCCCCAGTCCCACGAGGGTGAGCACCATCAGCTTCGCCATGGCCTCAGGCAACCCACAGACTGACGGGCTGATGCACCGACTGCTTGGAGACTTTACCTGCTTGCAGCCCAGCCCTGCTCAGCAGCCCAGGAGTGGCCAGCCTGGCCCCGCCCCTAGGGTGGCGCTCTCCCCACCAAGGGCGCAAGGACTTGAGTCAGTGCCTGCAGCCGGTTGCTGGGTACTCGCCGGACTGTAAACAGAGGAGACGGAGACCAGCTGCCTGGATGGAGCAAGAAAGAGAGAAGAAGCAGGTTGGAGGAAATGGAGAGTCGTGAGAAAGAACCAAGATTTGATGAATGCTCACTTTGCACCAACAGGATCCTAATCCTTGTGGCTTAGAAGAGTTGGGTAACTTGATCACCGTAACTCAGCCAGAAGAGGCCAGAAAGGAAGGGAGGGCTGTGATGAGAACCCCTAAGATCTAACTTTATTCTCACCAGGCCACCTCCGCGTATCACCTTCAGACATCTGGATTTCCAGCTTCTCATTCTCTCAGTTTCACTCCTGACCTTAAAGCTCCCTCAGGTACATCCCTCCTGCGTTTGTCCAGGCACTCGACTGATATTTATTGAGTTCCTGCTGCGTGACAGGAATCAGTAAAATGTATCACTCCTGAACCTATAGTGCCACAGATAATGCATGTATGCATGCTGGAGGACACATATTCTCTGGAGAATAAAGCAGGGAGAGGAAATAGTATTGGAGGAACCATGGAAGAAAGGGGAGTCAGGGAAAGCCTCACCAATCGGGGGGTATTTGAGTAAAAAGCCTGAGAGGAGGTGCCTCTGTACACCCACCTCTCCCTTCTCTCCTCTTAACCTCACTAAAGGTCAGCCTCTCCTTTGCTCTGGGTCTCTTTCTTCTCAAGGATTTTGGTCCCATGACACCTCTCTCCTACAACATCTACATTGTCCTCTTTTCTGGAATTTTGTCATCAGTACCAACATACTTTACCATCACTCATAGTTTTCTGGAGAAAATACTTTGACCCTACATTCTAACTACTGTCTGCTTTTCCTACTCTTCTTGTCTGGGCAGGATGGTGGGGGGCGGGAGGGAACCTCCCTTTGAAAGATTTGCCAATAGTCAACACTTCCATTTTACTACCTCTTGTAGCAGATTAATGATGGCCACAAATTATTTAATACTCCCTCCCCTTACAAGGGTCCAGGACTCTCCTCTCAAGTAGGTGCTGACTCTGAATGATCTTATTCATAAAATGCAGTGATGCTCATCAAGTTTGCAGGCACAGGCCTAAAGACCAACAGTTTCTACTTCCTTTCTTTTGGAACACTTGCTCTAACACTTCTAATTTCTGCAGGACAAATTAGAGCACCCTACTTTGGGAGACCACATGGGAAAACCTGGACACATGTGAAGAAAGTAGACAGACAAGGCAACTTTCTGGTCATTTCCACCTAGGAGACAGACATAGGAATGAAGCTTTCTTGAACCCTCAAGACTTCTCTGGTCCAGAGAGGCACCCAGTTGACACTAAGTACAATCTCCCATTCTCTACTTAACCCATTCTAAAATACTTTGTGTTCTACTTGACTGTGGTGGAATTTTCTCTTATTAAACACCCATAGCATCCTTGTTATCAAATGCAGTGGCTAATTCTCTGCTGTAATCACACTCAATGTATAACCGCATCAGTCATAGGTCACTACTTCCACGTTTCAAATATTTTTCTTTCTTGGATTCTGTGCCTCCACTCTCTTCCAGTTTTTTTTTTTTCCCTACCTTCTTGGACTTTCCAGGGTCTTCTGGTCACTGACCTGTAATCAGTGGAACCATAAGACTAGTTTCGAAACATCTTTTCTGTGTACATTTCCCCTCAAGGTGAACCCATTGATTTCAGTGGATTTAAAACCAGTGCGCTGGTGTTGCCATAGTGTATAACCCTAGCTCAAACCTCTCACTGGGGCACTAACAAATCATTCTTGATTTCTCCACCATCTCTGGCAACCTTTTGACTTACTCCATTTTTTCATTGTTTGAGAAATCATCTTATTAATTTATTTTTATACTTGTGGTCTGTTGCTGTTAATGGAGTGGAAGGTTCTCACAGCAGGGATTTGTCTTATTCCTCAATATGGCATAGAAAAGAACCTGGCAAAGGGTGGTTCCATATTCAACATTTAAAGATGGCTTGGCTGGTGAGCTCTCACTTTGTGATCACTGACTGATTGCCTGGTTGGCACTCCCAGTGGATGTCTAATAGTCTTTACAAAATGCATCCAAAGCAAAACTCTCAGTCCTCTCCCTTCAACATGCTATGTCTGTCCTCCAACTCTCTTCACTTCAACAAAGGGCACCACTACCACCCAGTGGCTCAAGTTCCAAACCTAGACCTGTTTACTCCTCCATGTGATTGCCTCCACACCTCCACCTACCAAATATATCAGGTCAGTCCCATCCACTCTACTTCAATATTATCTATTGCTGAACAAAATTTGTGTAAAACCTAGCAGTTTAACACAAGTATTTAAGGTGTAACTGACCTTCTGGATCAAGGTGTCTGATGGGTTTGTGGCTGAGGTGTCAGCCAGAGTTGTGAAAATTTTATGTGGGCTAATTGATGACCAGAAGAACCATAAAACATTATTTCTGGATGTGCCTGTTGGGGTGGTTCCCATAAGGGAGTAACATATGAATCAGTAAATCATGTAAGGAAAATTGACTCTCACCAGTGTGGATGGGTATTATCCAATCTGTAGAGGGTCTGAATAGAGTAAGCTGATAAAATAATAAGGTTGATAAAAGGAAAATCTCTCTCTTCTCTCTCTCTTCTCCCCACACCCCCCTCAATCTCTGTCAGTCAGGACATGCATCTTCTGCCCTGGAACATCAAAACTTCCGTTACTTATGCTTCTGGACTTGGACTGTATTATGCCATGGGCTCTTCTGGCTGTCCAGCCTGCATACAAACATCAGTCTCCATACTCACACAAACCATTTACCAGAATGGATCTCCTGCTTATGTATATACACTGTTAGTTCTGTTTCTCTGGGGAACCCTGACTCATACAGCTGTAGTCTTTCCTGAAGACTCAACTGGGGTACAATGGGGGGGGTAAGATCAGCTTCTAAGATCACTTATATGATACTTAGTGGGCTTCAGTGCTTGCTTGGTCTCACCACAGAGATTCAGTATGACACAGTAACCAATTTCCCCCAAAGTGAGCAATCTAAAAGAAAAAGAGAGGGCCTCCCTGGTGGCGCAGCGGTTGAGCGCTGGGTTGCAAAGCTGCCCGCAGCCTCTGGAGCACTGGTTCAATCCCCGGCTGCTCCCCGGCCACCAGAGGAGGGTCCCACATGGCGCGCAGACCTCTCCTGCCACCCGCTGCTCCCCTTGTAACAGGGTGGTCCCCAGGAAAGGGGGAGGTTCCCTGCCCCACCCAAGGGAGGGTGGAGCTGAGCAGGAAGAGGAGAAGCTGGAGAAGAGACTGAGGAAGGAAGCAGGATGGAGCCAGAAGGAGACCTGGAGGAGGCGCATGGAGCCTAGAGACACGTGAAGAAACTGCGCTTGTCTTTTGGTCGTGGACTGGGTGACACAGATGTGGGTGAGACCCGTGGGGAGGTGACAATGGCAGCTTTTATCTTGATGTTGATTTTGCTCTTTTCCTTCCGGGCTTGTCCAGTTGTTTGTGACCCTTTTCTGTGGGTCCCCACTGGAAGATGCTTTAGACTTGTGGCAGGCTTTGGGGCCTTGTTCTGGGCAAATCCCATTTGGATGGACTTTTACCCACGAGGGGACGGGTAACTCTGGATGCTTCATTTAGAAACTAGACTAGAAACTAGAAACTAGACTCTTTGCCTTACCTGTATTGTTTCCTAGTTTAATTAAAGTTCCTTCCCATTAAAGTCTCCTATGTTTTGTGTTGATGCAGTGGATGGCAGAACCCATTTAGAATAGGCAGGTTTGCGGGGTTTTGGGCTGCCCCTCTCCCTGTCCTATAACACCCTCAGCAGTGTACCTCGGTCCTTCTGCCTGCTCTGCTCTCTGCTCTGGCTCTGGTGAATTCTCTCACCCTCACCCGCTTCTGACTGTACCCAGTGCTTGTATAAATAAATAAATAAATCTTTAAAAATAAAAATAAAAAAATAAAAGAACAAGAGAGCATGTCCCCAAAACACAGGCTATAATCTTTTAATAGCCTAACTTCAGAAATGGCATTTTCTAACTTATGCCACATTTTCTTTGCTAGAAGCAGAAAACTAAATCCAGCCCACATTCAAGGGGAGAGGAATTAAGATCCACTTCTCAAGAGGAGGCACATGAAAGAATGTGTGTGGACATATCTTTAAAACCACCACAACTTCCAAATAAATCTTAAATCAGCTGACTTCTCTCCATTTCTACTGCCATTGCTCCAGTCCAGGCTATCACTGTTTCTTGGCTCAAATAAGCTCCTTAATATTCTCTCCCTACAAACTGTTCTCCTCACTGAAGCCAGAATAATTTTTTTTTAAATGTAAATCATATTATATTATTTTCCTGCTTAAAGTCCCCCCTCTCATGACTTCTCATTTTACTCTCTTATCGTGGCCTAAAAGGCCCTATACGATATGGCCTGTGCCTCTCCTCTGACCTAGTTTCTTATCATGCACTTAGCATAATCTTTCAGCAACATCAGCTTTCTTGCTGTTCTGTATATATGTTAAGTTTATTGCACCTCACCACCTTTGCCTTTGCTATTCTTTGCCTAGAATGCTCTCTCCATTCCCTCATCCGCTCCCTGACTGCTCCTTGAATTTCTCTTTCTTATCAACATGGTATTAGCTAAAGGGTCTCCTCTCATGAGAAGACTTTTCTGATGTTACTATCTACAGTAGCTTTTTTGTGTGTCCCTCGCCCACCACCAGTCACTAAGACTCCAGGGCTGACAACAAATGGTTAGCACAATTACAGTTACTGGCTGTTAGAAGAGTGACATGTTTCTGTACCGATTGGTAAACAGCTGCTTCCTCAAACCTCCAAGAGGTCCCTTACAATGTGGAACATTCCCTGTCCCCCAGAACACCTCTTCTATACAGGGAGACATGATCCAGCAACTAAGGTTGGTCATGGCCTGGCATGGCAGAGTCTCCAGGTCTCTCCTCCAATAGTGTCCTGTTCAGGGCCTCCCTGGTGGCACAGGGGTTAAAGTCTCAGCGTTATCAAGCTATTGCCAGTCACTGTAGCATGAGTTAGATCCCCAGTCAGGGAGCAAACACACATGGCACAGCCTACTTCTCCTGTCTCAGCTGCTGTTCCCCTCAGCAGTGTATTTCAGTAGATCCACCTGTTACATTCCCCACTCTGTCTCTGGTGAATCTTCTCAGCCCCTGTACCTCTGGCCTACATCCCTGTTCTTATAGGCACAAATAAGTAAAAATAAAAATCTGAAAAACAAAAAATAGTGCGCTGTTCATCTGTGACTGACTGAGAAAGGACTGTGTGGGTCCTCAAGGACTCTGACTATCCCTTGGCTTTCACAGCACTTTTCAAAATTAGAAGCTCTCTGGTTTATCTGTTAACTTGTATGCTGCCTGCCTTATTTCGCTAGTATGCAAGTTGGAAAGGGGCATCTGGACTGATTTGTCATGTACCTTCTCTTCCACTCCTTGAACAGTTTCGGGCACATTACAGGTGCTCAAAAATTTATAGGAAGAATGAAAAAATTAATGAATTGCAAGGCATGGGGAGGGGGGTAAAGGAGGCAGGTAGAACAGGGAGTGAAGGGAAGAAGACAAGAAATACCACTCCCTCTTTCTCTGATCCTGTTAATTTAACTAATTTTTTCCTAAAATGAACTAATTTTTCTAAAATTATTAATTTTTTCTTTGTATAAATTATACAAAACATGAATGTCATTTCCAGGTTATTTTTTCTGTTCAGTGATTCTAAATTCTTCCGAAGGGACCCAACCAACTTTGATACTGATGAATGCAGTAGAAACTCCTCGGGTCCCACATAAAACACTCACATTTGATTGCAGTGATTTCACACATTATCCCTTTACAACGAGCACTTGTCCTGGGCCTTTGCATCTACTCTGTTGCCTGAAACACTTTTTCCATAAGCTCTCTAGTTTCTCTCTCTCTCTCTCTCTCTCTTTTTTTTTTTTTGCATAGAAGAACTGGGGTGTAGGCCACGGGTGCTGAGGGGCAGGGGTGAGAGGATTCACCAGAGACAGAGTGGGGAGCAGAACAGGCAGAGCTACTGAAATAACGCTGCTGAGGGGAACAGCAGGGAGACAGGAGAGGTCTGCTGTACTATATGTGGGTTATAGTCCCTCTATTCTCCATTTTTCACGTAATCAAATCCTACTTGCTCCTTCAGGCATCAGTTTGGAATTGACTTTAGCTGGTCTTTCCTGACCCCTAAATCTTAAATATCCTTCTCACAAGTCCACTGCACCATGCTTCTTTTTTGTTCTTACCACCCTGTATTATGAATACCTGATCATTTCTCTGTTTTGCTTATGAGATGCTAGATAATACCTCTTTTATTGGTGTAGCCCTGATGCCTCGTATTGTACCTAACACAGACTAGGTGATCAATAAATAGTTGCAAAAATAAATAAGTATTTGAAAACTATTCAAGGAATGTCTGGAATACTTTACATACATATTTTATTGGCATTGAATATTATATGTTTTAAATACATAATTGTTTTATTTTTATTATTTTATTACTTTATTATTTTATGTGCCATTAGAAAAAAATCAATGACCCCACAGCACAATTGTAACCTAACAGAGTGTGCTAATAATTCTATCATTTCCTATTTCAGAGTTGCTAAAATGTGTAAGAAGTATATTAGAGTTCATGAACGTTTTGGAGATTTTTTTATACTTAAAACTTCTTTCATCTACCAACATTTTATGACCCAACATTGAAAAACATTCTGTAAACAACTCAGTTATTGCCTTAAGTTTCATAATACTTTTCCTTTGCTCCCTTAGTCCTTGTGTGCTAAATATTTATTTGCACATGTTCAAATGTTACGCCCTAAATATATTTGGTAAAAGCACATCTACTAATTCCTTCATTCCTTGCCTACACCCCACCCCACCCCAGAAAAAAAAACCCTTATGCATTGAGTATTCACTAAAAACTCAGTACATTGGCAGAGATCCAGAGGTAAATTTGTAAGCTTCTGTGCAGTGGCAGGATAGTTGATTTGTTGCCCCTGATATGTTCCTTGGGAGGATGTGGAAACTTGTTGGCAGTAGCAGGAATGTTCTCAAGTGTCTAGGAGTGTGAAATTCCTATGTCCTAAGAACTTCAATAACACGTTTCTACACAAGGCCCTCTAGTAAAGATAGAAAAACAAAACCCCACTAGACTCTTGAATACTGGATTCATGATCACTTTCAGAAATTCTATAGTAACAGAAATCATTCCTATATGATGAAGATAATTCCTGTGGTTTGGCTATGTGAAATAAATGAGAAATAGCTGTGAAGTCACTGGGTATTAGATGTAAAGAAATTATAATGGAAACAAAAAGTCCTTCCACATATGGAAATGAGTTTGCAAAGTGCTTGCCCCAACATCACACACCACATCCTGGAAACTGAGGTAGTATCAATGTTGTTATTCCCACTCAAAATTCGAGGAGGGAAGAGACTATTACAAATCCTAGAGCTATTAAAAAATAATAGAACCATATTATGAAGTACCATATTCCATTAAATTTGCAAATTTAGATGAAAAGGATAACTTTGTAAACTTACTAAAAATATGTAAGAAGGAAACAAAAATCTCAATATGTTTATATTTATTAAAGACATTGAATCCATAATTTAAATTCTCCTTAAGAGAAATCTTCAGCCTCAGATAAATTTGAGTGAATTTTTCCAAACATTTAAGAAAAAAAATAGCAAATTTTACGCAGATTCTTCCAGGCAATAGAAAGACTTCACCAAGCCAACATAAGGTGACACAAAAACTTGACAAGTTAGGGCCTCCCCAGTGGTGCAGTGGTTGAGCGCTGGGTTGCGAAGCTGCCCGCAACCTCTGCAACGCTGGTTCGATTCCCAGCTGCTCCCAGGCCACCGGAAGAAGGTCCCACATGGTGCGCAGACCTCTCCTGCTGCCTACTGCTCCCCTTGGCAGTGTACTTCGGTCCTTCTGCCTGCTCTGCGCCCCACTCTGGCTTTGGCGAATTCTCTCACCCTCCTGCGCTTTTGACTGTACCCAGTGCTTGTATAAATAAAATAAATAAATCTTTAAAAAAAAAAACTTGACAAGTTAAAGAAATATTAAAATTGCAGGGTAATATTTTTACAAAGAAGGACATAAATATCTTAGTTTTAGGCAATTGAATCCACAATATATAAACAGATGATATATTATCACCAAGTGTCTTTATACCCACTTGTCAACATGTTTATTTGACTTAAAACATTAACCAATTACATAATTATCAAAATAAAGGAGAGAAATAATATCAGTAGATGCAGAAAGCAATTAAAATTTAAAAATTTTTAAAACTTTCAAATCATAAATAGCATGAAAATTTCTTACTCAAAGGATAACGAAAGAGGAAAACTATGGCAAATGTCATACTTGATCAAATATTGAAAACTTTCCATATATATTTACTATATATACATATATATTGCCTACTATATATATATATATATATATATATACACACATATACACACATATATTTTTACTTTACTGACAGAAACTGAAATTCCGTGTGAATACATATATCAACTTTAGTTACTGGAAGACTCAAAAATTTAATGATGTTCATTATCCCCAAGTTATCTATATATTCAGTATAATCCCAATCAAAACCCCAAAAAGTTTTGTACTAATTGGCAAGCTGATTCTAACTTTAAATGGAAATGCAAATTGTAAAGAAAAGACAAGTCATAAAACAAATTGAGGAAAGGAAAATTTGGATTATTTTAATGCCCCAAAACAAGAATTACTATTAATTCATTGGAATTGACATGTTAGTGCAAGACTAACAAACAGTCTAGTTGAACAGAATAGTCCAGATATAGCACACACATATATGGTCATTTTATTTATGATAAAGTGCCATTATAAAGCTGTAGGGAAATGATTTTATTTTCAATAAATAATATATCAATTCGTTATACATATGGCCACAAATGAATCTTGATACCTACTTGCAGGATACCTCAAAATATATTCCAGGTAGATGATAAGTCTAAATAATAAAATTATAAATCTTTTGTCAGATAACAAAGAAGTATATTTCATGACCTTGTAATACACAAAAATTTCTTAAACAGGATACACAAAGCCACATCCAGAAATGACAATTTTAATAAACTGAACTTTGTTAAAATTGTGAATTTTCTGTTCACCAATAGATATGATTAAGAAAGTAAAAATATTCATCAAAAAGTGGGGGGGAAATGAATACAGGTCTCTAAAAGGACTCATACCTATAAACCAATAGGAAAAATAACAATAACCCAATTTTTTAAATGGTAAAAAAGTTGTAGATTTACTGCATAAAAGAAGACTCCAAATGAGCAATAAGCACATGAAAAGGTGTTCAAATCCATTAGTCATCTGACAATTGCAAATAAGAGTCACAAGGTATTCCTACACACCCATCAGTACAGTAAGACTTTTTCAAAAGGAAATTTGGCATTGTAACTGTTGATTAGGAAGTGGAACAACTAGAACTCTCTAGCATTATTGGTAGGAGAATATGTTGGTACAACCACTTTGGAAAACTGCTTATCAGTATCTACTAAAGCTGCTTATATGTGTATTTTATTACCCAGTGATTCTACTTCTGCATGTATACCCAGAATGAATGTTTACATTTATGCGTAATATTGGTTGTATAAGAAAGCTCATTGCAGCCTATCAGTAGTTCATAATATTAAAAAAAAAAACCTGCATATAATGTAAATGCCCATGAATACTGAACATATAAGTGGTGGGTAAATAAATTGTGATATATTCATTCAATGAAATACTATAAACAACAAATGGAAAAGAGTGAACTATTATAACATGCTATTGTAGGCTTATAACAATGGTTTATTTGTTTAACATTTGTTCTAGATGTTCATTGCAGGTTGGCTCGCGTTCTGCTTACTCTCATCAGCAATCCAGTAACCATCTGGCTAGAGCAGACTGCATCTAGAACATAACCAATTTGGGGGCAAAATTGGAAAAAGATATAGTGAGACACACAACTGGCTCTTGAAATTTATATCTGGAAGTAACATGTTACTTCTACCAATAATGGCCAAATTAAGTGATAAGACCACTCTTGAGTTCAGTAACACAGAGATGTATTGTAAGTCCAATGAGAGCAGCATACCAAGAAGAGACTCACGATATTTAGGCAACAGTTATCTAATGTACCATGGAGGTTGAGAAAGTCATTATTCAACTTCTGTCACGGGCAAATGGAATCATGTTGAATGTGTGTCTGGTTCCCTAGAGATAGAGACTGAAAGAGAATTTCAAAGGTACATGATTTACAGAGAGTCAGGGAAAGTCCTGGAAAGGCACAAGGGCAGCAAGATAGACAGGGAAAGAACTAAAATGTTTAAGCCTGTATGTAGTAAGGCACATCTGGCTTTATTATTTCCATTAATATTGTGTGTGTGTGCGTGTGTGTCTGTGTGTGTGTTTGAAAGAGAGAGACATTTTTTAAAGATTTTTTTATTTATGCATACATGAACTGGGGTACAGGCAAGAGGTGTGGGGGGTGAGAGGATTCACCAGAGACAGAGTGGGGAACAGAACAGGCAGATGTACTGAAATACACTGTTCAGGGGAACAGCAGGCAAGTCAGGAGAGGTCTGCTGAGCCATGTGGGTAGTTCCCTGCTTGGGGATTGCACTTGTGCTGCAGTGGCTGCTGATAGCTTCATAGGTTTTGTCTTAACCCCTTGTGCCACCAGGGAGGCCTGAGAGAGACTTTTAAGATGTTGTGTGATTGCTTTGAGCACCAGTGGGCTTCTCTAGAATCTATTCATAAACAACTTATTTGCATAGATCTTGAGTTTACTTTTACCCAAAGGCAATCTTCAGATTTACTGCAGAAGCCGCTATTTTTTCTTTACTGGCATTGCTAAAACCACACAGAATGCTACCAGAGCATCTCATTTGTGTTTTACTGCTTTATGGAATCAATGACGTTCTACAACTTTATGTGATTCACCAGTTGCCTGTTAGAAGCTACGGGGTTCTTTTGGTGGGCAAAGCCAGGAATTGGATGAACACAGTTTTGTGATAGGTATTTTACCAATTCAAAATTGGTCCCTGATGGATTGAGTTTTTTCTGTTATGTCTGTTCTAGAGCATATTAAACTGAGTGTGTTAAAAGTTTCCATTACAGTGCTTTCATGTCAGCATGTTCCTCTTGGTTTTCCTCAATGGGATGACTTGTTCTAGACTGCTAATCATGGTCTTTCATATCTCCAGTAAACTGCTTTTCTGCACATCCTCATTATATGAATAAAAGTAAGTTTTGGCAGAAAGTAAGTGATTTGTTTTCATTCTATAATAAAAATTTTGCCATATTATGACAAACAGTATGAACACAAGTGCATCAGTAAAAACTGAGTTGCACACACAGTCTTGCTTCTGTGATGGTATAGTGAAGACACCAGCTCAATAGTTTGCAACTCTTTCCAACTCCCTTTGGCTGTAGTGTTTTGGCAACATATTCACACCACATAAGGAGATTTTATAAAGTATCAGTGCCTGAACACCAACTGGATGATGAGGGAGAAACAGGGATAGTATTCTATACTTCTAGTGTACCTTCCTGCCATTACCAAGGTAGAAACTAGAACCTGTATATCTCCAACTCTCTTGAAGCCATAGTGAAAGTGCAATTTTATGTCTGTAAATCAGAAGGGTTTAAGTAAGACTAAAATTTGAAACTGAGGCTAGAAGCAAGGCAGCAAGCATTTATTTGCTATTGTGGACATTGGCACAGGTGTGGCTCTGGAGCCTATAGTTAATGATTCCTTGAGATCCAGTCGTTAGCTATTTGGTTGCAACTATTAATATCTACCCCCCACCAACAATGCACAAGGTCTCCTATATCTCCAATGTTGAGCTTTTAATTTTTTGCTATTCTAACAGTTATAATGTAATTTAAAAGAGCTGTTTCAGTGGACTCTTATCTGATGACAAAAGATTCTCAACAGTTTTTCATGTGTTTTACTGTGTCCCCTTTATTGTAAATTGTTTCTTCACACCATTTGCCTGTTATTCCTTGGGGTTTCTATCTCCACTTTGTTATTCTCAACAGCACCTAATATATTCTACTTATTAATACCCTGTCAATTTAACATTGAAAAGATTTCTCATTCAGATATTCATCTATTGTCAATTGTGGCTGAATAGATGTTGACAGTAATGAATGTTCCACAGAATACACACAACTGTATAAAAGTTCCTAGACACATGAGGTATCACAAAGATCAGAATTTCACACTGATCTGGGAGAGTTATTTATCTTTTGTGTGAAAAAAATATTTTTTGAAACTAACAAGTCCTTATATAACAATGACATGTAACAGTACTATTCTAAGCTTTACATATACCGACCCTTTATACCTACTTTAATTTTAAAGATGAGGAAGAAGACCAGAAAGGCTCAGAGAAGACCAGAGTTGCTTAGTGAGTGACTGAACTGGAAGTCAAATACAGAAACTTGGACTTTTCAATCTGTTCTGTTACCCATTATGTTGTACTACCTTTTAGCAATGTCTATATTCTTTAAGTCACTATATTTGGGATTACTTTGTTGCAACAACTTAGTGTGTCATTAAAAATACAGAAATTTGAATCTGGAACTGGGATTCTAAAAGTAACCTTAAATATATGGTTAACTAGAGTTAAGGAAATGGAATTGAAATCTGGAGACCCTGGTAAAGCCATTACAAAATAGTTAATGAAATTTTTTCCTGCGGTTGCTTGTAAGGTCAACCATTTACTGGAGAGCCACCAGAATGTTGGTGAGTGTTTGTTGTTCCTTCATGTTTTGTTGAATAAGAAAATGATGTGCCAAAGGAGGACCTAATAGCCAACAAGTAGAAGGCTAAAGAGAATTTCTACATTGGATTCTGTGCTCCAACAGTAGGAGACTAGCTTGTTACAGCTGATAGCCATTCCCAAATGCCTCCAATCAGGAGAGTCAAGGTGCCGAGTGTTATGGGTCAGATTAGTGATGACCTCTCCTTTTACCCATTCATTCAGATGTCCTGAAAAGAGATAGCATTTAAATGACAGAGAGAGAAATGGGTAGATGTGGAAACCAGGAAGTAAAGCAGGTTTAAAAAAAAATGCTCCAAAAGAGAAACCTGGATGTTGTTGGCTCATGGTATTGACTGCAAACAAACAGAACCAGAAGTCTATCAGATTTCTAACATATTTACATTTCAAAGCAACTAAAAGCCTGTCTTGAAAATGTCTGTAGTCTTTCCAATCTACACCTGTAGGAAGCAGGCTACTAAAGTTACATAGTTTTTCCAAAAGTCACCTCAGCTGTGACCTTAAAGCATAATGGACAACACAGGGCAAAATGTGGAATCCTGCAGGACGTGGGAAAGTGCACCCCTGCCAAGGCTGGGAACCTTCTCGATTCCTCTCCAAAGGAATAATCTCATTACTCATGGACCAGTGACTGACTACTGAGTGTATTCCATTCTTCCTTTCTTTTACTGAGTATTTATTGTGACTATTCATCTTATACTTAGTCATTGTAACTTGGATGCATTGGGGGGCAAGTAATTTTATTTACCATCCCCAAAAGAGGGAAAAAAACATTAGGGTTGCAAGACAAAAAAAAAAAATTGAGAGGTTTGGCTTCTTGTTGGACTGTTACTAACTTGACTTGCAATTTGGTGGATATTATGTAATGTCTCGGCTTCTACTTAGGAAAAGCCAGGCACACTTTTGTTGGTAGTTGTTATTTACTTACAGTTCCATTTATCATACAATCAGGGGTTGGTCTCTACCCAGCATGCAGACTTTTTGGACTATCTGGAGTCTAGAGCTCACAATACAGAGTTTTATGAAATATGGTGCCTATGAGAAGTTTGTTCTGGTACAGAGAAGCTACAGTGCTGCCCTGAAGCACAGAGCCATTATTGGCATACAGGGTGTTGATCTTGGGATGCTTAGACAAAACCTTCTGGATGCGAAGTACCTGGTGAGAAAAGATCATTCGTTAGTACGCTATCTGACCAGTTGTTCACATCATGTGTTCCTTCCAAAATGCTTAAGACTAATATATTTCTCAGAAATCAATAAGCTAAAATCTATATATCTTTAATCTTGGTTTTCTTGTGATGAAAGCACTAATGTCTTAAGGATATATAAGTAGTCAGGTGGACTAGTTATCTTAGATTAGCTAAATTCCTTTATTAGTTTGGGCATCACCTATGGAGGGAAATAAGAACCAGTGTATGCTCTTATATTCTTGAGCAGTGTTTCTCCCTCTGTGGGAAAGGCCTTACCCTTGTCTGGGCCTACAGCCTGGGGAGGGAAACCAAGGAAGAAATGATGAAGGGACAGTCCTTTAGCCAGTCAACCTGACCTGGTAACCAGTAGGATAATAATCGTTAAATTTGGAATAGACCTCCGCCCCCCAACCCAAGTAAAATGACTAGGAAGCATAATAATGCATACTTTGGCATTCAATCTGACATTTCAATTCCTAATACTGTTATTGATCTCCAGGATTAGCGTAACTTTACTTTGATAATTAGTAAATATATAAGCACTCTGTTTTCCAAATAGCCTGCATGAAGTTTACTCAAACAGAACATAAGAGAAACTAAAGAAAAATCTATTTGAAATTCATGAGTCATGGGTCCATATTGACATCTCTTGTTAGAATAGAATTTAGTTGAGTTTCTTTTTTTTGATCTTAAGGGAGACCCTTAGACTTCTTCTCAGGTTTGTTATAAAAAAATGCTCACACTTGGATCTCACATAGAAAACATTAGACTCAGCCAAAAGTAAAGAGTGTTGGTGATTGTGAAGAAAGAACTCAATTCCAAAATAAACAAATGATTAAACTTGAAGATGGAGACAGGAGAAGGATCCTAAGCAATTTTCAAATCAGTGTGTGGACTATATTTTCATGCTCTGAAAGCAAACACGGTTGTTGGGCATATGCAGATGTTAAATCTATCGTTTCTGGAAGCACTTATCTGCCAAGGGCAGCCTGCTAGCTTAAAGTAGCAATTCCTTAATTTCAAGGTTCATAATGAACTTTTTGTTTCTTTTACATTTTTTAGTGTTTTTAAGTATGTATGTATGAATGGTATGTGTGTGCATATTTAAGGTGACACTTGACTTATTTTTTTATTATTTTATTATTTCTGAAGAAAACAACAAAAATAAACAAAGCAACAACAAAATGCCCACCACCATGCTTTATTCCCTGCTTCAACCTTTCCTTAACCCCTTCATCTCTGCTAACCTTAGTTTGGTTATCAATGTTCACTAGCTTATTTTTGTTTTGCTTTAATCATTCACTTTGATTTAGTACCCAGAAGTTGGAGCCTGTGATATTTCTATTTTTATTTTTTTAAGAAAGGCCCAGGCAGCTTTCCAAAATGGATTAATGCATCAATTTGCATTCTCATCAACACTGTATTTTTCTCCACATCCTCTCCAACACTTCTTGTTAGGAGTCTTTTTGATGTATGCCATTCCCACAGATGTGAGAATTGTGGTTTTGATTTGCATTTCCTTATTAGAAATGATGATTATTTTTTGATATGTTTTGGTCATCTGTACAGCTTCTTTGGAAAAGTGTCTATTCAGATATTCTGCCCATTTATTAACTGGGCTGATTTTTGTTGTTAAGTTGGATGAGTTCTTCATATATCTTAGATACTAATCCCTGGTGAATTTTTTTAAAGAAACTATGACTAAAATTTTGTTATTAAGAGAAAAGTGTTATGTTTTTTTAACTATATAAGACCAATATTGGGGGCCTCCCTGGTGGCACAGTGGTTGAGTGCTGGGTTGCGAAGCTGCCCACAGCCTCTGTAGCGCGATTCGATCCCCGGCCACTGGGCAAGGGTCCCACATGGCGTGCAGACCTCTCCTGCCACCCACTGCTCCCCTCAGCAGTGTACTTCATCCATCAGTCTGCCTGCTCTACTCTCCCCTCTGGCTCTGTTGAATTCTCTCACCCTCCCACACTTCTGACTGTACCCAGTGCTTGTATAAATAAAATAAATAAATAAATCTTTAAAAAAAAAAAGACCAATATTGGAAGAAAAAAATAACTGTACTAATTTACCGGACTAATTACCAGACTAGGGCTTGAATTTCAAAATTCCCAGTTGCCCAAATCTAGATTCAAACATTTTGTCTTTTTTCAAATATTACCTTTTCAATGAGTCTTTGCTGATCTCTGTATTTAATAGTAGAACCTGTCCATCCCCCTGTTCATCACATTCTTGGTCCCCTTTAAACTGCTGTATTTTTCCCCCTCAATAGAACTTACACCTTCAAATTACTATATATATATATATTTTTTTTAAGATTTATTTATTTATTTATACAAGAACCAGGGTACAGGCCAGATGCGTGGGCAGGTGAGAGCATTCACCAGAGACAGAGCAGGAAACAGAACAGGCAGACTGACGAAATACACTCTGAGGGGAGCAGCGGGCGTGACAGGAGAGGTCTGCTGTGCCATGTAGGACCCTTGCCGGATGGCTGAAATCGAACCGGTGCTGCAGAGGCTGTAGACAGCCTCATAGCGTGGTGTTCAACCACCTGCGCCACCAGGGGAGGCCCAACTATATATTTACTTATTTCTTATACCTTTTGTCCATCGTCTGTCCCTCCTCATTAAGAGCAGAGATCTTTGTGGGGTTTGTTTTCCAATATATCTTAAGCACTAGAAAAAAGTCTGGTACATTGTTAAGTGCTCAATACATTTTTGTGGAAAAATCTCTCATGTATACCAAGAATTTATATATACATTTGAATTTAGTAGAGATCATTTTATTTTTAAACCCAATGTCATAGAAAATGCAACACCTTATACTATTGTTTTTAATATTATATAAAATTCAATGAATTGTTATTTTCTTAGAAGAGATTTTTGAATAACATCTTTAAAATGAGACATTCTTAGCATCACCACATATATTAGAATCTGTAAGTAGAAACTAACTTTGCCTCAAAATTACAGTAATTCAGGCCCTTTTACATGAGTTTCATCTTGCATTATGAGGAAAAAGATGGTTTCATGCATGATTCTCCATTTGCCTAACTATAGGGTCTGCTCAGAGCCTACATCGATCTGGGTCAGTATGAATGATCAAGCTGATTTTCCCATTATTCCCAATAATAAGTACAGTCTTTGAAAAGTTTTTATGTCATCTAGTGCTGATGTGAAGTTGGCATCTGGTGGCCTGGGAGGGATAACAGTCCATCTTTCCCTATCCTGCCAAACTATCTGCTCCTTCCATGTGTAGAATTTGTGCACTTCTAGAATATGCAATGTGACCTGCTAAATTTTCCTAAGTGACTTCAATCAGTTGTTCGTGCAGCGTTACCTGTGAGCTGAGAAAATAATAGGAACTTACTTCTGACCCTGGAGGATCCTCAGGGTTATAGCTCAGAAGTTTCATGGCATTAGGATGGCATCCAGCCAAAATATCTCCCGTGACACGATCAACAGTTAAGTTATCCACTAAAGTGCTTAACTGTATTACCTGCCAACAAAGGGATAGTAGTGAAGACATTGTTTCAAAGTTCTTCCCTCTTTTTCCCTCCCACCAACTACTTCTGGTTTCTGAAATTGGCCTTTATAAGGGGTTTTCCTAACAAATTTTAGAAGTGCAAACATAGTCTATTGACATTATTTTAAAATAGCCATGTTTCCTTCATTCAGGAACAAATTCCTAGGTCAAGTGTAGAAACCAATGTAAGAGGTCATGCTGTGCAGGCAGTATAGAACACTTTACCTTCAGTGGAGTTAAATCCCAGTTATCATGTTTCTTCATTACATGAATGTTATGAGCCATTACATCTGCTACATAGATATACCTTTGAAGTAAATAACATTTTCATTTAAACAAGTAGTGTGGAGACAATGCTAACTATTATTTTCAAGAAGAGGCATAAAAATTCATAGTAGTTGAAAGTACTACAGCAATGTCTTTCAAAAGCACAGTACCAGGAGAAAATAGAGTAGAATTTTTAATATTATTGAATTGCTTCAAATAAGCTTTGCATATGAGATATGACGATAAAGTAATGAAATTGGTGTTTCTAGATGACATATAGCCTCTGTCTCATTACTTAGGAGTCATGATTTATTTATTTATTTAATTTAAATTGAATCGAGGTAAGTAAATCTCTTATAAAGCCAAAAGAGTCTATTCTTTCAAAAACTAGTGCTTGAAAAGAACTATCAGATGACCATGAAGCTCGATTGCAATCATTTTTTTAAAGACAAAGGGCACTTAAGAGTTGTTTTCCGCAGGGATAATCTCTACTTATCACTCTAGATTTACATATTAATATTCATGGAACTTTACTTTTTTGAAAATTTTCCATTTTAAGATACTTTAAAAGAGTGTTTCTCATAAAATTTTATGCTGCTTAAAATAGTGTTTTCTCATAGAAAAGTCTACTCTTTAGGATATCAGAAGTCTGAAACTTACATGACTGCAATGCTCAATTGAAATTGGGTCTCTCCTCTTATAAGAACTTGGTGTAAATGGTTAAAGATTTTCTAGCTTTATTAGGGATAGAGGTTTTACACATTTCTTTTTAATGTGGTAGATAAATGAGTTTTTGGAATCATGAAAGAATCTGGAACAAGAATCTTATAAGAATGGGTCCAAATCCTTCATTTTATTGGTGGGAACCTGAAGTGCAAGGGACAAAAGTTTCCCTTAAGACAAATACTGGATGATGTCACTAATATGTGGAATATAGAGAAACCAAGCAAAGAGTCAGATAAAACCAAACTCAAAAACTAACTCTTGAAAGCTGACTGTAGAACCGAGACATTCACAGGAGCGAAGGGCAAGGACAAAGTGGAGAGGGAGCACAATGGACTATGCATGGGTGATTTGGTGGTGGGAACACTAAGGTAACAACACCTGAAAGGGGCAGAGGGGGTCCTCCCCCATGGCACAGTGGATTGAGCACAGCACCGTGAAGCTGTCCTCAGCCTCTGCAGTGCAGGTTCAATTCCTGGCCAGCCTGGGACATACCCACATGGTGTAGCAGACCTCTCCTGTCTTGCCCACTGTTTCCCTCAGCAGTGTTTTTGGCTGCTCCCTGCTCTGTCTGTGGTGAATCCTCTCACCCTCTCACACATCTGGCCTGTACCCCAGTTCTTGTATAAATAAATAAATCTTAAAAAAAAAAAAAGGGCAGAGGGAAGAGCTGTACTTCCAAAATATAAACAATGATGTAAACCAAAGTTACCTCAATAAAAAAATCCAAAAAAAAAAAAATAAGAGAAAAAAATAATAAGAGCAAAAAAAAAAAAATCATAATGTGAAATCTGGTCACACCTGAGCCTTCCTACTTACACCTAAAGAAATAATACCACTTAGGGGAATGTGTTGATTAAACTATCCAGGGCAAAAATTATAGAAGATCTTACTTCTTATCTGGTGACACTGTGATCCCATTGGCAGAACTAAATCCTTTGGCCACCACTTTGACTTCGCTTGGACTGTAGAAAAGAACATAACTCCAATGAAGATCCATAATCACCTCTATCAGCGACAGGAAGAAGTTGGTAAAATAGTGATCTCTGGTGGCATAGAACTGTTCTGGTCCAAGAACTACTATGTCATTCACACTAGAGAGAGAGAGAGAGAGAAAGAGGAACAGAGTAAAAGAGAGAGAGGGAAAGAGTAAGAGAGAGAATTAAAATATGGAATAGTTAAATATCCTGACTGTCGCCAAAAACCATTATATCTCAAAGATCAATGTGTTCATTAATTTGAAAATGTAGACATGTACTACTATGGATTAAAGACTTTCACAGAAGGTACAAGATTTTTCATTGCCCTGATGAATTTTCTTTTAGCCATTTGCTATTTTCTCATTCTTCCCTTTCATAGACGTCAACAAAATCAAATAAATATACAAATAAACCTCACACTCCAAATCTTTGATTTGTAATGTTAATAATGGTTTCTATAGTGGCCATAGTGGAGGTCGCTAAGAGTTCTGCTTCTGCTCCTTCTAGATTAGACTTCTCCATGTCCTTGATGTTGTGTCACAGCCATATGATTTGCTTTGGCCAATGAAATGAAGTGATGGGTGTGGCTTCAGATGGAAGATTTTTTTTATTTCCATAGAAAGTTTATTTACTCTAAACAGCAACACAAACAAATGCCAGATGGAAGATTTTAAGAACAAGTATGTGATGCACCATGTTTTCCTTAAGTAACAAGCAACTTAATGAGAGACAAATTCTTCACTGTAAGTTATAGTCTGAAACAAGTAACCTAGCCATTAAAAAACTTACTATTTTTTTCTTAATGTCCGTCATTGCAAAACCAAACCCAGCTTTGAATTCAGATGGATCTAGGTTTACACCTGGTTCTGCCACTTACAAGTTATGTAACTTAGTCAATTACTTAATCCAAAACTTCTCTAAGTTTCAGTTTACTCATGCCTGTAACTAAAGGCCATTATGAAAATTAAATTAGTTTGGCATAGTGCCTGCCACATAGTCAATGCTTAATAAATGTGATTTTTTTAAAACATGTGCTCACAGGCCTTTTCAATTTCTTTTTTAAAGCTCTGATTAAGCAAAGGTATGGCCCGTCTGGAAGTCTGTTATAATACCCTGTGGGTGTGGCTGTCAGGGGACAACCTGCCAGGACAACTTGAAAAGGCTGTGGGTGTAAAAAGAGAGCCCGATACTAGGGATTGAGTTGCTGTGCTAGGGAGGATGGAATTAGAGCTGGGAATCAAATTGAGCACCTTTATAGGATTAAAATGCTTTCAGAAAAGCTGGAGAATATAAGGATATTCAATACTGAATACAGCAATTTCTGGTGAGGTGCTAGGCAATGTCGCCATGGGAACCTTTAGAAAACTTTAGAAAAAATGTTATAAAACAAGTTTAAGAAAGCCTGCTGAACCAAAGAAAACAAAGCACACAGCAGAGGTACACAATAAATAGAAGTGTAAAATACTTTAATTCCATACCTTTTGAGCAGTTCGTGTTTTATGGTTTTCAGATATATGAGAGAACGTGGCTGTTCCTCAAATTTAAATATCTCCACAGTGGAATCCATGTGGGGATGATTCACAACATAAAGATACACAGTATTGTCTACAGTGGAAAAAAGACAACAGTTCCAAGAAGTTTACTTCTATTGCAACTATTATTAGACTTGGTATAGAACTTAAGTCACTTCCAGGGATTTTTCTCATATATCTTGCATATGATCCATCTGATAGGTAAGTAAGGAAAATGCCAGTATATATACTTTACTGAGGAAATTGAGGCTTAGAAGATAAATGATGTGTCAGCAATTTCACCAACTACCAAGTGGAAGACCCAAGCACATGGGTTCCTGCAATGGTCTCTTCATCATCGCCTACATACTTCCCTAGGAGGAAGATACAGAACTACAATGAAGCATAAACACGATGTGGTTTCCCAGGGTGGCCCTTCAACATGAGAAGAAGGGCAAGCAAACAAAGTTTTGCTGAGAATGCTTCCCTGTGAGAAATGCCCACACAAGATCAAGAAATACAAGGGCTGTATAAATATCTTAAAATAAGCAACACTTCCCAGCTAGAGAATGAACTGCTGTCACAAGTCAGCTACCTCAGGTTGCAATAGCACAATTTAGTGAGCCCAGTGGACCTGGAATGTAAATATGAATGCAAGAGAAAACAGACTAGCCAATTCTGAGCATTGCCCATCTCAAGAATGTACACTGATCTATTTTTATGTTGGGATGTGAACTTGTGGGGTAGTAACCTGGCTTCTCAGAGCACTGTCATCTGACTTATCAGGAGCTCTAGGTCAGATGAGTTCTGGACTTTGAAAGGGTCTGACTCCATGCACCTCCCTGGGAACTGCTCTGTGTTCATCTCCTCTGTGCCTTTCCTTTATATGGTTTCCAAGCTCGTGGTGGAGATGCAGAGATGCATCATCCCCGGCCATTAGATGCAGAGATTGTTGATACTCATGGCCCCTGAAGCACACCGGCACCTTTGCGTAAATTAAGGAAAAGTACTTCCTCAAAGATGAACCTTTGGTTTTTAGTCTTACAAAGCTCTGTGCAGGGCCTGGGGCTTCAAAAGCTGAATCCAAGATGAATTCTAACCCCTACCCAGCCCTTCAGCCAGACACACTTGTGGGACACAGCATGACCTTTATTTGTTCTGATTGGCCTTTCTCCTTCTTTAATATTCTACTGAGCCATTGCTTCTGTTTAAGATATGTCCTTTGAGATTATTTTTATTCTCTACTCATTCCATCTCTATTTCTATGTGTAATGTTTTGGTCTTATACATTAGATACATAATGAAGGGAGATGCTAACACATAATTGTCATTCATAATATACTCAGTTTATGCAAGCCTGATTATATGCCTGTGGGTTAATATGTAAACTGGTCCCATCTCAAAAAAGAAACAAAACCAAACTCCATTCCCGAAAACAAAGCAAAAATAGTTCTAATGCCATCCCATGCAATAAAATAGCTTCAAGTTCATCAGATCACTCATTGTACATTCTCCAGCGAAGCACTATGTTCTTGCTTGCATGTCAGACAAAAATGTGGTGCCTTATGCATTGTAAAATTAAACTGGGAATCCTAATTTTACCTAAGTAAATGACACAGGATTAGAAGTAAGACTACCTGGGTTCTAGTTCTGAAACTGCCATTTATTAATTACAGACATAAAGTCACACTTCACTGCATTTTTCTAAAGTCCATTTATCCATCTGTAAAATTGAGAATTCATATTTTTCCTGCCTCTTTCGCAGAGCTCATTCATCTGTTCATTTAATACAAGTTCACAGAATCCCTTCTATATAGCAGATACCATTCTAGGACAGTATCCTACAATTCAGCAGGGAACAGGTCACATAGCTTTCATGGTAATTAACTTTAGAGAAGAAAACGGAGGAAATAATAAGTAAATGAAAGAATACTGGAGTGGGGTGATGCATTCTTCATAGGATTAACAGTTATGCTTAGATCTACAGATGAGAAAGCACTTACTATAGAGCATACTAAAAAGAAGTACATTGAGAATATATATAGTAAGGTTCATACCTTGAAACAAGAGGATGGGAAAACTTCCTTAAGAAGTTGACATTAAGCTGGGCCTTCATGCTAAGCTAGAAGTCACAGAGACATTCTGTGCAGAGGCAATGCAGATGCAAAGACCCTGAGGTATGTGCATTTTATAGAACTAAAATCCAGTGTGGCTGATTCAGAGAATCAGGGGGATAGTGGTGTTCAGTAAGGCTACAGTGAGTGCCCAGATGCCAGAATGTGTAGGGGTAGTACCTAAACTCAGGCCATATTGAGATCTGGAGTTTATCTTTACAGTAATGGGAACAATATGGAGGATTTTGAGAAGGAAGTCACGTGATTTCATTTGCATGAGAAGTGACATATACATATGAAATGGGTTAAGGTGGTATTATAGGGAATTTGCTTTGCAGGAGGCACAGCGTTATCTGGTAAAGACATATTGGGGACTTGGACTGGAATGGTGGTGGTGAGGCTGGACCGAGGTGAACAACTTGTTTGAGGGCTGAATAGGACAGGATGTAGTAATGAGTTGATGGAATGGAGTGGAGAGAAGGGAAGTATCAAAATTGGACCTAGCATTTTATTATAGAAATAAATGAATTATATATGAACATGCTTTGTAAACTCTAACCTAATACAAAATTGTTGGGTACAATTATCTTTTAAAATGGGTCTTGCTATGCAGTACACAGTATATTATAAGAAATCGGTGGCATATTTACCCCACTTAATAAAATATTATTGCAACATTTTAAAAGGTACCCATTTGTTTTAAAATGAGCAAGTCTATAGTGGTACGGACCAAAGATGTTTTGGATACGTTTTGAAACAATTATTAATCTGTCTTTTTTATTCATTAAACACAATCCAGAAAACTTATACTTAACAACACATTGTAACTCCAGTATGCATTTGGAAGAATCAAAACAACATTTGTTTAAAAATGTTAAGTTCCAACACTTCCAATCCTGCTTCCCTTCATGTAATTACTATTAGTGAGGTTTCACTGTTCTTATTTTTCTGCATGCTTTATATGTACCCACACTAGACCTACAATATTTAAGAATTAAATTAGGCTGAAATTAAGAACAATGAATAAGCACAAAATAATATTTGAAATTGTCATTTTAAAGCATTTATATTAATAACTATTTTTTAGAACAGATTTCTTGAGATATAATACATATGCCATAAATTCACACTTAAAAATGTACAGTTTAGTGGTTTCTAGCTAATCACAGAGTTGTGCAACCATACTAACTGGTTCCAGAAGATTTTCCTCACCCCAACACCCCAACAAGAAACCCCACACCCACTAACTGCCAGTCTCTATTCCCACCCCCTTCCAGCCCTTGTGAATCACTAATCTATTTTTTTGTCTTAGGAATTTGCCTATTTTGGACACTTTCTATAAATGGAATGCTGCAATGTGTGGCCTTAGTGTCTGAATTCTTTGCCTTAAGATAATGTATACAAAGTTCATCTGTGTTGTAGCCAAATGACATTCCATTGTATAAATAGCTCTGTTAATGCATTCATTAGTTTATGGAAATTTGAGTTATTTTCACTTAGATATTAGGAATAATGTTTCTATGAACATTTCTGTATATGTGTTGGTATGGACCTATGTTCTCAACTCTCTTAGGTATACACCAAGGAGTAGAGATCCTGGATTATAGAGTACTTATATTTAACATTTTGAGGAACTGCCAAACAGCTTTCCAATCCTGCTAGCAAACTGGGAAGGTTTCAATTTCTCTACATGCTTGCCAACCTTTGTTATTGTCTGTCTTTATTATGCTCATCCAAGTGAGTGTGAAGTAGTACCTCATTGTGGCCTTGATTTGCATTTCTCAAATGACTAAGAGTGTTGAGTATCTTTTCATGTCTTTACCGGCCATTTGTATATCTTTTTGGAGATATTCAAGATCCTTTGTACAATTTTTTAAATTGGGATATTGGTCTTTCTGTCGTTGAGTTGTATGAATTGTTTATATATTTTATATGTAAGCTTCTTATCAGATACATGATTTGTGAGTCTTTTCTCTCATTCTCTAGATTATATTTTTACTTTCTTGATGATGTCGTTGGAAGTTTTAAATATTGACAAAGTATAATTATCTATTATTTTCATTTGTGTTGTGTTTTTTAATGTCACACAATTATTTTCAAAGAGCCTGCAGTTTATACAGTAGATTTCTGAGTCCAATATCCAAACTATTTGTGATGGTCAAGTGAGAAGAAAAAGGGTTAGGATGAAAAGCATGATCACATTTTATTTTTCCTTCTTTAATTGTACTCTTTAAAAATATATTGATGCATGGTTATTATCTTACAAATACACATCCATCATTCTGATAAAATAGCATCTTCCTCACTTCACATTCAATTCAGTAGTTGGGGTGACTGGTTTATATTTCCCTCATTTTCCCTTCATTCTTATGTATTCAGGCTTTACCTTTGTTGATGAAAGTACTAATCCCGTGTGGATTAAATGATGCTTTGTCAAAACCACCACTGATAGGTAGTGCCTGGGCCCTTACATTTTGTTCATTCATATCAATCAAGAAGATTTGTCCTGGTTCATCAGGAGCAAAGCTTGGCATGCCTGGATATTTTAACCCCTGAAAAAAGAGAGAGAGACTGAGAGAGAATGCATACATATACTTATCAAAACGTTTTCATATGGAAGCTAGAATCTCAAAGGCTAACAAAATGTTCAGAGTACTCTATTTCTTTCAGATTTCTGGGATTTTTCACTCTGTCAGCTGTTGTCATTATCCAATATGAGGGACAACTAATGTCATGGAAGCTATTGGGAATGGGAATATGGGAAGAACCTATATTCAGTTGAATGTAGAGAGAAGGGTTAAGCTAAAAAGTGTCATGCAGGAAATTAGGCTGTGTTACTTTGTGTAAGTCCCCTGGCCTGCCTGTGCCTTGGGTTCCTTATACATAGAATGAGTCAACTTATGTACAATTGCTAAGATTCTTTAGTCTTGACATTCTATAATAAGCTTCCTTGAATCAGAGAGAAAGGGTGCACGGTGCATGATTTCATTGTATTGCTCCTATTCTTACATTATGTTATGTGGTGGTAAATAGTATCAACCAAAAATTAACATAGAGTTGACTATTTTTGACCTACTTTGCTCCTATAGGTATGTCTGAAAATTTGGACCTGATTTAATTTCTTCAAGTAGTTCAAAAAGTTCACATTTATAACTTGGACAGTGGCTCTACTGGAAGTACTAGGTATTGATCAGTCAATAATAAACATCCTGATGTACTGGGTCTTTCCTGCATCCCAGGCTGTGGTCTCAAACCCGGGGAGTGGTTTAATCTAGACCAGTTACAAGACTCAACCCACTTTCTTCCTGTATCCCTACCCCATCCTTCTGATATATATCTTATCAATAATATTGTGTCTTTTCATGTACCCTCATTTCCATTTATAGTCAAATTCTTTTATTCCTACCTTCTCTATCTCCTCTCAGCTCTTTCTTTTAAACACACACACACACACTCATAATACAGTTGTTGGTCTTTCCACTGCCTCTGCCCCACTCCTGCATGCCAAGGGAGTCAATCTTCAGCTCTGAACAACCACACCTACATTAAATTTTTCTTAGACTAGTCTCTCTATTCCTAAATCTTATGGAAACCTGACTTCCCCTAGACACCTGGCGCTGCTGAACGAGATGTTGTTCACCTCATTCATCAAATGAGGTCTGGCTCCTACATAGGGGTAGTCTAAGATCAGGTTGAAAAACTCCACCACAATTGTCATCTCACCTTCAACCAAATGCTCAATATTGTTTAGTAATATTTTTGATCATTCTTACCAGTCATCTATTGCATCTCTCCAAGTATCTAGTCTAAATTTCTCTCATTATTTCCCAGAGTATATGCCTTTTTCCTCTTTATTGTCAATGGATTATTTTACCTCCAATTACTCTAACGATTTCATTCAATGTGAATTTCTTGATTCCTCTTGTCTGCTACTGTAATTCTTCAATTTTATCAAAAATCTTCCTTTCTCACTCCCATTAGTGAAGATTGTTCAGGAAGGCAGCTCACAAGCTCACAGCAAATACCTTGGCAATTTGTGGGCATGTGTGGGCACTGCTGGCTAGTAGAAAGACTGGTTGATCTAGAAATGGAAATGACCTAATAGGGAAGTAGGTAAGGGTGAGGTATGGCAAACAATCCTGGTTTAGAGTAATTATCATGATGCATGAAACACTTATAATAAATTACTTCACTGCTCACCTAGTTTTCTGTGTAAGGAATTTGGGTAGGAATTTGTGGCAAATGATTGTAAACAATTCTTTTGATACCATTCACCATTGGAAATGGTGAAAGTCACTTGGAGGTG
This sequence comes from Talpa occidentalis, assembly GCF_014898055.3. Lineage (NCBI taxonomy): Eukaryota > Metazoa > Chordata > Mammalia > Eulipotyphla > Talpidae > Talpa > Talpa occidentalis. Next base: position 85,979,461 of record NW_026555331.1, read on the forward strand.
CAGGCATCTTATTTTCACCCGCAGATTATAGGAATGTGTGGACAGGCGTTGAAGTCTCTACTGTTCTCAGTCACTACTACGTGCATTCCACAAATAGTCAGACACCTGTGTATGCTGGGCAGTGTACTAAGTGCTGAGCATGTAAGGAACACTCTACAGTCCTGGCTTCATGGAGCTGAAATCCAAGGATGAGGCAGCAAACCTAAGAGCCTAAGCTCAGAGAATGCGGGGGACCTGCAGAAAGGCACCTCACCCAGAAGGAGAGTTTAGGAGTTAGCTGGTAACATGGGAAGAAGGGAGTAATCTGGCAGGCAAGGTAAGGAAGCAAACTACAGCTTGGCACCTTGAAATAAACTAAAACTGTCTATTGCACAGAACTTCCCTCTGAATCAGCAGCTTCCGCACATATTCTAGGAATGGCAAGAAAGGGCATTAGAAGAAAGCAAGCACAGGAACTGAATTTACTTCTGTGCAGGAAGATTAAAAATGAGTAAACAACATCATCCTTAGCCTCTGAGTTGTTAGCTTACAAAAAGAGCTCTGTTATTTAAAGCTTTACTGTCACATTTCTCATGGAATTATTTGTGATGAAAATCTGAGTAGTAATAATTCAGTGCTTTTAATTCCAGTGAAAACAGAAAAGAAGAATATAGTACAACTACAAATATCATTTCTGAATAGCAAAGAAATCTTCTAGCTGTAGCATAATCATTTTATAGGTCTTTTTGGTATAACATTAAAAATCTACAGTGGACAATAGAAAGCTTAAGTCAACAAAGAAAGAGCTGTTCTAGATAGCTTTGCTTTATCTTTGGTTTTGGAGGAAAATTAAAGAAATAAAATTCCTCTCACCTACCCAACTCCACACAAACCATCTCCAGCAGCCATTTAAAATCCAAAGGAGACATTGACTATAATGTATATACTTAATAATTTAGAATTTTAGGGCCACTGAGGGTTATTCCATGTGCCTGCTTTTTGGCCAAAAAGATTCAAATTAAAAAAAACATGTTTCATGGTATTTTATTGGCCAAAATGGAATATTAGACATGTAATTACAACAAGCAGAATCACACTGAAAATAGTCAATCAAGTTTTTCAAAATCCTAGACCCCATTTCAAATTGCAACTGATTTAACAAATACATGATAATTTTCAACACCTGTACAACATATACATCTTAATTTCTTGAAATCCAGTGTCCATGCATTCCACCCCCCATAGCGTCCTGATCATCACAAGCCTGGGAAGGCGGTTTTAGGGAATAAAATGCAGGATATCCTTTCTACCTGTCTTGGAAAGAGGTAGAAGGAATGGCAGGGAGCCCAAGATGGAAAGTGATCAGCGTTTTGAATTAAGTGATATGGTTAACATCTTGGTCACAAATATTTACCAAGCTCCAAAAACAGACAGACCTGAAGAGAGGAATACTAGTTAGTGAGAAGATACTACAGAAGCTGAAGCTCAGTCAGACAGAGCAATAATGGGAATGAACAGCAACAGGACAGATCTGGAGATTAGCCTTAGAATCGAAAGGAAATCAATATGCATTTATTGAGACCCTACTGAGGATGTAACTGCCCACAGGGAGCTACCCACCATGGGGCAGGCAAGCCTGTGGTGTCCTGAGTAGCCTTCCAGAATCTTGTTTTTGGCTTTTTTTTTGAGTTGACTGGTTTACCTGCAGGTGGTATAAGTGTGTAGGGGTCCATCTGGCAGATGTAGTCGGTAACATTAATGTACTGTCTATACAGTTATTGACAAGAGCATCTGAGGGGCATAGAAAATACTCACACTAGAGATAAAAGCCAGCCCACTAGGAAGTATATCAATATCTTCAGAGCCATTTTCTGCAAAAGAAGTGGAGGATCAGAAAGTTGCATGTATGAAGGCTTAAAAAATAAATCTCACCATTGAAACTCTAAACTTCCTTTGAAAACTGCATTCACTTTTTCAACTATTTACCTGGGAAACTACATTAACTTTTAGGAATCCCACAAGCATGCTACTCTACAATAAAACCTGAGTCAGATGCCTTAAATATTTAAGTTTCTTTTTAGAGCTCTATTTTTCAGGAGGAAAAGGCAGTGAACAATAAAATAAATTCATGTCCTACATTTATTCTTTAAATAAAAACTTCCAGGCCATGTCCTGAGAGATTCAGCTTTATTCCCCATGGAAGACTGATCACTCGATCGAGCGATAACACTTGGAAAAACATCAGTGGGAACGTCTCTTAAAGGCCTCTCAGTCAAACATTTCTCCTCTTCTACCTTTCTGTTGAGGCCTAAAAATCTATCATTACCCAATCATATTGGGAAATTGAGTAATTGTTCTCTGCTATAAAGATATGGTCTGAATATGGACTATTAAGATATAAGTGAATTTGAGAGTTAAGATTTTTCTGAAGTTGGTCTTGAGCACTTTTCTATGGAAAGAGGTGTATTATAAATTATGACTGGGGACAGAATGCAAAAGTGCCTCATATAGGAGAGAAGTGGTCCCAAGCAGATAGGGCTGAGGGTAAAGGCAATGGTTACTAGTGTGGCAAATTGTATTTTACAGATATTTTGGGATTAATATGTATCACAAAGTCTTCTTAAAATGAAAAGATCATATTCCTCCATCAAGCAACAGTATCTGTATTCTCTTCCCTTGAGCCTGTGGGTCATACAAGGCAAAGCCACAACCATAGCTGCTTCTGGAGCCATGCACCTTGGGAGGTGAGGGGAGGAGGCGAAAGGAAAGGAATGGGAGAGGAGGGGAGCGGAGGGGAGGGGAGAGGAGAGATGAATATGTTGATAGAGTCTCCAGTGACTTTTAGTTCACAGCCTTTTATGCTGCTGCAGGTGGCACAGAGATGCAGCTATCTCCACTGAGTCCTGTCAGAATTACAAATTCATGAGTAAAAAGACTGTTGCCATTTTATGTTACTAAGTTTTGGGATAGTCTATTACTTAGTTATGTAATGTAGTTATGTAAACATGTGGGGAACGTTTTCCTGGGGTAATAGGTTACTTGGTATCAAAACAATTGGGTGGGACAGGGAAGAATGCAGGAAAGTGGGATAAGGCAAAGAAAATGCAAATTTGAACCCACAGATTAATGAAAAATAGACAAAAAATCAGAGAATAGAGATTGAATTATATTCACTCCATTAAATGTTGCAACAAATCCCCAACTAATGACCTGAAAATTAATCAAAATTTTCTAAGCATCCAGGTCAACCAAGATTTGTCTCACAATGGTTATCTTGATGACCTGAAAGATTCAGCATTCTTTGTGTGTGGCATAACATGATGTTCTTCCAGACTCTTTGAACACACTATCTTGGTTTCCTTTCGCCTGAATCTCCACGCCACCAGTGTCCTGACTGTGGATATTCTCCAGCTCTGTCTTCCCTTGGCTCTTTCTCCAGTCGGGCATTCATTCCACGTGCACCATCAACAGGAGTGGGCAATATTCAGAGGTGTTGTGCTTGTCTTGTCTCACCCATAGCACAGGGAAGCTTGTTTTGCATTCAGATGTGGAAAAGAACTACCAGCTGCTGGTACACAATTCCTGCGTCTCCTGAGCCCCTCCCATGCCTACACTGGCTGCACCCGCGGGAGAAAAGCAGCACATCTTTGCAACAGTGGCACCGATGGGAGTAAGAATTCCCAGGACACGCTCCTCTGAGTCCTCCCCACACACACATTAGCCTGTGTACAACTATCATCAATACCCTACAGCTAAGTCTAAAATCAGTCTAATGAATAGGCATCTACTGCTTTTTAACCTGTCAACGCTATTACCGAACATAACTTCATTTCTTTGGCTTCCCATCATTCTCTACAGGCACCCTGAGAAAGGGTCACACCGAAACATTGCTGCCAATATTATCATCATTTCACATCTTGGAGAGAAGGTTCTGACAGCCAGATAAGAAAACAAATGGAACCTATTATGAATTAGAAACATGTTTTATAAGCTACAAGAAGGGACAGAGAAAAGAGGAGAGACATAGAGACACCAAGTAGATGGTTGTCTGCTTAGGATCCTGCCCAGGGAAAACCTAATCAAGACAGTCATATTTCAAGTGCAGCTTTAAATAGATGGCAAAGGTAGCCAAGTAACTTCAAGGTTAAAATAATCCTTGACTCACAAAACCTGGGAAAAGAGATTGGCTTAATACACAAAGATCTATGTGGTACAATTTCTAAAGTCTAGCACTGCTTCATCCTTCAAATATATCAAAAAAAAAATTCTAAGGAAGGCAAGGAAAAAGGGTTTCTTCCACCAGTAAAATTAAGCACAAAAATCTAAATCTTGAAAAAAAAAAATCACAAATCAGAATTTTCCCCCAGCTCTGTTACAGCCTACCATACCCGCTAAAATCCTTTGGTGGTTTCCCATTGCTTCATAAAGCCTTTCGGTCATCAAATAGTTGGATGATGTGAGTACTTGAATGTTGTCTCATTCATGATCTTTATTTAAATATTCAGCCTGCCTTGTTAGGGTCAGTCCTGTGTGTTGATATTCGCCTTTTGCACCTCAGATTTTGTTTTTGTTTTTTGTTTTTTTTTGCAAAGTAGTTTTTCTTGAAGCATTTGCAATAAACGTGTTATTAATGATAAGAAATGCAATGGGTGCACAAAGGCATAGAAGAACATGGCTCTGGATCATTATCTAGGACCATCACTCTAGTTCTAGACTCCTGGGATAGTGACTTCATTCTCTGTGTGTCAGTTTCCTAATCTGCAAAGTACATAAAGCAGGGCCTCCCTGGTAGTGCAAGGGGTTAAGATGCAACCTACGAAGCTGTCTGCAGGCACTGCAGCATGAGTTCAATCCCCGGCCAGGGAGCTACCCACATGGCACAGCAGACCTCTACTGACTCACCCGCTGCTCCCCTCAGCAGTGTAGTTCAGTCAATCTGCCTGTTCTGTTCCTCACTCTGTCTCTAGTGAATCCTTTCACTCCCTGCACCCCTGGCCTGTACCCCAGCTCTTGTATGCATAAATAAATAAATCTTTAAAAAAAATACAAAGTACCTACAGCAGCACCCATCCTACAGTTTGGTTAGGAGGATAATACAAATGTTTGTAAAGGACTCAACAGAATATTCTTAGACAAGTCTTTGATAAGGCAGCATTTAAAAAAGTGTGTATATCTATATCTATACATATATATGTCTGTATTATCCTATTAACAGATAATTCATGATTGTTCTAACTTGTTTAGTTCTCCAGACACAAAATGTAAATATTTACTTCTTGTAACTATATAAAAGAAATAACATGACAATATTTCCTTTAGCTAGCTTCCAATCATTTAAGTTCTTCTCTTCAAAATATCTATATAATCAAACTGTTGATCAATGTCTTACAATATTAGCACCATTTTAGTTTCTGAAATCTATTTGAATTATACAACCTCAGAGTGGGACTAGACTTTAGCAATCATCTTGTCTAAATGCTCTTCTGAATTACTTGGCAAGTTTCACATCTTTGAAGAGACATATGTAGTAAATATGCATATTACTCCACAAAACAGTAAGCCAATGTGACATTTCCTTATTTTTTAAATCAAATTAAATCTGACCCTGAGCCTGCATTTTACCAAACTGGAAGAAAATTCAATTTGAGTCATTACTGGGTCTCTTCCTGCCAAAATTGTACAAAGATAATAGGTGGAATGTTTCAAAACCACGCAGAATATTTAGGCAAGCGCATATGACATTTATTCTACACTAGTTACCACGGAATTGCTCACTGTCAAGCCCATGTAGTCTCTTTAATTTAGACAATTCTGCCACTTCAGTGTTCAGGATGGGCACACAATACAAAGTACTCAGCCTCCCTAAACAAGCCATGTAACTGTGCCTTTTGAGGTCTGACTCCTCACCCAGAATGTTGTGAAGAAGTGGGGCAAATGTGCCTGTTATTTAAAAATTATAAAATAAATCTTAAAAAAAGATAATACCCATATATTCTTATCCTTTCTGCATCAGAATACCTAAAAGGAAATCAGGCTTTTGAAAGTGGAAGGCAGTCAGGAGTTTGTCTTCAGTTCTTTCTGCTCTCTAGTCAGCAGCAGAAGTCTTCTCTAAGACAAGAGAGCATAAGGACCAGCTACTTATGAAATTAGGAGGGAGAAAAAGATAGAAAACCAAAATCAAAAGGGGCTGTTATTCTAAGTGTATGTAAAGAAAAATAACATGCTAACTCTGTCACAATAATGTATCTTGTCACCCTGTGAGTACTGAAAAGTCGTAGCCCTTGACCCTAGGAGTTTGCAATCTGAGAGTGAAAGAAAGAACAGTCCCTGCTAGCAGTAAAATTAAGCAATAAAATACAGCACGAGGTAGATGTTGCAAGTGAATCAGTTTCAGAATGCTGTGAGAGCTCATAGGTGGTAGAGGGATTTTCAGCTGATTTCAGCAAGAAGAAATGAAGGACTCAGGGGAGAGAATTTCACAAGCCAAGGTGAAAAGTGAAAGAACCCATTTCCAGAATGGTGAAAGAATCTAGCTGGATTTTTTTTTTGGTAGCAACAGCAGGGAGAATGGGAGCCTTGGGGCCTGAATCAGTAGTCAGAGAAGTGCTAAGTAGCTGAGATCAGCCCTATTGGAAGGGTGGTGGGGTAGCAAAGATGAGGGACATGCCAACATGTCTCATGTGAAACAGTGAGGGACGAGGGGAAAACAAATGTGGTTTTTGAATTGACTCTTTGAGAATGGGGTACCACACCTTGGACATGTCTGTAAGTGTTGGTTGTGGGTGGGGATGTGAGGGAGGAAATGACAGAAATGTAAAGTAGATTTCAGACTGGAAAAGAAGGCCTGTGGTTTGAGAGATTGGGGATCTGGCTATGGGTTTCAATTACTTTTTTTAAAGACATTCCAGTACTCTCTGAGGTTCTTGAGAATAAGGGTTCTTATTCCTCTTGGTACTTGCAGATAAATTTTGGAGGTGGTAATCTTTAAAGCTAGGAATGTTATCAAGGGGAGGGGAGAAGAAAGGAAAAAAATGAGACAAGAGAAAACAGACAGGGGACAGGAGGAGAGTTTAGAGAGGGCCTCGCCACGGAGTGGTCAGTTACGATCCTCAAATAATGGAGAAAGATCTGTAGGGGAAAAGACTGAAAAAAGCCCCAAATTTTGACATTAGAAAACTCCTTGGAATGAGGTATTGGATATAAGGCAGAGACCCCAGGAGGAGAGTTTAGGGAGTAGGAGGGAATTAAATCAGTTAGCAGGCTCAGTCCAGTGAATGGCGGCCTTGAAATGGTGCTGGTCCCTCCGGGTACTGTCATATACATACCAAGCCCCTCAATAATTTGGCAGTTCTGGGGTTCTACTGGCTCCACTTCTCTATATGCATAAGCTTTTCGTCTGTAAAAGATAAAACCACAGCGGGTTAATGAGTAATATCTAAAATCAATATCAAAGCATGGCCTTTAATCACTTTTATATTCGTCAACTCTTCTTCACTTATGAATTTAGCATACTGATGATGATTGATATTACAGATAAGTAGGCATCTCCTTTTATATATTTACACACATGGACATTTATGGGGGTAATTCACCTATATCAGCCAGTGATTGTAAAAGGACTAAAATGCAATTATACATGGACATTTTGCTGCCCCAATCAGTGACACTATTTAACAGCACGAATAGCTAAGTGTTATTGTTAAATGTACAAAATACGGTATTATTTAATTTCTGAAAGCATTGTCCATTATAAAGCTGCCCTTTCTTCCTTAATCCCATGTAGTCTTGCCTTTTGACCCTAACCCCCAATCTGCTTTCCCCAAATCCAATAGGGTCAGTTAAACCATGTAGCTTTTGCTTTAACTTTATTAGTGCTTACATTTTTATGCTGACTTACTTTACAAGTATGTAAATCCATTAAACTGACTACAATTTCAACTACTAGGCAAATTATTTTTCAATATAGTGTTCTTGTTTCCACAGTGAAACATTATCCTAAATACCTGGGATAATTTTTAATTTTTGTTAAACTATATTCAGACGCTACTTAGTCATTTCTCACTGTCGCTTTAAAAAACATGCCTTAGATCTACTTTATAATTATCATTTTTAATGATTTTCTCACTGGGGTGCACTGGGACCAAATGTAACAAAAAACACACTCAAGCTGGAAAGTATTAGCGAAAGGGTCAGGCTCCCCAGCAGATTCTAGCCGTGAACCTCTGAGGAGACCAGCTCTACTTAGAGAAATTAAAAAACAAAGCATCCCAAAGATAATGCAAGATCCACTGAGAGACGAACATCACCACCTATATAAATATAAATATAAATATAACTTAAATATAACTCCTTTCCTTAAATATTTCTGGGGTGGCATCAGCTCCACTAGATGTTATATTTTGAAAGGTGTGATACCTGCAAGCTGCCAGTTTCTACCTTCATTTCCCCACTTTCTGGCTAGGTCTTGCAATCTGGGGGTGACTTCTGTAATCCAATACTCCTCTCCCGTTACCTTGTTTTGGGCAAGTTGCCGAGTGAGTCATAAACATCCTGATCCTCTCCCTTGAGCCCAGTGCTCCCAACAGAGTTGGATTTTCCAAGAGCAGAAGGTGGAGGAAGACCTAGAAATTGGGAGTGGGGACGCATTTCTTTCAAAAAATAAATGGGGGCATTTCTGCCCTACCTTCTCGGGAAAAGCAATCAGTCAGTTCACTTTTCACTTCAGTGCTCTTCAAGGGGAGTTTGCTGGGTGGGACTGAAAGTGAGGTTGCAAAGCTGCTCATTCCTATCCGCTAAGAGGGTGGCACCGGGCAGTTCTTGATCTAACTTGGAAAAGGAGAGAAGAGTAGTGAGGACGCCCCCATCAAGATGCCAACTCACCGAAACGCCACTAGCCTCTCCCCGAATAGGGCCAGGCTGGCCCCCAGCAGGGCCAGCGCCACCAGTTTCCCCATAGCCTCGGCTTCCCCGCGACGACTTAGCCGGCGCCGCCGAGCGCTCGCGGAGGGCACGGCAGAGCGGCTCCCGGCTGCGCCCTGTGATTGGCGCCCGCCCTGCGCGCAGGCACCTCGGGAGCAGGTGCGCTGCCAGGACGCCGCGACTCTGCCTGGGGGGTGTCCTGGCCCCGCCCCGCCGCCCAGGGTTCAAGGTCCCCTTTTAGCGCTAGTTCAGAGTAACTTAAGCGCTGGATCCCTCCCCCGTCCACCTGCAAGGCTCAACTTATAGAGAGCGAGCCTGGAGCGGTGGGTTAAGGTCTGGTGATTTCTTGGCAGTTGCGCGAAGAACTCAGCAGCCGCCTTCGTGGGTGGTGGAGGGAGTTTGACGCTAGAAGCAGCGCTGGATTCTATCTCGGCTTCTCAGACGGACTGAAGGGGCGAGACAGACCAGGGAGTTAGAGTTTCGAGCCACAATTTCGCTTTCTGGCAAAGCAAGACGTGAGATGAGAGGGAAGGTTACTTCGGAGACCCCAGGAAGTGTGATAAACAAAGATAATCAAAGAGAAATGTTTCTCCAGATAATCAAAGACTGGGTGAATTGTAAATATCACTATCGCTATCGTGGATGGGATGAAGAACATTCAGGAGAAGGGAAAGAAATAAGAGTATGAAACAGGAAGATGAGCAGAATGAGGGGAAGGGATAAAGTTTCTTTGGGAGGCAGAACTCCGAAAGTCTCCTTGATCCTTCTCTGGTTCTTGAACTCCCGCCAGGTGAGGAATGCACTGTCCAGCTTGGAGGGAAAGGGACTGGGGTGGGGGCAGACTTCAGGAGTTTGGGTAGAGCAAAGTAGCAGCTTCAAGCATCATCAGTTTTCATTTACCAACAAGTTAGAAAAGGAATAATATTTATATTGAGTTCAACGGAGTTTACATTTGTGGAAAGAACAGTGCCTCCTTGATCTGGAAATATTAAGAAAATTAAAGGTGGTTCTTGGGATGTGGGATCCATGATTGTAGTATGAATGCATAATTATGGCATGAAACATGAAGCCTGTCCATTAGGCAACACTGCTGTGGACCTGGTGTTATGCTTAGAACTTCACCTGTGTAAATTAACTTATAATTCTTAGGATAACCTCTGAGGTAGGTAACATTCCAATTTTATAGGTGAGAAAACTGGTACAGAGTGGCTGTGTAATTTTCCCTAGGTCACACAGTTGAGGAGTGGTAGAGTCAGGCAGTTTGGGTCCAGAACTGGTGCCCTCATTGTGTGGTCTCTATTAAAGTTGTGGAAAAAAGGATTATTCTACAGCAACATGGGAACATCTAAAGTTGTATTAATAAAATATTTGTTTTTAAGATCATTTATTTTAAAATAATTCAAGCAGTGGAGGAATTCAACTCTGTTTTTATATAGGACTCAGAAACAGAGAAATGAAGGGAGATGTGCTCCCAAAATTTAGGGGTCAGGAGACATAGTATAGGCATGCGTGCAGGGTTTGGGGCTCAAGTTGTCCCGGTATGAGTCCAACTTGACTACTGTGTTCACCTTTTTAACTCTGCAGATTGTTCTTTAAAAGAGCATCTGCCTCATAAGTGACAAAGTAAAATGTTAGGATGAATGTGAAGTGTTCGATACTGTGCTTGCTACATTGTAAGAAGTCAATAACCATTAGCTATCATTTAAACCTGAACCTCCATCTGAGGTTTTTGTTTCATTATGGAGAGAGATTCCTATCCTATTGATCACCGAGTCTCCCAGTGCCAGCCACAGAACTTTGTACTTAATAGTTGCTCTGTAAGTATAGATTAGATGGAAGAATGCAAGTTGTGAACTTGGGAAAATGAAATTTGGAAGAATAAAAAGAAATAGATGATGAATAGTGATATTGTATTAGGCACTTTACATGTTTTTTGCATTTTACTTCTTATTAAATTTACTTTAAAAATAAGCAAAATAATGCTTAAGAGATGTTATGTAATAACTCACTTCAGGTTACATAACTAAGAAGTGTCAGATTCCACTTGGACTCAAGGTCAAGTATATATTCCTTACCACTGTATTTTCTGCCTCCCAGCATACCATGAAGAGGAGATTAAAAAAAAGTTGAGCAATTGATTAAGGTGCCATGTTATCTATAAATTGCTTAAAGTTTCTTCATTTGGGGCAGAGCTTGTGTTCTCTCTCAATCTATCTCTCTATTTCTCTCTCTCTCTCTCTCTGTGTGTGTGTGTGTGTGTACATGTGTACATTAACGTGAAATCTTAGAAGTAGCTAGTTGTCATTTACATTCCATAGTCAGTAATTCAAATAACCAACCTGGTTAGTATTAAAGAATTTTAAACTTTCAAAACCACTATAGCAAGTATCATAGTCTAAAGCCACATCTGGAGATCTTATTCTTTAACTTTAGATATTAAAAAGAATAATTCATGATGGAGACAGTTTTCTTCAAAACATGTGGATTACCAACACATAATTGTGTACGTGGTTCCAAGTCTGTCTGGATTAAGAGCGAAAGGAAACCAGCATCTTCACACCAAGAGTGGGATCCTGGATTATAAACAGCAAATATTAATTTCTCACAGATCTGGAAAGTGGAAAGTCCAAGTCAAGGAACAAGTAGACCCAATATTTGGTGAGATCCACTTCCTAGACTGCCACTAATCCTGTTCATAGACCCCCACCAGTATCATCTAATCAATACCCAAAGACCTCTACCTAGTAATACAGTCACATTAGGGATTAGAACTTGAACATGAACTTGCAGGTGACACAAACCTTCAGGTCATTTCATTGGCCCTGGAACAGTACCATGGACTGTGTCTGTGCTATTGACCAAGAAGGATTCTACTTGATTTGAGGTGGCTGAATCCTCCTTCTAGAACTTTGTCTTATACTAACCCTTTAGTTACGTTCTTGTAGAACTACAGAGCTGTTGAAATATAGAGATAGATATTCAACTTCTCTGAGTTTATTGAACAAATCATAGCATGATTTTCATGCCTTTCTGGTAATAAGCATTTGTATATGACAGACTTGGGTTTGAGCTTTGTTCTTATTGGACCGTATTATCCCACAGTGAGATTGTGGATAAAGTAACTGCTTGTGCTCATCCACAGCTAATCTAATCTTTGAAGGCTACTAATTGTCACTCTGTAAAAGACCCTGACAAGAGACAAAATTGACTTGGTCCAGAGACTACCGAGTAACTTAGTGTCATAAAAGGTGCTTGTTGTTATTGATAGATCAGGGCAAATTAATTCAAAATCTTGAGGTCCATAAATCACCTATTGCTTCTAGGTTTTTCTTTTCTTACATGTACAGTAGAATTTTTTTCAAATAGCTAATATGGATCAATGGAGTATTGTCAAAATAATAAGTAATGCAAGACAATATATAAATCTAGTGAATCCAATACCTTTAATAATAAAAATGCTGTTGGGCCTCCCTGGTGGAGTAGGGGTTAAAGTCTTAGCACTATCAAGCTATTGCCATCCACTAAGACATGAGTTCGATCCCCCCCACAGGGAGCTAACCCACATGGCACAGCAGACCTCTCTTGTCTCCCTGTGGCTGCTCCCCTCAGCAGAGTTTTTCAGTAGATCCATCTGTTCTGCCTCCCACTCTGTCTCCAGTGAATCTTCTCACCCCCTGCACCACCTCTGGTCTATACCCCGGTTCTTATATGCATAAATAAATAAAAATAAATCTTTTTTAAAAATGCTGTTCAGGGGATACACAATGCACATATTATAATCCTATTGTATAAAAAGTAGCAGAATTATATGTTGTGTACATGTCTATATGTGTGTGCATATGTGAGTTGTATGTGTTTGTGTATATACTCAAATAATCTGGACAAACTGAAAAGTAGTTACAATTGGGAGACTGGGGTGAGATGGGGAGGTCAGTGACTATGGAAGGGCCTTTGCTTTTTTTGTATGACCTCCTATGAGTTCTGAAAATTTTAAAGCATGTATCTTTACCGTGTGTGTAATCATACAATTTTAAATTTACAATGATCATTTGTGTCATGAATCTTTTCCGGGAGAAGAGGTAGTGATAGAGGGAAAACAGCAGATCAAAAGTGATTTATCTCAGTAAATCTGTTTTCAAAAAGAGAATATGTATTTTAGAACATTCAGAAATGTCCTAAACTATAGGGGCCAACTTGAAAAGCCTGGGTATAGATGACTGCCTATCACTGATATGTGTCTTGAGCTGCTTGGAGGAGAAAAAAGCTGGATGACCACTGATTTACATCATTTTACAACTATGATATACTTGAATTTAAATAACATTCTTAATTTCACTCTGGATGAGACTAACCATGAAGCCACAAATTGAATACCTGCTACTTTGTTCAGTTACTTCCTGCAGCCCAGCATGGGGAAGGCCTACACCACTCATGACTTCATGTGCAGCCTGTGATGTGCTGGGAATCACCTTTGCTGAATGTATTTAGCAGCAGAGAATACCAGACTGAGATTGCACTATGCAAGTACCAAGAGAATGTGGGGTGGGGGGGAGAAATAGGGGAGGTCATACTTTGCCAGGAAGAGATTTTCTACAATAATCTTCTACCTTAATTCTCTTCAGAGGCTCTCTCAGTGATAATCTATAAATCCTCAGCGCCTCTAGATTGGATAACAACTTGAGGTAGATCCAAAATAGTACCAATTATTTGATTCAACAGGGGCTTATCAAACTGTGGTCTGGAAACAGTAATAGTTAAGTAGGCAGCAGAAGGGGTGGTGATGCCCATAAAGAGATACAGCAGGGCATCTGCAAAGTAGGGGTGAAGTAGAACTGCTTCCAGAGTTTCTGACATGTTCAATTTGGATGAGAGCCTGAGAATTTGTGTTTTCTCACAAGATCAAGAGTGATGCTGACACTATTGGTTCAAGGACTTACTTTGCAAACCATGGGTCTAGAGCATGAAAGACTGGAAGGAAGATTGTAAGAATTGAATCTGGAGATGTAGGTGGGGTGTTGTAGGCCAAGTTAAGAAACTTGAATTATACCTCAGATGGGATATGGAAACCAAAGGTGTGACAGGACCCAAGCATTACTCTGTAATGATGAGAAAAGATTAAAAAGAGTGCTGAGCACTTGCCACCCCTGGAGGCTGAGAGAATAGTGGCAGGTCTTTATTATAATATTCTGGGTGAGATAAAAGATAGTGATTATTCAAGCAGAAGGGATTAATTTTTTCCCCCCAAATTTTGAAGTTATGGATTTGAGATTTATTCGAGGGGACTGATATTACTGGTAATTGCTTTAATGTTGACAGAGGGATGGTAAGGAAGAAGGACAAATTAGGGAAGGTGCCTAGACCTGGGGAATGTGTAGAGGGTTGTGTGTGAAACCAATAGAGACAGAAAAACAGGAAGTTCATTGAAAGTTGTGATTCCTATTTGATATTACAGGAGAAATCGCCAAGTTTTTTTCAAAGTGGAATGATAGAAGTCATGTTTATGGTGATCAGCTTTAGGCTCTGAATTGAGTCCATGAAATAAATTTTTACTCATTCATTGTTAAATGAGCTTCTTAAGAAATATCTAAGTAATGTCTCCTGCAATTCAATACTATTAGTGATAGACAAGCTGTGTTTCACAATTTTGAAAACTGCTCTAATGAAAAACATCCTTTCTGTGTACTTTTGAACCCTATCAAAAATATATAACTGATGATTTATAGGTATATACTGGAAAAATGAGTCCACCCTTCCTACATAAAGAACTCCTAGAGGGGCCTCCTCTGTGGCGCAGCAGTTGAGTGCTGGTTTGGGAAGCTGTTCGCAGCCTCTACAGCGCCAGTTCAATCCCCGGCCACTGGGTGAGGGTCCCACATTCAATCCCTGGCCACCGGGTGAGGGTCCCACAGGGCGTGCAGACCTCTCCTGCCGCCCGCTGCTCCCCTCAGCAGTGTACTTCGGTCCTTCTGCCTGCTCTGCTCCCCGCTCTGGCTCTGGTGAATCCTCTCACCCTCCCGCACTTGTGCTGTACCCAGTGCTTGTATAAATAAATAAATAAAATAAAATAAAATAAATCATAAAAAAGAACTCCTAGAAAGTAAGAAAATGACCAACACCCTAAATTAAAAAAAGAGAGAGTTTACAGAGTTAATATAATGCAAAATGTTACAGTTACTAAGATGAATTAGGAAATATCTGTCAAACTTACAAATGCATTTACCTTTGGTTCCAGGATTTGCCCCTTGGGATTCATTTCCAGGAATTTATTCTACAGGTGGATCTATACACGGTCAAAATTAGGTATGCACGCAGTACTTACTGCGGGGGTGTTTGTAATAGTAACTAATTGGACTGGTTAAATAACTTAGGATATACTAGGTAGCTGCAGAAAAGAATGAGTGAATTTCTCTTTGTAGTGATATGAATACATGTCCAAAAATTACCTTGATGTGAAAAAAGGAAATGCAGAAATGTATAGTGCATCAAATATTTGTATTAAAATACTGAAAAGATACACAAGCATTGAATAAATTTGTGACCTGTAAACGTGCAAATTGAATGGGAAAGCAATTTCTCAATGTACACCTTTTCAGAAGTCATTTTGATCTGTGAAATATGTGAAATGTCCATGAACACAATGACCGTGTTTCAGAAAAAAATGCATTGAGTACACGCGCATGCACACACACACACACACACAGTGGAGGTTCTGCTGCTACTATTGCTTCCATGTCTTTACTCAGGTAACACTCTAACACCATACACACTTGCTTGAAAGTATAATGACCACTTGTATCACCAGATGTGCTCATGACCTTTCAATTTAAATTGTTCTCTGGAATGATGTGTGGGGTGGGGCCATTGGCGATTGAGAAGAAACATTTCTTGTCATTCACATTTAGCAATGTTTGATGAGCGCCCACAAATACTTGCTTAACACTGAAGGCATATGCCACAAACAAGATAATCTTGTTTTCAATGAGCTTATATTCTAGTGGGGAAATGTATTTTTAGGAAAGAAAGGAGGGAGGAAGGGAAAGAGAGAAGAAAGGAGGGTGATGAAGAAAAGAAGGAAAGGGAAAAAGAGAAGGGGCAGCAAAAAAAAAAAATTGGAGGACAAAGTAAACCAGTTTTTTTTTTTTTTTTTGTTTAATATTTAAAGGGCAGGTTTATTAGGGAAGGGATAAAGCAGAGACATTTGCATAGACACAAGCAGGCAGGAAGAGCTGCCCCAGAAGGAACATGTTTGCTAAGAGAGGCCTGCATTGTTGCAGGCGGGTGGTCTTGGCCTGTCACAGGCAGGCAGGAGGCTGCTGCCCCAGCCAGTGCAGAGACTGCACTGATAAAGTCTTCTTCTGTTCGGAAGGGGTCACTCTTGGTGAGTCTTCAGTTGGTTGCTAACTTTGGATAACTATGTAGAATTTGAAAGGGACCGGAGATACCACAATGGGCTCAATCTCCCTATCTTTACCCTTGGGCCTGTGCTCTGGACAGCAGTCTTAATACCTGCTTGGATGTTATGCTTTGTAGTCCAGGCATCTGAGCCTCGGCACACTAGTTTTGCAACTGTGTCATGGTTAATGGTGTTTTTTTTTTTTTAAGATTTATTTATACAAGCACTGGATACAGTCAGAAGCGCGGGAGGGTGAGAGAATTTGCCAGAGCCAGAGTGGAGAGCAGAACAGGCAGACTGACGAAGTACACTGCTGAAGGGAGCAGTGGGCGGCAGGAGAGGTCTGCATGCCAGGTGGAACCCTAGCCAGTGGCTGGGGTTCGAACGGGTGCTATAGAGCCTGCAGGCAGCCTCGCAGCCCAGCACTCAATTGCTGCGCCACTGGGGAGGCCCTCCTTTTTTTAGTTTAGTTTTTTTTTTTTTTTTTTCTATTCTTGTCCTCCATCACTCCCCCTCAACCACATCTGGCCCAAAATCTTTTGGGGAGTTGAAGGGAGGAGGTCTTTTTCTTAGCTGCTTCCTGCTGGAGTGGGACGTAGAGCTGGCCCTACTTACAAGGACCTGGGATATGGTCTCCCTAACACTAGTCCCTGAGTTACCCATTGTTGTTTTTAGAAGGAGGAAGGGGTGGGGCATCAGCAGAATAAACCATTTCTTTTCCATGCCATGACATGCAGGTCAGAAGGCAGAAGAAGGAAGGGAGTTTTAGGCTCTTGCCTTTAAAAAAAAAAAATTATATATGCATACAAGAACTAGGGTACAGGTCAGAGGTGTGGGGGGGGTGAGAATTTGGCAGGATTTGGACTGCAGTGGTGGTCCTTATGTTACAGGGCAGGGAGAGGTGCACCCCAGACCCCCCAAAACCTGCCTGCTCTAAATGGGTTCTGCCATCAGCCGCATCAACACAAAACTTATGAGATTTTAATGGGAAGGAACTTTAATACAATTAGGAAACAATACAGGAAAGGCAAAGAATATAGTTTCTAAATCAAGCACCCAAAGTTACCCGTCCCCTTGTGGGTAAAAGTCCACCCAAATGAGATTGGCTCAGAGCAAGGCCTGAAAGCCTGCCACAAGTCTAAAGCACCTTCCAGTGGGGACCCACAGAAAAGGATCAGAAACCACCAGACAAGTCTGGAAGGAAAAGAGCAAAATCAAAATCAAGACAAAAACCGTCATGGTCACCTCCCTACGGGTCTCTCACCCACATCTGTGTCACCCAGTCCACGACCAAAAGGCAAGCACAGTTTCTTCATGTCTCTCCATTCCATGTGCCTCCTCCAGGTCTCCTCTGGGCTCTCCATCCTGCTTCCTTCCTTCTTCAGTCTCCTCTGCAGCTTCTCTCTCTGCTCAGCTCCACCCTCCTTTTGGGTGGGGCAGGAAACCTGGAACCTCCCCCTTTCCTGGGGACCAACCTGTTACACTTAGTTGCCAGACCCTGTGCCCAGAATGATTATGGCAGAGGAATATTGTCTCCTGGGGTGTTTGGACGAGGATGGGTTAGTTTGCCTATCAAAGACCTGCTCTAGGCCAAGCTCTGTGTTTTCTCTAAGAATTGGATGGGCCATCCTGGTGGCACAAGGAGTTAAGCACCACGCTATGAAGCAATCTGCACATCTGTAGCACGAGTTTGATACCCGGCCAGCAAGAGAGAAACCCACATGGCAAAGCAGACCTCTCCTGTCTCACCCGCTGCTCCCCTCAGCAGTGTATTTTGGTCGTCTGCCCGTTCTGTTTCCCACTCTGTCTCTGGTGGATCCTCTCACCCTGCCCCCTCATCTCTGGCCTGTACTCCAGCTCTTGTATGCATAAATAAATAATTTTTTTTAAAAAAGAATTGGGTAAGCCTCTCACAAGAGGTGACACTAAAGTAAGAATAGAAACTGCATTTTAAAGAGTGGGAAAAAGAGCTTCCAGGTGAAGGAAAAAGGTTGGTGTATGTGGAGACTTTCAACAGGAGTGAAGGATTAAACAATGAAAACAGAGTGGTGCCAGGTGATGTTGGAGTGAAAAGTAGAGTAACCAGTGTAGTGGGGTGAGAAGAGTATTGTAAAAGCCAAGTCAGAAGTGTTTCAAGAAGGAAAGAATAGTAGAGTATGTCAAATGCTGGTAAGAGGTCAAGCAAATTGAGAGAGCAAAGAAAGGTAATTGAATTTGGCAACATGAAGATCTTTGATGACCTTAACTGGAGCAGCTTCTGTGTGGAGCGAATATAAGTCAAGCCAGTTGGTTAAGAATTGAAAGGTTAATAGGAATTTACTTAAAATGAAAGTGTTATTACATAGTATAATATGCTAAACTATCCCCAAACAGAGCAGCTTTAAACATATATTATCTCAGTATTGTTGCAGAATTGGAAGTAACTTAGTGAGGTGGTTCTGGCTCAGGATTGTGCCAAGCTGTTGGCAGGAGGCCTCAGTTCCTCCCCAGATGTACCTCTCCAGAGAGCTGCTTGATATGGTAGTTATCTTTCCCCAGAGTGAATGATCTACGTAAGAGAGCACGGAGGAAACTTCAGTGCCTTTTATGACAGTCTTATGAAACGAATCACGAATCACTTCTGTCTCATTCTATTTGATAGAGGTCAGTCTCTTCCTGGCCCACCTAGCCCACCTAGCCCACTCTAAAGGAGCACTATATTTTTTTAACATATACATTTTATTTTATATTTTTTATATCATTTTTCATTTTTGCACAATGTATGCTTTTTCATCTTGGTTGTAGTCCCCATACAATTCCCACCCCCCTTATTTTGACCCTTATCCCTCCTACTCTTCTCCCTGCCCCGTAGTGTGTCTCTGGCTTAGGTTGCTTGTTGATTTTGATTTTTACTTTATTATAATTAGTCTTTTTCCTGGTCCCTTGTTTAGGTTTTCTAGATTCCTGCTATGAGTGAGACCATCCCGTATTTTTCTTTTTCTTTCAGCCTTATTTGGCTGAGCATGATCCCTTCCAGCTCCATCCATGTTGCTGCAAATTGCATGACTTTATCTTTTTTGATTGCTGAGTAATATTTCATTGTGTATGTGCACCACATCTTCTTGATCCAGTCATCTATTTTTGGGCATTTGGGTTGTTTCCATAGCTTAGCTATTATAAATAGTGCTGCTATAAACATAGGGGTGCAGGTGCCTTTTTGAATTAATGTTTCTGTGTCCTTTGGGTAAATACCTAGGAGTGGAATTGCTGGATCATATGGAAGCTCTGTTTTTAGCAGGTTGAGGAATCTCCACACAGCTTTCCATAGTGGTTGGACCAGTTTGCACTCCCACCAGCAGTGTAGGAGAATTCCTTTTTCTGTCACCAACATTTGTTGTTGCTATTTTTTTTTAATATGTGCCATTCTCACTGGTGTGAGATGGTATCTCATTGTACTGTTGATTTGCATTTCCCTGATTACAAGTGATGCTGAACATTTTTTCATACACCTGTTGGCCATTTGCATTTCCTCTTTGGAGAAGTTCCTTTTTAGCTCTTCTCCCCATTTTTTGACTGGATTATTTACTTTGTTTTTGTTGAGACTCCTCAGCTCTTTGTAGATGTTTGTGATCAGTCCTTTATCATTAGTGTTGTGTGTGAAAATTTTCTCCTAGTCAGTGGGGTGTCTGTTTGTTTTGGTTACTGTCTCTTTTGCTGTACAGAAGCTCTTTAATTTGATGTAGTCCCAGCTGTTTATCTTTGCCTTCGCTATCACTGCTTTGGGTGATAAGTCTCTTTTTTTTTTGGGGGGGGGGGTAATGAGTCTTTAAAGATGTTACCAAGGTGTCAAAACTGCATGGTATTGGAACAAGAACAGACACACAGATCAATGAAACCACATAGAAAACACAGAAATAAACCCACAGATTTACGGTCAACTAATCTTTGACAAAGGAGCAAAGAATATGCAATGGAACAAAGAAAGTTTGTCCTATAAATGGTACAGGGAAAACTGGGTCGCTACAAAAAAAAGAATGAAGCTTGACCACTACCTCACACCATGCACAAAAACCAACTCAAAATGGATTAAAGAACTAGACGGAAGACCCGAAATGATAAAATATATAGACAGAAATAAAGGAGCAGTGTATTAGGCTCACCTTTAGAGTAAGTCCAAAATTTTGTGGACATATTGTAAACCACCACAGTGGGATTCAGAGAGATGGTGCTATGGTTTGAGAAACGTGGACTCAAGGGAGTGTTGTTTTTAAAATGGGAGATGCAATTAGCCTGTCTTTGTACTGATGAAAAGCAAGCAGGATAGAAAGAGTTTGATAACTCAGAAGAGAGCAGGGGTAACAAAAAAAGTGAAATCCTAGGAACAATTAGAAGGATTAGACTTTTAGAGCAAAAGGACACTTTTTCTAACAGCAAGGTTAGACAATGGATGCATCTATAGTAGGTGATGATTTGGTGGGGAAATATGAGAGAGAGCCTGTCTGATTGCTTGTCTTCTCAATGAATTATTAGGCAAGACCTCTAATGAAAGTGTGGGTACATAAGGGACTATAGGAAGTTTGAGGGGAAGGAGCAGTTGTAAAATTATTAACTCTAGTGGAAAAGTGAATCAGGCAAAGAAACTGAGAATTGTCAAGTATTTTGACTACCAAATCTGAACTTTGACATTAATAGAAATATAAGCCATTTAGCTGTTTTGTGATTTTCCAAAGCAACATATGGCTGCTCAGGTGCAGGTATGATGAAAAGAAATGGTTTGAGATTTGCCATTTAAAACAATAAAAGAAAAGTACAAAGGAGTTGTGAGTATACAATCAAGGAAGTGATTAAATATGGAGGGAGGATTGGACAAGGAAAGTGGTTATGCAGATGGGACTGTTGGAAGGTGAGAAAGTTCTGGGACAGGGACTGTCAATGGATTTGAAGCTAGAATAGTTAGAGAAATTTTTAAAATCTGACTCTACTGACCAAATGACTTGGCAATGCAGGAGATGGTTGTGGGCTGTCTGAGGCTTGAAATAAAGGTTTCAAAGGTAAGGATGTTTCTGATACAGAATTATGACCATGGGAATAGATGTCTGAGGCAGAGTGGAGGAAAGGAGTATTGTGAATGCATTGGTCTAAGCATTAAGAAGTTGGGTGCTGAGGGGACTTAGCCAAGTAGAATTTTAAGACATTGGTAAAGAAAGTGGATAGAGGCTTTTAGTTTTATTAGGTCATTTAACTAAATCTCTACAAAATGAGTATTATTTTAGATTTATAAATTAAAGTAGAAATCTGTGGAAAAGAATAAGGAACATTTTCCTAATCTAATAGTCAATGATTTCTGTGGGGGTGGGAATAGAGAATATAAAGGTGAGCAGAGAAGGTCATGACAGAGAGTTTTTTCAGCAAAGTACTGCTTGCCATAATTAACAGTAGAAATGTCGGAAGAAAAAAAAAAGTTTTGCCATTCCAATACACTAATAATTCATTTAAGAATCATTAATGGATACTTAAATGATATAGATGGAAGGTCTTAGGAAACATTCATATGCCATATAAAAAGAATATGAACTGGGCCTCTTTGTGGCGCAAGAGGTTAGGTCGCAGCGCTGTGAGGTTATCCACAGCCACTTCCTCATGAGTTCGATCCCCAGCCAGGGAGGTGACCCGCATGGCATAGCAGACCTTTCATGTCTCACCCATTGCTCCCCTCAGCAGTGTATTTCAGTGCATCTGCCTGTTCTGCTTCCCACTCTGTCTCTGGTGAATCCTCTCACCCCCTGTAACTCTGGCCTGCACCCCAGCTCTTATATGCATAAATAATCTTTAAAAAAATTAAAAAAAGAAAACGAAAATGAAGGTTAGCCCTGAAAAATTAACTTAATCCTGTTGATTGGGTGATCACCATCTTAACTCAGTAATTCAAATTTAGCATCAACTGATGGAACAACTGGTTCTTACATTCAGATTCAATGCAGTAATGAAGTACATGTCACTTATTAAGTATTGTCAAAATTGTTTGACTTGAATCTAATCAAGCCTCTAGTAACCTCCACTTTACAGGAAATATAATTGGCACTCAATTAAGTTAAGGACTCCAGGAAGAAACAATCAAATAAATTCATAATGTAGGTCACCCCAGAAGACATGTTCCCTGCACTGAACAATAAATTACATAGCAACTATTTCAGATTAAAAGGGAATTAAGAGACATAATGAGCAAATGTGATGGTATCCTCTGAACTGGGGAGGGAGACAATTAAAGTTGTTTGGAGACAACTGAGAAGATTTCAATTTGGATATAAGATGACATGGTACGTCATTAATCCTTTTAGGTTTTCTGATAACATTGTGATTGTTTAGAATGCCCTTATATTTAGGAGATGTAAGCTTAAGTATGCAGAGGCAGTGTTTCTTGATATCTCCAACTGGCTTTCAAATGACTCAGAAAAACAAAATATCTCTACATGGAAAGATAAATGAAATGTGGCAAAATGGTAAGTAGTGATTGGAGAACATAGGTGAAGGTTATACATGCAGTCATTAAACTGCTCCTTTAACTTTTATCTAGGTTTAAACTTTTTAAAAGTTGTAGGGGAGGAAAAAATAGGTTTCTTCAAATTATTCTCTGATCACTTTTCTTTGTTGAGTTCTTTCTAATCACTCTACTTCCACTGTCTGCCCACCATCTCTCTGCCCATCCATCCATCCATCCATGCATCCATCCATCCATCCATCCATCCATCCATTTTCTCATTTGTTGTACCTCCCACTAGAATATAGGCATTGAGTCTGCTTCACTATTGTATCCTTTTGTCTCATGCAGAGCTGGCTACAAAAAAAGCAGTTGATATATTTTTTAAAAAATTAAACTGAAGGTCATTCTTTAATTGTAAAAATTAGATTGGCTTCTTTTTTTTTCTCTCTGTCTTCTGCTTTATGGAATAAGAATATTGAAAATCAAGAGCAGAAAGCTAAGAGAGAGTTACTGAGATTCTGCCATCCCTCCTTTCACACCCAGAAATACTTTTGTTGAATAATGCAAAGTACAATAGCCAAAGAAAAGTAGACATGGGTGATATAGTGGCAGGTGCTGTTCTTTCCTCATGCTTGCCAAATAGACATTCACCAGCCAAAGTAAGCTGTGACTCCAAGTCTAGGAAAAGGGATCAGCCTTAGATTAGTTGTCATTAATATTTAATCCATACAAAAAATGAGGAAAACAATTTTGTATTATATCTTATATTTAATTTTCCTTGCTCCCTATATTAGGTAGTCATGTTCACATTTAACTGTTGTAATGAGCTAAGGTTTTATTTTTAAAAAAGGATGATTATTGCCACTGAATATGGTCTTAAACAGCTTTTTAAAAAATTATTCTTATTGATGTAATGTTGGTTTACAGCACTACAAGCACAGGCTCACACTGCCTCTGATTTATGTTACCCCATCACATCCACCACCAAGAACCCATAATCCCCACCCAAGTCCACTGGCCTCACTCTCCCCTTTGGTATCCATCCCCCGACCCCAATCCCTTTCTGGTACCTTAACTTTACAATCATATTTCTAGAGTTTGTTTTGGTTTACTTTTGTCTATTCACACATACATACACATATACCTATGAGGCCCTTATCCACCTAATGTGGCATATCCCAATTGCATTTTCAGTCTTTGTGAATACCTGACCTTTTAAAATAACCATCCAAACTGCTAAACTCAGTATATGATCATGGTAAGATCACCATAAATAAATGTATAGTATACATAGGATTAGTTAAAATCAAATCCCTCATGGTCTGGGGAGGCCAACAAACAGGGCTAATTTTATAACTCTTTCTAAGATAAATATTATACATGCTTATTAATTATATTTCTGTCCAAATAAAATTTCTAATAATCAGAAAACAAGTCTATTTTAATATCTACTATATTCTGGTAATTTTTATGAATGTAGTTTTTGACATATTCACTGTTGTAATTTAAAATCTGAAATATATGCTTTCTAGTTCTAGTTCCCAGTGAACAATATTTAATATTGCTTTATTTGTCTAGGACTTAACATTTTTCTCATTTATAAAGGAACCAGCAAAATAACAGTAATTATTTTAGCAAGAAATAGACCCAATATATATCAGTAACAGTCTATTACAGATGTAAATAAAAACATAGGCCAAATCAACAGAGGCCATGTTTAAAAATATTTCTGCAACTTGTATTTAAAAGCCATTAAAACATTTATCTAAAAACAAAATTGAAACTGATATCTTAAAAACAAGCCAACAAAAAGAAACTCTACATTAGGACAAATATAAAAGACTAAATAACAAGATTCTGATTCATGCCATGGCAGTAGTAGCTCCATTTACTAGGTAGGGGTACAGTCTCTGGCCTCAGACACAGAGTGAGAGTCCCTTTATTAGTTGTGTGAACATCTGTGAAATGTTAACAGTGATATAATATCAATACCTACTCCCTCAAGGCTGTAATTAGGATTAAATGAGATCATGAATGTACTATTTTTAGTGCATTGTCTGGCCCATTGTGCATAACTGACAAATATTTTGATAATAAACATGGGGGAAGTATGAGAAGTAAATTAAAGTATTTTGATATGTTACAATGAAATAAAACACATGAAAGTCTCTCTCCAGGGCCTTAGAAAATTTTATAAAGGTGTAGGGAGTGGCAAGGATTGTCCCTATGAGACAAACACCCTGGCTTGATCCTAGCATTGCTTCCATAAACATGTGGCCCTGGACAGCTGACTCCATCTCTCCTGGTTTCAGTTCACAGTTGTGTTCAATAAGGAGATGTCAAGACCATCCAACTCTAACCTTTTATAATCTCTTTGTATCCAAGGTGGGCTCCCATTAAGACAGCGAGCTGACAGGATACACCATGCTAATAGAGAACTCACATTGCCAGCTGACATATTTAGTTGGTTATTATTTTTTTCAAGGAAAGCGCCCTTTTATATTCAGATTTCAATGAGAGAAATTAACATTGCCCTGCCTTGCAGAACCCAAAGACATCCCACAAGGAAGTGGTCACTTTTCCATTTTCCCTGAAAACATACCTTGAGAAATAAACAGACAAAATTTGGATTCTAATTAAATCTTTAATATAACTCCAAGTCTTTCATAGTAAACAAGAATCTGAGTATAACATATCAAAACATGTTATATGTGTCAGTAGTTCTGAGCATTCACAGTGGTCACACTGTTGGAGCTGAGGTCACTCACATTTTAAGGAAATACAACCTACTCTGTTTCAGTGGAGCTCATGTGGCATGTGGTAGGCAGAGGGGAGACTTATTTGTGCCAAGTGTATTTACTCTATGGAAAGCAGCTTTTGTCTCTCCCTTTTGCTTAGCATTAATAAAAATAATTTTCCTTTTATGATAAAAGTGCTACAAGAATTGAAGGGGACTTTCCTTACTGAAATAAAATTAACTATACATGCCATATATTTCTAGGTCAACTTTGTTGGTTAAACTCCCTCTGAATTAGTAATTCATAGAAAATTAATTGTTAAGAGTAGTCACCACATTTGCATACCAGAAGTATAATTCAGAGTTCACAGTACAGGGCTCTGTGGTATAAAGTGCCTATGAGCAGTTTCCTATTAAATACTGAGGCCACAGAGCTTCCCTGGAGAACAGATCCGTTGTTGACATAAACTGTAGTCACTGTAGGCTTCTCAGATAGAATATTCTGGATGCGGAGAACCTATTCAGAAGATACAAAAGGTTAATATGGAACCACCATACATCACGTCACTAAATGGCCAATAATCCCTGTCTTCCACAATGCCACAATGATTAAGAGAACATGCTGCTGAAAATACCAGTTACCAATCTTCATAATGTTTAAATTAATGTGCTTTCTTCAATCTTCAAAGAAACTACTTTCTTAAACCATCTAGTTACTGCAAGCCAACACAGGATTTAGTATTATTATAGTAATTGAACATTAATAGAAATACTTCCACACAAATGTGCCTACTTGCACACTATGTTAGCATGAGTAAGTCATGTCATGTGGTGAGCTGACAAAAAGCCAGGTATTTTAAAAAATTGCCAGTATACCACACAAGGAGGGCACGTGTCTTTATAAAATGCCTTTTGTCTAGTTTGCACCATAATTTAATACATCAAAGGATTACCTTTCTATAAGTATTTGAACAATGTCAAATTCTGCCAATTATTGACTTAGAGCTATACAAAACCGCTACATAAGTTTGTTGTGTTATTGGTTAAAAGGACTAAGGAAACCATCCCTAGGACAGTTCTCCATATTTTTAGTTCAAAAGGACTTGAATAATTAAGGTTGAAAGACTAAAAATATAAAAACCTCTGATGAGGGAGGATTGTTCGGGTCATAAATGAAGAGCTTCTGGCCATTAGGATGACAGCCTACCAAGATGTCCCCCGAGGAAAGATCAATAGATAAATTATCCACCAGTGTATCCAACTTGAGTACCTTCCAAATGAAAAAATGTCAATACTAAATGACATGAGAAACTTGATTAAAAAATTTAGACCAAACCTTTCCTGCCTCTATACATACATCTCCCTGCTTCCACTCCTTTCACACCAGTTTTGCTTAAAATCAATTTAATAAACTGGTTTAAAGCCACTTTTAATCTTCCCTAAAATTAAGGAAGTTAGGGTGATAATCATTCTCTCCAAAAAATGAATTCCTTTTCCCTTAAAAGATGCACAATGATCAGTTAGCTCAAGGAACTCATTCAAAGCAAAATAGGAAATTCTTAATCAATCTAAAATATGTGTTGTCAAGCAGGAAGAAAATAATAATGGTGTGGAACCCAATTTCTACCTTCATTTATTATTGAAAGAGCTGACAACGTGCATAAATCTTCATTTCAGAATTCATCTAATAGTCTTTTCAATTGTGAAAATTCTTATTGGAATTCATCGGGTGCCATCAGTACTTCATGGAATGGGCTCTAAATCTGATGCAAATATCACTCCCATCCACTATCGCATGTCATCATAGACTCGTGACTGCAGGGAATAGGAGACTTCGCCAGTTATAGAGAGGTAATATTTAAAAACGCAAACAGCAACACTGGCATCCACCACGTTCTGTTCTAAATAAGTAATTGTTATAATACTGTAGAATTACATAATTTCAATTATAATAAATTAATATCTATTTTACATATATGCAAATAAATATTTTACCTTCAGTTGAGTTAAATTCATACTAGGGTGTTTTTCCAAAACGTGAATTTCATGAGCGAGTATATCAGCAACATAGATGTACCTTTGCAGAAAGGACATACTGGTTAGAAATTCATGCCAATACAAAGCTTCATTAACACAGTATGGAAGAATAAGTCTTAATAACCTGCCAAGAAGTTAATCAATGATGGGCCCACAAGGAAAGCTTGAGAAAGGTCAATTTTTATTTAAAAAGTAAGCTTTCAAAATCAATTTAGTGTTGCTACAAGAATCACAGAATTGTGATTTTTTTGAAAGGTTAGTAAGGAAAAATAACATAGGACAAAAATTTGAATATAAAGTCTGTGGTATCTACCAATAAAAAGATAATAAAACAAAAGTGTGGCTTCATAAAAATTTCACAATATAATTGTGCCTTCATTTAAATTTCATAATATAATTTGATATTTCTAGGCATCATATACATGTATAAATATAGAATATTCAAAAATATTGAATATTAAAATACTCAATAAAATTTATTAACAATAAAATATTAACATGTCAAGAATTTTAAGAGATAAGTATTCAGAACAATCTGTCTACAGCCTAAAGGGGGTAAATTAATGGACTACTTAGGGTAATTTTACACATTGAATTGACTATTCCATAGCAACTGCCCTGTTGAGCAACCACCATATGTAAATCCATGAACTCAGTATTAGGCATTTAAAAACATGAAGAAGACACAGCCTATCTCTGAAAAGCTTATAGTGTACTTGATTTGTACACACCTAAGACATCATGATTATTACCAAAAGAAGTATTTTCTGTCTAGAAACCGAAGAAACATCTAACTCCTGCGAACACAGAAGGGCAATAAAGGGGTATCTGCAGTGGATAGAGAAATAGAGGCTAGAGTTGAGGACGAAAGAACAAAGACTTTTCAGGGAGAACGAAACATACGAGCAAAGGCAGAGGAACAAGAATGAGAGAGGCAAAGATATAAAACAATAAACTGTATATCTAAAACATGGCAACAGGGGCCTCCCCGGTGGCGCAGCAGTTGAGCGCTGGGTTGCGAAGCTGCCCGCAGCCTCTGCAGCACCAGTTCGATCCCCGGCTGCTCCTAGGCCACAGGAGGAGGGTCCCACATGGCGTGCAGACTTCCCCTGCCAGCCGCTGCTCCCTTCAGCAGTATACTTTGGTCCTTCTGCCTGCTCTGCTCCCTGCTCTGATTCTGGTGAATTCTCTTACCCTCCCGCGATTCTGACTGTGCCCAGTGCTTGTATAAATAAATAAATAAATGTCTTTATAAATAAATAAATAAATAAATAAATAAAGCATGGCAACAGTACAAAAAGGAGGTTAGACTAGTCATTAGTCTGCCTTGATGAGCAATTGACTTCCACTGAAGTTTTAGATTTACCAAGTGGCAAAGTAACAAATAGTTAAACTAATAATGAGCACTTGCTTTGCACCTGGCAGTTCTAAGCACGAGTCAGAAATGAAAACAGAACTCCCTGTTATAGCAACCCTTAACGTAAAGTGAAATAAAGTAAAATAGCAGTGCAAAACCTGAATGTGAACTGAAAATGAGTTGTAAGAAAGTCTAATATTTTGGGCCTCCCCTGGTGGCGCAGGCGGTTGAGCGCCACGATGTGAAGCTGTCCGCAGCCTCTGCAGCACCAGTTTGATCCCAGCCAGCCGGCAAGGGTCCCACATGGTGGGGCAAAGCTCTCCTGTCTCGCCTGCTGCTCCCCTCAGCAGTGTATTTCATCAATCTGCCTGTTCTGTTCCCCGCTCTGTCTCTAGTGAATCCTTTCACCCTCCAGCGCATTTAGCCTGTACCCCGGTTCTTGTATAAACAAACAAACAAACAAACAAATAAATAAATAAGAATGTCTAATATTTTGAGAGGATGAGAACCTCAACAAGGAAGGGAGCAATGGAAAGAGGATGAGAGTGGGGAAGGAGGCGCAGGTAGAATCAACATAACTTGCTCACTGGGTGGAGGGAATGCGAGAAGCCAAAGTTGAATCCCCTTTTATTATTATGTATTTTTAACTTAGATGGTTGAAAAGTTTGACTCTTGTAATACAAAGACTAAAGTTGGGGAGAAAAACAGATTTGGCAGGAAAGGTTGGGTTGAGTCAGTTATTTACAAATGAAATGATGCCACATTTCTTTTCTGTAATCAACAAGAAAAAAAAGAAATTATATCAAGAAAATAAAGACACTTCTCAGTCAAGAAATGCCAAATTTATTTCATGTTATGTTTGTTCTTGTTTAAAATTATCAGTGCGCTAAGGTATGGAGGGAATGGGTATGGTTGGACATATAAAAACACGTTGTTTTGGACAGCAATCTGGTAATATCTATGAAAGTTAACATGTAAAGGGATCATTCTTTGAGTAGGCTGGCTTTGAGGAGTATGTTCCATGGAAACACCTTAAGGAATGTGCAAAGAGGAAGGGACCACATCTGGCCAGTGCCAGGCTGGCATTTGAAACCAGGTCTGTGAAGCTCCCAGAACTAAAGATTTAACCATTATGTTGTAATGCTCCCTCTGTTGTTCTTTAAAAGAAATACTTGGATAAGTTTTAGTGGTCAATAAGAAATACAAAACGGTTTTTCTACAGAAAAATACTCTACATATTTGTCAACAGAGAATTGATTAGTTCAGGGTCATCCTGATACTGGAATGATGTAATAATATGCAGCCAATAAAACAATGATGTATTTAAGGGAAACACCTGTCTGAGGTAGATCCAATTCCATTTTATAAAATTAGATTCTAATTATAAAATTAGATTCTAAACTGATAAACAACAAAATTTAGATATTATATGTAAATATATTTACATATATCAACAGATATATAGTACATTATAATAAGTAAATATTACATATTGAATGGTATGTTGATAAATGTAATATGCAATATATATCATGTCAGGTATGTGTTGTGTATATATCCACATATATATAGTCATATATATATGTGGATATATTTTTTGATATTTGTAATATTACAAATATCAAAAAAAAATCAAGTAAGCTATTTGCACATCCAGGAAAAAAAAGCAAAGTGAGGAATTTGACTCAGCACCACTACTTAGGAGAAATGAAGATATTTCTAGAAGATGTCATACTTTTTATCAGGTGAAATATTGATCCCATTTGCTGAATCAAATCCTTCTGCTACCACTTTAACTTCATTTGGACTGTAGTAAACAACATTTGTCCAATGTAAGTTCAAGTATGTTTCCAAATACTTTAAGAAAGGATCAGAGAAATAGTGGTCATTGGTGGCATAGAAATGTGTCGGTCCAACAGCTACGATATCATTCACACTGAAAAAGAAAAATAACAGGTGAGAGGAAATAAAAGCCAGTTGGTCTCCATACTAGAGATTGAAACCTGAAGGTTTACACTATATGCACTTTAAATATTTTTGGAGGTTTCCCAGGAAAATGCTCAGCTAAAATCACTTGGCTATCGTCATATGCAATCTACTTATAATACCATTTGTCAGAGTACAAATTTTTATGGGACTGTGTAATTTGAAGACAGGTCATTTAGCAATTAAGCCAGAATTATTTTAAAAGAAGCCAACAGGGTATGCTTTTTGACAGCAAGGAATGTAAGATTTAACAATATGTAAGGACAAAGCTGTCCATAGGGTAAAGCTGGAAAGAGCATTATTGGCCGGTTAGCTGGTTGGGCCATCAGTAACATTTCCTTTGCTTCCATTTATTCAGTGCTGGATTTTCCTGAATTCCTTTCCTTGTTATTAGTCATCCTAATGTTGACTGTTCAATTTCTACCTGACTCACAGAGTCGACCTGTCAAGAATGAACAGGTACTCAATAAACACTTGCGGAGAGATGGATGATGAAATTGCTGTAGTATAGTGCTTCAGGTGAGAGATTTATATGCTAAAAACAATTACATTTTTAAAACCAGTTAGGCCAAGGGTGTTATTAAATTTAAATTATCCTATGCAAAAATTTCTGAAAGAGCCACTTTTTCCTGTGTTAAATGAGAAACAGGCTATAGAGAAGATGGACCCCCTCTTTTTTAAAAGCCCCATAATGCAGAGGCTGACTGGACAGTATTTATGCTTCTATTATGAAGTGCATTTTTAAAAGAATGGTTGGAAGTTGCATGCTTAATCCCCAGATAGGGAAGTATAAATTAAAAGTATTCATCAAATTCAACTTAAACAGTAAGCTAATACAAGCCGAGCAGGTTACACATGATGATCCTCTTTTAGCCACATTATCAACCACCTGTCAACTGACTATATATGATCTTAAAGTTGTAGTGCCCCACTTGCAATCTGAATTTATCCAATTCTGTAGCTCCTAATATTAGCCCACCGCTACCACTAACCTGTGAAAGCTCTATGTATTAAGTCCCACACAAAGCATACAAACTCCATCTAGATTTTCTTCTTTGTCAGGACAGGTAGTATTTGGGTGATGAGTCATCTGAGATGCAGGGTGACAAGGGAAAAAATAGTGAGGCTCTCTTCTATTCCCAAGATGATCCTGAAGACTATCTACCCTTTAGGCCAGCATATTTTACCATCTCTCAAGAGAATATCCACAGAACACAGATTATTATAATGAGTGACACTATTTCCCTGCTCTACAAGTTCTTTCTCTCTCTCTCTCCCTCTCTCTCTCTCTCTCTGCCTTCACCTCCTATTACTTTCTTCTCCACTCATGTTATTTTCACCATATTGGCTTCCTTAATGTTCTGCAAGCAAATGGAGCACATGCTTAACTCAGGAATGGTATATACAATGTTTCCTCTTCTACGTGTGAATGAGTGTGTGTGTGTGTGTGTGTGTGTATTTTTGTTCTTCTAAGAGATAAGGGGAATACCATGGGGAATACTTAAATATGCCAGAGAGAATTAGAGAATCAACAAATAGAGTAAGTACCTTGGAAGAAGTTCATGTTTGATTGTTTTCAGATGCAAAAGAGAATTTTCTTCTTCATCAAATTTAAAAATTTCCACTGTATTCTTGAATTCTGGGTGGTTTACAACAAAGAGATAAACTGTGTCATCTAAAAAATTGAAAGAACAGAGTTAATTTACAAGATGTAACCATAGGACCTCTGGGCAGACACTGACATTTAAATACCACGGGCAAGGAAAGGTTGAATGTATAACCTGTTAGACGACCTAACAGATCATTCTTCTTCTCGTCTTTCGCATCACTGTCTGCTGTTATTTCTGATCACTGGTCCCCTGACCTTTAGGAAAGAGTGTTTTTCCACTCCATATACAGAATTCATGAATAATTTGTTTACAGTTTAATTCTGAAATATGGCTCTTTTTCAATGTAATTATCATAGATATATGAAAAGGTTATGAAATCTAAACATTCTTTCAGGTGTGAACTGCTAGAGATTTTTAAATGTGCCATAATGCACGGCTAGATGAAGAATCAAATTTTCAATTTATTTGCATGACAAATACAGAAATAATTCATGAGTTAATTGTACTTTTCTTACTATAAATATGATCCAAATCTCTTTTCCACAGCCATTTGCAAACCATTATAAGTTTTTTAATATTGGTTGCTTCTTAGTTCTTACCGCTGTCTATGAAAGTGCTGATGCCATGTGGATTAAATGAAGCCAAATTAAACCCACGGCTGATTCTTAATTCAAGTGCCCTTGGGTTTTCTTCTTTTAGATCCATCATTAGTATTCCTCCAGGCTTATCTGGTGCAAAGCTGTGAAGTCCTGGACATTTTAGACCCTTTTTAAAACAAAGAAAAAGTTAAATACATGAGGTTAAGTGTTATTATGGACTAAAGTGGGAACTATAAATAAATTATGATAGAGGTGGTAGCATAAATCTACAAACACTGAAAAAACAGAGGAATCAATACAAAAATTAATCATTGGAAGCTGGGAAGCTAAAAGATTAACAATAACTGATTTTTTGAGTTGAGGCAGAAGACCAGGGCTTTAGTCTGTTCCAAGGATAACCAGAAAGCTGGTAGATTAGGATTTAGCAGCAGAGTTGAGGGTGGGGATAAGTGGAAGTCTAGATACTGACTGTTCACACCCAAGTCTGCACTTGCACTTGCTTCTACAAAGCCAGGTGTCTCGGTGAATGCAATCCAGTCAAGACACACCTTCTTTCTCATACCCTATATCCAATCCACCAGCAAATCCCTGACTTTTTTTTAAAGATTGATTTATTTTATGCATACAAGAACTGGGGTACAGGCCAGAGGTGTTTGGGGTGAGAGGATTCACCAGAGACAGAGTGGGGAAACAGAACAGGCAGATGTACTGAAATACACTGCTGAGGGGAGCCTGCTGTGCCATGTGGCCCTGCTGCTTCCTGGCTGGGGTTCGAACTCATGCTGTAGTGGTTGGGGACAACTTCACAGGTTGCGTCTTAACCCCTTGCACCACCAGGGAGGCCCAGCAAATCCCTGATTTTATTTGAAAAATACAACTCTTCATAAAGATGTGAACATTTTTCAACACTTCCTCCATTATGACTGTGGCCTTCCTATTCCTGTCCTTAAAGCCCGGCAGAAGTCTAACCTCACATTAGCATCCAAATTATGTGAGATTATGTCACACCTCTGAGAAAAAGTCTCATCTAATTCAGATTAAAAATGGAAATTCTTACTCCAGCCTAAAAGCTCTCTATTGACCTATCCTCACCTCCTTTACCCTCCTAACCCCAACTCCCCATCTCTGCCTTCATCCCCTTAACTCTGATCATCTAGTCTTTTCTCTTTTAAATCTCTCGAAATCGTATTGTATTCAAATTTACTAATATTGGAAAAAAATTCTTCTCCACTCTCGTTGTTTTGGCCATACTGGCTTCCTTAATGTTCTGCAAGCAAACCAAGCACATGCTTAGCTATGTACATTGTTCCCTCTGCTTAGGAACACTCTCTCCCAGAGGCTCCTTCCTTCGCTTTCTTTATACCTATGCCAAATGTCACTTACTGTCATTTCACATATATACATTTTACACACATATAAATAGCTGTATGATTCCAGCCTCACACAGTTGCCACTCTCCTTAATTTAATCTTTATTAAAGTGCAGTTACCATTTATACATATTCATGCTCTCCCCACTGAAACAGGACTTTCTCTCACTTGCTCACTGTTAGATCCCTGAGCCTGGATTAGTGCCTGGCATGTCATTTGTCCTTGTCCCACTGCCCTGAAGCCTGTTTACATATTGGCTTATTTGGGAAGGCATACCTGTTCTTGTGCCAATATGATACTTGTTATACTTACATTACTGTGGCTTTATTTACTTATATTAATATAGTATTAATGCAATCTGTATGTATGGAAATCTATATGGCAAGCCCCCATATCCCACACTTCATTGCCTTACCTTTACAAAATGGTCTTAAATATTTCTGTTCACTTATTTTTCTGCATAAGTTTTGAAAATTAAGCTGATGTTCTGAATAGAACCCTATGCCTTTTGTTAATATTATTTTTACATTTTCTATTTGCATTGTCCTCGTGCACGGGAAAGTCATGAAGTTTTATAGGTTCATTTTGAATCCAGTCATTGCACTGAGCACTTTTATTAGGTCTAATGGTCTGTTAGTTGGATCTGTTGCATTGTTTACAAAAAAAGTAGTCACACTGTTCAAAAATAATGGCAGTTTTTTCTCTCCTTTATACCTCATATTTCCCTTTCCTGTTTTGTTTTTTTTTTTTTTTGGATATTAAGAACTCTAGTAGATTACTGACAGTTACAGTGTTGTTGGGTAATTTCTTCCTCTAAACATTAATGGGTAGGCAGCTAATGTTTCCCCACTGAGATGATGTTTGCTGTAGGTTTCTGGGAAGTTTCCTTCTATTTCTACTTTTCTTGGCGATTTGACTCAAGAATGAGTGTTGAATTTTAATTAGTCCTTTTCAGCCCTTACTCTGATTATATAGTCTTTTCTCTTAAATCTCTCAAAATTGTATTTTATTCAAATTTACTAATATGGAAAAAAAAAGTTTCACTTTATGTACTCCTGGACATAGTAGAAAGACTCTCCAGTTAAAAAAAAAAAAACTATTTAAAATTGCATAACTTCAAGACTGGCAGGCCTAATAAGTAGAATAAACTGGAATTATGCTGTTTCTACATGCTACATGCCACTTTAGCATCAATAATCTCTCTTGTTTATCAATGTCCCATAAACAATAGCATGATTTCAATGTAAATGAAGCTTTACCAGTGATAGAATATTTAATAAATTTTTTTTTTCTGGGTTGGATTTTTATTATTTAACATTTTTCATGGCAA
Organism: Talpa occidentalis; assembly: GCF_014898055.3. NCBI lineage: Eukaryota > Metazoa > Chordata > Mammalia > Eulipotyphla > Talpidae > Talpa > Talpa occidentalis. The sequence goes on from NW_026555331.1 coordinate 86,015,238, forward strand.
TTATTAAACAATGTATAAAAACAAATGCCCTGGAGCCTCCCCTGGTGGCACAGTGGTTGAGCGCTGGGCTGCGAGGCTGCCCGCAGCCTCTGCAGTGCGGGTTCCGGTTCCCGGTTCATTCCCCGGCTGCCGGCAAGGGTCCCACAAAAAAAAAAATAAATAAATAAATAAAAAATAAAAACAAATGCCCTGGGGAACAATGGGTGAAGGCTGGAGGTGCAGGGGTGAAAATACTCACCGAAGGACAGAACAGGCAGATTTATTAAAATATACTGCTAAGAAACAACATGCGAGACAGGGGAAGTCTGCTGCAATTTATAGTTATTTCAATACTCCCTGTCATTTCAATCTGTTTTTCATCCTTCTTCTTCTAAATCTTATTTCATTTTTATCTGAAAGTACACCTACCTAAATTTTACCATCTTCACTATTTTTACGTGTGCAGTTCAGTAGTGAAAGTATGTTCTCACTGTTAGGTAAGTCTTTTTTAAAATTCTCTGTCCTTCAGTTCCTCATTAAGTGTGATGTTAGTTTGGAGGTAACCCTCAAACTCAGAACTGTGGAACAGGATGGTTTACCTGGGATAATATGCTAGGGAAAAGAACAAAGAACTGCCTCCACGGATGAGTTACTCATTTATAAAGCCTGGAAAACAGTAGAGACAATGCCAAGTAAATTAAAAGTGGCAGTAGATTAGGAATGTTTCTAAATTTGCATCAAAACCACAAAAGGCATATAATCAAGGAAGATTAATAAAAATAAAGCAGAAGAAAACCTGTTGACGTGGCTATCAGATCACTGTGATTGTGCTAAGACCCTCAACTACAAAGGCTGTAGATTTATGCAGTAGGAGAGGTCACTCCTCCTAATTCGGATTTATTCTATAGGAAGAAACATCTTGAAATAGGTGAGTTCTGGATCACATGAATCTCTGAGGACACCTCCTTTAGGGGGGAAAAAAAAGCAACTGCCTTTTACTTTACTTAGGATTCTTACATTGCTAGATCTGAATAACTGACTCATAGTCCTAGTGTATTTTTCCTAAGCCTACAAGACTTACTTGCAAGCTGGCTCTTCTAAACAAATCCAGAGTCCCACTAGAAATATCATTTTACTTATTCTGTGTAGGAAATTAAATAAAACTTTTCTTTAAAACTGTATTCTTAAAATTTACTACAAATGCAGTGTTTCTGCTAAGGACCATGGTACTTCTTTTTTCTCTCAGGGGTAACAACCCATTGCTCAGTTTAATTTTTATGTAAAAATCATCAGGAACCTGAGGAGTGTTTGAACCCTCATTCTCATCTAGGCCAAGTTCTCTCACTTTTTCTTACAAATCTAACAACTATTTTATTAGTGTTGCAACTTTCTTCTAAAGCATCTTCAAGTTTTTTACATCCCTCTGAAGTCTCAGAGCCTGAAAATAACAGATGATGAGAGGCAACAGAATAAATTCAAAGTTGGCCACTTCCTCAAGAAAAACTAATCCTGTGTAGTGGTTACTAAGGACCGTACCTCCACCCAAGCCATAGAAGTAGAGTGGTCAGAGTCTTCATATGCCACTAAGATAGTTTGGGAGCGGCCAGCATTTTAAAGGTCTTTCTATTATATGCCCAGAAAGGTTATTATTTTTCAGTTTATAAGAAGGCAAAAGTGAAGAATATCAATAAACTCAGTTGATGATGTTCTACTAAAGATAATCAAGTCAGGGGAAAAAAAAAGAAAAAAGCATTGGCCTTGGTCTGGGAAATTAAGCATTAGAAAGAAAGGAGGTTGCTGTATTTAAAATGTGTAATGTAATGTCACATATCCACAATAATGCCCAAAAACCTCCTTTTTAATAACCAGTCTTTAAGACAAAGATAGCATTATTTTAGTGCAATGCAGTGGGGAGATGAACAATAAATCAATTAGCAAGGACTTCTCATCTCTACATTTAGATAAGCTTGAGGAAATTCTCCAAGATCCTGTTTGACCTGCCTCTTTTTTTTCCCAGAACATTTTTTTGATAGTGAAAAAATATAAAAACAAGGCTTCTCAGGCCTCATCAAATACTCTTGTATATCTTCTACTGAGATCAGAGTGGAAGGAAATACTTACCACACTAAAGAAAGCCAAACCATTGGGAAGTATATCAATATCGTCAGATCCAGCTTCTGTAAGTTTAAGAAATAGATAAACATCATGTTCAAGTTGGGTTATTTCTTAGAGCATAACTAGGATTTTGTGTTCTCAGTATCTGTATTTTTAGGAATGGTTCCAATTCTTTTCCAAGGAACCACTCTCTCTAATAAATGTCAGTCTAATCCTCTTCCTACAGTACACTTCTGACTTTAAATGTTAGATATTTTATGTTTACTCCTATCAAAGTCAAGTAATCACCACATTTCTAACTATAATGCAGGAAAAGTTGACATCTGTACACCGTTATGATAAACATCCAGATGTCTGTACAAAAGTAATTGACATCAGGGGAATTATTACTTTCAGAATGAAGGACTCACAGTCATTTAACCATGCAAATATCCTTGTCCCCTTTCTGTGCTTTCAATCTGAAGCAAACAGACATTTCTCTCATTAATAGATAAAACACCTGGGATTCCATATTCCCTCCTTAAAAACAGTGCCTGCTTGTTTTCATAAGCAAAGAAAGCTTTCCATTTAATCTTTAAATTTAGACTTTAAATTACAGGAAAAACTAGCAAAAGAAAATTAATGAAAAATACCATGCATCTAAGCCAGTTGAAGCTTCTAACGCTTGTCTCTGAGCAGGCTACAATTACTATTGATTGTTTATTGATTGTCTGCAGTACACTCCACACAGCACAGCAAATAATTAGACATAAGACCTTCCCAGTGGTCTTACTGTGTAAATTCCGCAGACAGATAATAGACCGAAACACAAGAAGAGAGGAATAAAAATGGCTTAGATTAAGCCAAATCATGACACATTCTTTAAGTCCACAAATCCAATCTTCCCCTTGAAGGCCTCTCCAAAGGATTTCGCCAAGATTATTTCTAGGTTGTCAAAAACAAACAGCATCTATCTAGCCATTTTGGTTTTGATTCATGAGTTTGCATTTAGCCAGTTGTCGCCATGTTGCTGGCTCTCAAATAGTGGAAAAAAACAAAAGAAGATAAAAATGCCAAGAATTCACTTCATAAAGATAACCCAACTGTGTGTCAGAAACAATATATATGTCTATAATTTTAAACATGGCATTGAGGGGGATTTCTTAACCAGGGGACTGTAGATCCTTAAGGAGCAACAAATGGTTTCAAAAAGTCTATAAACCCTCCAAAATTCTATGCAATGTAAAATGTCTTCTGCATGTATAGATGAGAATTCTTCTATGCAAAGGCTTCTTGGTACCTAGTAGATTCCCCAAAATAGTCATGTGATACTCCCCCTCCCCCACAAATGGTAAGAACCACTAGGCTCTAGTCCCATGGTATTCTCAGCTAGTAGTGAGCAGGATCAGGAAGATTCTATACCCCCCAAGAATCAGGAAGATTCTTGAAAGAAAAGAACAGTGTTCTTTCTAAAAGATATTTTCATTTAAAGCACAGTGTAACTTCTTTCTGTTTGATCCTATTGCCAAATTCCAATTAAAAACTGTCTTATCTCTAGTTTTCTTTAGAATGTTTTCCAGAGCCACTCCTCCATTGTCACTTCAATAGCCATTAATACCACAGGCTTTTAACATCTCATATAACTTCTTTAGTGGGATTGTTGCAAGAGTAGTCAGAACTGGAGGAATTTTTTCACTGTAATTTTTCACTGTAATTTTTTCACTGTTACAGTAACACCACCACACATCCATTTAGTGTGTACCAAGTATCAGGCTCATTGCAAGTTCTTTACATACACTATTTCATATCATTGTCATAACCTTGAGTAGAAACATTATCTCTTACTTTATAGTTGAGAATACAGAAACTTGGACAGGTTAAGCTAGTTGCTCAAGGTTACAAATGGAGAAGCTGGGACTCAAATCTTTTTGTTCTGATTTAAAAGTACATAGAAAAATACACCTAGCATTGAATGTATTTTCTCTGTTCTAACCATCCCCTCTAAAGACACTTCACTTTGTAAATTCAATTACAGTCGTCAATTCAATATTTGTTCCCTCCCCTCCAGTTTTGGCTTCCATATTCCCTCTCACCAAGATCTCCACCAATTCATATTCTCTTCTTTAAAACCTATTTTAAAACCCCCTTTCTCTGGAAAGTCTTCTAGCTTAGCACATCTGATTTTAATCCCTTCTTATTCCTTTAGCAATTATCTGTGGCAGAGACAGCCAGCTGCTCCCTGGTGCCCATACTTCTCTCCTTCCTTTTCAACTATAGGTACATGGCAACATAGCTACAGACATTTCCTACCCTATCTTGCTGACAGATGGGGCCATTTGTCTAAATACAGGTCAATGGGATGTGAGAATACAAGATGAATGCTACTACTAGATAAAATAAAAATAATATCCATGTAATTTCTTTTCTACTCCTTTCTGCTGGGAAAAGGCAACACCTGGAGCTGTAGTTATCTTTCCCAAGATGAAAGTAAGATGTTGAAGATTGTTGTGGTGCTTCATCCGTTGAATGATCAAGAGAGGGTAGTCATCTAATCACCTTAGGATATTTGCTTATCTTTGGACTAATACATAAGAGAAAACAAATTTTTCTCTTCTCTAAGGTAACTGACCCTAACTTTACAACAGCAAATCAGCACTTGTCATGCCAATAGGGTACGTAACGTAGCCTACTACTTCCACGTTTTTGTTCACTAATCAGTTGTGTATGTTAATCACTCTGCAAGAAGACACTTTACTGGAAAGAGAACTTGTCAAAGTTACTTAATCTCTCTGAGCCTTTGGACCTTATTTATAATAAAAAGAAAGAAGACATATATGTCTATATGTCTCAAGAGAGTGCTTTTTCTGTTTTCCTTTTCATAGGTAGACTGTGAAATGCTTGATGAAAAGGGCTACAAATCTTAATGCTTTTTTAAAAATCTCCTGAGCACTAGTTTTTGTAAAAGGCCTTGCCAAGTGTATAAAACCATTATTTAATTTAAGAGAGACAATCCATTCAAAAGTTTGTTTCAGTTCATCAGGACTCTGAATGCCAGCATTTTCGAGGACATTTAGAACTGGTTTTAAACTTTTAAGCCTCAAATAGAGTTAATTACTCTTGTCATTACAATTTTTATTATGTAGATGTGGATATTATGCCAAATCTTGAGTATGTAAAAGCTTAGTTTCTGTCTATAAGATAAATCAGAAAGGGATACAAAGCATGGAACTTATTTTCTGCCCCATTAAAGGCACATATCTTGTGATATGTGGTAGATAATTATTTATTAAAACAGACAGAGAGGAGATAGGATATCTGTAAAGCATGCAAGAGTTACGAAAAGTTCATTTCCAGTGATTGTAAAGGGAATGTAGTATTGCTGTGTGTGTGTGTGTGTGCACGCGCTCAGGTATGCATGTGCATGTGCTCATGTAAGGGGAGGGGAGGCTGGGGTTGGAAGGGAAAGAAGTGGTCTTACCTCTTGGAGGAGTTAGCTGTCTTCAAGTGCATGTCTACTAGTGTTTCCATACTGGAAACTGTAAAAAGAGAACTTCTCTACCCTTGCCACCTTTCCTAAGGAATTGTTTTCACCAACATGGGAACGTATGTCCTTATAATCAAAGAGCACAGGACAAGCAACTATTGTTAAAAACATAAAACCACAAGTTATTATTATGCCTCACTAACATAGCATTTAACAAATGTTCATATAGTATGTGTTAGCCACAGAGCAAAAGCAAAAAAGAAGCACAATTCTAATTAGATCTAAAAATGTATCCCAAATGTGCTTCTAATCATTCATCGTCTCCGCTCTGTTGCCTTCTGAAGTGCCTCAGAGGCATTAAACACTTCACAAGAGGGGCTATAGGTGACATAGTTCCTCATTCTTTCCAATGCCAGACAGCAGCTCACACACATCACAACATAAAGGTCACAAACACAGACAGACGCCTGTTCAGAATACAAATGTTGAGCTTGTTTTTCTCTAAGAAGCCCCCCATCCTAGGGAGCTGTAACAGCAATACACTTGGCAGTTTGTCCTGTAATAAGTCTGGCTATGCCCTATTGTCTATTCTGAGATTTGAATTCATAAAAGGTAGGCTGCACAGGCCAAGGGATGGTTAGCAACTTGACAATTACTAACCCAGCAGCTAAAGTAACCTTAGAGATCACTGACACAACCTTCCGACCTTGAACAGCACCCCATACAGATACCATCTGGCTTTTGCTTAGTGACCCATGCTGAAGAGACTCTTCGCGATTATAGTCAGAAGGCAGGATGCAGGGGCCTGAGAGTCTTGGCACTCCAGATCACTTTAGTTCTAGAAAGATCTGACATACATCTGGTCAATCTAGTATTTGAGACGGTTGGTATCTTCCTAAGTGTTTGGAAAAGTGAAACAAAGTAGAGAAGCCTCAGGAAAAAGAAATCAAGGAGTTTAAGGAGGTAGAACTGGGGAAAAGTACAGAAGTAGCAGTGGGGGAAACAGAGTGGTGAGTCACAGATCCAGAAAGAAACTTTAACTAGAAAAGGTTATTCTGAAAATAGTTCCATGAAAGTGAAGCCTTCTTGGGTGTGAGCCAAAGAAGTGACACACCTATTTTTGCTACAAGAGCATTGTTTGGAGTGAATATGTTTCTAAATATGTGGTAAGAGTTCTATTAGTTCTGCCAACTCAAGGGCAATTTATAAATGAGGATCAAAACTTTAAACACACATGGTAATGAAACAACAATCCCATTGTTAAGGATTTATCGGACAGATCAGTACAAGAGTTACATGTACAGTGGGGCTCACTCATTTGTTTGTAGCTGGCAAAAAAATGCAATCACCCAGATGTTAATTGAGAGGAAACTGGTTAAGTCAATCATGGTACATGCAAATATTAAAAAGATTAAGGTAAATCTACATGTGTTGATGTGAAAGCTATTCACCCTGTGATAGAATAAAACAGACCACAGGATATACTAAGACCCCATTTGTGGTATGTATGTATGTATATGCTTATATTTGTTTGCATTTGCACTGACAATATCTGGAAGAATAAAAAAGAAACTTTTTCTTTGGGTTATTTCTTTGAGGAGGGGGAATGGAAAGTTTGTGGAGAGATTTTTATTTTCCATTTTATAACTTACCTTTCTTCTGACAACTTCATTAGCTGACCACTAGGCCCAAGGAACAAAGACTACAATGGTCATAATGAAAAAGAATACAAACTTTACCAAAATAGTTCATAAGAGCCAGTAAGCAAGCAAAATATCAAACAGTAAACACAAGATTATACGAACAATAAATTGCAGTGAGAGTAAGAGAGATTAAGAAATACAGGAGATGCACGAGATAAAAGGAGAATGACCAAAGAGGCTTTCATTGACCTAATATGATTTATCTGCTGAAGAGCAGTAATTGCATGCCAAAGTACTGTTAATGAGCTTTTTAGCGGTGGTGGCCAAATAATGGAATGAGTACAACAAGCATTTTCTCATACTTACCGATTCCTTTAATCAGGTGGCAGTTTGGAAGGTCTACGGATTCTACTTCTCTGGAGGCTTTAAGTCGATTTCTGTTTTTAAAAAAAAAAATCTATCTGTTTATGTATTCCCTGCTTTGTAGCAGAAAGGGTTTAAATAGGCTTACAGAAATACATAAAGCACAGCATAAATCTCAAGCATGTAATAGAAAAGATAGAAAAATCAAAGCAGGAACATAAAATAGCACCAGAAATGAAGTTAAAACAAAAATGCATATCACAAAGTTCTATCCTTGGACATGGATCATATAAGAAAGCCAATAACTCAACAAATAAAACATCTTGGCATTCCTATACAAATAAAAACATGGCACCAGGTCACATATCTCCCAGCTCTGGTGTTAGGGGAAAAGCTCCAGATGTGGAGCCAGGAGCTCTGTCTTCCTTCCATGGGCCTGAAATGCTGAAAAACATTCATAGCCTCTACAAGATCCAACAGCTATTGAAAGGAGGTGAAGAGAAAATGACATTGTTTGGGGCCCGGTGCACAGGAGACACTCTGTAAACAGTTATTAAGAAATAAAAAACAGGAGAACGTCTCATCCCCATCACAAAATTGACTAGGGTGAAAGGGTTGGAGAGCACCAACTACTTTTTAGCAAAGCTACTTGCTGTTGTTTTGGTATAATCAAAGTGAAGGAATAATGAGAAAATGCTGAACTCTAACGAGCTATCTTCCCCTTTCCTTTCCACTCTAGTGTAAAGGCAGAACCATCAGTTCCCTACTCATTATTGGACTTTCACATTTCTATTAGCTAACCTCACTCCTTGTCTTACTTGCTACTTTCCATTGCAGAGGTGGGCAAGTCAAATATTTGCTTTCCCAGCCTCCTTTGTGTAAGGGATAATTAAGACCCAGATTTTGGGATATTTTTGCTCCTGATAAAAAGGGCAACATAGGATCTTCCTGGTGGCGCAAGGGGTTAAGCATAGCACTGTGAAGCTATCTGCAGCCTCTGCAGTGTGGGTTCAATCCCCAGCCAGGGAGCTACCCACATGGCACAGCAAACCTCTCCTGTCTCGCCTGCTGCTCCCCTCAGCAGTGTACTTCGATCAGTCTGCCTGTTCTGTTCCCCGTTCTGTCTCTGGTGAGTCCTCTCACCACCCCCTCCCCACTGCACCTCTGGCCTGTTCCCCACTTCTTGCATACACAAATAAATAAATCTTTTTTTTTAAAAAAAGGGCAACATAGGAAGAGAGCTAACTGGTATCATTCCTTTCCTCTCCTTTTCAATTTGACCATACATGCTCAGAACAACAGTGACCATTCAGTATCATTAACACAATAAACTTGAGGAAATAAAGCCAATAGGGAAGGATCAAAGAACAAAAATTTAAGAACCCAGTTCCTTGATGTGATCACTGACTCAATGGATGACTCACGTACACAGTTTTTAATCATGTGAGAAAAACAAATCTCTATTTGCATAAGCTACCATTAATTTCATATATAACTTGCAGCTATTTTTTTTAAAGATTTATTTATTTATTTATACAAGCACTGGGTACAGTCAGAAGTGCGGGAGGGTGAGAGGATTCACCAGAGCCATAGCGGGGAGCAGAACAAGGAAACACATTGCTGAGGGGAGCTGCGGGCGGCAGGAGAGGTCTCCTGCGCCATGTGGGACTCTCGCCAGTGGCCAGGGATCGAACCAGCGTTGCAGAGGCTGAGGGCAGCGTCGCAACCCAGCACTCAACTGTTGCGCCACTGGGGAGGCCCTAAAAGCATTCTTTACTATGAATAGATTAAAGAAGTTTGGGGACTGGGGCCTCCCAGGTAGTGCAGGTGGTTGAGCGCAGCGCCGTGAAGCTGTCCACAGCCTCTGCAGTGCCGGTTAGATTCCTGGCCAGCCAGGGAGCTACCCACATGGCACAGCAAACCTCTCCTGTCTCGCCTGCTGCTCCCCTCAGCAGTGCTTTCCATCCATCTGCCTGTTCTGCTCCAGGCTCTGTCTCTCACCCTCCCATGGCTCTGGCCTGTACCCCAGCTGTTGTATAAATAGAAATAAATCTTTTTTTTTTTAAAAAAAAAAGAAGTTTGGGGACTATATGAAAGCTATGCAAATCTTTGGACTAATAGATCAACATGCTTAAATACATACCAAAAGAAAAGATAAAAGGTACAAACACAATGTCTATGCCATGTCTATGAATGTTATAGATCAGAGATGACATGGCTGAGTCACTCTGCTATCATGCAGACATCACTGAACAATCATACATAGCACTTTCCTTTTAACAGAAAGCCAGCCTCAAATACTGTTCCAGGCAGCCACTATCTGTTAATTAAAATGGATACTCAAGAGAAAAGCTATTTGCCTTCCTTGTTCAAGGTTCCTTTTGTCTGTCTCACTTACCTGTACTTTTCCATTACAATATGGTTATTTTCCTTTTAATTACTAGTGTATATTAAGTATGACACGGGAAAGAGAATACACCACCTTCTTTCAACTAGCCTGTAATCACATATGCTATAGGGTTCTTAACCTGGGGCTCGGTGACCTTAAGGAATCCATGGGTAAATTCAGGAATCCATGAACTTGGATTAAAACCTCCAATTGAAGTTGAGCATTTCCACTGATAATGAATGTGAGCAACAAACCACGGAAAATGCTACTAGCACAGACTTCCTGTTACTACTCGCCACTGTTACAGCAATTACACTGTTAGATCACACTGCAGTTGTTGTGGATGTCTCAAAATACTAGTTACACTCAGTGCTACTTGAAAATACCTACTGTTGCTTAACTACTTCTAGATCTATTTAAGGCTTTAATGTTACTTTATCATACATTAGATTTTTAAAAGTTTTCTTTTTAAAGATTGATTTATTTATACAAGAACCGGGGTACAGGCCAGAGGTGCGGGAGGGTGAGAGGATTCACCAGAGACAGAGCGGGGAACAGAACAGGCAGACTGTTGAAATACACTGTTGGTGAGACACCAACTGTCTCACTCGGGTGAGACAGGGGAGGTCTGCTGTGCCATGTGGGACCCTTGCCTGCCTACAGGCCGGGATCAAACCACCACTGCAAAGGCTGTGAACAGCTTCACAGTGCGGTGCTCAACTGCCTGCGCCACCAGGGGAGGCCCCAGATTTTTAAAAGTTTGAGAATAGTATTTAATCATTTGAATTAGTATTAACTGCTATTTGTTTGGTAATTTTATGTATTTTATTTTATATCTTTAAAAACAGAATACTGAGACAGACATTCAAGGCTTCACCAGACTGCCAAAGAATCTACTGCAAAAAATCTAAGAACCCCTGCTTGAATGTCATTATCAGAGATAACTTTCACTGAGTATTTACTATGTGCCTGGCATTGTTTTGGCACTTTACACAAATGCACTCATTTCTCATAGATCCACTATAGCGCAAGTAATTTTATTATCCCCATCATATAAATTAAGACACTGAGGCACAGAAAGGTGAAATAGAAAGTCAAGGTCTAGGGTAAATAGTGAAGTTAGGAAATTAATTCATGCTATCTGGCCACAAAGCATGAAGCTTTAGCCAACAGTCATTACCATGATATCAATCTCTATTTCTTTAGCTGAGGAAACAGCATTACCCATCTAGAGTGAAATGAGACCAGGGCCAATAGCTACAATCTCACATCATCTGTGACAGCAGAAAGGTTTCACCAGGCTATGGTGCCAACATGCCTTCAGCATGTTACTGCCTCCACTACCAGGCATTGTTTTGCATCATATCTCACCCTTTGCCTTTATGAACCATAGATGGAGCTTTATCGTTTACATACAGACTTAAATGTAGACAAAACAGGGCCTTATCCTATATATACAGGCCATGAAACCCCCTTGGAATTAACCCTTTGGGCCCTTGTAATGCTTGCACGCAAAGTAACTAAGAATTTATGCTTCGGCATGTAAAGCTGGGAAAATCTGCTCCAAAGGTAGAGAAAGTACAGGATTGCAGAAGAACTAAGGCAAACTAAACTATATTTGGAATCAGAAGATCTGGGTTGAGTACAGGTTGAGCACTTATTATTTGCTGAAATAACTAGTTAACCCTAGTTTCATGTATCATGTAGAAAGGAAGATATATATGAAGACTGAATGAATGCATAAATGCAAAATGTTGTTTCTCTTCAAACTACAGTAAATGTTACATTTTGGCTTAACATAAAGAACTTCTGACACTTTGACTTGGTGGCCAGTACACAGAGTCACACAGTAAATGAAAATGTGGATTGGTAGTTTTGTTTGTTTTGTTTTTTTAAAAAAAGCTGCCCCCTTTAGAAGCTTACTGGACAGCTTTTTGGTGGAGCTGTCATAAAGTTGCTGGGTCAAATCAAAAAGTTTAGATGCTTGTTTTGGGGTTCCTGCCCACATATAGGTCTCTGATACAATCAAGTTTCATGATTCATTCATAGGTGTGTACATTGAGACAGGGAGCAACTGCTCTGAAGATATTTGCATAGTTGACTGTCTCCTTTATTTCTCAAGAAGGGAGGGTGGAAAAGTTGTGTATGCTAGAAGACAATTACAGATCAGAGTAAACAGACAGACAATTCTAATTCCATTTATGCATCTGGGACACACTTATAGTAAAAAGTTCTTCATGGTTTATCTAAAATTCAAGTTGTGCATCCTGAAGGAGAAATTACTTGAGTGTCAAAGTATTATCTCTAAAAATAGAATAATAAAATAGCAGATACCAGATAAGATAAAAAAAAAAAAGGGGGGGAGAAAGCAAAGAAAAGAAAAAAACCTTGATTTTTTTAAAGATTTTTTTCCTTTTTGGGGGGGGTGGGAACCTGCTGCCTTTTGAAATAAGGCCTAAGGGTCTGAAAGGAGACATACTATCACCTGACTGCACCAATCTCTAAACAGCAGGCGAATGACATTCTGTGATCACAGGGTTGCCAGATAATATACAGGATCCCAGTTAAATTTGAATTTTAATTAGATAATGAATAATGTTTCAATATTGCATGGAATATGCTTATACTAAAAATTGATTCCTTGTTTATCTAAAATTCAAATTTAACTAGGTGTCCTGCATTTTACTTGCAAAATACAGCTATCTATCAACCCTCTCAACATTATCACATCAGCTGAGATGGGCTTCAACTATAGTTACCACCTATAAAGTCTTTGCTCAATAAAGTTTATTATCATCAGATCTTTATAAAGAAAAGTTGCATCAAATTATAAATGTATTATCAGGTGTATTCTGTGTCAATAAGTTTTATTTACTTTTTTCTAGATTTAAAACTATGACATTTACAATTCTAAGAGACGTAAATTTAAAACCTTCAGATTATAAGAGAAAAAAATGGTCTGTCAATTGAGAAAAATTTAATTTGTGGAAACACAGATGATTTGAACATTAGGGGAAACTTAATGAACCTGTGAATTTTAGTGGTCTTGCCTTTGAAACTGAGAGCTGGACAGCTCATACAAAAATCATCTAACTCAAGAATGCCCTGCCAAGTTGGATGGGCATTTATATAATATGAGAATTAGATCTGACATGTCCATTTTCTGCCAATAAACAATCCTCTCCCACCTCTAAACCTCCCACAACCCCACCACCCTCTGTTTCTCTCCCTTACGTCCCTTTGGTCCCTTTGTCAGCACCCAAGGCTACAGCTGCATGACAATCAAGCAGGAAACTGTAGCATCACCTTTCATTTCCCTTTATCCCTGGGGTTCCAGAGTATGGGCCATATATATTTTTTTTTTAAGATTTATTTATTTATACAAGTACTGGGTACAGTCAGAAGCGCGGGAGGGTGAGAGAATTCACCAGAGCCAGAACAGGGAGCAGAACAGGCAGAAGGACCAAAGTACACTGCTGAGGGGAGCAGCAGGCGGCAGGAGAGGTTTGCGCGCCATGTGGGACCCTCCCCCAGCAGCCGGGGATCAAACCGGTGCTGCAGAGGCTGCAGGCAGCTTCTCAACCCAGTGCTCAACCCCTGCGCCACCGGGGAGGCCCATAGAGTGTGGGCCATATTATTCTCTCCAGACAACCTCAGTTCTATTCACTCTATCTTCTAGTACTTCTCAATCCTAATTGCATATTAAAATCATCAGAAGAAATTTTTTTAAAGAAAAAAATACCCATGTCTGAGCCCCACCCAGACCAGCAGATTCAGATTCTCTGGCGAGGGCAACCCACACATCAGTTCTCCAAGAAATCCTAATGTGCAGCCAGGGTTGAGAGATACTGCTCTACCTCTACCCATTCTTCTAGGTTCACCTCTACAGAGCTTAACTGGTTACACTTTACAGCATAACAATTGATTTTGCTTTATATGGTTAAACATTAGGTTCCTGTTTCTGAAAACGCACACTACCTCTATAATTCCCCTTCGCCTATCAAAGCAGGCCCTAATTTTTCAATTTACATTTAACCATCTCAAAAACTTCCCCCACCCTTAGTATTTTCATCCCTTAACTTTCTGCTCCCCTCAAATTTGGCTACTGCTAATCTCCAAACTTCCCCCACCAAAGGGTATATATATATATATATATATATATATATATATATACCCTTTGATCACACTGCACTCCGCATCTGAGATGATCACTTTCATCCCAGATGTGTTTTCTCCATCCTTCAAGGCCTGTGTCAAATGTCTTTCCCTCCTTCTCGAACTCCACATTTAGGGGATTAATCTTTCTCCTCAAGCCTTGAAGGGATTGGATTGGATTGTACTGAACATCCTAATTTATGTGCTTGTTTTATTCCTCTCCTCTCCTTGTAGTAGGGTAAATTTCTTATGGGTAAGCACTATGCCTTACTCTATGACAGGAGCCTTGGAAAGTCACCTTCTATAGTAGCTGCTCAACATTTCTGGCATCCTTTTGCATGAGGTTTATAAAATTTGAGTTCATAATTTAGAAACTATTCTGCCCACTGCCTTTTTTTTCATTATAACTAAAATGTGAGAGGACTCGGCTGTACCATTTAGTATTCCGCCTTTCAGGTTCCAGAGTAAAAAAGGAAGTGATGTAAGAATAGTGGTTGAGTATCTTTGATCTACCGCGCAAAAATGAGAGAACTGTAGTTTCTCAAACCATGCAGCGGAGGGAGGGATGGAGAATAATTCTGTAAAAGACACAGGTTGGTTTGGGCAACAAAAAGAAACAGCACCAGTGATCTGAAATAAATCCTTATAGTTAAAGTTTCAATGCATGAGAAATAGTTTTGTTTTCAAGTTAAACCACTAGGGTCTTCCTTGAGAAGTTGCCAAAGCGCTTGTTCCTCAACCTAGATAGCAAAGAGCTTTGTAAGCTGCCAAGGCTCATAGGCTCTCTACAAAGTCTCGCGATTCAGCTCAAACTGTGTTGGCGTTTTGCTAGAAGCTGGGGATGGGGATAAAAGTCCTCAACCAGATGGCACACAGTCCAGGCGCTTTACGAATCCCTCCGTGGCCTGTGCGCGCTCCCGCAGCCTGCGGCCCCCGGAGCCCGAGGGCTCACGCCAGGGAGGCGCGCAGAAATGGGCGTCCCTGGAGCCGGGCGCCGGGCCAGGTTGCGCGCCAATGTCTCAGTGCGAGAGGGCCCCACCTACCTGAGCGCCAGAAGCCTCTCGCCCAGGAGCGCCAGCGCAATCCCCAGCAAACTCAGTGTCACCAGCCGTCCCATGATGCGCCAGCCAGAGCTGCCTCGCTCGGGCCTAGCCGGGAAGGGCTGTGGGCGGCGCCCGCTGCCAGGCTCGGACTCTCAGGGGCCGCGCTCCGCCCCGTCCGAGGCCTAGGCCGGTTCGTGCCCTGGGCCGCGGCGGCTCCGCCCTTGGCCCAAGGCCTGCCTTTGTCATCACAAACCTGCTTCCGAGACACCTTCTCCAGGCCCGGAACAGTTCCCACACCCCAGTTTAGGCTAAGGCCTTGAAACTTTGAATCGCTTCCCCTCCTTTTCCAAACAACTCCACAAAGAGCCTTAAGCAGGCGGGTCTGCATACCTTTCATTTCCCTAGTCTTCAAAGACATTCCTTACTGTCTCTTGGATAAGAAACTTCTGGAGTGAAGTTTTAAAGATTCTTTTTTATTACAGGAAGAGATACTGGGTCATGTAAATAATTCCATGTTGGAACCACTAGTTTTTATAACAGGATGTAGCTAGGAGGAAAGAGTCTAGTAATGCTTCATACAGTAATTCTATTTCTGGCAATGTTTCACTAAAGACCAAAGATTTGGACTTTTTAATCTAAAGTCAGTTTATCTAAACTCAGTTTAGGTTACTTTTTAATTTAAACTCAGTTTATGTGAGTATGAGTAGTTTGCGCTGCTGCTGTTGTTTTATTTTTAAAATCACAAGGTGGATTTTAAAAGAAATATAAAAAGGAAATTTATTCATTAAGATTGAGTCGGTTGTGAGTATGCTTGAAATTAGCTAATAGTTTCAAGTGTTTAATTGCCATCCTAAATGTTCTAGACAGAAATGGTCAAAATTGCTGATTTTCAGCAAACATCCACTTTATAAACATTCTAAATAAAAGCAGATGCTGTTTCTCATCTGCACCCCCAGACCAGAGTGGGGGGGGGAAGCCCCTCTGCTTCTGTGTGTGTATCACTAGTAGAAAGCTACTAGTTGTTCTTTGAAGTCCAGGAGGCTTAACTTTTTGTGTGTCTTGGACCTCTCTGTCAGTAAAATCAGCAGGTCAGAATAATATTTATAAGTGTATACTATAAGATGCACAGGACTGAAAAGGAGACCAAGTTCATTCAAAGACAATTATCAAAATAGTCTTTTAAAATTTTATGCTATAGTAATAATGTAATGTATGCTGCATTAACACATTGCATAAAAACATCTAGCACCATTCTTTCAAATTGTAATAAGCCTAAATGTTATTTCAAGTTATCTGCAACACTGTAATGAAATAACAAAAGAAACTGTTCTTTCTAATTGTAACAAAGTCACAAATACTGCTAATGCTTCTGAGGTTTGTTTTCTACTTTCATAATGAAGGAAATGCTACATTCCATTTGAATCAAGTTTTTTTTCTTTTTTTAAAAAAAGATTTATTTATTTATACAAGAACTGGGGTACAGGCCAGAAGCACAGGAGGGTGAGAGGATTCATCAGAGACAGAGCGGGGAACAGAACAGGCAGACTGACGAAATACACTGCTGAGGGGAACAACAGGAACGACAGGAGAGGTCTGCCCCATTGGTTTCTCCCCAGCCGGCTGGGAATCGAACCCGTGCTGCAGAGGCTGGGGATAGCTCCATAGCACTGCACTCAACCCGCTGCGCCACCAGGGAGGCCCTGAATAGGTTTTTTTGTTTGTTTGTTTGTTTGTTTGTTTTGTATCCAAGGTTCTAAACACCTGGAATTCTATCTTCTATTCACTTTGGTTAAGAATTCTGTCATAGTTATCCTTGACCTGGTAGGTAGGTAAAGGTGGGAATCTCTTCTTTATGGACATTTTTGTTGTCAATCGCTCAGAAGAACTACACATATGAAATCAGAATTTACAACAAGAACCTAAAACAGGGTCTGGGACTCTTGCCAGTGCATCTGTCTTATGTCTGAGATGTTGGTTCCAAGGATTTTGAATAGTGGCAAGTCCATAAAACAATACTTGTGGGCTTGAGGTTAGGAGTCAGGCTCTCCTGACATCTGCATGTGTTTCAGAATGAGAAAACCACTCTATAAATAGGATTACCTATTGTGTGCTATTCTCTATGTATATTTCCTTTTGATTATTCCCAACCTTAAAAAAAATTATGTTCCTAATAATTCATCCTGGTTTCAGTTGAAATGAAAGGGTTGAAAGTCTGTATCTTTTAGAATCCCTCAGGATGACAAAAAAAAAAAAAAAAAAGCTCTTAAGTATACTCCCCTTCTTCCTGGCCCATGGTAGACATCACGTCTACCAATTTGTGCTTTTCATCAAGCCTAGATTTGTCTCCACAACCTTTTCAAACTGTAACAATAAAAGAAAAACAAAATCCCCTGCAGTAGCCCCTGACAGATCTCAGTTCAGGATGTAGCCTAGTTGCAGTCATGGTGCTAGTCAACAAGAGGAATAATGCCCTGGAGTTTAGGATGGAGGCATTTGGTAAAAAAAAAAAAAAAAAAAAAAAAAAATCGGACTTTCAAGTCCAGCAAAACCTGCCTAACTTTGGTTTCAGAGACTCTTGGAGAAACCTCATTGAATTTTATTAACATGACCAGTGAGTGCCCTCAAACTTGATCTCCTAATTCCTCCATTATTCTGCATGAGGAATACTGTAGCTCCAAACTCTTCCTCTTTCTGAGTGTTGCTGTTGAAACAACTTCTGCAGAAGTAATGCTCCTTCTTCCCCCTGCTCCACTGCTGTATGATGGCTAGGAATTACTGCTTCTCTCAGATGGATGGGGAAGAAGAGTATTTTCTGATTTGGAAATTAGAAGTCTAGCTTCTCCATTATAAAGAGGATGGAGAGTGCTGGTTAAGTGTTCCAGTTGATACTGGTTAATAAACTTTATAACATAGCTTTGCAATCTCTTGAGATAACTGGGATGTATAGACCACACTAGAAATAACCCCAGGTTTATCTTATTTCATAGGGAAAATGGCTTCTGATTCCCAAATAGCCAAGTTACTTAATACAAAATGAACTCGTTCTGAAACTTGTTTGTGTGCGGGCAACTCTTTACACTTGGTATGAAACAGTGTTTCTCAAATAATGACATATAATTAGTTTCTAATTAGAAATATAATGGCTCTTAAGCAAAATTTCAGAAATAAAAATAACTTTTATCAATGCTTCTCAAGCTAAGTGTGATGAAGGAAAGATTTTTCTTTGCCTTTGTGAAATACAATGAAAACGAATTACTAAAAAATGAAGTAAAAAATAAGACACACAAAGTACAAGTCCAAATCTTTTATTATTTGATTCACAGATGTAAAATTACTCTGTCAAATTTCTATTAAAGTTTTAAATGCACATTCTCAAATTTTCATTCTTCTTTCACCATGGACCAAAAACAAAGACTTCCAAGTAAGTGTACACTGAAAGTGAAACACTTTTCATGACTGTACTTTTAACTCTTAAAGGTTCTGTACAGTGATTATCATGTGTAATGTTCCAGAGGAGGAAGATACATGATTCATGATTATTGTCATTTTATATGTGATGGGGAATTGGTCTCTCCATATGCCTTTTATTTCTATCCCCTCCTGTTTTTAAAAAGAGCAGCTCTTTTAAACCAAGTATACATTGAAGAGATGTTACAGAAATTGCTATATCAGTGAAAGAAAGATTTGCTGTATAGAGGCTTCATTGTAGGGCTTCTAAGAACCTAACGGAGATCTCCTCCTAATAAGGCCATTTTATGAGAATTCCAGTATATTAAAAGGTAAAAAAAAATTGCCATAACAGAAGCAGAAAAAGGGCCTCCCCAGTGGCGCAGCAGTTGAGCGCTGGGTTGTGAAGCTGCCCACAGCTTCTGCAACGCTGGTTCGATCCCCGGCTACCGGGTGAGGGTCCCACATGTCTCGCAGACCTCTCCTGCCGCCCGCTGCTCCCCTCAGCAGTGTATGTCGTCAGTCTGCCTCTTCTACTCTCTGCTCTGCCTCTGGTGAATTCTTTCACCCTCCCGCCCTTCTGACTGTATCCAGTGCTTATATAAATAAATAAATAAAAAATCTTTTAAATAAATAAATACATAAAGCTTTGTCTCCCACTTAAAAAAAAAAAAAAAACCAGAAGGAGAAAAAATAGTTGCATATACTTTTAATGTTTGTAGTTGAAAGTAGATATTCTTCAAATAATATGTTGAACAATGTGAACTTGCTATATGTAGAGGTCAAAAATGCACACAAATATTTAACACAATGTAATGTACTAATCACAACATAACTATGCAATTTATTTTTAAAAATTACTGCTACAGGTTTATTAGAGGAAGAGTAGGCCAGTTGTAGAACTCAAGTTTTAAATGAGTGAGTTTTTTCAGTTGTGTCAGTGAATCTCTATGATGTGTGAATAAATGATGAGGGCCTCCCTGGTGGTGCAGGTGTTTAGCACCACACTGTGAAGCTGTCCGTAGCCTCTGCAGCGCGAATTCAATTCCCAGCGGACCAGCGAGAATCCCACATGGCGCAGCAGACCTCTCCTGTCGCGCCCGCTGCTCCCCTCAGCAGTGGATTTCGTCAGTCTGCCTGCTCTGTTCCCTGCTCTGTCTCTGGTGAATCCTCTTACTCTCCCGAGCATCTGGCCTGTACCCCGGTTCTTGTATAAATAAATAAATCTTAAAAAAAAAAAAAAGAATGATGAGATTATTATTCCCTGTCTTCAGACCAATTTGTATATGAGTGTGTGTGAACAATTTCCTATACCAACCAGCAATTCTCAGATACCAGCAGGGTATCTAAGAATTCAATTCAATTCAGCTCAATTCGCACACTATCTACTTAGAGGTAGCCTCATTAGATTTCACAGATTAAGGACTTAGTCTCCCAAGACTACCCTCTACTTCACACACCAGTCACAAGCCTAGGGTATAACCCGGGCTTCTGACCAACAGGCTACATAAGCCAGAGACTCCCAGGATCCCCTCTTTAGTTTCAATTAATTTGCCAGAGAAGCTCACAAAACTCAGGAAACCCACTTACTAGATCACCAATTTGTCACAAAAGATATAACTGAGAACTGTCAGATGGAAAGAGATAGATAATGTAAGATGCAAGGAAAGGGCTCAGAGTGTCCATGCTGTCTCCAGACATGCCAGTATCCCCAAATTTCCACTTGTTCACCAAACCTGGTAGCTTTGTAAAATCCTTCCTTTGGGATTTTTTATGGAGGCTTCATTACTTAGGCATTATTAATTAACTCTTTGCTCACTGACAATTGAGTTGACAGAGCTCCTCTCCCTCTCCAAAGCTTTGGGTTAGGCCTGGAATTTCTAGTGGTTTAATCACCTAGTTGGTTCTCTTGGCAACTAGCACCCATCCATATGTGCTTCCAAAAGTTGCCTCATTTACATAAAAAAAGGCACCTTATTGCTCTCAACATTTAGGAAATTCCAAGGCTTGGGGAGCTGTGAGCTCAAAACTGTGGATGAACACCAAGTATGCATCATAAATAAGAGCCATCTGAGTAAGGTACTGTTATAATCTCCAATGTATAATTGATGAAAGGACACAAAAGATTAAGCCTCTTACCCAAGGTTACACACTTGGAAAATGTGGAGCCAGAATCCAATATAAAAATATATTACATATTAACATAAATATATATATATATCTTTTGTTAATTTTCAAATAAAGCTGTTTTTATTCATTTATAATCCCTGGTAAGAGCAGAGCTAAATGAGCTTATACTAAAACTTGTAGAAAGATAATCTGTCAACTCTTTTTTTTTTTAAAGATTTTATTTATTTTTATGCAAGAGCTGGGTTACAGGTCAGAGGCGTAGGAGGGTGAGAAGATTCACCAGAGACAGCGGGGAACAGAACAGGCAGACGGACCAAAATACACTGCTGAGGGGAGCAGCAGGTGATACAGGAGAGGTCTGCCGCACCATGTGGGAATTGCCCTGGCCCGCCGGGAATTGAACCCGCGCTGCAGAGGCTGCTGATAGCTTCACAGCGCTGCGCTCAACCGCTGCGTCACCGGGGAGGCCCAATCTGTCAACTCTTATGAGAATCTTTCAAACTTGATTGCCTTTTATATTTTCCCTCTGTCTCTTTCACTGCTTCACTTAACATTAATGAGTATATTCTGCATCTCCAAGTAGTTACTGGGGATTCAAGAATAAAGGAGGCTTATGTTCCTTTTTTGGTGGTGATGATGGTCTAGTTATAGAAAGATGTCCCCGGACAAACATAGGCAATGTTATGTGTCAAGAGCTAATAATTTTTATCTTTATTGTGTATGTAAGAGAATAAGGAATTGAGTTGAGCTTTAGGAGAGAAAGGAGATATGTCCATGTAGGTGGCCCTTTCCCTGTTGTCCTTAATCTGGATGTGGCCTTGATGTTCTTCAAGGCACAGAGCTCCAGGTAGTCACTCCTGGTCCATGGAAAATGCAGCCTATTTGCTACAGAGGATGGGAACTCTATGGAAGGATTGTAAAGAATTCTCCAGAGTTCTCTGTGCTTGGCATAAGACATCTCATCTCCTGGCCTCGAAACTACTGTTAGAAGAGGTACCATGTTTCCCACCCCTACTTAAGGACAGGTGGAGCTGAACAGTCAGGTGAAGCCATGTAACATGGAAGCCAGGTGAACTTAAAAAAGGAGGGAAAGGTGAGACCCTTGCTTTTGCAGCCTGACATACATGGGCATATTACTGGGAAGGAGACATGGAAGGAGACACATGGAGGAGAAACATGTTGAGATACTTGGAAGAGACACATGGATAAGAGGCATGTGGAAGGCTCACAATAGCTGCCATTTTCTTGATGTGGTATCTCCTTTGTGCCGGCCTTCTGGGACCTATGATTCCTTGACAGAAGTTACCTTAGACCTATGGCAAAATTTTGGGCCTCAGCAGCCCCGCTTCAGGCCAACCCTATTTTGTTTGGCATATGCCCACAAGGGGATGGTAATTTTGGGTGTTTTATTTGGAATACCATTTCTTCTTCTCTCTCTATGCATGCTAGTTCAATGAAAGGTCTTTGATACTAAGAGTCTGCTTTGGCTTTGTGTGCATGGATAGCCAGACTTCTTTACAGTATGCAAGTTTGGGGGCCCCTGGGTACCCCTTTGGCACAACACTTTCACTGACATGAGTGTTAAGAAAGCCTTGAGCATGCTTCTGGTAAGAACTCTCTCTTCAACACTCACTGATTGACCTCTAATACCTGTGTAATCTTGCCAGGCCTTTATCCCTGTGTTATGTATTTAACGTAAGAAGTCTAGGCTCCCTAGTCAGTGGTCATTCTCCAGACTCTCTTGTCCACTTTGCTGGGTCCTTCCACCTCCCTATTCTTCCCAACCTCCAATACCCCCCCTTTTTAAAAAAGATTTATTTATTTATATATACAAGGACCGGGGTACAGGCCAGATGTGCGGGAGGGTGAGAGGATTTGCCAGAGACAGAATGGGGAACAGAACAGGCAGACTGACTGAAATACACTGCTGAGGGGAGCAGCTGGCGAGACAGGAGAGGTCTGCTGTGCCATGTAGGATTCTTGCCAGCTGGCTGGGATCAAACCCCTGTTCAGAGGCTGAGGATAGCTTCACAGTGTGGTGCTCAACTGCCTGCGCCACCAGGGAGGCCCCAATTCCCCCTTTTTTATCTTTAATTTTTATTGAAATAAGATTGCTTTAAAATATTATGTAGGTTTTAGGTAAACAGAATTATAATTTGACATCTGCATATGTTATGTTATGATTGACAACAGAAGTCTGCTGTTCATTCATCACCATACTATTGATCCCTTTACCCAATTTGCCCACCTCCTTTCCCCTCTGGTAAACACCATTTTGTTCTTATGATTGAAGTGTTTATCCATCTCCCCTTTGCTGTATCCTCTAGAACTCATAGTCATTAATAAAGCCCCTAGATCCTCAGTGTCTTCTCTAAATATTCTCTTTGATTTTTTATGTTATCCACTGACTTCCAACTCCAGGGAACTTTCCTATCTGTCTTAGAAGGTTCTGGTTCCTGGCTCACACTGATTCCCTTTCATACTTCTGTCAAACATCTATATATGTAACTTTTCTGGACCTAACTCAGTTCTGTGACCTCCTTTCCTCCAGAGACCTTGCCTCTACCCTTTGTCACCTACTTCTATAGTTACCCTTTTGAGAGATCTCCATCATCAGTAATATTAACACTTCCAAAACTTCAATTTTAAGATGTAGTTTTCCAATAACCACCCCTTATCTTTTAGTCTATTCCTGGTACTCCACTTCAGAACATTCTTTGATTCTGTTTTGGTATGTGATTTCTTTTTTAAAACTATTGCATTTAAGAGCATACATACTCCGGGGGCGGAGCAACATGGCGGCGAGGAGACGCTGCGAGTAAGATCTCCCATTAAAAAAAGTGAATAGGGAGGAAAAGCGGCAGGTCCCAGTGAGAACCGGGACACGGAAGATAAACGGGTGACGCCAGCAAACTGCCCGAAGAAGAAAGTTGCCATAAAAGAGGACCAGAAGGGAGGGAAGCGCAGAACCCTGCTCCCCTCCCCCGCCCACAGAGGCGGCACTCTCCGACCGCAGAGAGGAGGAAAACAACAAACCAAAACGACCAACAAGAACAAACGACGCAGCAAGCGGGACTGTGCGTGGAAAGGAACAATTGCAGCCACCACACCCCGTGAACGGGAGCTGTGGAGAACCCTGCAGGATTCGCCGCGGCGGTGAGCGAACGGCTCCGGGCACCATTAGAGAAGAACAAAGACCCCGGGAGATGCGCACACAGCCCGGGCTGCTGGTAAGCTGGCGCGGGAAAGCGGCGTGCTTGGCGCGCTTGAAAAGCAAACGCGGACCTGGATCCCGGCTGCCCGGGCCCCCGCGCCTGCGACCTAGGCTTGCGGGGAGACGCGCGGAGGTCCTCACTGAGGTGAAGGTCCCTCCCTGAGTGAGCAGGAACCAGGCGCCCAGGCACGGGAGCCGGGTGCAAAAGGCGCCATTCCCGCGCCACTGAACTGGGCTACAGCCCGCGTCCTGGACCTGAGGGCTTTGAACTGAGACCCGGGGCACGAAAATTCGGGACGTGGGTTCTCCACGACGGTGGGGCACAAGGCAGACACAGCACCCCAAAGCTGTTGAGGTTTACCCTACCATTCCCGCTCTGTTCCCTGTCCCACGGGTGGGGGGGCGAAAACAGCCCCCCAAGGACAATAGGAGAGATCTCTGGCGCCACCTAGCGACCAGGAAAAAAAAGTCACTAACACCCCATAGAACAGGAAATTTCTTAAGACTGCTTGAAAAGGGCAGAAGGCTTCTGGAGGACCCAGTGGCCGGGAAGTTAGCCCACGCCAGGCCCCTTCCGACCAGCAGTCTGAGCCCACAGAGGGAGCAGGCACCCACGTCCGGGGCAGACCGGGGGCGCAGAAGAGTGTGCCTGAAACCGGAGGCGCAGGGACTGCATCCCGCTTCGCCATTTTAGAACAGGGACATTTCTTCAGTAAAAACTGCCTAAAACCAGCAGAAAGCTCCCCCAGAAGACAGAGATGGCTCCTGGAAGAGCCAGAGGGGAGCGGAGAAGTTCACCCAAGATGCCAGTCAGTCCGAGCAACACAGTGTCCCAACGCATACGACAAATTAGAAAACAGACAGTAGGGAGTAGAAGAACCACACGCAACCTAACAACTCCTCAGGAAAGAAGCACACCACAAAAGAAAACCACTCCCCAGATTGCAACGACAGCAACTTGGAAGAACTTCTGAGCCTTCCAGAAAGAGAATTTAAAATTGCCATGATTAAAAAAGTGATAGATCAGAAGAAGGAAATAGAGTCCCTAAAGAGGGAAGTAAAAGAAATGCAGGAGATCAAAGAATTAATGGAGGAACTAAAGAACTCTGGGAAAAGCAATGAAAGCAGAATAGATGAAATGGAAGAACGAATAAGTACTCTTGAAGACACAGAAATAAAAAGAACCAAAACAGAAAAGGAAAGAGAAGTACGAAGGAAAAAGAATGAAGAAAGACTTCGGGAACTATCTGACTCCATGAGGAAAGGAAATATAAGAGTTATAGGAATTCCAGAAGGAGAGGAGAGAGATGTAGGAACAGAGAAAATATTCCAGGAGATAATTGAAGAGAACTTCCCTAATGCGAAGAATGAGCTGAAAATTGATATACAAGAAGCAAGAAGAACACCAAACTTCCACGACGAAAGGAAAAACACAGCAAGACACATAATAGTAAAGCTCCCAGGAATCCAGGACAAGGAAAAAATAATGAAGCTGACAAGAGAGAAGAAACAGATAACATTCAAAGGAAAACCAATCAGGCTGACATCAGACTTCTCTGAAGAAACACTATGGGCAAGGAGAGAGTGGAGGGACATAGTCAACAGACTTCAAGAAAACAGATGCCAACCAAGAATACTCTATCCCGCAAAGCTCTCTTTCCTCCATGAAGAAAGAATATGGACCTTCCCAGACAAAGAGAAACTCCGGAATTTCATTACGACTAAACCCCCACTCCAAAAAATACTACAAGGAATCCTAAAGCCAGAACCTCAGAGGGATGAATAACAACGAAAGAAGACCAAAAAAAAAAAAGTTATTAAAAGAATAAATAAATAAAATCAAAGGAAAGACAAACATAATGGCAAATACAGATGCTAACATATCAATATTAACTCTAAATGTAAATGGACTAAACTCTTCAATAAAAAGACACAGAGTTGCAGCCTGGATTAAGAAACAAAACCCAACCTTTTGCTGTCTCCAGGAAACACATTTAGCTACAAAAGATAAAAATAGGCTCAAAGTCAAAGGATGGAAAACAATCCTACAAGCAAATGGGCCAAAAAAGAAAGCAGGAACAGCTATACTTGTATCAGATAAAACAGACTTCAAACTCAAAAAAATAAAAAGAGACCCCAATGGTCACTACATTATGATTAAGGGGACAATACTTCAAGAAGAAATAACACTCATTAACATATACTCACCAAATGAAAGAGCACCAAAATATATCAGACAACTGTTGTCCTCTCTGAAAACAGACATCAGAGAAAACACATACGTAGTGGGAGACTTCAACACACCACTATCAACAATGGATAGATCAACAAGACAAAAAATAAGTAAAGAAACTAAAGCTCTAAATAAGGACCTAGATGGGGCCTCCCCGGTGGCGCAGCGGTTGAGCGCTGGGTTGCGAAGCTGCCCGCGGCCTCTGTGGCGCCGGTTCGATCCCTGGCTGCTCCCCGGCCACCGGAGGAGGGTCCCACATGGCGTGCAGACCTCTCCTGCTGCCCGCTGCTCCCCTCAGCAGTGTACTTCGGTCCTTCTACCTGCTCTGCTCCCCGCTCTGGCTCTGGTGAATTCTCTCACCCTCCCGCGCTTCTGACTGTACCCAGTGCATGTATAAACAAAACAAACAAACAAACCAGCAAACAAATAAATAAAGCATGCCTCTATTAAAAAAAAAAAAATAAATAAATAAATAAATATGGACCTAGAGCATTTGGGCTTAACAGACATCTATAGAACACTAAACCCAAAAAAAACGGAGTACACATTTTTCTCAAGCGCACACGGATCATTCTCCAGGATCGATCACATACTAGGGCACAAGACAAACATCAACAGATACACCAAGATTGAAATCATACCAACCATCTTTTCTGACCACGAAGGCATCAAACTAGAAATAAATCATAAAAAGAAGGCAAGGAACTATCCTACCTCATGGAGATTAAAAACCACACTACTGGAAGAACACTGGACTAACGAGGAGATCAAAGAAGAAATTAAAAAATTCTTTGAATTGAATGACAAGGGGGACACCAATATCCTAAATGTATGGGATGCAGCAAAAGCAGTAATAAGAGGAAAATATATAGCAATAGAAGCTCACATCAAAAAACAAGAAAGAACTCAAAGAAACAACCTAATCTCGAAGCTCAAAGATCTAGAAAAAGAACAACAAAAAAAACCCAAAACCAGTAGAAGAAAAGAAATAATAAAAACCAAAGCAGAAATAAATGAAATTGAAACTAAAAAAACAATCCAAAAGATCAATGAAACCAAGAGCTGGTTCTTTGAAAAAATAAATAAAATAGACAAACCCCTAGCCAGGCTCACAAAGGAAAAAAGGGAGAAAGCACAAATACACAGGATCATAAATGAAAGAGGAGAAATCACAACGGACACAGCAGAAATCAAAAGAATAATCAGTAACTACTATGAACAGTTATATGGAAACAAGTTCAACAATCTAGAGGAGATGGACAAATTCCTACAACTCTACAATCACCTAAAGCTAGATAAAGAAGAAATAGAACACCTAAACAGACCAATTACAAGCAGCGAAATTGAAATGGTAATCAAAAACCTCCCCAAAAACAAAAGCCCAGGACCTGATGGATTTACAAATGAATTCTACCAAACATTCAGAGACGAATTAGTGCCTATCCTTCACAAACTCTTCCAAAAAATTGAGAAGGAAGGGACAATACCAAACACGTTCTATGAAGCCAACATTACACTAATACCAAAACCGAACAAGGACAACACAAAAAAGGAAAACTATAGGCCAATCTCCCTAATGAACACTGATGCAAAAATCCTCAATAAAATTTTAGCTATCAGAATCCAACAATGTATCCATAAGATAATTCACCACGACCAAGTTGGATTCATTCCAGGGGCACAAGGATGGTTTAACATCCGAAAATCAATCAACGTTATCCAACACATCAACAAAAAGAAATATAAAAACCATATGATAATATCAATAGATGCTGAGAAAGCTTTCGACAAAGTGCAACACCCATTCATGATAAAAGCCCTTGAAATTCTTGGGATACAAGGAACATACCTCAACATCATAAAGGCCATCTATGACAAGCCAACAGCCAGTATCATTCTCAATGGTGAAAAGCTGAAAGCAATTCCATTAAGATCTGGAACAAGACAAGGATGTCCACTCTCACCACTGCTTTTCAATATAATACTGGAAGTCCTAGCCAGAGCAATAAGACAAGAGAAAGACATCCAAGGAATCCACATAGGAAAAGAAGAAGTCAAACTATCACTATTTGCAGATGATATGATAATATACATAGAGAACCCCAAAATCTCCACAGAAAAACTAATTCAACTCATCAATCAATTCAGTAAAGTGGCAGGATACAAAATCAACATGCAAAAGTCAGTAGCCTTCCTATACACAAACAATAAATCTGAAGAAGAAGAAATCAAAAAAACCATCCCTTTTATTATTGAAACAAAAAAAATCAAATATTTGGGAATAAATCTAACAAAAGAGGTAAAGGACCTATACAAAGAAAACTATAAAACACTGTTAAAAGAAATAGAAGAAGACACAAAGAAATGGAAAGACATCCCCTGCTCATGGATTGGAAGAATAAACATTATTAAAATGGCCATCCTACCAAAAGCAATATACAGATTCAATGCTATTCCAATCAAAATCTCAATGGCATTCTTCAAAGAAATAGAACAATTATTGATGAAATTCATATGGAATCACCAAAAACCCGAATAGCCAAAGCTCTACTGAAAAAAAAAGAAGGAAATGGAGGCATCACACTCCCAGACTTCAAACTATACTACAAAGCCATAATCATCAAAACTGCATGGTATTGGAACAAGAACAGACATATAGACCAATGGAATCGAATAGAAAATCCAGAAATAAACCCACAGGTTTATGGTCAACTAATCTTTGACAAAGGAGCAAAGACTATGCATTGGAGCAAAGAAAGTTTGTTCAATAAATGGTGCTGGGAAAACTGGGTCGCTACATGCAAAAGAATGAAGCTTGACCACTACCTCACACCATACACAAAAATCAACTCAAAATGGATTAAAGAACTAGACATAAGACCTGAAACCATAAAATACATAGAAGGAAATATAGGTGAAACACTATGGGATTTGCACATCAAAGACATCTTTACAGACACATCACCCAAAGCAGTGATAGTGAAGGCAAAGATAAACAGCTGAGACTACATCAAATTAAAGAGCTTCTGCACAGCAAAAGAGACAATAACAAAAACAAAGAGAAACCCCACCAACTGGGAGAACATTTTTGCACCCAACACTAATGATAAAGGACTGATCACAAAAATCTGCAAAGAGCTGATGAGACTCAGCAACAACAAAGAAAATAATCCAGTCAAAAAATGGGCAGAAGAGCTAAAAAGAAACTTCTCTGAAGAGGAAATGCAAATGGCCAACAGACATATGAAAAAATGTTCAACATCACTTGTAATCAGGGAAATGCAAATCAAAACTACCATGAGATACCATCTCACACCAGTGAGAATGGCACATATTAAAAAAACTAGCAACAACAAATGTTGGCGAGGGTGTGGAGAAAAAGGAACTCTTCTGCACTGTTGGTGGGAGTGCAAACTGGTCCAACCACTATGGAGAGCTGTGTGGAGATTTCTGGACCTACTAAACATAGAGCTTCCATATGATCCAGCAATTCCACTCCTAGGTATTTACCCAAAGGACACAGAAACATCAATTCCAAAAAGCACCTGCACCCCTATGTTTATAGCAGCACTGTTTACAATAGCTAAGCTTTGGAAACAACCCAAATGCCCAAAAATAGATGACTGGATCAAGAAGATGTGGTACATATATACCATGGAATATTACTCAGCATTCAAAAAAGATAAACACATGCAATTTGCAGCAACATGGATGGCGCTGGAAGGGATCATGCTCAGCGAAATAAGCCAAAAAGAAAAAGAAAAATACCGGATGGTCTCACTCATAGCAGGAATCTAGAAAACTTAAATAAGGGACCAGGAAAATGAATATAAGAAAGTGAAAATCAAAATCAACAAAAAACTATGAACCAGAGACACTTTTGGGGGGGGTGTGGGGCGGGAGGGGAAGGATTGGGGTCAGAATGGGGCATTTGCAATTGTATGGGGGAATATAAAAATAAAATTTATTATTTAAAAAAAAAAAAAAGAAAGACTAATCCAACTGTAGTATAAAACATACAATGGACACAAATACAGTAAGGGAAACTGGTGAAGAGCATATCCTAATCTTCCAAGAAATGAGTTATGATTTGATATACGGCAGTGATGAGGAGGACAGAATAATGTAGACAGGGTTGACCAACATCTGGAGGGCAAAGTTATTAGATACTGGAGTTATTTGAACATCAGACACTTGGGATAATGGAGGGATGAATGATGCCTTTAAAGTTACTGGCTTGTGCATCTAAATGATTGAAAATAAAGCTCTGAGGTAAGGATCACAGAAGTATGAACTATTCTTGAATTAGTTTTGTATAAACTGAGTGAAAGATAGTTGAATACAGATAGCTAAACACTGCACCAGGAAGTTTCATTTATTTGCAAACACCAAGAAGTGCTATTAGTTGTGAAACTTATAATGGGTGATAGTAAAAAGAAATAAATGATAAAATCTAAGAGTCTTTAAATAAAAATGATAAAGTCAAAGTATGAAGGACATTTTTTAATAGATAGATACCACAGTAGAAGACATAAGTGAATAAGTCCAAAAGGACTTACATTTTAGACAATTCAGTATAAAGTAAAGAGCAGCTTTGAGCAATATTAAGATACTTTTGTCCTATGCCTAGACACTGAAGCCATAAGTGTGTTGAGATATTACAGCAAATATACGGTATGAAAAGAAAGAAGAACTTAGAATCAAACCTAGCATTAAAGAGATATCTTTGTCAGTATCATTATAACTTTTGACCAAGCCATTACTTCTTAAATTGGTCTCATCTCTTCCCCTGGTGTCAATGACAGCATAACCTCCTGGCATTTTTATGTCTACACCGTTTGTGTATTCAGAAAATGCAAATCTGAGTGTTATGTGACTTACAAGTGTCAGGTATAAGGTAAAGTACTCAATCTAGTTCATTATTTTATTGTTATTATTATCATCCTTTGAATTTTACTGGCAGTTCTTGAATAAATGTAATTATTTTTTCCAATTTCATTTCTCTTGACTTCTTATTATGTGATATTAATACACATGCAATTCTTATTATGGAAGACCATTCCAGTATATTAGAATACTGAACATCCATGTTGCTTTATTTTAAGTCATGAAAACCTAGGCAGAAATTAACAACCATTGTCATTATAAAATACAGAAATGGATCTGGGATAGTACAGGGAGTTGAAGTCATTATCATAGTACTCTCAGATTTGGTATAACAAAACAAATTATGATAAAAGTTTTATGAACAATAGACAGTGCTTTGTCATTCTAATAGTAGGATTCCATTAATAAAGTTATTTTATTTTGCACACTAAAGTGAAATGATTGGAAGACTTATAAATAAATCACTCTGGATCCCATGCATGCAGATGGCAACACCTGAAATTTGAGCAGCCTGCAAAGAGGATTGAAGACAATGGCCAAAAACTAACAGGAGCTCAGGAGTGTTTTTCACATAGCCAGTTTAAAAAAAAAAAATAGATAACTTCAAGGCTAAAACAAAGCAAAACCAGTCACCACAAAAAAAAAAAAAAAAAAAGCATACATACTCCATTTAATTCCACTTTCCATAGTGCTGAGTCTTTATAATGTGGCTATTCATTGAAACAGCATACAAACACACACGTGCACACACACACACATGCATGCACATACACACATATGTATGTAAACACAGCATAGTATATTGTAAGTATATATTTTTGTCTTTAAGTTCTGAGGATAACAATGTACTCTTATCTAGTAAGAACTAGTGAAAAGCTATTCTGGTAATTTCTTCAAGAGGACAAGTGTTCCTCTTTTAGTTACCCTTTCCTGCCACTTATTTTGCTTTGTTCTTTGTTTTGGTGAGCAGCTTTGACTCATATAGGCTGACAAAGGAGTGAAAGTGATAGAACTAGATCTGCCACAGGAAACAAAGAAAGAGTATCACAGTGGATTACATTTTGAGATGAGAGACTTAAAGCTCATTCAAGAAAACATCTGAGGACAGAGGTAAAGATTAGATGACTATCAGATGCCAGGGCTGGTCCTTGACATTGTCAGAGAAATCATGAACTTGACTGCAACCAGGAAGGACAGGCCAACATTTCAAAGAGTGAAAGCTGCAAGCAGCCTTTGCCAGGGTCATAGAAGGAACAGAGATGGTCCATGAGAGAGGTCAGGGATGATTTCTGTAGGGACAATGTTTAAGAACCAGGAAATTTCTCATTTGTTAATGATACCATTTCCTGAAACCCTTTCCTCATGAACTGTGTATGGGCAGCACAGACAAGCAGGAAGAACTTAAATTTTATATAATACATCTTATTTTAGGAGAATCAACATGAGAGGCTTAAGGAATTACTTCTGGAGACATTTCATTTTCCGCCTTTCATTTATTTTTCCTGGAGGCAGTGTTTTATTACTATTATCATTATTTCTTTTTAAGCCAGTACATTTTCTTTTCATTATTTTGTATTTCACAGACACTGTGGAGCTTGAATTTGACTGGGTGCTTTCGGAGGGGGATGAGCTCACTTTTGACATGGGAGTATGAAGAACATATTTTTTTCTTATTTCAAATACAGATAGTGGCTATCTTATGTGTTGATTTAATATTCTATGACTTCAAACATAATGACTGTTTACACAAAATACATTAATTATGGATATGCAGGGAGTACACCCAACTAAGTCCCCATTAATCTTTGTCACCTCACATTTCATTTCCAAAAACTTCTTTCACATTCTTCAATACTAATAAGTATTTTTTAAAAAATGTCTGAAAGGTCTGTGACTCCTATACATGGAAGAAATTGAAGTTACTTGTTAAGAGTGGAAAATGAAGCCAATTCTAGCAATCTCATGCACTGTATAGAGGCCTATAGCCTTGAAAAATCACAGGTATGTCTCCAGGAAGCCTAAGAAGAATAGTGGAAAATACCTGGGGAGGGAAATTGGACAGTGGGGAACACACAAGAGGAAGAGATGATGGGGCTGGTAGACTTGTGGGTTAGCAGCCTGTGATCACAGTGCAGCCTGGTGATTGTCTGTGATTGCTGACTGCTGATCTACTCCAAGTCCGAGACCATCTCTGGAACTGATCTGAAATTGAAGGTTGTCCCCCTGGTACCCCAGGAGCTACAGAGAAACTAATAATATTTAGTAAGCAACGTTTTGTCACCAAACAGGGAACCAGCAAGAAAAAGCATTTTCTTCACTCCACCCAGTTTCCCTGCTTACAAGGAACTTATGTGTTTAGTTGATTTTAGGCTGGTGTGGCCACACACAGCATTAGAAACCAAGTTTACTAGAATTAATGAAACATCAAAAAAGCCATTAATGGCTTAAAGGAAATAAAGAGTGATACGGAGAAAAACTGGTAGTGGGCAAGCTGATAGATAAAGTCAGAGATAGAACAGTGGACAGCTGGATGGATAAAGGTAAATAATGAATCTCCTGGTCCCCTGGAACATAGAACCCTCCCTTGAGTTCTTCACTTTTCCATGTCTGGTGTCAGTAGTTGTGTGACACCCACATCATAGCCTCTTGGATGGCCTCCAAACTTTGGTGTTGTCTTTCTCTTTAATACATGTTGTTTTTTTGTTTTTAAATAGCTCAAATACATCTCACATGGTCTAAACCTTTCCAAATATTCCTCAGCTTCAAATTCAGGACTTGGGGCTTTCCTGGTGGCTCAGGGTGTTAAAGACAGTGCTATCAAGCTATTGGCAACCACTGCAGCATGAGTTCGATCCCCAGCCAGGGAGCAACCTACAGGGTGCAGCAGACCTCACCTGCCGCTCCCCTCAGCAGTATTTTTCAGTAGATCTGCCTGTTCTGTTCCCCACTCTGTACCGCAGCTCTTATATAAAAATAAATAAGTCTTTTTTAAAAAAAAGAACATACAAGAACTGGGGTACAGGCCAGAGGTATGGGGGGTGAGAGGATTCACCAGAGACAGAGCAGGGAGCAGAACAGGCAGATGGACTGAAATACACTGCTGAGGGGAGCAGCGGGCAAGACAGAAGAAGTCTGCTGCATCATGTGGGTATCTCCCTGGCTGGCCGGGAATTGAACCCGCACAGCAGAGGCTACGAACAGCTTCACAGCGCTGCACTCAACCTGCTGTGCCACCGGGGAGGACCAATAAATAAATCTTAAAAAAAAAAAAAATAAGGACTTACATCACCCTTCATTCTTGCTTATTTTAAATTTTCCATCTCTGCCTTAAGGCTTATTTTTTCTGTCTCTTCTCTTCTCACCACCTGGTGGTATGCTGCCCACTTTCCTTTCCTTTAGTTTATAAAGAACTATTAAGACAATGCTTATGGCACTGGTGGGTGGGATCAAATAAACAGTATAAAAGATATTTGTAAGTATTCTTAGCCTACTTATCCTTATTCAATCTCCCAGTCATTTTCATCAGTGAACATTTCTCTCTGGTCCAAGTTCCTACTTGAATCCAGTCGCACCACCATTTTGTAGAATCATCAATCCATTTCTCCAGCACCTCGTTCTCTTTTTTGAGTTTCCAAAGGCAAGCATGAAATTCTCTGTGTTTGTGAGTAATTCAAATTGGTCCCTGACTATGTGGGATCAGAAATTATCTTTATTTTCACCATCCCTAGACACTGTTCTCTGGTGTTCCCACTGCTCTCCACGGTAGGGGGCCCCACAGAATTCAATTTTGCATAGGAGTTGAGTCTCTCACCTGGGCATCCTGGCATTCTTGCTTCCCCAGGCTTAAATGTAGGAGCAAAGGAAGGTTGTGTCAGATATTTCAGCTCACGGTCACCGCTCTTATCTTCAGATCAGGGTGGGTTGTCTCCTGTACCTGCCAAGTTTTTAGTAAGGAGCTTTCTAATTTTATCAGATATTACTAAATCATTACTATTAAAGTGTTAGCCAGGGAAGACAATATGTACAACTGATCTTTTTTTTTTTTAAGATTTATTTATTTATTTATACAAGAACTGGGGTACAGGCCAGATGCGCTGGAGGGTGAGAGGATTCACCAGAGACAGAGCAGGGAACAGAACAGGCAGACTGACGAAATCCACTGCTGAGGGGAGCAGCGGGAGAGACAGGAGAGGTCTGCCGCGCCATGTGGGACCCTCGCCGGCCTGCTGGGATCAAACTGGCACTGCAGAGACTGCGGGCAGCTTCACAGCGCACGCTCAACTGCCTGCGCCACCAGGGGATGCCCTGATTTAATTTTTAATAAAGGTTCTAATAAACAAATTTCAAAATCCTACAATTTTGCAATATAATAACAATTTCTAAGAGCAAATTTTTAAAAGATAGCAATTATTTTAATTAAATAATTGAGACATTTGTATACAGAAATCTTTGCATACAAACTCCAGTAATGCCACCTTATTTTACCTATTTGTTCTTTAAGAGAGGGTCATAGATGATAATCTTAAAAGGATTTTGATCCAAGAACACTAGATTTCAATATTAGGGTCCTCTCAGTCTGTCCTAGGATGTAATTATTATGCCAGGGATTTTAATCTTCTCTCTATTCTGCCTTCTCTTCAGATCTTGTCTTAAAGTCTTATTTGACATCCAACCCAGCTGCTCTTTTGCTAACAAACAAACAAGATTGTTAACTTCTCAAGAGGAATTCCACCTTTAGCTCTTTGAAAATAACAAATGTTTTCTCCAGGCTATCCTTGGAAATACGGTCTTGTATATCAATAGTTCCCCATCCCAGAGCCCGTTTCAAGCATGCTTTCTTTGATATCTTTCATTGTCATTCCCTAAACTATTACGGAATGTTTCACCGTTAGCCTTAGTAATAATGACAAATACAACTAGACTGTCTGCATTAGTGCCAAAATTACATTCTGAACCTTGCTTATATTTTTCAGTTTTACCCATTATATGAAATCCCACAAGGAGGAAGGTGGTTAGAAATGGTAGTGCTTGGAGTGTTGCTTTGTGTTAATAATACAAAGAACAAAGTTAACTCCATCTTTCACATCCTCCTTTTGAGACAACACAGAATTAGAAGGATGTTGACCCTGATTACTGAAACCAAAATGGGTACACATGACTTAACAAAGGATTTTCTTTCATTTATTTTTACTCATACAAGCAATACATGAATGCTTTTGCACTGCAAATTATTCAAAGGTTACTGGTTTAAAAAATTCTCCCTGGCCTTTCTCTGAAGTAAAATACTATTCTCAGTTTTGTGTCTATCTTTTTCTTAGTCAATTATTTATATGTATATATGTACCTATAGAAACATATGGTATTATTGCGAGTACATTTTACTAGACAATATTGCCAACTAATTTTTTTGTGCCTTGAGAGGATGTCTTTTTTTTTTTTTACAGTAAACACTCTTCAGAGGTTATCTTTGATTTTAAAAATGAATCGTTTATAAAGTCAGAATAGTTCTTGGGTTTAGGATAGAGCTTAATATTGTTCTGCTTATAGCAATTTTGACAATCACTTGTACAAGATCTTTCATTAATATTAAGACCAATTTATAAAATAAGTTATTTGAACTTTTATATTTTAAACTGTATTCCTGAAACAAATATATTCTATTTCTTTAAAAGTTTTGTATTGTCTGGTTTAACAAAATTTTCCCAAATAGTTAAATACTTCATGTGTCGAACAATTATATTCAGAAATAGGTGATTCTGAAGTTCTTTTAATGTTCCTTTAATGTTTATGAAGCACAGATAGTAAATTAAAATTATAAGCTTAAATAGATTATATAATATATATAATATTTTTAAAGTGGAGTCACAAGATTGTTGTTCTAATAAGCTGTCATTCTTGAACCACATTCTCAATATCACAGGTATAGAGAATATAAATCTGTGCAAAATGTTTAACACTGACTTATTGAAAACAGATTAGTTTACCTTAACTTTTATATACTTAATTTCAATTAATTTAATTTAGATTAATTTATATACTTAATTTCATCAGGTTTGATGCATACTCAGACACTAAAGAAATATTATGTTATCACATATGATTTGGGGAGTTATTGCCCTATAATAATTGGGGAGGAATGTCTTCTTTAATGCCCTTCTGTATCAGAAGATGACTGTGACAATGATGATATGTAGTGACCCTTACTTGTATGAAAAGTTTGCAAAGTCACTGATCCCTTAATTTCAATGGCCCCAGACATAGCTTGTGTTCCTGGATTTGAATCCCCTGTGATTATTGGATTATTCCAGATTCTCCAGAGAAATAAAAGAAACAGAGCCAATAGGATGATGTCTTTCTATGTACACACACACACACACACACACACAGAGTGAGAGAGAGAGAAAGAGAGAGAGAAATTGATTTAAGAAATTGGTTCATGCACTTGTAGAGGCTCAGTAAAGCCAAAATTTGTAGTGTGGAGACCTAGCAAAGAGTTGCAGTTTGAGTTCCTAGGCAGTTTACTAAGTAGCCTTCTTGCACAGGGGACAGTCTTTGCTTTAATAAGGCACATTATGGGGGATAGCCTGCTTTACTCAAAGTCCACTGATTTCAATGTTAATTTCACCCAAAAAATATCTTCACAAAAGTATTCAGAATAATGTTTGACCAAATGGCTTGCACTGTGGACCAGCCAAATTGACACGTAAAATTAATCACCACAATGACTCATCATTTAAATTGGATTAGATTGGGACTGCCTAGAAAAGTTGGTAGAGTAAGCCACCCCAGCAAAATATATTCTTAAGCACATCCAGGAAACAACTGAATATCTCATATACCCCTCATTACTTTATCACCAGAAGACACCTACTTAGCCAAGAACCTGTATTGGTGAGTGTTTCTCTTTAATAATCTTTTCCAACCTTCTAGTAGATAACATTTAGATCTTCTGGATAGATAAATTTAAATGTCTGTCTTTCTTTTCCTCCCGTACATCTTTTTATTGTATGTGTGTCCTGTATTCTTGGGGAAAAAATATTTGGGTTTTTCCTCCTGCTCACTGTTTTGCTCTTTTTGGTGTCCCATCTGCTTTTCTACTCATGAATTGAATGATTCATTCAAAGATGAAGCCTTTAATTTGCATGATTACTGGCTGATTCTTTTTAAAGAATTTTTGGTTAAAACACTCTTTTGCATCTCTTGGAACATTCTGTAACAATTAAGCTTAGAATAAAATCACAAATCCCCATAATGGACTAGAATGTGCTAGCTGATCAGTCTCCCTGTGGATTTCTAAACTTTCCCCTATTTGCTATTCTGCCACAAACATTTTGGATTCCCCTGCTGTTGTCAACATTACAAACCCTCTATACGTATTAACTTATTCCTGCCCCCATTCCATCCTCCCACTGTATGTTATGACGCTCACTCAGTACATTATTCGGATCACTGGCTCAAAGGTTTTCTCAGCAGAGAGATTCCTGGATTCCTGACTACCTTATAAAGCAGCACTTAATACATCCCCTCTCTCCCTCCATCCCTCATTTAATAGATTTTATTTCATCATCAATATATTGGAATGTGTGTGATGGTATGGATTTGCCAGCTGTAGTTACCATAGTATCTCCAGAAGTTAAGAGTGCCTGTTACACTTTAGAAAGGCTCAAGAAATAGATGTTAAATGAGGATATGATGGTATTTCTAAAGTCTAGTGCTGCCTAGTCTATTAATGATTTCTTTGTGTCTTCATTTTTTTTAAAGATGTATTTATTTTTATACAAGAATTGAGGTACAGGACAGAGATGCAGGGAGTGAGAGGATTCACCAGAGACAGAGTGGGGAACAGAAAAGGCAGATGGACCGAAGTACACTGCTGAAGGGAACAGCAGGCAAGACAGGAGAGGTCTGTTCACCATGTGGGTTTCTCCCTGGCTGGCGGGGAATTGAACTTGTGCTGCAGTGGCAGACTGCTTCATAGGTTGTATCTTAGCCCCTGTGCCACCAGAGAGGCCCTGTGTCTTCATTCTTCCATGTTTAGTGGCCCTCTCTCTTGATGTTGATTAATCTCAACTGATGGATGGCTCTGTGTGTAGTTTTATATTTGTAACGATCTGTTAGGTCATATCAGGAAAGGTCCACTAATTCACTCCTGTCCGTTACAAAGGAGACCCCTGAAGGATGCTAGAATGGACTGATAGTCTGACTCTCGTCACTTCGGGGGAGCAGCAGAATAGAATACTGAAATGGGCTATGTCTATAGCTAGTCTCTGGGATGGGTGCTCTCATTTCTCCTGACTGTGACTTCTATTCTGAGATCTTAGTCCTTCTGTTCTAGTGGAGGCCCCGATATGTACTGCTGCCTGAAGGTGACACCACTCTTACTCGTTGCTTTCCACAGAAAGAAGCATGGAGTGGTTGACCTACTTGCTGTCGATCACCCCATGGCACCCTCCTACTTCATTAGTGAAATACATTCTTTCCTTAAAAATCATTTTATTTTGAAAGACCCTATGACTCACAAGAGGTTGCAAAATAGTGTGGAGGATTCCCATGTCCATTTCACTCATACAATGTACACAGACTTTGTCAAACTCAAGTGTAAATCCTAGTCAGGTTTCCACAGTTTTTAATGGTCTCCTTTCTGAAAAAAATCTTTAACTCTTATACCATATGCCATACACCACACAACATTTACCCATTTAAAGCATACAATTCAGGCCTCCCTGATGGCCTAAGGCTTAAGTCTTCTCAGCACTATCAATGCTTTGGCCTGAGTTCCATCTGAGTTGTATCTCCAGCCAGAGAGGTGACCCACATGGTACAGCAGACCTCTCCTGTCTCACCCACTGCTCCTCTCGGCAGTGTGTTTTGGTAGATCTGCCTGTTCTGGTTCCCATTCTATTTTTGGTGAGTCCTCCGGCACCTCTGGCCTATACCTCAGTTCTTCTATGCAAAAAATAAATAAATAAAATATTTTTTTTTAAAAAAAGCATATAAATTTACTGGGTTTTAGTGCAGTCACAGTGTTGTGTAGGCATCAACATAATCTAATTTTATAACATTTTCATTGACTCTGAAAAGAAAATTTGACCCCATTTGTGGGCACTCTTGATTCCCTCCCCCAAAGTCCTAGGCAATCGATAATTTGCCTTCTGTCTCTATATATCTGCTTAATGTTTCCATCACTTGTAGTACTTATCACTACTTTGTTCCTTCTTATTGCCAAAAATAGTGCATTGTATTAGCATACCACTTTATGAATATCCTTTTATCAGTTGGTGGACTTTTTGGCTATTTCTACTGTTTGGCTACTATAAATAATAATTCTGTAGAATATTTGGAGAGGGGTGAGCTCTGTACAATTTTTATCAGATAGATTCAAGTGATTAATCACTACAACCAGGATGCAGAACTGTCCCATTTCCTCATAAAGTCCCTCACATTACCCCTTAATAGCTGCACACTTTCCCCAAACCTAACCCCTGGCAGCTACTTACATGTTCTCTATCACTGTCTTTTGTCACTTTGTCATTGTTATCCAAGTGGAGTCTTACCTTAGAGTTGAGCTTGTTTTCACTTGGAATATTGTTCTTTGAAATCCAGCTAAGTTGTTGTATCAGTATTTTTTTCCTATTTATTGCTGACAATTTTTCTGTAGTATGGATGTACCACAGCTTGTTTGTTTATACCCATAGGACATTTTGATTGTTTCTAACTTGGGGTTATTACAAATAAAGTTTCTATGATTATTACTTCATAGGTTTTTGTATAAACATTAGTTTTCATTTTTCTAAGGTCAGTACCTAGGAGTACAGTTACTAGGTCACATGGTAACTGCATGTTTCATTGTTTAAGAAACTATCAAGCTGCTTCCCAGAGTAGTTGTACCATTTCACCTCCCTATCAGTGATTTGTGAGAGATCCAGTTTTTCTGTATCCTCTCCACTTTTTGCTACTGTCAGTAATTTTATGTTAGCTATTCTAATAGGTGCGTAGTTGTACCTTATCATGGATTTAATTTGCATTCTGTAATGCCTAATTGTATTAGTCTTCGAATGCTACCATTACAAATTACTACAATTTTAGCAACTTAAAACTGTACGGATTTACAATATTATAATTCTGTAGATCAGAGGCCAACCTAGACCTCACTGGGCTAGAACCATGGTATAAGTGTGGCTTCATCCCTGCTGTAGAATCGAGAGAAGACTCTGTTCCCTAGACGTTTGTAGTTCTAGAGACCACCTTGACTCCTGGCCTCCTCCTTGCAAGCGTGAAGCCAACAATATTGTATTTCTCCATCTCTTTTGTTGCCACATATCTCTGACTGCAGCCAGGACAGGTCCTCACCCTTTATTTATTTTATTCATTTATTTTTTGAGTGCCTTGTTTTAATTTTATTTTTTAAATATCATTGTTTATTTTTTTCACCAAACAGGATTTCTTCCTCTGGTGCAGTCACCATAGTTTTCTCACCACCAAAGTGCCTACAGTCCACCACACTCCATGCAATTTCCTCCATTCCACACCCCCCCTATTTCTCCCTACACACCTTTCCTCTCTTCCTCGTCCTACCCACTGCCCCTCAAAGTCTCAGGGCAACCTCATCTGGGTCACCCAGGGTAAACTCCAAGCCCCTAATCTTAATCACATTTTCAAAGTCCCTTTTGTCAAGTAAGAAAATATATCTTTATGGAATAATAGGGATTAGGAGGTAGACATCATTCAGGTTATTATTCTGCCTGCCTCACTAACAGTATGGAACATTTTTTAGTGTCCTCATTCGCCATCCGTGCATTTACTTTGAAGTGTCTGCTTATATCTTTCACCCATTTCTAATTGGATTGCTTGTTTTGTTGTTATGCTTCAAATATTCCTTATTGTTCTGGATACTGGTGTTTTATTGGATATATGATTTGCAGGTGCTTATTCATTGTCTTTGGCTTGTCTTTTCATCTTCTAAATAGGGTATGTTATAGAGCAAACATTTTAATCTCGATGAACTCCAGTTCTTTGATTATTTCTTTTATGCATTATGCCTTCGAAGTCCCATCTTCACCTAACTGTAGATCACTAAAATTTTCTTCCATGTTTTCTTCTAAAATACAGTATTATATTTTGCTTGTAAATATATAATGTAATTCAAAAGCCACTAATACTCCATGGTTTTGTACAGATAGGTCTTTCTGAGCAAAATTTAATGGCAACTGGGCTAAAGGGTAAGCATCTTATTTATTTATACAAATTTCCCTCTAA
Organism: Talpa occidentalis; assembly: GCF_014898055.3. Lineage (NCBI taxonomy): Eukaryota > Metazoa > Chordata > Mammalia > Eulipotyphla > Talpidae > Talpa > Talpa occidentalis. The sequence goes on from NW_026555331.1 coordinate 86,057,555, forward strand.
GCACTGCTTTGGCTACATACCACAGATATTTTTAATTAAAACATTTATTGAAATAATTGTAGTTTTACAAGCAATAATAGTAAGAAATAATACAAAGAGATCCCTGTACCCCTCATCCAATTTCCCTCAATTATAGAACTTTGAAAAGTTATAGTAAAATATTGCAAGTAGAATATTAACCTTGACAACATACATTGATTTTATTCAGTGATAGTTGAATGACTGCCAAACTGTTTCCCAGGTAGCTGTATCATTTTACATTCCCTTCAGAAATGTATGAAAGATCCAGTTTCTCTAACTCTATCTATTTAGAGTTCCTCAGTTTTACTTGTAGTGTGTGTGTGTGTGTGTGTGTGTGTGTGTGTGTGTTAAATACTGTAACGTTTTATCAGCCCGGATGCTGAGCAGTTCCAATACCACCACCTCAAAAGTCCCCCCAAGTTGCCCTTTTATATCCATAACACCCCTCCCATCCTTCCTTTCCCTAATCCCTGGCATCCACTAATCAATCTTCTTCTGTTATGTCATTTCAAAAATGTTACATAAGTGGAATCATTCCCTTTGTAACTTACAAGGAGGCATTGCCTCATTTTATCTAGCAGAATTCCCTGAAAATTCAACTAAGCTGTTGCACAGATAATAGTTTATTTTAAAATAATTCTGAGTAGTTTTTCATCATCAGTATATGTCCCACAGCTTGTTAACCATTTCCCCCTTGAAGGACATCTGGACTGATTCCTGTGTTTGGTTGTAACAAGTAAAGTTTCTATGAATATTCAGCTATAGTTTTTTGTCTGAACATTAGTTTTCATGTCTCTAAGATAAATGCCCAGGAGTGCAACTGCTAGGCCATGTGGTATTGCATGACTGCCAAACTGTTTCCCAAGTAGCTCTATCATTTTACATTCCCACCAATAATATATGAAAGATCTAGTTTCTCTACATCTTCACCAGAATGTGGTGTCATCATTTTTATTCTTGTCATTCTGATAAGTATGGAGTGATTTCTCATTGCAGTTTTCCATAGATTTTGACGTTATATTTCATTTTCATTCAATTCCTTAAAAATAATTCCCTTGAGTCTACTTCATTGACATGTGGATTATTTAGAAGTAGGTTGTTTGAGTACCAAGGGTTTGGAAATGTTTCTGTTATCTTTGTTGTTGGATTATAGTTTGATTTCCTTATAATGAGAGAGTATAATTTGTATGATCTCAAATTTATTTAAATTTACTAAGGTTTACTTTATGATCTAAGATACAGTTTCTTATAAATGTCCCAGACACATTTTATTTATTTGTTTGTTTGTTTGTTTGTTTGTTTGTTTGTTTGTTTATTTATTTATACAAGCACTGGGTACAGTCAGAAGTGAGGGAGGGTGAGAGAATTCATCAGAGTGAGAGTGGGAAACAGAACAGGCAGATTGATGAAACACACTACTGAGGGGAGCAGTGGGCGCGGCAGGAGAGGTTTGTTGTGCCATGTGGGACCCTCGCCAGCCACCAGGGATCGAACCCATGTGTTTAGGCCATGCTGCAGAGGCTGCGGGCAGCTTCGCATCCCAGTGCTCAACCGCTGCGCCACCAGCAGAGGCCCATCAGCCACATTTTAAAAGAATGTATTTTCTGTTGTTGTGAGGCATGTTCCAATGAATACAATTAGATTTCATTGTTTGATGATATTATTCATTTTTTAAAAACTTTGCTGACATATTTTAGTGCATCTGTGAATTTCTAACAGAGATATTGAGTTAGAATTTTGTATTTCTCTATTGCTCCTTCCCTTTCTGGGAGTTTTCACTTCATATACTTTGTATCTATGTTGTTATGTGCATACACATTTAAGATTGCTATGTCTCTTTTATCATTACATAATGTCTTGTTTTGTCCCTGGTAGTTTTCTTTTTTCTAAACCCTGCTTCATCTATTATTAACAGAGCCATTCCAACTTTGTTCTGATTAGTGTTTGCAAGCTATATCTTTTTCTAACCTTTTAGTTTAAGCTACTTATAACATTTAATGTGAGTTTGGGAGACACCATAGAGTTAGTCAGTCATACCGTCTTTAAAGAGTCCTTTCTACCAATCTTTGTCTTTTAAATGATGTGCTTAGGCCATTTATATTTGAGGTAATTGATGTTTTGGGATTTACAACTGCCATTTCATTATTTGGTTTGTATTTTATTATTCTTGTATTTTATTCTTCTGTTTCCCCCTTCCCTTTTTCTTAGTTAAGCATCTTTTAGTATTCCATTTTAATTTATCTCTAAATAGTATTATCTCTTGAGTGTATCTCTTCACACAATTTTTAAGTGGTTGTTAGGAATTACAATAAATATATATAGCTTATAGTGTCCTACTATTATCAGTGTTTTACTTCAAATGGAATGTTGATATATCACCACTATTTTAGGTCACTCTGTGCTCCTCCTTTAAAACAGTTACCTTAAAACATTACTTCTATGTATATTGAGACTCATAACAGACATTATTATAAGTTTTACTTTTAAGTGTTAAACACATTTTTTTTAGTCACGAGGAAAAAAAATCAGTAGACTTACCCATCTCTCTACTCTTTAAGTTGTTCTTTCTTCATTTCCTTCTAAGTTGCCTTCTATTATGGCTTCTTTCTATAAAATTTCCTTTAACTATATTTTATTCTGCTCATGGCAAATTGTCTAGCTTTTAAAAAATTTTTCAAATGTACTGATTCTTATTATTCCTGGAGTATATCTTCACAGTTGACAATTCTTTTCTTATAGTCTTAAAAATTTTTTGGCTCACTTACTGTGACTCCATGATTTCTAGTGAGTAATCAGCTATCATTTGAATCATTGCTGTTTGTTTTTCATATTTTGATTAGGATGTATTTAGGTATAATTTTTTTAAAATTTATTCTGTTGGGAATTGTTCAGCTTCTTGAATCTATAGGTTAATAGCTTTCATTAAATTTATGATAGGGCCTCCCCTGGTGACGCAGTGGTTGAGCATTGGGCTGCGAAGCTGCCTGCAGCCTCTGCAGCACTGGTTCGATTCCCAGCCACCGGCGAGGGTCCCACATGGTGCACAGACCTCTGCTGCCGTCCGCTGCTCCCCTCAGCAGTGTACTTCATCAGTCTGCCTGTTCTGTTCCCCGCTCTGGCTCTGGTGAATTCTCTCACCCTCCCGCTCTAGCTCTTCTGACTGTATCCAGTGCTTGTATAAATAAATAAATAAATAAATCTTTAAAAAAAATTATGATATATTTAGCCATTATTTCTTCTTTTTTTTTCAGGCCTACTTTTTTTTTTTTTTAATGTTAGAGCACTTGCTATTATTCCTTAGCTCCCTAAACACCAATTTACTTTAAATTGTTTACTTTCTGCTTATTTTTTACTGAATAATTTCTGTTGACCTATCTTAATGTTCACAGATTCTTTTCTGTCACCTGTGTTCTGCTGGTGAACCCATCCTCTTTTATTTAATTATTGTATTTTTTAGTTCCATAATTTCCATTTAGGTTTTTTTTTTTTTTTACATCATCTCTTTCTTTACTGATATTGTCTTTGAAATTTGCTGCAAAAGTCTTCATAATTGCCTGTTAAAGCATTTTTGGCAACTTCTTGGAAATTCTGTTCAGACAATTATAACATCTGTGCATCTTAGTGTTCTCATGTATTGCTTGTCTTTTCTTATTTAAGTTTAAATTTTACTTGTTCTTGGTATTGACAATATTCTAATTTAACCTGGATATTTAGAATGTTGTGTTATAAAACTGTTCCCTATGAAATTTTCTACTTTATCACACTATTTAGGCTCAGAGTTCCTATATTGATACTCTTTTTATGTATGTGTGGCAGTTACCAAATGTCAGTTTAGATTATCAAATATCTGTCATCCTCTTTTGAACTGTTCTGCTTTTTTGTTACCTAGATGACAGCTCTACATCCTACAAACTCTCAACAGTGCCTGTGTAGGTAGAAGGGTATCACCTTTATTGCTTAGAAGAGATTGGAAGACAAAGTATTAGCCTCTGACTCAAATGGTAGGGTCACTTTTCCATTTCCAAAGGGGGGTGGTTACAGTATTCTGCAGACAGATTCTCTGGGTGAGAGGTACCTCCCTGTTTTTTTTTCAAGAAAAGGGCGAAAGTCAATGACTGTTCAACAGACTCTATAGGGAGTAGTACTGCCTATTGCTGGGGAATATGTGACTGTCAGAATAACATCCACAGTATCTGTGAAGAGGGAAATATCCTCATTACTGCAGAGGAGGGGGTGAAAAATGGAGCTCCTCCCACTGACTCTGATACTATAGTGTCCACTGTAGTTGGGGAAGGTGTTACACTTTTTCCTGATAGCCATTCTATGATCAGGCAACTGTGGTTAAAGAGTTTCTGTCTTAAAAAAAAAAAAGCAAACATTGTTTAAAAATGAACAATTATGTAAAATACATATATATATGAAGAAATTAAAAAAAAATGAAGAGTTTCTGTCTAATTGGGCCATCCTTTTTATGATCCCCTAGCTAAGGAAAACAGGCTTTTTTGGGTGCTATTGCCCATCCGTGACTGTTGGTATTTCTAGGTTGTGGGCTTCTTTAGCAGGGTGAGGTATATGTGAGACAAAAACAAAACTGAGGCAACTTACTGCCAAGTTGTTCCTCAAATTCCAGGCCCCTAGTCATTCCACCTTGCTTTCTCCTCACTCCAAAGTCTCCTGCAAATGTATTACATTTGTTTTTGTCCAAGATTTTTTGTTGTTGTTGTTTTTAGTGGGAGAAATAAAATGGAATGTGTTTACTCCATTTTTGTCTGGACATTAGGAGTTCCCAGAGCAGCACCCTTTGTAGTAGCTTGTTCCTATTTATGTTTCAGCTGTTCTTATATTTCATTCCATATTTTTAAAATACTGCATTGAATTCCTATACAGCTACCCATTTGTATTTCCTCTGTAGTGATAGATTCTTTAAACTACCTATATTTTCTGTGATTTTCAGTTATTCACTATGGAAAAGAGAGGGTTTTACGTGAGATCAGTCTGTCGTCTAGAACCAGGTTATAAGGAACATTTATGTACATGAGTTTATTTTATGCAAAAAAACTTTATCATATGAACAATCAGTTAACAAGCTCACATGCAGAAAAATATTAATTTTAGCAAAAAGTTATGCATCAATTGATAAAGCATTTGCATATTTAAAGTTGAGATTATTCTGATTTTATATATATGAAGAAATACAACAGAGATAAACTGAGCAATTGGATTGAGCCGCTTATGAGAAATCAGACAGCTATTGAATTGGGAATTGTTGCTATGGTTGACTCCATGGTAACTGTTGAGATTTTACAAAAGGTAAATGAGTAGTGGAGAAAGAAAGAATTTAGGTGAGCCAAAGGAAACCTGTAGAAATGAGAAAGTAGAAGGTTTCAGGGAGATATAGAAAGATTCCTCAAAGGTTTAAGAGGAAGACTAGTAGGAGATCAGTAAGCTCTATACAATGATTGAGTTAGATAAAAAGTAATATCATTTTGAAAGGCAACTTCTGATTGAGATCAGTTGTCTTCAACCTAATTACCCATTATAATATTGCTATTACTTACTACTTACTTCTGAAATTCACATGGGTGGTTTGAAAAACAAAAATAAATTGGGACAGATTTGGACATGTTAGAATTTTAGTTAAAGTAGAAAAATATCCTATTGCAATAGATAAATTATTGTATCAGGTGAGTCTGAGCTTAAAACAGATCAATAAAAATTTTGTAGCTTAGTGGAAAAGAAATCATTGATAGATCAAATCATAGATTTTTAACATATTTGTAAGAATGTTTTACTTATTTACTTCTTCATAGCAGTTAAATTCATCACCGTACAGCTGAAACTATGAATTTAGAGGTTGTTTGTCAAGTCTTTTTTGGTAAATTAATAGCTAACACATAGCCTAGAATACAAAATGAAGTTAAATTACCCTAAAAATTCTGAATTGTATTATTTGAATATAAATGTATTTATGTAATTTTTAAGTAACTATAATAACATTAGCAATGAATAGTAAAACATTACTAGAGATTCTGTTAGACCTAGATTAATAAATGAAATAAAATTATAATTAGCAGCATGTAAGCAAATGGTGCTTGAAAACAACAAATACAAATACTGCTTGAAAACAATGTCTTCAATATCTCTCATAATTTATAATAATTAGCAAACTACTCTTTTACATATTGGATCAAGGAAAGTTTCAATGCATCTAATGAAATTATCATAGATTTGAAATTAGTTTGGTCTGCATTATATTCTGTTCTAAAGCTAAAAGCTTGATTTACATTTTAAAATTCTAAAGCTTTTAATTTTCTTTCTCTGAAACCTTTCCTCAAGTCTGACTATTTTCTTACTTGTTAACCTTTCTCTCCATGAGCACATCAATAGTAAATTGAATGAAATCAGGATTCTTTTCAACTCTTTGAAAACTCATTTAAATGCCTGATAACAGGAGTTCTATTTTCCAGCTTTGAGGACATTTTATGTTACCAATCTTGACTTATAATGATCTCAGTTTATACAAATGAGGTGAAGACAAGAAGTTTCATGTTTATTGCCAATGACAAGTTATTTTTCTCAATATTAAATTCTAACATATATCCTATAACAAACATCTAACAGAATGCCTCCTTCACTTGATGGTTGACTGTGTGTTGCCTTTAGGAATACTATTATTTTCCATGTTTTCTGTTACAGTATAAAATCAAACGACACCTTAGAAGAATTAGAAAACATTAATACTTACACATCAATTACATCTCAATAAAGCTGATTAATTAAAACTAATTAATGAAAGATTAATACTAGGTGGTAAAATATTTGAAAATATAGCACCTCATTCTTTTCTATTCCATTTCAAATATGATTTCATACCTAATATGCCTACATACAGAATTATTATAATTTTAGCCATATTTTATTTGGGACACATCCAGATCACCACAATTCACAATTGGGGTATGTGTATTTGTGCACACATATGCACAAGCCATTTTCAATGACTAATTAAGAATGGTGACCCTATAGTCCCTGGCCTGAGAGCTCACTCCTATGCTAGTTATTGAGATGTCAAGGATCAATGTGATATCAGTCTACTTAGGTAAAACAGATATGTGGAAATATAATGTTTCTGGAATCCAGAAAATAACAATGAAATATGCTTAAAATACTATGCTAGTGCAGAGGAAGAATTTATAAATCTGAAAGAATTGCAGAAGTCCTCCAAGATCAACAACCTTGCTGCTTTTAATGAAGTATCAACCGAGGCCAAATATTCACAATTAGAATAGAGAAGTTTAATTATAATAATGAGCTGTCACACTTACTGAACTCTTACTATGTACCAGGTCATATGCTAAGTAATTAATGTTCCTTGATTTTTATTTAATTCACACAAAACTCTCATGTCATAGACATCTTACTAATAAGGAATGTGACATCTGAAGGGTTGAAATAGCCAGTCAAGGTATGTTTAAGAGGTAGGGATGCTGGGTCTAGCAGGTAAAGCTGTGCAGCATGTCAAAGTGAGAATGGAGACTAATCTCTGTATGGAAATTAGGGACATTATGAATGGATCCAGGATTGTGGTAATGGTGTCTCTAGGAAAGTAAAGAAGATAAAAGAAGTCTGATATGAGTATAGTATCCTAAAGCATTGACATTCCTGGCAATAGTGGAGCTTCCCTTTCTCATTTCTGGATTCAAATGCTGTCTCTATCGACACAGCTGTGTGACCTTGAGAAAGCAAATTAATCTCTCAAACGTTACTACTCTTCATGAAGAACATATATTTATTCTATTTTTTTCCCAGTCCCCCTCCTTGGACACTACAAAAGTTCCTGAACTTTCTGGGAGGCCTCCCATGAGTAGATTGGCTGGTTGGTTATGCACTGCTTAACCTCAGGGATACCATTCACATCACAAGAGGCATGACCACATTCTTGAAACAGAAGGGAGGAAAAATATACAGCAAGAAACAACTCACCAATTAACATTTCAGTAAAGTATCTGACCACATACTTTATTTATTTGTTTGTTTGTTTGTTTTTGAGGGAAGAAGAGAACACATACTTTTCATTAGATTCTCAAAGCAAAGAGGGAGACTGATTTGATCCAACAAAAGAGATGTGTTCCAAAAGCAGGAAAACATCACATTTGCATTGATTATAGACCTTATTCATAGTGCTGACACATCTATGAGCTTCGAGTGGCCCCATTATTTTTTTTATTAAATTGGGTCAGGGTGGGGCCTGCATTTAACCTAAATGCAGATGGGGTCTTTGTGACTGAACTGCAGTAGACACAATAGGTAATAAATTCTGGGAAATGAAATCTGTCATCAGACCACTCTTTCACACAACAAAAAACAAGATGGGGTATAGCATTAGGACTTGAGGCAAAAAAAGTCTCCGAGACAGAGAGGCAGAATTGCGTTCACTGAGTTATAAAGCATTTGGGGCTGGGGGGTTCCTCAATGGATATAACAGGAAAAGGCCAGTATTTATTCAGTAAAATGTATATATGAACAGAAAACCATGTATGTAATGGAGGGAACTCATAAGATACACAATGATTTTGCAAATAAATGTGGACACCTGAGTGGTAGCATCATTATCAGCCTCATCTTCAAGTACAGGCAGAGAGTACAGAAAGAAAAACACTCAGGTTAATGAAGAAAGCCTTCACTAAGTCATATCTGTCATTTTAAGTGCTCATTACAATAATTATTTTTACCTGCATTTAATTTTTACAAAATTCAATTGATAGATCTAGATATGATTAATCACTTGAGTGTGACTAGACATAAATGAGCACTAATGAGCAGTAGTGAATGTCCAAGTCCCATTTTTAGTATTGTTCTTGTGTTAAGTAGTGTCCACTTTCTATATCCCATTGTCTTTGGATGAATTTGAATTTTGAAGTTCATGACAGTTCAATTTAGTCTTTTGTCATTTGATTCCAGAGTTCATTAACAATTACATTAAAAAAAAAATCAACGCTCTTAGAGCTTTTGACATGTCATACACACTTTGCATCTTCTATCATCACAAAACTAATCCATGCAATCAGATGGATGATGGTTTGTCCGTAGTGGGTGGGCAATGTGGTATAATGCAAGGTGCATATTATTTAGAGTTGGACAGAGACAAATTATATGCTTCTTTGTTAAATGGGAATGCAGTACTTACCATACAGTGCCACCAGTTAATATAAATAAAATGTGTAGCACGACGATTCCAGATATGATAAGTATTGAATGAATTGTGGTTTTCTTACTTCCAAACAGAAGTGTAAAACAACCGATATGTGGACTGTGTTACTTGTGATTTTTAAAAGGATGTCATTTTTGAGCTGGAAAGGACCTTAATATAAATTTTATTATATAAATGAGGAAATTGCAGAAACTGAAAAGGTGAAAAGACTCGTCCAAGGTCAAATATCTAGCTTTCTCATTACATTCATTGTTGAATAAAGGAATGATAATATTATATCATCACCAGAAAGCAATTTTCTATGTGTCAAATAATGACCCTACAAACTTGGCCTATGACTACATGTGACAACATGAAATGTAAAACGTGAAAAAAGAATGAGAAAATTTGTGTGAATTCCTCTTCTTAAATATATTTTTCATTAAGAACTATGTAGTAATTGCACATCACACTTAACCGATTTAATTTATTTATTTAGTTAAAATGACACTGATTATTCTAATAAATTACCTACTTACATTTTTACATTTATTATATATTAAAGAAAAGGACAAAGCACAGTGGCATATTATGAGAAACAGCAAGTCATTTAATTGCTGGGTCATTGCCCAGTCTTAAAAAAGTATCTAATTGTTGGAAATAAATTCATGAGTATATAATGAGATTCTTTTGGTATATTTTGGTTCAGAATTTGGTGAATTTTATTTTTTGTTGTATCGGTCTCATCAAATTTATAAATAAAAATACTCAAATGGTGGATTTTCACATAAAAGAAGGCATTATGATGTATGAATTTTAAAATAGTGGTTTCCTAGAAATTGCACTGTGGCAGTCCTGCCTTCCTAGGGTTATTCAACAGCACTTCAGCTTATATAATTACCACACTAGCCTCCCTGTCAGAGCCCATGAGGCACCCAGGTCAGTTACCATGGCAACAGATTCTGAATTGGAGTAGCCCCATCCTAATTCTGTGTACAGAGCCTCTTCTTGGAAAAAAGTTTTTTGTTTTTTTTTTTTAATTTTGAACACATTTCCCCAAATTACAAGTATACAATTTCTGAGTATTTGTTCTAGTTTTCTTCTAAGTGTAATCTGACCACTAAATGTCTGAGCACACACAATTTCTTGAATGACAAAGAAAATAACACAAACATTTAAATACTGATTGCTTTTTTACTCTGGGCACCATTTTGGAAAGAAGTCGAAGAAAATAACATTTCAGAATAAAAAACACCTGAAGATATAACGATGGAGAAAATCAAATCCCTTTGATCTTTATGCAGCAATAAGAGTTCTTTTATGCTTATTTTTAAATGACTCTTAAAATGCACAGATCGAAACAAATAAAATGCTATTTTTCTATTAGAACTTTAAAAAATGAACAAATGTGTTGCAAAGGTTGTGTAAACCTTAGCCAATAAAATTCTCTTTTTATCTATAAAGCAGAGAGTACACAGATTTGCACAAGACCCCCTGTCTCCCTGCAACCCTGCATCTCCAAGAGGCTAAGAAAAGCTTGCAGGGGCTGCAGTCAGCCTCTTTCTCATTTCCTGTCTGCTGTTTGTACAGGCCTTGCAGCTGTGGTGGCTGAATCTAAGTAGGAAGGCAGATAATTCTCCCTGTTACATAATAGGACTTCTCAAAAGTCCTACCGTGTCCATTTGCCCTTTTGAAACTAAAGGTAGTTTCCTTTTTTTTCCCCCATTAGGAAAGACATTTTCATCTTTCATTTGCCATCAAACAAGTGAAAGAAATTCACACAATAACTCATAGTGGGGCACCTATTTACAAAGTAAGCTCAACTTTTAGTTTTCTCCTAGAGCCTAAAATTCAACTCCTATTTTATGCCATATTTCCTTTTGGCTTATTTATTTATTTATTATTTATTTCTGTTTTCTAAATTATATATCCTGCCTGACCACCAGTAACTTAGGGAGGACTCAAATTTTTATCCTATGGAAAAATTGATGAAAGTTCCTTTCAGTTGGATGTGACTTGCCCACAGAAAGTAGGGCTGTCCTTAGGACTCTAAGGACTCCTGCTCCAGGGTGTGTGTTATTTTCCCATCTTCTTCCTGCAGGCTCCTTCATTTGCAAAACAATGTGGTTTCCAGTTCCCGCCTTTCTAACTGATGGAAAAGAGCAGGGAGGTCAGGAATGGCTGTGTCAAGGACCTTTGACACTGCTGAGTAGACCTCCTCCATTTTTCCAAGCTCAAGTATATTTAAAAATGAAGAAACTGCAAAGTAGAGTTTTTCTCTACTTAAAATGTTTATACCCAGCAATTACAGACAATCTTCCAATGCTGTCAGTCTATCTCTGTAACTGTATGTATCTACTCTCATTTGGAAATAAAAACAGATGTCAGAGTTATTGGCCTTGAATGAACTTAAGGATGTGGCCAATGCCCTTTTGTCTCAACAGAGGAGTGCCTTGCCATGAACACATTAGGAGTCCAGAGGACAGGGGGTGCTGATGACAGAGGAGTTGATGCAGGTGGGGCAAAGGAAGCAGGTTAATGCCTCTTGGGCATTTACTGCATACTAGGGACGATTTTAGGAATTTTATGTGGACTAACCTGTTTTCTTCCGCAGGTACTATTATTATCCATGTTTTTAAATGTGAGGAAACTGAGGCACAGAAAGATTAAATAACTTGCCCAAAGTTGTACAACTAGCAGCAAAACTGGGTCTGTACTCTTTAAGCACTGTGTCATTTGATTCCTCATCAGATGCAAATCAGAAATAGCAAGGACCCCAGAGTAGTGTGAGTGTCCTCAGATAAACAGCAAAGGGATATGCTTAGATGTATGGTGTTGTGGTGGGTCAGGGACTTGATACCAGTAGTAAAACTAGGTGTGGGGCTCAACATCACTTGTCCTTTTGATTCTCCCCTAATCCCATTGTTTTTCCCAGGGCTGAAGGAATTGGGCAAACAAGGTTGAAGTCTGTGCTCATATTCTCTCCACATACACCATAATATGTTTCCAAATCAAAATGGAAAGCACCATTTTTCAATGACATTGGAAATCAGATCTGGCTTCCTTGGGCATGCGACGTGGGCAGCTGCCCAGGGCCTGTGCTCAGAATGACCGGCACTCAAATTAGTGCTCTATTGTCACCATTTTTAAAGTCTTCATTTTTTAATAAGGGGCCTCAAATTTTCATTTTGTGTGGCACCTCAGAAATTGTCTAATTAGTCCTGTGTGGAATTCTGGACAGCCTGGGGAAGATTGTTGCTTTTCCCTACCAGGAGAGAGAAGATTCTATTTCCCTGTGATACCTCTGGAACTGCAGTGCTATAAATCTGCAGTTGCTTGTTCATGGATTTGCATTTTACTGCAATGTGATACTTTTCCTCACAGGGGAAGGCAGTCAGCTCTCACTAATAGGGGCTTTAATGATGTTCTGCCAAGGTCCACGTGGATAGCCTTGAGCAAAAATACTCAGGGCAGGCTCCAAATTCAACAGCGGGGTTAACTACAAGGAGCCTTTTTGCAGAAATATAAAACACTGCTAACCTCAGTTAGGTTTGCAGCTGGTCCCGAGGAACACTCTCTCAGAGTAACACAGGTCTTTGTATAAAATTTTAGTGCAGGTCCTCCTGGAAATTTGAATTTCCCATTCTACAGTGTTTGCATAATTTAGGTCTGCTATCATTGCCAAGATTTATCAAAAGTTGCAGAGAAAATCAAACTGCCTCAGCACAAAGAAGCCAATCTGATAAGTCCTCTATTTCCTGTCTCAACGCTCCAGCAGTTTGGCACTAGAATAAACAATTGCTCACTAGTGGCGAGTTTCCATGGAATTGGTTGCTTCCTAAGTCTTTTCCGAAGTGAAGGGTAGTGAGCTGATTTTCTTCACTAGGATAGTAATGATGCTAGTGAGCAGTAACTCTGAGAGGAAGAAAAGTCAACTTCTCAAAGAAGACAAAAAGGGATTTCATGCCCCTATCGTTCAGAGCCGTGGGGCCTTCACATTCAAGATGTATCAGCTATGCTGAATTCATGATGGTGGCTGACATCGAACGTTTATATGCCCCAGACACCCTTGCAAGGGTGTGTGACCCACGTGAACTTCACTAATCCTCACAACAGCCCAATGAGGTAGATGTTGCTATTATCTCCATGTTAAAAGTGAAGGACCCAAGGCACAGAGAGGTGAGGCAGCTAAGTCAGGAGAGCGGCTGTGGGGCCCCTAGAGCTCCGGGTTCATTCAGGACAATAACAGAGAGTAAGGAGTTCCCTGTGGGACCGGGCTCTGTGCAGCTGCTGAGTCTGTGTCCTGTTTGTCCTCACAATAAGTCCGTGTTAAGGAGGGGAGTACGATTGGACTCGCCTGCTCTAGCAACCCACAGATCCTATTGTGAATGCTTTTGTAATTTGGAGATTTTTTTTTAATACATGGGATAATCAGCCTCTTAATGTATCCGTAGGAAATTCAGGAAAGGGATGAAGAAGCAGCTCCTGTTTTGGGCATTTGCAATCATTGTTGGAGGGACAGAGCCAACAGATGGGAATCACAGTGAGGGACTCAAGGGCTGGTGTCAGTAAATGCTGCACTGTGGTCCTGGTCCACGAAAGGTGGGAAATCTGGGAAGGGAAGGGTATTTACTCGCTGGCTATCTAGTTAGGTAGGAAGGGGGGCAGAAAGAAGAAAGCAGGTGGCTTTGGACCCATTTCTTGATCATTAGTCACTTTCTTCAATTGTAAAAATAAAATCACAAATTATCTTCAAGAATCGTTTCAGCTTTCACATTCAATGAACCCTGACCTTTTTGGAAAGCTGGATTTTTTGTGTGTGATATTCACTAGTGTTGAGGAACCCCCATAACTGATGTGCAGATTGAAGATCGAAGTGTACATGATCAGGTCGAGGCAATTTCCTGACCTCACATTACCTCCCAAGAGCATACATGTCCTGGATTTCAGCCCTTGAGTTTTTCTTGCTTATTCAATTTAATGATCATCCTGACTGTTCATATATATATGTTTTTTTCTTGACCATTTGTATTTTCCTCTTTTGGGGGATCAAAATGAAAAATATGTTGTATATAGACTATATACTTAAATATAACTTGTATGTTTTGATATTTTAAAGAGAAAAGAATTACCAAATGGGATAATCAGTCATGTGGCTCCTTATCATTTAAACTTTTTCCTTGTGTCTTTGTTATTTTATTGTTTATAATTTTTGTTTGCATTGTAGATATCTTTTTATTTTTTCAATATTCTAAGTTATTCTAGTCCCCAACAACTGGTTGTGATTGATAGTATATACTTTCAAACCATGGTAGAGATTTAAAAAATAAAAACTCTAAGTTTAAATTAGACTTATATCATCATGCACAACATATTTACAACAGCAAAATGGTTTTTATCCCAAACACATATGGTTGAGATAAAAAATTATCTGCTGTTCCTGATCATCGAAATGTAGAAACCTTGGTTAAAGAAGAGAGACTCGGGAAGTATTTTTTCAGTATATTCCTTTGACCTTTCTAGAATCTGGAAAATATTCAAAAAGCCTATAAAGTACTTATTCTGTAATTGTGGTGTCCAGACCAGCAGCACTGGCATTTAACAAATTCTCAAGTCTTGCCCAGTCTCAGACCAGCAGTCTGTGATTTAACAAGCCTTCCAGATGATTCTGAAGTACGTAAAGTTTGAGAACCACTATTCTAATCCAGGCATGCCAATGGCCTAGAGTAGATCCTAAATTAAATGTAGTGACTTACATAGTCCTGCCTTATGCTCAGTTGGTCATAGAATTTGAAAGTAAATTTATAACCCAGATTAGTGACGGTTCAGTGAATGCCATTACAGGTAGAATTTAACATGAACTGTTCTATTTGTACTCAAGACCTAATGCATTTATACACCCAGATCATGTTTCCAAAGGTATCTTTTACTCCTATTCATATTCTTTCTATTTTAGTAAAATTGGATACTGTTCTCTCTGTCATGCCCTCACTCTCTGCCATGAGGGATGATTGACATATGTGAAGACGGGGAAGGTCTTTGATAACTGGAGATGGAGGTCAGAGGTCTTTCTTGGATGGTACCACTGTGGATTCAGACACATCTAGTCACCTCAGCTTCTTGATTTCTATCAAAATCGTATTTCAAACACCATTTTCTCTGTGAAATCTTTCTTGATCTTCAAGTCAAAATCTGTGAGCTCTCCCTTCTAAAGCACCCTAGTCCCTCACCTCTGTATCTTGATTTTCTGTCAGCATAATCCAATCCTGCATTGTTGGAATGTCAGCATTCTCTAATGAGACTACAAGTTTTTGAGATTGGGAGCTGTGTCCCTGTCTTCTGTACCTGTCACACCTACAACAGTGTCAGACACACAATAACGTCTCCACCAACATTGCTGGATTGTGGTATGCTGCGGCACAGCTGCCAGTCAGACCCAGGGAGTCATCACACAGTTTGTAGTCAAAACTATTAGCTGTATGAGTTAGGTGTACCTTGCGTGCTTGTCCTAGAATATTCCCTCGCAGGTGAGTGACATTCATTCTTTTAAGATTTGTAGAAAGTTCACACACTCTTTGCTCCAAATACAGAATCTACCTAGGAATGATCAAGAAATGGAAGGAAGATCTAGAGGACAAGCGTAGCTCTTTTACCCCCTGGAGCTGTCAAGGGGCAGCATAGAGGCACTCGAAAGGACCAGGGCTGGGAACTGGGAACAAATCTTTGATTTCACAGTCTTGCCTGGGGCCTTGACTGACAGTGGCTGCTGCTTTAACCTCCATCTGTGACTTCACGCCTTTTTAGAAGAGATTCAGGAAATCTCGCTCTGGTCTTATAGGGAATATTTTCAGCTAAGAGGAAAATTGTAAGCATGAGAAGCAAGCTTGTCTTGCTTTCCCACACCCAAAGACAGAGACTCTTAAGACAATAAGGGTCTGGAAAGACTCTACAGACACACGGTAGAAAACATACTTAGTTTATTATTTTAAGCGTTCTTCTTAATACCATTGTAATGAAAACAAAAAAATCAACCAACAACCCCCTGCCAATCCAACACTGCTTAATTTGCATTTCTGTACTTACCAGTCTTAACAAACTCATTCCGTCACATTATAGCCCCATGGCAAATTCTGAACAAATTCAGGGTTGAGAAATACGATCCGGAAAGATACAGTTTATGTGGATAAAAAGCAAAAATTTTTAATCCGTATGTGTGATTTAACCTAGATCACGTTTTATCTGCATTGGCTCAGATTTTTTTCCAGGGTTACTGCAGCTGTTACTCCAGGCTCATTCACCGAGGAACACTGCCATCACCCGACCCAGGCTGCTAAGGACAGCTCGTAAAAAAAACGACCAGCCGCTTTTCATGTTGGTTCTCTCTCCAGAAAAACAGTTGAGACTTTAAAATGCACTTTGTAGTTTGAAGCTGTATTTGCTGATTCCTTTCTAAACTGACATCCTTAAAACATTTGCCAAAAGATGAACCTTATCAGTCTCCTAATCTCCCAAGTGTAGAGTGACCACATCAAAAGGATCATGCATATAAAACAATAGCTGCTGCTTGCTTCTAAATTTGTACTATTTTCATAATTTTTTCTGCTCTCAAGAAAATAGAATATCTTTCACATGTACTCTCGCTTCACGGCCTCTCTTTTTTTCATCCTTGTAAGTCTGTTTAGGGAAAGGAGATATAAAAGAGGAACTGTGAAAGAAGCATCAAGTAGTTCAAAAAGTAAAGTAGTAAGCTTGACTTTAGGTTGGGTCTTGGCTTTGCCACTAATTAACTTTGTCATCTTGAGCAAGTCACCTAAGCTATAGGGTCTCTACACTTTCTCTCTTAAATGAGTACATTTGGTACACTTGGGTGTAAACTTTGCCACTTTATAATTCTGTGATTCTACTTGACAAGTAAACAAAGCAAGAATGTTGCTTTTCTTTAAGCAGATTGTTTTCCTGTGGTTTTCCCTTACTCTCTATCCCTCTCCCCCAGCCCTCACTGAAGCTTTGTTTGGTGACTCATCATGCAGAATTTTCTCTGCAGAGAAAATGTATTGTAATCGCTGTCGCTCCAGCCCTAATGCTTTTTTCCATGCATTTCGTGGGCTTTCACAGTTTATTATATAAAATAAAGTTGATGAATTTTTACAATCGGTAAACAGCTTACTGACTTCCGAGAACTGGAAAGCATGGTCAAGAATGTTAGAAAAGCTCTTGTATGCATAAATAAATAAATCTAAAAAAAAAAAAAAAAGAATGTTAGAAAAGACAATTGAGAACAGTCAGATGACTTTAACACCTGAAAAGAAAAGGGAGTTTTCTTCCTTAACTATACCTTCCACCTTAGTCAAAAAGAAAAAGAGAAGGCAAATGTGGCTTGGAATATAATTGTGAGGTTTATGTTCTGATGAGATGAAATTATGGTAAATTATTCCCTAGAGTTGATTTTGTGAAGTGTTTAACAGAGTGAGAGATGGAAATACAAGCTGGTGTTGATACTTAAACTTGCTGGAAGGGCATGGAAATGCAGGCCAGTTGCTAGGAGACCTAGAGCATAGAACTAATGCCCCCCTGTGTGGACAGGGATGTTTTATCTCTAGAAACCTTGTCTTTCACAGTGAATGATGACATTAAATGTATAGTCTGTTGAAATTCAGGTGGACCAGGGCTCGGTTATTGCTTGTGTCAATCTAGCCATTCTGTTATCTGCCACTCATAAAGGGAGCAAATGAAAAGGAACAATGTAACTCCAGAAATGCTCGGGGTGATTCACTACAAATTCAGTTTAAATACTCTTACAAGAAAGACAGCTGGCTCCTTTGCTGATATCAGTTCCAAGAAGTGTGCTGTAGTAGCTAGAGAATTCCTTCGGTATTCCAAAGAGAGTGGTGCCCAGTGACATATAGGTCTCTTAGCAAAGATGTGATGGGCTTTGGACCCTGTCGTTTACAAAGCAATCATATCAGCTATTTGTGAAATTAAAAAAAAAACAAACAGGTTTTAAGCTAAACACATACGTTTTATGTTCGTAATTCCGGCCAAGAGTATGTAGATGGACAGAATTTTAGAACTAGAAAGCTTTTGAGAGTTCTTCCAGCGCCCCCAGCTGGTTGATGGCAGAAGCTGAGCCAGGCAGCCAGCGAGGGCGCTGTCAGAAAATCAAGACAAGGACTTCTGCCCTTGCCAAACACTGTCAAGATTTCCCCATATCCAAGAGATACTGTATTTAATGAGAATAGTAAATAAAGTCTGGAGAGAGAGCTCAGTTGGCCTTATTTTACTTAGAGTAAAGTGAGTCATTGAGAAGTACTTACTGGTGATAACTATTTCAAACAGTTATTTGGGAACTGTCTAGGTTTCCCAGTCTGGTGCTCTTTTAGGTATCAACATTACAGCAGGAGATCTGTGATGTTCTGTTAGCCCTCTGACATGAACTGCAATAGTAATTCTGCAATGCTACCGCAGTGCTTTACAATGTATAAAGCACATTTATATACATTGCTTCTTTGATTCTTGCAGCCCTGAAAATTATTTTTACTAAAGAGTATGCTTAACATACAGAATTGATCTGTATTGTTATAAAAGTATAATTCTAATTGTACTAGTTTGTACAACTCTATTATAATCCTATTGCTGGGACCCAGCATTAAGGGCAATATAGTGACTGAGGAGTAGAGAATTGCAACCTTAATGTATTTTGGAAATTTTTTGTTTGGTCCTCTTCTATATAAATTATCCACAAATAAAATGTTCACTTTATTGCTTATCTATGGAACATAAAAATCTTTCATCAATCATACTTTGTTTCAGGCCAAACACACAGCATATATAAGATGCTACTCTAGTCTTAGCTTTGAAAGAATTTGGCTTGAGTTGAAGAAGTGGAAGAAATAAAATAAATAGTTATCTGTCAGTCCCACTGGTAAGATTTAACTCTGCTTTGAAAAATCTAAATGAATCATAATACAATGTCTGTAATGTACCAACACAATGGTCTGAAAAACCAATTGATCAGCAACACTTTGGTTTGGAGTATCAAAATCTAGACTTGACTCTTGGATCTGTTATTTATTTGCTGTTTGACCTTGTATAATTCATGTAGTCTTTGTTCGTTAGTTTCCCTTGTCTGTAAAGTGAAAATAATGATAACATTATATTAATACCAATACTGCCAACATGAAAGATCCTTGTTGACATTGTAAATCTGAATCATAACTCTCCTGAAACCCATACCACAACTAGAACTGACCATTATGCGAATCTTAAATATTCTTTTCCATTTTTTAAAAGATTTATTTATTTATGCATACAAGAGCTGGGGTACAGGCCAAAGATGCGGGGGGTGAGAGGATTCATCAGAGACAGAGTGGGGAACAGAACAGGCAGACTGATTGAAATACACTGCTGAGGCGAGCAGCATGTGAATCAGGAGAGGTCTGCTGCGCCATGTGGGTTGCTACCTGGCCAGCCGGGGATGGAACTAATGCTGCAGAGGCTGCAATTGCTTCATAGTACGGGGCTTAACCCCTTGTGCCACCAGGGAGGCCCAATATTCTTTTCCATTTGAGTAAATTCCAATGGTTGGTGGTTGTGTAAAACAGTAGTTACAACCAAAAGCATCCTCATACAAAGCATTAGCATTTAATATATATATGAACAGCAGCAAACAAATATTAAACAAAATTTAATATATATGAACAACAGCAAACAAATCAAGATGACATGTAATCAACAAGATGCTACATGAAAGATTTAAATATATCAGCTAAGAGGAAAGGGATGCCAGACACAGCATAACTTTTTCTGTTTGACAAAGAGCTGATGGCAAAGAAATTCTAATTCATATACCTGGGAAAGTGAAAGTTATATATTAGAAACCTTGACTTCTGATTTCTTCTCTATGGGTGCACTTGATAGTTGACTGTGGCTTAGTAGCATTAGATTCATGTTTAAATGCCATAATGGACCAAAGAGCTCTTGAACTCCAGAGGAGATTCTCCAAGTATCTAGCACATTGTGTTGTGCACAGACATCAAGAAAACAAGCAGCCAGGGAGGGCTCTGTGCCTGCCGCCTCCCCCTGAGGCCCCCAGAGAGTGCAAGAGGGTCTTATAGGCCACTTGCCACAATATCATCACCTTGTCAGGAAGCTCTTCATTTTGTTCCAAGAGCAGAGGACACTGTCTTGGGCATGTCATGAAACACTAATAAAAAACTCATCTTAGGGGATGGAAAGTTTCATTTTTAAGCACTGAGAAGACAGGACTTTCTGACAGGCCTGAATAGACAGTGTGAAACATGGCCACTGTGTAATTTGGCCTCTTGAGGCTTTGAGAGATGGTGACTTGAAGCAGTATTCTGGATAATACAGACAGGTCTCAAATCTGTTTTATTAACATTGGTCACACCACTTCCTATATGTTAGAATGACTTTGATAGGCAATTTAATTAAACTGCTATTTGTTTTGTAAGTGCAAATAATAATCTCTTAGTTTTATCCTCTGCTGCTCAGATAAGTTGGTTGAGTTGATTTTTAACAAAATAATGCAAATAGCTTTTTCATTTTTAAACATTTCTTCATGGAAATGTGCTGTTTTCTCAAATTAATTCACAAAGTTTAGATTTATTTCTTTTTACAGCTATGGAATAGGACTGAAATAGCTTCTTCAGGAGAAGAAAAAGTCCTCTCTTTAGGTTAAAATTTTATTTGCAAACATTAAAGCAATGCTTTTTTACTTCATTCTTAAGTTGTGTTCTTTTGTAGCCTTCAGCCTTCAGGGTTGAGTCTTGAGGGAAAAAGTGTGAGAGCATCCTAGGAGTAATTGACCTGTGATTGTGTTTAAATCTCAATGCTAACTTTTAGAAAGACAATAGTTGTGAAAATTAGGCATTAAAAAATGGAGATTGTTCTAAATCGTGTCTCCTTTCGTGTTTCAAGGAACCATGCCCAAAGGATTCAGATAATAAAGTTTCTTCCACCCTCCAAAAATAGGTCAGACTAAACATACCAGATTGGAGTAAATTAAGTTGCCCTTCCCTTTGCCATTAACTAAGTGGAAAAACCCATAAGGGAGATCACATCTATTAATATAAGCAAGAGATATTTCTGTATGGAATTCCGTGAATTTGAAACTTTGTAACAAGTTCTAGTACACAGAAGATGGGAAAGATACAGGGACTTCCATCAACACTTAAATCCATTAGCTGAACTCTATTATCTGTTCACTGATTTCTCTCTCCAGTACTCAAAATAAATGTCTGACACATGGAAGGTCCTAGACAGGTATTTGTTGTTGAAGGAATAGCAGCAATAATAATAACATAGGTCAGACTTGCAAAGAGCCTCCTGAGAGTTCCAATACAATTTCAACAAGGGTAGGGTATCCCTAGAGTCATCCATCCTAATCAGTACTTGTTACCTCCCCCTGGGAATATTATGTTCCATTTTAGGCACAAAAATTGAAGAGAGGCATTCATCAATAAATTAGAGATGATCCAGAAGAAAACAAGCAGGGCAAAGGGATTCTATAAATCATCTAAAATAAGGAATAGTTGACAATAATTGAGGAACAAATGATTGATGAGAGCTAGGATGTTCTTTTCAAATGTTAAAAAGACCTTCATCAAGGATGAGTCTAGAATAAATGTATGATTGCATGTTCATGATTAAACCCACTGGGAAGAAATTATGGATAGAAAAGTCTTGACTCAATGGAACAAAGTAACTTTTGACTGATTTTCTAATAATGGAGTGAATTGCTTTGTGAACCAAGATTATATTTTCTTCTCAATATTCATCAGTATTTTCCACCCTTGTCCTTAATTCATTTGTATTTTCCTGAAAGCAGAAAATGTAGAACTTAGAATTGAGGGTTAGATTTAAAACTCTTTTGCCATTAAGAATTATGGGGCCTATTAACTGATTATTCATTATCTTGGTCTCTAAGGTCACAAGGTGGAAAACTCAAATATGTCAATACACCTTTGACTATGGAGTCTGTATCTCACTTTGATTCTCTGATGTCTGTTGCAATATGAAATTGCAAATTCTGCAAATGAGGTAAGATTTCATGAAGTTGATGAAAATGTTGGAAAACTGCCCAAGTCACATACAAAACTATTTACTAATGAGGTTTTGGCAGAGTTATTTCTGTTAATAATTGAATAAGAACAGCCTGAAAAAACATGAGGATTTGGTAAGTGTTTCAATGGGAATTCCAGTCATTGAGTGAGAATGTCACTGGAATATCCAAGAATGAAGAGAGGGCCTTAGCAAAACTAATGAAGTTCTTGAATATTTTTGTAAACGTGATCCTTTTATATTAATTTGACAAAAGTCATTTGATAAGTAAAGGCTATTGCGTCATGTCACTGTAAAATTGGATCACAAAATGATCTTCCTCAGAAAACAGTAAATATTTTTTTACTTCTATGAACTATACACAATTGCTGTCAACCTAAATGATGAAAAAATGTTTCCCATAATTCCTTGGTTTTAATTTTCAAGATAAGTCAAAAAAGAAATTTCCTCCCATTTTGTGAAATTTGGTCTTCACTTTTAGTGGAGTCAATTTTGATGACCTTTTATAGCACTAATTATCCTCTGATGAAAACCCCCGGACCTTTCTGTTTCCCCTAGTAAGAATGCTTTTTTAAATTTTAGTTTTGTCAAAAAGGGACAGAAGATATAAATTAATGCCATATTTGAGTGACATATGTGGACATTAAAAGGAACAGTGTCTCATGAACCCCCATGCACAATGTTAAGGACATTATAAATAATCAGTGAATAATTCTTATTCATTCATACATTCATGCTAGATGCTGAACATATGAGAATGATTTATTTCCTTACTTCATGGAATCTATAGGTAGTTACTCCGAGTTAGCAAGTTATCTTTTTAAAATGTTCAGTACAGAAATACATTTTTTATCACAAATGTAATATATGCTTGTAATAAATGAATTCAGAAAATAAGAAAGATAAAGAAAAAAACAGCTGTAATCTCACTACTAGAAGATATTTGAGGATACATGCTTGCAGAGTTTCTTCCTAAGTATGGAAATCATACATCTCTTTATACATTTATAAAGTATATAATTTAATATGTTATATATTATAATGATTATAATTATATGTGAATTTTATATTAATAAGCACAAGTAAGTACAGATACCTTAAAAAGATATTCATACAACACATACGATCTTAAAAACTGCTTATCTTACAGAGTTTAAAAAAAATACGTTGATCTATCTAGTCATAATGACTGAAGAGTGTTCTATTATATGGATATGTTGTAATTTGTTTCTTAAATTTTCTACCTTTGGTCATTTAGGTTGCTTCCAATTTTTTTTTACTATTATTAACAGTGTAATCATCCAAATGTACTCTTTTATTTATTTTCCCATCTTTTCCAGGACAAATATTTAATACATGTTAAGCTTGATATTTTATCTTCTTGAAGATTTAAAAGTTAAGAATATTAAAATAAACTTTAAACATTAAGTAATACAAAATTAAAATAAAAAACACCAAAATCAATCTAGAGTATTAGATACCAATATAATGGTTGTGATGGGGGCAAGTGAGTGTATTGATTGGAAGGGAACATCAAGGAGGTTCCAGTGTGCTCAAGTTTTCTTTACCTCGACCTGGGTGTTGGTTGTACAGCTGCATTCACTTTGTGAAAATTTGGCAAATTTATATTTATGGCTTGTTATTTTCTTGTATTTATGTTACACATCAGTGAAATAAGTTTTAAAATCATGTTATGGTTTGTTTCTTTGTTTACATCCTTAGATAAATTCTGAAAATCAAATATTGTCATCATCTAAAGTTTTTAAAAATACAGGTTGCTAATTATAGAAAATTTGCACCAATTAGAACTCCCATTTCTTTGTATTTTTTTAAAGATTTATTTATTTATGCATACAAGAGCTGGTGGGTACAGGCCAGAGGTGCAGAGGGGTGAGAGGATTCATCAGGAGAAGTCTGCTGTGCCATGAGGGTTGCTCCCTGGCTGGTCAGGGATGGAACTCATGCTGCAGAGGCTGCAGATTGCTTAATAGTGCTGTGCTTAACCCCTTGTGCCCCCAGGGAGGCCCCATTTCTTTGTATTCTGAATTAACACTTGCTACTACTCCTTTTCTAATTGTTAATGATTGTACATTTTAAAATTGAGTATTTATTTCTCTAATTTTTTACTTTGAGAAGTTTCAAACTTACAGAATAACCGTAAGAATAACACAATGAACACCCATATATACTTCATTAAGTTTAACAAGTTTCAATTTTTTTCCACCTTTGCTTTCTCAATTTCTTTTTACACACACATATGCATCTAGACACATACTGTACACATGTACATTTTATATTTTTATCCCTGAATTATTTGAAAAGAAGTTATAGGTGTCCTGACAATGTACCCCTAATATGTATCACTTATGAATACGAATATTCTTTTGTGTAACCACAATACCTTTATTACTCCTTAAAAAATGAATGCTGATTCCATATTATCAAATAATCTCTAATTCAAATTCATATTTCCAAGTTTGCCCCCGTATAGTCTTTTCTAATCGATCATTTAAAATAGGGTTAAATAAAGACCATCCATTAACTGCATTTAGCTTTTTTGTCTCTTTTTACCTAAAAGAGTCCTCTGTCACCACACCCCACACCCTTTTCTTTCATGACATTGACATTTTTCACATCTAGGCCACTTAAAGTTTGTTTTCAAATACGTGTGATCATGCTTAATTTTGCAGGCTCATGTTACAAAATTATAGGTTTTCAGAAGCGTATGGATTAGCAACTGTAATAAATTTTCATTTTTGCTATTTGTTAATCAGAGCAAGACTCTGAATCGCCAGTTGGACACCAGATGTTTTTACTGAGGGAAAAAGAAAGCATTAAGAGCTTTTAAATCTTACATTATTACTTTGATCACATAAGAAATAATAACAGTGACATTTCATTCTCTGAAATATATTGCAATGGTATTTTCCTTCATATTGACACGATATGTTATTCAATGAATCAGTTAGTATAGAAGCAGTTTAAAATGACCTGAAAATGCAGTGACAGCCAAGAAGGATATTTTGAAGTTTGAAATGATCCCTATATAAATAGAACGGATCAGCATAACTTTGGGATAAAATTAGCCGACAGTTTGTGGGCTCTCCAGCATGTGCCTGTTTGCTTGGTGCCGCTCTCCTGATAAGTCACAACAAAGCTTCCAGAGGGAGAGCAAGGATGGAAAGCACCGCAGCCCCTATCACCAAATCTGCAGCTGCCAAGTTAGTTAAGAAAAATTTCCTTGAAGCTCTAAAGTCAAATGACTTTGGAAAATTGAAGGCCATTTTAATCCAAAGGCAAATAGATGTGGACACAGTTTTTGAAGTTGAAGATGAGAATATGGTTTTGGCATCTTATAAACAAGGTAAAAAAATATAGATGTAATTGTAAAATTGATAGAAAATGGGTTTTTAAAAAATGTACATTCTAAGGCAGTAGTTCTTACTGTTTCTTTAAGTATGTATTTGAAAGTTATTTTTATTTTATTTTCTTTCTTTTAAACTAGACCATATTATGAACTTTTATATGTGTGTGTGTGTGTGTGTGTGTGTGTGTGTGTGTGTATTTCTTTTCTGTCCTTTTCTTTTTCTACCCTGTGCCTGGAATTTGAATTCTCGGACAATCATATTTAAGTACTTTTCTTCTGCTTATAACAGCATAGAATAAAGAAAAATATATCTAGATTAAAATTAAACAAACTATTGAGATCTGTTCTAATGCTGACAGTGTGGCTGACTTGGGGACAGGTTGCTAATTCTCTGTTAATAACTTAGCCACTTAAAGACATCAACTTAATGTTCACCTGGGTGAAGGATTTTGCCTCTTTTAGAGGGTTGATGGATGGACAAAGTTGTGCTGATGCACCTTATGTCCTCATCATTTTAATGAGTTTTCTGCCCAGGTCAGTTCAAAAGCTGAACTCAGAGAAACCAAAAAGTTAACTTTCTTCCTTAACTACAATAATAGATCCAAATTGTAGATATGCTTAACACCGAATATTTGCCTTATAAAGAGCTAGGGGTAATAAAAACTATGGCGGAATTTTTTTATCAAAGGGTTTTCTGGAACCTATGCTTAATAAATCAGAAATAAATTGGAAGCGCGCTAATTCTGATTTCCAAAATCAGCTAGTTAATGGGGGAACTTGAGTAGCGAGGCCATCTGGTGAGCGAACTGCAAACAAACACCATGTTCAATATCTTCTGTTTAAACATAATAGATGATAAGGTCTTGTGTGTAGCATTAAGAGAGAAATAGTAATACTTTTTCATGTTTAAAATACTTTCCATTCATATATAAATCATCGACACCGTCAATTTGCAGATACTAGTGTTAATGGTGTACATTTCTACACGAATTTACTATCCTCTGGTTGTCAGTGCTGAAGGAAGGACTGAATACTGAGGCCAGCTTCTGTGTTTGTGATTTTTTACTTAAGGGCTTTGTAATAAATTGGCATTGCTATTTTGACTGCAAGATAAAGAAGTGGTCTGTTTTTTAAAAAGTGGTTGATGGGCTCTGTTAAAAAGAAAGTGTACACTCTATAATTAGATTACTTTCAGCTTAAGAATTTGTTCAGTGAAAGACTGTTTTAAATGCTAAGTACGTTTTAAAGGTTTTTTTTTTTCTTTTTCAAAGTTATATCTGCACCTAATGTAAAATAACTTAGATCTAAGTTAGCAGGTAATTTATTTGCCCTGAGTTGTGAAGACTTTTGAGCATAGTGAATTATACAGATCACAGAGAGTTTCTGAGGTTATAAGAAAGGAAATCTCAGGGGTAGGCTCCTAGGAAGAAGGGTGTTGTTTCTCTTGCTTTCAATAGTGTCAGCACCCCTGAATGAGAAGAAAATGCATTTTAAATTCTCTCTTGTCAATCTGAGCTGATGGGTATGGTCCTCACAGAGCTGAATTTTCATTCACGCTAATGGCTGTTTTCATGGTGTTAGGACTTAGGATGTGGCTTTCAATTAGGAAGACAGCAAATTGCACCCTTTGGGGAGAACAGTTCCATTCTTACGCATGCCAGGTAGATGTACTCACAGAAATAATAGCACACAGGGTCATATCTTTAGGGTTCATACAGAAATTCTGTGTGAGGGTATGTGCACGTGCATGTGTGAGCATGTATGTGCACATACATGAGTGTGTATAGAAAAAAACTACTTTTACTCCTCATTTAGTTTGAATATATCTTTTAAATCTTAACCCAGATTAAAGTGTCATCTGTTTTCAAAGTTTCTTCAATTTTTTTTGGTATCTCCCATGCTAATTATCCAACCTTTGGATATTTCAGTTGGAACGGAAGTATAAATAGAATCCTACTTGCTAGCCAAGTGAAGTAGATCTAAGAGGTTTTATCAATTTCCTAAAACACAGAGGAATTCCCAAGAAATACTGCAAACCTAAGCAGGCTGTGCATGGGTTAGTTAGTGCAGTTAGGTAGTGTTAGCTCCTTTCTGAACAATTCTAAGGAATGAGGCCCATTTCTGTGTGGCCTTGAAAGATACGTGGCTGAATTAAACTTTCTAAGACTATTTCGATCATAGCAGACTGCTTAGATATTGAATGCTATTGAACTGTTACACTCTGCTTTTTAGATTTTTTAAGTCACTTTTGAAAATTTCTGTACAGAAAAGTATATAAATCATAAGTGTGAACTTTGCTTCCTTGCCAAAAAATAAGCAAACCTATGTAACCAGCATCACCAGCATCCAGATGTAGAAAGAGAATGGACTGACTTTTTTTTTAAGTGTGGAAATCTTCAGATTATTGTTATTTTGGCTTAACAAGCAAGACAACATGTAAAATCAATAACATCACACTTGTTTGATATTTGCTTGCATAATTAATAGCTATATTCAACAGTGGATTGTTCTGTGGAAGACTTAATAGTGCTACCATTAATCCCAAGCCAGTTTTATTTCTTTTAGGATGTGTGGTGTTATTTCACTTAGTATTTCAAAAAGTGAACTAATTTTCCCCTAAATCAATGTGTAAAGTCAGTATGAAAGTCAGCTTATCAGTTTTGGAAAGGCAACTCAGAACTCTTTTGATGAGAAGATCAACTTAGGATCTAAACATTATTCCCCCAAATCCACAATCTAATTAGCACATGAATAATCAAAAGTTAACCTCCAACACAAATAAAAAAAATGTGAATTTTTGCGAGGAAGGCAGAACACAGTGTCGGAGAATGCATTTTTGCTTCCCCCAGAGACAAAGGGTCCATCACCTCACGTAGCTTCTCTTAATCGTATGACAGAGAACACTGATTTAGAAACTACTTCCAGAGCTCATGTTCAAACTATGGATCCTACTTACCCCCAGCACCTAATAATGATTCTTAATGTTAAATAGTGATCTCAGTTTATTTTTTCAAGTCATTTGAAATTTCATAACCAAAGCTTCACGTAAAATTATGTTTTAATAATTAAAAAAAAACTCTGTCTCATACTTTGGAAATCAAACATAAAAAACATGCCGATTAGCATTTGAGATATGATCCAGAGAAGGGCAGAGTTACGGGTCTTAAAAGCAAAACCAGCAAGGGAGACTGCATCTGCAAGATCACCACTTTAAAAAGGAAATGACGTGATGAAAAGTTTAAGCGCCAAATGCAATAAATAGTTGAATAGTGAAGGATGTCAGTGATAGAAAGTTCATTATGAGCCAAGTATGAAGTATTTGGAATGAAAGCAGGGTCTCTAAGGAAACTCAAAATCTATTCATAGTGGTTCTCACTGGTCATCTCCGTAGTGGAAACATGCACATCCTTAAGTCTGTTTCCAAAGGTTTTTCCAAGTATACATTTTGATTCTCTTTGAGATGTATGAGCCTTGGCTCATTAATGATATGGGCAGAATATCATACTTATCTCTTCGGTATGAAATTCCCTAGTCAGCAAGGTTAATCAGAGTCCTTTTATTAATCAGTGTAATGCACTTTAAGTACTTCGTTTATAGCCCACAGCTGCAGGTTCTTTGGTTGGTAGTCATATTTTTAATTAAAATAACCAATGAATGATTTCACTGAAAAACTTTCTGGCAGGTACTCGATCTACTTTACTAAGTAGCGACTGCCGTCCAAATATCTTGAAAGCTCTTATTTCCACTCTCTTAATGAATAATCTCTTTATCACCTAATTTTCCTCTTTGACAGAAATTTGCTCTCCTGCTTTCCTGTGATCCTCCTAGGGCTCTTTCCCCTTCCTGGATGTTCAAACATTTTTTCTGCTAAATTTTACATTTCAAGCTTACTTTTTTTCTCTCCTGAGGGATCCCTGAGCTTTATCCTGAAAACATTAGCTATTAAAAAATAGCCAAGAATTGTGCTTCAGTCCATAATCCTCCAGGACTGTGTAAATACGTGGACACAGGCAGAGCAAATGTCTGCTAATCCAGCCATGAGCAGCGTGTGTAACCTTTGGCTGTGATAACAGAGGCTTCTCATGTGTGAGGTTCTTTGGACTCAGATAACATTATAGCTGATAACTGTTGCCGAGCCCAGGCTTAGCTGAAGGTTTACCAGAGATGTGCATATCCCCCAAACACTACAGCAGAATCAATCCCCTCTTCCAAAGCATGGCCCAAATGTTTTGCTCCTTACCATAGTTCCTGAGTGAGGGAGCTTTTTGTTGGGCGATTGAGGCATATGTCCTTGGTTACAGATTTAACTTAAACACACACACACATGTGCACACGGAGGATTAATCTTCATATTTTTGTAATGATAAAACTTCTAAAATCCCTTTAGACCATTTGCCTCAAGTGATATTGACCTGGGGTGAATTGCACATAGTCTACAGTAGATCATCAGTGGTGATTTAAAGATTTGGGGGAACCAGAATTTGAATTGTCCTCCATCAGTGCTAGTTATACAAACTCAAGTCCTTTGTGTTACTTCATCACTGCAGGATATTTATTCTCATTTATAAAGTGAAGGCTTTAACGAGTCTCTCGTAATCCCCTCTATGCTGCTAATCTACCATGTTATGAAGGAGAAATTAGATAAATAGTTGATGTGTCCCATGTCATGACCTGGGGAAGGTAAAAAGTAACTGTAGACCCTGTAGATCCACCTGGTCTGTATTTAGGAGTTCTCTGTGGGATTTTTGCATAGAAGAAAAAACTTGTGTATTTTCCTCTGTTCACTTTATCTCACATAAACCCTTCCTGAAGCAGAGCTCTTCTGCAAGGACCTGTCTCTGCACACAGACCCTGAAACTGGGGTGAGAGTGGGAGTGGTTTATATGAGGGGGAGGCATGGCTTCTTTACTCATCCACCAAAGGCTTTGTTTCCAGGTTTTCCCCACCCTGGTCCTTTGTGCTGTGTGAGCACACACTCAAAGGGCAGCCTAGCCATCTGCAGGGGTGAGCAGAGGGGGGCCCTTTGAAAGGCAAATGCTAAGAAGAAATCACTTTCTAGGTCTTGGAGTCCTGGGACAAGTCAGCTGTAGGAAGAAGGGAGAGTAAAATATGAAACTGCCTGTTTACTTAACTGTGTTTCTGTCATGCTGTGACTGTCAGTGGCTATATTTTGGAAGACAAATTTTGATCTCTTGACATGTGGTTGCAGTGCATGTTAACAGGCATAGCCTCATCAGCAGGTTTTTTTTTTAAGTTTTATTTATTTATACAGGAACTGGGGTACAGTCAGAGCATGGGAGGGTGAGAGAATTCACCAGAGACAGAACGGGGAACAGAACAGGCAGCAGATGGAAGACACTGCTGAGGGGAGCAGCAGGCGAGGCAGGAGAGGTCTGCCGTGCCATGTGGATTTCTCCCTGGCCGGCCAGGAATCGGTTCAACCCGCTGCGCCACCGGGGAGGCCCTCATCAGCAGTTTTTAAAGCGGGCTTTATTTTAGGTTTAGTCCGGAGCGAGGGCAGTTGTTAGGAAAGGACACCATCATTTCCACAGGTACACAGTAACCTGTGGATGCAGCCTCATTTTAAAGTGGTGATTATATATGGGTGCCCTCTGTTTGGTAGGCTGCTGCTTTGTCTACAGCAGGCTTTCCTGCTCTGTTTGGGGCTGAGTTATCCAGAACCCTCTCCCTTCACACCACCACCAAAGTTCTGCAAAACAGCTTCAAGATGCACTTCAGCAAACCCTGATCCAAAGCAGACAATCTGTCCTGTTCTCATTCCTCCACTTCAGCCCCCTAAGGGCACCAGGTTACAATGTCTTATTGCCAGTCACCTATGCACATTCCCATCTAGAAGAGGTGAGCTGTACACATAATCCATTCAGAGGGTCAACTGAATTCCAGAACCTGGTGTTTGTGAGCCCCATTTACTGGTTAATGATTATGATTATGGGAGACACAGATGAAACTGACTGAGAGGCTAAGGATGACTGATTCGTGTAATAAACAGGCAGGATAGATTCTCTGGCACTATTGGGAATTTAGGAGGAAAAAAACCAACAAGCAACTGCATTTCCATATCAAAGATGTGACATATTATAGATGAATTTGGGATCTTCTCTCCTTCCCCGTGATTTGTGAAGCAGGCTTGGCACTAAACCTATTCTGCTTCCACAGAGACAAAGACAGATGGGGGCCCTGCATTGCAGATATCCTGAGTCCATTAGCTTGTACTGACGCAGGCGACTTATGGCTCTAGCAGGCTGAAAAAGTGGCAGTTTTCTCATCTGGAAAATGAAAGGCTTGGACTGGATAATCTTCCCTCCAGCGCTAACATTCTGTGTTTCTTTGATTTTACATCAAAATGATGTTTTCTTAATCAGCTCTCTGCTGCTTCCTTTCCGAGATCATTTTTCTTCTCATTGCAGAAGTGGGCATGAGTTTCCAATCAGTTGCTGCATAGAGCTGCCTAATCTCTGCTGCTAATCGACAGGCAAAACACACTCCTGTTTTCAGATCTGGAACCAGCTTCTCTTCAAGACAGTTAGAAAAGACTATCTTTGTGAACTGCTTGTTGGGGAAATTCGAGAATTAAAATGATTGATTAAGTATTGGAGCTAATCTGATTGATTCATTAGCCAAAACAGATTGCATGCCATATATAGCTTAAAAATTCTGCTACAAGCGCAGATTCAATGTACATAGTCAAACAGGAATGTATAAATGATTGTATACACATATATTGTGTATGTCATTCTGAACACATATACATACGTTAGAGGTACAAGGTTGAAACTCCCCAGCCGAAACTGCCTGTGATTCTATTTATCTCTGCCAACACAAAGTCCATATCGCCAAATACCTTTGCTTCTTGGTGACCGGAATCTCAAATTAGGTTCTGAGAACTTGTAACTCTTTTAGTTGAGTTTAGATGCCTACAAGAATTGAGATAATACTAAAAGGGTTACACTTTAAACAATCATATGTCCATTAGTCCTTAGTGGAATTAACTTTGGATTGTTTTTCTTTTAAAGATCAGATTTGGATAAGGGGGTTTGTGGGGGATGGGGAGTGGGAGGAAGAGAAAGCAAAACAGCCCTACAGTTCTGACATTTTCTTTTTTTTTTTTAAAGATTTTATTTATTTATTTATACAAGCACTGGGTACAGTCAGAAGTGTGGGAGGGCGAGAGAATTCACCAGAGCCAGAGCGGGGAACAGAATAGGCAGAATGACGAAATACTCTGCTGAGGGGAGCAGCGGGTGGCAGGAGAGGTCTGTGTGCCATATGGGACCCTCTCCCGGCAGCTGGGGATTGAACCGGCTCTGCAGAGGCTGCGGGCAGCTTCGCAGCTCAGCGCTCAACCGCTGCACCACCAGGGGAGGCCCAGCCCTACAGTTCTGAATGGGATGAAATAAAGTGTGTGTGTATGCACACACGCAAGTGTGTGCGTGAGAGAGAGAAAAAATGTGTGTGTGTGTGTGTGTGTGTGTGGGCGTGTGTTTGTGTGTGTGTGTCTAGATTGGAGGTTGGGCTCCAGAAAAACAAATTTAAGTTTGGAGTCCTGAAGAATTAATTAGCCTTGTGCATGATGTTATAAATGATCTTTTTAAACTAAATTATTTTTCTACTCTGAGCAAGGGAGCAATAGTTTATTTTAATCTTATTTATTTTTATAAATAATAATACATGTATAACTTACTAAATTTAAAAGCTACAAAGGTGAAATTCAAAGACAAGTAAATCTATGTACTTGGGCCCAGTCCCACATCCCCGGTTCTTCTTGGAAGCCACCACTGTAACCAGATTCTTGTCTGATGTTTTGAATATATTTTCATCAGAGTGCATATTATGCAAGCTGCTCATTTCCCTGCTTCTATTACTCAGTAATATATCTTAAAATCAGTCTATATCAGTGTGTATAGGAGTGAGTCCTTCTTTATAATGACTGTATAGTACTCTATTGTGTGGATGTACCATAATTTATTTAAACAGTCTCCTGTTGATGAAGATGGAGGTGTTTCTGATTGCAACCATTAAGAGCAATGGTGGAGAACATTGCAACTTCTTGTCCACGGGGGGATTGCCAAGATCATCACTCAAGGGAAATATCATATTCTTTACATATTCAATTGTTCAGTGTAAATGGTGTTCCCGGGAGCTGTGCAATACAGTGGCGCTTAGAGGGCATTTTATACATGAAGGATTATACTTGTAGGATAAATGCAGAGGAGTGCCAAACACGGAGTTTTTCACTTAAATGAGAGATATTTATATTTGATCATCACACCCATTTTTAATGAGGCCCTCATCCTCTGAGTGCCCTCCTGATGTTCATCTTTGGTGCCCAAAAGTAGTCACAATATTCTAGATTTATTCTGACCTCATCTAATCAGTAAAGAATACAACTTTTATTTTTCTTGATCTGGGCACTACACTTTTATTAATGTAGCTTAGGATTTTATTACCTTTTTGGCAGCTCCAATACACTCTTGGCTCATTTTGAGATTGCTGTCAACTCAAATCCCTATGTCTTTTCTCAAATAAATTACCATTAAACCATATTCTGCTTACCTTGTATTTGTGGAGAAGAATTTTTATAAGCCAAAAGCAAACTTTTGATTTATCCATGTTAAAATTTATTTTGTTGTTTCAGCCCTAGAGTCTCTTCTAAGCTGTTGAGCTATCTCTACATCTTCATTGTGCTATCAATATTTCATAGTGAGCTTAATGCCATGGCTCTAGGTATTGACACTGAATGAAGGTTTATAACGTTATCTTTGTTATAGCTTGTCATATACTCCAACCATTGCAGACTTGGATAAAAGGGACTAGCACAGTGTATAAAAGTCAGAGGGAGAAAGTAGAGAGATGGAGGTGGGAGAGTGATAATACCTAATGGAAATATTATCTAAGATCTCAATTCTAAGAATACCTACGCTTTTCCTGATCAATTAATTTGTGTATAGCTTGTAGGCATAGTTAATTGTGGAACATAGCATGTTTTCTTGTTTATTTTGACTGCTAGGAAGTTCAAAGACGAATTTTCAGTGTGGTTCAAGTATACAGGACATGATTTACATTTTGCATAGCTGTCTCACCCTTGACCTATTTTATTTTCCCACCTTTTTATCTTTGCCCTTACATTCCAGACCATTTAGAAAATTTGTATATGTAAAATTTGTGAGTCGCTTTAAATTCCTACAAAAGATGAAGTATTGTATGAAACAACATTGGGTATATAAAATATTGGCATGACAAATTTTAAAGAAACATTGAAACATTCATACCTTACAGCGACAACAATAGCAACAATCTAGGGAAAAAGAACTGTGATGGAATGAAATGTATAAGCTTGTAACTAACAGCTTTGGAGTCATTCAAAACAATGATTGGGTGCTAAAAAGAAATCCCATAAGAGTCTCATGTAAATCACTGTGTGATCACAGAAATGATAGTCTCAAATGCAAATGTTATAGTCAAGCAGGCAAAATAAGTAAATCAGATAATAGAGGATAGTAGACAGTTGAACTCAAGAGTCCACTTAAGTACATCCATGTGTGCTACTAGACCAAATATTTGCAATGCAGACACATCAGCTACTAGTTGTTTTTCTTTTAAAGATTTATTTATTTTTGCATTCAAGAACTGGGGTATAAACCAAAGGTGCAGGGCAGTGAGAGGATTTACCAGAGAGATTGGGGAGCAGAACAGGCAGATCTACTAAAATACACTGCTGAGGGGAGCAGTGGGTGAGGCAGGAGAGGTCTGCTATGCAATGTGGGTTGCTCTCTGGAAGGTGTGGGCAGGGTGGGGGGGCATGGAAATTGAACTGGTGCTCTAGGGAGATTGCTTGATAGCGCTGTCTTTAATCCCTGTGCCACCAGGGAGGCTCAGCTACTAGTTTATAGCTTGTAAATCCTTCCCTGTAAATGTGACCAAAGTAAAATAGCAAAAATCCTCGTAAAACAGGGAGAAAGTTAAATTTTGTATCCTTTTTTTTTTTTTTTTTTCAGGTTATTGGTTGCCTAGCTATAAATTAAAGTCTTCTTGGGCAACCGGCCTGCACCTCTCAGTCTTATTTGGTCATGTGGAATGTCTGCTGGTGCTGTTGGACCATAATGCTACAATCAACTGTAGACCCAATGGGAAAACCCCTCTTCATGTGGCTTGTGAAATGGCCAACTTGGATTGCGTTAAGATCCTCTGTGACCACGGCGCAAAGCTCAATAGCTACTCCTTAAGTGGACACACAGCCTTACACTTCTGTACAACTCCAAGCTCCATTCTCTGTGCCAAGCAGTTAGTTTGGAGAGGTAAGTCTTTCTGGGTGGCTGACATTGTTATCAACTTGTACACCCGTGGTTGTGAAACTTGGTGATCTTAATTTACTCAGGCAATATAGTAAGATCTTTATGCATTAAATCTAAGTCGGGGGGGGGGGTTCTAAAAATACATAGATATGTATATATAATTCTATTGGCTCAAGGGGCCCTAAAATACATATTCATATATAAATACATATATATGTAACTATACAAATATAACCACATATAGCCATACCTAACTATAACTATACATATAATTATATATACTTGTGCATGGTCCAGGTCATTCAAATGATGATCACATTGTTAATATTTTTCATTTTAGGAGACTAGTTAATATGCACAATTATTTAGCAAATATTATTTAGTAATATTCTAAGTAAGTGAGGCAAAAAGAAAATGGTTTCTGTCCCCGATGAGCCTATGTATGTGCTAGTAGGGGGATGAACATTAATAAACTTAATTCATACATATGGTATTGCAAATTGGAGCAAAACCAGGTACTATGAAAGAGAATGTCAGAAGTGAACTATTATAAAATGTGTAAAGACTTCTTTCAAGGTACCATGTGTGGGCCTCCCTGGTAGCCTAGGGATAAAGGCTCAGCGCTACCAATGAGAAAGCCTGAGTTCAATCCTTGGCCAGGGAGCTACCCACATGGCATGGCATACCTCTCCTGACTTGCCCGCTGCTCCCCTCAGCAGCGTATTTCAGTCAGTCTTCCTGTTCTCCTCCCTACTCTGTCTTTGGTGAATCCTCTCACCCCTGTATCTCTGGCCTACACCCCAGTTCTTTTAAGTAAAAATAAATAAATGAAATCTTTTTTAAAAAAAGGTACAATATGTAAGCTAAAGCTCTAAGAAGAAAGGAGCTCGTCATTAAAATATGGTGCCAAGAGGAAGAGGACTGTAGGTACAGGGAATT
The DNA here is from genome assembly GCF_014898055.3 of Talpa occidentalis. NCBI lineage: Eukaryota > Metazoa > Chordata > Mammalia > Eulipotyphla > Talpidae > Talpa > Talpa occidentalis. The sequence goes on from NW_026555331.1 coordinate 86,094,465, forward strand.
GTGAGCAAAGTTACTGGAAGAGCAAAAACAAAAAAATTATGTACTGTTCAACCAATGAAGGAAGGCCAGCGAGGCCAGAAATCAAGAGAGTGGGGTGGAGCAAGAGGGACAGGAGGATAGAGGTGCCACAGGAGGACACTGGATGTTTTAAATAACCCCAAGGCATTGTGTTTAGAAAAGGAGTCACTGATAAGTTTTAAGCAAGGCAATGACATGGATTAATTTCCACTTAAAATCATCATTCTAGAATTATGCAAAAATTGGTTTGGGGAGGCCATGAAGAGAAGCAGGGAAGCTGTTTGATAGTGTAGTTGACAAGGAGCAAATATGCGCAAAGCAAACCTGGATAGCAAGTTTGCAGAATAGAAATGGGCTTGCACTGTGTTTCAGAAGCAAAATTGATGGGATTCAGTAGGGGTAGAAGTCAAGGAGAAAGTAGTCTCAAGTTTCTTTGTCAGGTTTCTGACTTTAGAAAATGGGTGAATAGTAATGCAATTTTTTTAAATGGGGAAATGAGGGAAAGGCATGTATGTGGGGAAAATCATTATATCAGTTTTTTTTAAAGTCAAGTTTGTAGAGGTGTAACTTATGCAAGTAACTATTTTTGTGAAGCCATCACCTCAATTAATGCAAAAAATTCCCAGAGGTCCTTTGTAACTGATCCTCTCACTCTACACATCCTTCCCCCTTTTCCCAACCGCGGATCTGTTTTCTGTCCCTGTAATTTGGCTTTTTTTCAGGATGTCATATAAACGAAATTGTACACCATGTAGCCTTTTGAATCTGGTTTCTGCCACTTAGCATAATGCATTTGACATTCATCCATGTGCTTGAACTCACCAGTCATTAGATCTTTATTACTAAGTAGAGGTCTTTGTAGCACAATTTATTCACTCCCCAGTTGAGGCCTATTTGGATTGTTTTCACTTTTTGGCAGTTTGGGGAAATAAAAGCTGGTATAAACATTTGTATACAGATTCTTGCATGGATATATTTTCATTTCTCTCGGGTACAGGAGTACAATGATGGGTTACATGGTAAATTGTTAGAAACTGCCAAATTATTTTTTGAAATGGTTTACCATTCTGCATTCCCAACAACAGTGTATAAGAGTTCCAGTTGTTCTCCATTCTTAGCAGAACTTCATAATGTCAGATTTAAAAAAAAAAAAAAAACATTTTAGCCATCGAATAGGTATATAATAGTATCTCATTATGATTTTAATTTTAATTTCCCTAAAAACCAAGAACATTGAATATGTGTTCAAGTAATTATTTGCCATCGCTTCTCAGCCTTTTGGCTAAGATCAAGTGAAGTGCCTATTTGCCAGATATATATTTGCTTTGGTGAAATGTCTGTTGATAGTTTTTCCTCCATTTTATAAAATGGATTGTTTTCTTATGACTGATTCATGAGAGTTCTGTATATATTGTGGACACTAGCTCTTTAGCACATATGTGGATTGCAAGTATTTTAATTTATTCTTTAGTTTTTCATTTTCTCAACAGTGTCTTAAAAAGAGCAAAAGTATTTAATTTTTATTGTCAATTTATTGGTTTTTACATCTTATGGTTTGTAATTATTTTTTGTGTCTTCTAGCTAAGAAACCTAAGTGTAAAAGATTTTCTCCTATGTTTGCTTCTAAAAGTTTTATAATTTTAGGTTTTAAGTCTCATAGAGTTCCTCCTAGATCAGTTTTAAATATGAGAAGTTTCAAATCTCTTTGAGATATCAAAGTGACTAAGTGAATGATGCACTTAATATAATTTTAGGTTTTACTTTTAGGTCTTTTATTCATCTTGAATTAATTTTTGTATATAACATGAGGTATAGGATGAGGTTCATCTCTTTTGTATATGGTTGTCCAATTATTTCAACATTATTTGAAACAAGTAAAACAAGCAAACCTGGATAGCAAGTTTGCAGAATAGAAAATGGGCTTGCACTGTTTCAGAAGCAAAATTGATGGATTCATCATTATTTGTTTCAACATTATTTGTTGAAAAGACCATTCTCTACCATTGAATGACCTTGTATCTTTGTCAAAAATCAGTTGCCAATTATGTATGGGCCTATTGGTCTATGTATCTGTTTTTTTTTTTTTTCTAATGTTCCACTAACTTGATTGCTGTAGCTTTATATTATCTCAAAAATCTCATGGAGTCCCCCTAGATCAGATTTAAATATGAGAAGTTTCAAGTCTCTTTGAGATATCAAAGTGACTAGGTGAATGATGCACTTAATATAAAAGTATGGCTTTCAGAAAAATCCTGTGAACAAAAGCTATAAATTTAGGAATATATAGGCCTATGCCTATAGATTGTATTTGCAGACAGGAAATCAAAGCAATCACCTAGAGAAAGAGAAAAGAGAACCTAGCACCAAATTTTGTTAAATGTTTATGTTTGGATGTTAGCAAGATGGAGAGGAGCCAATGAAGGAGAATGAAATCGATTGATATGCAGAATTGGAGAAATTGAATGAAACCCAGGAACATTTTTGACACAGGATAGGGGCTAAAAAAGAAAAAGTTTCAAGAAATGGGGAATGACCAGCTGGTGGATAGTATTGTTAGTTACTGGAGAGGTTTAATAGACGTTCATTAGATTAAGTGACAGTTATCACTGACAAGAACAGTTCTACATGATGTATGTAGAACAATTCTACATGATATAAGCCAGACTAGAATTGCATATGATGTGAATGGCAGATTGGAAACTATAGATGACATATAGGCAAATATTCAAAGAAATTTGCCTGCGAATGTGAACATTGGAAGAGCATGATTGCTGAAAGAAACAAGGGGGAGGTCACAGGAGATTATCACCTACTGTTTAAAATAAAAGGAAATGTGGGTATATTGAAGGAAAAGATTTATAGAAAGAAAGCAGGTGAAATGTATAAGGCTAACTGAAAGTTTCAAACCTTAGAGCAGTTGAAACAGGATGAAATCTAGAGATCACGGGACACATGGTTATTTTCACCAGATGGGTCAAAGTAAAAGGTGATTTTATTTTATTTTACTTTATTAAAGATTTATTTATTTATTTATTTATACAAGCACTGGGTACAGTCAGAAGCACAGGAGGGTGAGATAATTCACTGGAGCCAGAGCAGAGAGCAGAACAGGCAGACTGACGAAGTACACTGCTGAGGGGAGCAGAGGGCGTGGCAGGAGAGGTCTGTCGTGCTATGTGGGACACTCAACGGTGGCCGGGGATTGAACCGGCACTGCAGAGGCTGCAGAGGCTGCAGAGGCTGCAGAGGCTGCAGAGGCTGCAGAGGCTGCAGGCAGCTTCGCAGCCCAGCGCTCAACCACTGCGCCACCAGGGGAGACCCAAGATAGACTTACTCTTAAGCTTCATGGCAACAAAGTCCAAAGCTATAAAGAAAAAAACAGTTGAGAAATAAAAAAAATTCAACATCTGTGTAGCAGTCATAAAATTGATAAAAATATTTAAGACTGTGTAAGAGTTTACATCCTTAATACATAAAGACGTCTAAAAAATTAAAACAAGGAGATTAACAATTAAGTAAAAAAAAAGAGAGAAAAAACCAAAGGACCAAGGACAGGAATAGGTATTTCAGAAACATAAATAATCATATAAATGATAAAGTTGACATTATGATCACCTTCCTAATAAATCAATAAAAAATGTCAAAGATAATAATAATTAGATCATTTTGGATTTTCAAAAAGAAGTTTATGGGAGACTGTGTATTCTATGTGATTATGGAGATCGGAAAATAATGTATAAATTATTTAGGTCAAACTTGGCATCATAGCTAAAGTTTAACTGTAGCTAGCAACTTCGAAAACACAAATGTGTTATTTTAAATTTTTACTCCTAGGATAAAGATGTTTTTTTAGTGCGGTACCTAGCAAACACATCAAAAACAAGACAAAATTGGGAATCAGATGAGGGGGGACAATTTCACCCATTTTATGGATGGAGAAGTAGAGAGAAGGGAAGAGGTAGGAGGTGGGTAGGTTTTGTAGTCTGGAAACTCTAGAAGACTGAGTATCTTGCATTTTTTCTTTTGCATTGTTATATCCTCAGACTCTGAGACAGTGCTTGGCACACAGAACCATTCAAGAAATGGTCTCTAGCTGACCTGGGAAGGGCACCAGGGTCCCTGAGTGTGTGGATGGGAGGTGTTAGGTTCATGGCTAAGAAAATGCTGCCGTTGGTCAGTTTTACCCTCTCAGGTCTCTGAGGACATCACTGAGGGATGAATTTTCTCACTCTTGGATTATGTTGTAGGCCCTTTGAGGAGAAGTCACATTATCAGTTTGTAGCTGGACAGAAGGAATTGAGACCGCTCACAGACAAGGAAAATAAGTCAGGCTAACATTAAACTCAGGACCAGAGAAGTCCATTAGAGGAAAAACCAATGCCATGGCAACTGAAAAACCAATGTAATTTCATTTGCTATTTAATGGGCTTTTTGTGGAAAAGTGCTCTTTGTGGAAAAGGCTAATTGAGGCCAAAAAATTGCATGCAATTTTCTCTTAAAGGATTTTCCCTTATTTTTTTTTTTCTATGTTTCAGAGCCTGCTTTGTCCCCATGCTGGATTTTGTCTGCTATTTTTCTGTTTGCCTTTCTACTTAATGCCCCCCATCCCTGGCCTTTGTTTCCTGTGGTATTAGTATAATACTGTTCATCAGTAGAGAGAAGGCTTATTTACCTCAGTGATAATGTCCTCTCTCTGAATCTTGCATTTCCCTACGAATAGAGAGAGTCAGGTCAGGTTTAGCTGGCTGAAAAGCAGCCTGTGATTCTTACCTATTCCCTTTCGTAAGAAGAAAATGAAAGCTGCTTCCTTTGCTCTGCATGAAGTACATCCTGACAGTGGAGGAAATTTTGTTACTGCAGGAAAGCCATAAAAATTCAAATGTTTCCTAGCAGAATGTCGCATGAGGGCAACATAAAGGAGACTGTGTCTTTTAAAACACTGTGCTCTGTTACTTGGTGACACGTTACCTCTGTGTTAGGAAATTCCCTATTCATAGAACATAGAAAAGCAAGATACCATTGGCTTTCACTTTGATCAAGAAATAGCTGTGCTTGCCTCACAGACATCTCTTAAACCAGAACCTTCCATCATCCCTTCTCTTATATTACACCGTATAGTAGCACAAATCTGACCAGTCATTGGCAAACAACCATGGGAATGGGAATTTTTGCCACCTTTGCTATACTGTTAGCACCATCTATGCAATATGAATTTAATATTTTCTTCAAATTGACATTACTCACTGTATTTAATTTTAAGGGAAAGTTTATATCATTATAAGAATGGACCCATCATTTTATGAAATAAGGTAATAAGATACTTGCCATACACAGAAGATAGTAACAATAGGAAATAATGGGCAATGAAATTCTTGACCTTCATCTATCCAGACACCCTCTTCTTGGAGATGCAGAGAATGACCCTAAGTCTCCTCTTCTGGTCACTGCTTTTCTAGAAGTGTGATTGCCAATCATTCTTCTCTGAAGAAGTGAACTTGAGGGCCTCCCTTGTGGCACAAGGGGTTAAGTCTCAGCACTATGAAGTTATCTGCAGCACAAGTTCCATCCCCAGCCTGGGAGCTACCCACATGGCACAGCAGACCTCCCCTGTGTCTCCTGATGCTCCCCTCAGCAGTATATTTCAGTAGATCTGCTTGTTCTGCTCCTCATTCTGTCTCTGGTGCATCCCCTCACCCACTCCCACCTCTGTCCTGCACCCCGGCTCTTGTATGCATAAATAAATAAATCTTAAAAAACAAAAGAAATAAACTTGAAATTAACTTGCAGCCCATCCCTCATACCTAGTCAGGCAGCAACTAGCCCAGCCTGGTAAAGAATATCCCACATAAAATTCCAGCACTCTTTGGGAGACACATCCTCAAGCAGTGCTTTATGAAGTTGATGGTCTACTCAGTGGTGAAATTTTAGAAGCACCCCTGAGTTTGCTGTTCTCTTCAGCTCTGTCCTGGAGATCCTTGCCAGCACCGAGAGAAAAGAATAATATGTCAGGTGTATAAAAATTGGAAAGCAGGAGGCAAAGCTGCCATTATTTCACACAATATGTTTGTCTACATAAAAAAAAAACAAGAAAATCTAAGACCGAGTCATTAAAATTAATAATTGAGTTCACCAGAGGAACTGCATTTGAGATCAATATGCAAAAATCAATTGCATTTCTATATACCAGAAACAAGTGGTGGGAAATCATAAGGGAAGAACATGTTTAAAATGGCACAAAAAGTCGAAAGGACCTAGAAAATGTATTCACAAGAGGTGAAAAAAATACAAACATTTGTTAAAGGACACTGAGAAGATACTGTATTCAAGGTTTATTAAGAAAAATGTAGTATTTTGGTTGCTCCTTTCTCAGGGGCAACCACTTTCATTTCTTTAGCTGATAAGTTTGATATTTTTTTCCATGTTGATAAACATACCATTTACTTGTGCATATAATTGAAAACCAGCAACGTAACAGTTTTTCAGCAATTGCTATTTATGATCATGGAAGATGGGCATCTATACTCCACACCCCAAGTGCCTTTTTTGTCCTCCATCCTCACCATATAGTTACACCATAACTAAGAGGTTCATAGTCAATTAGGATAACTTTTCCTTCTTTGAACATTTTGTTTTCCTGGGAGTAAATGGTCTTTTTTATTCTTTTGCTTCATTTGCAAAACCATCACTGTTTCAACTAACTTTTTACCAATAGTATTCATCTCTAAAAATATTTAAATTCAAACAGTATTGTTTTAAAATCAGTTTCACTTTTTTGAAAAAGTCCCTTCTGAAGCCTTCAGACCATTCCATCAGGCCTAGCTTGATGTGCATTTCGTGGACCACTTTCATCCGGGAATCTCCTTTCCCATTATCCTGAAGATTCCTTTTGCTGGATCCAGATCTTCCTATATCTTGGTCTGTTGCCCATTTGGGTGAGTATGGGTGCTAGTAGATTTCTGAGAAAGGGTACAAGAAATGACACATGTCCCAAAATGTTTTTATTCTACCTTGATTTGTCATAGAATTCTAGATTGATAATCATTTTCCTTTAAAATGATAAAAGCACTGTTCCATTGTCTTCTAGTTTCTAATGCTGTTGCTGAAAGATCAGAAGCCACGTTATTTTCTTATCCTTTACATGTGACCTATTTTTTTCTCTCTAGGAAGTTTAGTTTTCTTTTTTCTTTAGTGTTCTGAAATTCCATGATGGTAGCATTCGTGCATATCCCTCCCCCACCCCTTCGTTGTACTGAATCCTTTTAACCCCCAAATATTCCTGTCAGTTCCGAGAAATGTCCCCTAATTGTTTCCTGCATGAATTCTTTTATTTGGTTTTCCATATGCTTTCTTCCTTGAATTGCTAGTATTTAGAAAGTACTAGATACACTAGTACACTAGTATCTAGTATTTAGATAGCAATTAATACTAATTGCTAGTATTAGATAGTGCTGGACTATTCCTCTAATTGTTTTTATATTGTCTCTTCATTTTCATATTGTCTCTTCTGTTTGGCATTTTTTAATCTTTATGCTTTTTTTTTTTTTTACTTTATGCTTTAATTCACTTCAGATTATTTTTCTCTGCTTTTTATTGTCTATACCTACCACACTAGTCTTTCCTTAGATCTTTCATTTTCCTTGGCTGTCTGCTGCAATCTAAGAGTGAGTGACTGAAAGCTAATTTGGTGGATGAGTTCACTCTCAGCTTCATTGTGGGGTAAGAGAGGGCCTGGCTGAAGCTTTTATTTGAGGAATCTCTGATATAGAGACATTAGATCACTTTTTATTAGGCTGGTGAGATTCTCCAAAGAGAACACCAGATTTTTTTTCCTGAAAAGTCAAGGACTGATGGTCCATATTCTAGTCCCAGTTCTAGACTGGGAATACAGATGTAGAGGACTTGCTGTCTAGAATGCCCTCTCCTCTCGACTATGCTAACTTTTACTTAAGACTTTACTGCAGACTTCAATGACAAAGATTCTTTCTAAATTCCCTTAAACTAAGGTGCGTTCCTGTGTTGTTCTGTATTCTCATTGCATGTTGCAGTTTTCCTTTGTGACACATATTTTATTTGTTTAATGCTTTGGTTAGAATCTGCCTCCCTCACTAAAGCACAAGTTTTGTGAGAGCAGTGTTTTACTTAGCATAGGCTCATGCATTGTACATATTAGTTGCTGATGGTTGAATATTTATTAACTTTCAAGTAAGAACAACTATCATAAGTAGAGAGGAGAGTGTAACTTAACCAAAGCAATCCTTTCACCATTACTGACAAAATGACTCATTTTATGGTCTATTTTATTCTTTGTTTCTTTGCCATATGAAGAGAGCATCTGAGGAAGGACCGAGAAGTCAGAAGTCAAATGCTATTGAAAAATTCAGTCAATTGATTTAAAAAGTTTCCACTGGATTTAGTGACATGAAAAGATTCAGAGATCTAGAGCATATGATGGATCGAAACGAAGGGAGTGAACTTGATAAAGAGTTTGTCCATGAGGGTGAAGAAGTCCTTTAAAGAGTATTTGTGCAGAGAAGTCAAGAGGGTAGATGAAGAGGAAAACCAGGTTAAGAATTATTTTCAGCTGTCACAAACCTCAGCATTGAAATACTGATGGCAAAAATCCACTAGTGGGGCAGAAATGAAAGACAGAGGAGAGGAGAGGGATGCTTAGTAGCATGAGGATTCTGAGAAGCTCAGGAAATGGCAGCTAGAACCAAGTAGGACTGACTCTAGAACACTAGTTCTATTGTAGCTGGAGCCAAAAATAAAAATTAAAATTTAAAAAAGGAGAGGAAAGGATGGGAGTTTATATGTTAGTAGTAAGGCTCTAAGGAAGTTTCCTTCTGCAAGTATTTTCTACGTAAAGTATAAGGTGAGGAATCTTAAGAGCAGAGAGAGAAAAGGTAAAGGCTTGGGGAGTGAAAAATGTTTGCAACCATTAACATGGAGCAGGTGGGGAGTATTGGATGACTGAGCAGTCCTGAAGATCCTTTTGCATTTTTGTTTGACTTTATGGAGGCGCAGTCTTGTGCAGGTGGGACTGCCCCTGCATGTGACTGTGGCCACACAGCTCTCAGTCCCTAGGGTTCACTCAGGTCTAGCTTAGCTTATAGCACCAAGTAAGTGTTATAAAAGTTGGAGGTAGTTTAAGATTTTGGCAAGAGAGTTATGAAATGATGGAATTTGGAAATAAACTGAATAAGGAGGGGAGGAAAAGAAGGAATATGTAATGGACAAAGAGGTCATTGAGAGAGGCACTAGTGAAATTGAGGTTAAGAAATCAGATGCAGGAATTCTAACAGTGTGATAGCCATAGAAAGGGGAGGTTCCAGTTTCCCTGCCACACCCAAGGAAGGGTGGAGCTAAGCAGCAGGAGGAGGGGGGAGCTAAAAAAGACTTAGGAAGAGAAAGGAAGAAAAAGACTTGGAAGATTCACATGAAGCAGAGAGATAGGTGAACAAGCCTTACTTCTTGGCCTTGAACTTGTACCTGAACTTAGTGGACATGGAAGCAGACACTTGAGTCAGAGATGTGAGTGAGAGACCCTTGGGAGAGTTGACAATAACCGCTTTTATCATGACTTGTATTTTGATTTTGCTCTTTTCCTTCCTTTAATTTCTTATGGGTCCCCACCAGAAGGTGCCTTAGGTTTGCGGTAAGTCTGCTTTGGGCCCACCCTGTTTGGTTGGGCATTTATCCAGGAGGGCATGGGTAGCTTTGTCGCGAATTGGAAACTATCAATATTTTGATTACATTCTTTCTCTTCTCTCTGTTGCATACCTACTGTAATAAACTTTTCTATTGAAGGTCTTAAGCACTAAGAGCGTGTTTTGTTTGGATGCGGCAGATGGCAGAACCCATTTGCCTGCTAACAGAATTAGTGATTTCAGGAGACTTATCAATTCAGGCAATAACTCAGCATAGGTATGACTGTGGTGGGAGTCACCAAGTTAGAGAGGAGAAAGTAACAGGAGAGAAGGGGAACCAGAAACCAAAAACAACAACAACAACAACAAAAAAAAAACAGGGCATTGAGTGTGTGTGTGGTTGTTCAAGTCACCCAGAATTTGTGTGGAGAGACATGTGAGTCAGAAGCCAAAGTCTTCAGAAACTGATGGAGAGATAAATGTATTTACTAGGGAGGGTAGTTGATATAGATGAAATAGCAGAGCCCCAAAGAAGCAGGGGGTGTTCTTTTAATTTTAATTTCTTTTAAGAAATTAGGGAGTAATTGGAAGCAGCAATGGGGGGTCAGATATATGAAAAAGAACACCCAACTCTATACTGCAGGCCAGAGTTAAGCATCCCGCATCAGTTCTTTGAGCTGGGAACAGGGCAAAGCTAGCTCGGTTGCCATGGTGACCAACACCCGTCTCTGGGCTCATTAATCCTGTGTTCCAAACTAAGCACTTAGCGATAGCTTCTGAATAACTGCAACAAAGCTCTGCATACTGAAAAGGGCACATTCATGTTAAGCAGGGGAAAAAGGTTTTCAATTTCATTCATTAAACTTGAGTAAATAATTTAATATCTTTGTGCGTCAGTCCTCCTAGCTAATGAATAAGGATAAATGCTTAATGGAAAATCTAGCCTAATAAAGTTAACAGCATTGGCTTTATATATATAAAGGAAATTGATGTTTCGGTATATATGCATATGAAGGGGAAAATGGAAAGGAAAACAACATATATTAAGCATACGATGTGGGATGTCAGGTACTTTAAAATAAAATGTCCCATTTAATCCTTGCAACAACCATCTGAGGTGAGGTGCAAATTAGTCTCCTACTTTTATAGATGAGGAATCAGAAACTCAGAGGAGTTAAATCAGGTCCCAGGTCACATACTCAGTGGGATGCAAGCAAGTCCAATTTTATCAGCTTTGGGTACTCTCATGCCGTACTGAAAATTGTGCTCTACTTACCCCACTTTCCCTTCGGGAACATTTGTCTAATTCAAAAATTAGGAGAAAACTTTGCACTAAGGCAACACTGACTATCTAAAAGCGAACCTTAAATGCTGTCTTAGAAATCCATTAACTTTTAAAAGAACTCACTACCATGAGATATTTTTCTTGATAAAAGAAATAGAAGACAGCTGGATATATTAGAAGTGCGTTTAATTAAAAAATGTGAAGAATTGTCAATGTTTTTCCCCACAGGAGTGCCACCAAGGCCGTTGTCACCACTGCGCCACTTCCCACCATGCAGGTTTGCCATTGCAAGCAACACTTTTCACAGAGGGCTATTTTCCTTTTAAGCACAAAGCCTTTATTTGGGTTTTCTGAAATTGCTCCAACAGAGGTGTGGAGAAGTGATTAAAAAAGATATATTAAAAATCCATTCATTCATTTTCCTTAAAATTAAACTCTTTAATTAAAAGCAACACTTTGATCAATTTCTAATTTCTGCCTCTACCACTGTGATACAGCAAAGTTTAAAATAATAGAAACAAGTAGATGCAAGTTAAATATCCCTGTCACTAAACTTAGCTGTTAGCAATTTTTTAATCTAAATACGAAATGTTTGGGTTTCATTGGCAAGACTATGCCACATCTATCTTCTTAAATTTGGGTTGCTTACCGCCTACCCAGATGATTCCCTGGTGCTGCTTCAGATGGGAATGTTCATTACAAACCCCACCACCCCTTCCTCCTCTCACTCTCACCCCCTTAGTTTGGATGATAGGTTTCCTTTTTCAGCTGGCTCTCTCTACTTTAAATTCTGGAAAAGGAGAATTGTGACTTGCGTTCTGAGTTTTCAGTCTGGGGGTGTTCTCTTTGCTTTTTAACCAGAAGCATCCGAAACCAGAAAATGAAGTCAGATAAAATTGCCTCGGACTTGCACTATTTTATTTTATTTTTTAATCTGCATTTCTCTAATTTGCTTCTTACTTATACCAGCCTGGATCTTATTATCCCCTGAACATCATAAACACCATTTAGCAAAAGATATCATATTTATAAACGGAAATGCAAATGTTTTCTTTGAAGTAACAGCTTGTACAAGATGATGTAAACAATTTTAGAAGGAGATTCGAGGGCCCAGATTTGGAGGTAGATGGTTAAATCAAACAGAAGCCTGATTCTCTCGCCCTCCCGTGCTTCTGGCTGTACCCAGTGCATGTGTGGACAAAACAAACAAACAACCAAAACAAATAAATAAATAAAACATGCCTCTATAAAAAAAAAAAAAAAAAAAAAAAAAAAAACAGAAGCCTGAGGCTCCCGTCTCAATTTTTCCAGTAAGCAAACCAAGAAAACTCACCAATAGGGGAAGCAGAGAAAACACCAGGACTGGAAGCTAAGCAAGAAGCAAAAGCCAGGTTCCTGAGGGAGTTTTTAATTAATGGGAATAGAATTAAGAACGGAGCCCTCCGTTTTGTACGACAAAACATCTCCTAGGCTCTAGGAGGAGGGATCAGCCAACCCCCACCGTGAGCCCTGGGGGCTGAAGCCTTAGGGTAGCCCCGCCCCCAGCAACCTTGGCCTTTGTTTACTGGAGACCTTGCAAGTTGGCAGCCCTCAGAGACACTCTTCAATTAAGGGAGAGCAGCGCCAACCAGAGAACCTGGGCTGAAGGCAGGAAGTAAACGCTTCCTGTGAGCAAAATTGAATTAACCTGGGGGTGCGTGGGAGGACACGCGGAAAGATCTGAACGAGAGCCCCGAAGGAAGGTCGGCTCGGACTTAATAATAACAGCCGGATATGACATTTTTATTCATGCCCGGCACTGGATGCATACTCTCATTTAATCCTCCAAGTATCCTACGAGGTAAATACTGTTATCCCATTTGCAGATGAAAACACGGAGCTTTGGACAATTGGCTTAACGGTAAAACCCGGCTTGGAATGCCCAGGGAGCGCAGTGCTGACCGCCCGCTTCTCCACTAGGCGGTGCTACTTTTCCTTTGCTACTTAGAATCCTGCCGGTGAGGTAACTGAGTCTCGGGCCTGTCGGGTTGCCTGGCTCAGTGAATCTCGTTCCAATATAGAATGGACTTGTCAGGTAGTAAACCTGCCACTCGCTCAGCTCCCTCTAGAACTACCTCATTTGCACCCCCAGATGAAGAGAAAGTTTAGGTTGTATTCTATAACAGGGGAGCCACACTGTGATGGGATTGGACTGGAGGGGCTCAAATATGGCTTGAGGTGAAAAGGCGACCTTAAGTGTAGTTCTTAAGAGCACTGGTTCTGGAGTAAGACCTTCTGGATTCAAATGCTGACTCCTCCCTTTACTACCTACAAGAGTGAGGGCAAGATTCAATCTCTTAGAAGACCAGCTGTCTTTACTGAGTAGAGATACTGATAATCTTCCAAGAGGATCCTAGGAAACTCAAAGAAAGGCTCATGGATTTTCTTTTCATGTGTGGTATGAGTTGGGATGTGCATTTTTTGTTATATACCACTTGCTACATCTTCTTAAACAATACAGGAGAGATGACTCCCCAAGAGTAAAGGAAAGAGGTTGACCTACACATTCCCTGTCTGGCTTTAGGAACACAAACTCTCCCTCCCCTTAAATTCTTTCTTAGTCTATATCCATCGAGAATGCCACTCACAGCATGCAACATGCCAGGAATTAGGATCCTGTATCCTCAGATGATTAGTCACTACCTGTCTTGCAGATCTCTCAAGTATGAAGATGGTATAAAAAAAAAAAAAGTCCTCTGGGAGTTTATGAAAAATATGCTGGCCCAGGAGAAAGAATGTTACCCTGACAACTATGTAGAGAAAAATTCTGAAATAGTCTTTCTGCCAGTAACAGGCACATTGTTTTGAAGACCTTTGCTTAATTTCATCCCAAGTACAAAGGGGACATGGCCTTTAGGAATCCTAAACATATTATGGGCTGAGATCAAGGTATAAATGCAAAGGGAGGTAAGGGCAATATTTTGCTTTTCCACTGAGATCAGGGACTGTCCTATACTTTTATGTAGCTATACCTCTAGTTGGGACATAGACAACATCACATGCATGTACCCTTCGGTAGAACAACTCTATAGCTCTGCATATCATATTCTTAGCAGATCTTTCCCCGAGATCCTGGTTCCTGATATGAATCCCCAGCAATGACTTACCTCTAGTCAAGCTACTGTCCTTTCTGTAAACCACTGAATGTAGAGAGAACACAGGCATTCCTCTGGACCAAAGGACTCCTCACTCATGGCCTAGAATGCTTGTGGCTGCAGAGACTGTCATCACCATTGCTTTGCTGAGTTGTTGCCTCTGAAAGGGAAAGACCCATTGCTATTTGACTAACCCCTTCCCTTGCAATTGGTTTCTAATACAGTGCCACGTTTACTATACCCTCCATGGCTCTTTCTTGAGGGGTCGGGGTAGTGCTCTCATTCACACCTCATCCACACTCTCTACTTCCTGCTCTGTTTCCAGAGTAGTGGGGCCATTAACCTCCAACCCTAGGGCTGATCCAGGCCTCCCCTTATTCTGAATTCAGAACAAATGAAATTTTGCCCCAGCTAGAGGAAGAAGTCATTACTCACTTTCTCTAAATTCCTGGCCTCACAAAACCCCAGCAACCTTCCCCAGGATTAACCTCTCTTTCAGCTGAATGAGAATAGCAACATTCATTTCCTTCAGTGAAAATACCATCCTAATCATAAGATATGGTCTGACTTCATAAACCCAACAAGATTAGTGCAACACAGTATGATAATAGTACATTTTCCAAAGACTGAGTTATTCAGTCTTATCTATGGTGACTTTGCTAAATTTTAATCACTGTTTCTGGAATTTAAAAGATAAAAAATAAAATAAGGTGACTGAGCTCAGTGCCTGCATCTGGATTGTTCATGTCCAGAAAGATATCTTTTCTTTAAGCTTGAGTAAATTAAAAATAAACATAAGAATAAATAAACATAGGCTCTATTAGAAAAAGTCTGCATCCCAAGGGATGAGAAGCAATATTCCAGGGAGTTGGCAGATAAGCTTTGATATGAAAAAGATTCGCTTCAGGAGACAGAAGGAAATAGTTTGTGATATTTGCTTCCTGTTTTCAATATGTTTAAAAAATACAGGGAACTGTTAAAAAAGAAAACTTGTTATAAGAACAGACCAGGAGGAAGCAATTTGATTTGAGAAGTAGTTATAGAGTCAAGCACTTTCTCTCCACTTTTCCTGGCCTTTCTTCAGTCTGTTTCTCTTTTCCATTTTTCCATCTTGGTGCACCCCAGGGCTAAGTTGGAAGCACGTTTTTCCCATCTCAACTCACCTCCCTGATCTTATCTAGGCCCATGTCTTCAAATATTAACAAAAGGTGTTCACTCCCACATTAACTTGTCTCCACTATATGCTGAAGAAGCATGTCAAATTTACCTGCTGGGCTGAAACTGTTTCCTGACCCTGCCTTCCTGGTCTCCATCCCAATAAATGACAATTCTCTTCTTCCAGTGGCTCAAGCCAAGCGTGGAAAGCATTTCTATTTCCTCACGCTGCTCATCCCACAGACCTATTGGTACTATCAAAATATATTTCCAGTGTGACCGTTTGCAACCACTTATAGTTGGACCACACTAACACAAACCATCTATTTCTTCCTCCTCTGCTTCAATAATTTCACTGTGTTCATGTTTTCCTTTTTACAACCTACCCTCCACACAACCAACCTGAGTGGCCTTTAAAGAGATAAATCAAATTATTCCCTTCCATGGCTTCCCTTCACATTTAGAAGATAGTCTAAATAAAATATTTTCTATGACCTTCTGAGTAGAACTTCATTTGAGCCTTGCCTGCCTCGCTATTGGTCTTTCCTACCACTACCTCTCTCATTCATCTAATTGAAGTAACATTGATATACTACACTGTGTAGGTTTTAGGTGTACAATTTATCATCTCTGCAACTGTACATGTCACCCACACCCACCACCACAAGGCAGGTCACCACCCACCACTACCAATTTACCTCCTCTACCTGTTCCACACCCCCCTCTCCTCTGGTACCACCATTCTGTTGTCAAAGTCTAAAAATTTGTTTTCTGGTTTTATTTGTTTATTCTCTTTTTTATTCTTCAAATGAGTGAATTCATGTGGTAACTGTCCTTATCTTTCCAACTTATTTCACTTAGCATAATCCCTCCAGCTCCATTCAGGTTGATGAATTGCAAGATTCCATCCATTTTTATGGCTGAGTAGTATTTCCTTGTGTATATATATCACATCTTCTTTATTCTTTGTCAGGGATTTAGGTTGTTTCCATATCTTGACTATTGTGAATAGTGCACCAATGAACACAGAGGTGTATACATCTTTTTGAATTATGTTTTCATATTCTTCAAATGAAGACCCAGAAATGGGATTACTGGGTCATGTGGTAGTTCTATTTTTAACTTTTTGAGGAATCTCCACAAAGCACTTCATAACATAACATTTCATAGGAATATATTCATAATACTTTATTACCTGCAACTGTGTGAGATGTGTGAGTTAACATTCTTTGTCTTCTTCACTAGCATGTAAATTCCATGAAGTTAAGGACATTGTCTGTCTTATTTAATATGGTATTCCCAGGACCTTGAAAAGTAGCTGGTACATAGTAGGGACTCAACACATGTTTGTTGAATGAATGAATGAGATAGAAAGCACTAGGAATGTCACATTACTTCCAGAGAGAGAGAGTAATATGGTCAAATATACATTTAAAATATTTTACTCTTAGATGATGGAGGATGAATTTGAGTGTATAAGAGTTTATGAGAGGAACGCAAATGTACAGACAATAGGAAGTGATAGTGTTAAGACTTGGTGATTAATGAGAGGGAGCAGGGAAATGAGGAAGAAAGAGGAATAGAATATGACTTTCTGATGTTCATTTTGGTGTCCTATTTGTGAAATACAGAGTATATAAGCAAAAGAAGTGAGAAGAAAAAGAATTTTGTTTGGGACATGCTAAATTTTAGTCTTATTGAGCCTCCAAATGGATTTGTTTAAAATGCAATTGTACATATAGGTTTGAAGGTCAGTGGTTCAAGTCAAGACTGGTCATATATTTTATAGTACTTTATTACAATTTAATTCACTTACATACAAATCACCCATTGAAAATGTATAATCCAATCATTTTAGTATTTTCATAGCATTATACAATCACAACTACAATCAATTTTAAAATACTTCATTACTGAACAAGTAACCTGTAGCCTTAGCTATCACTATCCATTTCCTTTAACCTTCATTCTCCATGTCCTGTACCCTGGGCAACCACTAATACACATTCTGTCTTTATGCACTCCTCTTATCTGACTTTCCATATAAATAGATTAATACGAAAAACACATTTTCTGTATCTGACCTCTTTCATTTAGCATAATGTTTTCTATGTCTTTTGAAATGATAAAATGAAACAAAGTACTTCATTCTTTTTTCTTGCTGAATAATATTCCATTGTATTGCTGTAACACGTGTGTTCATTCATTATCAGTTGATACACATTTGAATTGTCTTCTTTTTGACTATTACATAATATTGTTTATGAACATTCATATGTAAGAATTTGTGTATTTTCATTTCTAATTATACATATCCAGGAGTGGAGTTTCTGGGTTACATGGTACCTGAAGTTTTATCCACGAGAAAAAGACTACACGTAAGTCCCTCCAGCTTCCTCCATTTTGCTGTAATTGACAGCATTTCATCTTTCCTTATATCCAAACAGTATTTTACAGTGTGGACCTAACCACATTTTCTCCATCCAATCAGTGGGCAGTCCACCTAAACAATCTTTATCTTAATACATTTCTCTGGTGCATCCAACAGTACTGATGACTCACTCCTTGAAATTCTGTTTTTTGGTTGTTTCCCTGCAATGTTCCCTTCTCCCTCTCTACTTACTCCCTTGTGACTTTTCTATGATTCTCCTTCTCGGCCCCTAAATGGTATTATTTCACTCTTGTTATCATTTGCTCCCTGAAGTTTTTACTATACATAACTTCCTCAAGTAGTTAAAACTACTGTTTTCATAAAAGGAGAATAATTTTATGACTCAAAATTATGAAAAATCCTATATCTGACAAGGGACTTGTATCTATAAAATGTAACTATTATAACTTAATAATAAAAAGACAAACAGTCCAATTTAAAAATTGGCAAAGTATATGAATAGACATTTCTACAAATAAGATATATAAGTGATCAACAACCACATGAAAAGATGCTAATGTCATTAGCCATCAGGGAAATGCAATTCAAAACCACAGTTGGATACCACTTTGTACTCACTAGTATGGCTATGATCAAAAAAATAATGGCAAATGTTAGTAAGGATGTGAGAAAATAGGAATTCTTATATACATGGGAATGTAAATAGTACAGCAACTTTGGAGAACAGTATGGCAATTCTGTGTACCTGCCACTCAGCAGATCATGTGACTCTTCTGTCCAATAACATGAGAGCAGAAGAAATAAGTCATTTCCAGGTGTAGGCAGCAGAAAGCCCAAGTATGATTATTTATTGATTTATTTATTTTTAAAGATTTATTTATTTATACAAGAACAGGGTACAGGCCAGATCTGTGGGAGGGTGAAAGGATTCACTGGAGACAGATTGGGGAACAAAACAGGCAAACTGAAGAAATACACTGCTGACGGGAGCAGCGGGCGAGACAGGAGAGGTCTGCCGTGCCATGTGGGATTCTCACTGGCCAGCTGGGATCGAACCCGTGCTGCAGAGGCTGCAAACAGCTTCACAGTGCAGAGCTAAACCGCCTGCGCCACTAGGGAGGCCCACCAAGTATGATTTTTAAATTATTTTTCTCCTATGGTGGATAAAACTTCAGGTAGAGATGTTGAAGTCACAGAGGGGGATAGCTTGGATTCCTGGGAGATCAAATGGAAGATAATGGTTCTGGATTGCCACCTAGAACTACAATGCACTGTGAGAGCGAGAGAAACACATTCAATCCATTAAACCATTAAGATTTGGAAGTTGTTACAAAAGCATAATTTAGTGTATCTTGATTAAGTCCTTCCTGTGAACAATGTAGAATATACTGGAACCAGTAATTCAAACTGAGTTTAGCAGGGTGGATGTACTTAAGCCTTCAACAGTGAGGTGAAGGACAAATGAGACATTAATAATGGTAATATAGTCTGCCCCGGGAGATTTAGGAATTGTGAGTGTGAGTGTGTTAGATAGGTCATCTGCTAAGATATTAGAGTGTGATGTCAGGACAGAGATAAAAGAAAGACTGACCCAGCAACCTATGCCTTCATTGAAAACAGATGAGTGTTGGGGCTACCCTGGTGGTGCAGCGCGTTGAGTGCAGCCTCTGCAGCATGGGTTCTATTCCCACCGGCCAGAGAGATACCCACATGGCGCGGCAGATGTCTCCTGTTTTGCCCCCTCAGCAGTGCTTTTGGTCCATCTGCCTGTTCTGCTCCTTGCTCTGTCTCTGGTGAATCCTCTCACCCTCCCGTGCTTCTGGCCTGTACCCCAGTTCTTGTGTAAATGAATAAATATTAAAAAAAAATTAAAAAAAAGAAAACAAATGAGTGACTGGGAGACTGTGATATTGTAGATAAGAAGGGATAAAGAATAATGTCATTGGATAGCATAAATCCTAACAGGTGAGGGGCTGTATCCACGGGTGAGAGAGTAATGGCTCAGAAGTACCATTGTTGATCTAGAAGAGGGTAGTTCTCAACTCTAGACCCAGGAGAACGTGAATATCACAGAAATGGAAACTTAGAGGAAATGGTATTTCATTTAAGATTTCATTTAAGACAGGAGTATGAAAGATACAAGAAAATATATTTGCCATAGATATATTGTAGATTGAAAGGGCAAAATTGAAACTAGAACAAAGCAGCCAACTGAAAATATGCTCTGGTGACAGTTAATAACAAACTTGACACTGCACAAAATTGCATCCTTGACAAAGAAACAGACTTGAGAAACAATCCCAGAACACACAGAAAATGAAAAGCCCTGAATATGGAAAAAGAAATCTAATCTTTGAATAATAGATATTTCTAAAGAATGCTTACTGTTAATAACAGGTGAGACAATAGATGTAAGACTGCTAGTAAGTGCTCGAAAAATAGCATTTTTTAATATTTTCACAAAGGAGCATTGAACACACATGCTGTCTTTTACCTGCACATAAGCCAAGAAAAGTCCTCACATGGTTTTGGGCTGACGCACGGTGAAGTTCAAGCTTATAAAGGGAAAGGTGCCTCTGACAATTCAAGGAGCTAGTGAGGATTCTACCTGAAGTTAATAAATTGCACCAAATTCCTTTTCAAGTCCTTGCTTTTATAACCCATGATGATATTTTTTCCAGATTTTCTTACATTCTCACACACATTTCAGGCTACTCACCAGTGAGAGGAAATATTTTCACCCTTACTACTTTTCTTAAGAAGAGTGTAAATTTTCTATTCAGCAATCAAAAAAGATAAACTCATGTCATTCGCAGCAACGTGGATGGAGCTAGAAGGAATTATGCTCAGTGAAATAAGCCAGAAGGAAAAAGAAAAACATCGGATGGTTTCACTTATAGCAGGAATATAGGGGAGCCAAATAGGACATCAGTGTAAAAACATAATAACAGTACAAAACACAACAAAGCAAAAACGGACAATTATAAACCAGAGACATCCTGGGATCAGAGGGAGGGAGAGAGGAGCACAGGGGACTGAGGTGATGGTGCACGGATGCATTGGGGAAGGAAACTCTATGGGGATGACACCTGAGGGGGTGGGGGGAAGCAAATATTGTTTAAAAATGAACAATGATGTGAAACATTTAAAAAAATTAATATACAAAAAAGAAGAGTGTAATTTTTTAAAGATAATGTTAGGAAGCCGGTCGTAATTTGTTACATTTTTGCTCCTGCATTGGAGGACTGAGTTCCAAAAAAATGTGTGAGAGGAAATTTCCTATCAATGACTGTAACTTGATAATGGTAGATGGAGCATATTTAAGCACAAAAAGCTTTCCTATTTTTCAGTGCATCTGGAAATGTTCACTGTTTGAATATGACCAATGTTTGTGAATATAGCAGATGAAAAAATCATTAACAAAAAAGAACTGTTTGAAGATGAATTAATTGGGTAGGTTTGGTGCTTGGCAAAATAAATTCAAAAAACTCTAAACCTAGACATATATTTAATAAAATATCAAATTTTAGCAGTAAAAAATAGTAGAAGCATATGTAAAAACTAATGAATAAATAAACAGTAGATTGCTTTAAAGGAACAAAAAGCTTGGCAGGTTTGCATTTCTCTATACTGTTCTATATTAAACAAGAATCTAATGGAATTAGGTTCCATATGAAATTTTGGAAAGTAAATTACCCAAGAACTTTATACTCTTTATTGTTACTTTATTTGTGACAATAGAAATTTACTGTCAGGTATTTGAGTTCTTAAAAAATATGCCAAAGATACCCCCTGCCTGAAGACTTCTGGCTGTGAACTGGACCATGCAGAACACAGGGGACATATTCATGAAGCTGTTTTAATTTTGTCTTCCAGTGTCTGTCTATATTATTAAGAGACTAGTTTCTCTTCTAGATGGGCTAAGAACTGAGATGTGTCCTTGTCTTCTCTGTTAATGTGTATGTAAGAAAAAGTTTCAGTCACTCAAGTCTCATTAAGTCAGCTCGATTCCAAAGTTGGACATCCAGGGCTAGTGATTCAAATGATATAAAAGTGAGGTCCCCCGACTCTTCCTTTGCTCAGTTGTCTGCAGACCAGAAGCATTCAGTTGAGAAGAGAATACATGGTCTCCTCCCTGGCCCTTCTCCTTCTTACCTAACTTACTAATGAAGGTTTTTAACCCTTGCAGAGCTAGTGCAAGGTAAAGGAAGCGGAGGGAGACAAAAAAGAGCGGAAAGTTCTTTCTTCTACTTTTTGGGTTGATTAGATGTTTAAAGCTCTGCAGCCAGATAAGCACACAGAAATAATATGAAATAACTATAGTTCAGTAATTATAAAATCAAACACATCGTCAAACTTGTTTTAGATAGTTGCTTTTTATTGTTTGGAAATAAACAGATTAATACCCTAGATTAAATTAGTAAATTTGGTGGTAAGGGAGGAAATGATATGTGGGAGAAACAGTGGGTTGAGCTACTTAGTAAGTGGCACACTGCAAGGATACACCCTGGCCTCATATTCGGCCATGCTACTGCCATGCTGCTGCCGTGCTGCCATGCTGCCATGCTGCCATCCTTGAACATGTCACCACGGCAGCACCCCAACATGCTCTAACTCAGGTGGAAACTCTCAGGCAGCAGGTGAATTTTAGGGGTAACATTAATCTTCCCTTTCTTCTTAGATAGCAAGTAGTCAATTAACATTCTTCTATGTGTACAAGGGGGGTTACAGCATACAATGCACTGGTTGCAAGGACTCAGTTTCATTTTTACAGTGTGGGCTGGGGAAAAGACAGGCTGCATAATTTTTGACATCCATTACAAATGGCTCTTGTGAAAGAATATTATTAACAACTTTAAGATGGTGACAGCTGAGCATTTCACCAGATATGGAGGCTGTTTAAGTGAGGGGCCCTTCATGATTGGGACTGGAGATTACTTGCCCTGGTTGGGGATTTCTGGCTGCGTTGCAGTACAACTCCGTATATTATGTAGTTCTAGTTAGAGAACAAAATGACCTCAGCTTCTGAGTTATCATAAATTAAATACTGTCTATTAGTTGAAAAATGTTTACAATTAACTACAGAAAAAGCTTGGAAGACTACACTGAGTTTGTAGGACTAAATATGAGAATCTTAACAATTTTAACAATGTGAATTGTTGCTGTCAAATAAAATGCCTAAGTATAGGAGGAAAATATATCATAAAATGGGTAGCATGGGATATTGTAATCGATTTATGGTTGGAGATTCTAAGTGTAAGAAAGTTTTAATATTTCAAAAGAAGAATTAAAAATTGATGAAAATAATACTGAAAGGTGTGTGTGTGTGTGAGGTGGGGTATATAAATAGACCAAAATTAGCCTTTCCTATCCAAAGGTTAAAAATGCTATTTAAAGTTGATAATAAGTAGATAAGTAAGTAAATTAGTAAACTCCCAAGACATTTAAAAACATAGTTAAAAGAGATATCTTTGTTAATGCAGCTGTCCTGGGAAATTGTCAATCAAGTCCCATCTTTGATTTTTTTCCTAACAAATTCCTTGTTATTTAATAAAAAATAATTTTGACAAACTAAGTTAGATTAATTGAAGAGGAATATGTGGTATAAGTTTGGTAATTCAATAAGATGCCTCTCTGAAAATAGACAGTGAATACTTATAGTGTCTGCCATGGTACTACTCAGCATTGTTGAAAGACAGTTGCTCAATGATAAAAGGTTATTTGAACTATTTATTAAGAGGTTACCTTTATCATGGGAAAAGAAACCGCAGCCACTTGTACTTATTAATAGTATGTCTAATATAAAATTGAAGCTGAGAAGCAAAACAAGAAGACATATCAAGATATCTAAGTACAGAAGAAAATTAGACAAGTCTTCCAGCACAGATGGTGGCATTATTCTTCCTCCAAAACAAATACTTAAAGTTAAAAGCAAATATGGCAAAAGAGAATACCTGTCAACTATGGGTGATGGTATGTCGATGTCTGTTGTAATATTTTCTGTTTGAATTATTTCATAATTTGTAAAAAAATTCTTAGTCTTAGTGCTGAATGAAAGTAGGTATTTAGGTTAATAACATAGATTTCTAACCTAACTCCATTTTGCATGTAAACATAACATGCTTTTGAATTGGAAATAAATAGGGACATTTCTAGGAATGCAACTATGGGGTAAATTAAGGTAAGACTGGATTTGCATTTATTCAGAAACTTGCCAAGACTTTTTTCCCCCTCATTTTAGAGCACCATTCATTAATGACACGATATTTGAACTTCAATATGAAACACCTGTGTCACTTCATACATATAGTTGTTTGGATTCTGCGTCACTAGTTCAAACAAATCACTATTTTATTATGTCATCCAGGATAGTCATTCCTAAACATCAACATTTTGAACTTCACTCTGCATGATTGTTAATTTATTTATAGTATTGAAGCAATCATAATTCTGTAATGAGTATTAGAAATTACTTTCATTTTATCTATACATGTTAACTTGCCTTTATATATATATATATTTTTAAAAGATTTATTTTTATTTATACAAGAATTGGGGCACAGGCCAGAGGCAGGGGAGGGTGAGAGAATTCACCAGCGACACATCGGGGAGCAGAGCAGGCAGATTGACTGAAATACACTGCTGAGGGGAGCAGAGCGACACAGGAGAGTTCTGTGACCCCCTGTGGGTTTCTCCCTGGCTGGCCAGGAATGGAACCCACGCTGCAGAGGCTGCGGACAGCCTCACAGCACTGTGCTCAACCCGCTGCACCACCGGGGAGGCTATATATATATATATATATATATATATATATATATATATATATATATATATATATATATATTTAAAAGATTATGTGTGGAGGTAGCATATTATATTTTCTATGGATTTTATTGTGGAGTGGGAGAGGCATGTCTGAAAGGGCTGAGAAGCATTGGTTTGACCTTCGCCTTCATCACATCCCTGATCATCCCAATCTTACTGAGGCTTTTGAGGGATAGGAGCTTGTTGAGGGATGTAAAGTGAAGGATGTGGATTCCCTGAGTGGAAAATCAGGAAATTGACAGCTTTTTCAGTAACAGGGACCTGCTCTCTGTTCTTACTTTCACGCAACTGGTGAGATGACACAATGGAAGGGGGTGTGGATATTGGGAGAGGATGCCCCTAAAGGTCATCTCATCGCCTGTAGAGAGCAGCAAAGCCCAGCAGAGGGAGCCGCCACGATGGGGATGAATGGCAGCGTTCAGCCAACCTAACAGATGGGGCCGTTTAATTTTATTTGGAAAAGAATACCCAAGAGTGAGGCTTTATAACTAGAATTCATGAAATTGACCAAGTTGTTGAAGGGTAATGAAAGGAGACTGTCACAAAGTATGGCAGGACAGAAAAAAATGTAATATTAACTGGCACGAGGTTAAAGTCCCTCAGTAATTTTTGGCTTTAGGAAATTTCCTCACAGCTCTCTTCCTTTGGGCTTGGTCTGACCAGCAACCATTTCTGGTAGCCGGCTCGTACTCCTTGTGCTCAAATTCTCATCCTGTCTTTTCTCTTCATCCTATGAAGAGACAAATCTGTGTTCTTTGCCCATAAATAAAAATTTTTTGTTTTTTATCATGCAATACAAATTATTTTTTTATGTGTCTTATTTGCTGCCATTCCAGACTGCTTCTGGAGACTATCTTGCATGAATAAAAAGGTTCATGAGGGCCTTTGTTACTTAAAAGTTACATTCCCCAGAAATAATTTACCTCGCTCCCCTAAAATAAAAATTGCTGCAAAATTTGGAGGACTGGGCCTCTCTGGTTTCGCAGGTGGTTGAGCGCAGTTCTGTGAAGCTGTCCGCAGCCTCCTCGGTGCCGGTTCGATCCCTGCTGGCCATGGAGATACCCACATGGCGAGCAGATCTCTTCTGTCTTACCTGTTGCTCCCTTCAGCAGTGTATTTCGGTTGGTCTGCCTGTTCTGTTCCCTGCTCTGTCTCTGGTGAATCCTCTCATCCTCCCGCACAACTGGCCTGTACCACGGTTCTTGTATAAATAAATAAATCTTAAAAAAAAAAGAAATTTATTTAAAAAAATTTGGGAGGAGTAATGTTTATAAAAATGAAAAGAAAACCTTTTAGAGAAATAGACAATGTTTCTGTATGGAAAAACTGTAGTGTATGAGTGTCAACCTTCCTAAATTGATGTCTAAACTAAAATAAGTTTCCAGATGAATGAAATGCTAAATATTTCTAAAATCTATTAAAAACTAGCTTATAATTAATCTAGAGGGTTATATAACCTCTGAGAGAAGTGGGGCATTCTAATACAAAAAAAGAGGGATGAATTTCACTAAAATTAACCATTGTGTGTAAGAAAAATTAAAACGAACTGGTTAAACATTTTTAGCAATTATGAGAGCACAGGTTTACATCTTAATTTGATGAGGACTTCATATAAATGCAAACAAAGCAGAAAGGATTCAATATATAAAAAGAACACAATTTGGATGACTAATAAAGAAATACCATTAGTGAATAATTGCAGAGAAAGCGTTTAAACCCTCATCAAATGAATTCAGATTTTAAAAAAAAGAGACCATTTTTACTTCCAAATGAAGCCAGCATGAATTTTTAAAAAATGTATCATAAAATACTGGTGAGAAAAATAGCACTCTTAAGTATTAATGAGAGATCTATAAATATAATTTTTGTCAATATTCATTAAGGTCTTTAAAAATAATTCAGGTGTTTTAGCTTATTGGTTCTATTATGGAGGGAATTTCTTCCAAGGAAATAATCTTGAAATTTACATTACAAAATTACAAATGTATTGATTGTAGTGTTAGTAATGAAATCAAAACTTTGTGGAAAATGTTTTCCTATTCATAGAATGAGTCTTCACTCATTATGTAGATTTTAAATGTTATTTTAAATGATTATAAAACAGCATATAAATGCTTATAATAGTAAGCAAAAGGCAGTGTTGGTCAATAAAAATATTTAAATATGTCTAACCTAATTGATAATTAGGGAAGCAAATGTTTAATCACAATGAGCTCTCACCCACCATGCTGGCTAAAATGAAACAGTTGGTGAGGTGGTGGCACAAGAACACTCACGCTTGGGGTATGACGTTGTAGTTTCTTATGACCACCTGATGGATGCCAGCTAATGAACTTGAAGCGATCATCCTCCAGGTCCCAGCAATTCTTTCATTGGTATTGGCCCCAAGAGACACCCCTGCACATGTGCACTGGGGAGCAAGAAGTTACACAAATGCTCAGTACAGCAATGTTTGGAATCCCCTGAACCTGGAAATTTCTGACACCAGTGGGAGGAAATAATTTTGCATTGCTTGTGCTGTGCGACAAAACATGATAAATGAGTGAGCAAGAGCTAAACATCCCAACATACATTTTCACAAATACAGTGGAGTGTGAAAGTAGCAAATTGTAAAAGAATACCTGTTAATTATTCCGTGAATGTAAAGTTCAAAAATAAACGGAAGTCCCTCTAAGTAATACAATGATACCATTATCACAATAATCAGAAGAATGTACCTCTGGCGGGATGGAGTTGCTGTAACAGGGAAGGGCACGCAGGGAAGTGGAGGGCTTCTCTGCTCCCAGGAGGATTTGATTTCTTGATCTTGAATATGACCAATGGCATGGGTGGTGACTTCACAATAGTTTTTTAAACTGTACATATGTGTTTCTACATATTATATATTTGCATGTTTTATATTATGGGTGACATTATGCCACCCCTCCAAATTATGTTAAATTATGTCCCCATATTAATTCCTAATTCCCAGTACTGCAGCATGTGACCGTATTTGGACAGAGTGTTGCAGATGTAATTAGCTAAGATGAAGCAATCCTGCATTCAGATGGGCCCTAATTGCAGTGTGACTTGTGACTGGTGTCCTTATAAGGACACAGCCATGTGAAAACACAGAAATACAAGAAGGAACCGTGTGCGGATGGAGTGATGCATCTATAAACCAAGGAACACCAAGGATTGCAGCATCATGAGAAGCTATGAGAAGACATGAGACAGATTCTCCCTTGACAGATTCTCTCCTTGGACTTCCAATCTCCAGACGTGTCAGAGAGCACATTTCTGTTGTTTTATAGTACATGAGGTTGTTATTGTTCTAAGAAACTATCCATTATATTTTCATATTAAAAAAGATTTTTTTTAAGTCCCCAAGGATGTGTGTTTATGGTCTCAAATTTCTCGAATGCATCACCAACCAGGTACACTCAAAGATACAATTCAAATATAGCAATAAGCTCCACTGTTGAGAAAAGGAAACTACGTGGAATATCTAGTTGTACCAACAGGTCAAGGATCAACTGTAAATGTCCAAGTACATTAAAAAATAAAGGATGTGGTTTGTTCCAAGCTGGCCTGTAAAATTTTCATCCTGACCCTTTGATTCCCTTCCTTACTGGAAATTCTCCAGCGTCTGAAGTGACCCTGCACATGGCTCCTGGGAAGACATTCTTATTTATTCCATTTCACTCCACAGCAAAGAAGAGTTGACCTGAAAGGAGACCCGACCCAGAACCTTTCTGGGGTGGAATACAGATGAACACAGATGGCCCCGTGAAAGACACTCTCTGGTTGTAATTCTGCTTTCTGCAAGTTAGGAGCACAAGACAGTCTCAGAGTTTACAGAGCAATGTGCTCTCTGAAACCCCATGGGGGATTGGGTTGATTTTATATCAAATTCCTGCCTTGCCTTACTCAAATGTGCTCCATCTGATCACAGGACTCCATAAAAAAGGGCAGAGAGGAGCAATACCTGAAGAGCAGATTTTTAAAATTAACAGAGCAATATGATTACTCTTCACATTTTCAAATACAAAAAAACAAGGTTAAGTACAGATGTATTTTCTAGAAATCTAATAATGAGTTAGGATAGCACAGTGGTAAGAGATTTTGAAGCCAGTCTGTCTACCTTCAAACTTCTTATTCAGTTGTTTCCTGTTGTTTGGCATAGTTATTAGCCTAACTTCAGATTTCTTCATCTATAAAGTTAAGATAAAAACACCCACTGTAAACTGTTGTTAGAAAGAGTCAAAGAGGCAATATATGAAAAGTATTTAGCTCAGAATGTTGCACACAATGACTAATAAGCATTAGTTGCTGAAATAATAACACTAATGAAAATATTAACAGTCTGTTCTGATTTATACTTGAAGTGCCTATAAAAATTTCCAGGAGAGGGCCTCCCTGGTAGCACAAGGGGTTAAGTCTCACTACTATGAAGCTCTTGGCAGCCACTGCAGGGCCAGTTCGATTCCCAGCCAGGGAGATAACCTATATGGCACTCAGACCTTTCCTGTCTCCTCTGCCGCTCCCCTCAGCAGTGTATTTCACCTCTGTTACCTCTGGGCTACACCCTAGTTTTCTAAGCAAAAAAACATTTTTTTTTTAAAGGGTAGGGCCTCCCTTGTGGCCCAGGGGTTAAGTCTCAAGTGCTATCACCCCCTAAGGCCTGAGTTTGATCCCTAGCCAGGGAGCTAACTCACATGACTCAGCAGACTTCTCCTGTCTTGTCCACAGCTCCCCTCAGCAGTGTACCTTGGTCGATCTGCCTGTTCTGCTCCCTGCTCTGTTTCTGGTGAATCTTCTTACCACCCCACACCTCTGGCCTATACGCCAGCTCTTGCCTGCATAAATAAATAAATCTTAAAAAAAAAAATTTCCAGGAGAAATGATTATAGAGCAGGCCCCATAGGGGTCACTTGGTTCACTCCATTAAATTAGGCAGAAAAGGAAAATTTTAGCTTCTCAAGTTGACCATTCTAGCAATTAACATTCCCTATTAGAAAATTAAATTCACTAAAATCAACTCAATCTGGAATAAAGACGAATATAAGACTTGAAGCCATAAAATATATGGAAGAAAAGGTAATAAGCTCTTTAATAACTGCCTTAGTGATGTCTTTATGGCTTTGTCCCAACAGCAAGAGAAACAAAGGACAATATCAACAAGTGGGAACACATCAAACTAAAAAGCATCTGTACAGTAAAAGAAACCATCGGTAAAATGAAAAGGCAGACTAGTGAATGGAAGAATATATTTGCAAAACCATGTTTCAGACAGGGGATTAATATCAATATATAAAAATATGTCATATAACTCAACAACCAAAAAACATGCAGAGGATCTAAATAGGCATTTTACCAATGAAGAGATGCTGATAACCAACAGATACCTGAAAAGATGTTCTACATCATGTATCAGTAGGGAAATGCAAAATAAAACTACAGTGAGATTTCATCTCAGCTTAGAAGGTTGGTATCAAAAACAAGAAATGACAAGTGTTGGTGAGGGTGTGATAAAACAACAACAACAACAACAACAACCCTGTGCACTGTTGGTGGGAATGTAAACTAGTGCAGTCACTGTGGAAGACAATATGAAGATTCCTCAAAAAGTTAAAAATAGAAATGCCATGTTCCAAAAATCCCATTTCTGGATCATATTCATCTAAAGAATATGAAAACCACAAATTCAAAAAGATGTATGCACTCTTGTGTTCATTGGAGTACTGTTCACAACAGTCAATATATAGAAATAACCCCCAAGTACCTGACAAAGAATAAAGAAGATGCGGTATAAATACACAAGGGAGTACTACTCAGCCATAAAAATGGATGGAATCTTGCAATTTGATCAACGTGAATGGAACTGGAGGGGATTTGCTAAGCGAAATAAGTTGGTAGGAGAAAGACAATTACTCTATGACTTCACTCATTTGTGGAATATAAAGAAACAAAACAAACGAACAAAGTAAACCCTTAGACTCTGACAACAGAATGGTGATCACCACAGGGGAAGGAAAGGACAGGTGGAAGGGGCTGATCAGTGGTGGGTGGACATGGTGTGATAAATACAGTTGCTGGGGTGAGAAACTATTCTCCTGAAACCTATATGTTGTTATAAATTAATGTTGCCTCAGGGGGGAAAAACATCACTTCAGTTTACTGGTTTGTTAGATAAGTGGGTCAGTTGAAATCACTTCTAAGGACCTCTCTTAGCAATAAAAATTTGTATTTCTAAAAATCTTTGTCAGCAATATCTAACATGTTACACTTTCTAAATTGTTGTCTTTGCTTCAATGAGTATTTCTACTATACCAACTTCAGCTCCTCTCTGTGGAAACCATTTTAGGCCAATTTGGTGGTCAAAGTGATTGTGTTTTTTTGTTATGTTCTGCAGCCGTGTTTCAAGGAGGCCTCATAGACTTAGGGAGATTACCTAAACAGATCAGCTTTCAGTCAGAGGATTGGGCAATTTTCATACCACTAACTTTTGTCTGGACCAAACTTTTAGGTTTACCTGCTCAGAAAAAGAAATCAATGACGTTTAAAGACACTGTATGAGCTTCAAATGTTGTGATATAACCTTTTTAAAAAATGACATTTGGTATTTTATTGATTAAAGCTATGTGGGTATAGGAGTCACTTTATATTTCCAAATTCACCTCACCTGGATTAAGAATTAAAATCAACCCTCTCCAGTGTCTGCCGAGGCTTTGCTCTCTCCCTAGTCGTCCAGGAGATGGCACTGTTGCTTCAAAGGTGTGACTTCCTTGGGGCCCAGTAAAAGAACTTGGGGGTGTAAAACAAAGCATTGCAATCGGAAGTTAAAAAGGAAGCAGTGAGAAAAACCCGGCTTAATGAACTTTGGGAATAAGGCCTAGATTTGTTTCAATCATTGTCTTCCTGAATCTCTCCTTTTAGGAGCAAATGTGAACTTGAAGACCAACAACCAGGATGAGGAGACGCCCCTGCACACGGCTGCGCACTTCGGCCTCTCGGAGCTGGTGGCCTTCTACGTGGAGCACGGAGCCATCGTGGACAGTGTGAACGCCCACATGGAGACGCCACTCGCCATCGCCAGCTACTGGGCCCTCCGCTTTCAAGAGCAGGAGTACAGCAGGGAGCACCACCTCATTTGCCGCATACTGCTCGACTACAAGGCTGAGGTCAATGCCCGGGATGACGACTTTAAATCTCCGCTCCACAAGGCCGCCTGGAACTGCGACCATGTGCTCATGCACATGATGCTGGAGGCGGGCGCCGAAGCCAACCTCATGGATATCAACGGCTGTGCGGCCATCCAGTACGTGCTGAAGGTCACCTCCGTGCGCCCGGCCGCCCAGCCTGAGATCTGCTACCAGCTGCTGCTGAACCATGGAGCCGCTCGAATATACCCTCCGCAGTTCCATAAGGTGAGGCTGGGCTCAGGGGTGCAAGCGAGCACTAGGTGGTGGGCAGCGTGCAGGAGACGCAGATGGAGCTTGGTCTGAAGGCCCCAGGTAACTCAAGCTTGTTTGAGGCTTGAGCTTTTGGGGGGACTGGCTCTGGTCCTCTCTCTGACCTTCCATGTATACACACATCCCTGTCTTCTCCTAGTCCACTTTTTTTTTAATTAATTAATTTTTTTTTTCTTATAATGCTGTAAGCCCCATAGTTCTCCTGCCACCATATCACCTATGAACCATCACACAGATGCCAGGATTCGACCTTAGAGCACTTGGTGCTTGTGTTCTTGCCATATCACACTGTCCAACTTTTATTTTGAACATTATATTTTGATAATCTCTAATGGGCTAGCAGGGACAACATGCTAATAATATTGATAAGACTTGGCATCTACTCTCAAATTTAGAATCTGGTGGGAGAGATAAACACAGAGAGACGGCTTAATGTGCTGTGGTTAATGGTAAACCTTGGTAGAAGGATAAATGGCAGAGTAGGGGAATAAAAGGTGGTATTGCCAAATGGATGACAGATTTGCATTAGGTTTGTGATGGTAACTCATTTGGAAGGAAAGAATTTAAGACTTTAAGGGGCGTATACTCAGGCTGGGTAAATTCCAGATGGACAACATAGAGAACTTTCTGATGTAGGTGTGAAGAGTTCAGTAATTTCTGTGATCTTAGTAAGGGATTTTCTCTTGGTTTTCAGTGTTTTAATGGAAGATTGTCATTTCCTTCTTAAAATTATATATAATATTCAGAATGCTATGGAGTTTTATAAAACTTTATAGAGAATTCTAGATGATTACAATGACAACAAAAATATAATAAATAATAATGTTGCAGTGATGTCTTCTGTTGAATGGTAAGATTCATATTGGTTGTTTCCTTTTGTTTTCATAATGGTGGGTGAGTACTAGCATTATCCTCATTTAGAAGATAATAAAGGAAATACTAAGGAAAATTAAGATGTTTTCCTAAAGGTGCAAAAAGTGGTCAAGTTCATTTTTTATTTAACAAATAATTACTGAACACCTACTATGTGTCAGGCACTGTTTTGGAAACTGGAGATAGAGCATTGAACCAAACAAGACCCTCAAGGAAGATACTGTCTATTGGGAGACAGGAAAAACAAACAAACAACAAATGTATCTGCTCTGATACCTAGGTGTCATGGAGAAAAATTAAGCAAGGTAAAGAAAATAACAGAATGCCATTTTTGTTGGTGTTTGGGAATCTGTGATTTTGCAAAGGTTGATTAGAGAAAAATAAAGATGTAAAGGAGCAAATGGTGTGAATACATGGGGTGAAGGGAAGAGACTGTTTCAGGTGTAAGGAAAAGCTGTTACAAGGATCCTGAGGTAGGAGAGGGCTAAGCATGTTTGAGGAGGAGCAAGGAATCCAGAGTGGCTGGAGTGAAATTAAAGAGGGGGAGGAGAAGCATATACAAGGGTGTCTGCAAATCACTTATCAGTGGCTTTTACACCTTGGTGATGTCCTTGGCTTTTACTCTGAGTAAGGGAGGACATCATGGAAGGATTTTGAGTTGGGAAACCCAAGTCTGACTTATATTTCAGAAGGATCTTTTGGAGTACCTTTTGGAGAATAACACTGGGGGAGCAAAAGTATTATAATAATCTAGACAA
The DNA here is from genome assembly GCF_014898055.3 of Talpa occidentalis. Classification (NCBI taxonomy): domain Eukaryota; kingdom Metazoa; phylum Chordata; class Mammalia; order Eulipotyphla; family Talpidae; genus Talpa; species Talpa occidentalis. The sequence goes on from NW_026555331.1 coordinate 86,128,006, forward strand.
AAGATAAGGGTGGTTGACACCCACAGTGGAAATGATGAAGATGGTGAGAGGTGGTCAGATTCACGGAAAATCCTAAAGTGGGGAATCAGTGAGTTTTGCTGATGGATTATTTGTGGCTGCTAGAGGAAGAGGGAGTCGAGGATAACTTCACGGATTTTTACCCAAGGAGGAGAAAAAATTCGAGATGCTATTTCCAGAGATAGGAGCAATGCTAGAGGAGTGGATTTAGAAGGGGAGATTGGGAGTTCTGCTGTGCTTGAGGGGCCGACTGGTCATGCGAGTGGGATGCATGTAACTTGGATTTGATGTAACAATGATGAGGGTTAAGAGTAGAGACTTAGTAACCATGGGGAGGAGCTCTGCCTTGGCAATTTGCTGGTTGTATGATTTTTGAACAAGTCCCCTAAATCTCTAATTTTCCTTCTCTGAAAAATGAAGGTAAAAATATCAACTTTTCAGGATTGTCTGAGGAGTGAGGAAGGCATGTAAATCACTGAGCCAGTGTGGCACTCAACAAATTGTTTTCGTCCCACCTCCTCCTGAAATGTGCTCTTGGTCCATTGTAGGCATATTCCTACTAGCTCTGCTTAGTTTCCTTCACAAGGCTAGAAAATAGGCAGACGATTAGATGTTCCAAGGAACACTTTGTCCACAGTTAGTATTTCCCTGTTTGCTTCTCTTTTGCCCCTCTGACTTCTCCAGTTTGGCCATATACTGAGGAGATTTAGGATAGAGTTAGTTACTGGTAGATGGCTGGCAGCATAAACATTTTTGTTACTACCCAACAACTCTGTAAGAGAACTGGCCCTCTTCCAAAGGAAAACCGAAGAAAAACTATTCAATTTACTATGCAGATGCTTTATCATGATTTAGAACAACTACTCTACAGCCCGACTTTCCAAAGAGAAAGTCATCTTTCCGACAAGTAAATGACTGATTCATTTATCCAGAAGATAAAGTGATTCGTTCTCTGGTGGATGGGGAATTCAGTTTCCTTATTTACAAGGAACAAGGTCAGAGCTGAAGATGCTGTCTTCCAAATACAAAGCAAATTTGTAGAGGGTGTATTTCACTGAAAGCCAATGTATAAATTACATAAGGGGGAAAAAGAATTATAGGGTTTGCAATTGCTTTCCAGGGTACAAAAGGACATTTGATTTTTTTTTTCTCTCAGCATAATTCAGAAGGAAGTGACACCCCAGGGAGCCAAGATTGGGTTTTCTTGTAGGGCAAGAAAGACATTTTTCTAGGGGAGGGAAAAGTATGTGAGGGTTTGGGGGAGGTAAGGATGATTGCTGCCTTTGAACAATGCTGTATGTGAAACCCACAGTATAAGCAGGCTCTTTGGTCATTAAATAGTTTTCTGTACACAAATAGATCAATATTAAGGACTGAGGAAGCTTTAGAGTTTCTCTGCTGAAGGGACTTACAGGTGGCGTTGAATTTGAAGGGTGACAGGGAGATTTATGTGGACTGTTTTTAAATCTGTGCTTTTAGGTGTAGGATGATGAGGAGTGTCTGAAAGTCATTCCAGTTGCCACAACTGTAAGGAAAAAACCTTTTTTTGTCCAATTGTTCTGTGAAGGGAGAGTGGAGGCACCAGAGATTCACAGAGGGTGAATTTTATTGAGCATCTTCTGTTTCCCACACCAGCAGAGAGGAAGCAGCAGCCTCTCCCTGGTCCACGTCAGTTCTTCTGTTAATGGGAATGGGCCTGGATTCTGCTGCCTGTCACTACCGAAAAATCAATAAACAGAGACAGAAATTGAATGTGAGCGCTTATATTTTTCAGATCGTTGGCCATTGATCTGAGAGAATGGCGGGTGTAGCACCTTGAAGAGACCCTTCTGCCATCTCATCTTGAGCTGGCCTTTCTATAATGAGCTACACAAAAAGTTAATCATACACAAACAGCCCATCACACTTGATGTTTCTGGCATTTGTCATGTTCAGCCCCCAGAACTTGTTAATCAGGTTCTCAGTTATCCTGATGCTGCTACATCTGATAGTGTCAATGTCCAGCACTCATTCAGGCATCATTGGGGCAGGAATCTCAGTTCAAAATGAGTGTTTTAAAGAAAACAGATCATTGATCATATGCCTACGTGCAGCCTATGCCACGTGTACGGGAAGGCTCCTCTACTAGGTACGGTCCCCTTCCCTTCCTCACTAGCCCCATATCACTTCTTCATTTGATGGTCAAGTGAGCATAGAGGGATGCTTTCAAGTTTACATTTTCTTGAGGGTCTTATTTTGTTGCTGACTGGTCAAATAATTACTGATGCCTGAAGAAGGTATGTCAAGCTATCTTCATTCTGGAAGAAGCCCACTATACCAATGAAAAGAATGGGGAAGCTGCCAGGCTCAATAGGGCATTTCCTGCCACAACCATCCTTTGGCAGAAAACTTAGTGTCAGATAAACCCAACTGCCAATGGCAGTGGGCATTTTGGACTTTGTGCAGCTAACAATGCAGTTTAAGATCTACTTGAATTTACTTAACCCTAGTGAAAGGTAAAAGTTACCCCCTTGTGAGATATGAAAGTGTACCAGGGACAAATTCAAGCACCAAATGTGTGAAGTTAGACTCCTAATCTATGAATGAATTATGTTCTTTTTCTTTTCTTTTCTTTTCTTTTCTTTTCTTTTCTTTTCTTTTCTTTTCTTTTCTTTTCTTTTCTTTTCTTTTCTTTTCTTTTAAGGGAAAGAGTAATTTTATTAGGGAGAAAAGGAACAGAAATAAAGTGGGACTCCTAGGCCAGTGGAACCAGGCCAGGGAGGGGCAAGGAAGCTCTGAATTATGTTCTTATATTTACAACTAAGTTTGTTTCTTAGTAGGGCCTGTGAATGTGGTGGCTGAATAGAATACACACTGCTAAGTTAAATCTGAATTTCAGAAAAGTAATTTAAGTAATTTTTAGTAGAAACATGACCCAAGCAATAGTGGGGACACATTTACACTAAAAATTATGTCTGTTTAGCTGAAATTCAAATAAAACCTGGCAATCTGTATTCATATTATTATTTGCAAAACCCAACAACCTAGTTGGGAGGTGTAGGTACAATGTTGAAAGAGGAGAGTAACTCTTGCCACATCTCTTCTCCCTTTGTTTGTCTGTGTTCTCACTTTTGGCTAGAAGAGGGAAGAAGGGTATACCTGGGGCCATATTTCCTATCTTGGGAATATGGGTACCATTTCTTTACAGACAGTGTTCACCCATAAGATGATGAAGGCAGGCACCAATCTCATGGATATGAGTGGCTGTGCAGCCATCCAGTGTATGCTGAAGGTCATCTCTGTGCACCCGGCTGCACAACCTAAGATCTGCTAACAGCTCCTGTTGAACCATGGAATGGCTTCTTTTAAAAGACAAAACAAAGTTATGGTGATAGAAATTACAAGAGAGGTGCCTCTGAAGTGAAAAGGGGGTTAATGAGAAAGGGTCGTGACAGAACTTTCTGGAATGATGTGAATGTTCTGTGTCTTAACCAGCATGATGTTTACGTGACTGAACTCATCAAACTGCACAGTTAAAATCTGTGTGTTTTATTCTGCATATATTATAGCTCAATGAATAAAAAAATCTAACCACTAATTTAAAAAGTTTTCAAGATGTGGGATGTGTGTGAACATAGGAATTTGAGTCTTTACTCTTTTATTTTCACATGAGAGATCTTGGTATGGAAGGTCTTTTATTTTAAATCTGTAAAGTGGGGATGGTTATTGGATCAACTTCATAGGGTTGTCCAGAGACTGGGCAAGCTAAATATGCAAAAATGTAACATAGTCCCTGGCACTAATAAGTCCTCAAAGATGGTAGCTATGTATTTTTTTCCTTCTTACTCTCTCCTGCTTATTATCATTTTTCAGGCTTCAGACTTTTTCCATTTACACCCATTTGGAGTACTATTATGCCTCTTAGCTCCAGCCAGCACATTCTTTGAGGGTGCACACATCTCCACTTCCATCAATGGAGCATTTATCATGCACTTTTTTTTAAAGATTTATTTATTTATGCATAAAAGAGCAGGGGTACAGGCCAGAGATGGGGGTGGGGTGAGAGGGGATTCACCAGAGATAGAGTTGGGTACAGAACAGGCAGACTGACTGAAATACACTGCTGAGGGGAGCAGCGGGCAAGACAGGAAAGGTCTGCCTTGCCATGTGGGTAGCTCCCTGGCCGACCGGGGATTGAACTCATGCTGCAGAGGCTGTGGATTGCTTCATAGTGCGGTGTTTAACCCCTTGCGCCACCAGGGATGCCCTATCATGCACATTTTTGACTCACGTTAGGACACTACCTATGAAGTATCCTCCTGCTCTTTATCTGATCATCTCCAAATTAATATGCCCTTCCCACTTCCCTATTTCCATCAGCGACGTCCCTATTTGTCCTTAAATCTCAGGCTTCAAAGTTGCGTTCTTTTCTCGCCCTATCGCATTAGTCATTATGCCCTACTGACTCTTTCTCATAGCTTCAGTTACCCTTCATTCCCTGGACCAGCAGTGGTGCCAGCTGAGAAGCCATTTGGTGTGCCTGTTCAGCTTCCACGCTGCTCTCTGTCCTTGATATCCCATTTTCTCCTTCCTGCTTTTGCTCATGGTGCTCTAGGGACTCTTGATGATCTTTTAGTTGGTCTCTTATTATTTACTGACTTATATTGCTCTCTAACTCTTTGAAATATCTATGTCTTTTCTCCTCAAGTAGGTTGTAAACTCCTTGAAGTCAAAAAACAGGTCATAAACTTCTCAGAATTACTGTCATAGTGCTAAACATGGTTTTCAATAGAGGCTTCTAATGGAATGAATGATTGAACAAGATCCTTTCTTGTTAAGAATATGTAATAGTGGGCCTCCCTGGTGGCACAGGAGTTAAAATCTCAGCACTATCAAGCTATCGCCAGCCACTGTGATATGAGTTTTATCCCCAGCCAGGGAGCTAACCCACATGGTGCCACAGACCTCTCCTGTCTCACCCATTGCTCCTCTTAGCAGTGTATTTTAACACCCGCCAACCCCTCACACCTTTGACCTATACCCCGGTTTTCTAATAATTTTTTCTTTAAGAAAAAAAGGGTAGGGCACCTCTAGTGGCCCAGGGGTTAAATCTCAAGTGCTATCACCCCTAAGGCCTGAGTTTGATCCCCAGCCAGGGAGCTAACTCAGATGGCTCAGCAGACCTCTCCTGTCTCACCTGCTGCTCCCCTCAGCAGTATATTCAGTGGATCTGCCTGTTCTGTTACCCGCTCTGTCTGGTGAATCCTCTCACCCTCCCACACCTCTGGCCTATACCCAAGTTCTTGTATGCATAAATAAATAAAAATAAATCTTTTTTTAAAAAGGAATAGCTTCCTATTGCTTCTTCAGTCAATGCCAGGCTCCTGAGACTGGCATTCCAGGTACACTATCAGCTGGTTCTGTCTTATCTGCTCTGAACTTGAGCTTTTCCTAACATGGGCCCTTCTTTAAGATAATACCTCTCTCTTTTTCTCTCTTTCTGTCTCTCTCTCTCTGTTCTCTCTCACACAACACACAACTGGGTATTAAAATCATCATCTTTCTGTCTCAGTTTTACTGGAAACCCCAAGACATTACATGCATATCATCCCACATTGAAAACTGCACTGCTAGGCCATATATGAAAATTTGTAAGGGAGGTGAAGCAAATCAGTTTTGGGAACTTTTGCCCAATAACAATTGGTTGAGATTGAGATGAACTAGAAAAATAGGAAGGATATTTCTTTGCAGAAAGTAGTTTAAGTACAAAGGCGTCCTTCCCTTTTGATGGTAAGGGTACTTCTTCCTCATCTCATGTCCACTAAGAAGGGCTTTATGAGAAATGAGAAGAAAACTTGATATATGTGCTTTGAAGTTTTTTGGTTTTTTTTTTTAAGATTTATTTATTTATTTATTTATTTATATAAGCACTGGGTGCAGTCAGAAGCGCAGGAGGGTGAGAGAATTCACCAGAGCCAGAGTGGGGAACAGAACAGGCAGAAGGACTGAAGTACACTGCTGAGGGGAGCAGCGGGCGGCAGGAGAGGTCTGCGTGCCATGTGGGACCCTCCTCTGGTGGCCGGGGAGCAGCGGGGATCGAACCGGCGCTGCAGAGGCTGCGGGCAGCTTTGCAACCCAGTGCTCAACTGCTGTGCCATCGGGGAGGCCCTGTGCTTTGAAGTTTTAAGGAAAAAAAGGAATTGGCATATAAACTTATCAGAAAATTTAAAGGAGAACGTCAGTGGCTGGAGATGCTTGTCTGCTGGCAAATTAAAGAAAAGTTGAGACTAGGAGTACAGAGTGCCTGAGTGATGACAGGATCAATTCTCCAGGGACCAGTGTGTGTCACAAGGGAGAACCAGCTGGGCTCGCTTTGGAATGAAAATAGACCACACACAATGGTTGTCCAGAGGTGGGCCAGCTGCATTCCAGACTGCAATGGAGTGCAGAAAAAAAAGTTGGAGGTGTTCTGGTGGACCCAAAAGTTGTTGTGGAGGGGATGAGACCTATGTGAAGAGAGGCGTTGTTCTTGTCTGGTGGGGTGTGCTCACTGTGACACCCACAGAAGAAGACACTAGCACAGAGGGCACCGTGTGAAATTAGGTTGGTATGAGTCGGCCCAGACCTTTGTTTCTCCTCTCCTTCCTTCTCCCTTCCCAATCCCAGAGTATCCTGAGGCAGCTGGAGACACAGAAACACACTGTGATGTTTCCCTCACACCAGCCTATTCTCGCATTCTTTGATACCAACTGCATGTCCAACAATTCAGTTCTGACACTGACTACCCAGAGTTACTGTCAGACTCCACAAGTTAAGGACTTGGTTCCACAGACCCCACTTCAGATGGGGTACCCAAACTGCCCACAATTTTTGCGTGACTGATTACAATTTTAGGGATTCCCACAACCTTTTCCTTGGGTTTGATAATTTTTCTAAACAACTCACAGATCTTGAAAACACTTTACTTACTAGTGCTATTTTATTACAAAGGAAACAACTCAGGAACAGACAATTGGGAAGAGATGCAAAGATCGAGGTAGATGTGGGGCAGGGTGGTTCAGAGCGGCCATCCTCTTGGAGGGCGTGCACCTACCAGTGCTTCGATATGTTCACCAACTCACAAGCTCCCCAAACCCCATTGTTTCAAGCAGTTTATGGAGGCTTCATTAGGTAGGCTTGGCTGATGAAGTCACTGACCATTGGTGATTGAACTCAATCCCCATGCCGTGTCCCCTTCCCCACGGATGGAGGGGCAGGTTATGTCAAAGTTCAAACCCCCTCTAATCAAGGCTCAGTCTTTCTAGAAGACACAAATCTTGAAGATACTCAGGTTCCCCCTCTAAGTGTCACTCATTAGCATAAACTAAACATGGTTGAAAGGAGCTCATTATGAACAGCAAAAGATGTTCCAATTACTCAAGAAAATTCCAAGGGATTCAGGAGTTTTGTGGCTGAAACAGGGGACCAGGACCAAATGTTCACGATGTCACATCCACAATACCTCCTGTTCCACTGTAGTTTGAAGCTGACTGAGCAACAGGAGAAAAAAAAAGTTTCTTTTGAATAAAATTTGGACTTTGAATTAGTCAATTAAAATGAGTATTTTAAAGTACTGACTGAAATGACATTTTTATTATGTCTAGAATATCTAGACAAATTATTATTCAAAATTAAATGTAAACAGGTGTGAGTCCTACCTGAGGTTTCAGCTTACATGTAGAAAAGAAGGATTTCAGGGAGCAATTTTGAGTGGTCAGGAGAAAGGGAATGAATAAAGCTTTGAGGCCTCTCTGTAGTATAATTTTTAATTTTTTTTTTAAAGATTTATTTATTTATTTATACAAGCACTGGGTACAGTCAGAAGCGCGGGAGGGTGAGAGAATTCACCAGAGCCAGAGCGGAGAGCAGAACAGGCAAACTGACAAAGTACACTGCTGAGGGGAGCAGCGGGCAGCAGGAGAGATCTGCGTGCCATGTAGGACCCGTGCCTGGTGGCCGGGGATCAAACCGGCGCTGTAGAGGCTGCGGGCAGCTTTGCAACCCAGTGTTCAACCGCTGCGCCACCAGGGGAGGCCCTTAAAATTTTTTTTTTTATTGTCTTAAACCATTGTTCATTTTTGTACTATATTTGATTTCTCCCCTCATGTGTAGTCCCTATAATTTTCCCACCACCACATCACTCGTGAACTGTCACCATAGTCCTTTTTTTTTAAATTTAAATTTTATTTTTATATTCCCCATACAATTGCAACCCCCTTATTTTGACCCCAATCCCTCCTTTCCCTGCCCCCCACCCCCTTAGAGTGTCTCTGGTTCATAGTTGTTTGTTGATTTTGATTTTTACTTTCTTATAGTTATTCTTTTTCCTGGTCCCTTATTTAAGTTTTCTAGATTCCTGCTATGAGTGAGACCATGGTCCTTTTTGCTCTTCCCTCCCCTGTTTTGACCCCCTCTTCCTTCCCCTCCCCTGCTGTGTGCCTCAGATCTGTGGTCAACTTGCAAGTTTTGTCTTTTTCCTGCCCCTTTTTTGGTTTCCCTGTATTCCCCCTATAATTCAAACCATCGATACATTTTTCTTTTTCCTTCTGACTTATTTAGCTTAGCATAATCCCTTCTAGTTCCATCTATGTTGCCCCAAATGGAACAAGTTTATCTTTTTTGATCATGTCAGCAGAACTTTTACCTTTGCTGATGCAGCACACATAGATGGGTGTGTAAGTGCACACATGCAGGTGAGCTGCATACGTACAACACACGTCACTTTGCCATCTAAGATCTAACGTGAAACTCATCTCCTTCAAGAAACCTTTCCTGGTTAGCCTCAACTCACCCAACTCTCCCTCTTGAAATTTCTGTGACTTTTCTTTTTTCATTTAAGCAGACCAAGAACTTTATTGTGTGCAAGGTTTTCCAAAGCACCTTTTTAGTGGGGCAAAGTCCATACTTTTTAAACCTTATAATCTAACATAAGTATAAGAGCCAACTGTACGTCCACTGGCCTCACTTGTTGGGTATGGGTTTTTGCTTCTAATTCTCAAGGGAAGCCTCTCACCAGACCCATGTGTTTTGTTTTTGAGGTTAGGCTTAAATATCCCAAAATTTGTTACTTAACAATGCTGTATGATTGATAGGTCAGATAGGTCCTGCACTCATGGCAATGTCAAAGTTAAAGGTTGGTTAAGAATCTAAATATCCGGGCCTCCCTGGTGGCACAAGGGGTTAAGACGTAACCTGTGAAGCTATCCGCAGCCACTGCAGCATGAGTTTGATCCCCAACCAGGGAGGTGACCCACATTGTGCAGCAGACTCACCCACTGAGCAGACTCACCCACCTGACTCACCCACTGTTCCCCTCAGCAGTGTATTTCAGTCAGTCTGCCTGTTCTGTTCCCTACTCTGTCTCTGGTGGATCCTCTCACCCTCCACATCTCTGGCCTGTACCCCAGTTCTTGTAGACATAAATAAATATTTTTTTAAAAGAGTATAAATATCCAGTCTGGATATTTGCTATTTTAGTAAAGTCCAAAACTAAATCTTGATTCAACTTCTCAGTTTTTTTTTTTTTTTTGGGGGGGTTGGTCACTGAACTGTTGAACAGTGTGCTAATGAAATAACTAAATTTCAACCCATCCTTTATTTGTTGATGAAAGTTAAGATACCAGTGAGTGAGATTTGGAATGTGGCGTCAGTCCTCTTCAGGCATTTTACTGGGAAGAAGCCTTTCTTTTTTAAAATTTTCTGGTATCGTTGTTCATTTTTGTACAATATTTGATTTCTCCCCTTCCCTCAGGTGTAATCTCCATAAATCTCCCACCACCATATCACCCTATGAACTGTCACCAGAGTCCCTTATGCTCTTCCTTCCTGTTTTGGCTTTTGTCTCTCTCCCTCCCCTGCTGAATGCCTCAGATCTATGGTCAGCTTGCAAGTTTTGTCTTTTTCCTGACCTTTTGTTTGGTTTCCCTATATTCCTCCTATAAGTGAAACTATCCAAAATTTTTCTTTTTCCTTCTCACTTTTTTCATTGAGTATAATCCCTTCCAGCTCCATCCATGTTGCTGCAAAAGGCATGAGTTTATCTTTTTGATTGCTGAGTAGTATTCCATTGTGTGTGTGTGTGTGTGTGTGTGTGTGTGTATCTCACTTCTTGATCCAGTCATGTGTTTTGGGGCATTTCAGTTGTTTCCATGTCTTGCCTATTATAAGTAGTGCTGCAATAAACATGAGTGCAGGTGACTTTCATGTTGCTCTGTAGCTTACTTTATCTCATTGTGACCAGTAGATCTAGGTCTTAGGTTATTAATGTTTGACTTTTTGAAGATAAACTTTTCTGTAGAGCTGGAAGAGTTTCCCATGTAGCTGGACATATCTCAAAATTGAGAAAATATCTCAAAATTGCTTCATTCATGGTCAGAGCATGCAATTCACTTGGCTTCCACCTTCTTTGTTAGCACCTTTTTTTCACTTGCTCCTAGATGTTGAAGGGAATTAGTTTGATTTTATTAATCCTCCCATTCATCATAAGGGTCTGGCAGTGCCTTTGGAAACTCAAAAGTGTGAGATTTGTCGAAAGCATTTGGGGCCCTGATAAAGCTAATGTCCTTGCGAGTGGAATGAATGAATCATATATGTGCATTGAACACCTGAAACGCTGTGCTTTCTCTGCAGGTGATAGAAGCTTGTCATTCTTATCCCAAAGCAATCGAAGTTGTCGTCAATGCCTATGAACACATCAGATGGAACATAAAGTGGAGAAGAGCTATCCCTGATGACGACTTGGAGGTAGAGAATCAGTTAACTATAGTTTTCACTAAAAACGTACTTCCAGTCTCCCATGGGAGTGCAGGAAATTCTAATCTGAAAAATTGGTTTGGAGAATGCTTTTAAGCCCTACTGAAATGCATTGAGCCAAAATGCATACATGCAAATTTCATGTAGGAGAGTAAATAGACTTATCAACTATATAGTGCTTGGGATTGTCTAGGGGATTTCTCCACTGAAGGCAAGTTGGACAGTTATATAAAGGGGGCTGTTTTACTTTCTTCCCATCAATTTAAATGAGTCAACTAATAATATTTGGGATTGCTCATAGGGCGTTTTTGCCAGAAGATTAAAACATTTCATGGTGATGATTTCAAACACTTTTAAATGTCTTGAAGCCATTACTAGGCAGGAAACAGTATTATAAACCCTGGGGTGAGTCATATCAAAAGCCGTTGGTGAAACCAAGCTTTCACTCTACTTGTGGACTTTGCTGCCTTTGCAAACCTGCCAGTTGACTATAAACAACTGTTCTTGGTCTTAGCAGTCATAGACTGTCTCCAGCATGTGGAGAGGTATCAGGCACGGAGTGCAAATTCCACTGGAAATGCAAAGTCCACTGTGTTTGGAAGCCAATGGCTTCAGAGGCATCTTATTCTACTACTTATTAGCTATTTTATCTTTAAAGAGTTCCCTGACCTGCCTTAGCTCATTAATTGATTAAATATCTAAACATCTGGATATCACCAAGAACATTAAAGGACAGCATAATATTTATATTCATTGAAAATTATTTGGTTTACACGGGTCTAGGCAATTCACATGTGTGTGTTTATTTCATTTGCTGGGTTCTGGGTTGTAGCACCAAGTATTATATCTCCTCTTTCTTCACTTTACAGACCATTCCCTCACCTCCCCATCTTGATTTCATGTTTAAATTTTTGTTTGGCTATCAGAGACCCTAGGTACAGAGGCGGGACAAAATACACTGTTGTTGCTGTCTATTGACGTGAATTGTGGGGCTCTTCTGACTTGATCCTGTCTTGCCTTCCTTTGCAGAGACACTGGGATTTTTACCACTCCCTCTTCACTGTGTGCGGTAACTCTCCAAGGACCCTCATGCATTTATCGAGATGTGCCATTCGAAGAACGTTGCACAACAGATGTCACAAAGTAATTCCTTTGCTTTCCCTCCCATTGTCATTGAAAAAGTACTTGCTTTTAGAGCCTGAGGGAATCATTTATTAAGCCTTATGAGACAGAAGTTCCCAGTCCTAGATATTTAAATGGACTCGCCTGGTAGACACAGTTTGCATAAATAAAATGGTACTTGGGTTGATTATAACACTTCAGGGATTTCAAAACACTTTACAAACACTATGTCATTAATCCTAGGGTGAGGGGAAATAAACAAGAAGTAAAGTTAAGGAATTCTCAAAGACACGATGTATCCTGAAGATACTGATAAAATAATGATAACTAACATTTATACAATGCTCTCATTAGGTGCATGAGAGATTTTTGTCAAACTTTCCATATCTGAGCTTATTTGCATGGGACCCAGGTTTTCTTAAAACCAACCTCATCTTCTACTTTCTCAGTAATACGTTTACATTACCTTTCAGTGGGCAAAATAGCAAGCTTTTATAATTGGCCTATTAATCTTTTCTGTCTCACTTCCATTACCACTTTGCAGAAATTGACCTTGGCTAGTTTTGCAAACTCTGATCCCCACCAAGACTCTTCAAATTTTTTTTTTTGGTGAAGAGCTTACTCGAAACCATGGAGATCTTTGAGTCGAGTAAAAAGCAAAGACTCATCCATCTCATAGTCAAAATGGACATTTCAACACACTCTCATTGAGCCAGAACCTGGAGGTGCACTCACAAATTGGAAGAACTCCTGCCCTCCAGGATCTCACCATTTAACCGAGAATCCAGACATTAGAGCAAACAACTGCAGTGTCAAATCCCAGGGGCAAGCCTACAGTTGCAGGCCCCTTCCTAGAGATTACCTTCCAAGTTGTGTTTCTGACATGAAGTGTGTTTTTCCTTTAAAGCATGAAGATAAAGAGTGAAGGGATTGTGTGAAGAGAGCTGTTAGTGTTAATGTATTCACTTTAAGTTTCTCCAAACACCCGTTTTATTTCAGCACAATTTGCTGTTTGGTGCTTCTCCAGACTCAGCAAGAAGACTGCACACTCCGTGGCTCCCACTTATGTGACTAGGGAGTTGAGAAAAATGTGTGGGAGGAAGTGTGTGCAGGGAAAGACTTCAGTTGAAGTCTTTGGTTTTTTTTTAGTTATGCATACAAGAACTGGGGTGTAAGCCAGAGGTGCAGGGGTGGGGGGGGGTGAAAGGATTCAACAGACAGAGTAGGGAGCAGAACAGGCAGATGTACTGAAATACACCACTGAGGGGAGCAGCAGGCAAGGCAGGAGAGGTCTGCTGCACCATGTGGATTGGATTGCTCCCTGGACAGCTGGGGATGGAACTCCTTGTGCTGCAGTGGCTGGCAGAGCTTGATAGTGCTGTGTTTAACCCCTGCGCCACCAGGGAGGCCCTACTTTGTTCTTTTGTATGTAACAGAATACCATGTCACTGCATTTTCACTAGGAAATAAGGAGCAGTGCTAGGATGAATGGCTGTAGAAAACAAATAGACCTTTTGAAAATGGTGGAAGTTGGAGAAACTTGGAGTGATAACTGTGTTAACCAGGCTTTGTGGTTTGCAGAAAGAGAAATGTAGATGACTAACCTCTGGACATTATGGATTATGAGGCCAACTTTGGTACATTTTTGTTCTTGCTCATTTTTAGATAAGCACTTCGCCTCTTAGCATCACTTGTTAGTGGTTAAAGTGAAGTAATGAAGCACCGATAAATCTGCCCATTGTGAACAGGTTTCTTTTATTTGTGTGATTCCCCCTCTTACTTAATTTTTGATGACTGAATTTTAAATAGAGATATCAAATATTCCATTAATCTACTATTTAGATGGTGCTTCTCCACTGGTGTTTGCATATTTCCTGAGCTGTGTAGGAGAAATCACAGGTGGATGTGATGCTCTTTCTGAAGTATCAGTTTTACCCACATATTTGGGAGAACTATTTTGTACTAAAACAAGATCTACATTATGGAATAGAATGCTGAATTTGTATGAACTATTCATATAAAACATGATCCTTCAAAAATCATTTCTTGCAGTAGTTGAAATGCAAGAGGTAGTTTTTGTATCCTATCTAGCATGCTGAGTTGAGGTGCATGCTGCCCCCACCTTCTGGAATATTCTGGCAGAAACATTTGTGGTGCTCTGACTTGGGGTGAGTAAAAGTGATGCTGATGGCAAAGAAAGAGAATGTGGATTGCTCAGTGAAATATTGTGTGTCAGCCTGCTTGCCTGTGTGTGCTTAAACCTTTTGTGTAATCTAGCATATAAGACACGACTACTTGTTTTGAATTGTTTATTTGTGGATTTATTTTTCCTTATCTTTGAACTTTTATTTAGAGGACTTAAATAAATAAAACTCTTCTGTTTCCCTCTATCTTTGTGAGTTGTTTATTTCCTAACTGACTTTTCAGCAATTAGACTGAAGAACACTCTTCACTGCTTTCTTCAGCATTTAGGGAGAAAAAGAGAATGAGGAAATGCGCCTGTAAGTAAATCCTTTTGAAAGAAAGAGTAAACACAAATAAAACACAGGCTATTTCTATAGCAACAAGAGTGTTTTAATAATAAAGAAATTGTACCGTGTCACTTTCTTCTGCCTATTACCATCTCTGTCCTCCTGGGTTTTCCATTTCTCTTCATTCTCACCATTCACACAACCCTGAGCAGTAACAGAGGAAATTATATCTTCCTGGTGCCTCCCTTACTTTCTGTAAATAGACATTTAATGGCCAAAAAAAAAAAAAAAGTTATATGTGAGGAAGGATCTTCACTATGACGGGAAAGACAACCTAAGTAGTTTTCACCCCTGATCAGGGTCACACATTTGTGTTCTGTTTTTAATCACCTCGTGTTTCATCTCCATTTTGGCCTTCCATTCTGTACCCAGTGTTTTCTAATAAAAATCACAGCAGTCAAAAGCTGACTATGGGAATAAGAAAAGTAGCAAACCATTTGCAGTGTGTTAGCAGCATTGGAGAAAACAGCTGAGCCTTATATTTTGGATTGGGGAAAACTCAGGAAGTTTTAAACTGGAGCACTTTCCAAACTTTCAAAGAAGAACCCAGATTTTCACGCATTTTCTTTGAAGCACAGCTACCATTGCTAGTATCTGGAAGGAATTCCTCCTTTCTTGCTTTAGGAATCTAAATGGATGCATTACATACATTTCATGCATTAAATACAGTTAGGTGTTGAGTTTTGGCTCTGCTTTGTCTGGGTTGGTACCTTGATTTCCCACCTTCTTTGACGCATCAGTTAGGGAAAGTGACACACCTACCCTGACTTCAGTTTCCACTGCTGTGGAAGGGGAATAATAATGGAAGTTACCTCAGAAGACTTGTACACACAGTTTCCTTTATTTACATTGGGGTTACATCCAAATAAACCCACGTTAAATTGAAAATACCGCTAAACCGAAAATGCTGACGGTGAACTGCAGCCCGCTGCCTCTTCGGGCCTGGAGACGGAGCGTCCTGTCCTGGCGTCCCCCGCACGTGTGTCTGTCTTTCAAACCTTCGTGAGAACTGTAAGTCGAGCCATGGTAAATTGGGGACCGTCCGCATTCTTTCTGAGGTGTAGGGGCGGAAAATGTTTTCCCCAACCCTTGTAGGTCCCTGACGGCGTCTGAAAATTAACCTGACAGAGATTAATAGAAAAGCATATAAATGTATTTAATGTAAGTTTTATATGACATGGGAGTCTTCACGAGGAAATGAAGACCTGAAGAGCATTGCGATCTGGGTTTTTTATGCCAGGTTTGATGACAGTCGTGTAGAAATGTGATGTATGAAGGAGTATCAGTAAGTGTGGTAAAGTGGAGGAAACAGCAAGACCTGTGTAAGGGCAGGAAGGACCACTGAGCAGGTTTTCTGATCCCCTGCAGACCGGGTAAAGGAGGAGTCAGAGTCCTCAGTGGTTTTTGCAGCACTTTTATTGGGATTACCAGGTACACAGCAGGCTTGGGGGCCAGGAGGCTGGCAGGCCTCCCAGCCCCCAGAAGGTCTTCACTCTGGGCTCTCCGGCCTTCTCTCTCGGCTTCTGCTTCTCTTTCTCAGCTTCTCTCTTGGCTGCTTCTGTTCGTTCTGCTGCTTCTTGGCTTCTGCTGCTGCTGGCGTCTCCATGATGCTGCCCTTAAAAGCCCAGTCTCTCAGCTCAGGTGTACCCACTTCAGGTGCCTGCCATCAGGCATGCATTCAGGACCACGGGGTTCCCTCATCTATCCTGATGGCGGGAGGGCAGAAAAGCCTGATACCTTTTACCTTACCCTACAACCTGTTTCTTAGGATTCTTCTGAATCCATTTGTCTTAAGAGATAAGGATGCTCCTTTCTTCTCTAAAAAAGGATTTTTTTTTTTTACTTCTTTGAGAGAGAATGGTAGGGAGTTGATCAGAGTGACCTTTGCACTTCTGCTGTTTATTCGAATTCTTGCAGCTTAAAGATTCAGTATACTAAAGTACCATATTTTGAGGTCATATGTCCTTAACCCCACCAGAAGGTTAATTTTTTAAAGATATTAAATACACAGAACAGAGCATGCCATTCAATAAGCATTCGTTATTGTCCTTGTTGTAATTGTGAATAATTGAGGGAGATGTTTCTGGTAGTGAGGTATATATTCTTAGAGTGAAACTATAGCTAGAAATGATACATGGGATCAGTTGGGGACCAGGACTGCCTACCCACTTGGGGTTTTTGTGGTGATTTATTTATTCATGCATACAAGAAACAGGGTACAGGCCAGAGGTGCGGGAGGGTGAGAAGATTCACCAGAGACGGAGCGGGGAACAGAACAAGCAGACTGACTGAAAAACACTGCTAAGGGGAGTAGCGGATGAGACAGGAGTGGTCTGTTGCGCCATGTGGGTATCTTCCCGGCCAGGATCAAACCCGCGGTGCAGAGATTGCGCACAGCTTCACAGTGCTGCGCTCAACCACCTGCGCCACCAGGGAAGCCCTGTTAATCCTCATTTTGATGGTTTCTGGATCCCTTTCCCAAGGCTGTAGCACATGTTTGATGTCCTTTTCTTAAACTTTCAGTCTCCCTGGGTTATAGAACTGCTTCATCCACTTGTTCCTTCAGACCTAGGTGTAGTCAAGCCTTCCTGCCTTTGTTCTGTGTGCTTCAGCATCCCTTGCTACCTAGATTCTATAAATACTTCTTGGTGAAATTATTTTCAGTCACTGTAACAAGTGTGCCATCCATGTCCTTTAGGGATCTTGACAGATCAATACACACAACTGTGACATGTTGGTGAGGCCTAGGTGGTAGTCCAGAAGATGGTGAGTGCCTTTGGCATTGAAGAAAGATTGATGACACCATGTGGTTAGGCAGGCGGACCTGAGCTGTGACCTGAAGAAAGGTGGGTCTTGGGTAATAATTTAGGTAAGAGTGGAATGGTAGAATGGGTGCAGGGAAGGGTGAGAGCTGGAATATATGAGTATTCACCATCACCCATTAGACAATTAGGTAGAAGTAGAAGATGAGCTTTTATTGTAGACAGTAGAGGATTAGGTTGGCAGTGCTAGGTGTAATTGAATTATGAAATTTTTTGAATTATGGTGAAGCACCATGGTGAATTGATGGAAAAGTACTATTATCATAATTACTTTTCGAAGCTTATAACTTTTATAGTAATAATTACGATACAACTATGTAACTTTTATATGGTATTATATAATTTTCAGAGCATTTTCATGATGCTTAATAGAGTATTGCCTTTATCATGATGCTTGACTCTTCTTCCATGCCAAAAAATTACAGTTATAAAGATTTAGATCTGAAAAACATACCTACACATGACACTACTAGTTAACCCCTTCTTGTGCAGAACAGTCATGTGGAATGATTACTCAAGCAAAAAAGAAAAAAAAAAGGATTATAACTGATTTTTTTATATCAAAGGCTAAAATTTTTTTAATTGCATGAAATAAAAAAGGAAATCTTTCTTCCAGAGCATATGAAGATGAAAGACAGAGGCAAAATTTACAGTTCTAAGATTGCTTATAATTCTCGCCACAGCAGTGTTCAAGTGATAAATTGTTTACAGAAGCACTGACATAATTACAATCTCCAGGGGGCCCAGAACTCACACTCCTGCTAAAGTCAGAGGGACAGTGAAAGGCTTCTTCTTAGGATGATCCATCAGGGAAAATTTAGGCAGCAGCAAATTGTTTCTAAGTAACCTTTGGCTACTTCTAACATAAAATTACACACAGAGAAACTGTGAAGTGTTTGCTCCGTGGATTAACAGTGCTGGGTGACACAGGAGGGAAATGGATTTTGGAATCCAATAGTTCAGATTTTTATCTTGATTGTGTTTCATTTCTTGTTTGCATTAGTATCTATGTGATCTTGGGCCAATTTCTTAATCCAAGCATCAATTTCTTTATTTGAATAATTGTGACTAACGAATTTACAAGGTTCTTTTGAGAAGTGTAATGACACAAGTAAAGCATCTGAAGTACTGTCTAGGATGTAGCTGAATTACAATAAATGCTCAGATCGTCCGTACTTCCCTTATGTGGGGGTGATTATGTGTAATGTGCTAAGAGTGTTTCTAAGACGTCTAAGATGTCTAAGATATTCTAAAACATCTAATATTCATGTACACTGGCCAGAGAAGCTACTTGGGGTGTTTTTGGCTTTTGTATTTTAACTATAGTGGTTTTTCTTTGATACAAACTTTGAGGCAAACTGTCCCAAACCAACATTATTAATGGTTCTCTGCTGTTGTCAGTTTAGCCTGAAGGAGGCAGCATAGGAAAACATTCTCCCTACCGTGAATCAGACCTATAGAAGTAAGGATAGCTCTCAGTTCTAAATGCAGCCCTGGAGAACATTAAACCTCAACACTCTATAACAACTTTTCAAATCTCCTGGTAAAAGTTTCACAGAAATCTGTTCTACCCTTCATTGCAAAGAGATCCTTGATTCAGGAAGAGATCTTAGAAACACTATTCTATTCCGTGATTACATCATCTGGAAGAGGAAAAAATTGCCATAAGATTCTATGTAGCACTGAAATAGACAACTTCATTAGGAATTCCAGACATTTAATTTCCCTTCTTCCCATTCTTCCTTTTTTTCTTCCTTTTCTCCTTTCTTATCTTCTCCCCCCTTATTTTCTGTCTCTTGTCTTATGCTTTTATGTGTTGTTTGCCCTGTTTGCTGGGCTAGGACCTCAATGTGAGCAATGCCAAGGTCATGTTGGTGTATTCCTGAGGACCATCGACAGCTTAGAAGTCCAGTATTGTCTGCATAAGTTTGCTTTGAATACATGAGGCTGACATTTAAACCATCCAGGACGTGGGAAATTTTGTGCTGCTTTTTCCCAGTTTTATTCTTTGATGTTTTGTTTCCAATCTGAGAATCACAATTATGAAAGAGTTTGCTTTCTTAATAACAATAGATCACAGGTAGAAGGTCAGCCCCAAGAGAGAAGCAAAAACTGCCAAAGGAGCAACATGGAAAGAAATTTCCAAAATGAGGCCAGCCTGCTTCTGTCTGCCCTGGTGATGCTAGAAAGGACCATGCTCTCCTGATATGGGTTCCTGCCATCCTGCACGTTGCTATAGAGTGAGTCAACCCACCAGTCTCAGAGGTGTTCCTTTTTGGAAAAGCAAACAAGAACTATTTCCTGAGATCATCTGGCCGAACAGCTGGCCGCACAGACTGACAGAGGGTGCCACACATGCCAGAGTTCAAATTTCTCTATGTCACCTACTCAGAGTTTCCTTGTGACAAGGGACTATATTTGTTTGATTTTCCCAGCTGAATTTTAGATTTCAGTGCAACTTGTAGATACTACACGTGCCAGGAAGGCTGGATACACGCATATCCAGCAAAAAGATGTGAGTAGAATATATGATCTATTCGAGGATCTTCGATCAGTATGTATTGCAGCCCACAAAAGGCAATCATTCCCTTTGTAGAACTAAGCACATCAAAACAAATCAAGACAGGTCTCTAAGTTGATATTTGAGTTGGCTTTCAGTAGTCAAAAATACATTTTTTTCTGCTCTGGAACAGGACTGATTCACTTAACATGTGCTGCTTTATAGGCACAGCTTACCTTCCTTATTGAATATCACAGAGCTTAAATGTGCGCACTTGTGGAATGGCAGGAGAGTGGCATGTTACTTTTCACAAATAGGACAATCAGGATGTTCTTTTCTCCAACTCAGTCTTCAACTTATCTTCAACACAGAGTCTAGCCTGCCACTGCTAAGTCCCGGGGAGTGTTGGATAGGCAGGGGAAATCTTCTTATCATTCCCATGTTCTGCTCTCAAGCTCTCACCGGCTAGTGGTCAGGTATTATGGAAATAAAAGGCTGGAAGATTTACAAGGCAGGAGACCACTACTGGGCTGGTTTTAAGCATCTGTGTGAGGAATTTTGACATTCATTCAGCTGTATTTGTTGAGCTGGATCCTATACCAGTTGTTGGGAATTTGGAGGGGTATAATGGTAGACAAGTCCCAACTCTTGTGGGGCACTGATGAGGCAATGGTTCTCACGTGGGCTGAATATTAGGCCATGTAGGGTACTTTACAAAACACCAGTGCTCACTCCCCACCTCCACATTAAGCATCATATCACTTATCTGTGTGTCCCTGTCTAGGCTTTCACCACTTGGAAGGAGGGAGCTGTAATCTCTTCAGTGTTTTTAAAAAAGATTTAAGGTAAAATTTACATGTAGTAAATACACTACCTTTAAATACATAATTGGATGAATTTTTAGAAGTATATGTACCCATATATTCAACACTAATCAAAATAAAGAACCCATTTGTTACCCCAGATGCTCCTTTCTCTCTCTCTCTAGTAAATCCTCACCTCCCAAAAGCAAAAACACTATTTCTGTCTCCAGTGGTTAATTTCACTTGTTCTTGATCTTCCTTAAAACTGGAATCATACAGCATATACTCTTGTGTATGACTTTCTTCTTTTAACATAATATATTATTTTTGAAGAGTCATCCATGTTTTTGCAACTCTCAGTAGTTTGTGCCTCTTTTGTTTAGTGGTCTTCCATTTTATGAGCAAACCACAAAATGTTTATCATTTTTGAGTTGATAGATATGGTGGGTTATTTCTGGTTTGGGTTCATGAAGATGTGATGGTAAACTTTACTTGTCAGCTTGGTTTGATTATTTTAGTCAAATACCATTCTAGATGGTGCTATAAATGTATTTTTAAGGGAACAATTAGCATTAAATCAGCAGACTTTGACTTTACTCAAACTCATAATATTCCATATTATAGAGGCAGATTATGCTCTGTAATGTGGGTGGGCCTCACTCAATGAAATGAAGACCTTATGAGAAATAGACTGAAATCCCCCAAGGAAGAAGGGGATTCTGCATGCAGACTGCCTGCCTTCAGACTCACAATGTTAAACCTTTACTGGGACGCCAACTTGCTAGCTGCAAATTTCAGCCTTGTTAGCCTCCAAATCACATGAGCATTTCCTTAAAATGAATGTCTTGCCCTCTCTCTCTCCCTCCCTCCCTACACGCACACAGGCACACAGGCACACACCCACACACGCCCTCTCCCCCCCACCCCCTCAGTCTGTTGGTTCTGTGTCTTTAGAGAATCGTGACAAATGCAGTGGACAAACTTGCTATAAGCATTCTTGCTCAAGTCTTTTTGTGGACATGTTTACATTTCCCTTGGGTAAATATCTAGTTGTAGAATGGAAAGGTCATTCAATAGGTATCTGTTGAACTTTATAAGAAAGTATTAAACAGTTTTCCAAAGTGAGGTACATTTTTTTCACTTCCATAGTGATATATGAGCACCTCGTTGTTGCACATTCCTGTCCACATTTAGTGGTGTCAGTCTTTGTAATTTTAGCCATTTTAATGGGTGTGCAGTGATATGTCTTTGTAGTTTTAATTCACATTAAAAACTGATGATGTTAAATAGCTTTTCATGTGTTTATCAGCTATTTATATATCTTCTTTGATGAACTGACGGTTCAAATATTTTGCAATGTGTTCCCTGTTGAATCCCAACTCCTGGCAATTAGTCATCACTCAGTACATACCACTGAGTGAATGTTATATCACTACCATCGGTGATTACTCTGATATGATTATGCATCCTTGTCTTGTTACTTTTGATGTTTCTAAAGTGCTCAGCAGAGTTCCTGACACATAGTTAGAGGCAACAATTGGTAGCATCCCTAATTTATATGTGAGGAAAAGAGGATCAGAAAAGTGACTTGACTAAGATCACCTAGTTACTGTCAAAGCTGCAGCTCAGTTCTGAGCTTCTCAAATTCTGTATTTAATATTTTCCCTTTTTGTTATTAGTGACTTGATCAGTTAACTATTGGACTTACCATTAAATCACTTATTTATTATTTCAGTTAACATTTATGGCAAATATAATGCCTGTCTTACCTCATTTAATTCTCATGGTAATCCTGAGGAAAGTACTGTTATTTTTCTTCACAAACACTTAAATTACAGTACAAGGAGGTTATATAATTGCTGAGATCACAGAGTTAAATAAAAGGCATAGGCAGGATTCAAGTCCAGTCACTCCCATACTAAAGCCAATGTGTTTTTGAAACCACTTTACTATACTGTTTGTTACAACAAGATTAATTTTGAACACATCAAATTTTAGGAGCTTATGGGGTAGCAGAATAGAGAAATCCAGTAAAGCTATGAGACTTAGGAAAGAATTGCTGGGGGCAGGAGAGTGTAGTAAGACTGTGCACTCTGTAAACTATAAACATAGACCACACTAGGGTAGCTATAATAGGAATGGCTAGAGGGCCTCCCTGGTGGCGCAGCGGTTGAGTGCTGGGCTGCGAAGCTTCCTGCAGCCTCTGCAGTGCCTGTTTGAGGAGGCCGCTGGTGAGGGTCCCACATGGCATGCAGACCTCTCCTGCCGCACCCGCGGCTCCCCTCGGCAGTGTACTTCATCACTCTGCCTGTTCTGCTCCCCTCTCTGGCTCAGGTGAATTCTCTTACCCTCCCGCACTTCGAACTGTACACAGTGCTTGTATGAATAAATAAATAAATCTTTAAAAAAAAATAGGAATGGCTAGAGAAAATGCTGGATATATTCAAAGGTGGACAATGTTACTAGTTTTGATTTCAGGAAGGTCTATGGTGGACCCCATTTTTATGTACTGCAAGAATAGGTGTGTAATAATGAAATCTTACCATCTCCAATTGTCTGTCTCTAAGATACTCCACAATACTTTGGTTGCAGTTTGCTACAGAGTCCAAAACAATAGACCTAGTTTGCCTTCCATTAGGCCCAGGAGCTCATGATTGTCCTGATAATCCCCTTTCTGGGTATTTAGTGGAAACCCCAGCAGCACCCACAGTGGGCCTCATGCCAGGCTGACTAATCCTTCCCTCTGCTCAGATTCAGTCTCCTGAAAAGGGAGTATGAGAAACAGGGAATGAGTCAGTCCTTTCAAGCTGGCTGTACCCAACGCTGGTGTTAATCTGTGTTACCTTAGCTCCCACAGGATGAGTAATCATGCTTTTCCGGAAGATCTGACCCTAGAAGACAGGTGCAGGCTTCCAAAGGAGATCTTTGTGACTGTTAGAATAGGTTAGTTGAAACTCAGTCTATATTTACTTCTTGCAACAGATTATTTTTTTGGACCATGGTTTGCAGAAACTTTCAGTTTCCCTAAACTTTGATCTCTTTACCAATTAATGGACATCAGAGAAACACCAGCAATGGGCCCAGCCTGGACCTCTGGACCAGCCCAGTTTGAGATTTGCACAGCAAGTCTGAGCCAAAGACTTCCTCCTGACACTCCAGGGAGGCAGTGGGTGACACGGCCAGCCAGGCCCTGCCTACTGGGCTGCAAACACAAACATGTTTTTGAAGCCCTTTTACACTCAGCTGGGAACACACTGTTCTCTCTGGGAGGTTGCCAGAAACTTATGAGAGAGTCAGATCAATGCCAAGGCCTCTCTCTCCAGCCTCAGAAAGGGACACTGTGTGGTGTTAGGTTGCCACTGCCCTCCTTGGACCTGTACCCTCCCAACCAAATCTGCAGACAGTCCCTGCGATTTGTAACCCCTTGATTAGTTTTCAAATGACTACTGGATGCCACTTTAATCTTTGGACAAGAGTAATCATGCTATCCAAATATGTTCCTTTTGCTTTCATTTGTATTGCGTCTCATAGCCTCAGGCCATGGACCTTTGAGGCAGCACCAAGAATAACTATCAACCTTTGTCATTTCAGACAGGTACAGGCAGGGTCTGAGTTTCTGCCCTCCCAAGTCACCTGTTTCTGCCCCCACCAAGGAAATTCAACCAGGGCCAGCAAAATGGAGAAAACAACTTTAATCTTCTCTCAGAGGTGTCTCTCCACTGTCTTCCTCGGACTCTTCCTTAATCCTCAGTGTCTCTATAGTGACCCAGCTCTAAAATCAAAATTTTAAATATGTCTTTGTAAGAGTCAAGCATCAATTTAAAACTATTTTAAGTCAGTTTTTCACATATTCCTGATATTTGTATAGGGTATAGCTTCTTGCTTGAAAACTGTTTAAATTATTCTCTAAGTTTCTAAGATTCAACTGCTTTTTTTGGTTTATAAAATTGACACTAATCATTCATGTGATTAGTGCATTCATGTGGCATTAACCACCTAAAATCTAGGCATCCACTCCATTCATCTATTCATTCAGTATTTTTTGAGGTTAAAGTTCCTACAAACAACTAACCCATCTTTACAGCAGTGACGAGTGTCTACAGTAATTAAGAGATGATAAATGTCACATAACTCTTTATTGCTTATTAAACAACTGAAAATAGAAAATAGAGAAGCTCGGGGAGAATAATCTGTGTGAATGTTAAGGTTTATGCGATGGAGAGATTTTACCAACCATATGTAACTGCAAAATATGGAAAGCCAAGTCCAGGCAAGATACGCTCATTTTGGGCTTGGGACCTGCTAATTGGTTTCACATGTATGTGGATGGAGACTTCACGGGGCTAGATTCCAATATGGAAAGAGAAATGAGATATTCCACTGAAAGATATGTTTGAGTCAGACTGAAGGAACTGTTTTGACACTGTGCTGTGGCTATAATCACTGTTAGTGTGAGGATGACATTTTATAGGGAGATATTGATGGTCAAAAGGAACTGAGTTTGAATACCATTTTACCATTTTCTAGTCATGTCCTTTGTCTATTCATATTATTCAATAAATATTTATTTGAGTTTTTTAAAGATTTATTTTTTATTTATACAATAGCTGGAGTACAGGCCAGAGGCGCGGGAGGGTGAGAGGATTCATCAGAGACAGAGTGGGGAGCAGAACAGGCAGACTGACTGAAAGCACTGCTGAGGGGAGCAGTGGGCGAGACAGGAGAGGTCTGCCCCACCATGTGGGAATCTCCCTGGCTGGCCGGGAATTGAACCCATGCTGCAGAGGCTGCAGACAGCTTCACAGAGCTGTGCTCAACCCGCTCTGCTACCGGGAGGCCCTATTTATTCAACAAATATTTATTGAGCCGTATTATGTGCCAAGCATGGTAGAAGTTGATGGAAATTCCCTACCTTCATAGGATAGCATTAATTATTCTTTGTATTTCCCTTTCCTAAGGAAAAACAGTACCTATCATTCAGAATTGTGTGGAGTTCACATATATGTGTGATAGGATTCTGAGTGAGACTTTAGCTATTGTGGTAGAATTGGCAATTTGGCAACAAATTGATGATTAGGATTTATTCAGGGACAAATTCATTCTGTTATTACTCTCTGCTCACTAATCTAATCTGAATTATAACTCTGACTGCAGAAGGAGTTTTTTACCTTTTCCTTCCACTCTTGAGGGGTGTTCCTTTGAATATAAACCAACGGGGTATTCCAAGAGAATGATTTGTGTGGATATTGGGGCGAGGAGTGCCTGCAAAAAGTTGAGCTTGGAAATTTTACTTAAGCAATGAATTACCTGAACTAAGCTTTGTGCCTATGTGAACAGTGGGAAAGGGATTTGAGGAGAGAACTCAGAAGAGAGAAAATGATCAGTAGCTCAGTAGGGCACATTCCCATTATCTTGCAGACAAAAAGATGCTTGAGTCTTCTGTAGTTTTCAAGTGGCCTAATAAATGGGATCCCACCCTAAAATGTGACTCACTAAGAGAAGTGACCCTTGCAGCAAGGGTCACTGTAGGGTACAGTATGTAGGGAAGGAACCGGGGAAGATTGGAAAAGATCTGTAGGATCTGATCTCCTCTACAGATGACTACACAACCAAGAGTTTCTTCCAAAGAATCATCAGGTTTCTCTCGAGAAGTGCAGCATTTGGATGACTGCCATGGGGAAGAAAGAGATCACAATGGCAACTGTTAAGTAAAAGTATTTCTGTTCCTTTCGCAAATTCTGTCTCCCTGTCTTCAACATGAGGACCCAGAAGATCTAGGGGATTAGGAGGAATAATCAAGAGAAGTCCCCCACCCCAACCCCCTTTGTCCACATCCATGCTTCAGGCCTGACCTAGGGAAGGAGATAGACATTTAAATTGGATGAAAAACTGAAGTGAATGGTGCAGGAGTTTATTTTTATAATTTGAAAAGGTCAGAAAACTGGTGTCTGCTGGGATGCCGTAAAGCCTTGGAAAGGGGAGTGTTCATGGAGCATGTTTTGAAGCAGTGATTGGGGAAAAATAAAGTCCTATGGAGTTTGAACCCTGCTGAGTTCACAGTGTTCAATAAACTGCTGATAAATATAAGAGCTTAGTAAACAATCAGTGCTCCACAAATTGAAGATATAATTCTTAGTCTCCTAAAGCAAATAAATATTCCAAACATGTCTACATTTGTTTCAATATTGAAGAACAAATAAGAGGTTCAATTTGTGTTTTTGTTTTAGAAGAAAGCAGAGCATGTTATGGCTTTAAGCTTCCATTTTCCTTATGAAGGACTCCCCAGAATTTTTCCTGGGCTGTTTTACAACATTTCTTCACTGTTTAATGCATTTCCTTCTTTGTCATTTTTTAGAATCTCCCCATTGGCATGTGGTTGAAAATATCATAAAGGTCATCTATTCTCACCTCCAATTTAATTGAAAATTAGATACTATTTAGCTATTGGTAACATACTGTAAATTCTTAAAAACAAAATACCTTGTGTAAGTATGTGAACAAAGCAATTTCTGCAGGCTTAGTATACAAAGAGAGCAAGAACCTCAGTGTGGTGAAGTAGAAAGGAGAGGAGCTATGTGCAGAGGAGCCGATGACTCTCAGCAATGTGATTATTGATGTGATATTCAACTCCAGTTAGCCGGTTAGCCTCAACTGTAAAATGTTGGTTTTGATAAAGATCACCGAGAGTAATTCTGAAGATTAAGATCATGTAAAAGCATGTGGCACAGCACTGGGCACAGAATTGATGCTCAAGAAATAGTTGTTTACCCTTTCCAAGGTCTCAGAGTCAGAAGACACCCAGAAAGGAGAGATAGGACTTGGCCAGAAGGTTGCCATTGGAGGAGGGAGCTTCATTTGCTCCCAACTATTGTAGATGGAATTGGTGGTCATTTAAGTGGAATAATTAAGAAGATCCACAGAAAATCATGACTACGCTATTGGGACAGAAAGATACACAGATATTTTTTGTATTTTTTATATATTTTACATCATTCTTCATTTTTGTGCAATGTGTGCTTTCTCCTCTCATGTGTAGTCCCTATAAAATTCCCACCACCAAGTCACCCATGCACCATCACCATAGTCCCTTGTGCTCTTCCCCCCTTCTGGCTTATTTCACTGAGCGTAATCCCTTCTAGCTCCATCCATGTTGCTGTGAATGGCATGAGTTTATCTTTTTTGATTGCTGAGTAATATTCTATAGTGCATATATACCACATCTTCTTGATCCCGTCACCTATTTTTGGTCATTGGGTTGTTTCCATAGCTTACCTATTATAAACAGTGCCACAATAAACATGAGGGTTCAGGTATCCTTTTGAATCAATGTTTTTGTGCCCTTCCCTCAGCCAATAAAAGGATCGAGTTTGAGGAGAAGGAAAGTAGTTTAATTTATTGACAAGCTGAGGAGTGCAGCAGACTCATGTCTGAAAGACCACCATCCTGCTCTGTGGCACAGGGCAGTGTTATTTACACAAAGGAGTAAAAGAAAAGGGAGGTGGGCAAGGGTCAGCATGTCATCTTGGTGCAGGCAGATGGAGATTTTGGGTAGGCACCAGCTTGCTTTGTTAACACCTGATGTTTAAATGCAGCAGATAGGCATGTTTATCTGATGGGCAAGAAGAGTTACCTTTCCTGTTTTGCCGCATCACTTTGGGTAGATTCCTAGGAGTGGAATTGCTGGGTCATATGGTAGCTCCATTTCTAGTCGTTTAAGGAACCTCCACACAGCTTTCCACAGTGGTTGGACCAGTTTGTATTCACACCAGCAGGACACACTGATATTTTGTAGTTATTTCATAATCTGTGAACATGCTATTATTCATATGCACTATATTTAAAGACAAAGGTCAGAATTCAGAAAAAAAATTAAATCACTGAATGAATAGCTGGTATATTTTAAGATGTAATATGTTTCCTAAACATATTACATAATATTTTAAAAATTTAAATTTTA
Source organism: Talpa occidentalis (assembly GCF_014898055.3). Taxonomy (NCBI): domain Eukaryota; kingdom Metazoa; phylum Chordata; class Mammalia; order Eulipotyphla; family Talpidae; genus Talpa; species Talpa occidentalis. The sequence goes on from NW_026555331.1 coordinate 86,156,529, forward strand.
AAATATAAATATTAAATATATAGTGACATTCTAATTGGAATGATCAATAGGGAAAAAAACATTAAAATATGTATACAAATAAGCTGAACATTAGAAAAGCAATCCTAATAACCAAAATAAATTATTTGATTTTTCTACAAGTATGATCTTAAGAAAAATGTGTATCAATGATCTTTGTGTGATCTTTGATAATGAGCCTGGTCTGGGAACAGCTTTTTCCAGCACTAGAAATACTTTTTCATATTTTATACTAGAAATACTAATGATGTAACAGGGTGGTCCCCAGGAAAGGGGGAAGTTCCCTGCCCCACCCAAGGGAGGGTGGAGCTGAGCAGGAAGAGGAGAAGCTGAAGAAGAGACTGAGGAAGGAAGGAGCAGGATGGAGCCAGAAGGAGACCTGGAGGAGGCGCATGGAGCCTAGAGACACATAAAGAAACTGTGCTTGTCTTTTGGTCGTGGACTGGGTGACACAGATGTGGGTGAGACCCGTGGGGAGGTGACAATGGCAGCTTTTATCTTGATGTTGATTTTGCTCTTTTCCTTCCGGGCTTGTCCGGTTGTTTGTGACCCTTTTCTGTGGGTCCCCACTGGAAGATGCTTTAGACTTGTAGCAGGCTTTGGGGCCTTGTTCTGGGCCGATCCCATATGGATGGAGTTATACCCACGAGGGGACGGGTAACTTTGGGTGCTTCATTTAGAAACTAGACTCTTGGCCTTACCTGTATTGTTTCCTAGTTTTATTAAAGTTCCTTCCCATTAAAGTCTCATGTGTTTTGTGTTGATGCGGCGGATGGCCGAACCCATTTAGAATAGGCAGGTTTGCGGGGTTTGGGCTGCCCCTCTCCCTGTCCTATAACAGATTTGGTGCCCAACGTGGGGCTCTCCCTGTCCTATAACAATGACATAAAGTAAATTCAAATATCTTTCTCTGATTCTCATATCAACAAATGATTTCATCTCCGCGTGATTATGTAAAGACACCATTTTAGAAATTTTTATTTTTATTCAAAATGTCAGTGTTGCCAGAAACATCAATTCCAAAGAACACCTGCACCCCTATGTTTATAGCAGCACTATTTACAATAGCTAAGCTTTGGAAACAGCCCAAATGCCCAAAAATAGATGACTGGATCAAGAAGATGTGGTACATATATACCATGGAATATTACTCAGCATTCAAAAAAGATAAACACATGCAATTTGCAGCAACATGGATGGCGCTGGAAGGCATCATGCTCAGCGAAATAAGCCAAAAAGAAAAAGAAAAATACCGGATGGTCTCACTCATAGCAGGAATCTAGAAAACTTAAATAAGGGATCAGGAAAATGAATAACTATAAGAAAGTGAAAATCAAAATCAACAAAAAACTATGAACCAGAGACACTTTTTGGGGGGTGGGGGCCGGGAGGGGAGGGATTGGGGTCAGAATGGGGCATGTGCAGTTGTATGGGGGAATATAAAAATAAAATTTATTATTTAAAAAAAAAAAATGTCAGTGTTGCATTGACAGTGAACTGCAGTTTTGGTTAAGACCCAGCAGTCAACTTGTGAGATGCCTGGTTCTTAGCTTCTTTGATGAAATAGCCTTTGTTCAAACAAACAAAACATAACAATCAGACAGATAAGGCTTTTTCTCCACTAAACACTGATTGTTTTTGGTATAAACCTGACCCTGTTCAAAGAACAGAAATCTTGAGGATAAGACTGAGTCTTTGTTTCTTACAATTCTCTTTTAGGAGGTTTTACTTTATATATTCAGGGAAGGCTAAAAAAGGGGGGAAAAAAGATAATTTTCTTGCAAGAAGTAGAACTAGAGTGAATTTTATCTGGGAAAAATTTCAGTTAATGTCCCCATCTCTCTCAGTTGTCAGCCCAGATACTTAGAGAGATCCTAAGGCCTCCCTTTTTGTGCTTATTTTAATTCTCTGACTTCTCAGAACATAAATACTTCTGATTTCAGATGTTTAAAATACAGGTATTCCCCTCTTTCAAAAGTCTGTTATGCCCCTTGTTTTTATGTTTTTCCACCAAAAGGTGGAAGCACATATAGCATTCAGGCCTCACAGACGCAATGCATGCGCTGAGCAGTGAGTGCCACTGCCAAGCTCCTTCCTGTGAACTAGTTTGTAAAAGCTGCATGTGTTTCATTATTGTTCCTGCTTTTATTATGTTAGTGTTATTTTAAGTTTTATGTGTAATTTGGAATGATTTAGTAAATCTAGGAATGCTTAAAACAAATTCCATATAATCAGTGGTAATTGCTTCTTTGCTTTAGGCCATTTTAGCTGATGAAAGGTTTCAAGGAAGGTCTACTTAGGATAGTGAGGGGAACCTATACTGAATAATGGTATCACACTACTGAAAATGTTGGTGCTTTGGTATTTAACAATCAATAACCTAAAATATTGGAGTTCTAATATGTTAAAAATTGACACTGCAGTCACTAATTAAAATCACTCCGCTCAGAGAGTTTTCCTCCATTAAACTACTTGCATCTAAATTCAATTTTCAGAGTAAATTCACTTTGTTTTAAGGGAACTGTTTATGGGATATCTTTAAATATATGAATATACCCAAGGTATTTCCTCTTAAGTCATCAGTGACTTGGCATAAATTGTTTACCTGCTAGAATCAAGAATAGGACTCATGGTCTCCCTTCTCCCCTCCCCCAAAAGTCTTTTTACTGACTTCTTTCTGTTTCTTTCTTATCCCTGATTTGAACCATCTTCCCTGCAGATAGCTGCTGGGATTAGATTTAGTCACTGGAACTACTGTGGTTACTGCCATGATAAAAGTGACAGTGGCCATGTTAAAGCCTGGTCTTTTCTCCCCAGGACTTTAGGGGAGGCTGCGGTAACTAGAGTGCTAAATGATACATCTTCTGGGTTTTATGACTATTGGAATATCATGAACCAGTCAACATTGCTGGACAGCTCTTATCAGGGCACATGGCTCTGTGGGGTGGAGGAGAGAGGAGACCAAGTTGATCAGAAGAGGCTTATGAGACAAGTTTGGTTCAGGGATGAAAATGGATGGAGAACACATCCATCTAGAGAAAATCAGGCCTACACAAATATGGAGTTTAGTATATCATTGGGTGGCATGCCACGAAAATCCCGATGTAGGATTTCATAAAGCTGATTTGAGTGGGCTTGAATTTGTGCTGGCTTTCTAATGTTAATTATGGCTGATACCAGAGTTTAACTTAGTCAGAAAACTGGCTGTGTAGTCAGTGGCCATGATGGCACTTCCTGTCGTGGCAGCGCCTGCAGTTTCCAATGAGCCTAATTGTGAGTGTGGCTTTGAAATTTGTCCTGGATGCTCAACATAGAGGCTGTTTGTCTCACCATTACTTTGTAGGCCTTTCAATACTCTATTTAAAAAACAAACAAACAAGCACATTCCCCTTGCTTTTACCAAGGGATTAAACTAGAGGGGATCCTATTTTGAGGAAATAACCACTGAGATAACATTTTTATTTATTTATTTTTTAAAAGATTTATTTATTTATTTATTTATACAAGCACTGGGTACAGTCAGAATTGTGGGAGGATGAGAGAATTCACCAGAGCCAGAGCGGGGAACAGAACAGGCAGACTGATGAAATACACTGCTGAGGGGAGCAGCGGGCACAGCAGGAGAGATCTGTGTGCCATGTGGGACCCTCACCAGCGGCCTGGGATTGAACCTGCACTGCAGAGGCTCTGGGCAGCTTCGCAGCCCAACGCTCAACTGCTGAGCCACCGGGGAAGCCCGAGATAATATTTTTAAAAGGCTCTCCAGAGAAGTGAGTGAGAGGTTACTTCCCAAACACCCTCTCTCCAAATAATGTCATATCGAGGGGCAGGACTTTAACATGAATATGAAGACACACATTCAGTCCATAGCAGACAGAGACAAAGAGAGAGATTTGTGCTGGTTCTGAGAGGCTAATTCAATGCCCACAGTTATTAAATTTTATTGTTGCTCTCAGCACATGTTCATAGAGATGCTGCCTTTAAAAGATCACAGAATCTCAAAGGGCTCTAGTGCATTTGACTTCTCAGTCATCATAAGACAATAAGACAACCTCAACAAAACTTGTACCACATTAAGGACTTTATGGCCCCCAAATAATAAAAGCCACAGTGTTTGATTTGAGAGTTCTGTTATGGAAGGAAAGCTTCCTGTCTCCCCTGCACACTCTAGGTCATTGCCTCAGCCTGTGTATTCGGCTTAACTCTGATCCTTCTGGTAGACCTTAATCCCTTAGTGACTCTTATTGTGACCTCCTCTCCCAACCCTGGTCCTGCCTGGAAGGTGATTAAAAGGTCATTATTAAGTAACTATGCACAGATGACTAAAGAACCAGCTGGTCCCTAATCTCATATTTTATCTGGAAGGTGTATGAAAGATAAATAGACCCAGATTCATTAAAAAACTGGTCTATATCTATAGGGCTTCTGTCTAAAAGTCAGACCTATTATTTTCTAAGGGGGTTTCAATATCCACTTAAAAGATTCTCTATCCTTCAAAGGTAAATGAGGTTATAATAGAAATTGTTTTTCCCAGGGCCACTAAGAAAAAAAAAATCACTTGTGACTGAATTGAATGCAACCAAAGCCATTTGAAAGAAGCAAAAGTGATGTTTGTAGTAATGAATTATCCAAAATAGTGGGTTTTTATTTATTTATGCATACAAGAACTGGGGTGTAGGCCAGAGGTATGGAGGGTGTGGGAGTGAGAGGATTCATCAGAGACAGAGTGGGGAGCAGAACAGGCAGATGAACTGAAATATACTGCTGAGGGGAGCAGTGGGTGAGACAGGAGAGGTCTGCTGTGCCATGTGGGTTAGCTCCCCGGCCAGGGATTGAACTCGTGCTGCAATGGCTGCTGATTGCTTCATAGTGCTGAGACTTAACCCCTTGTGCCACCAGGGAGGCCCAAAATGGTGTTTATAAATATTCTAGTTTTTTATTTCTCACTCAATTCAAGGATGACTATTTGTAAAAATCTCAACCAATAGTAACTTCATATTTATCATGTTGAATTAATTTAAAACATATGAATTATTTTTTAGATGTTTGCTAGTCAAAGTATGATTCATGAACCAAAAGCATTAACAGCAATTGGGAAATTGCTGGAATTTCAGTCCCAAACCCAACCCAGACCTACTGAATTAGAATCTACGTTTTAACAGTATTCCTACATGATTTATAAGCATATTCGAGTCTTCAAAGTGGCTGTACCATGAGTCTTCAAAGTCTGGATACTATAAATTTTTCATAAGATCATTTGTCAAAATGATTTTACTTAGCAATTACTTGTATTATGGCAAATGTCCATTAATGACCAGTAAATTTTTGTATGTGTCATTATTAATGCTGTTATGTGGATTATTGATTTAGAGTTTCTTGTTATCATGAGGGGCTCTGTTTTATTTAATGTTATTTTTTGAGCTTCCCCAATTAATAAATAGTTCGCTTTTTCCCTTATTTATTCTTGCAGCTAATTGTTTTAATCAACTTTTTGGTTTGTTTATTTTTTTCAACCTTCAATAGTTAATTACCATTTGGGCTTCCCCGGTGGCACAGCAGGTTGAGCACAGTGCTGTGAAGCTGTCCACAGCCTCTGCAGTGCGGGTTCAATGCTGGCCGGCCAGGGAGAAACCCACATGGCATGGCAGACCTCTCCTATCTTGGCCGCTGCTCCCCTCAGCAGTGCTTTTGGTCCGTCTGCCTGTTTTGCTCCCCACTCTTTCTCTGGTGAATCCGCTCACCCTCCTGCGCCTCTGGCCTGTACCCCAGCTATTGTATAAATAAAAAATAAATCTTAAAAAAAAATAGTGAATTACCATTTAAGGTTTCTCAGAAGCCTCTGACATACCCCGCAAGGTTGTTCTGGCAACCTTCTTTTCCCATTCTTTTTTGCTTATAGAATTGTGATTTGTTTCAATGTTATGATGACATCAGCTTTAGTCTAAGACAGTCATGATGATCTGATGTCCCTTTACCATTTACTCAATTTCCCATCCTTCTTTATAATTAAAGGAAACCATGTGACTGAGATCTGACCAAAAAGGATAATAAGCTAGAGCTGGATGGGAAAGATTTTGCTCCCTAATAAAAGGAACAGGTAGCTTATTGGTCTCTCTGATTCCTTCTTTCAAACTGAATACAGACAGGATGGCTGGTGATGTGAGAGCCATCTTGAAAATGTGAAGTGATAAAAATGAGGACAAAAGTCAGTTTGCTGAGAATGTTAGAGAAGAAGAATAAAAAGAACCTGATTTTTATAACCTAATTGAATCACTATCTCATGTCTTGGATTCTGTTTCCAGAGTTTGGGTTATAGAAAAACAAAACAAAGGAAAAAAAAGTACCCCAAAGGAAACACCGCCACCCCCATGTAGTATGCTGACTTTTCAAATGGACTCTTCAGCCAGCAATATGCATGTGAGCCATTCATGCCTTTTTGTGTCTTGGGAGCGCATTTCTTTTTAGTGCTGAATAGTACTGCATTGTATGCATGTACCACAGTTTGTTTATCCATTCACCTATTGAAGGACATTTTAGTTCCTTCCAGTTTGGGGTGATCATTTATAAAACTGCTATAAACGTTCACAAATAGGCCTTTGGGTAGACAGTTTTAAAATTACTTGGTTTAATATCTAGGAGAATAGATTGATTGCTGGACCATATGGTAAGACAATGCTTTGTTTTGTAAGAAATTGCCAAATTTTCTTTCAAAGTGGCTGTGCCACAAGAATTTCTGTTGATCTATGTTGCTGCTAATAAAGGATATTGTGATTGTTTTAGAATTCAACCATCCCAATGAATGAGTAGAGAATCCCATTGTTTTAACTTACATTTCCCTAATGAAAAATAATGTTGAGCATTATTATGCTAATTTTCCATTGGAATATCTTTTTTTAAGTGAATGTCTGTTCTAGTCTTTTGCCCATTTTTAAATGTGTTTGTTTATTATTGAATTCCTTGTTTTTTATGCATGCCCCTTTTATGTATTTTGCTATTTTACAGAAATATTTTCCTAGTCTGTGACTTGTATTTTTATTAAGAGTATACACAACAGAAAATTTAATTTTAATAATGTCCTACTTACCAATTTATTCTTCATGGGTAATACTTTTGTTAGTTATATTTAAAAACTCACCACCAGACCCAAGACCCAAGACCACCTAAATTTTCTTGCTTTAGAATGTTTACAATTTTGTGTTTTATATATACATATGTTTTAAATTTGTGAATGATGGAATTTAATATCATATGTAAATGTTGGGTTGTCAGGAAAGTCATGACATATTTTTTGAAAATCATAGGAAAACAATGCATCATGACTTTCAACAACCCAGTATATAAAAATAAGAAATATATAAGAAAGGAAAATGCCCCTGATCTAATCATGAAATGAATCATCAATGCTTTCATTTTTTATTCAAGTAAGCAAGAGTAAAAGTATGATTTACTTTGAATTAATTTTTGTGTAAGTGCAAAATTTTTAGCTTAGTCAATTTTTTTTTTGCATATGGATGTCTGTTTCAGCATTAACTGTTGAAAAGACTATCTTTTAGCCATGACATTGTTTTTGAGTATTTTTAAAAAATTAGTTAACTGATTTGTTTATATTTGTTTGGATCTGTTTTGAGAATTTCTGTTCTTATTCATTTTGCTATGTGTTTATATTTTTGCCAATACCACACTGTGTTGTTTACTCTAAAGTTTATTGGTTTCAGAGTCTTGAAGTCAAGTAGTTATGAGTCCTTCAACTTTGTTCTTCAATCAATTGATATGATTACATGATTTTCATTCTTTAGCTTATTCGTATTGTGGATTACATTGACTAATTTTTATTTATTTTATTTATTGTTTTTAAATTCTAAATTTTTCTTTCAAGATTTATTTATTTATGTATACAAGAGCTGGGGTATAGGCCAGAGATGCGGGGGTGGTGTGAGAGTATTCACAAGAGATAGAGTGGGGAACAGAACAGGCAGACTGATTGAAATACACTGCTGAGGGGAGCAGTGGACGAGAGAGGAGAGGTCTGCTTCCCCATGTGGGTTGCTCCTTGGCTGGCTGGGGATTGAACTTGTGCTGCAGAGGTTGCAGATTGCTTCATAGTACAGTGCCTAACCTCTTGTGCTACCATGGAAGCCCATACATTGACTAATTTTTAAATGTTGTGACACCTTTGCATACCTGGAGTTAATCCCACTTGACTTCACTATGATCATTCTTTTTACACATTATTGGATTCAGTTTGGTAATATTTTGTTGGTGATTTTTGCATTTATGTTCATTCTAGATATTAGTCTGTTTTCTTTTCTTACAATGTCTTTATCTGGTTTTGATTATGGGCCACGACACCCTCAGAAAGTGAGTTAGAAAGTGTTCCCTCTGCTTCTATTGTCTGGAAAAGGTTGTATGACAGTTTGGTGTTATTATTTTTCTCTAAATATTTGGTAAAGTGCACTAGTAAAATCATTTGCACTTGGTACATCCTTTTTTTTTAACAAGCTATTAATTAGCAATTCAATTTTTTACTGTTTAAAGAGCAATTTGTGTTATTTTTCCCTCTGAGTTTTGGTAATTTGTATCTTTAAAGAACTGGCCAATTTTGGGCCTCCCTGATGGTGCAAGGGTTTAGGCACTGCACTATGAAGAAATCTATAGCCTCTGCAGCACGAGTTTGATCACCAGCCCGCCAGGGAGCAGCCCACATGGCACAGCAGACCTCTCCTTTCTTGCCCACTGCTCCCCTCAGCAGTGTACTTCAGTCAATCTGCCTGTTCTGTTCCCCGCTCTGTCTCTGGTGAATTGTCCCACCCCCCACATCTCTGGCCTGTACCCCAGCTCTTGTATGCATAAATAAATAAATCTTTAAAAAAATAAGAATTGGCCAATTTCATCTAAGTCATGAAATATGTGGGCATAGTGTTATTTCTTCTTGTTTTTAATTTTAAAAATATTTGACTATTCTGGCTGCCATCTTTGTCCCCATGAGTGTGTACCTAACTCTCAACTGGTCTGCCCAAGAATCCCTGAACACCAGCCCTAGTCCCCTTAGGTGTGGCCCAGATGAAAGAAACTCTCATGAAGTGGGAGAAATTCACCAAACTGCAAAGTGCTCATTGGTAGGAATATACTGCTCGCAGAAAGATGGCAGTTCATAGACTAGGTACAGCAGATGAATGATAAACTTTCTTTTTAAACAAATTAGGGGTAAACAATATCTCTAGTATTGAAGATGTGATTATGTTCACAAACCAAGGTACAGGGATCCATTTTTACAACCCTAAAGTTCAAGCTCCTCCCTTTTTTCTGTCTTATCTAATCCATTACCAAACTGTTTTTTCCAGCTCCCATACATGTCTCAAGTCTGGCTGTGCTTCTATATTATTACTGCCACGACTTTATACATAGCTTTCCCGCCACCAATTTTTCAGTTTTCTACCTGATTCATTCTATACAATGTAGCTCCAATTGACTTTTTAATGCAGTAACCAGAAACCATGTCACCAGCCCTACCTAAAAAGTTGATGTTCCTGTCTTTATTTAGGAGCCAAAAAAAAAATGTTATACTAAAAAAATCTTGTTTATTATATATGAAAAATTTTGTGATTATTTGAGAATTAAGAGCAAAGTTCAATGATCATATGTTATCTTTTGTTAACTTTTATTAACAACTAACTGTAGACTAAGAAAATTGTTCAGTGGTCCAAGAACATCCAATTTTTAAATAAATCTTTAAAAATTTATATATATATATTTTAATTAACTTTTCATGGCTCTTCTAGACAGATTCTAAAAGAAGACTGTGAGACTTAGTAGTGTCCTTCATGATGTAAAACATAATATTAATACACAGAAACCCTATTGAAATGAGATTAAGCAGTTAGAAGAAAGTTCTCATGCACACGCAATCAGGGCTGGTACAAACTCCAGCCAGAAGGGATGCCACTTTGGTGCCCGGGCTGGAGGGGATGTTGGCTACCTCTTGCCCAGCAACAGCTCAGCCAATGAGAGAATGCTTTTCCCAGTGGCATAAAAGACATTTTCTTATTCTGTTCTGGGGAAGTGTGCATGTATCTCAGACTGCACGTCTAACTGTGTCCTTGTTTCTAAATGAACCTCTCTTGCTGGTGAAATAATTGGCTTTTTATTTGCTTGAGATCTGTGATTTTGTTTCTACTATGTCTCCATTTCATTACCTACCATTTTCATGTCTTCTCCAGATTTCAGCCATACAACCCTTCTTTCATTTCACTGAAACTGCTATTCAGTTATCTGCCTTCATCATTAGCCCACTGGGTGGCCTCTCTGTGCTCTGCCCCCTTTACCTTACTACCTCTCGATCTGGTTTTTGCCTTACGCTGGTTTCTTCTCCATGCCTCAAGCTAATGTCACTTAGTGAAGTCTTCCCTGCTTCCCTGCTTTACCCCATTCACTCTCCTCCCTCTGGCCCCCCATGACAGAGTAGTTTAGGTCTTATTTTACCTTTCCATAGCTGTCTGTATCTCATTGGTGATGTCACTAGCCTCATAATTGCAGAAAATGATTTTTTTTTTTTAAATTTCTGCCTCATTAGGACTTTCAGGCAACTTTTGCTGGGGCCTGAGTTACAGGACAACGCTATAGAACAAACTTTAAGATAACTGAGTAGATAGCAAGAGACTTGCCTCTCTGGAGTTATGTGTTGGTTTCAAAGAATGATAAGACTCAGAGACTTATCTCTCTGTAAACTCAGAGAAACTTGAGAATATATATTTACAGTCCAAAGGGTAAGAACATAAGGTCCTCCCAGTCTCTCCCAGAGGAGAATTTTTGTATATTGGGGAGCAAAGTTTCTCTCACTGTCTCAGGAAGGGAAGAGGGACAGTTGTCCGTTTTCTGTATGAACTCTAGATTCTTTGCCTTACAGACCCCACTAAGTATAAGGTAATATCTGGTCTCATTGCATCACTTTAGAAAGGTGATGTTTGGCGTAGGGGAGCTGACACTTTTTACTATAAGTAAGTACAAATAGTTAATCCCTGCTCCAGAAATCTTGTATCTAAGGATAATATGAATAAATACAGATATTAAAACAAATATTTACTAATTTAACTTTTATGTTTATAAATAGACTATAATGTCCTTGAACTTAGGAATCCTTGTGATTCATTATGTTATGCCTTTTGCCTGGCAGCATGTGGTTGCTTGAGAAATCTTTGTCGATGACTGCTTACTAAATAAGTGAATTGCCTCAATGACTGAAGAATGGGTAAGAATTATCCAGCAGACAGTGAGAACTGGTCTAACAACCAAGTTCCTATTGCTTTGGCAGGTAGTTCGGGCCTTCTGGTAATATCTGCCTAAAGAAGTTCAGGGGTCTGCAGCTGGTCTGTTAGGCTCAGTGCCAATGGGTCCTGGCACCCCTCCCCTGTAGGTTACTTGGTGATTTGCATGACCTCAGACTGACTGACTTGCTGGTGTGGCTGCATTCCTCAAAGAGGGACTTTCTTCAAGGCAGAGACTCTGGTATATACGCTATTGGATGGAATCCCTGCTCTTTCCCTTAATAGGGGCAACTGTCTGGACTTTGTGACTCTGTTTCCTATGTGTAAACTGGGTGGGTGATAATAAATCACAGTTAAGAGGAGAAAAGATGTCCATTTGTGCCAAGTAGTTAAAAAATGAATTATTTAATGTAAATCTTTATAGAAAAATGCTTGGCATATAGCATGTTCTAAGAATTTTTCTCCTACTTAATATTTAATTTACACAGGGTTAGAGAGAAGAGAATATAATGACACCAATTTCTATTCTAATACATGAAATAGATATCTGTGGTCACTGAATAGTATAATTTATGAAAAATCAAGTAAATGTTATAACTTACAGATTACCCCTAAAATAATTTTTCCCAAATTAGTGCTTTTTAAGTGAAATCCTGCCTGCAACTATCTGAATTATGTAAAAATAAGAAACACATTTAATTCCATACAGAATGCAGGATGCATTTTTACCTACAAAGAACTATTATCAGACACTCGAAGAAAAAAATAAGGAAACATTCTCTACTTTCCCACAAGCCAGGAAACTTTTCAAAAGCTTTTAAAAGACCATGTGTCTGCTTGTTTATGTTATCTCTTGGAGCTCTGCTTTCACAAGATGAAATATGATATTTAGAAGGGGAAAGAGACTGCCCAGGGAACAACTGAAGCCCAATTGTTCCTTGAATGACTTAAGTCTCTTTTCATCCTTCCACAAACAATCACTGAAAATGTGCTTTAGGCAAAGTGCTGTGTTAAGCCTTCTGTGTGTTTATTTACAATGTGTAGCGAGTCTGCTTCTCTATATTCAAGGAGGTGTGGCCTGCTAGGCCAGAAAGAGTTAACAGGTCTCCCTAGGGAACACACGGTCCCACTGTCCACCCAGTTTTTGGTTGGACAGCACTACTAATGAGATCAAGGTCTGGGTTTTGACCCCTGCTTGAACATGTTTCAACCTTGTTCAGCAGTTTTGGGTCACAAACTATACTTTGACCTCAAAGTCTAATCCCAGCGTATGTTAGAGCAAATTTGTTGCTATCACTGGTATTCCATGATCACACTGTATGGCATCCCATCTGAAGGATGGTGAGATAGCTAATATCTATATAAATTTTATTATGTGCTAAGGACTATTATTAATGCTTTACCTATGTTAACACATTTTAATTTTCACAGTACCTCTATAAGGAAAATACTATAATATTATCCACTTTTCACTGATCAGAAAACTAAGCAGTGAGAAGTTATGTAACTTCCCATGGCAGAGGTGGCAGAGCTGGGATACAAATCTAGAATTGCCCAAGAACATGGTGTATGGCTTTTATTTTCATTTTTTGTTTTATTTTCAGACCACACACTTAAAATTCCAAACAATGTTTGTTATCCTTAAAAATTAATTTCAGAGAAAAAAGATTGAGTTGAAAAGACTACTAAATATCAAAGCTGTTTTTGGGGCCTAAAAACACATCAAAGGGCATAGTTTTAATGGAATTGATAAAAACTCAAGACTTTGCCACTCAATAGACTATCTGTCTTAGATATTAAAGAATCCTTTTACATTTGTGGAAAACAGTATGCTAATAAATAATCCCCAGTTATATTGCATTATTTGACAACTAGTTCTGTGTTATTTTCATTACATTAAATGGTAGCAGTAAATATGAAAACGTCATAATTCATTGATAAACTTTATTATTTTGTTGTTGAATTTGTTACTGACAGCTCCCATCATTTTCACATCATTTAAGAGATTCAACATGTTTTCAGGGTTACTGACATTTCTTTTAGTTTTGAGTGGATTTTAATGTTTATTTGCACTTGGGTAGGAACTGCAAAATCTCATTAAAAGACAATTGTGTATTTCCACTAACGGGTCATGAAATATGGATGGTAATATGTTTTCATTTGAGTCCAAGGTGGATGAGAAGGAGGAATACTTATAAAATTTATAACACTGACCCATTTGCTCAGGACATGTCCTTATTAATAATAACTTCTACCCATTGTTTAATTTCTTTTGAAATATGTGATAATTTTCACTGGCCAAAGATCACCAGTGGAGAACAACCTAAAACAGAGAGCAGTTGTAATTTAACTGGTTGGAAAAGTAGTCCAGAGTTTCTACAATGTTCTAAAACTTCTCAAATATCTCAACATGTAAAGTGATATAAAACTTTATGTACATGTTTAACAGAGTTCTAATCTGCCCTCAAGTGTAGGGAAGCTGTCTATAGGCAGAAGTTTATTCATGTATTTATCCAGTGAATGTTTATTGAGTCCTAATTAACTATGATTTAAGGTGAAAAGTGAAAAATCAGAAAGTATGTTGAATGGAACGCTAATAGAAATGCAATCTTTTTGCTTTAAATGTCTGATTTAAGGGACTTTTTATATAAGCTCTTGTGAAATTATAAGTCTCTTAGTTCTTTCACCAGTACAGAATAATTGACCTGGAGATCCAAGGATATTTGTCACACTAGTGTAAGTGTAATGCTTGGAAGTATAGTAGGAGAATAAAGAAATGATATGCCAAGTTCAGTGGTCAAGCCACTAGTTCACAATGAGCTCTCTTCTCACATGCCATTGTAGCTGAAATTAAATGCTCTTACCATTTCCAACCAAATCCATTTTTTTTTGAGAAATGGTTTAAACATAATTTTGATGAAAATTCAGCTGACTTTGTGAACTTAAAAAATTGTCTCTGAAGTAGACATGTTGATTTGAGTTAAAAAGATGTTGGTGCTTGCATGAGAATGGTGGGACTTGTAATCTTGAGGTTCAGTGGACATGTTGGTGAAGGTTCTTAGTCTGTGGAGTGTAATAATTCCCCTCCCAAGCAGTGGTATACAAGGACACGGTATAGCTAAATTGTGTGCGCGCAGCTTTCTTTAGCTACATGGTGCATTACTGCCCCAACAGAGGAATGGAAAGTAGTCAAGTAGAGTGTCATTGAAGAAGGGCATTGGTTCCTGAGGGTCTCGTGCCTTAGGTTGATGATAGGCATGTCTTAATTCAAATTCAATTATTCTGACAAGATTTTAGAATTTATTTATGGAAAACTCACTGCAATGATTTTTTCTAATCAGTGTCTCCCTCTCTTGGTCTCTCTCACTTGTAAAACTTAATAATAAAGGCATTTTGGATGTTGGCAAAGGATGTTATACAAAGATAAGGTGGGATTAAATTAGTTAAGGACAGTGTAAAGATAGCAAAGATAAAACAGACCACCACTTAATTTAGAAATTTCTGTCTTCTTACTGTTTCATTATATTCAGATATTTAATCCAGAAATTGTTTAGAAAAACTAAATTATCTAGGTCATTATTTTTGTACTCTACTATATTTGTTAGTTAAATGAAGACACTGAATCTTTTAGTTTTCCAAAAACAAATACAGAATATATGCATTACAAAAGTGGTTATTGAATACATGTAGATAAACATACACTGGACTGTGTGTTATCAGGACAAGAACAATGAGGCAAAGGACAATTGGAAGTTCCTGGATTGCCATAAAGTATTTATCTTTTGTTTAAAAATTTAGGTTTTACATTGCTTTCTGTACTTTCAGATGTATGCAGATAATTTATATAGATGAACACATAGATGAATAAGACTTGAATGGAAGCAAAGAAGACCATTACCTCAAATTCTTCTTAATAGTTTGTCATTCATTTGAGAAAAGAACTTCACATCTATACTTGCTATTATAATAAAAAATATTTATTATAAAAATCATCACATTTCTCTGTACATAGCCTACAGTCAAAAACACAAATTACACATTAATAATTTAAGTTTGCTTGAATAATTAGAATCCATCCACTGGAATCAAAGTTCTTCTATAGACTGCACAAATATCGATACTATTTCTATTTATAGAACTCCACTTACACAGCTGATGTTACTGAGATATTAACATTTCTTTTCCTCTAGTGTTTCAAAGATAGTTCACAGTGTTTGGGTTAATTAATCAACTGCTTTAAATCTTTGGTAAACACAATTATTTACATGTGAAAATGTCTAAATTTCAGCATTGAAAAGTCAAATAGTTTTGTATAATCAATAAAAGTTACCTTTTAGGACTGCTAATGGTAAAATTTGAAATCCACAAAACAAATAGTTTTAGGCTTCTATGGCCACTACCATCACCACAACACTAGGCCACAACAAAATTAAAAACAAATGTTAAGTTTAACCTAGAGATGGTACTGATTATTTTACAATGCAGAAAATATATCTCAGTTTAAGCATTAGCTGACACAAATGAGTTTATTATCTCATGAAAGCCTATTTTCTTGCAAGAGTGAGAACTGTTTAAAGAAGTCATACTGTTTTGAAAGACAACAATTCAATCTTCTGGCCATTTACCCACGAAAATATAGATAATTTCTTGAGACTTGTGGGAAATATGCTCGATGCCTGCCTTCTGCTTCTCTCCCTCCCTCCCTCCCTTCTTTTTCTTCTCCAAGAGTAATCTGCTAGATTGGTCTGTCAACCTGCACATTATTCCTTAACTCTCCCAAAGTACCATATACATTCTAGCTTTCATTCATTATATCTCAGTCTCAGTAATTCAGAAATGAAAGCATCCTGCCATGAAAACCTCTTAATCACAGGTTGTTAAAATTTTCCAAGAATTTTTTAAATTATAATATTCTTGAACCACTGGATAAGTAGTTTCTTTTTTTTTTAATAGATAGGTTAATGGTGGACTGTAGAGAATATAATGAAATGTATCCAAAATACATCTTTTTAAACCTAGAAAGTGGTTGTCTTTGGATTGCCACCACTGTAGGCTAAAGAAGAATCCTTCCTACTGACCTAGGTCTTGGATGTATGATTTCTTTCCTTAATTTTAGTTTCTCTCATCTACTGATTCTTTAGAAACAAAGCAAGGTTAAGAGATTTTTGCTATCACTTTGGCAATTCTTATCTCTCTCCAACTGTCAACATCCTGAATTTTCAGTGCATATTTTTAAATTTGCCCAAGACTAGGCACTCAGCAATATGTGTTCATTTATTGTGAACAGGAAAGCAGCATAATAAAGGGGCCGTATTTATCAGAAGTATTCTTCTGCGTTCTCACATAGGTCCAATGCCTGAGCTGTAACTTTGAATTAAAAACATTTCCATTCATTCAAAGTGAACATCAGTCACCAGCTTTTCCTTCCTAGAGCAGATATATATATATAAAGATTTACACACAGTGTAAACTATGCCCTAAACCTTTGAATGACAAGAAAATACTGGTATATTGACACCTGCTAATCAATAAATACCCATAGCTTACACCATTAAGCAGAGGTCTAAAATAGTGACCTATTAGAAACTGCTGGCCTGTATCTTCACCCCTTTCTCCATTCTTGCTGACTAAGAGAGAGAAAACTGAAGTTCTTTCTTTTTCAGGATGTGATATAAACTCAAGTGTTACTCTAAGTTAAAAGCTACAGTCCAGCACTGTGTTCTCCCGGGCACAGAAACCAGCTCTTCTCCTCTTTGACTTAGTGTTCTCATCAAAGAGTTCTGTTGCTGTTGTTTGTTTTTGAGGAAGTGAGTTCACACGCAAACATTCAGGAAGCAGCACTGGCTAAACCCACTTTGATCCCTTAAAGTGCCCCGAGTGTCCCTTTTCACACAGCCACTTTTTCCTTTGCCAGGTTCTTTGGTTCCTTGCTGGGGATACACCAGTCATCAGCCTCATTGCTCATCTGATAATGCTTGTAGGCTGACTTGTTAAAGACCGGAAGCTTTTCTACAGACTCAGAAGATAAAGCCTGAAAGAAGAGGGGGGGGGGAAATCAAACCAGGGAAATTATTCATGGCCTAATTTGAGCTTGAAGTGATTATTCAAAATAAGGTTGAGGTAAGTATTCCAAAATTCAAGTATATTCTTTTAATTGGCTTGCTTATATGAGCACACCAGAGCCCTTAGTATGCTAGGCACTGTATAAAAGAAAATAAACAAAGTGAATTCTACCCTATAGGAGCTAAAATAATACATAAACAACTACAAATTAGGAAATCAGATTTATGTTCAATATTTATGTGTCCTTTGTCTGGATATTGCTGATGTGACAGAGCTGAATAGCAAAGCTATTCTTTGCAGGAAAAACCTCTGCAGCTGTGATAAAGTGAGAGTCCTAATTATTAATCTATTAAAAGATTCCTTCCCAATACTTTGAAGACTTCTGTTCATTTTAAAAAGAATATATTAACTATTTTAGATGGTCAAAGATCATTTGGCAATTATAATCTCCCGCTTTTTGAAAGTTTGAGCTGTGTCACTTCACTTTTATAAAAGACCTACATGAGATGTATCTATGTGCCTATTTTCATTAACCAAAAGAAATCAGAAGAGGATCTTTGCTTTTACAACAAAAGCTAAAAAGCAAAGAGCAGTGACCTGTGTTTTACAGTAGCTCTTACAGAGGCACCCCACACCCTCTCGCACAGAGCAACAGGCCAAACTCCTCCCCGGGGAACTACACTCAGCATCCAAGAAGCATCAGTCTACCATAGGTTTGACCTGTGTCTGTGATCATCTATTCTTGATCCCTATTTATTTTGTGCATTTTAATAAGATATGTCCTAAAGTAACAGAAAAGCCTAAAGAGAGCTCCTGCGAGTGTTAACATTTAGCATAACCTGGATGTAACTGAAACTGATACAATAGGCAACAACTGCCCCAAAGTGAAGTTGGCCAGGAGCTCAAGGAGAAGCACTTGCGTTAGATTTTCCACTGTGATTGACAGTGTGTGATGATGGCACTTAAGTATGATGTTAATTTTCAGTTTAGGGCAGGTTTTCAGGATGTTTTGAGTGACTACAAGTAGAGTTGTTTGATAGAAAAGTGTGTGAGACTAAGCAGTCAAGCATACTATCCTATTTCAAGCCTTTACATCAGCCACAGTACATGATAAAGCTCAATCTTCCACAGAGAGGCACAAGCGGCTATAGAAGAGGGCGTAGATGTTAGTGACCTCCTTGGACAATAAGATGTCCATAGATGACACACTTCCTCTGTCTCCAGCATCCCAGTCTCCTGGGCCTCCCACCACCCTAATCTCGGACTCCGCCTAAACCTCCCTCATGACCACTTCTCAGCCTTGCAGTGTGCACACGCTCTGATTCTGGTAAGTGAGACTGCGTTGTACATACATTACTTCTACTTTGTCTAGGCTATGCATTTATCATAATATTCCTGTTTTTACTATATATTAGCATTGTTTTAAGTCTTATTTGTCTTATTTGGTAAGCTTGGTTGGTTATTCTGGGTTGTGGGAATGCTCAAAACATATTTCATATAAATTAATGGTAATTGCATCTCATTTTATGCCATTTCAACTTACGAAAGGCTGTGTAGACACACGCTACTTTCAGAAAGTGACGGAAACCTGTAATTCCCTTACACAAAATGGGAGCCTAGATATATTTTCAGTCCAAATAGCTGACAAATGATTAACAGAATGAGGACAGTGACCTTAACAAATTGAGGTTTCACCAGCAATAGGAAAAACATGTACCAAATTTAAAAGTTTAAACAGGAAATGCCTGCCATCGCACTGACAGCTGTGAGCAGTGAGCTTTCCTTTCTTTGGATTTCTAATAAGGTCAGCTTAAGGTCTTGAATATCTTGATATCAATAGTTTTCTGGGCTGGAACAAAATTTGCATACATTTCCCACAGGTTTAAATAAAACAAAATGCAGCCATTCTCACAAATGCCAAAAGAAGTTGTCTTAAAAAAATTCACATGAGCATATCCTCACTCTGAAATTAATGTACTTCTTGGGAAACAATTTTGCTTCACTTAAGGCAGGTGGCCTAACCTTGTTTCCTTTTTAGTAAATTACCGTGTTAAATATTAATGGTGTATGCACACATAAACAAACAAAAGACAGAATAATTTCTGGTTATTTTTTGCGTTAACCCAGTTTGGGGAATTCACTGTGAGCCATAAAACTCAGGGCTGTTGAAACCCTAAAAATATCACTGCAGTAATGAGGCGGCTGGGGGTGGGGACAAAGAGAGAAGGGGACCCACTAGCCTCAGGTAAAGAACGATGGGTGCTTTGATAGAGGGTGTGGTGAGGTAACACATCTGAGGAAGTGTGAACCTATCCCTCTAAATCATATACAGTGTTGTAAAACAAAGTTCCCTCAATAAAGAAAAAAAGAAAGAATAACTGAGCAACAAGAATTCAGGGCTATAAAAGAAGTAATCTTTTCTCAAATATTATTTTTCTTTCTACTGAATTCAAAGATACCTTTAAATAGATGATCGCATCTGTTCCATATCCTGACAAGGAGTAGAGATTCAAATCTCCTTGAAAGTACTTGGCATAGAGACGAGAAATTGGCAGGCCGTAACCAAATCCAGCCTGGAGGGGAAAGATCAGTTATTGATAAGGCGATGGACATGATTATTGGAATATAACCTGTAAGGAGGAGTATTATCCTCCCTGACACTAGAACCTAGGTAAATATTAACCGCTTCTACGGCTTGGCTCATCAGAGACCTCTTGTAGAACCATTTCACGATGTGTAACTTGCTTTATCATTCTTTCACACCCCTCAGGCCTAATTTAGTTAAATTTATTATCTTGCCAAATACTTGCCGACATTTAGAACTAGGTGTTTGGATGAATTTAGCCATACAATTGATCTTACCAAAGGAGCATTCCGGGAATTGTCCATCACAGGTGTGGGCGCAGTGGAGTATGTGTAACTAAAGAGGCGGTCAGTGATTCTCAGGGGAACACCACCTCCTCTGTCTGAGATCTTAAACAAACAAACACATCATCAGACCAACATATTAAAACCAGTGTGCATCTGTCTATATGAAAATGTCTCTCCTTCATTTAAAAGCTGCCTGGCATTCAGGACTTGGATCTATTTCTCCAAGCGAGAGCTTTATTATTATTGACTCTTTTAAATCCTCTCAAATGATTCCAAAGAAAAAACAGAAAATGTTTACCTTAATTGTAAGGTCTTCTTTTCCCAAGACAACAATCACCTCAATTGGTGTAAGGGCAGGACAATTTTCTTGGTGTTCAACTGTTGCCCTCATGGCATTCTAAAGAAAACAAAGCGATAAGAAATTCCATGACAGAAGAATGAGGGACAATAAATGTTTTTTATGTTTAAAATAAAAGCAACACAGAGGGCAATTCAAAGTTCCGATATTTTTTTAAGTTAGCAGAAAAACAGCTCTGTAAATAGCCATTTATGAATGTGTCATGCAGGATGTATAATGAAAAATATTCATTTACTGTGCAGTATAGCTCCTGGGAGGAATGTCTAATGGAAAAACAATTCTGCTGGCTGTCAAGTTCTTATTTGTAAGCTTAATTTAAATGTAGAAATTGGTTTTTATAGTCCATTTCCTGGCTCTCTCTTTTCTGTCTTTCCATTACATTTTACATCCAAGCACCAAAGACGATTATATAACAAATGAACAGTGACTCATTGAACCAATTTATTGGCTTTTATAAAATTTGCTGGGAGAAGGTTGTTACTATTTAAAAGGATAGTAAATAATTCTAAATTAAATTTCAATTTACATTTGATTATCATCTTAACTTTTACCAATGATGGCAAAATAACTCAAGGAGTTGGACCATTCAATTTAAAAATAAATCAAATCACTGAAAAGGTATCTTTTGTCCTTTAACAGAAAAAAAATCTAAGTTGTTAGACAACCGGGTGAATCTCATATAGGTGAAGTCTTGGTTTATTTTACCCATTTTCCTCTCTAACCTCCTTCTGGTAGGTTCCATGCTTCCTGCTTTCTTTGTAATATTAAGGTCTAATCATTGGATGAAGTGAAATAAAATAGACCAGATGTTTGAAGTACAATTGCACTAGTATTAGAATAAGTTAAGAGTAGTATATTTCTTTGAAAAGAGTTATATCAGAATCAGATTACACTTTTTTATGCTTTCTCTTCTGTAGTCCAGGGATCTCGGGAACACCTCAAGGCTTCAAGTGCTTTTCTAGCTTTTGGTGTAAGTTCAGAGATTTAGTTTGGTCTTAGAATCCAGGAAAGGATTTGATTCTTAGCACCTTGCTACCCCAAATGAGTAACATCAGCTAGCTCTGAGAATGCGGTTGACTTGAGTATTTGCAAGTGGGTGAATCAAAACCTCTGGAGCACAGTCTGAGAATCTATGTTTTAACAAGCCCCCCAGGTGATTCTGTTGCAACTTTAGCTTGAGATGTGTGATTAGCATCCCCTGCCCCTTTCTGGGCTTGCTATGGAGAGTAAGGCCTGTGGGCCAGCAATTCTACCTTTAGCTTTTAGAAATACAGACCCTCAGGCCCCACTCCACACCTATAGAATCAGTTTGCATTTCAGCAATACTCCCAGATGAGTCAGATGCTCATTAAAGTAGATCACTGAAGGAACTGACTGTCCTTTGATTATATTTTAGTCGTAGGGTTGCAGCATTTCCACCTAAGGTAATTCCAAATTTGACCCTCTAGATGTGGACCTAGAATAGTCTGTGGGGGTGGAGATAATAACGCCTCACTCACTGAAGCAGTCACCCCATGACCTCCCTTAAGTAAGGCATGAATGACTAGTGCTTTGTTGCACACCTGAAGAAATAACAGGAACAGGAAGCATTGAGACATCATGAATCACATTTTGCATACTCAAAGAGATGATGATGCTACAAGGAACTGCATGTATCCTTCAAACATGGTAGCTTCTTTCTCTTAGGAGCCAAGAAGCATGATTAGGAAGAGGTAGTGAAGCTCTTGTGTAATGGGAATTATAAAGGATATTAAAATGTGACAAGTGAATTTTTTTAAAAACAGTATTATAATTATTGTGAAGTGGCATACCTTGAATAGTTCAAAGAGCATATGATGAAGGTGAGAAGGGACATAGACAATGTGAATTGGTTGGCCTGGAAATTTTCCTAGAAAAAAATTAAACATTTAGATTTGGAAACGAACATACAGTAAAATGAGCTTCTTTATCTGTCTGATTAATTTAGGCTTATACAGGATTGAAATATTCCCCATCCTCCTCTCTCCAAAATCCTCCTCAAGACCCTTCCATCTTTAACAGTAAACACAACTGGCTTACTTTCAAAATAAGGTTTTGTAATTTAGGATAGTAACTAAGGTTACTACCTAGTGCTCTATGATTATCTTTACCTTTCTCTGTAAATGTACAAAGTTGCATGAGCCACGCAACAAAGATTCCATCAATTAGATTACATGGATTGTTTATTCTACTTTCAAAACTTTGCATCCTGGACAATTTCAGAGTTAAAACTAAAGGCAACATGGATGG
The DNA here is from genome assembly GCF_014898055.3 of Talpa occidentalis. NCBI lineage: Eukaryota > Metazoa > Chordata > Mammalia > Eulipotyphla > Talpidae > Talpa > Talpa occidentalis. Next base: position 86,179,368 of record NW_026555331.1, read on the forward strand.
AGCTGGAAAGGATTATGCTCAGTGAAATAAGCCAGAAAGAAAAAGAAAAATATCAGATGGTTTCACTTATAGGAGGAATGTAGGGGAACCAAATAAGGGATCAGGGAAAAAAAAAGTAATTATAAATTAAAAATCAAAATCAACAGGCAACTATGAATCAGAGGTGTTTTGCAGGGGAGGGGGAGGGAGTAGGGTCAAAACTGGGGAGCGGAGAGCACAAGCAACCATGGTGATGGCACATGGGTGACTGGTGATGGGAATTTCATGGGGACTACACCTGAGAGGAGAAAGCATGCATTGTATAAAAATGAAGAATGAGGTAAAAAATATACAAAATTTAAAAAATGAAAATAAATAAAGGCATTTTTAAAAGGGAGAAAAAAATAAATGTGTCTGAAGTATAACACTGAAATTAAGCAAGCTATAATTTTCCTATTTTTAATGCATAGTGCAAAAACACATCTGATTATTCTTGATTTGCGTATCAAACAAACTTTCTATCTTACAGACTAGCTATGCTTAAATTTCACCAAGAAGCTAAGGAAAACAGGGAAACAAAAACTTCATAATACTGTTTGAAAAGAAAAACAAAAGTATTATTCTTTGGTGTCCTGGGCCTTGGCAAGTTTGAATCAGCAAACAGAAGGCCTGGCACAGTTTCTTCTTTATTTCATCAAAGAGTTCAAATAGCTTGTCTACAGTATTATGCAACAATACTGTTAAATGATCACAGATATTTTTTAATCTTTATTTGTACTCCTATTTTTAGTTTAGCAATCAATTATATTAGCACAGTCCCAATCCATGAGTTAGGCTACTTGGAGTTGCAAACAACTGGATTTTCACTCTCACAGCCAACAAACATTGTTCCTATATAACCCTGACTTGGAAGAGATACTCACTTTTGGTTTTGTGGTTTTTTGTTTTTTTTTTTTTGATACTCACTTTAAATGGAAAGGAAAAGATTATTTTTATTTAAGTATACTGTCTTAATTTGAAGAACAACTATGGGATAAGATAAAAATAGTGCTTTGCATTCAGTCAATGAGGGAAGACCTTGTCTTTTCATGTACCTTAGAATTAAAGCTTTTAAGTTTGCTCTGATTTTTAAATAATGGTCTATACTTAAAGTGTAACTTAAAAAAATCTGGTGAGAACACTTACATGAGATCTACCCACTTAATAAATTTTGGGGTACATAACACAATGCTGTTACCTGTAAGCAAGATGTACAGCAGATAGCTCACATTTATTCATCTTGCATAACTTGAATTCCCATTGAATAATATCACCTCATTTCCCCCTAACAACCACCATTTTGCTCTCTGCTTTTAGAAGCTCCACTTTTATAGATACTTCATATGAGTGGAATCACACAGTATTTGTCCTCTGTGATTGGCTTGTTTCTTAGAGTGCAATTTAAAGTTTTTTTTTGCTCATATTATGAGTACCTCTTTGGGTTGCTTCTCTCAAGTGATTACCCCTACTTCTGACCTCCCTATCCTTCATATTCTATACTAAGCAATCTTTGATCTAAGGTAATGGAACTGAGTTGCTATTCTAATCCCCAAATTATCTGTCCAGACTATTCTTCCTTATGTTTAGTCATTAGCAAGTGAATGTGCTCAACAGCAGCTTTTTAGTTGAGATTTAAAAAAACCTTGGCTTCAAAAATAAAAAAGTATACAAATTCTAGGCAAGTTTGGAACAGAAAAAATGAACACAAAAGTAGCTTTGTATTTACAAAACATAATCCTATTGAGAGAATACTGAATTTTCCATAGATTAAAGTATATTTTATTTACAGCTTACCATTCACTTGTGTGAGCTTTAATTCTGGAGATGTTAAATAATACTGATCACAAAGCATCTTTGAACACTCAAAGGCATCTGGAATAGAAAGTTTTTTTTTTTTCATAATGATGAAATGAATGTATTCCAAGTAAAATTTTCAGCTGATCTTCAGGGTATATACTATCCTAAATGTATTCACTACTGTACAGGTATATGTATAGGCAAAATATTTTTTAATATAGTATTCAAGAAAAATTAAGGCACCATTTAAGATGTAATTGTAGCAATAAGTATATGCACACTGCAGAGATTAAATATATATGAATATGGCACATAAGCCACTGGCGTTTGGATTTTTCATAATATTATACATGAGTGTTTAAACTCCTGACTCAAAATCAAACCACTTACTGACAGTATTTATAAATATATAAAAGGAATGCTCTTATTATAAATTCACTCAGAGTCACCTCAACTATAAATATGTCAATCATATAATGTATTTTTTCAATAAGGGAAAGGCAGAAATCTAAATTACCTTGGACCACTGCTGCCACATCACAGTTTGGATCAATGCTTCCAATGTGGCTTGGGTTTCCTGACTTTGAGTCACTAAATATAAGAACTGTTGGGGAAAAAATATATTGTTATTGAAATTGTAATAATGAATTGAACTAGCATTGTGAAAGAATGTGACCGACAATTAGGGAAACATCTTCTAGCATGGCTTGTAATCGACCCCCATCTCTATATATCATGACCACAACAAGCTAACTTACTGTGCTGGTTCATCAGCATCCGTGTGGAAATGCGGTTCATGTAGAATCGATCCAAGAAATACTGAAGATTTTGATTGGTGACTGGGTCAACTGTACAGACATCTTTATACTCTATGATTCCTTGGGCCATTGTAGGGACTACATTATGGTGTCTATTTCGAACTTTGATGAGAGCATCTATAAAACTAAGCAAAACGTTTATAGTTAGTGAAAGTTAAAGTAAGTTTCATTCATTCATATTCTTTAGATTATGTCAAAGAAAGCTAAAGTACCTATCTAAAGAATATCAAGTAATAAGCTGTTGTGATAAAGCTTTATTAAGGCTCTCACTATAAGTTCTTTCACTAGAGAATAGAATGGAGATAGTTTTATAAATAGATTTATTTTGCTTGTAGCGCACATGTAGAAATACCAGCTTTGTGACTGGCATATTTTATTTAATCTAGGGGTTCTTTAAGTCTGCTCTCTTTAAGAAGTAATATTTTAAAAAATAGTATTGAAAATGACCCTTAAATGCCATTGTGAAAAAAACTTAATTTTTTTTGGTCAGATCAGGAAAAGATTTCTTACAGCTAGGAACTGTTATAGCTAGAAGGAAAATGTTTAATTTCTGATAGTGACATTTATTAATAATATAAAATAATAAATCCTGCGAACCTAACCACATGACTAGATTGATAGTCAAAGCAGATTTCCTTTTCAGTTCTTTATACTGTATCATTTTTTGATCACTTCTAAAAAACCAGCAAGCCAAAACTTGTCATTTGTAAGGAGGTAGTTATTATTCAGAGTTGGAACTCTTTTAGTTTAAGACTAAAAAAGAATGTTAGGAGTATGTCTGGACATAGTCAAAGTTTTAGACACTTCTTCTAATATACAGAACTTACTCTGATAATGCTTTCTGATCTTCTGGGTTTTTCTCATGGAATTCCACTAAATCCATCAGGCTCTGGATATACCTGTAAAGTGAGGGAGTTGTGGTTCAGGACACTTGAAAAATAATGTTTACAAATAAAAACCTAGAACTTTTAACCCTAAACTTTGTAACTTAATATTTTGGTTCTTTAATGATTCCAGATCAGTATTCAGTTTTGTTTGGCAGATCAGTATTTTGTTTGACAAATGTTTTTGTTTTTTAAAGCAAAAACATTAAAAAATGATTTTTAAAGAAAAACTTCATTTTTTCTCTACTGTTTTCTTCATAGGGGTAATAGAAATCTTAAACATAGCAGTAAACACCATGGACTGAATGTGTATTTCAGATTGTATTTGTATACCAGATATATTTTATGAATCTATGAACAAAAAGCTGTGCAATCTGAATTAGGTGGAGTCTTTGGTACGTACCTGACATATTGCACACACTCGTTCTATCTACCCCCACCAATTCCTTATCCTTACTTGTAAAATGAGATGATAATTGACAGTTCCCGAGTGCCAGCTGTGTGATAGGCACTGTTATAGGTGTTGTTGTTTTTTTTTTTTTTACATGTTACCTATTTAATTACATTCAAATATCCCTTTAAGATATGTACTTTTTTTCCTTCTCAATAACAAATGGAGGAATCCTTGCCAAGGAGTCCACAACTTGGAAGGGGCAGAGAGAAGGATTAGAACCCAGAGCCTGCTGTTACTGGTTTGTAAAATAACAAGGATTAGACCCTCTCTATATAGAACCATTTGAGTCTGTTCCTTTTGTAACTGTAATATCAAAGTATCTTTTATTATTTGAAGTATAAAACAAATATTGCAACTGTCAATTATTTTTCATATTTCATATTTTTCATATTTCCTCTGTACTTTTGATTAAAAGTAAATTGTGAAAGTATCTACTTTTTCATGGTAAAAATGCCTTTATGGTTTTCTAACTGCCATTATGATAAATCTAAATTTTTTTTGATAAACCTAAATTAACAAAAAAAACTTTATATCTATTAAAAATAGATATAAAGAAAATAGATATAAAGTTACTGTTCAGACAACCTATTTTTCATTTGTGTTAATATATCATAAGAATTCCTATTCAGATAACTGTCTTAAAAATAGAGACTGTTTTAAGATAGTTCACCACTTACCAGCTTTTTACTAACTGTACTGAAGAGGTATTTATTAATCTATCAGGAAGAATATCAATTTCCTTCAGGATATTAGCTAGCCTCACAGGCAATTCTTGTCGCAAAAATGCAAAAGAAGTTCTTTCACATGCATTTTCTGAGCCTGTAATAAATAATAATAATTTAGGTTGGGGAGGGGAAGTATGTCTAAGTGATATATTTGAATAGCACTATCCAATATTGAACACACACATATATTATAAAATCATATTTCACCCTCAGTTGGGCTGCCACTATTTATAGATAATTTGGAAGCGGGCATCGTCATTGTCTTTTTCTCTTTTTTTTTAAAAGTGACCAATACAGTGACCTCTTCTTTTTTGAAGAGGTTTCACTTTCAAGAATTCAGAATACCGCATGGCTCTTAGAAGTCACAAAATAGTGCAGGATTCAGGCAACAATACAATGTCAAGGAGACAACATACTTCAAAATATAGCCATGAAATTGGGGTAGGTCCTGTAGGGGTGAGGTGGGAGTCGTAATGTTTCAAGATGTGATGATCACATTTAAATCCTTGAAACTTTCCTCAAAAGACTGCCAAAGAAAGTCTGTAAGTATTTGCAGCAGCAACACAAAGTATGGAAAACTATACAGGTAATGAGACAAATCTGCTGGGAATGCAATGAAAAGTGCCCTGTGGAGGGGTGGAAGTTAGCGAAGATATCGATTAATTTGAGGGTAGTTTACATTAGGAATCCTCTCCAGGAAGAACTATGCTGTGAAGAAGGGGGTAAAAGTTTCTAGTTCATGTTGAATGGTGCCTGAGAGCAAAAAGTACTTTGACAGGGAGCTTTGGACAGAAAAAGAGAAAGGTGGGCTCAAACCATCCAGCATCAGCAGGACTGCAAGTGGACTTGACCTGTTGGCACAAAGTGTCAGAAAGAAGACAAATCTGGAAAAGGCAAGGCGCGCTGGCAAGGCGACTTTAGGGTTCAGCAGCAAGGCGCGCCCACCCAGTTGTTGCAGCGAGGAGCGCAACCCTCCCCGCACCGAAAGTTAAGGCAGTTTCCCTGCACCTGCAACCCCAGCCAGCGTCCTAAGTCCCGGCTCACCAAAGTCCAGCAGCTGCTTCATGGACAGCGGGGACGGGCTATAGCGCGAGAAATGCTCAACTTCGCGGGGCACCAGCGTGGCGCTGCTCAGCGAGCCGGCGTTGCGCAGAACGAAGCGGGCCGCCTTCATCTTGATGCCCACGGGGCTTGGCTCAACTGGGGGAGGCTTGCGTGGCGCAGGCTTCAGGGAGCACGATCTGGGAACCAGCAAGGGGCAGAGCGGGTTTGGCTGGGGTCGAGTAGGCAGGTGTGCTGGTGAGCAGGCGCCCGCACCCGGCCCGCCCAGAAACCCGGGACCGAGGTTTGGAGGTGGAGCAGTCGGGCAGTGAGTCTCAGGAGCAGCGAGCCGAGCTGATGGCACTCAAGTTTGCGTGCTGACACAGCCTGCCGCCTCCTGTGGTTTTATTTGTCTCGCCCCCTAACTCCCTCCGCCCCCCAACCCCCAACTCAGCTAGGGGAGGAGTCTTTGGGACTTGAAGTCTCGTCCAGAAAATAGAGCAGAGCCAATCCGCTCAGACTAAGAACTTTGGGTCCCGCCCATGGCCTTGGTACCGGGAGTGGCCTGGCGCCCGTGCAGGAGCTGTGAGGGGGGATAGGGGAGGAAGGGAATGGAAGGAAGCTGAAGTGGGACATCTGTGGGAAAGTGGGTTCAAGATCAGGTACTTGAGACAGGTGCCCCCGCAATGCGTGGGCTAGGGGCCGCCCAGGCTTGCCCTTGTTTACAAGTGAGAGCCAGTCTCAATGTCACGCATTCCTGGCCAGAAACTATTTCCAAGAATCTGGCCTTCGGGAGCTCATTGGTCATTGCTCGGAAGCGGGGCTTTTACAGTAGCCAATCAACTACATTCAAAAGTATAGTCCTCTATTTGATTGGACAGCGAAAGGACAGCTCTTTGCTAGCAAACAGATCACTTAAAAATGTGAAGTTCCTTTTCCTGAGACTCATAGAGCTACCCCTAATAATTACTTTTTCTTGTGACGATAAGAGGCCATCAATAGGATTCTATCCAGTAATATGATCTCTTTTAGGTTTATTTGTTAATTGAAATTAAAAAATCAATTTATGATTTGATGCACCTTCTTTTTCTCACGAGAATTTGCCCATTCTGACGCCCCTTGTGTGAAATGCCCGTTGTCCAAATTTTTGCTCCGAACATTCTGTTCATCAGGGCCTCCCTGGTGGCCTACGTGTTAAAGACACAGCGCTATCAAGCTATCACCAGTCACTGCAATAGGAGTTCAATCCCCTGCCGGCCAGGGAACTGACCCACATGGTGCAGCAGACCTCTCCTGTGTCCCAGCTGCTCCCCTCAGCAGCATATTTCAGTCAGTCTGCCTGTTCTGTTCCCCACTCTGTCTCTGGTGAATCCTCTCATCCTCCTGCACCTCTGGCCTGTACCCCGGTTCTTGTATAAATAAATAAGTCTCTCTTTTTTTTTAAGATTTATTATTTATTTATTTGTTTATTTGTACAAGCACTGGGTACAGTCAGAAGCGCGGGAGGGTGAGAGAATTCACCAGAGCCAGAGCGGGGAGCAGAGCAGGCAGAGGGACTGAGGTACACTGCTGAGGGGAGCAGCGGGCGGCAGGAGAGGTCTGCTCGCCATGCGGGACCCTCCTCCAGTGGCCGGGGAGCAGCCGGGGATTGAACCGGCGCTGCAGAGGCTGCGGGCAGCTTCGCAACCCAGCGCTCAACTGCTGCGCCTCTGTTCTACCCTTAAATATATCCAGTAAAAGTATCTGTTTGGGTCTTTTATGATTACCTCTTCCCATATTGTTACTATGACTCTATGTTGTAGCTATTTGTGTTCTTACATTGTCCCTCTTTGAAACGCGCCCCTGGATGACATCAGAGTAGGTACCATGTGTGATACAGCTTTGTGATTTTTACCCTACTTTGTCACTGCTCACACAGTTTTGTAAACATGGACGTAGTTCCAAATTGGATCTCCTCGGAGACAGGTTTTGAAGCAACTACTCTGAATCTAGAACTGAAGATATCTGGAATCCAGTATCTGAAGATAGTACTCTGGATCATTTATTACTTATTTCCAAAGCTCACTGAAGCAAAAGCAAAAGAAGAAAGAGTGTATGAAGCAAAAAGATTTAAACTGTCTCTGGTCAGAGTGTTATACAAGTAAATTTATGGTAAAAATCCATTCCTTTTTTCTGTATTACATAAAAAAAAAATACAACCCAGAAAAGCATCTATTCTTTTACCATGTCTGTGGGATTTAGAATAGGCATACACACACATACACTTATGCATACACATAAATGTATATACACCCATGTCCATATATCTCTGTGCCATGCATATAAACACAAAGAATTATACTCTAATCTTCAGAGGAAAGGTAATGTATATGATGGATTACAGGCAAACCTAATTTAGGAAAGCCCTATTTCTGTGAGTTTATTGAAGACTGGACTCATCATCCAGCACTACTCCTTATGTGTTGTGGGATGATTAAAGATCAGATGAAGTCATATGATGTTCACAGAGATGGCTAAGGACTGAATGTGAACTGAGGTCATTAAACTTTTGTTCCATGTCCTCCTGTCCAAAAATATTTACCAGGTTACTCTCATAGAGCATTGCATTCTTCTAGGTCACATCTCTATGTTAGGAACTGTTGTTATAATTGGCAACACTTATGGTGGCTGGACTGGAATAGGCAGGTCAAGTTGTTTACCCAGTTGGCTAAGATGCTATATATTACCCTGATGAGAGTGTGACCTGGAAAGAGAGTGGCACTGTGATCACAGGGTTGATCACAGATCTTGGTCCAGTTGCTACAAAAGACAAGCAAAAAAGACTATCTGAGGTCAGTGAGTATGGATAGGTCAGTGCATTCATTTTAGTAAAAGTAAACCATGATGGGGTCATGAAATTTTTTGATGGAAATGGACTAGTGAATATACCAAACTTACCCTAGTGGTGGATAAGTACCCAGGACAGTGCTAAACACAGAATCCCTCTCTGAGGTACCCAATTCCTGAAATTTTAAGGGACACTCATACCTATTATTGAGTGAATTCTATCCAGATTGTCTGGCAAAATCTAGTAACATATGGTCACTGGAAGAACTTTAAGAATGCAATTCACACTTTTGCCAAAGGACTAAGTGTGTACAATTTGACAAAATGCAGCAAGATCCTTAGGTGTCTATTCAATTTTTTTCACCTTCAGAAACATATTCCGAGGAAACAAATAAAAATATGTAAATAGTAACTTAAAAAGCCATGATGGAAGATGAAGTGATCTAACTATATAACATTTAAAGTTAAAAACTGCCATCAGATGAAGGCCTTTCCTTTAAGATCAGGAAGAAGACAAGGATGTCCTCTTACCACTGCTCTTCAATATAATACTGGAGGTCCTAGCAGGGCAATAAGACAAGAGAAAGACAAGAGGAATCCAGATAGGGAAAGAAGAAGTAAAACTACCACTGTTTGCAGACAATATGATAATATACATAGAAAATCCTAAAAACTCCACAAAAAACTACTCAAAATAATCAACCAGTTCAGTAAAGTAGCAAGATACAAAATCAAGATACAAAAATCAGTAGCCTTCCTATACACAAACAATAGGAAGAAGAAATCAAGAAAACCATTCCTTTTATAATTGAAACAAAAACAATCAAATATTTGGGAATAAACCTAATAAAAGAGGTGAAAGACCTATACAAAGAAAATTATAAAACACTGTTAAAAGAAGTAGGAGACACAAAGAAATGGAAAGACACCCCCTGCTCATTGATTGGAAGAATTAACATTGTTAAAATTTCTATCTTCCCAAAAGCAAGATACAGATTCAATGCTATTCCAATAAAAATCTTAATGACATTCTTCAAAGAAATAGAAAAAAAACTGATGAAATTCATATGGAATCACAAAAAAAAAAAAAACATGAATAGCCAAAGCCTTCCTGAGGAAAACAAAGGAGAAAGGAGGTATCACACTTCCAAACTTCAAGCTCTACTACAAAGCCATGATAATTGAAACGATTTGGCATTGGAACAAAAACAGACACACAGACCAATGGAACCGAATAGAGGGCCCAGAAATAAAACCACACTTATATGGACAACAGATCTTTGACAAAGGAGCAAAGAATATGCAATGGAACATGGACAGTTTGTTCAATAAATGGTGCTGGGAAAACTGGACTACCATATGCAAAAAAAAAAAAAAATGAAACTAGACCATTACCTTTCACCGTGCACAAAAATCAAGTCAAAATGGATAAAAGAACTGGACATAAGACCTGAAACCATAAAATATATAGAAGAAAATATAGGTAAAACACTACAAGACATACATTGCAATAACATATTCAAAGACTCATCACCCAAAGCAAAGATAGTCAAGGAAAAGATAAACACCTGGCATTACATCAAACTGAAAAGCTTCTGCACAGCAAAAGAGACATTAACCAAAACAGAGAGACACCCCACTGATTGGGAAAAATCTTTACACCCTGGTCAACTGATAAGGGACTGATCACAAAGATACACAAAGAACTCACATGACTTAACAAAAACAAAATAAACAATCCAGTCTAGAAATGGGCAGAAGAAATTAAAAGACATTTCTCCAAAGAGGGAATGCAAATGGCCAACAGGCATGTGAAAAAATGTTCAACATCCCTTATCATCAGGGAAATGCAAATTAAAACCACATTGAGACACCACCTTACACCAGTAAGAATGGCACATATCAAAAAACAAGCAACAACAAATGTTGGCGAGGATGTGGTGAAAAAGGAATGCTCCTACATTGCTGGTGGGAGTGCAAACTGGTCCCACCACTATGGAGAGCTGTCTGGAGGTTCCTCAGTCTACTAAAAATGGAGCTACCATATGTCCCGGCAATTCCACTTCTAGAAATCTACCCAAAGGACACAAAAACATTGATTCAAAAGAACACCTCTACTCCTATGTTTATTGCAGCACTATTTACAATAGGTAAAACCTGGAAACAACCTGAATACCCAAAAATAGATGACTGGATCAAGAAGATGTGGCATCTATAAACAATGGAATATTATTCAGCAATCAAAAAAGATAAACTCATGCCATTCACAGCAACATGAATGGAGCTAGAAGGAATTATACTCAGTGAAATAAGCAGAAGGAAAAAGAAAAATATTGGATGGTTTCACTTATAGCAGGAATATAGGGGAACCAAATAAGACATCAGTGTAAAAAATTAATAACAGTACAAAACACAACAAAGCTAAAATGGGCAATTATAAATCAGAGACATCCTGCAGGGGAGGAGGAAGGAGAGGGATCCCAGGGAGGGAGGGAGGAGCACAGGGTCTGAGGTGATTGTGCACGGGTGCGTTGGTGAAGGAAACTCTATGGGGGCCACACCTGAAGGGGTGGAGAGAAGCAGATATTGTTTAAAAATGAACAATGATGTAAAAAAATTTTTTTAAAAAGAGGCAAGGGGAATAAATTCTTATTTTTAAAAACAGTATATAAACTAGAAAAAAAATTGCCGGCAGACATGGAGAAAATGCTTACAAACCATTTAACAGTCAAATGATTATTCAAGAAATGGTGGTTTGGAGAAGAACAAAATAATCAGATCTGTACCCTCATGAAGCTGATAAACACCGTGGTAGAGGAAATAGGCATTACAGCAAGTAATGCACAATAAACATATACACTGAATTAAGCAAGTGCTGTGAAGAGAATTTACATGAATTTAATGAGCTGCAATTACTTTAGATTTGGTGAGAATAATGACATTTAGAAGAGCTGGGGTAGCTTTCCACTGAGATTGAGAAGAGAATATTGGTGACGGGAAAGGGGAAAACAAGGCCTATATTAGCGTTTGATGTCTGATGTTTCTTATGTTTTTAGAGGATGTTAAGTGCCAGGAACTGGATTAGATAGATGGATGCAAGCACATCAAGTATCTGAGACAGAATAATAGTGGGTGATAGAAAACATGGACTGTTGTTGCTGCTTATTATTATCATTATTACTATTATTTTGTCTATGGGAACTTCCTTTAATTCTCAGGGCAAAACTAATATAATTAAATGCAAAAGAAACACTTAAGTGATTCCATCCATGTACAGTGTTGGAGATGTTAGTAATGCTACAAAAAAGTCATGATGCTTTTGGAAATGTTTTCTCTGAGAACTGGCTTTGGGATCATCTTAGAGAGATGAGCAGATTTTTTTAAAAAGATTTATTTATTCATTTAAACAAGCACTGGGTACAGTCAGAAGCGTGGGAGGGTGAGAGAATCACCAAAGCCAGAGTGGGGAACAGAACAGGCAGACTGACGAAATACACTGCTGAGGGGAGCAGCGGGCACGGCAGGAGAGGTCTGTGCGCCATGTGGGACCCTCACGGGTGGCAGGAGATTGAATCGGGGCTACAGAGGCTGCAGGCAGCTTTGCAGCCCAGCGAAGATGAGCAGATTTTGACAAATTATGCGTACACAGTAGGGAAGGTTATCTAAGCCTGAGAAAAAGCACAGATTTAGGATCTAAAGATACAGTGGAGAAAGAATGACGAGGTTAGCTTGGTTGCCATTTAGAGTGCCCTATGAGAGGAGGAAATGGGAGATGAAAGTTTTATCATAAATGCCTTAAATTTGGTATAAGGACTTAGAGATTCCTGCGGTTGGCAACAAGGAACTGTTAAAAGCTTTTAAACTGGAAACAGTGTGTCCCCTGCTCAAATTTGTTAGGAGTTAAAGGTTTCAAAGTAGCGAAACTACATGGAACACCCATTATGAACTAGGTTATGATAGGTGTTGGGCATGAGAAAGAAGTAGTACCAGGCTTCAAGGATGGGATAAAGATATGTAAATAATCTAAAAGGGAAAAAATAGTATGACGCATAAAAGTTGCATTGTGGGCTGGGATGGGGGGTGGTGTGAGGCAGCAAGCAGTCACAGAAGACTTCCCTGGAGGAACAGACATGCCATCTCAGTTAAGAGGTTGGTAAGGAGGCAGACCAGGAGGAAAGGGCAGTGGGGAGAGAGAATGGAAAAGGTCATTCTGTTGATAGGATCTCTAGGCTTTGTCAAATCTATAAAGGAGGATTTTTTTTTTTCAGTTCTCTGATGCTTTTTAAGAATAAATCTTGTGATGTGGAGAAGGGGATGAATTCATTAATAGAAGCAGGGGAGAAAGAAAAGTCAGAAGTCGGAAGAAAAGGTTAGATTTACTGAGGGGGGACACAAGTGTGAGGTTGTTTGGGAACATTTTGAGTTAATGAGAAACCACTGGAGAAATAGTTATGGCTCTATTTACTAATGAAGGGAAGATGAAAACTCCAACACTATTATTCGTCCATTGCTGGAAATGAAGACAGAAGAGTGAGATTCTCTTTCCAGTGTCTGTACACAAGAATTCATTCCCCTCTTAACCCACAGCTCTCTAATCTCACTTTTTTCCTTGCACAAGTCTTCCTTCTGGAGCAATCCTTGGTTTCATGCTTGCTTTCTTACAAAACCCGCCCCTTCACAAAACAACGCCAAGGCAAAAATAGTTCATTCTCTCTGTACCTGTGGCTCCAATATTATCAGCCAAAAACAAAAACAAAAACAAAAAGAAAAAAGAAAAAAAAAAGAAGAAGAAGAAGAAGAAGAAAGAAAGAAAAAGAAAGGAATCCTGAAGCAAACACATCTAGACTTGTTGTGGGAGGAAGACAAGAATTTTAGCCTTAGTTCCAAATACAGGTTTAGCATTCTCTCTCCCTCACCCCCCACCCCAAGAAGTTTCTCAATTGTGTTTGATGTTTGCTTTTACCAAATAAGTATCCAGATGAGCATAGGAATTGGAGAAATGGCTAAAAGAAGAAAACAAATATATAATAAATAGATGGAAACATGCTCAAAGTATGTATGAAAATAAAAAGTAATAAGATAATGAGACATTGTCCTGCCAGAGATTGACAAATAATGAGAAATACTGATAATATCTGATGTTGGCAAGGCCAAGGGAAATGAGTACTCTCCTGTACTATTTGTGGGAGTGTAAAATTAGCAAAATTTTTTGGAAGACAATTAGCAGGATCTATGAAAATTTTCAGAATTTTCAGCCACTTTGTCTCAGCCATTCCACCTCTAGAAACCCCTCCCTTAGAAGAGTTCTATATTGGGCAGAGAAAGAGGTCATTTTCCTGGCCCCTGAATGTATAAACGAGGTATACCTACTTGGCAACTGAATTTGAAATACAACCAAATAGTTCCTTGTCCTTAGGGGAAGGCCAAATACAAGCTTCTGAAACTGCCCCAACTAACACAGCGATATAAAACAATATGGCAGCCCAATGGGAGTGACTGAGATTAGTTTCATTTTCTAAGTATCTCAAGAGTGGTGGTTCTGTCATATCTCTGCTGAAATTATCTGTTGAAGCTGGTTGAGTCATTGGGAATGACTGTTGATGGGTGAGAGTCTCACTCTCCAGTGTCTTTTTTTTTTTTAAGATTTTTTTTAAAGATTTATTTTATTTGTACAAGAGCCAGGGGTACAGGCAGATGTGCAGGAGGGTGAGAGGATTCACCAGAGACAGAGTGGGGAACAGAACAGGCAGACTGACGAAATACACTGCTGAGGGGAGAAGTGGGTGAGACAGGAGAGGTCTGCTTGCCATGTGGGTTGCTCGAGGCCGGCCAGGATTGAAGCAGTCCTGCAGAGGCTGTGAACAGCTTCACAGCACTGTGCTCAACGACCTGTGCCACCAGGGAGGCCCCTCTCCAGTATCTTTACACAAGAATTCCCTATTAGCCCACAGCTCTATCTCACTTTTCCTTGCATAATTTTCCTTCTGAAGCAATCCTCACTTTCATGCTTGCTCTCTTATACTTACACAAAATCTTTCTCTTCTCTTCAGATAAACAGCACCAAAGCAAAAATAGTTCATTGTTTTTTTGTACCTGTGGCTCCAGTGTTATCAGCAAAAACCAACAAAAACCCACAAGTGAATCATGAAGCAAACACATCTAGACTTGTTGTGGGAAGGCAACAAGGGATGACAGTCCTGATAGCACCTGCTGTGCTGGACATGCTATTTTTGCAAGAACAGATAAATATGATCCCCTGTACATGTTGTATAGCCATTGATTTGGTAAATAATATGCCTTTGTTTCTACCAATAACCAACCCCCTCACCAAAACAAAACTCCCAGCACCTCTCACAGTCTTATCTCAGCATCTGCTTACCAGAGCATCTAGACTGACACCATCATGTTAGAAAAGTGTCCTTTGTTTTATTCTTTTAAAAAAGCATGTTATAGATTATTATGTACATAGTGTGGCCTAGTTTTTATTTAGCAAAGAATGAAAAAAACCAAAACTGTGTGTGTAACCATGGGTTGATATATGCATGTAAAGAGCATACATCACAACAAACACTCAGTCTTGGTATTGGTGTGTTTGGAAGAAGGATCTCTCACTTCTTTTTATCTCCACATGATGTTCTCCCTGGTGCATGACAGTTTCTTATACACTGCAGACTGTAACAGTTCTTGACCAATGAACAGTGTACAACATAAACTACTCTGGGAAGGGTTGTTTCCCCATCATTCATTTGCCTTTATGTTTGCCCTTAAATTGACAGAAAGCAGACATGCACAATATTTTATTTGCACAAATATGTATTACATATACATATATATGTATAATATATATATATATAAATAAATATCTTGGAATGTCCATAGTGGTTATTTTGGCTGGTGAGATTATAAGTGTAAGGAAAATTAGTTAAAATCAGGCTATTTTTTGCCTTCCACACAACAGACCTTGGCATGCCATGTTTTCCACCATTTGGACAGCTAGCAAACAATAGATCGGCCTTGCATTCACAGTCAGTTGTGTGGCTATGGACACTTAACAGTGTCAAAGGGGCTGGGCAATTGAGTTTCTCTTCTGCCTCTCTCAGTGCTGGCCTCTCTCTCTGCCTGCCTGTGTATATGGTCCCCTGTCTCAGCATTAAAGGCCTGCAAAAGTCACTGAAGGCTCCAAATTCTCTTTTCGTCTGCAAGAACTGACAGTAACTACCTGGCTTGTGATGGCGCACGACAAGTGGCATAGATGGGAGGACAGTTCAACACAAACAGATATGGAGCCCTCGGACCTGGGAAGAGTTTGAGGGGTGGCTGGCCACGAGCAGATGGTATCTGGTGGCCAACCTCCTCTCCCAGTAGCAACCTTCCCATGAATGGCCAAAGGTGTACAGATCCCCGTGGCAGCTGGAACTCACTCTGTGCAGAATAGAAGGAACCTTGAACAGATGAGTGCCCATGAGGCAGCAGGAGCTTTGGGATGGGTGTTTTTCATAGCTCTATGAGAATCTATGCAGAGAGAGGAAGCCAAGGTGCAGATGTGACAGGAGGAGACACAGGCCCTGCAAGAATGTATGGAGTGAGGGCCTCCCCGGTGTTGCAGTGGTTGAGCGCTGGGTTGAGAAGCTGCCCGCGGCCTCTGCGGCGTGGTTCGATCCCTGGCTGCTCCCCGCCCACCGGAGGAGGGTCCCACATGGTGCGCAGATCTCTCCTGCCGCCTGCTGCTCCCCTCAGCAGTATACTTCATCACTCTGCCTGTTCTACTCTCCGCTCTGGCTCTGGTGAATTCTCTCACCCTCCCGCGCTTCTGACTGTACCCAGTGCATGTATAAACCAAACAAACAAACAAACAAACAAATAAATAAAACATGCCTCTATTAAAAAAAAAAAGAATGTATGGAGTGGCTGGAGGAGGAGATTGAGTGATACCCATCTGCTGTACCGGAGGCACCAGGCTCCCCATCTAGAGAGGAGGGGAAGGCTGGCCCCATGCTCCAGGCTCGCCCAGAGGTAAAAAAGAAGATGAAGCCCCAGCAGTCCATGGCCCTGGGGGTCAGGCTGCTGGGCCACCACAGATGATGGAGTTTACCATGTATCACCCATACACCCAAGTGGAGCTGGTGGACTGCCAGAAACTGGGAGAACCCTTGGTGGCCTGGATGTTGTGTCTGTGGGACCTAGGTGTGAACAGAATTATTTACACAGCACAGGTGATGGAGAAACTGGCTTCAGTGACCCTGCACCCATCATCAAGTCAGGCAACTGAGCAGCCGGTAGTATAGCCATGGTTGATCTCACTCTGTTGGATTGGGAAATGGCTGCTGAACAAATGGTATGGGCTGACGTGGGAGATGTGCCAGAAACCCTCAGTAAATGGCAAATGTACACTAAGCTTGTGCAGGTACTTCATGAACTGGGGATGCGGCAGGTCATGTTTGCCGTGTTTAATGTAATCACTCATGACCCTTATAATGAGTGCTTTACTGCTGGGAGTAGGAATTTGGTATTGCAAAATGCCCCTCCATCCTCATTTGTGTCCCTTATGGAAATTCTAGCACCTTCTGTGGGACGCCAGATAAATAACCTCACCACCATAGTAGCCAGCTGGGATGAAGCTGAGAGCCAGCACTCTCAGAAGGGAATATGGGTAGTTGCTAAACAACCAAAAAGAATACCAAAAAAGGCAAGTAAACCTCTTAAAGTCATCTGTGCCCAAATGTGGGTGGATCTACTGCAGCAGGTATAGAATGCGCCAGAATAGATGTGCAGCAATGTACACTTGCTAGAGTTATGGAGACAATTGCAAGAGGACCAGGGGTTCATTCCCCAGAAAAGACGGGATGCAATGAAGAGAAAGCCTGGAGACTCCAGGCCTCAGGCAGGTGCCCTGCACCCGGAGAACCATTTTCTGCCAACCCAGGCCAGGGGGAGGCCATGTTTGCTTTTGATAGGATGAGGACCAAGAGTCCTGTCCACAGGGGATGGGTGAGGAGGGAGGCTATATGTGGAGCTTGCTATACGCTGATCCCCAACCTATGTGCAAAGGGTTTTGGCCTTAGTAGATACCAGGACACAATATACTCTGTTATATGGGAATCCAGAGAAGTTTCAGGAGTCTACTTGTTATATTGATGGCTATGGAGGCAGGAATATCAAGGTGAGAGCAGTGAGACCATCCCTGGGGTTTGGGCGATTGCCCCCAAAGGAGTATAAAGTGTATGTGTTGACAATCCCAGAGTGCATCCTGGGGGTGGATGTACCACGTGGCTTGTGGCTGGAGACCACAGTTGGAGTATTTCACCTTCAGATACATTTGGTGAAGGCAGTGTTGGCATGGACATGCTGAGCATCCGCCCATAGAACTGCCAGTCCCTACACAAGTCACGAATACTAAACAGAATCAGTTGCCAGGTGGCCATGAAGAGATTGCAGGCACAGTAGCACAGCTGGAAAAGTGAGCATTATGCATGCTGCCCATAATCCCTATAATTCGCCTATGTGGCTGGTGAAGAAGCCTGATGGCTCTTGGCATATAACAGTAGATTACCAAGAATCGAATAAAGTGGTTCCCCCCTTGCATGCAGCAGAGCCTTCAGTGGCAGACTTGATGGATTCTCTGAGCTACAAGTGGGGCACACATCATTTTGTAGCCGATCTAGTGATTGCTTTCTTTTCCATTGCTATAGCACCAGAGAGTCAAGATGAATTTGCCTTCACATGGGAGGGCCGGCGGTGGACTTTCACTGTGCTTCCTCAGGGATATCTGCCTGCATAGCACTAGTCTGTGCCATGGGCTGGTGGCAGCTGCTTTGGCTCAGTGGGAGAGGCCATCCTCAGTGTGCTTGTACCATTATAGCTGCCAGCTATGGTGGTGTCTGCTGACAAAAAAAATTGGCTTGTATACTGCCAGATGAGAGAGCTCCCCCAGTGCCAATAACTTCTTTGTCTTTTTGCCCCTAGGTTGGTATGCCCTAACACCTTAGTGCATTGGGCTTAGTTGTCTTCTGGAGTCCTCAGATGCATTCTGTTACAGTTGCTATTGCTTTTGCAGGTTATGGGTACAGTGCCCTACATTCCTTGCCAAGGGAACCATGCGCAAGATTGACTCATCAATTGTATGGTGAAAAAAACCCTGATGGGGTGGGGTGTAAGGAAAATGAGTTAAAAATCAAATGACTTTTTGCCTTCCGCACAACAGACAGCTCATACCTTGAAATGCTGTTTTCCCCCACTTCCACATCTAGCAAACAATAGATTGGCCTTGCATTTGCAGTCAGTTGTGTGGCTATGGACACTTAACCGTGTAAAAGGGGCTAGGCAGTGGTGTTGCTGTTCTGCCTTTCTCAGTATTGGAGTCTCTCTCTGCCTGCCTATGTGTATGGTCCCCTGACTCAGCATTAAAGGTCTGCAAAATCCACTGAAGGCTCCAAATTCTCTTTTTTGCTGCGAGAACTGACACTGAATCTACCTGGCCTGGGAAGGTTGCACAACAATCCGTATCTTCATGTTTTCTTTTTGTGCTTTTCCAAATGTTAGGCATTGAAATGTATTATTTCCTAATTACATAGAAAATATTTTTTCCAAAGTTGAAATGGAAATAAATGTAGCAAAAGAAAAGACAGAAAAATTTGGCAAGTATTTGTTCAAAATAGGGTTTTGAGCAAATGGAAGGTAGAATCAGTACAGGGAGTTGGATGGATTGCTCTCCGACCCCTTGGGACATATCAGGAGGCATGGGGAGAGGTCATATAGGCCCCAGAAGTCTGCAGTCAACTCTTTCTCTCCCTGTCATTCCTGCCCATCTTCTGTGAACTACTGTCCACTGAACCTTTGCTTCTATCGCTTGCCCTTTTGAGTGCTGATCATTGTCTACATTTCTTGAGATTTTCACCAAACAGAACACTTTTTCTCTCACTGACCTCTACCATACAGAGTTCAAATAGAATTCCCTTACTTGGAAAACCCTGTTTTTGCCAAGGCCCAGCCTTAGCTTGTGTAATGCTGGCTGCCTGCCTTAGCCAAATCTTTCTGGTATTCCAAATAAAAAAAAGAGTCACAATCAGGGCCTTCTGGGTTGCACAGCAGGTTGAGCACAGTGCTGTGAAGCTGTCTGCGGCCTCTGAAGCACTGGTTCGATTCCCTGCTGCCCAGGGAGATACCCACATGGCAGGGCAGACCTCTCCTGTCTCGCCCGCAACTCCCCTCAGCAGTATACTTTGCTTCACCTGCCTGTTCTACTCCCCTCTCTGTCTCTGGTGAATCCTTCACCCTCCCGTGCCTCTACATGTACCCCAGTTCTTGTATAAAAATGAATAAATCTTTAAAAAAAAAAAGAGTCACAATCCAATACCGAGTCATCTGAATGACAAATTTTAGTGCTATTTCCTCTCGTGATTGCTTTGCTTAATCCAATGCAGAGGATGGTTAAAACTATCCACATTACACTGAATATCCATGTAAAAATGGGAGAATTTAATCAACTCTACACACATTTCTTTCTACATGGTTAGTTCAATCAATTCATGTGTGCTGGCCTATTTATAGATACAATGCATTCTAAGTTTATGTGTTAGCAGTTAAAGAATACCCAGACTTTCACACTAATTTTTCTGTTTGTATAAAAATACTACTTTAAATGGATTCATGCTGGGTGAGTGGTTAGTCCCTCCCTCGCTGATTGTGGCTGACACCAATAACAACAGATCATAATGCCCTTCCCCATTTCGTCTGGTTCATCTTCAGGATTCTTCCCAGTGTTACACTCTAGAGATCAGTAGTTCCATCTCAGGCTTGGAAGATGCAACCCCTTGCTCATGGTTTGGGGACCCAAAGCAGCCTTTGAGCCTGCAGCAATATCCTGCCTTCACCCTTTCCTTTCCATTTGGAAGAACTGCCCCTTTATGAGACAGTCAAGGGCAAGCATAAAAATCATTCATAAATCCAAAACTTTCACTTGCAGAAGAAAATAAGGCAGAGGAGAAATTAAGTCACCTAAGTCATATGTCTAATGGGAAGCATGGTTTCTAAATCTCAGTGTAATTAGAAATCTTTGTTGCACTTTTCTGTGGCTTGGGAATTCTAAGCTAGCCTATATTTGACTTCTGACACTTTAGACCTAAGAATATCTATCCTTTTGGTCAACACCAAGCAACTGGATGAAACTGAGTTCTCAAAAAATTAAAAATATGGAAATTCCATATAGCCCAGTTATCTTACTTCTAGGTATTTATCCCCCAAATTCAAAGATAGTAATTCAGAGAGCTATATATTCACCCATGTTTATCCCAGCAAATAAAACAAGAATAAACTTTTGTGTTATAAGAACAATGAGTGTGCTGAAGCAGGAAGTTGCAAGTCTGATGCTTGGGGCAACTTTGCTGCTTAGATTCTGCTTCTTGCTGGAGCGGAGAAGTTGCTGGGTGTGTTGCTTGTCCGCAGTAGTAGCCAAACAATAAAAAGGGCCTGTGCTATGATGGATGGGATGAAAAGCTTCCTCATACAACTTGTATAAAACCCTGCCATTGCTGCTCTTTGGGGTTCAGACTTATGGGAGCAATCCCCTGAGCCCACCGGTGCGACAATTAAATCTCTCTCTGCACCTCTCTGAGTGCTGTCTGATTTCTCTGGGAAATTGCCTTTACAGTGCCAGAGAGGAAAAGGGAGAGGATTGGGCAGATCAGAAAAAGGGGATCAGTAGTATGGTGAAAAATAATTAGATGTTTAGGGTTGATCTTAGAGTAATATATACACATGTTGATTCTCAATGATGAGAAGGTGTTGTAATGTGATGTCAATTTTTAAAAAAAGATAAATAAAAGAAAAAAAATTCAGATCTAAAAAAGCCCAAAAGATACTGAAAACTCAACAGGTTGTCTGTTCAAAACACTGATTTTTTTTTTTTTTCTGGTGAGCTCGTTTATGTACAGCATCTGTTAGACTTTGCCAGAGAAAAAATTCAACTCTCTTTAGTTTTAATAGTAATCACAGACACATGCACTCTCTTCCTTTTCGTCCTTCCCTTCTGAAAACAAACCTGAGGAACTGACAATGCTGAGTTTGAGCAACATGCTTATGTTTTTGTCTGATGAAAGGGAGCTGGCTGTGTTTCAACAGCCAGGGCTAAGTCCAAAGCGGAAGTCCAAATAATTAAGGTGTGAGGCTGCCCTTTCTTTGTTTTTTCTTTCACCCTTTTCACAATCACATTCTCCCACCTAGTCCGTCAACAAATAGACAGCTCAGATCGCTGAGTGACAGAGTATAGGGATTGTTTTCTTTTGCGATGGCATTAATTCATAGATTGATTTTTTGTTTTAAATTGAAAATCAAGATACTTTCTGCCATGCTCAGTTTTCATCAGTACTGTGTTGGAAGAGGGAATGTAGCTGGCCTTTAGGAGATAAGTAGGTGCTGGGGTTCTGTGTGGGGAAGGGAAAAGGGTGAGAGTTTGATCCCACACCCACAGCCCCGGCCTGGAAGCTTGACTCTGGAGTCAACAAGGGGAAGTTTAGTAGGTGAAGGGTCACTGCTGTGGCTCAGCATTCAGTTTCCATGCGTCAGCTCTTAGGCATCTAGTTTCTGTTCATGGAAATGAAGCTTACTAGGGGAAAGGTCATGAAGACCAGTGGCAGCTCTGTAATAACCCCTGCATGCTCCCGCACTGTGTCCAAGACTGGAGGCCAAGTGCTCAGACCTCCTGGCCTTTACTAATTCTGCTGTTCAAGTGGAAAAACAGAGATTATAAAGTGCTGTAAAGATCACCCTGTAATTAATATGGCAAGTGGATAAACAACCTATTGGCTGGCAAATTTGTACAGATCTCACTCACCTTGCAGGATGGGGTTCCATCCTGAGAAAACTGTGGTAAGTTGAAAGTATTTTAAGGTGAAAATGTACTCAATATACCTGATCTATCCAACATCATAGTTTACCCTATTCTACTTTACACTATCCTACAGCTGGGCAAAATGATCTAACACAAAGCCTGTTTAATAATAAAGTAATAAAGTGTTGAATGTCTCATGTCATGTATTTTATTGACAACTGTACAGAAGCAAATGAAAAACACGGGATGTCCTAATTCAGAATTCGAAGTCTGATTCTTATTGAATTTATATCACTTTTGCACCATGATAAAGTTGAAACCCATAATGACAAACCCTCCCATAAGTCAAATCATTGTAAATTGGGGGAACCATCGGCATTATGTAAAATAACTATTCAAGGAGAAATTCTTATAAGACATATTTTAATAAAGAAACTGATAGGTTTTCTTACTAGTTCCTCTAAACAAGAGCAGTGGTCCCTAATTCTGGCCCTATATTAGAATTACCTGGAGAGATTTTGCAAATTAGTGAAGCTTGATACCAGTTGAATCACAGTCTCCATCTCAAGGACCCAATGATCTGAATTTTTATGGAGTGTTTCAAATGGGTCTAATGTTCAGCATTGCTTTAGAATCTCTTAAATGTGGTTGTATGAAATAATTGCAGATTAAGAGAGAAATTCTTTACATTCTAGAGCAGTAATTGTTTTTATCATGGATTGTTACCAAATTGTGGGTTCATTTTTTAAAGATTTATTTATTTATACAGGCACTGGGTATAGTCAGAAGCGCGGGAGGGTGAGAGGATTCAGACAGAGTGGGGAACAGAACAGGCAGACTGACGAAATACACTGCTGAGGGGAGCAGATGGCGCGGCAGGAGAGGTCTGTGCACCATGTGGAACTCTCGCAGGAAGCCGGGGAACGAACTGGCACTGCAGAGGCTGCGGGTAGCTTCACAACCCAGCGCTCAACCGCTGCACCACCAGGTGAGGCCCAAATTGTGGGTTTTTTAACTCAGTTTGATAGCTCACTACCAGCACTAAAATAAAATAGAATAGAAAATATCATATTTTTGATGAAGGATAATAGCAGAGGATGGGATCAAATCTTTGTTTTAGATCTCTCTGGATCATGCCATAGAAAAGAAGACCATTATTCTATTTTCTAGGAATGAAGGTTTTGCTGCCTTGAGTCCCCACAGAATTGTTCTAATGACGAGTGGTTGTTGGCTTTTGAAACAGTTTTGTGGAATCCACAGGATGTTGTGACTGTGAATTGGGAAGCCTGCCATGATACTATTTTAAAATGTGCTGTAAAAACGGTGCCACTCCTCAATGTTTTCCAGTGTTGGTTCTGCATGAGCTTTTCCTCATGAAACATCGGGGATGAAGAGAGGGTCATGAACAACATCCCAAGGTCAATTAATGGTGAACTTCAAATGAGAAAGAAGTTGATTGTTTAGAAATCTTGGTGGAAACTTGTCCAATGTGAGCTCCATTCAGAAAAAACTAAGCTAGCTAAGAATGGGTCATGGTAAACCTTCTAACCTGTGGTGTTACTGGGGTGGTAAACTGGCTGTCACCAGCAACATCTATAATCAGACAAATGGTACTCTGAGAGGGAGGGGTCTCTGCATTCCAGTGACTGGGCAACAGAATAGAGGATCATTGAGTTGCTGTTAAAGAATGAATGCAGACATTGTAGGCAGAAAAGAATAACAGTGATCAAAGGCTTCCAATTTTTTTTAATTTAAATTTTTTTATTGAAATAATATTGATTTATATCATTGATAGTATTTTGGAAGTGTAGGATCTCCCCTTTCAGATGTAGTTACCATAGCCTATCTACCACCACAGCACCCATAGTCCTCCACTATATTCCATTGTGCTTTCTCCCCACTGTGTTCTTACCCTCTTCATGCTCAGTTCTATGGTCAGCTTATTTTAGGTTAGTTTTTAAGTTTTACTTTATCTGACTCTTTCTTGTTTTCTCTGTATTCCATATTAAGTAACACCGGTCTTTTTCCCTCTGGCTCATTTCCCTTAATATAATCCCTTCTAGCTTCATCCATGTGTCATAGGGCAGGGAGAAGGGTACCCCAGAACTCCCAAACCTGCCCACTCTAAATAGGTTCTGCTATCTGCTACAGCAAGAAAAAACATATAGGGACTTTAATGCAATTAGTGTGCAATACAGAAAAGACAGAAAATATAGTTTTTAAATCAAGCACCCAAAGTTACCCATCCCTTGTGGGTACAAGTCCACCCAAACGGGATTGGCCCAGAGCAAGGCCTGAAAGCCTGCCACAGGTCTAAAGCACCTTCTGCCAGAGAACCATAAAGAAGGGTCAAAAACAGTCAGATAAGTGTGGGAGGAAAAGAGCAAAATCAAGATAAAAGCTGTCATAGGTAACCTCCCCATAGGTCTCTCACCCACATCTGTTTCACCCAGTCCAGGGCCAAGAAGTAAGTGCAGTTTCTTTACATGTCTCTCCGCTCCATGTGCCTCTTCCAGGTCTCATTGCTCTCCATCCTGCTTCCTTCTCCAGTCTCCTCTTCAGCTTCTTCTCCCTGCTCAGCTCCACTCTCCTTTGGGTGGGGCAAGAAACCTGGAACCTTTCTTTTTTCCTAGACGCCACCCTGTTACACATGTGGCCACATGATGAATTTATTTTGAACATTGAGTAGTATTCCAGTGCGTATATATACCACATCTTCTTGCACTCATCTATTTAGGGACACTTAGATAGTTTCTATAGCTTCGCTGTTGTAAATAGTGCTACAGTAATCACGGGTGTGCAAGTTTCCCTGCAAATTAGTGTTTTTGAATTAGGATAGATATTTAGGAGTGAAATTACTGGCTATATGGCAAATCCATTTTTAGTCTTCATACTGTTTTCCCTAAGGGCTGTACCGATCTACACTCCCACCAACAGTATAAGGGGGTTCATTTTTCTCCATGTCCTCATTAGCACTTGTTTTTGGTCTTTTTGATTTGGGCCATTCTCTGAGTCACGAAGTGGCATTTCTCTGACAATAAGTGATGACAAGTATTTTGTCATGTGCCTATTTGCCATCTATATGTTTTCTTTGAAGAAATGCCTGTGTTTAGCTCTTCTGCCCATTTTTTTTTATAGGTTCTTTTTCTTTTTGTTGAATGGTATGAGATCTTTGTAGATCTTTGATATCAGTCCTTGTCAGATGTATTATGTACAAATAGTTTCTCCCATTCAGTAGGTGTGTCTTCTCTCTCTTTCTTTTTTTATTTTAAAGATTTATTTAATTATGCATATGAGAACTGGAATATAGGCCAGAGGTGTGGGGGGCGAGAGGATTCACCAGAGACAGAGTGGGGAACACAACAGGCAGATTATCTGAGGTACACTGCTAAGGGGAGAAGCAGTGGAGTCAGGAGAGGTCTGCTGCGCCATGTGGGTAGCTCCCTGACCAGGGATCAATCTTGTGCTGCAGTGGCTGCAGATTGCTTCACAGGTTGCGTCTTAACCCCTTGTGCCACCAGGGAGGCCCCTTCTCTTTTTATTATGGTTTCTTTTCACTGTGCAAAAGCTTTTTGGTTTGATATGGTCCTAAATTGTTTATGCCCTTTTTTGTTTTCCTTGCTGCTGAATATGAATCCACAAAGACATCACTGAAGCTTATATCATGAAGTGTTTTGCCTATGTTTTCTTCGATGTATTTTATACCTTTCAGATCTTACATCCAAGTCTTTTATCCATTTTGTGTTTATTTTTGTTTATGGCGTGAGACAGTGGTCTAATTTCATTTTTTTTTTTTACATGCAACTACCCAGTTTTCCCAACACCATTTACTCAGGAGATTTTCCTTGTTCCAGTGTATAGCTGTGGTTCTTTTGTCATAGATTAACTGTCCAATTAGGTGTAGCTTTATTTCTGAGCTCTCAATTCTATTCCATTGGTTTGAATGTATTTTGTTTCAGTACCATGCTGTTTTTTTTTTTTTTTTTATAGAGGCATGTTTTATTTATTTGTTTGTTTGTTTGTTTGTTTATTTTGTTTATACATGCACTGGGTACAGTCAGAAGCGCGGGAGGGTGAGAGGATTCACCAGAGCCAGAGCGGGGAGCAGAGCAGGCAGAAGGACCGAAGTACACTGCTGAGGGGAGCAGCGGGCGGCAGGAGAGGTCTGCACGCCATGTGGGACCCTCCTCTGGTGGCCGGGGAGCAGCCGGGGATCGAACCGGCGCCGCTGAGGCCGCGGGCAGCTTCGCAACCCAGCGCTCAACCACTGCGCCACCGGGGAGGCCCAGTACCATGCTGTTTTAATTATTATGACTTTATAGAAAAATTTGAGGCCTGGAAGAGTGATACAGCCAATTCTTCCTTTTTTTTTTGTCAGGATTGCTCTAGTTATTTAGGATCGTTTGTGGGTCCATCTGAATTTCTGTTATGTTTTATTCCATTTCTTTTAAGAACGCCGTTGACATTTGTATTGGGACAGCATTGTCATGATGGTCATTTTGACAATGTTGATTCTTCCAATTCAGAAGCAGGGACTCTCTTTCAATTTCTTTATATCTTCTTGTGTTTCTTTTAACAATGTCATGTAGTTTTCTTTGTATAGGTCCTTCTCTCTTTACTTCCTTTGCTAGGTTTACTCTCAGTCACTTAATTTTCTGTAAGTGGGATTGTAAATGGGCTTGTTTTCTGATTTCTTCCAGAGGCTTCAATTGTTAGTGGTCTCTTTTCCCCCCTGTCCATTAATGTTCATTCTTCAGCTTATTTTTCTGTTGATTTTCTTTTAAAGAAGTACTTTTTTGGCTTGTTGATGAATACTATGTTTCAGTATGGGAGCAGTTAGAGAATGTATATCCTGCATCAATTTTAAAGAAAGTGGGAGGCCACCAAATTATTAAACGTGTATGGAGTCTCTGAATAACTGAGGTTTCTGTGTTTTCTCTCTATGTTTTGGCACAATGTTAAAGGAAATTTATTTTTTCTTTTGTGTCTGTTTTGAAGACGAAGAATTAATATAATGTATTCTCACCTTCAGAGAAAACTGTCTAGTAGTTTAATCCTTTATTTTTAATATTTTGATTATGAAAGAATTATTCAAAACTATGCCCGCCCTTCTTTCTCAGGAAAGGAGAGTTTTTTTTTTGTTCTGGGAATCAAAGGAATAATTAAAGTTAATTTATCCATGAATCTTGGGAAAAGTGGCAGCAAATAATGAATTTGTCCTTCAAAAAATGTTTCAAGTGAACATCTTATCAGTTACAAATCCATTTAAGGCAGTACCAGATCAGCCATGGGCGATTTTTCTCATTAAGTAGTGTTTAAATTGTTGTTTCCAGATGACACAGGAGACATATCAGACCAACAACACCTTCAAGAAGAATTGGTGAAGTATTGATTTTTCATCAGTCAGAAAGTTTACTAAACAGATGAAAAATAATTTGCCTGCTCAGTGACATTTTCCTAAGGTCTTGCTAGTAGTCAAATACATTGTTTTTCCTTAAACACTCAAACTTTAATTACCAGAAAAGGTTAGCATCAAAATTAAGGACATGTTGGTAATTTAGGGGTCATATCAGAAAATTAAATTGATTCAGCTTTGAATGGATTTTTCATCTTGTCTCCATCTCCCCCCTCAGTCTTCTTCCCTAACCCACATGACAATACTTACCTGTATTCACATTAATTCTGTTAATTATGGATAGGTTTGAGGATCTCAGTATATTTTACATTTCTATCACTGGGATTGTTTAGTTAAAAAGTGCAAGCAGTGCTTTATAACACTTTATAACACAGAGAAAGATGGGCATGGACATTATAGATTCTACCTTGCTTTTGAATCTCATTCATGGTGATCCCCCAGAAAAAAATATCGTTTGATCATTCTAGATCCCAGTCTCCATGTTGATAAAGATTAAATGTTGTGGTAGACTGCTAAGGTACATTCTACTTCTAAAATGTCTTTGTTTGCCTGTGATTGATTTTAAAGTTCTCACTGAATGAATCTGAGCAATTGTTGCTTTACCTACATTTGGAAAGAACCTATAACTAGAATTCATTTAGTATGAACTCCTCCACCAACCAGGGATATCCTTACATTACCCTGGATCAATACCATCTCATTGCTGCAAGTTCTATTCTTTGAAATTAATCCAGCCAGGTCCAACTCACTGAGTCATCTCTTAGGGGTTTGAATCTTAAATGAGTGCTGCAACTGCACAAACATGGGGGCAAACCTGGTCATTCATCAGTAGTGATAGTAGCAGGGGTGTGGGATAAGTTTTCCCCGTGTGTGTGACCCCTTCTGGACTTGTGGCTACTCTATCCTAAAGCTTCTTCCAGTCTTTGAAACCTCATCCTCTCACATCCTGTGGATTTTGCATACAAATTTCTGTGATGATTAAGATAGTCCTAGTTAGGTACAATCAGAAAATTTAAACCTACAAGTTGGCAATCAAGATGCCTGAGTGACATTTCATGAAATTTCCCCATGTATTTGCAGGGAAATACCACTATGCCACAAGTCAACTATGTATGTACCGCTTTCCTTAACATTATTCCCAGTCCTTGCACCATCTACAATGTCCTCTTACTTCGTAATTTTCCTGACACCATTTTTATAAAAATTAGGCAAGAATTTAACTTTTGATGTGGTAGCATCCTTTGGCTGAGTTTCTTGTCAACTAAAACTCCAAAGCCTGGTCTCCTCTTTGTCCCACTAAACACACACACTAAGCTAAACAAGTTAGTTTAACCCTATGTAGTTTTTAAAATCTCATCAATCTTGTTTACCCAGATCTAGTGAATTTAAATTTTATAATATCAACTCTCTTAAAAAGAAAAAAAAAAACTAGGTTGTCATCTGAAAATCTGACAATTCTTTTGTAAGTTACCCTTTGGCCAAGTTCTTTATAAGAGTCAAATCCAGGGTCAAGTTCTTTGGAAGAATCCTAGAAAACTATTTTTGAAGAAAATGAAATGGAACATCAGTTTTACAACATGAGGAAAGGAGACCCATGCTCAGATACATATTGAAAATGCTACATACTAAAGCAAACCTTTGGAAATTTAAAATACATGTGGGTGATTAAAAACTCAAGAAACTGCTCCAGATTAACATTGATCAACTAAGTTAATGCATTTGCCAAACTGTGTTCCACTAGATATTCCTTGATCAAATAAGTTAGCAAAGGCTGGTATAAATAAACATTTATTTACTGCAGAGGTTTCAGAACAATGTTTATGGTGCTAAACAATGTGGACCTATAGATAACATTTCAGTTTTTTTTCAGTCTGCTAGACCACAGTTTGTTTTCTTCATGGAATATCTTTCAAGAGTTGTATGATAAATCTGGTAAAACAATGTCAGTGAATATTTTGGGGCTCTGCTTGTTAAATTGGTTCTGTGTCTGCCTAGCTTCCCAGTCTCAAATTTTGTGAACTGAGCTGATCAGTGGCACAGCTACATTAGTTCTATGAGTACACATGAAGACCACTTTTTAAAAGCAACCAAGTTTTAAAAAAATCAGTCTTACTGAATCAGAATCAATTTACAAAGAATTTACAAAGAATAAGATATTCAATTTACAAAGAATTGAATTTATTCAATTTACAAAGAATAAGATATGCTCTTTTAAGAGTACACAGGTGTGTGTTTCTGTGTACCCACCACCACAGTTAAGATATGGGACATTTGCATCACCTTCAAAATTTCCCTTAGGCACCTTTGTAGTCAATCTACTCTGATCCCCAGTCCCAGACAATCACTTATCTGCTTTTAATAACTATGCCTTATATTTCCTTTTTTCTAGAATTGCACGGAAATGGTATATAAGCATGTACTTTTGTGTGTGGCTTATTTTACTCAGCATGTCAAGTAGTTTGTTAATTTTATTGCTGAGTAGCACTCTGTTATATGGATATGCACAACTTTATTCATTCACCTGTGTTGAGTAGAAGCACTGTTTCCAGTTTTCAACTATTATAAAGTTTTTTTTAAGTGTTTTAATATTTTTCTTTCCTTTTTTTAAAAAAGATTTATTTATTTATTTATACAAGAACCAGGGTATAGGCCAGATGCGCGGGAGGGTGAGAGGATACACCAGAGACAGAGCAGGGAACAGAACAGGCAGACTGAAGAAATACACTGGTGAGGGGAGCAGCAGGCATGACAGGAGAGGTCTGCCGAGCCATGTGGGACCCTCTCTGGTAGGGATTGAACCGGCACTGCAGACGCTGCAGACAGCTTCACAGCGTGGCTCTCAACTGCCTGCGCCACCAGGGGAGGCCCTATTATAAAGATTTTATGAGCATTACATACAGAAAGTATGTATACTAGCAGTGTATGTGAGTTGCAGTTTCTCCACATGCTCACCAACATTGGGGATGGTCACTTACTAAAAAAAAATTTTGAGGTAACATTGGTTTATAACACTGTATACTGTATATGATTCATGGGAATAGGTGTACATCACTGCACACCACCCACCACCAGAACACCCACATCCCTTTACCATATACTACTGGGCCCTCTGCCCGCTTTGGTCTACCCCATTCTTTCCCTCTGGTAGCCTCAGGTCTGGGTTCCTATTTCTAGGCTTTGTTTTAGTTTTGTATTTTGTCAGTTTCCTGTTTTGTTTCTATATCTTCCACATGTGAGTGAAATTATCTGGTGCTTGTTTCTTCCCTCTGGTTTATTTCACTTAGCATAATCCCTTGGGTTCCATCCAAATGGCAAGAGTTCTTTTTTTTTTTTAATTGCTGAGTAATATTCCATTGAGTGTATGTACCACATCTTAATCTTCTTAATCTTGAGCACTTAGGTTGTTTCCATAACTGGGCTATAGTAAATAGTGTTATAATGAACACTGCAGTATACATTTCTCTTCAAATTAGTGTTCTTGCATTCTTGGATAAATGCCAAGGCATGCAATTACTTCATTATATTTTATATATATTTTAAATATGTTGAGAAACCTTGGTATTATTTTCCACAGGGTCTGGATAGATCTACAATCCTACCAACAGTGTATGAGGGTTCCTTTTACTTCACCCCCTGACCTACATTTGTTATTCCTGGTCTTTTTGTTATGGTTATTCTCATGGGAGTTTGGTTTTGACTTTGATTTGCATTTGACTTTGATTTATATTTCCCTATTGATAAGTGCTATTGAAAAATTTTCCATGCTCATCTGTGTGTGTTCTTTGAAGAAGTATCTAATTAGCACTTCTGTCCATTTTATGATTAGTTTTCTTTTTTTTTTTGAGTTGTAGTAGTTCATTGTAAGTCTTGGATATTAGTCCCTTGTTGGATATTTGGTGTGCAAATATTTTCTCCCATTTGGGGAAAAGTCTTTGCATTTAATGATTCTTTCACTATGTAGAAGCATTTTTAGTTTCCCCTTTTTTTTCCTTGCTGTTGGAGTCAAGTTTCCCAAAAGATCACTGAAGTCAGTGTCACAGAGTGTTTTGCCTATATATTCTGTTTATTTTATGGTTTTTGATCTTACTCAAAGTCTTTAATCTACTCGGAGTTGATTTTCATATATGGTTCAAGAAAGTTGTCTGGATTTATTTTTTTTCATGAAGCTGACCTTTTGTCACAGCACCATTTGTTGAAGAAACATTTTTCTTCATTGTATACTCTCGACCCCTCTGTCATAGAATAACTGTCCATATATGAGTGGGTTTATTTCTGGGTCCTCAATCCTATTTCATTGGTCTGTTTGTCTGTTTTGATTCCAATGCCATACGGTTTTGATTATTGTGTGCTGTATAGTATAGTTTGATGTCTGGGAGCATAAAACCTCTCTTCCTAGTTTTTTATTTTGTAAAATTGCTTTGGCTACGCAGGATCTTTTGTTGTTCTATATAATTTTCAGTAATATTTGCTCCCTGTCTTTAAAAATTTCTTTTGGAATTTTGATAGGGATTGCATAGATGGATATTTTGACTATGTTAATTCTTTCAATCCAAAAGCATGAGCTATTTTCCCATTTCTTTGTATCGTCTAAATTTTTTTTTTAAGCAAAGTCTAGTACTTTTCATTGAATTGGTGTTTCATGTCTGGGTATTGAATATTTTTTATTCATTCACCTTTGCTGAGCAGAAGCACTGTTTCTAGTTTTCAAATATTATAAAGTTTTTATGAACATTACATACAGAATGTATGTATACTAGCAGTGTATGTGAGTTCTAATATGTATTCACTGCATATATTGATATGATATGATTTTTATCTTTCCTATTGTTAATTTGGTGAATACATTGATTGCTTTGTATATGTTGAAACTTTCTTGCTCCCAGGAATAAATCTCAGCAATGATGCATGATCCTTTTAATATATTATTGAATTTGGTTTGCTAAGATTTTGTTTATGATTTTTACATCTGCATTATCAAGGATATTGGGTCTGTCGTTTTCTTATCATGATGTCCTTGTCTGCTTTTGGTAACTAAGAAATATTGGACTCATAGAATATGAGGCCTCTTCCTCAATTTGGAGGAAGATATTGACAAGGATAGGTGTTAACTTTCCCTTTAAAGGTTTGGTAGAACTAATTATTGAAACCATCTAGTCTTGTGCTTATGTTTTTTAGGATTTTTCTTTCTGAGTTTTCTTCTATCTCTTTGAGTTCATTTATTATAGGAATTTTGATCTATCTGTCTGATAGGGAGATAAGAGTTTTCTTTTTGTGTGTGTGTTTGGATTCCGGACCGTTTTTCCCACCTTGTGATACTATGTTCTCTTGAGGACATATCTTTCCAAGTAACTTGAGAAGTTAAATTATTTTTCTTTCCCTGCAGGTAGTGCTGTGGATTTCTTTGATTGTCTTCATTTTCACCTTTGCTTGCTTCTGTTTGTACTGGGATCTGTTTTGCAGTTACTGAGTCTCTGGGTGGGGGAGGAGCTTGGAAGGGACCAGACATTAACATGAATGAGTTGGGTTAGGACTGGCTCCTTTCTCTGGCACCCCCAATCTGCCCCTTCTCTGGGGTTTGGAATGACTCAGGAGTCCCTGTCCTTCGGCGTTCCTCATGTGGTTAGCAACAGTCCCAGGAGGTAAGAAGGGGGAGTTCAGAGCAGGATGCCTATTCTGCTATTATCTCTACTAGGGACTCAGAATATGTGAAGTACCCCAGCTCCTCAAGACTTTCCTCCCCCTTTTTTTAAAGATTTATTTATTTATTTATACAAGAACTGGGGTACAGTCAGAAGTGCAGGAGGGTGAGAGGATTCACCAGAGCCAGAGCGGGAAACAGAACAGGCAGACCGACGAAATACACTGCTGAGGGGAGCAGCGGGCACGGCAGGAGAGGTCTGCCGTGCCATTTGGGACCCTCACCAGTGGCCAGGGATCGAACCGGTGCTGCGGAGGCTGCAGGCAGCTTTGCAGCCCAGTGCTCAACCGCTGTGCCACCAGGGGGGCCCCAAGACTTTCCTCCCCTTTAAGGGTGTGTTTATCCATACAATTTCTGTGCTCACTTCCCCAGGTGCCCTGGCTAAGCTAATAGCTCCACCACTGGTGTCTTCTACTACAGACCACATTCCCCAGTTTCCTGTCTCCACTCACCTCTCATTCAATGTAGGGTGAATCTCCTCAGTGTCAATCCTGTTGAAGTCTGCACTGGTCTCTACTGTCCAAAGAATAATCAGCCCCACTCCTATCCATGGGACTGTCTCTTGGACCTGGGTCCATCTGGCTCACTATTTCAAGAGCCAGAGCCAGTAGGGACCAGGTCCTGTCATTGGTTTTCATGGCTAGCATCTGGCTGCCTGGAGTGATTGGGATCTTGCAACTAGTCATGGTCACTCTTTTTAATCTTAGTCTTTCTTCTGAGGTACCGTACTGTGGTTTCAATTTACACTTCTCTGATGACCATCTTTTCATGTTCTTATTGGCTATTTGTATATACTCTTTTTTTTTTAAGATTTATGTATTTATGCATACAAGAGCTGGGGCATAGGCCACTGGTGAGGGGGGTGAGAGGATTCACCAGAGACAGTGGGGAACAGAACAGGCAGATTGACCGAAGCACACTGCTGAGGGTGAGTCCAGAGAGGTCTGCTGCGCCATGTGGGTTGCTCCCTGGCTGACTGGGGATCAAACTCGTGTTGTAGAGGCTACAGAGTGCTTCATAGTGTGGTGCTTAACCCCTTGCACCACCAGGGAAGCCCTATTTCTATATACTCTTTGCAAATGGTTTATCCATTTAAAAACTGTGACGTCTTTTTATTATTGATATCTAAGAGTTCTTTATATATCCTATGTGTCCTTTTTTCAGATACATGTGACGAATGATAAATATGTCTTACATGTTACATATATATGCATTCACATGCATGCATGTATACTGGATGTACACATATAAACAATATTTTGATATATATTACATTTTTCTACCTATCTGTGGTTTTTCTTTTCATTCCTAAATGGTGTCTTTTTAAAATAAGAGCTTTTGAATTTTGGTGAAAATTAATTTTTCTATTTTTTCTTTAGCAGTCTTCTTTTTTTTTTTTTTTAGCCTTTCTAATGACTTTTTAACTATCCTATGTTCACAAAAGAAGAAGTGAATTTCCTCTTTGTGCTTTTCTGCTGGCTGATTTCAGACATTGCAGCAAACCTTCCCCAGTTCCCTCTCTTTTCCATCCTTTCCACAGACTCATGAATTGACTGGGAAAGAGAGAAAGCTTCCTTGGATAGAATGATTTGTCTAAATCAATTAATACAACAGGAGCATGGCTAGGCCTGATCTTAAATAAACACGAAAATGTGTTCATTTTAACACAAAAGCATGTTGTAATGTGTAAAACTTTATGCCAGAACACTCTCAGAGACGTTCCTAATGGTCCTTTTAAATAAGGCTTCTCAAGTTACTCTGTCGCATTACCTTGGAAAATTTCTTCAAAGTACAATTATCATTGACAGTTTTATTGATTTGTTTATATATATATTTTCTGACCCCCACAGGCTTTTCTGTCTTGTTCACATGCAATGAATGAATGTACCGATGGAGGCCAGGTTGCAATGTGGTTGTTAGTACTGACAAAATTTTGGTATTTGTGACTCCTAACACTTCAACATCCTGAGGTCTTCCCTTATCATTTTCACCCACATTTGTAAATTACTACATGGGGGTATGGACTTTGCTTATAATCAGTAAGCCTATCCTTTTACAGAGACAGTTTCTCTTTTTCCCGTCTTTAATGAGAATTGGTATTCTTTGAAACGTCTATGTTTACCCCTTCATGGGTAAGGAAGGATTCAAGATAGGGTAATGGTGGAATTATGAAGAAGATTGCTTCTTTCTGTAATTTCCTCCCTAGCCTTTTAGATGGGTAATTAGCAACAGAATATTGGTTTTCTTAGATTGTTGCCTAGTTGCATAAGTTTGGTTAAAGCAGTCCTGCTGACATTCTGGAAAAGGGTTTCTTTTACTGGTGTTTATCATTCAGCTGCTGAAATTCACACTGGGTGAAACTTGGCATGACAGGCTCTCAGCTCAGTTGCAACTTAGAAGAAAACAGATTCTGCTTTGCTTAAATTGTTTTCGATTGACTGGGTAAGAATAAATTAAAGGTTCTTGTAGGTAATAGCTTCTGAATTCAATTAAAAATATCATCAGGCAGCTGCTTTCCTTTTTTCTGAAAGTACAGAAATGATTTTGAGCTACTTAATTGATTTTTTTAAAAAGTTTTTGACTGACAGATTTAACCTAACACGTCATCATTTTACACTCATACCAATATAAGAATAGAAAATGGGAATCAGAAGAAAAATTCTAATTATCTTGATATGGTAAGAAACTCAGAGCTATAAAAATCTTAAAGGTCAGTCAATCCATCTCTTCATTTGTTCATCATTCAAACATTGATTCATTGATCAAACATTTAGCTCTTAATTTGGGCCAGGTTCACTGCACAAGTATTTAATAGTTATTATACTTGGGATCTTTTGTTTACAAATGGCCCTAGTTTGCTAGAATGTAAGTTCCAAGTAGGCTGAGGTAATGTCTGCTTTTGCTCATTCTCTGCCTCTAGAAAACTTTCTTTGGGAAATATGATCAAGAGCAGGAGGTGTTGAACTGCCATAAGTGTATCACCATGAAAAAATGCACATATTAATAATATACCAGAGGGGAAGTTCAGGGTGGAGAACAAAGAGGGAGGTAGCCCAATGGGCTATGGTAAAGGATTATGGGTACCTTAATGGTAGGTGTTGTATGGGTACTTGCATGTAAAAAGGTGTGATACTATACCTTTTAATCACATGCAATGTTTCAAAGCAATATTACCTTAATAATAAGGAATCGAAATTTAATTAATTAAAAAGTACATTTTTATTCTGATGATGAGATTTTGAATTTATTTCATACTACCTGTTACCAAATTGGGGTTCCTGAGGCCAGAAAGGTTCTTGAAGCTCTTACTAATATTTCAAAAATGCTAATGATACCATAATTAATAAAACATTAAGTTATTCTTAGTAAAGCCATGAGGGAAAATCTAAAATAGATAATGCAGAGGTTGCAAAACTTTCTAGGTCACAGTGATTGGGTAATTTTTTCATTGCATTCCTAGACCAAGAGAAATTCCAATGTTCTATCTGTTAAATGTTTATATCCACACAACTTGGTACAAACAGTTTATGTTGTATTGAGAGAAATTGCTATGTTTCCCTAGAAAATTTAAAGTATCCTGCAATATTTTGGGGAATTAGTTGCAGAACTCCAGGGTGCCTTGGTACATAGTTTGGGAACTATGGAGTTGACCAAAGTTTCTAAACATTATGTGTTTATCCTATTACTAAGACCAAATTACTGTCATTCCAGTTTAGTTTGACCACTAGTGACTTCATAGGAATTCCTGGTACAAGACTGCTGACTGAGCCAAACACAACATTCAGAGCATAAGATCCGTGGTTATAGTGTTTGACTTGAGTGGGTTGAATCCTTCTACATGACAGTCAATATTAAGCAACCAAGAGCTCCATATTCTGGATTAGTTTCTTACTTAACCTTGTCTACTAGTAGACTTACAGTCCTGATAGTAATTTATATGGTTTCATTGTACTGTCATAAACCTTGCTGCTAATAAATCATTTGCAATCTGGATTAACATTGACCACAAAATAAAAAGTGATAGTATGGGCTATATGTTTACTGCTTAATACTTAACTGTTAATACCCTGTTTGGTAGACTCCACTGACATTGAAGAGGGAAGGAGAATGAAATAAATTTTTAAAAGTCGTATTGTGATATAAAATTTATGATCAGTTGTTCTAGTCCTTTGGCTAGATAGAATGTACCTTAGTAAACTACTTACAAACTCACTTTAAAGAGAGAGAAAAAGTGAAGCCTACTCTACAGAAGATTACCTGATTTCCTTAAGTGGTGATTTTGAGGTAGAACATTGTCAGTGTATAACATTTTTAAATCTTTCTCCCAGACATTGGGTTCTAGATTTCTATACTCATAAACCAATTTCTGCATGTTTGAGGGTTAGGGATGACAAAATGTAATAATCAACTTTCTTAAAGTATGAGTTTGGTACTTTGCTTATTTTAATGCGCAAGAATAAATTACAAGAAATGACAGCTCATGCTTCCCATCTCATTACAGCAGAAATTAATAAAATAGAGAATGGAAAATATTTGACAAAAAGAGCAATTAAATAAAAAAATTGATTCTTTGAAAAAAATGAACAAAATAGGCAAATCTTAAGCAAGAGTTACCAAAAAATAGAGACATCTCACCTATTAAAATCAGAAATGAAAGTGACTACCAAATTTACAAAGATAAAAAAGGATTAAAAGGAAATAATATGTCCTTGTATGCCAAGATTAAATGGACCAATACATAGAAAGGTACAAAACTAACTCAAAACTAACTCAGTAAGAAATATAAAATATGGATAGATCTTTAAAAAAGAAAACAAATTAGTAATCAAAAAGCTGTGCACAAAGAAATGGTCATGCCTGATCAACTTTACTAGTAAATTTAAGAGAACATTTAAAGAATTAATATTAATTCTTTGATGTGCATATCACGTAGTGTTTCGCCTATATTTCCTTCTATGTATTTTATGGTTTCAGGTCTTATGTCTAGTTCTTTAATCCATTTTGAGTTGGTTTTTTGTGTATGGTATGAGGTAGTAGTCAAGCTTCATTCTTTTGCATGTAGTGACCCAGTTTTCCCAGCACCATTTATTGAACAAACTTTCTTTGCTCCAATGCATATTCTTTGCTCCTTTGTCAAAGATTGGTTGACCATAAATCTGTGGGTTTATTTCTGGATTTTCTATTCGTTTCCATTGGTCTGTGTGTCTGTTCTTGTTCCAATACCATGCAGTTTTGATGATTATGGCTTTGTAGTATAGTTTGAAGCTGGGAGTGTGATGCCTCTGGGCCTACATCAAATTAAAGAGCTTCTGCACAGCAAAAGAGACAATAACAAAAACAAAGAGAAACCCCACCGACTGGGAGAACATTTTTGCACACAACACTAATGATAAAGGACTGATCACAAAAATCTGCAAAGAGCTGATGAGACTCAACAACAACAAAGAAAATAATCCAGTCAAAAAATGGGCAGAAGAGCTAAAAAGAAACTTCTCTGAAGAGGAAATACATATGGCCAACAGGCATATGAAAAAATGTTCAACATCACTTGTAATCAAGGAAATGCAAATCAAAACTACCATGAGATACCATCTTTTACCAGTGAGAATGGCACATATTAAAAAAACTAGCAACAACAAATGTTGGCGAGGATATGGAGAAAAAGGAACTCTCCTGTACTGTTGGTGGGAGTGCAAACTGGTCCAACCACTATGGAGAGCTGTGTGGAGATTTCTGGACCTACTAAACATAGAGCTTCCATATGATCCAGCAATTCCACTCCTAGGTATTTACCCAAAGGACAAAGAACATCAACTCCAAAGAGCACCTGCACCCCTATATTTATATAGCACTGTTTACAATAGCTAAGCTTTGGAAACAACCCAAATGCCCAAAAATAGATGACTGGATCAAGAAGATGTGGTACATATACACCATGGAATATTACTCAGCATTCAAAAAAGATAAACACATGCAATTTGCAGCAACATGGATGGTGCTGGAATGGATCATGCTCAGTGAAATAAGCCAGAAAGAAAAAGAAAAATACCGGATGGTCTCACTCATAGCAGGAATCTAGAAAACTTAAATAAGGGACCAGGAAAATGAATAACTATAAGAAAGTGAAAATCAAAATCAACAAAAACTATGAACCAGAGACACTCTATGAAGGGTGGGGGGCGGGGACGGGAGGGCTTGGGGTCAAAATAAGGGGGTTGCAATTATATGGGGAATATAAAAATAAAAAAAAATTAAATCTTTATAAACTCTTCCCAAAAAAAAACAGAAAAGGAGAGAACAATTCCTAGGTCATTTTAAGAGACCATTTTCACACTGATATCAAATCCAGGCACATATATCAGAAGGAAGGAAACCTCTGGACCAATATTGTTTATGGATATATTAATAAATGCAAGTCCTCAAAAAAAAAAAAACAAACTAGCAAACCAAATCCAACAACATATGAAAAGGATTATATTCCTTGACCAAGTGGGAATAATGCAAAGTTAGTTTTTATATCTAAAAAAAATCAGTTAATGTATACATTATGTTGATAGATAAAAAGACAAAATCCTACATGATCATTTAAATAGATGCAACAAAAAACACTTAACAAAATCCAATATATTTTCCTGATAAAGACATTTAAAAAAATAGAAATATAAGTTAACTTTCTCAACTTG
The DNA here is from genome assembly GCF_014898055.3 of Talpa occidentalis. Taxonomy (NCBI): domain Eukaryota; kingdom Metazoa; phylum Chordata; class Mammalia; order Eulipotyphla; family Talpidae; genus Talpa; species Talpa occidentalis. The sequence continues at coordinate 86,219,553 of NW_026555331.1, forward strand.
TTACATTATTTCAAGCAAAGCCCACAACTATTACTAGATTTATGGATGAAAGACTTAGAGCTTTCCTTCTAAAATTGGGAGGACAGAGATGTTTGCTCTTATCACTTCTTGTCAGCATTTTACTGGAAATTCTAGCTAATGCATTTAGAAAATCCCAAGTTATCCACTAACAGGCTATTAGAAACCTCAATAAGACTGAAGCATTCAAATAAATATATAATCAATCAGCTTTTTCTATTCAACTGCAGTGAACAATCTTAAAATGAAATTTAGAAAATATTTCTATTTACAGTATAAAAAAGAACAAAATACTTGGGATAAATTTTTCAAATGAAGTGTAAAACATATATTCTAAAATCTATAAAAAATCATTGAAAACAGTTCATGAAGACTGACATAATGGAAAGACACATACATGTGCAGGCATCTGATGATTTAATTTGGTAAAATGGCAGTAGTCTCCAAATTGATCTACAGACTCAATGCAATCCCTATCAGCCTGACTTCTTTGAAAAAAATTGACAGATTGGTCATAAAATTCATATGGAGATTTAAAGAAACCAGAGGAGACAGAATAATTTTCAAGAAGATGACAAATTTGGAGGACTCACACATCCCAATTTCAAAACTTAGTATAGTATAGCTACAATAATCAAGACTGTGTGTTACTGACTTAGGGATACACTGATAAACCTATTGGCTAAAATCAAGAGTACAAAAATAGATCCTCACATTTGTAGTCAATTTACTTTGTTAGCAAATGTATCATTCAAGTAAATGGAAAAGAACAAACTTTTCAAGAAATGATACTGGGATAACAGTATCATGATAACAAAGAATGAAGCTGGACTTATATCTCACCTTATACAAAAATTAAGTAAAGGTGAAACAGAGACTTAAATGTTGGGGCTCAAAATATAATACTGTTAGGAGAAAATGTGAGCATAAATCTCTGTTACCTTAGATTTGGAAGTGATTTTTTTCATATGACAAAAAATGTGAAAGTAACAAAAGAGAAATAGACTAACTGGACTTCATCAAAATTAAACTTGCATTGCAGAGGACCTCATCTAGAAAGTGAAAAGACAACCCATAATGGTGGAAAGTATTTGTGAATCATATATCTAATAATGAATTTACATATAGAATATCTAAAGAACACTTCCAAATCCATAATAAAAAGAGAGAGAAATTAAAAAAAAATTAACTGCAAAGGAAAAACTAAACATTTATCCAAAAACGTTGGCAAATCAAAACCACAATGAGATATTACTTCACACTCACTAGGATGGCTATAATAAAAACATGGATAATAACAAATATTTAGGAGGAAGTAGGAAAATTAGGGCTTCATACACTGCCGGTAAGAATGTAAAACGGCATGGTCACTTTTGGATAACAATGTGAAAATTCCTTAAAAGATGAAACATCCAGTTATGACCCAGTAATTCCATTCCTAAGTATATACTGAAGAGAAATGAAAACATACCAAAAAGTTGTTCATAGCAGCAGTATTTATCATAGCCCCAAGACAGAAACAGCACAAATACTCAGCAATGAATGACTAAATAACATGGGGTATAGCCACACAAAGAAATATTATTTCATAACACAAAGGGATGAAATACTGACACATGCTTAGATGGATCCTGAAAACATTATATTAAATGCAAGAAGACTTTCACAAAAGATCTTATATGGTTTATATTGTATGTCTAGCTCAGGCAAATCTAAAGATACAGAAACAGATGAGTGGTATCCAGGGCTGAAAGTGCCTGTGAGGTGATAGCTTAAGAGAATATGGCTTCTTTTTTTTTTTTTTTTTTTTTTTTTTATAGAGGCATGTTTTTATTTATTTATTTATTATATTTGTTTGTTTTTTTTGTTTATACATGCACTGGGTACAGTCAGAAGCGCGGGAGGGTGAGAGAATTCACCAGAGCCAGAGTGGGGAGCAGAGCAGGCAGAAGGGCCGAAGTACACTGCTGAGGGGAGCAGCGGGTGGCAGGAGAGGTCTGCGCACCATGTGGGATCCTCCTCCGGTGGCCGGGGAGCAGCCGGGGATCGAACCGGCGCCGCAGAGGCCGCGGGCAGCTTCGCAACCCAGCGCTCAACCGCTGCGCCACCGGGGAGGCCCGAGAATATGGCTTCTTTCAGAGTGGTGAAAATGTTTTCAAATTGATTGTGCTGATAGTTGTATAACTCTGAGGTTATACTAAAAACCATTGAATTGTACATTTTCAGTGAGTGAATTGTATGCTATGTGAATTATATCTTAATAAAGCTTCTACCAAAAAGCAAAAAATATATTAGCCATAGACTATACTCATTGAAGAGGAATTTACTGAATTGGAAAAGAAACCTGAGAAAATCACTCTGAGTGCAGCACAGAAATAGGGAGAAATAGAAAATGTGACAGAGATATACTTTGAGATACTTTTGTCATATGTCTTGTGGAGTTCCAGAAAAAGTTGGTGGGAGTGCAAACTGGTCCAACCACTATGGAGAGCTGTGTGGAGATTTCTGGACCTACTAAACATAGAGCTTCCATATGATCCAGCAATTCCACTCCTAGGTATTTACCCAAAGGACACAGAAACATCAATTCCAAAGAGCACCTGCACTCCTATGTTTATAGCAGCACTGTTTACAATAGCTAAGCTTTGGAAACAACCCAAATGCCCAAAAATAGATGACTGGATCAAGAAGATGTGGTACATATATACCATGGAATATTACTCAGCATTCAAAAAAGATAAACACATGCAATTTGCAGCAACATGGATGGCACTGGAAGGGATCATGCTCAGCGAAATAAGCCAAAAAGAAAAAGAAAAATACCGGATGGTCTCACTCATAGCAGGAATCTAGAAAACTTAAATAAGGGACCAGGAAAATGAATATAAGAAAGTGAAAATCAAAATCAACAAAAAACTATGAACCAGAGACACTTTTTGGGGGGTGGGGGGCGGGAGGGGAAGGATTGGGGTCAGAATGGGGCGTTTGCAATTGTATGGGGGAATATAAAAATAAAATTTAATATTTAAAAAAAAAAAAAAAAAAGAGCCAATGATCAATAGCATTTTAAAAGCAAAAAAAAAAAAAAAAATGGGAAAGTGATCTTGGCTAAGTATTCCCCATAATTTAAGATATTAAAAGTCCAAGACTGAAGTGGGTCATGCTGAAATTGCAGAATAGGCCAAGCGAAAACCTTAAATGTTAATCAAGAAAAGAAATCAAATGATTTATAACTGAATAACAGAGTGATGAAACGACTGTAATCAATAGCAATAGGTACTACAAAACAACGAAACATCTTTCAGTTGATGAGAGAAACTCCTCTTGTACATAAAACTGTACAAATTAATCTAGCTTTGGAGAATTGAAATAAAGACTTCTTAGACATCGAAAAAGTAAGTTTCACTGCTCATACTTCTTTCCTTTACAAGGAACTAATTGAGATAACTAATGAAGAAGAAAATTAAAGTGGAAGAAAGCAATGGGGTCAGGAAGCTTGACATTTTCTATTTCTTGATTGTAAGCATTTTGAGCAAAGTAACAATGTTATTGAGGTCCATCAGATCAAGGTATCAAATAGTATGATCAGTCTTGATAGTGAAGAAATTTGGCTTCAAGTATATTGAGAACTTTTTTCTTACTTGAAAAGATATATTTGAAATGCATTTTAAATGTTCTTTATGTGTGTGTATGTCTGTGTGTGTGATAATCTAATATTCTGACATCTTTCCACCACTCAGAGAATTTGTGCTCAGGAGAAGGCCAAATTATTGAAAGCTGGAATTTGTTCTGCCAGCACTATTTATCCCCATGGTTTGACCACCCTCTAGGTTTTACACTTCATCCTTCTCACTTCCCTTCCTCTTCTCTAACCCTATCGGTGGTGACTCTTTCGCTGATTTCCAAGTACCGGATGAGGAGCAAAAAAGCTACTCAGCATGTCAGTGTTCTGGAATCACTTAATGGTTGGTTACAACTAATCTAGAGTCACTGACAGCTATTAAACATGAATTTTTGCTTTTTGAAAAAAAAATCACAGTATGTTCAGTATATAGGTTGAAAATGTGATGAATCGGCCAGTTGTTGGCCAGACTTTGGAGAAGCAGGTTTCCTATAAATTGCACAATGTACTTACATCAAAGACTCAATGAACATATGGGTCATTGCTCATCTGATATGAACATGAAACTGCTAAGTGCCTCTTTACATCATCTACCAAGTTTCCATGCAATTGCCTTTTAAGAGAACTTACACTAGCAGGGTCTAAGTGGGGGTGTCACTGATGGTGACGGTTGGTATAGTAGGTATTATTCCTGCCTCAGTGATCTGATTCCTGCCCTCTAGCTCCTTTCTCTTCTTTCTTCAGGTCACACTGTTTACCTTTCCCTTTTATCTTGTGAGGAGCTACTGCTTTACAGCACACTCCATTTGAAGCATTGACGTCAGTGATCTGATGGCTTCCAAGCAGTTGATGAAGATCAACTCACAGTTCTCTCACTCACCTGCTTGAACAGTCACAAACAGAAAGCCAAGCAGATCACTTTTAGCTCTTGTGCTATATTTGTTCTTAGTATTGTACTGACACTTGGCAACAGCTGATAAAACTAGATGTTTTGTTTGGATTAGGTCAACAGTGATCTGAGATTTTCACTTATCTTGTTTATTATGGTGTAGTAGTCTCTGTTCCAACCTCCCATCCAAATCATAAAAAGCTCAGATAAATTCATCTTGATAAATGACTCAAACAACTGAATCACTGGTATTTACTTACTTTTGAAAGTCTCCTTTAAATCAGTCATTATTAATAAAGTGACATTGCTATATGCTTACAACGTTATTTTTTTAGTTAAGAAAATGTGGATTCCAGTTTCAATTCCAGTTTCCTACACTGTCTAGACACGTGTCAGCATATTACTTTGAAAGACCATTCTTATTGTTTCATAGTTTCAACTATTCTAAAGAGGGTGTGATTTCTCTTTATATATATTAAGTTTTTTTTAAGGAAAGAAAATAGTTAGAGAAATGAAGTATCTTCTGTTGAATGGATGAGGTTCCTCTCATTAAAGTTCCTGTGGCGATCCCTAAACATATCATGTGTTTTAACTTTATATGTTTCTTTTTTAAAATGCAGAAATTGAACATCCTATGTCAAACATTCAGGCTTTTTTGTGTGCCTTTGCAATACCTCTCTTTCCATCATCACATCACCCACCTCATCTTATGGCACAGCACTTAACAGTTTTCAACCTCTTGTGAGATAGAGTAATTAGCTATTGTGCACCTTTCCATTCTACCTCTAGTGTGAAATGTTTTTCTTCTTGGAAACTATATAATTATAATACATTAATTAGGCCTTAAGATTTTTACAGCACTCAGTAGAATACCAGGAGAAGTGGTTAGAGGTTACAAAAACAGGTTGAAAAATTTCTGTTTTAAGAGTCAGAGTCATCCTACAGGTACAGCAAAATAAACCTGGCACCAAACTAATGATAAAGAGGATGTCATCTACACAGAGATGACAAAAAAGAAGGCAGGAACATCTATACTTATATCAGATAAAACAGATTTCAAACTCAAAAAAGTAAAAAGAGACCAGATGGTTACTACATTATGATCAAGGGGACAATACTTCAAGAAGAAATGACACTCATTAACATATACTCACCAAATGAAGGAGCACCAAAATATATCAGACAACTATTATCATCTCTGAAAACAGACATCAGAGAAAATACATATGTAGTAGGAGACTTCAACACACCACTATCAACAATGGATAGATCAACGAGACAAAAAATAAATAAGGACACTAAAGCTCTAAACAAGGATCTAGAGCTCCTGGGATTAACAGACATCTATAGAACACTAAACCCCCAAAATATCTGAGTACACATTTTTCTCAAGCACACATGGATCATTCTCCAAGATCAATAACATACTGGGACACAAGACAAACATCAACAGATACACCAAGATTGAAATCATACCAACCATCTTCTCTGACCATGAAGGCATCAAACTAGAAATAAACCATAAAAGAAGGCAAGGAATCCTCCTACCTCGTGGAGATTGAAACCCACACTACTGGAAGACCACTGAACTAATGAGATCAAAGAAGAAATTAAAAAATGCTTTGAGTTGAGTGACAAGGAGGACACCAATTTCCTAAATGTATGGGATGCAACAAAAGCAGTAATAAGAGGAAAATATATAGCAATACAGGGTTACATCAAGAAACAAGAAAGAATTCAAAGAAACAACCTAATCTCACATCTCAAAGAACTAGAAAAAGAACACAAAAACACCCCTAAACCAGTAGAAGAAAAGAAACAGTAAAAATCAAAGCAGAAATAAATGAAATAGAAACTAAAAAAGCAATTCAAAAGATCAATGAAACCAAAAGTTGGTTCTTTGAAAAATAAAGAAAATAGACAAACCCCTAGCCAGGCTCACAAAGGAAAAATGGGAGAATGCACAAATAAATAGGATCACAAATGAAAGAGGAGAAATCACAACAGACTTAGCAGAAATCAAAAGAATAATCAGAAACTACCATGAACAGTTATATGCAAACAAGCTCAACAATCTAGAAGAGATGGACAAATTTCTACAACTCTACAATCATCCAAAGCTAGATAAAGAAGAAATAGAACACCTAAACAGACCAATTACAAGCAGTGAAATTGAAATGATAATCAAAACCCTCCCCAAAAACAAAAGCCCAGGACCAGATGTATTTACAATTGATTTCTACCAAACATTCAGAAATGAATGAGTGCCTATCCTGCATAAACTCTTTCAAAATTTGAGAAGGAAGGGATAATACCGATTATGTTCTATGAAGCCAACATTACACTAATACCAAAATCAAACAAGGACAACATAAAAAAAGAAAATTACAGGCCAATCTCTCTAATGAACACTGATGCAAAAATCCTCAATAAAATTTTAGCTATCAGAATCCAACAATATATCCATAAGATAATTCACCACGACCAAGTAGGATTTATTCCAGGGTCATAAGGATGGTTCAACATCCAAAAAATCAATGTAATCCAACACATCAACAAAAAGAAATGTAAAAATCATATGATAATATCAATAGATGCTGAGAAGGCTTTTGACAAAGTACAACACCCATTTATGATAAAGGCCCTTGAAATTCTCGGGATACAAGAAACATACCTCAACATCATAAAGGCCGTATATGACAAGCCCATAGTCAATATCATTCACAATGGTGAAAAGCTGAAAACATTTCCATTAAGATCTGGAAGAAGACAAGGATGTCCACTCTCACCACTGCTTTTCAATATAATATTGGAAGTCCTAGCCAGAGCAATAAAACAAGAGAAAGACATACAAGGAATCCAAATAGGGAAGGAAGAAGTCACACTATCACTATTCGCAGATAATATGATAATTTACATAGAGAACCCCAAAAACTCCGCAGAAAAACTAATTAAACTAATCAATCAGTTTAGTAAAGTAGCAGGATACAAAATCAACACACAAAAATCAGTACCATTCCTATACACAAACAATAAATCTGAAGAAGAAGAAATCAAGAAAACCATCCCTTTTATTATTGAAACAAAAAAAAATCAAATACTTGGGAATAAACCTAACAAAAGTGGTAAAGGACCTATAAAACAAACTATAAAACAGTGTTAAAAGAAATAGAAGAATACACAAAGAAATGGAAAGATATCCCCTGCTCATGGATTGGAAGAATTAACAATATCAAAATGGCCACCCTACCAAAAGCATTTTACAGATTCAATGCTATTCCAATAAAAAATTCAATGACATTCTTCAAAGAAATAGAACAAATATTGATGAAATTCATATGGAATCACCAAAAACCCCAAATGGCCAAAGCTCTCCTGAAAAAAAAAAAAAAAAGGGAATGGAGGCATCACACGCCCAGATTTCAAACTATACTACAAAGTCATAATAATCAAAACTGCATGATATTGGAAGAAGAACAGACACACCGACCAATGGAACCAAAATAGAAAATCCAGAAATAAACCTTCAGTTTTATGGTCTACTAATCTTTAACAAAGGAGCAAAGAATATGCAATGGAGCAAGGAAAGTTTGTTCAATAAATGGTGCTAGGAAAACTGGGTTGCTACATGCAAAAGAATGAAGCTTGACTACTACCTAAAACCATGCACAAAAACCAACTAAAGAACTAGACATAAGACCTGAAACCATAAAATATGTAGAAGGAAATATAAGCAAAACACTACATGACATACTCCTCAGCAACATCTTTAAAGACTCATCACCCAAAGCAGTGATAGTGAAGGCAAAGATAAACAGCTGGGACTACATCAAATTAAAGAGCTTCTGTATAGCAAAAGAGACAGTAACCAAAACAAAGAGACATCCCACTGACTGGGAGAAAATTTTTGCACATCACACTAATGATAAAGGACTGATCACAAATATCTACAAAGAGCTGATGAGACTCAACAAAAACAAAACAAAAAAATAATCCAGTCAAAAAATGGGCAGAAGCGCTAAAAAGAAATTTCTCCAAAGAGGAAATGCAAATGGCCAATAGGCATATGAAAAAATGTTCAGTATCACTTGTAATCAGGGAAACGCAAATCACAACTATAATGAGATACCATCTTACACCAGTGAGAATGGCACATATTAAAAAAAAAAAAAAACTAGCTACAACAAATGTTGGCAAGGATGTGGAGAAAAAGGAACTTTCCTGCACTGCTGGTGGGAGTGCAAACTGGTCCAACCACTATGGAGAGCTGTGTGGAGATTTCTTGACCTACTAAACATAGAGCTTCCATATGATCTAACAATTCCACTCCTAGGTATATACCCAAAGGACATAGAATCATTAATTCAAAAGGGCACCTGCACTCCTGTGTTTACAATAGCTAAGCTTTGGAAACAACCAAAATGCCCAAAAATAGATGGCTGGATCAAGAAGATGTGGTACATATACACAATGGAATATTACTCAGCAATCAAAAAAGATAAACTCATGCAATTTGCAGCAACATGGATGGAGTTAGAAGGGATCATGCTCAGTGAAATAAGGCAGAAAGAAAAAGAAAAATACCGGATGTTCTCATTTATAGCAGGAATTTAGAAAACCTAAATAAGGGACCAGGAAAAAGACTAATTATAATAAAGTAAAAATCAAAATCAACAAGCAACTATAAACCAGAGATACACTTTGGGGGGTAGAGGAGGAGGGATTAGAGTCAAAATGGGGGAGTGGGAATTGTATGGGGAACATAACCAAGATGAAAATGCATATATTATGCAAAAATGAAAAATGATGTTAAAAATATATAAAATAATATAAAATATTAAAAACAGAGGATGTCCTCTAGTAAATGTCCAAAAGGCCTGTAGCTACACATAAAATAATCTACAATTGGCTTTTGGGTCTGTCCCATGTCTTTCATGCCTCAAAGGCCACATATTGATCTTTATTTTTTTTTTTAATGAATGGATATAAGTTTATTCTTCCTTATTGAACAGCAACTGGGAAAACTGTTGATTCAATAAATACTTCACAATTTGCAAATACTTCAAGCAAATAAATATGATCAGCTGGTAGATCTACTTGTATAAGGTATTGCTATTGAGAGAAAAAAGAACCACATAAATGATCTAAATCAAAACATCTAACTGTAATTGCAACTTACATCTAAGTGTAATTGCAAATTTGTTCCTAGAAATTTTCAGAGATCATTTCAACAACCTTAAGAAAACAAGTAGATACAATTCTTGAGATGGTGATTTATTTTGTATATGGGTGTGTGTTATTTCTGAGAAAGCCAAGTGCTTGTGAAAATATCCTGGGGTAGAGGGGAACTGATAGGAAGTTAGTGTGACTGGATTTTAGTGTGTAAGTCCCTGTTATTAGGGACAGTTGGTAGCTACAAAGAAGTGAAGTTTTTAACTATTGATATTTTTATTTATTCATCACATATACTGTTCTTTATTAAAAAAATATTTTCCTACATAAAAAAAATTGCGATAGAGATAATGGAGGAGTTTGTGCTTTTAAAGTCAGAATAAGTACTAGCTACTTTAACAGTCAAACTTCAAAATCGCATTTGTATAAAACACAACAAAATTATTTCTCAACCTCCTGTCACAGCCAAATGCAAGCCAGCATTCAGTTGTGTCTCAGAGTTTCAGATTGCCCCCATATTACAATAATATCATCAAAGTATTCTTTGCTTCCAGTTTCTTCCATGGAAGTGGAAGCCAGAACAAGAAATGAGAGAAAGAGAAATAGGGAATGTGGAGAATTTATACTGGCTCGTAACTGCCTTGAATCTGAAGCACGTAATTTATACTCACATTTCCATATTTCCTTTGGCCAGAGTAGTCCGAATCTACTAACCATATTGAGAAATGTGAAGGAACATATATTTGCTATGAACATATAGAATAATTTCATTTCATAGAAACTTAGTGGTGAAAAATATTTTAGAGACCATCTGGTTTATTTCCTTATAGAATCAGATTAGAGAAGTTGAATATCTTGGCCAAAGTAGCATATCCAAGAAGTGGCAGTGGGAGGAGTTTCTAGCATAATAACCAGTATTTATAAATGAGTTATGTGTCAGGGACTATGCCAACACATCTATGTTGCCTTGCCTCCCAGAATTATCACTCTAATCCAATGAGACAGACACTATTCCTATCTTCATATTAAAGATAAGAAAATTAAAGCTTGGGAAAGGCAGGGAAATATCTATGATTACATACTTAACAAATGGCAGAAGAAAGGTTCGAGTCCAGGCACTGCATCATCAAAATGCCAACATGTAGTCTGTCACTTGGTGGCTACTTTTTTGCTCTGATCCCTAAAGCCCTCTTCCGATCAGACTATCAGACTACATGACTTTGGGGTTAAATACATAGTTCCTCCCAAAGAATGATCTACAGAAATGTTAAGGCTAAAAGTGTTCCAATATGCTTGTCTAGGAAGACCAGTGCAAGTTCCTTGTAGAAGGAGATAGAAAGCCATGCCATAACCAAGGGCAAATCACACTGGATTATCATAATGGAACTTGTCTCGGGCTCTGAACAGCTTTTCTTCTGAGATATATGAGTATTTCTGTCATGAGAAGTAGTCAGGACAGAACATCAGGTAAACATTAATTTATACCTGCAAGGTAGATAGATGGCAAAAACAAATCTTGCACTATGTGTTTAAACAGAACAAACTAATTCAGATATCTTCATCATTTTGTGTGGTTCTTGTTCTACATGACCGCTGTCCCTGGAGTTTTAGTCAACATTGTTCGCACCTACTTGGATCAAGTAGTAGACATCAAAGCCTAGAGTGTTTTTTTGTTTAAGTTAGCTATTTTGTCAGCAGGCAAAACTCTTCATTTATAGTGAAAAAAAGACAAAAGTAGACTTATAAAATTGTTCCTAATTGACATTAAATTATATAATGCCTTTAGCACAGTACCCAGAATATAGAAAACACTCAGTAAATGGAATCCTTTGTGATAGTTCTTGTTCCTATTATTTTTATACATCACTATAGAACCAATCCCATCCCCCCTTTCTGCTTTGATATTATCGCAAAATTCTTAATTTCAATAAGGAATGAAAGTTTCACTGGGGGGTTATGACATAAAATTACCCATCTTATTTGTGAATTGAAATGACTGCTTGTTTGATTCAATTGACTAAGCTGTCAGGTGGTTTTAGACTCACCTTCTAACTGGAAGCCATGTACAGGAAGGCATAGTTCACATAGTTCTTAAGACATGTGGACACAGGGCATCCCCGGTGGCGCAGCGAGTTGAGCACAGCACTGTGAAACTCTCCGAAGCCTCTGCAGCATGGGTTTGATTCCCAGCCTTCTAGGGAGATACCCACATGGCACGGCAGACCTCTCCTGCCTCACCCGCTGCTATCTTCAACAGTGTCTTCAGTCCGTCTGCCTGTTCTGCTCCCCACTCTGTCTCTGGTGACTCCTCTCACCCCCCACATCTCTGGCCTGTACCCCAGTTCTTGTATGAATAAAAATAAATCTTAAAAAAAAAAAACATGAACATAGACCAGCTGAGACATAAGATAATTTACTGAGTATCAATGCAAATAAATGCTTTGGAGGAAGAATAAATTTCTGTTATCTAGTTTTGATGAAGTCTTCTGGGAAGGAAGCATGCTGTCCAGGAAAAAAAAAAGTCAGTATTGTTATCATTAGAAGAGAGGGGAGGACCGGTGGTGCAGCGGTTGAGCGCTGGGTTGCGAAGCTGCCCGCGGCCTCTGTGGCGCGGGTTCGATCCCGGCTGCTCCCCGGCCACCAGAGGAGGGTCCCACATGGCGTGCAGACCTCTCCTGCTGCCCGCTGCTCCCCTCAGCAGTGTACTTCGGTCCTTCTGCCTGCTCTGCTGCCCGCTCTGGCTCTGGTGAATTCTCTCACCCTCCCGCGCTTCTGACTGTACCCAGTGCTTGTATAAACAAAACAAACAAACAAACAAATAAATAAATAAAACATGCCTCTATAAAAAAAAAAAAAAGAAGAGAGGGGAGGAGTCCCAACTGCTGTTGCTAATGTGTTAAGTCTCTGCTGTCTTCAGAAATGTTTTTTCTTTATTTAACTGTTAAATAGTGTAGTTATTTTGAGAAATTAATAAGGTGATGCTTTAAAAGACTTTACAAATAATTTGTATAAATTTTCAACTTAACATAAGTGAGGTCCAAAAATTCAGTTATGTAAAATAAGGAGTCATTTTTGTTAATGAAATACAAGAAGTTTAGGATCCAGCCATGTGCCATCCATGTCTGCCCAGAGCCTGCTGGAATTTGTAGTTTCTCTGTTAGTTCGCCAGTTAGGGCCAGGAGAATATTCAGGATTCAGGGATTCATTTTCTCTGCTTTCTCTAAAAAGGTTTGAGATTATTTGCCATTTCGCCTTCTGGCTTTGCTCTTCAGCTACCACCTACAAAAAATCTTGCTTTCCTGATTGAGAAGGAGCTGATCAGAGTAAGAAAGTCATTGCCAATCATGTCATATCTAAATTCACTTTACTGGAGTGTTTTCACTGTTTTCTTTCAGAGAGATTACATAAATTACTGATGGTCGATGTGTAATGGAATGGAGAAGAATTTCTCTTGTGTTCTGAGGGAAAGTGCTGTGTTTACTTGAAAGAAAATCAAGTCTATCTGTACACTGCAATCTGTGTTATGTGTGAACCAAGAAGAGAAATTGGCAGTCTGTTGAGAGGATGGTATATTAGGGGCAGATGTGGAGAAAAGAGAAAAAGGAGAAACGAGAAAAAGGGCAGGGCGAAAGTTAAGTGGGGGAATGGTACTTTGTGCTCCTTGTAATCCCTGCGTCTTTATCGTGTGTCCAAAATCTAAATATATTGAAGTCAGTAGAATTCTTGCAGAAAGCTGGGAAGGGGTTGGGTTTGAACCTGAGTTTCCCCTTGGCTGAAATGGAAAGAATGTCGCTGATCAAAGATGTCGAAGCCCCTTCAGACACCTGAGTTATTTGTGAAATGTTCCAGTGCTGCTTAATGAGACACTTTCTCATATTCAAGTCATTTAATATGTGCATTAGAATCTCTGTAAAAGTTTCCCAATTGAATATCAACTTTTGATCTGGGTCTGTATAACCATAGAAAGCTTAATTTATGTCTTCTGTTTGATCTAATTCTAGAACAGTTAAAGATTTGAGGCTTAGGGTTGAAAACACCACTTTCCTTTAAATCCTTTTAGATTGGAAACTAAGCCAGAATTTATAACTGGTTCCTCCGTTGCACATCAAATGAGCAGGAGTCTGTTGAGTCGCTTCTTGGAACTCTTAGAATTCTTTGCACTAAATTGAAACTGCAGAGAATGCCATTTTATGGAAATAAATCCATCCCATGGCCATTGCATGTAAATTTTCTACCTTGTTCTTAAGCCATAAAAGTAATATTATGTTCAGCTTTTCGTCTACAAGTAGTTGATATATGGAGAAATAAGCTCACTTTAATAGCATATAAAATATGTATTATCTAGGTTATTAAAACATTACCCACGACTAGTGGTTCCTGGCTTTAGATCCAAAACCTCCTGAAAGATATTACACATTCTCATTGTCACAATGCCTTTCCATGGTAAGATATTCCCTTAGGGGATGGGGCAGGGCAGGGAAGAAAGGGGGCACCTACTCATTTGTGACAAATGTATGAGGCACATATCAGAATTTCCAGCCAGTTCTCCAGGCATGCGGTATTCAGTATCACAATGAAATATGTATCTTTTTCAGTACAGTTGAGGAAGGGGAATGAAGACAGCTGATGAATGATGAAAGTGAGAGTGAACACAGGTGTAGTGGTGAAATAGGTACAAAGAAACTTGCCTTCATTGACTGGTGTGGAGGGCAACAGTCTAGTATTAAGACTTGGAATTAAGTGATGTGTGTGTGCGTGTGTGTAACCTATTTGTTTTGTCCTCATCGCCATTATCCACTGAGGTATATCATAATTACCTTTGACCCTCCAAATCTAATTTTCATGATCTCCTAGAAATCAGATAGCAACAGCAGAGAACATACTCCAAGTCTTTATTGTCATGAGGCATCTCAGATCCCTCCTGTTTGTTTGAAAGCCTAATGAGAACAGAACTTGCATAAATAGCTAGAATTTCCAAGAGGGCAGGGGCAACTCCAATAAGCTTGATGTTGAGTTTGTTCAAAACCATCTCCTATCATCCATAAAAACAAGTGCCAAGTGTAAAAATGTTGACATACTAAGTAGGAATTAATGTAAAGCCAGATCGAAACTAAAATGAAAAGATAAGTGGAAAGTTCTGCTTCCTTTAAATTGGGAGCAACAAGACCATATACAAACATTTCAAACATCTATAGATTATTTTAAAGGTGAGAACATGAAAGAAATTTGCACTAAATTAATCTACATGACAACATTTTATGTCAGGCAATGAAGAGGTGTAAAGGACAATTTGTCATGCCATATGTTTAAATTCTTTCTGGATTCCTTGAGGGGGAGACTATAAAAGAAGCCCAACAAAAATAAAAATAAAATAATGTCTTTATAAAATATTAGTTTGCTACTTAGTTTGTAATTTGCTTAGTTTGACTTTGTTCCTCACAAAATGAGGGCTTGTACCAGAAGGAAAAATAAAAATATTGGATGGTTTCACTTACAGGAGAAATATAGGGGAACCAAATAAGGGACCAGGAAAAAAAGTTATAATAAATTAAAAAAAAACAAAATGAACAGGCAACTATGAATCAGAGACACTGCAAGGGAGGAGAAGGGAGAGGGATCAAAACAGGGGAGGGAATGTGTTCTTATACAAGGGACTATGGTGATGGTGCACGCAAGGGTGACTTGGTTATGGGAACTTTGCGGGGGCTACACCTGAGAGGAGAAAGCATACATTGTACAAAAAGGAAGAAAGATATAAAATATATATAAAATTAAATTAAATAAATTTTACTTCTTGCCAAAGTAAAAAGAAAGAAAGAAGGTGAAGGCTTGTAGCAGGTAGTTCATTTTGGGAAGTGATTCGAAGAAATAGGGGCAGAAGGCAGTGGGGAAGAAAGGCAGGAAAGCTGACACCAGCTTGCATCCTTGGGTTGGTCACTTCTGTGGACACCCAGGACTCTCTGATAGTAAAGACTAGGCCTCAGAGTGGACCCACCAAAGGGAGGACGCCCCGGAGGTGGAAGAGGGGCCATGTGATTCTAATTGTCGCCTCCCATCGCACATTGGTCAAGAATTACCCTGTGGGCTTTCACTCCCTTGTGTTCCCAGGTTGCGCATGTGAGAAAGTATGACTGATGCTCAGAGTCCTTAATGGTAGTGGCAAAAAACCCTCCATCAGAAAGTAAGAAATAAGTGGGGAAGCTAATGTGAAGTGCGACCAGCATGCACCTGTGATAGCAACACTGGCTGCACCATGTCTGCAGTAACGGGTGAGCAGAGAGGAAGCGCACAGGAGGAGTCTACTGTGCCTCACGTGACAGCTGACTGACTGGGAGAACCTGCAGAGAATCTGATATTGAGAAGAATCTAGAAACTGATTCTGCATTCAGCAGCAAAAATCTCAAGGTCTGGGAGGGTGGAGTTATGAGATTTCCTAAGCTCAGTTTCATTTTATGTTATATAGAAGGTCTAGAGAGTTATGATCTTATCTCCTTGATTTTTTTTTCATTAACAATAAATCTTCCATTTGTTTGAAGCAATTTGGTTTCAAAAACATTAAGTTATAGCAGTCACAGAAAAAAACAGGGTCAGAAACAACAAAAGAATAATCAGGAGTACTGCGTTTCTTTGTTTTTTAACACTGTCATGGCTTTATTCAAAAGTATTAACTTTTGAATTAAAAGTATTAACAAAAAGTATTAACTTCAAGAATTTTTAAGGCGTTTTGAGGAATTTAACACACTATATACATAAAGTGTGTCACAGAAAGAGTGTTAAAACAGGGCCAAAAACTTGTACAAAATATAAAACCCACCCTTACTTATTTGCATGAAAATACCACCCACAAAGCTAAATAAGTCTTAAAAAGTTATCAGGATGCTTGAAGTGTTGTTTTCAAAGCAAAGAACCCTAACTGTGATTGCACAACAACATAACTGATGAGAAAGTCAACATATTGATTTCATTTTAAAAATAACTATTTCATAATCTGGCATAGGGTAAAATGAGAATTCTTAGGACTGAAACAGAGTATTTCAATCGTTCAAAAGGAGTAAATGTTAGCCTTTTGGAGATTCCAATTCTCCAAATAAATTTATCCCGAAAGTTTTATTTCAGTCAGTTGTTTTTAAGTTTCTTCACAACTAACTGCCTAATTTTTTGTTAACAATTTATAACTTGGCGTTTTGTCTCCTTGATTTTATCTTTGAAAGGAATGAGGTTAAGGAAGACAGTGGAGATGCCAGCAACCAGCATGATTTTCGCTCACAGGCTCTTCCTCAGAGGAATGTTTAGATGGCACTACAAGGGGCAAAGTAGAGCAAGGTTCTTTTGTCAGTGTGTAACAAAACACACCTGTGAGTGGAATTGGTAGACGATAACCCGCCCCCTTGGACTGGCTGCATCCTCATGCCATGGACCCTGGAAAAGCAGACTCTTCCTCTGATAGCTGTGAGGCTCCTGGGATGGGAGAGCTGTACAATCTGCTGACTGTCCCCCAGAACTTCTCCTCCTGGCCTTGCCCGAGTCACCCAAGCTGGTTTTTGTCACCACTCCTGTTGCTCTCCCCTTTTTCATGTCCCACATGTGGTAAGCCGCTCCCCCCCTTCATTCCCCAAGACAGCTCTACCACAAAACTGCTATTGTCACAGGGTTTTAGTAAAGATTTGGGGCTAATAGAGGGATCATAGCGCAAATGAAAAAGCTGACTGCGTGGCGGACTTCACTATTCCTAAAGAATCTAATCAATTCCTACAAAAGAGAATCTATTAGGGGGCATCTTTCTCTTTGGCTGCAAATGTCTCGTGGGATTTCCCATCTGCCTTTTCCTCACATTTCCTGAGATCCTAATGTCTCCTCCCTTTCTTGTGGCCAGGAGACAAGTGAAGAATCTCTGTAACTTTATTTTGCAACCCAATTTAGTTCTCATTTGTTTTCAATCTCTTTCATCCATACTAGCCCGCAGGCTGTTCTTTAACAGAATAGCAATAAGTCATAGAAACAAATCTTCCCAAATAAAAGTGATAAATCCTGCTACTCATTCAGATCACACTCCGGTGTGCCTACTTTTAAAAAAAAATATTTACCTCAAATACAAATAGAAGTCCAATTCTCCAAAATAGTTTTAGAACTACTTTAAGTTTGAAACCTAAGAATTCCAGAAAAGTGTCAGGATTTTGGATGGCCGCAGAAGCTGAGGCTGAAGGAAATAGATTTTTTGATGGAAGAGTATTTAAATTCATCTTTAGGCCAGAACAGAGGGAAGATATAAGAATACTTCCCCTCCCAAATTGTGGGGGAAAACAAGCATCAGAAATTATAATTATGATGACTTCACTGATGAATTTTGTCATTTAGAGATGATGTGTGCCATAGAATAGACATTCTAGAATAAATTGACGGTTTAACTAGGTTAGGAAAAGAATGAATAGAAGAACCACAGACACTGACAGTATAATCAAAATTCTTGTGCTATAAACTAAGGCATTAAACCTTTTACATTGGAATTAGAAAGTCCAGTTCTTTTCCCAAGAGTTTGCTAACTTAGATAGAATCAGTGCCCTGGTGTGGAAAGTAGTCTTTGAAGGAGTTTATTTCTTTTGAGGGAGTTTATTTCTTCTTGATTTGAGCAGCATATGGAAAAAGTAGAATGTTTGTAATTAATGATCAAAAATATCCAAGTAATTTTTGTGTGCAATGCTGATGATTGACAAAGGAGATATAAATGGCAGTGAAAAAAAAATACCTATCCTATGAAATATAAAATAAAAGTACCCTTGGGGTCTTCAGCAGGGAATCATATTTAAGTCAAGTGGCAAACTGCTTCCCAACCCATAATGCACGTGCTAAAATTAATCACATCTATGGAATAAACACAAGCAATTGAAGCTAATATTAAAACATTGCTAAGAGGTAAAGTGGGAAGAAAAATGATCTTGAAAAAGTTTCCTGAAATTGAATTAGTTTTCCATTCAAGAAAAACAATTGTATTCCCTTCAAAGTGATTTTCCAAGTCACTTATAAAACTCTTCATAGTACTTTGAAATGACACATTCTTTTGTACAGAATTCTTTCAGGAAATTGATTTTTGTTCTTCAAATACAAAACTTGCATTCCGAGTAGCTAGGAACCCAAGGGCAGATATCTTTGTGAACAGTATTTTGCTCTGTCATTCCTAAACACCAGTAGAAAACTGGCTCAAGTTAAGAGCTTGTGGGTTTAGGTTTGGGGCCTGTTATTGGCATGTTTTCATCTTGACTGTGGGCTCTCTCACCAACCTCAGCCATTCTGAAGATGCAACTCCTTGCCCCATCTCTTTGAAAACTGAGATTTGTAGACACCAGCAGAGTGGTGTCAAACAAATTATGTGACTTTGCTTGTTCCCATCCACATGTTATTTCTCAAGCCCCTGAACGTCCTATAAGATGCCATTGATAGAAACTTGTGGTGACTCAGGTATTACCCTGGGTTTCAGGCCTGCTTTCCATCCTAATGCCTCAGACTCAGTTTGGATGGTGTGACTAGTTACCATCTAGCTTTCGTCCAGCATGCTGCCTCATAGAACTTTTGTCTTTACTCTAGGCTGTGTGGCACCAGGTTCAGAAATGCTCCATCATCCTGCCAGTATGAGTTCCCCTAAACATCCTTTCTCAGGGAGGAATGACGACTCCAGCCTGATTAGAACATTTAAGAAACTAAAGATGACTCTGCATCCCCTTGCTGCAACCCACTGAATACGTGATTTATACTTGGCTTATGCTATAGTTTCACCACAAATCCCTATTTTACATGCTGGTCAACTACATTTGACTAAGAATCCTTGTCTTAATTGTCCATCAGTGACCCAGGTATCCCTGGCGCTAACTAATTGACAATGTTGCTGCTTCAACCTTCCTTTCCAATAGATAGACACCTGTCCTTGAGCAGAAATCCTGAGGTCTAAGTCACTGGTAGCCATGACCAGACCAACCCAAGTCAGTCTCCAAGGCCATTCCTTTTTTCTTTAGCATAACCATCCCATCTAGCTATTGACTACTGCTCCTCTCTGCTCTCCTACTTCAGCTCATGCTCATGGCTTGTGACTGGAACTACACCTTTTTGCCCAGAAGTCTCTGTCTCCATGCTCTCCATGCCTAGCTTTTTTAAAGACCAAATCACCATCCAGTAACCATAACATTATATAAACTTGTTAAGCACTTCAGAAGTGTCAGTATTTGGCTCATGCCACAGCATCCTCAAAGTAAGTCTCATCCTCCCATTTTATAACTGAGAAAAATGAGTCTTAGAGAGACCACCCCTAACAGGGAGGTGGTAGAGCCAGAATCAGGCTGGGTCTGGCATCAAAACCCCAGATCCTCTATTTACCAAAGTGCCTCCCAATTTATATTATCTTTGCTTTCTTTGGTTTCATCATCTTCATCTATAGGGGAATATACTGAGACTTAGGGACTTTAGGAGAGAGGAAAACAATATGAGAGTCAAATTTGACTCTGAACAGTTTCCTTTTTCTAGCACAGATGCTGTCTTCCAGTATGGCACAATCTACTTGATAAGTTATATAGGTGCTTTGTACGTGCTCCAATTTCAGGCTGTAACCAGTTTAAGCGCCCCTGTAATAGAGGTTCTTGTTACTGCATCTGCATTGTGGCTTTGGACAACTTCTTCCCTTCTGTTCGTCTGCCTCCATCTCAGCTTCCCCTTCCAATTGTCCTTGGAATGATTCATCTTTCTATCTCCTCTTCGGCAGGCATAGACTGTCCCTGAGGATGCTTACCGAACTTGAAATATCAGCCAGAATGCCAGCTTTAAATTACAGTGAGAAATGGAGCTATCAAGCTGTCCAGTGACTCATGTTTGCTGATCAGTACCCCCTCTCTCCCTGTGGGCAAATCTACGTGGGATGTTAAATTTATAATTGGGAAATAGGTTAGCAAAGGAATAAGAAGGATGAGAGGAGGTGATTGGGTGTGACAGGCTACAATGGTCCATGCATTTGATTCTGCATTTGGAGTTTTGCTGCCAAAGGCCTTGGCAGGTTGAGTCCTTGCATAAGGGCACAAAATCTCTGAGATTGTGCTACAGTAGAGTGTTGACAAGTTGTTATTGTGGTTGATATACTTAAAAAATAATTTAAAAATGAGATGTTCACCAAATACCAAAATATGTATGGGTTATGTGTAAGGTGTAGAGAATAAATGCAGTAAATATTCACTTAGTCACTGGGTGGGCAAGAAATAACATGACTGAAGAATTTTGAGGTTTCTTGTGAATTCCTCTCTCCATTGCATCCCACTTCTTTTCTTAATAATTAGGATTCAGGGCCTCCCCGGTGGCGCAGGGGTTGAGCGCTGGGTTCTGAAGCTGCCCGCAGCCTCTGCAGCGCCGGTTCGATCCCCGGCCACCAGAGGAGGGTCCCGCATGGCGCGCAGACCTGTCCTGCCGCCCACTGCTCCCCTCAGCAGTGTACTTCAGTCCTTCTGCCTGCTCTGCTCCCCGCTCTGGCTCTGGTGAATTCTCTCACCCTCCCGCGCTTCTGACTGTACCCAGTGCTTGTATAAATAAATAAATAAATAAATAAATAAATAAATAAATAAATAAATAAATAAATAAATAAATAAATAAATAAATAAATCTTTAAAAAAAAATTAGGATTCAGGGCCTCCCTAGTGGCGATGTGGGTTGAGCGCTGTGCTGTGAAGCTCTCCGCAGCCTCTGCAGCACGGGTTTCATTTCCAGCCGACCAGGGAGAAACCCACATGGCGCAGCAGACCTCTCCTGTCTCGCCTGCTGCTCCCCTCAGTAGTGTCTTTGGTCCCTCTGCCTGTTCTATTCCCTGCTCTGTCTCTGGTGAATTCTCTCACCCTCTCGTGCCTCTGCTCTGTACCCCAGTTCTTGTATAAATAAATAAATTTTTGAAAAAAAAATAATTAGGATCCCTCATTTTGTGTCTTTAGTTTCATTTCTTTGCATAATAGCATTACATTATCCTTGCATCACTAAACAACATATTAGTTTTATATGAACAAAATCATGCCATATGTATTTTGCATCAGATTTTTTTTTAAATTCATGTTGTTTTGTGTAACTAGAATTCATCACATCAGTGCACAGTAATCTGCTGTTGTAACACACAATTTATCCATTTGTTGATGGGCATTCAGGTTGTTTAGAATTTATTGAGATAATAAGCAGTGCAACTATATGCATTTTGGGGTATTTCTCTTGGTACATATGTGCATGGATTTTCAGGATTAGAACTCCAGGGTCAGAGGACATACACATTTCAATTTTGTTAGACAGTGACAAATTATCATTTTTTTCTCTTTATGTATTAGATTTTATTTTATTTTTTAAGATTTTTTCAATAGTCCCTATACAATTGCACCCCCCTTATTTTGATCCCAATCCCTCTTCTCCCCCCAGCCCTCGTAGTGTGTCTCTGGTTTATAGTTGCTTGTTGATTTTGATTTTTTCTTTATTATAGTTATTCTTTTTCCTGGTCACTTGTTTAGGTTTTCTAGATTCCTGCTATGAGTGACACCATCCAGTATTTTTCTTTTTCTTTCTGGCTTATTTTTCTGAGCGTGATTCCTTCCAGCTCCATCCATGTTGCTGCAAATTGCATGACTTTATCTTTTTTGATTGCTGAGTAATGTTCCATTGTGTATATGCACCACATCTTCTTGATCCAGTCATCTATTTTTGGGCATTTGGGTTGTTTCCAAAGCTTAGCTATTGTAAATAGTGCTGCTATAAACATAGGGGTGCCCTTTTGAATTATTGTTTCTGTGTCATTTAGGTAAATACCTAGGAGTGGAATTGCTGGATCATCTTTAGTAGTAGTCCCAACATCAAATTAAAGAGCTTCTGCACAGCAAAAGAGACAGTAACCAAAACAAAGAGAAACCCCACCAACTGGGAGAACATTTTTGCACACAACACTAATGATAAAGGACTGATCACAAAAATCTGCAAAGAGCTGATGAGACTCAACAACAACAAAGAAAATAATCCAGTCAAAAAATGGGCAGAAGAGCTAAAAAGAAACTTCTCTGAAGAGGAAATGCAAATGGCCAACAGGCATATGAAAAAATGTTCAACATCACTTGTAATCAGGGAAACACAAATCAAAACTACCATGAGATACCATCTCACACCAGTGAGAATGGCACATATTAAAAAAACTAGCAACAACAAATGTTGGCGAGGATGTGGAGAAAAAGGAACTCTTCTGCACTGTTGGTGGGAGTGCAAACTGGTCCAACCACTATGGAGAGCTGTGTGGAGATTTCTGGACCTACTAAACATAGAGCTTCCATATGATCCAGCAATTCCACTCCTAGGTATTTACCCAAATGACACAGAAACAGTAATTCAAAAGGGCACCCCTATGTTTATAGCAGCACTATTTACAATAGCTAAGCTTTGGAAACAACCCAAATGCCCAAAAATAGATGACTGGATCAAGAAGATGTGGTACATATATACCATGGAATATTACTCAGCATTCAAAAAAGATAAACACATGCAATTTGCAGCAACATGGATGGCACTGGAAGGGATCATGCTCAGCGAAATAAGCCAGAAAGAAAAAGAAAAATACCGGATGGTCTCACTCATAGCAGGAATCCAGAAAACTTAAATAAGGGACCAGGAAAATGAATAACTATAAGAAAGTGAAAATCAAAATCAACAAAAACTATAAACCAGAGACTCTCTATGGGGGGTCGGGGGCGGGGAGGGGAGGGATTGGGGTCAAAATAAGGGGGTTGCAATTGTATGGGGAACATAAAAATAAAATTCATTTAAAAAAATTAAAAATTAAAAAAATAAAAAAATAAAAATAAACAATTTGATGTAGTCCCAGCTGTTTATCTTTGCCTTCACTATCACTGCTTTGGGTGAGTGTCTGTAAAGATGTCTTTGAGGTGCATGGCATGTAGTGTTTCGCCTGTATTTCCTTCTATATATTTTATGGTTTCAGGTCTTATAGGCAGTGACAAATTATTTTTTAAAGCAGTTAAGCAACTATTGATAGTTCTACCAGCGAATAAAACCCATCCTTTCCCCTTATATTCACCAGCAAGTAATGTTGCCAGACTATATTTTCTACCAGTTTTGTGACTGTGATATTATTTCATTGGTGTTTGAATTTTCCCTTCACCATTTCTAAGGGTTGAGTCTCTTTCCCTATTTTTATTTCCACATTTGACTCCTCATCTGTGGGTATCTTCTTTAAAATTTTGTCCTTATTTTGAATTGTTTCTTTTTTCTTGACTTGCAGATCTTTATAGTTTTGTTTTGATTTTTAAAGCATACTTTGGATATTCTGTGAGTTTTGTATGTCAAAAATCTGTTTTCATAGCTTGTGCTTTTAAAAATTATTTTTATATCTTGAATAAAATGATAAAATTTAACTTTTTTGTTGTTCTATTTTAAGCAATCAAAATTATATGTTCCTATGTTATTAGCTTTGACTTTCTCATCTAAGACTTTAATGCAATTGGTTTTTAAATATAGTGAGTGACAAGGGTGTACTTTTATTTTATTTTCCATCCGTGAATGCAAAGTGAAGCAGGATTGCTCATTACAAAGTACATTCTTTCTCCAATGACCTACTAATCATTCTCTGCCATATATCAAAGATCCACATATGAACTGATCTGTTTTTGGACTTCCTATTCTATTTATTTTACTATCTTGTGAGAAGACCCTGTGTCTTAATTATTACAGCTTTATAGTAATTCTAAGCATAT
This sequence comes from Talpa occidentalis, assembly GCF_014898055.3. NCBI lineage: Eukaryota > Metazoa > Chordata > Mammalia > Eulipotyphla > Talpidae > Talpa > Talpa occidentalis. The sequence goes on from NW_026555331.1 coordinate 86,244,007, forward strand.
GCATTTTCCATCTTTCTTTCTTTGCTTTTCCATATAAATTAAAAAATTAGCTTGTTATGTACCACAAAATGCCAGTCAGTTGAGATTTTCATGGGAATATCATTTAAACTTCCGAATGTTTAGGGAAGAATTTGTCTATGGTGGTAAGTTTCTTATCCATGTATATGATATTATTTAGATTTTCTTGGCCTTTCAATAAAGTTTTGTAATTTTTTTCAGAAATTTCTTGAAAATTTTGCTGTCGTTTTTCTAGGTATTTTGAAATTTTGATGTTATAAACATATTTAAGATTTTTCATTTTATGTATACTGGAATTTATTTTATATTGAGTTTATATAACTTTACTGTTAAATATTAAGTTCTATATCCTGCAATTGTGCTAAATTAGCTTAATAATTTTAGTAATTTTAGGAGCTTCATTTGAATTTCTAATACACTGATTAGATCCACAAATAATGATAGTTTTCTTTCCTTCCAACCCTCGTAGCTTTTATTACTTTTTCTTGCCTAATTTCTGGCTAGCCCTCTAATACCATATCATATAAATGGTGCTAGCAGATACCCTTGTTTTTTCCCTAAGCTCGAAAGGAATCTTTTAAATATTTTGTCATTAATTACGCTGCTAATTATAGGTTTAGTGTAGCTTGCCTGTCAGTTTAAGGAAGTTCTCTTTTATTTCTTATTTATTTTCTTTTATTTAGAAAATTTTATTGGTGGCTTTTTCCTACTTGTACTGAGATGATTATATTATTCCTCCTTTTATTGGTTAATATTGTGATATACTTTAATTATTACATTCCCAGGGTCAACCAAAATGATGCAGTTATCTTAAAGTGTAGATGTGTGCATGCATATGTGTGCATACACACGTGTGCGAGCATGTGAATGTGCGCAAGCACGCACGCACACACACACACACACACACACTTCTGGAATATGTTTGTTAATATCCTAATTTTTGTATCTGTGTTTATAAGCAAGATTGATCTCTGTTCTCATGTTTCATTAGGTTTTGTATCAAAGTTATACTAGCCTAATTGAGTGAGCTGGGGATATTTCTCTTTCCTGTATACTGAGATAATTTGTATAAGATTGGAGTTATTTTTTCTTGAATGTTTGCAGACTTGTTTCTTCCTTGATTATTTACTGGAAATTGCTGGCAACATTGACTGGAGGTTGTTTTCCTTTGAAAAGATTTTTAACTTCTTACTCAATTTCCTTTGTGGTTATGTGACTATTTACATCTCCTATTTCTTCTTCATTTTAGTTGTCATTTTTTCCTCTAGAGGTTTAGCCATTCCATTTAAGTTTTAAAATAAATCACTTAAAGTTGTTTATAAAACCTGTTTGTGTTGTTTTAATCTCTTATGTATCGTTGATGTTTTTATACCTAACACTGTTCATGTGCCTTTTTACCTTTTAAAAAGTTTATCTCTGAATATAAACTATGTCAAAGCATATTGATATATTTTTACCCAGGTATTTTTCCAGGAATTTTTTTCTATTATGAAACTATTTTCTCTATCAAGCAGAGGCATTCAGGATCTGGTATTATACTGGAAACATGAAATATCACCTTTTCGCTCAAAGTACTTTAAATGCTTTTTAAGTATAAATTTCGGTAGAACTCCACTAGAAAAATAATTATGAAACAAGTTTAATTGAGGACTTAGGATATTAATGTTCCCTTGTAATGTCTTAAGTCGGAGACAGATTGGATGCCCATACAAAACTTTCACTACTTTACCTCCATAAGCTTTGCAGGCAGGTCTGAGCAGGTTGTTTTTCAAATCCTCTAAGCAATCTACTAGTACAAAACACAGAAGCCATCAGAAAAGGACAAATAGAACCTTGGCTTCTTTAGCCAGGGGGCAAAGATGAAGAGTGGGATTAAATCTGAAGGTCACAGAATCTGTGTTTCCAAACTTGTTTTGCACTATACTCCCTCACTGGTCCCCCTCTAGCTAAGTGGAATCATATATTGGTATCCAGAAAGTACTTGCATTTGCTTGCTTTGCCTCAATTTTTTTATCTGCCTGAAATTCTTTTCTCATATCTCTTTTGCACAAAACACACCAATCATGAAAATATGTGATGGATGACTGTTAAGGTTTCTGCCTAGCCTGTGCCCCCATCTTTGAGTTCCTTTCACTCTGTCCTCACTATAATGGATTCTGCTGCTTTGTTAGACATGATCCCCTCTTCCCTTACCTTTGCTAATATAACCTGAGTTGACACATGATCTAAGTTTGGGAAACTCAGATCCATTCTTCTGGTAATTTAGAACTGGGATTCAGAGGTTATACTGAGTTCCTGATAGTTCCTCTTGGACTTAAATGAAGTTGGATTGAGGATGCTATTCTTCTGCAGTCATGCTCAGGAATAGATAAAGTCATTCTATAACTAAAAGTAAAAGTTGATGAATATAGGAAAGCAAATACCTTAGATCTTGTGACTCTGATCTAGTACTCGATACCTGGTTCTAATCCTTCATTAGTCGCACTCTTCACACTTATGTTCAAGGAACTACCTTGTATCTTTGTATTCCCTTGTTTGTTTTTTACTTTGACAAATCAGATGAGAGTCTGTTTCATGGGGTCGAAAGAAATTTGACAAAGACACCTCCTCTATGAAGCCATTTTATATTACTGCTAAGGAAAGAAAAAGCTTTCTATTAAAAGCTTCCCAGTTTTATTGCTCCACCCACTTACACTATATCACGTTCATAAAAAAACACTCTTATATGGCTACTTTTTATTTTCCAATTTTAAACTTATTGCTGGTTTCCTAATAAGGAGACGAGGACTTACCTCTGCTACTGCCTTTACCTCTTTTTTTTAAAAAAAAGTTTGTTGACTCACAACAAAATGTACCATAGTTACCCTTGTAAAGACCTCTTAATCAAATTATCTAAATTTTGTCTGAAATTTATGACTTCTAGGACTTCTAGTAAGGGATTGTCAATCTGTCCAAAGCATCCTCAGCCAATCTTTCAGGTAACTTCAAGGTTAAGGCACAAGCAGGAGCAGGCTCATACTTCTCTGTGTACCAAAACCATTGAAGTCAGGTATCTAGAATACTGGATAGTACAGAATGAACAGAAAAGATGTGCGTATTCCACCATTGAGACAAATATCAATAAATAAGCCAGACAATAATGTTACTGTCTTTCATTATAGAAGCCATTTGACCACATTCTTATTTTCAAAGGTAATCTTTTTTATTACTGTTGGACTAGTAACACATAACGTGAGATTTGCCCTCCTAAGATTTTAGTGTACAATATAGACACAGTATTGTTAAATATAGGCACGAGGCTGTACAGCAGATCTCTGGAAACTATTCATCTTGCTTGACTAAAACCCAGTGTCTGTTGAATAGGAATGTCCCATCATTCCCTTCCCTGAGTCTCTGTCAACCAACATTCTATTCTCTGTTTCTATGAGTTTGACTATTTTGGATGCCTCATATAGGTGGAATTATGCAGTATTTTTTTCCTGTGATGAACTTATTTCATTGAACCCAGTGTCCTTCAAATTGATCCATGTTGTTGCAAATGGCAGGATTTTATTCTTTTTTAAGACTGGATAATATTCCACTCTGTGTAAATGTCATGTGTGCATATTACATACATACAGATTAAGCATCAACAAATGCTGATGTTGTTCTACATGTTGACTATTGAGAATAGTGCTGTGATGTGTCCTCCCTCTTCCTTTTCCCTTCCTCCTGCTTTGGTTGTATCATAATTTTGGTTAGATCATTTTTCAGTGATTACATTTTAATGTATATGAACATAATTTTTAACTTCTTGATGTATAATGTAAGTATCATAACAACTGAATCATGTGCTATAGTTGCTTTTATGATTGCTTTTCCTTTCTCTGTTTCCTAAGGTTAATCTTTTTTTTTTTATTATTCGTTTTCTATCTACTCCTATTAATTCAGTCACAAATCTTCTCTGGCAGAATTTTAAAACTCTTCTAAATATGGCAAAAACATCTGCTGATTTATAATTTTTCTTTATTTTTTCTTGGAAACATCCTAATGAACTTCCTCTTTCCTCCCTCTTCCAGCACAGATCAGTTGCCACCTGCACAGTTGTTGTTCCAGAACTTTCCTTCATCTCTCTCCTCTGGTGCAAGTCCTCTATTTCTTGGTTCTCACTTTTTTATTTAATTCTTGGTTTTCTCTCTAATAGTTTTTAATTATTCCCTTCAATCTCAGTGTTCTAAACTTTCATGATAATATGCTTGAATATGAGTCTATTCACCCATTGCAGATAAGCCCTTTCAATATGCCAAATCATGACCTTTGGTTTTGGAAATTTTCTTTTATTATTTATTTCATAGTGTCATGTCATCATTTCCCTTTTCTCTCATGGATTTCCTAATGATTGCATTATAGACCTTATAGATTGATCCTCTAGTTTTTTTTCTAATTTTCATCCCTTTATCTTTTAAACTTTCTAGAAGACACCCTCATCTTTATCCTCTAAGGCTTCTATTGGTTTTTTTAAAACTTTCTTCTCTCTTCATAGTTTGGACTTTCCATGTGTGATTTATTATTTGTTGCATGTTCATTTGGATAGCGTCTTTTTTAAAAGATTTATTTATACAAGAACTGGGGTACAGTCAGAGGCACGAGAGGGTGAGAGGATTCACCAGAGACAGAGCAGGGAGCAGAACAGGCGGACGGACCGAAGACACTGCTGAGGGGTGCAGCGGGCAAGGCAGGAGAGGTCTGCAGCGCCATGTGGGAATCTCCCTGGCCAGCCAGGAATCAAACCCATACTGCAGAGGCTGCAGACAGCTTTACAGCGCAGCGCCCAACCCACTGCACCACAGGGGAGGACTAGAATCTTGTTTTTATAAACATGATTAATATTATTTTCTAGGACTTTAGAAAGAGAATTATAATAGGAATCAGAAAATTTCTGTGAACCTGGGAACGTAACTTAACTTCTTTAAGATTTATAAAAATGGTAAACCTTAATTTGCCTGCCTGCTTCATGAAGATCAAGCAAAACCATTCATGACAAGGCACTTTTTTTTTAGCCAAAAAAGTGCCATACAAGTGTAAGACATTATTTGATTAGCATTATGTGCATCTCAGTCTCCTCTTTTGTTCTATGTGTATCTTCCTCGTTGTGCCCCTTTTAGAGACTGTTCCATGGAATAGAAATAGATCTTCTTTTATTGATTGTTATATCTAACTGTCTGATGGAATTGTAGTATCATGTGTAATAGAGATACCCCCTCCCATCACACTGAAGACAGAGTGGTGTAACCTTGTTATAAAGAGTGTCACTGTTCACAGATTACCTGAGAATCCAACCCTGTCTTCTGTCTGCATGATGATTTACAGTGCATGCTCTAATGGGAGATGGTAATACAGCAATCAGAGAACAGAGTTCCCACTTGCATTTCAGAATAGGCCATACATAATTCTGTACACAGGATTACCATCTTCCCTTAGCAGTCTGAATAATGTGGTAGCAGAACAGCAAAAAAAGTAATTTGGAAAATAAAATCATCAACCTATTATTAAGTGATGCATAACCCTGATAGCTCCCAAACTAGTCTTTGTTCTCATTGCATTTTTTATGAGAGAAATTAACAACAGTAATGCCTTATGTGTGTAGGCGAGATTGCATGTAAATAATTTTTATGAAATATATTTTAATCCACAGAGTATCTTGATAAAGTAGGAAGGACATAGTTTCATTTAAATTTTATAAAAAGAGATTAGATTTTCAAAAATTGGATTAAATGCTTGCTGAAGATTATATGCTTCATTAATAGCAATTGCAACTCATATTCAGGTCTTTGATTCAGTATTTTGTTTTTTATTTTTCCTCAACAAACATGCCATAACAGTTTATAAAACACTGCAAACATCCTAGATGGCCATTAACTGTACATCAGAAAGTTCTTCCAGTTTGAAATTGGAAAGATTTAGTTTTTCCATGATGGTACAAGAAATTCATACAATCCTGGGAAAAATAAAAAGAAAATAACTACAGTATCACACAGCAATAAACACACCATCCTATCAAAAGACAAGATTCCTGAACTTGTAGTTGAATATGTATTAGTTCATTAGTTAAAGTATCAAAGTTGTAATCATCAGTTATTGTTTAATTATTCCTGTTCTGTAGGTGGTACAAATGTACTCATGTATTTTAAAAGGGAGAGTTGTAGAAGATTTGCACTGAGGCCAAAGTACATTTTTTTGCTTCCCTAGTGATAAAAATCGTCAGCCATAAGGAGAACTCTGTCACCGAAGTAGCCAATTCAGCAAAGGAAGGCAGATTTTGCTTTCCATTTCAGTCTTTATTACAGGTTCTATGAAAGCAATCTGGTAGTATCCCACTCATATTTATCTCTGAACTCTGCCCTTTGTTACAGACAGGGGCAAGAGAAGTTGTGTTTCATGCTTATGTAACATAAAGCAGTTCTAACAGTAGGGACAAGGCAGAGGATTGCTTTCAAAATTTGTAAAGAGAAGTTTATGTAGAAAGGGTATGTTATACATCAAGATACAATGTGCTTACTTTCACATTATGTTCACTCACACAGTATTAAGTATAAGTAAGATAGAGATTTGGCAATTATCTAGCTAATGTGATCAATTGTTAATGGACAATCTGGTTAATTTGGCTTTTAAAAGTAGATTTTTAACAACAAGAAGTGAAATACCAAGAGAGCTCTTAAATGAATTTTCTTTAATTTTTAAGTTAAATTGCAGTTTCTGACTTTATTTTCCAATTACCAGATGATGTTTCAATAGCACTGTTGCAATAACAACACTTCCTTCTTTAAGAGTCCCTTGCATTCAATTAGTTCGAAGTATATATTTGGGGTATATGTAGATTATCAATTTTCATCCAGCCTTATGAAAGGAATTTGAATTGCAAAATTTGTTTACTGCTATTTTCACTCTCCTTAGTCTCTTTTTTTATTGCTGGAATACATTGCTTAGTTTTGTCAAAATGTCCATTCCTTTAGTAATTTTTAGACACATTCTAATGCAAAGCACTGAACCAGGTTTTTTGTTGACTCATGAAACTGCCATCATGCAATCATTTTTCACTTATGAAAACTTCAATTTCATAGATTCAGTCTGATATATAAGAGATGTTTTGAGTGTTAGGAAGAAAAATGTAAGGTGAAAGATTTTTTTGGAGATTGTCACATTTAGAGTTTAACCTAGCATGATTAGACTTCAAGAGTGATACAGTAAGGAGTCTATTCTAGAACACAAATGGAATGTACAAGATTGCAGAAGTAGAAAAATATATGATGTGTCAGAGGTTTGTAAGTTGTTGACTCTGCCTGATGTCAATGCAGAATAGAATAAAAGCCTGAAAAGGGTCTAGAGGAAGATCATATAAGGTTTTGTGACAACTGTTTAAGTAGTCTGGGTTTTTCTTGTTGAGAGAGATGAGGTCATGGAAGGTTTCTTAAAAAAGGCCATTCAATAATGAAAATAATAGGTTCCATGGGCAAGGTTGCAGAAAAAGGGGGTCCTGACAAAAGGTAACTATGGCTCAGACAGGCATTGACTACACTGGAAGGCATTAGCCCTGGAGGAGAACCTCCAGATACTGGATGAAGAATCAATTGTGGGCCCCCCTGGTGGTGCAGGGGTTAAAGTCTCAGTACTCCCAAGCTATTGCCAGCCACTGCAGCATGAGTTCGACCCCCTGCCAGGGAGCTAACCCACATGGTGCAGCAGACCTCTCCTTTCTTGCCCACGGCCCGCCCACCCCCAGCAGTGTATTTTAGTACATATTCCTGTTCCCCACTCTGTCTCTGGTGAACACACACACACACACACACACACACACACACACACACACACACACACACACACATATACACCCCTGCATCTCTGGCCTACACCCTAGTTCTTGTATGCATAAATAAATAAAAATAAATCTTTTAAAAGAAGAAGAATTAGTTGTGACTTTACATATTGAGAACAATGCCTAGGAAAACAGTGCTGCTTCAAAGATGAATATGACAGGAGGAACCTGTTCATTAGAAAAGATTTAGAAGTTTAGGGGATATAGAACACATGAGGGAGACACCATTTCTGGCTCAAGGGCCAATCAATTTGATGGTAATAATCCCTCTCTGAATATCATCTGTCAAAACTTCCCACAGCTAAAATTTCTGGATCAAATAATATTTGAAAAATCTTAAAGACATCAAAGAGCTGATATTTGAAAAATCTTAAAGACATCAAAGAGAGGAATATGAGACTTAGAAAGAAAATGAGGGCCCAGAGATTCAGTGCTATTGCCCTGAGGGCTTTTGCCAATTTCTGCAAACTTTATCTTGATTTTGACAATCAAGCCCCAGGACTTGCTGGAAGGGAAGAGTCACACAAAATCCCTCCCCACTTTAAGCTAAAATTTGAAAGAGCCAAATCGTTGTGTAAGGACACAAGAAGTAAACTCATCCCCATCCCCATCGATAATATCCCCAGATGTCTGTATTATTGTTGGTAGAACAGAGGGGACCTGAAAGTTTCCCTTAGTAGCTAAGCTTGCGACATTTGCAGTCCACAAGCACCTCCTTAAAGTAGTTCAAAAAATTTGAAGCCATGAATTTAGTTGAAGTTCATGTAAATTGGTCTTAGACTATTAATGCCTCTAGCTTCCTGACAGAAATATAAACCAGAATGCTTTCTGGGGGAAAAAAAAGGTACCTGCCTGCAAGGCCTCAAAGATTCTCCAAATCCAGTGTTTCAAGGCCAATATGCAGCCAATAGTCTATAATCACAAAACATGAGAAAACAAGTTTTTCTGAGAGAGAAAAATGTAGGAAAACAGTAAAAACAGGATCATAAGATAATCAGTAAGAATTATCAGAAACTATTTTACAGTAATTATAGTCCATATGTATAAATAAATGAAGACTATTTTTGAAAGACTCAAGTATAACTTTTAGAATTAGAAATTATAAATAGAACAACTTGTTGCAATTAAATGGACAAATTCTTAAAAATCTGACACAAAACAACACAACGTAATTAAAAAGTGGGCAGATCTGAGCAGAAATCTTATCAAAGAAAATATGCAGGTGGTAAGTAAAGAGTTGAAAAGAGGCTCACCGTTGTATGTTATTTGGGAAGCACCAAATTATTCATACCACACAATCCAGAAGTTGCATTCCTAAGTATTTATCTAAATGAGTTGAAAGCCTATGTTCACACAAACCTGTAAAAAGGTGTTTACAGCAAATTTATTGGAGGCAAACAAGATGTCCTTCAGTAGACAAACAGAGTGTAAACCATCTTAGTGTGGTATGTTTGTTATGATTGATGAGTTAACAAGTATACATTATTATTATTAACTAAAGTCCATAGTTCATATTAGGATGGACTGTGTTTTGAAGTTCTATGAGTTCTGACAAATGACACAATGTCATATATCCACCATTACAACATACAGAATAGTTTCACTGCCCGAACAATCCCTGTACCCCACTTAGTCATCACCCCACCTGTCCCCCCACCAATACCTGAGCTCCTGGCAATCACTGATCTTTTCAGTGCCTCTATCATTTTGCCTTTCCCAAAATACTGGGACTTGCTTTTTTCCCCTTAGCAATATGCATTTAAGATGCCTCCATGTCTTTCTATGACTTGATAGCTCATTTGTTTTTAATGCGGAATAATGTTCCATTGTACACAAGTGCCACAGTTTATCTGTTCACCCACTGAAGGACATTTCAGTTGCTGCATGCTTTAGCTTTTAATGTTATTAATGTCTTGGATTTTAGTCATTCCAATAGCTGTGTAGTATTATCTCATTGTTTTAATTTCCCTAATGATATTTGACCTGAAACCCTTTTTCATATGCTTATTTTTCATCTTTATATCTTCTTTGGTGAGGTTTCTGCTCAGGTCTCTGTTTATTTTGTAATCAGTTTGTTTGTTTTCTTAAAATTGAGATTTTAGAGTTTGTATATTACCAATAACAGTCCTTTATCAAATATGTGCTTTGCGAATATTTCCTTTTAGTCTGTGACTTGCCTTTTACTTTCTTGATGGTGTCTTACACAGAACAGAAGCTTTGAATGTTAATAATGGCACTTTTACCAATTCCTGCTGTCATGGTTTATACCTTTGCCATTTCATCTAAAAAGTTATTGCTATACCCAACGTCATCTATGTTTTCCCCTGTGTTACCATGTAGACATTTCTAACATACTTTGTGTTAGAGTTTCATTGAGATGTGAGAGAGAACCAAGTAGAGGCAATGTTTGGGAAAATGGCTAAGAATTTTTAAAACATGAATGTGGGAGGAAAAGGGGAACAGAACCACTGGTTAAACATGTACTATAGATCACTTCTGTGCAAGAATTGGGGTAGGAAAATGAGGAACTAAGTGCTAGGGACTGTTTATCCTTATTATTCTTTGGGAATGAAGTAGTTTCTATAGCTAATCTGGGACCCATTCACTTGTTTTGAGAGTGTTCTGAGAAACTATTCCTGGGAGCTGAAGGGGAAAAAGACAGGTTAAAACAGTCTAATCTCTTTGTCAGTTGGTAAACCAGGTATGCAGACTAATAATATTTACTAGAAGGAAGAGTTCTTATCTATAGAATGACTCAATAAGAAGTCCAGGCTAACAATTACTTTTTTCATAAACCCAGAATCTGTAAATCTCTGACGCATAGCTTCCTGAAGAATACCACTTAAGTTACATAATTATATGGCAACTAAAATGAAACATTTTTCATAAGTGAAATTCTCCTCCCGTTATTGACATAAACTGGCAAAACCTTATCTGAGACCTCATGTGTTATTCTGGCTCAGTGAGTACGTGTCTGACGTGGAGAGAGGACACATAGAACTCTCGCTGCTTTGTCCTTGGGTGTTCACTGCCAATATCCTGAGCTTACTAGTAAATGTTGTTGGAGTAAGCACTCTTCAAGTGGTCTGACTTGACAATATATTATTAGCCCACTTGTATATTAGCCCAGTCATGAAATAAGTAAAAAGGAGCTTTAAAATTAAACGTTTGGTACTATATTTTATTCTATTGAATCATGTGGGTAGACTAAGGTGAATTAAAATAGGCAGCAACTTGTTAGCCTTAAGAAATTATCCTGCTCAATCTGAGATCTGTGAATAGCTGTGTCAACTCTGCTATAAAATTTACATGTACATATAAAAATATATGACATGAAAACTTAAGAAAATATCTTAGAAAAATGCTGTGAGAACATATGCCAAAATATTAGCAGTAGTTTTCTGTGGGTAGTGACATATGGGATGATACTCACTTTTCTCTTTATCTATTTTCCCAAATTATAAATGCATGCATATTTCCTTTTATAAATGATAAGAGATAAACTTTAAATACCATAATCACTCTTGTGTGATACACATTTATTATGACTATGTTAAAAAGATACCAGCAAGAAGGCATTTAAAGAATTTTTTATTTTTAAATGTTTCTAAAATTTCTGTAGTGAACATGAATTATCTTGTAATGAAAAAAGCTAATTTTTAATGGGAGAGTCTGCACTGTGACATTTGAATTGGACATTTCTCCCTCTGTCAGCCCCCTTTCAACTTATTGTTATAAGTTAATGTTTAATTGGCATAGAAAAAGTACAGAGTTTATAGATTTAAACATTAACAATTAATGAACTCAGGCCCTCCCCAGTGGTGCAGGGGTTAAAATCTCAGCGCTATGAAGCTATCGACAGCCACTGCAGCACGAGTTCAATCCCCAGCCAAGGAGCTATCCACATGGTGCAGCAGACCTCGCCTGTCTTGCCCCCTGTTCCCCTCAGCAGTATATTTCAGTAGATCCACCTGTTCTGGTCCCCACTCTGGTGAATCCTCTCAGCCCCTGATCTTGGCCTATACCCCAGTTCTTGTAGGTATAAACAAATAAAAATAAATCTTAAAAAATATTTAAAAAAAAAAAGAATACCCACAAAGCCACTAGTGCCTTTTGTTTCTTTCAGAGTCTCCAAAAATGCCTATATATCTATATAGTATATATATCCATATAGTATATATATCCATATAGTATATATATCCATATAGTATATATATCCATATACCTATATACACTTATTTAAAACTACTTGTTCCTGTTTTAGCTGTTTGCAGTGATGAAGACCGTAACCAGGGGATTTTAAAAATGTTTTCATTATCATCCTATGAGTACTTTTATACACTTTTTTTAGTCATTATGGTTGGTATTGAAGAAATGTACCTTTTCTGGTTCACAGCTCAAAAAATGTAAGACAGTCTCCCCTCTCTCTTCTTGCATCATGCTGTCAGTACTATGGCAACTTCCTAAGGATAGTTAGTTCTACTGCTTATTTTTTTTCTTAAAAAGCAGTTTTGGGAGAGGGCTCAGAAAACTAAACACCCAGTTTAGTGCCAGAGCTGGGAGCGTAGATATGCCCACGTGATCATATGGCCTGTGCAGTTCCAAGGGATATATTCATTCTAACCTTAGCTGACATCTGCTTGAACTACATAAATCTATCACTATTCATTTATTCTTTCAAAAATCCCTAGCAACAAATGTGGGATGGGAGGACTCAGGAATGTTTAGTGGTGAGCAAGACCAGCACACTCCATGATGTTACTGAATCTTACATTTTAGTGAAAGAAGGTGACAGAAAGAAATAATCACAAAATTAGGTATATATTTATGACTTCTGATAATGGCTACAAAGAGTCCTGTGGAAAACAACATAGGGGTACTTGATTTAGGTTAGAGATTCAGTAACACCTTTTAGGTACTACACAAAATAAAGACTGGACGTCTGAGTAGGAGCTGAAAGAATGTTCTGGAGGGAGGAATGTGGGAGAAAGCTCTGAGCAAGGAAATGATGTAAAATGTTGAAGGAACTTAGGAGGTTCAAGTTACTGAACCAGAATAAGTGGAAGAGGCTGGAAGGGAGGGAAGTCCAGTGATCAGAACTCACAGACTTTGAAATTTTTTTCAAGGGCAAAGAAAATTCATTCAAATATCTTGAGGAGCAGACTAAGCCTTCCAGAAAAATAAATGAAAATGAAGGTTATATTCATGTTCCAAGTAGCCTCAGGCCAGGGTTAATGCACTGTATTCCATCTCTTTGAGGCTATAACTATATGGGGTCTTGCAAAGATCAGACATGAAGTTTGCATCTGTGGAATAAAGTACTTCTTACAGCACAGTGGTTAAAACTTCAGGCTTTGAAATCAGACTGTCCTACATCTGCAGCTTCCCTTTAGGGAAGCTTTTAAGTAAGTACAATGGGAACAATAATTTGTTGTGATGAAAACTAGATGAATAATGCGTATGAAAGGTGAACATGGTGTCTGGTCTCTAGCAGATTAAAAAAGAATAGCTATTATTTCCTGACTCACTGCTATAGGAAAAGATTAAAATCATCACACAGTGGGCCTTTATGTTCCTTACATAAGCTAATGCTGGATGCATTTTCAGTCAACTAAATTGTACTCAGTGTTTTCAGAGTAATGAGCCAAATACATTAACTATTCTGGAAACAGATGAAGCCTGACTATTTTGACTAAATATAGAGATAATTAGAGTCTAGACTCTATCTGTTGATAGGGCTTAGGGAAACATAATGAGAATCATCATGCCATAATAGAATAATATGCAGAGCTAAAACCAATCAGAAAATTCACAACACAGATGAAAAACAACTCATTTTATTGATGTCAGAAATACATTATTAGCTGAGTCTTCTTATGATCCTATGATGTTTGTTTCATGTTATAACAGCGACCTAATAGTGTAATCAATTATGCCTTTCTATTTTGTTACTGAAGCCTTTTCTTTTCTCTACCCATAGTTAGGTAAGATTATCAACTCTGAGATAAAGCCCTTTTCTTGTAGTTTTATGATATGCATTAGTAGCACTCATTCTTTGATGTAATTGGGTATAGAGATGAAAGATCCTCACAGGTGCATTTTATTCAAAACCTGAGAACTTTTCTCTATAGGAAAGGTATTGACTATTTTGCCAGGTAGCAAAGTTCACTACATATTTGTATTGTTCGGGTACCAGGACAACAGTATTATTAAATAATGCAGATGTAATTTAATGTACAATGCCAGGGTGTTACATGAAAAGGGGTAAGGATAGGCTGTAAACTAGTGGACTTGTCCAGCATCAGGACAGAAATATACATGCAAATGTTAGAACTGTAGAGTTTCTGTTACCTCCAGTGGTGGGGGATGAAGTAATAATTCATACTTTTATAGTCAAGGTGTAGTCTGGGGTCTGGAACACTACAACACAATGTGGTGCAAATGAGTCAAGTGGTTTAGGTGAGCTTTAATAGGGCTAAGCTTAGAGACTGACAAGTGTATGGAGTACAGTGAGGTTTGCAAATACAACTGATCACCTCTCTCCATACCTGATTTTTCTCTAGCCCTTGGTAAAATGAAAAAGGTTAAAGACAAGAGAGTGAATTCCTCATAGGAAAAATGCTTTAGGAAGTTTAATTCCAAATTATGTCCTTTTGTCCTTTGTCACATAGAATAATGGAGGCCAGAAGCTTATTTTTAATTAATGTTCTGTACTAAGCTAGACAAAAATCTGATAAAGTTATGTCAAACTGAAATATTTCAACACTGATCTATTAATATAGTTAATCCATGAAATCTAAAACTGCAGCACATATGGGTATTGAAAACATGCGTCAATGCTAGTTTGGAAGATCGGGAGTCAAAATGGGCCTTTAAGCCAGAGACTGAAACCCTCATAAAATCAGATTGTTAAAATGCATTCTCTGGGAACACTAAAGGTTGGAACCTGCAGGTTCAGGCTAGAACGGCTGAAAAACACTTAGCTGTATTGCACCATTTACCAAAACAAGGTCTGACTCTAGCATTGGGGTAGGTTTCTGAAACTGTGCCAGGAGTTAATCTTTATTGTGGAAAGATGTGGGTTAGAGGGTGCAGGGAAACTAAAAAGGACTGAGTGACCAGGGCACTGTAGGACACGTAGGAAAGCTACTTCTTAGCGAAAAGTCTTTCCATATTTTAGCAAATGGTGTGGCCTTATAGTTAGCTGAGTATCATCCCTAGGTATTTAGGATGGAGACAAATCCCTTACACACCAGCCGGGAGAATATCTTAGGACTTTAATAAACTGGCCCTATATTTGGTTTCAGGTCCTTTTCCAGGCTGAGTTTTGTGAATTAATCTTTAATTTCAAGGCTCACCTGTTTCTAAAAGGACATCTGACTTGAGTTTGAACTAATTCCTGTTCTGGGGGATACCATGAATGCCAGTTTGTTCTGTGATTTTTGCCCTGTTCTTTGAAAGATTAACCTTACTGCAGACTCTGCCCTTTGTAAATTATGAAGAAGGCAAGTTCCGTTTCTCCGTTCCCCACCTTCTTCAGGCACTGAGCACATGAGGTTTCACCTCAGAATTAATAGCAGATAATCTTTTCAACAAATCTTGTTTTGTGAGGGTAAGGGGTGGGTTTGGAGGAAAAACAGAGGACACTGCAACAGTATTATCTGTCCCAGAGCCATTGGGATTTAGCAATAAAGAAATTCCTGAACCCCCAATTCCCAATGTTTGGACTGCCTACAACCAGGAGTATTTCTATATTTAACTCATTTCTACTTTTCTCAGAACTGTTCACCATGTAGGATGCATCTTTAAAATTAACCTCTATGATTATTTGATTCATGTCCTAAGAAAAATGCCCTTCTTAACACCAATAGTATAACATTCTAGAAATTGTGCTTATAATCTTTTAAAAGTGAGTAATACTTAATTTAAAATCATATCTCAAATGGTGTTTTAGTGTTCTGTGGTTGCTGGCTTGGAAACATTCATGATCTCTTCAAGGAATTATAATGTAGTTATAATATACTTTAATATCCTCAGATAAAATTGTTGTATCAATGCATTATAATTAAAATGCATTATTAGAGAATCTCTATTTGCTTTTGCTATATTTAACATTTTTAATTTGCAACATATTGCTATCTCTAATTGCTCTTTCTCAGAATTACTACATGAGATGAATGAAAATTATACTTGTGTACATCATCCTTTTTTAATGGGAAAGGAAGACAAATTCAGAACGTGTGTTTAGATCACACAATTGAGAGATAAAAGCAGAGTGGGAGAGGGGTCTGGTTCTTACAATAAGCTAGCACTAGAAAACTTGAAAAACCCTAAATATGCTGGATAATTGATTCAAAGAAAGCCATTAAAGTCCCTAGTTTCCAGAAATGTAGTCAGAACAGAAGACTGGAACACTAAGGGTGTGAGCTGGTACAGCAACAGGGTCTGGAGTAAGAATATGAGTCTTGCTCTTGATAAACTAGAAGACTGACATTTAGGTCCATAAAGGAACAAGAGGCAAAGTGTTGGGGCTCTTATGGACTGAATGTTTGTGTAACTCTAAAATTTATATGTCACAACCCTGACTCCTAACATGATGGTATTTGGAGATGAGGCTTTTGGAGGTATTTCTGGTTAGATGATATCATGAGGTCTTGGTCTGTAGGAATTAGTGCCTTTATAAAGGTACCAGGATACTAGCATGCCCCCCTCTCTTTCTCCATGGTCCCCCCCTCTCTCCCAGAAGAAGACCCAGACACATTGAGAAGTCAGCTATTTACAAGCCATGAAGGGAAAACTCACCAGAACGTGGCCATGCTGGCATCCTTATCTCAGACTTTCAGCCTCCCCAACTGTGAGAAAATGAATTTATGTTGTTAAATCACTCAGTCGATGGTATTTTGTCATGGCAGCCAAGTAAACTAATACAGGACAAGATGGAGAAAGAAAAGTTAGAACTGTTTCTCAGATAAAACTGAAACCCTAAAAAGACAGCATTTTCACTGAAATGGTAGGCTAGGAAATAACGTTTTTCCCTAGAAAAGAGAGATAGTATGTATTTATATGTGTATGCCTGCATTCTGGGTTGAGATATCAAAACAAGAGTTATAACTGATAATTTAATACCACAATCTGTACCTAAATAGATGTAGGATTTGCACATAGCCTTACCCAATTGGGTTAAATCCTTAACTCCAGGTTGAAGAATTAATATAAAAGTTCACGGACCTCCCCGGTGGCGCAGCGGTTGAACGCTGGGTTGCGAGGCTGCCCGCGGCCTCTGCGGCGCTGGTTCCATCCCCGGCTGCTCCCTGGCCTGGAGGAGGGTCCCACATGGCGTGCAGACCTCTCCTGCCGCCCGCTGCTCCCCTCAGCAGTGTACTTCGGTCCTTCTGCCTGCTCTGCTCCCCGCTCTGGCTCTGGTGAGTTCTCTCGCCCTCCCGCACTTCTGACTGTACCCAGTGCATGTATAAACAAAACAAACAAACAAACAAACAAATAAATAAATAAATAACATGCCTCTATTAAAAAAAAAATTAAAAAAATATATAAAAGTTCACGTTAGGCCAAAAATACACTGAACTTCTGCCAACAACAAAGCATTCTGGAGAAAAGAACATACTCTGCAGAACATAAAGAATTCTCAAGGGAAAACATAGTCTTGATAAACAAGAGAACTCATGATAAAAATTTACAAACCACGGAAGAAAGGCATTCAGTATGCATGATAGTGCATAAAAACAGAAGAATTATAACATAAAAATAGAATTAAAACATGAAATAATAGAATGACAATCTGAAACAATATAAAGTATGCTTAAAATATGTAAGACATAAAAGAATTGAATGAAACCCTAGGAAGGAATTAAAAACTATGGGAAAAGAAATAGGCACATTAGAAAAAAATGGTCTCACTCATAGCAGGAATCTAGAAAACTTAAATAAGGGACCAGAAAAATGAATAACTATAAGAAAGTGAAAATCAAAATCAACAAAAAACTATGAATCAGAGACACTCTATGGTGGGGAGGGGGCGGGCAGGGGAGGGATCGGGGTCAAAATAAGGGGGTTGCAATTGTATGGGGAATATAAAAATAAAATTTATTTTAAAAAAAAAGAGAATAAAAAGGAAAATATAGTGGAAACTTTTTTTAAAAAATTGATTAATAAACAATAGATTTATTGAATAATTGGTAAAATAGAAACTCTGAGGTATAAACTCTGAGATAAAAAGTAGCACTGAGAAATGAGATGGGAAAAGAAAGCAGATTAAGATTTAAGAAACATGAAAGGTTGAGTTACAAGTTTCCCATGCTTCTAATAGGATTTCTAGAAAAATAGAGGTGTTCTCGAAAGGCAGTGAGAATATTGCAGAAATGATGAAATACATGAATCCAGAGGATCAAAAGCCACATGATTGTCAAGGGGGATAAATAAAAAGAAATTTATATCTAAATGTATCACAGTGCATCTACAGACCCGAACATCTTAAAAGGAACAACAAGCAAAGGACACTTATGCACAACCAAGGTACAGACAAAACTTGTCAAAGGCAAAAATAAAAACCAAGAAAAAATGAAATATTGCATTCAAAATGTAAACAAAATGTACCAACCTAGATTTGTATACACAGCTAAATTGTTATTTGAGAATCTCTTTCAAGCAAAAACTAGAAACATTTACCAAAGACCCACACTAAAAAGAACCACTAAATCTTTTGTATCATAAATAAGCAATAGAATAGAAAACAGCAATGATCAGTCACATTCATAAACATGTTGACATATCTAAACACTAGCAATGACAATTTTGACAAATTTGTACACATGAAAATAAAGCAAGATAAAAACTAGAAAATAGTATAATGTAAAAAGTTTGAACTTGGAGCTAAACATTTTTAAGATCCTTCTACTTTTCAAGAAGAAAGTAAATATTAATTGAGTTTAAATGTTACATCAAGAATTCATGCTAAAATATTTAAATATATAATGAAATGAAGTGAAATAGAATGTGATGGATAAACTATTAATGAAGTAGAATTCTGAAAAGGAGAAGCAAAGGATATAGTGTATTAAACAGAATGTACAAGGTGTCAGAAATTAATCCATATCCATAATCATAATAAATAGAAATAAACTAAATTCATCAGTTAAAAGATAGGAAGAATTAGAAGGGATTTTTTAAAAAATCTGGTCTACTGCCTTCAGCAGTACACTTAAAACATGACAAAGAAAATATAAAATTAAGCAGATAAAAAAATTATGTCGGGAAAATGCTAACCAAAAGGAAGTTGGTATAGCTATAACATATCTAACAATGTGAAATTTAAAATCAATATATAATAGGAAAAAAGCACACTATGTACAGAAAAGAAATGCAATCACCGAGAAGATATAAAAATTCTAAACTTAAAATAATAAACCTAAAATAATAAAGGCAACTGACAAAATTACAATGAAAAATTGACAGGTCCCTATTCATAAGACTTTAATACAATTCTTTCTCTAACTCATGAATCAAGAAAATAAAAAAAATTGTGTTTAAAGTATGTTCTGGGAAAATGAAAAAAATTTTTATAATGTAGTTATATAGAATTATTTAACCAACAGTTAATAAACACACATTCTTTTAAAACACATAAATAACTAAACTACTTATGCATCATTTACAAAAACTGACCACATAATGGTTCCAATACAAATCTTTTTTTTTTTACATTTTATCTAAATTTTATTTTTTATATTCCCCATACAATTACAACCCCCCAAAAAACAGTGAAAGTAGATTCTATATCATGCAGGTGACAATTTCAAATTACAATGTAATAAAATGAAAAGATGGATAGTCATCCTCTGTTTAGAACTTAAAAACACACCTCTTAGCAGTATGTGGGACAATGAAGAGATTGTTATATCAAAACTTGTGGGTTGGAACTAACATGTTTGCATTAATTATATATGCTGGGGGAGGAACAATTGAAAATTAAGAATTTGTGTAATTTTTAAAGTTAGGGAAGAGCATACTTATAAGTTAGTAGGCAACAGAGGAAATATGAACTTGCCATAGTTTGTAAATTTGTGGCTGTAACTTAACCATAACTGAAACTACACTGCTTAGTGGGTAAGCACCCAAATCAGACTGCCCTCTAGCTCTGTTTCTGTCAGTTATGAACCCACTGGCCCTGGGCACATTGATTGATTTCCCTGGGCTTTGGTTTTCTCATCTATAAAGTACATCCAAGTATTTAATATCCAAGCTTTTCTAAGGAAATAAGACTTCTCATAATATGAAAGTATTGACTAATACAAATTGACCTGTACAAATGACCTCCCAACTCAGGCATCTCGGCCCTGCCTATCAATATCTGTTTTGGTCAGATGCTCACTGACCAGGGCATTTTCAGATAATGATAATGACCATTATCTGTCACTATATATGACATATATATAATGCAAATGATCATAAAGTACAAATCGTGCAAATGATGGAAGGTGTCATGAAGTCAATAAAAGTAGAAAGTTATTTGAATTACACACAAAGTCACGGACAAATATTCAAGGGTTAAACAGACATGCTAACATGCAATGAAAAAAATTAGCTAGAACAATGATATGATAGACATTTCAAAGGAGAACAGTTTTGATATCACAGTTCTGATAAAATTCATGAAGAGGTCAGATAATTTTGCAAAATCAGTCCTATTTATAGTCATTATGTTAAAAATATAAAGTGAAAGGGAAGGATATTACATTATACAATCATGTAATTTTCTTCGAAAAAATATGCTCTCCCAACCCAAGAAAAAAATCCCATCTGCATTATACTTTGTTAGTTTTAACCATTTGTCAAAGTTGCAATTAAAATATGTGTGTTATCCTAGGTGTTTACCCAAAGAACACAGAAACATCAATTCCAAAGAACACCTGCACCCCTATGTTTATGGCAGCACTGTTTACAATAGCTAAGCTTTGGAAACAGCCCAAATGCCCAAAAATAGATGACTGGATCAAGAAGATGTGGTACATATATACCATGGAATATTACTCAGCATTCAAAAAAGATAAACACATGCAATTTGCAGCAACATGGATGATGCTGGAAGGGATCATGCTCAGTGAAATAAGCCAAAAAGAAAAAGAAAAATACCGGATGGTCTCACTCATAGCAGGGATCTAGAAAACTTAAATAAGGGACCAGGAAAATGAATAACTATAAGAAAGTGAAAATCAAAATCAACAAAAACTATGAACCAGAGACACTTTTTGGGGGGTGGGGGGGGGAGGGATGGGGTCAGAATGGGGGGATTGCAATTGTATGGGGAATATAAAAATAAAATTTATTAATTAAAAAAAAAAAAGAGGGTTGAGTGTTTACCATCCTCTGCCTCATCTTCCTCATTATACAATTAAATAAATAGAAGATTATTTTACTTTCTATTATTTAATTCTTGTCATTGAGAACTTACTACATTCCTGATGTTAGACTAAGTATCTCTGTATATTAACTGAATTGAATTTCCAATGTATATAAGCTAAACGGATTCTATAAATAAAGAAATTCAGGCTGGAAAAAAAAAATATATAACCCATGGTTTTAAAAGGAAAAGAAAAAAAAATAAATAAAATAAAATAAAATATGTGTGTTAATTGAAGATAAAATATATGTCATAATACTAGGCATTTTTATGGGCCTCCCCGGTGGCGCAGCGGTTGAGCGCTGGGTTGTGAAGCTACCCGCAGCCTCTGCAGCGCCGGTTCGATTCCCAACTGCTCCCTGGCCACCGGAGGAGGGTCCCACATGGTGCACAGACCTCTCCTGCCGCCCGCTGCTCCCCTCAGCAGTGTACTTCGGTCCTTCTGCCTGCTCTGCAACCCACTCTTGCTCTGGTGAATTCTCTCATCCTCCTGTGCTTCTGACTGTACCCAGTGCTTGTATAAATAAATAAATAAATCTTTAAAAATAAATAAATAAATAAAAATAAAGATAGTATTCTGATTAACCATTGCCTCCCTCCCCAATAATTTACCATGTGATCATGGAGTCCATTTCAAACTGTATCTTTCAAATGCTAAGTCCATTATATTTTGATAAGAAGGATTTGATGACCCTATATCTGGGATGAGTATTGTGAATCTTAGTTGAAATAATTTACGTAAATACAATGTACCTGACCCATAGAAGCATTCAATAAACATTAGCAGTTAACCATCCTCTGCTAAGTTATAGATATAAAATGCCCAAAAAGATCATGCATGCAAACTCTCAATGTACTTTTCTAACATTGCTGCCCAGTATTGCCCTTCATAAAGTGTAGATCATTTTCCAATCAGGTTCCTCTCCATCTTTTGCACATCTCCAACACAATCTGCTTCATTTTCTTTCTTTGCCCCAAACATATTTTCCTGAGATCTGCACGTTGGGTTCTTCAAGGTTTCGTTTAAAAAACAACTGATCAAAAGAGGGGTGGGAAGAGCACAAGGGACTATGGTGATGGTGCAGGGGTGAATTGGTGGTGGGAATTTCACAGGGACTACACCTGAGAGGAGAAAGCATGCACTGTACAAAAACGAAAAATGATGTAAAATATATATAAAATTTTAAAAATAAAAATGAAAACAACTGCAAAAGTCCTTCTCTAGCATTCCAATTGGAAATAAGCCCTTCTTTTCTAGTTCTCTCTATTCTCAACATGCATCCCCTAACTTTGTTCGGGTATTTACTACATTTTTCAGAGAAATGATTAAGTATATATTATTTTTCTTAGTAGATTGGAATGTCTCTTAAGCGCAGGCCCCATGTTTGAATCATCTTACTTTCCTCGTAGCACCTTGTACTGTGACTGGCACATCATGTCCTTTCACCCACCCATTCATTCACAAAATGGAATGCCCAAAATAGTTTTTAATTAGTGTATTCATTGAGAGAATGAAATCAAGTAGAGCAGTTTATTAAGTGAGCATAATAGAAAGTTTTGTTGCTTGTTGCTTGCCTGCAACATCTCTTCCCGATTTTTTTCTAAACTCTAGAACATATAGGATGCCGGGTGTGTGCTGTTGCAGAGATGCGCTTGAGGGAGAAGCATGTGTTATTCATTACATCACATATAACCTTTTCAAGTTTACAATCAATCTTGCTTGGAAGGCTGGTGTCATTTAAAAAGTACAGCAGTGTGCTGGAAGGAGAGAGGATCTGAGCTGACTACAGTCTGTGAATCCAAATACCCTATTTAAAATCCAAACGTGAAGAAGGAGGGTGTACTAAACACATCATTTTCCTTCCAAGTGATTGAAAAGGGATGGTACATTGAAGCTTTGTTGGGTTTCAATGCATTGATTTTCTTGCTACCTATTTTTCTCAGGTTTGTCAGGTACTTAAGAGTCTATTTCAAGTTGCCTGCAGACTCCTTTTCTCATGTTTCTTAAAACTATTTGTGATTAAATCACCCACATTGTCTTCCAGCTCCTAATGATTCTCTTCCTGCTAAAACTGGTGTTTTTTTTTTTTCCTTTGCTTTATTCATTTCTCACATCTTTATTTTCCAATACACTGCTTGCATTTTGTATTCCCATCAATTTTTCTGTTTCCTGATTCTTGGGACATTCTCATATTTGTTCACCTATCTATTTGTTCATTCGGTATACACCTTCCAGTGGCAAACACTGCTGTGGTCAGAGACAGGACCCCTGCACTTAGGGATAATGCAGTTTAAAGTGGGGATGGGTGGCTGGGGGACATAAATAATGTCATGTGTCCTGATAAGCAAGCCAGTATACCCGTGTGTATAAATATCTATCAAAATACTGAAGAAGTACGTTAATTATGGGATAACATTGAAAAGTAAAGATTCTTGGGAGAAGTTAGTATTCCACTGGGAGTTTAAGTCAATAATGGGTAAAAGCAGGAATTCTGCTGTACCAGGTACAACAGCAAAGGCAGCAGATATTAGTTGCCAAGATGCCTGATTGAGGGCAATATTTCTCAGGGCAATCTGTGCCCCAGCTTCATCAGGAGCATCTAGAATATTTTTAAAGTCACAGATATGTGGACTTCACCCCCAAATCTATTGGGCTGAAATTTCTAGAAATGGGTAAAAATCTGTCTTTAACAAGTCCTTCAGATTATTTGTAGACATGGCAAAGACTGAAAATATTACATAGGGATAAGGGAGCATGTGTGGTGGAGGAGAGCAAGAATCTGCCTCCCCCAAACAAGTCTTTTGGGGAGAGATCCTTCCAGAGAGAAGTTTACATACATATCAAAAGCTACTTTCACCCTTGCTATGAAACAGAGCTCTTGCCCCTCCCTCCCACAAAAGCTTTGTTGAAGCTTTTTAGAGTGTGTTATCTTGACTGAATGAAGATGGGAAGGAAGCAAGTAAAAGGGTAGTTAGGAATGTACCCAAGCATTATTATTACTATTCACAGCTTACATGATTTCCATTTGAGAATTGAATACTAAAATTTTGGTGGACTAGTAGGTGCCATAGGATCTCTCCATATGAAATCAACTTTATTTCTAAAAATAATTAATCTGTCTTCTTTGTTTCTGCATCAGAGCTACTGAATACTCTTGAGGAAACCTAACAACCATGCAGGTTAGTTGCAGGCACCACTAGTAAGTGGTCTTTGCCCTCATTGAAGCCCTCAATGTTGCCCATTTGTCATTCTTTCTCACAATTGTTACAAACTTTCTCAGTTCCCCTCAAACTTCTAATACTACCTATACTAATACTACCTCTGTCCAAACTACCTCTGTCCTAATTTTTGTAGATAAACTCAAATCCTATTTCGCTGAGAGAAGGACCCCTTAAGCTAATACCCCTCAAATTCTTTCTCTTCTTTCTATTCAGTCTCATTACCCACCCATTCTACTGCTTAGAGTCATCCTTTCAAACAGCTAGGAGAGAAGTAGTAGCAGCAGCAGCATCACCTAAGAAATTATTAGAAATGGAGACCCTATCCAGACTCACTCAGTCAGAATTTGTATTTTAACAAAGTGATTAAAATTTGAGAAAGTTCATCTCATAAAAGGAAGCCATTATTCCAAACTCTTCAGGTGCCTGGCCTCATCAGATTTCCCTCTGTCTTCTTCAACTGCAAACCCTCTGCGTCTCTTGGGCCTTCTTGACAACCCTTAAGCATGGTTTCCTCTCTCCCATTCTAATTCAACAAACATTTAAACCATTGTTAATACTGCAGTGTGGCTTTCTGTCCACAAGTGGTGACTGCTTTGTGTGCTGCTCTGCTGCTAAGTCCCAGATCTTTAGTCTTTCTTATAGTCTCTTTCTATTTTGGTCCTGTTCACATTTCAACCCACTTTTAAAAGTTGCTATTAATTTTCTCCCACACTCCAGTATCTCCATTTTCCATGGTGATAATGCCCCAGTGTTTAGCCGGGTGCTTGACTGTCTAAAGATAATATTTCCCAGTTATCCTTGCAATTCTGTGTGCCCAGGTCTCTAGGTGACTGATGAGGTGCAATAAAAGTCATATGCGTGACTTTGGAGAAATTATCTTAAGTGGAGAGGATGTTCCCTTCTTTTTATCTTCTTCCTTATGGTAGACTGTGGATGAAATGGTTGAAACTCTGGCAGTCAACTTGGACCATGCGGTGAATCTGAGAAAGGAAACTACATATGGCACGGGAATAGATAGAAGGCAACAGGAAATTGAAATAGTGGAATGCTGTTTCAGACTGAACTGTCTCCAGATGCCTTGAACTTGAATGAGAAATAAACTGTGTCTTATTTAAGCTAGTGCTAGTGGAGGTTTTTAGTATCAGAATCCTAACTGATTCTCAGCAACAATCTGCCAGTCTTCCATCTCTCCTCACTGTGCAAGTTCTCAATGACATTCCTTGGTATTCCTCCAGGCATATAGCTCTGAGGATCACGTTTCTTCTTTTGAATCCTCTCTCCTTTTACCTCTCTGACACCTTATCCTGTGGGTTTTTATGCAACTATTCCTCTGTCTCTACTTATTCCTTAAGTCAGTTCTCAACCTTGCCTGTATATTACAATCACCTGGGAAGCATTGAAAAATGCTCATGCCTGGGGGCCTCCCTGGTGGTGCAAGAGTTGAGACGTAACCTGTGGGGCTGTCAGCAGCCACTGCAGCATAAGTTCGATTCCTGGCCAGCCAAGGAGCAACACACATGGCGCAGCAGACCTCTCCTGACTCACCTGCTGCTCCCCTCAGCAGTGTACTTCAGTCAATCTGCCTGTTCTGTTCCCCACTCTGTCTCTGATGAACCCTCTCACCATCCCCCAAATACATTCCTCTGGCCTGTACCCCAGCTCTTGTATGCATGAATGAATGAGTCTTTAAAAAAAAAAACAAAAACAAAAACAAAAAAGAGAAAATGCTCATGCTTGGGCCCGAGCTCCAGAGATGTGGATTTCATCCTGGGGTGGGGTCCTGCCATTATTATTCTTTATTAGCACCCAATGTCTCTATCTTGTAGCCACAGTTTGCAGGGGCAGCAGGAAGGACCGCTGGTCTATGACCATTGTAGGCTCTGGGTTCTTAGTTTCTGCTCTGTATATTCACTCTGACCAATCCCATCTGCTCTGAGTTTCAGTAGCATCTGTATGCTAATAACTTCCAAAGTGGCACCTTAGATCTTTCTCTTTCAAACTTTAGGCCAGTTGGACTGCTCCAAGGACATGCCATTTACTTCTCATGGTTTCCTTGTGCAATTTTTTTTCATTTATTTTCCCACCACCCTTAAAAATTCGTATTCCTTTTCCTACATGTATTATCTTTGTGAAATCACCACTATTCGTATAGACATAAGGGCTTTAAGAGCATAAGAGTTTCCTTCCCAATTTCCCTCATTCTCTCATGTCCCTGTCTAATAAATCATTATGCTTAGTTTCTCCAACTTATTATCAATCACATTCATTCCTCTCCATCTTCTTTGCCATTTCCTGCTTGAGGCTACCTTTATATCTTGCCTGTAATGGTTTTTCTACAAGGGCTTACACCCTTTCGATCCTTTCTTTGCACAATACCTGGAGTGAACATTTAAAAATAAATGTGCAGCAGACATCTCTTGTCTCACCCACTGCTTCTCTTAGTGGGGATTTCAATAATTCTGCTTTATCTGTTCTCCACTCTGTCTCTGATGAATTCTTTTACCCCTGTTCTTCTGACCCACACCCTCCCTGAAAAAACTTAAGTAAGTAAGTAAATAAATAAAAGCACATCCGATCATAAGTCTTCTCTGTTTAGAACCTTTCCAAGGCTGCCTTTAACTTTGGGATGGAAACCAAATGCCTTTGTGGGACCCACCAGACCCTTCAGGATATACCCTCACCTTGCTTTTCTAAACTCATGACTTACCATTCCTCTTCAGCCTGCACCCACCCCTTGCTATACTAAAATGTTCTGCTTTCTTATACAGATGACTAAACAGTATTTAATCTTTCCTGAGTACAAGAAACTGTGTCTTGACCACCATTTGTACATGCAGAATTTTATACAATGTCTGGGGTATAATCCCCTCTACAATAAGTATCACTGACCACCTACTGTGTTCCAAATGTCATGAAACTACATTATGGTAGACTCAATATTTATTTAATAAAGACTGTCTTTATTTTATATATGGATTCAGAGAGTCTTAACAACTTTCAAGCATCACAGAAAAAATATGTGATAGGCTGTGTTTGATTTAGATTTAGTTAGCTCCAAACTCATGTTTTTTTTACACTTATGTGTACAGTGTTTACACAAAGACACTTTGGGAAGATCTTGACTATAATAAACATGGTATTTAAAGATGACTTCATTAATAATTTCAAAGGTTTTCTAGGTTATCATAGATGTCCTGGCTTTTCTAATTAGTCTGTAGCTTATCAAACAGCAATCTAACTAAGGTTATGTTCATCTAAAAGAAAAACAGTTGGTCAATTAAACTAATTTAGTAAAAAATTAAGTAAACACTTGAATTTCTTGGAGGGACACTGGTTTTCTTGTTAAATAGTTAGTTTGGCATCTTGTGGGTACAGTTTTACACTCCAGAATACTTTTCCTCTTTTTATTTGGAATTAGAATTTGAAATATGTTTTTTTTCCTGTCCTTTATGTCTTCATATTGCACAAAAGATTAATGATAGGTCACAAGGACAGGTTTCTAGAGGAGGCAGATAAGTAAAGCAAATGAGTGGATCTTGTTCTGTATAGTTAATGCAATAGCATTCACATGTTGAGAAATGTATGTTGTGGAAATTTTGAAAAGAAATACAAAACTATGGCTGTGGAAGAAAGAAATAAAGACCAGATTCTGGGGAAGAGAGCACAGGGTATAAAAAATTTTCCAGGGGAGACGCCACTTCTCCTGGGTTCAAGGTAAGGTAAAAACCCACCTGGCTAGCAAGGAGACTCCGGCAACCATCTTGACTGTGGTCTGGGACTGAGTACATTAACACTGTGAGGACCTTCTACAGGTTTCTGAGAACATTGGGCAGGAAAACACATTCCTAAGTGGAGGGATTCATGTAAATCTCTCATTCCCACACTTCCATACAAGCCCATTTCCCCAAAGTTGCAATGGTAACCAGCCAACAATTGGGGGGAAAAACAAAAGTCCCAAGACCAGAAGACACTGCTGTCCCTCAGCAGACAGGGTCCCAGGTAGACACAACCTAGATCTTCCCAGACATTTCTTTTACATAGAAACAAGACTCCAGAAAACTGAGAGATGAATGAAATATCTACCTTGCCTTATATAAAAAAAAAAAGTTTTTTTTTTTTTGGTTTTCTGAGGCTTGCAGTTGAAAAACCTTAGCTTTTTCATTTATCTGAAATTTATAGAGTCAGTCAATCTTATTCAGAACAAGAGAAACAAATTAAAATGGAAAACAATACTACTTTACCTATCAGATTAAAAGTTCTCAGTAACAACACGTTATATTAGACAAGCTGGGAGGAAGTAGATAGGCACCCTCATACATTGCTGATGAAATAAATTTAGCTGCCATGTTTATGAAGTACAATGTGAGGATATTTATTAAAATAAAAATTGAGTGGGCTTTTACCCTAGCAAATCTACTTCTAGAAATTTATTCTGCAAACATACTTCCACATGTGAAAAATGACATATGTATGAGGTTATTCATTACAGTATTGTTTGTAACATTGGGGATGTAAATCAACCTAAATGCTCATTAAGAGGTTAAATAAAATATAGTACATCCATAGGGTGGAAACTGGAAAGTTGTTTTTTGAACAATTCCAGGATTTGAATTTTAATATTTAACATTTCTAAGATATGTTGTTATGTGAACTGATTTATTTTATGCTATCACTTGTATTAAAGTAGAAGGACATGCAAGAAACTAAAGTGTCATTACAATTTTGGAAAACAGGCATGAGAACTTAGCAGATGGGAAGAAGATTGAAAGAGAGTTTTTTCTAACTGAATATTCCCTTTTTTAAATTATGGAGCCATATTAGTGCATTACGTACCCAAAATTTCAATAAATTCATTTTAAATAAAGTAATAGAGCCCTAATGAATTCATTAGAACTAAGCACGTATGTAGAAGCCTGGCACTGAGACCCTGCCAATTTCTTCCACCTTCTAGAATTTCTGGTCTATTGTAGTTCTGAAAGATCAGGACTGCAGGGTTCAAAAGCGATGTTCTGATTAAGGTGGCCCCTTTAGGACAAATTGAGGATTGTCTGCTACATTGTCCTCCCTTTAAAGGCAAGAGTTTGGGCTATATGGTTGGGGATTGTGACTGTAATTTTCCCTTTGCTGTTGCTAGAAATAAAAGCTTTGATGATTACTGATATAACACTGCAAACATAGTGGTTTTTTAGAGAGCAGATTGGAATGGCCATGTATTCAATTCTGACACTGTCCCTGTCACTCATACCTTTTGTGACTTTAGGCAAAGGGACCTAACTTCTTCTTCTTCTTTACCCACTTGTAAAGTGTAGATACTATTATCATCCTTGTAAAAAGTGTTTCTTACAGAACTTTTCTTTTTGAAACTCAGAGGTACAATAGGTCAGTGATTTTTATCCCCTAAAGCAATCCCAGATACCACAAATCACTCCCGCAGGAAGTGAGTTGCTAAAATGCATAGCCTGACAAAAGATCACCTCAAACAAAGAAAAGCTTTCGTATGACCATGTCATATCACTGAGGAACACTAAGGCACGGGAGATATTCTAGTTGCCGCTGTTGTGTTTTCTACATTTCCAGTGTAGTTCTTACTAGTTATATTGTCCTTTCTCTGTTAGTGAATGTTTCATGTGTTGATTGGATGATTAATTTTATGATGTACCAAAAATTGCTATAATATTTTCTTTACAGTAAGTATAACATTAGCTAAAATGCTTATGGCGAATATATTTGCTATAAATGACTGTAATATTTTCTTTACAGTAAATATAATATTAGCTAAAATATTTTACTTATGGCAAATATATTTGCTATAAATTGCTATAATTCCTATAATTATTAGGCGCTAAACCAAGAACTGACCGAGAACGCATGTCACCTAGGCTTTCCAGATTTTGAAAACTAGGTTGCATCCCTCCAGAAAGGGATGAGTGATTTTTAAATTTTTCTGTAGACATGGGCATTTCTTAAAATGTTTATTTGGAAAAATATTAAGTTAACTGCTAGATACACATTTTGGTACTTAATGAATTTCTTTTATGTTGTTTTCCTCAAAAAATTTCCTAACCCTCATCCCCAAATCTTTTTTTTTTTAAGATTTATTTATTTATTCATATAAGCACTGGGTGCAGTCAGAAGCATGGAAGGGTGAGAGAATTCACCAGAGCCAGAGTGGGAAACAGAACAGGCAGACTGACGAAATACACTGCTGAGGGGAGCAGCGGGCAAGGCAGGAGAGGTCTGCATGCCATGTGGAACCCTTGCCGGTGGCCAGGGATCAAACCAGCACTGCAGAGGCTGCGGGCAGCTTCACAGCTCAGCGCTCAACCGCTGAGCCACCAGGGGAGGCCCTCATCTCCAAATCTTAAACCCAACCTTTAATTCATATTGTGGATTGACTGTACTTCTGACACAAGTAAAAAGGTCTGACTCAGACCTGGCCTATCAGAGCAGGATAATCTTTATACCCAATAATATGAGTAAGAGAATGGAGTCCAGAACATTTTGCTAAATTGGAGCTGTGAGATTTTAAGTCTGGAATTTCCAGGGGTCACCATATAAAGAAGTTTGTTACTTTACTTTTTTGCATAGAGGAACTGGGGTATAGGCCAGAGGTGCCAGGGGTGAGAGGGTTCACCAGAGACTGATTGGGGAGCAGATTAGGCAGATCTACTGAAATGCACTGTTGAGGGGAGCAGCAGGCAAGACAGGAGAGGTCTGCTGCAAAATATGTGGGTTAGCTCCCTGGCAGGGGATCAAACTCAGATCAAAATCAGGTTTTAGAAGTCATAGTGCTGAGACTTAACCCCTAGGCCACTAGGTAGGCCCTAAAGAAGTTTTTTTTTTAAGATAGAAGAAAGCTTGAGTATCAGGGAATGGAAGCAGGGAAGGAGGCTCAATCTTGAAATAGAGGATTATTCATATTTGGTGAATAATGAATTTCTACTTTTTGCTTCAGTCACTTCAGTGTTCAAACACTCGTAATTGAAAAAAAAAATCTTAGCTAAAGCCACTGGTTCTTCAATTAATTGAAAGTGTTACCTCACTTAAAATAAAACAAAAATGAAACTATGCTGACATACCAATCTTCAGCTATCAATTTGTAAATATCCACTGTCTTGGTAACTCATAATAGTGTTCAAATTAAGGTGATATAAGAACTAAATCCTTTGCTGGTGGGAATGTTAAGATGATACAATCCGTGTGGTAACTTGATAATGTTAACTTGAAAATGTTACCAGATAACTTGAAAATGTTACCAGAGTTGCAAATGCATTTTACCTTTTAGCTCAACAAGTTCATGCGAGGACTTATTCCCACATTGGTATTTACAGGTAAAATGAAAACACGTTTATTCATCAAAGCATTGTTCTAAATGTCTATCAATACTGATTAAGACAAGCTAATTATAGTGCATCCATATAGGGGAATATGTGAAGCTGTAAAAAAACAATGAGTGTTTTCCTTTTGAGCTAATGTGGGCATATTTTCAAGATATGCTGTTAAGAAAAAAAGGTTAAAGTGCAGATGTTTGTTAAAAATATATGTGTAAAATGGGGGGAGAAAGGAAATACCTTTTTATATTTGCTTGTATGTATAGGACTGTTTCAGGGAAGACAGAAAAGAAACTGAAGAGTTATTCATGGATGAAATGGTGAAACAGGAATTAGGGAATAAGACTGAGTGGCAGATTTTTCACTATGTACCTTTTATTGTATTTAAATTTTTTTGAAACTACCTAACTCTTGACAAATATTTTAATCTATATATTTTTAAAGAAAGACATAATGACAACAGAGTGGGGTTCTGGAACTCTAAGTTTTATGTAAAGTGTCAACACTGAAATGTCAGATGCATGAATAAATCAGCAGACTTTCTTCCATCTTCTAGAATTTCAGGTCTGAAGAGCTCTGTGCAGCGCCACAGAAGAGCTATTTCGTGGCAATTGTGACACCTACAGGACACAGTGAGAATACTGTTTCTTTTTTTACTAATTTGTTTCTTTTTCTTTCTTTCTTTCTTTTTTTTTTTTTTGAGAGTTGCATAAGGCATGGATAGGGTGTTGATTGGTTTTCTCTTGAGGTTCCTGAGCAAAAGTATTTTGCAAATAATAGTGGATGTACTGTCAGATAACCTGCATGCAAATATTGTTTCTATTGTTTACTGTCTATGTAGCTTTTAACAAAGGCACTAAATCTTTTAAAAGCCAGTTTCTAAAAAAATAAATAAAAGCCAGAGTTTCTTCACTTGTAAAATAGGGACAATAATATGTACCTCATTATATTGTAGCCTACTGCATTTTGCATAAATTACCTAAGGCATGACAATACCGACTCCCTCAAAATGGTCCTTGATGGCTCCATGCCTAAGACAGCCCAGAACCTTCATCATAGGAACTAAATAAATGAGATGCTAAATAAATGCAGCCCACAGAGGAGGCTGCAAGGATGTAGTCCTGGACTTAGCCTCATCAGCAAGTGTTAGAGAGGCATGGAGAGAAAGATATGGTAAGAGAGCAAAGAAAGCAGAACTTGGTAGTATTGTTTAAGTCCTTGTATCCAGGCATACTGGAGCGTCTGTATTTAGCCCTGCCTTTTCAGTTGCAAAGAAAGCAAAGCCCTTTTTCTAAGGTCAGATTGATGAGAGACCTCTAACATTTTCTAATGTTAGGTGTTAAAAGTTGTTCCACCTCACTCATACTAAAAGTATGAATTTAAAATGCACTAGCATTTCCTATCTATTATATGAATAAAATATAAAATTAAAATTGATCAGGCATTATTTGATGAAAATAAGGGGAAATGTTTGCCTTTGCTGGTTATAGTGTCAGTTTAACAACCCCTAAAAATAGCAAATTACACATATTTTTAAATGGCAAATACATGTATCCTTTGACCTAGCAATTATGCTTTTATGTAATTTCTCTCCTGGATTATATCTGTATTTCCAACTGTGCAAAATGAGGCATGTGTGAGGTTACTCAGTGCAGCCTTGTTTGGAAGAGCAAACAATAAGAATCGACCTAAATAGTCATTACTGGACATAAAGCTGTATAGAAAAAAGAAATAGGAACAGAGGGATGTGGCCAGCTGGCTATCACTGGCATTTTAAAATCTATGTTCATATTTAGTTGTGTATGCATTAAAATATCTGGAAGAGTAGACAAAAAATGAATTACCATGGTAAATGCTACATAGAGAAAATTAGTAGAAATGGAGGGAAATTTTCAGATTTATTTGTACATTTAAATTTTTGAACCCTATACTGTGTGACTTATTAAAAATGATAGAAATGAAATTTCAGGACAAAAGAGTCCTACATTATATGTAGGAGCTCTGGAATGCTAAACTCCACATTTGGGGGTCTTTAGAATGAATTGCAGGCAGACTGGACTCTAGCTTCTAGAATTTCTGATCCTGGAGCCATCAGGTTGCCGAGTTGGAAATAAATATCCTGTGGTTACAGTGGCACCTACAGGACAAACAGAATATTTCAGTTTGTTTTTTGTTTGTTTTTTTTTTTTTTTTTTTGTGCGTGTTTGTGTGTGCGCACGCGCACTTTTGGGAGGAGAGAGGTGAGAGGAACCCTCAGAGGAGTTGACCAGGGATTTTTTTCCCCATTGGAATTGCTAGTTATTACAAATATAATTTTTCCTATAAGCATTTGGAAATTTAGACCTTCTAGATAAACACCCCTGGTTGCAAATAATAAATTTATTATTCTGTTACTTTCCAGCTGTGTGGCTTAAGGTAAAGTCACTTAACATTTCTGAACCATCATGTTTACACTTGTAAAATGTACTATCTGTATTGCATGTTAGCTCACCACAGAGTTTTTTTTTCAATTTTTATTTTTATGTATTATTTTTTTTAATTTTTTACATCATTGTTCATTTTTAAACAATATTTGCTTCCCCCCACCCCCTCAGGTGTAGTCCCCATAGAGTTTCCTTCACCAATGCACCCGTGCACCATCACCTCAGTCCCCTGTGCTCCTCCCTCCCTCCCTCTGATCCCTCTCCCGGTTCCATATGAATTTCATCAGTATTTGTTCTATTTCTTTGAAGAATGTCATTGAGATTTTTATTGGAATAGCGTTGAATCTGTATATTGCTTTTGATAGGATGGCCATTTTAATAATGTTAATTCTTCCAATCCATGAGCAGGAGACGTCTTTCCATTTCTTTGTGTCTACTTCTATTCCCTTTAACAGTGTTTTATAATTTTCTTTGTATAGGTCTTTCACCTCTTTCATTAGGTTTATTCTCAAATATTTGATTTTTTTGTTTCATTTATAAAAGTGATGGTTTTCTTGATTTCTTCTTCTTTCAATGAATTGTTTGTGTATAGGAAGGCTACTGATTTTTGTGTGTTGATTTTGTGTCCT
Source organism: Talpa occidentalis (assembly GCF_014898055.3). NCBI lineage: Eukaryota > Metazoa > Chordata > Mammalia > Eulipotyphla > Talpidae > Talpa > Talpa occidentalis. The sequence continues at coordinate 86,278,896 of NW_026555331.1, forward strand.
GCCACTTTATGGAACTGGTTGATTATTTTGAGTAGTTTCTCTGTCATCACAGTGTTTTTAAGTGACTGATTTTGCCAGAGAAACCCCAACTCTGACAAATGACAGATTATAATTATTCAACCCTGAAACCCTAAATTCACTCTAACAGGGAGAAAACTGCTAATGCCATGTGACCCACAGAAGGGTCCTCCTTTATAATTGCCAGTTTATAAGGAAGATACAGGACAAACTCAATCCTTCTAGAGAATAGAACAAAGGTGCCAGCTTAGCTAAGGAGTTCATATCACATCCAGGTCAGAGACAACTTGCTCTTTTTGTCCTGTGTGTTTTGGGAAGTACTATGGACCAAAACCCACTTTATGCTGTTTCTCAATGACCCTCTTGCCAAAGGTAGGTTTTGCTGTAATTATCCTGTTCTCTGTCCCCCCCACATGTGTGTTATAGTTAAATGGAATCACTGGTTGCTGGACCAGGAGGAAGACAAGAGGTGTGATGGGGGGAGGGTCTAGTTGACATTTAAACATTTGGATTAAGGCCCCTTGAAAATTCTATTTACCTCCAGATTTTGCAGTCATGAAAAATCTGTCTTTTTAGGCCATGGAATTGGGCTTTCTGTTACTTGCAAGGAAAAGGATTCTAAGTCAAATGGCTCTTAAACCAAAAGATGCTCAAATTCATCTATAATAGCAGGTTAAAAAAATAAAAGTGAGGTGCCATTTTTTTTAGAATGGTTGTCAAAAATCCACACACTGTATTGATCAAGCTATGGGAAAATTAACTAGTTCATTCGTGACTGGCAGGAGCATAACCTGGTGTAAATCCTGTGCAGGGCAATTTGGAAATGCCCATGAACATTGTGAAGGCTATGCATCCTCAGATACTTTCAGACATATTCATCCACAGACAGAATGAACTATATATAAAGCTACTCATTTCAGCATTGTGCTTATGACTAGAAACCAACTTATATTTCATCAATAGAGAACTGAGTCCATGAATTTATGTGCATTCTCTTAGTGGGGATACTCTGAAGTTATAAAAAAGAGAGAGAAGTTCCCCTAAATCATATAGAGTATTATAAACCTTAATTAAAAAAAGAGAAATTTTTTAAAGATTTATTTATTCATTTCACACAAGAGCCAGGGTACAGGCCAGATTGAGAAGGGTGAGAGGATTCACCAGAGACTGAGCGGGGAGCAGAACAGGCAGACTGATGAAATACACTGCTGAGGGGAGCAGCAGGTGAGACAGGAGAGGTCTGCCCCGCCATGTGCAACCCTCACCGGCCGGCCAGCCAGGATCAGACCAGCACTGCAGAGGCTGCAGACAGCTTCACAGCATGGCGCTCAACCACCTGCGCCACCAGGGGAGGCCCTAAAAAAGAGTAACTTTTATACAAATGTACAGACATTTTCAAGATATGTGAAGAATAATCAAAATAGAGAAAATATATAAAAAAAAATGTAGTTTTAAAAAAGATTTTCCGATACATGAATAAAACACGTTCAAAGTACAAAAAATAATAGCATTGATAACTTTTGTTGTGGACTTTGTAAGAGGAAAAAATTTTACTATATTCTTTTTATATTTTTAAATTTCTTTTGTATCATATAAATATATTACCTATTTAAAAATTGAACAAATTTAAAAAATTACATTTCCTAACTAGAGCCCAGGACCTGTATAACAATAAAAACAGATCATGGATCCTGGCACTGAACTTCATGAATTAGATGAGCCAGCTTCTTCCACATTCTAGAATGTCTGGCTGATTGCAATTGCAGCCCTGAGGGATCCACACTGTCCAGACAGAAATCATTGTTCTATGCTGAGGGTGGCACCTGCAGGACACAGTGAGAATTCTCTATTTTATTTTTTAATTATTTGTTTTCTGTTTCACAGAGAAATTTAGTAGAATATGGATGAGGGACAGTGAGCTTGAATTTCCCACTAGAGTTACTAGATGTGAAAGTCTTGCTAATAATAATAGCAAGACTTGTGTATCCAAGGTACACAAGGAAGAAATGTGGAACAGAGGAATAAAGGTCGACTTCTCTAGATATAGATTTTGGATTTGTCACTCTCAGCTATAGGCCTTTTAGCAAGGCCACTTAACATATTTGAGCTGTTGAACGTACATTTATGACATGAGGGTAATAATGTGTACCTTATAGGGTTATGGCCTCCTAATGTCTTAAGGGAGAGTCACAGTCAGAGAATCCCTATACCCAACACAGTAGCCTCCAATTGCTCTATCTCTGAGGTAATTCCAGGCCTCCAACCTACTCTTTTAGGAAATGGGATGCTAAAAAGATGTGGCCTGTGGAAGGGGGCCACAATGGAGGATAGTGAGCAAGAGCTAACCTTTTAGGGCGTCTATACTGTGTGACTGATAAGCTCATTTCTCATTAGTGTCCCAGGTCTTGGTAAGTGTTTGAGGTCAGGGACCACTATGGGCTGTCCCTGTTCTCTTCTTTTTTTAAATGGAAGGTTTTGTTTCAGTTGTCATACTCTGTCTCTATGGGTTTATAATGTAAGTTATGGTTTTCATTTAATCTTAGTTTGCTGGGCTATGAGAAGTCACATGGGATCTGACCTAGAAGAATACCTGCTATCTAGAGACTCTGGACTTAAAGCAATAACTGATTTATTTATGAGCTCGGGTTGTTTATTTCATCACCTTCTGGAATGTGGATAAGCATAGTTTTTATTGCAAGTATAGTTGTGCTATATTGATACGAATGCCTTTGAAGATACATGCTTGATTTGATACATGAAGAAATGAATATGTAAATAAACCAATGCTCAGAGAGACTTTGGTTCATTTACTTAAAGTGACAAAGAGAAAATGTTAAGCTAGGTAAGTGGTTGCCAACTATCAATGTTATTTCACCATACTGCACTTCCTACTCAGTGTGACCTATAAATATTTTACATTTTCATTTATCATTATTAAAACCCTTTGCTTATCTGCTTCACTGGGGATGAATATGCAGTATTGAGACACAGGCCTGGATCAATGAGCAGCACATGTGCCTGCCCCTAGTGATGCTCCAAGGACAGGCAAGGGTACATCTGAAGTCAGTGACAGTCAGAGCTAGGTCTTTGTTCTGGACTGGGAGCTGGTGGACAAAAGCCTCAGGCCACTGTGGAAGAGAGACTGAGAGTAGAGTCAAGCTCAGTGGAAACACAGAGTCAGAGACACAACAGAGATATAGTCAGAGAAAAAAAGAAACAGAGAGAAAGAGATGGGGAGCATGGCCCAGTTTGCTGACATCCCTTAAGGCCTAAGATCAAGGCCTGTTTTCAGATAAATCCATTGACTTTTCTTTTAGGTAAATCATATTTCTCATCTGTTGCTTAAACAAGATTGAGTTGTTTTCTGCTACTTGTAAATGAAGGCATTCTTATGTGAAAAGATGGTATGCCCTCTCAAAAAAAAAAAAAAAGAAAAAGAAAAATGAAAAATACAACTGCGGGGAGATAATATTTTTATCTATCATGTTGACAAAAACCAAAATGCTGAAAAGCACACGATTGGATAAACTATAGAGCAGAAGACATTCACATACTGGAAGGAATATAAATTGCCACAATCCCTAAGGGAAAATTTTGTAATTTCTCTAAAAATTGCCAATGTATTACCGTTTTATCCACTTGTATAAATGCAGTGCACATGTATACTTGCACAAGGGACAAAACTACATGCTGCTTATTCTCTATTTGCTTCTCCACCCCATATCCATTCTGAGTCCTTTCCTGCCATGCTTTTTGGTCCATAGGTCTGGTCTCTACCAAATGTATCACAGAGGCTCCTTTGCACTTCTTAGGTAAATGGAGGGGCAGGCCATCAGCAGGAGACTGGGAGGAGGAGGAAGAATGAGTTCAAAATATTTATTCTAATGACTGCTTCCTAGATAAGATGAATTCTGGGAGATACTTTGTTTTTCTGTCACCAGTTAATGTCATATGGTCCCTTCCATGGCCATAGGCCTCACCAGACTCTTATGACACCACTTCTTCCACATTTCCCTGCAGACCAAATGCCAGTAACAGATTGCTGATTCAACTAATTCCTAGATATTCAGATCCCCAAATACTACTCTTCTATGATGGTTAATCTTATGTGTCAGCTTGACCTGACCAGAGAGTGCCCGGATATTTGGTCAAACATTACACTATTATTATGAGTATTTCTGAGAAGATATTTTTGGATGAGATTAACATTTAATTAGTAGACTGTATAAAGCAAATTGCCCTCCCTAATGTGAATGAGCTTCATCCCACCAGCCAAAGGCCTGAATAGAACAAAAGGCTGACCCTCTATCCCAAATAAGAGAGAGATTTCCCGCCAAAAGTCTTCATCCTGGAACATCAGTTCTTCATGGTCATAAAGCAACTTCTGACCTTTGGACTCAAAGTGGAACATTGGGTGTGCAGAGTTTGGATCTGCCAGCCTCTGTAATCATGGAAGCCAATTTCTTATATAAATCCCTTGCTATATATATAGTAATAGTTCTGTTTCACTGGAGAACCATAATTAAAGCATCATCCCTCTTAAAATATTTCCTCCATTAAATTCCCTTCAGTTAAACCACTTGAGGGTGCCATTTGTTTTTTATAGGGGCCTTGACTGATAGAATAATTGCTATCAAAAATGACCCCAGGAAGCAGATCCTTAAAATTATATTCTCTTGCCCATAAACTTGATAAGCTCACAGATACCCTGTGCCAGAGGAAAATAGGACACTAGTAATCCATGGAATGTAGCAATATCATAATTATTCAATTTATCTTTGGTGTAAGCTCAGTATAGGGAATGAAAATGCAGGCTCAAATGACTGTGGCTCTTAATTGCTCTGGCACAACAGCAATGACAGTTTGTGGCCTAGCTTTTGTTGAATGACTTGGAGAGCTTATGAAAAGGAACAAATTTAAGCCTAGAGATCTGAAGTTTTGGCTCAAGGAACTAGAAGAGAATCAAAAAGCTTCAATGATGGCCTTTAAAAAAATATTATGTAGAGGGCCGACATAACTGAAAATAGGTCCAAAGACTAATTGTAATTGTGACCAAGAAATAATACTAGTGAAATGTTCAACCTCTCCAGGATTCATATGCTAGTTAAGGCACTCCTTATTAATTCTAAGACTTGGAATAGGAATATGTGGGTAGCTACACATGAGGTGGAGAATTGTGAACACTGAAATGCCCCATAATCTTCCTTGCCTCAGTAAAAAGCCCATCCCTTCTTCCTTTTTTTCTGAAGGCACCTTCACTTCCTCTTCATAAATTCCTTTTGTTGACTTAACTTAGAGCAGTCACTTCACAAAGGAAGCCAGTTCTCCCCCACCCAGTTTCACCATCTCTTATTTGCCTTCAGACCTCTAATGAGAGTTAAATACCAGCATAACTCAACAGGAGAGATTTTCTAGGAGTCAGAGGTCTGCCCAATACCTGTGTAAATAACCACTTTATTAGAGTCTCTCCAGTTAAACTCTTTTGAACATAGCCTCTGTCTCCTACAGGATTCTAGCTGGTACAGTGATTCATAGAAAGGATTGTACTTTGCAGCTTCATGTGCACAAGGCATATGCGCAAGTGCCCAGGAGCTAAGGTTTGGAGGTAGAGTGTCTGCATTTGAATCCCGGCTCCACCACTCACCAATTTTATGAACTCAGGCAAGTTATTTATCTTTTCTGTGGCTTAGCTGACTCCTCTATAAATTGGAAATACAACTGAATGTAATGGGTCTTAGGATTTTGTGAGCTAATAAAGAATTTAGAAAAATACTATAGGTGCAAGATGGGTGATGGTGTGGAGAGCAGAATATCTAAAAGATAGAGACTGACTGTGATCCAATCATAACAACTTAAAAACAAAAAGCTTTCTCTTGCTGATGGCAGAAAGGAAAGTCAAAAAGTTTCTAAGTGTGAGAAGGACTTGAGGGGGAACCTTCATGCATGGAAGATGAAGGGACTATATGAGAGGAATGAAGCTGCTGCAGGGTCAGAGTGTAGCTCTGGACTGAAAGCCAGAAAGCAAAGAAAGGGGAAACTCAGTCCCACAACTCCTACAACTGAATTCTGACAACAATTCCAATCCAAGTGAGGCTGGAAGCAGAGGATCCATATAAGAGTCCAGCTGGGTTGACTACTTAATAACTTCATCCTTTTTCCATCTAGAGCAGAGAACCCAGTCAAACTCACCTGGACTTCTGATCTTTAAAACTGTGAAATATTGCAGCACTATTTAAAACAGGTAAGCTATGGAAACAACCCGAATGCCCCCAAATGGATGACTGGATCAAGAAGATTTGGTACATATACACAGTGGACTATTACTCAGCAATCAAAAAAGATAAACTCATGCCATTTGCAGCAACATGAATGGAGCTGGAAGGGATCACGCTCAATGAAATAAGCCAGAAAGAAAAAGAAAAATATAAGATGGTTTCACTTATAGGAGGAATGTAGAGGATCCAAATAAGGAATCGGGGAAAAAAGTAATAATAAAGTAAAAATCAAAATCAACAGGCAACTATAAATCAGAGACATTCTGCAGGAGGGGAGAAGGGAGTAGGATCAAAACAGAGTGGAAAGAACCCAAGGGACTATGGTGATGGTGCACGGGTGAATGGGTGGTGGGAATTTCATGGGAACTATAACTGAGATGAAAATGCATACATTGTACAAAAATGGAAAGTGATGTAAAAATATATAAATAAAATAATTTTAAAAACTGAAATAATGGGGTTGTTTACACTACTAACTTTGTGGTAGCTTGACATGGCAGCAATTAGAAAACTGATACAGATCGCTATTATTATTATTATTATTATTATTATTATTAACAAGTAATAATAAAATGGAAATCAACCTAAATATCCATTAATAAATAATTGTACTTTTGCCAAATAGAATACTATGAAGTCATTAAAAAGGTAACCTCTTTATGCATTTCTACAGAATGCATGTTTACATGAAATAAGCAAATTACAGAATCATCTATATAACATGCTGCCATAGTAAAAGGAATTATGTATTTATATATACACTTTAAACTTTCTGGAATAGTACAGGAAACTAATAACTGTGTTACCTGTTTGAGGTGTCATGAATAAGAAGTGGGCAGACAGGGACAGTAGATATTCTCTATTCAAAAAATTAGAATTGCTTTTTTAAAAAGGAAAAATATAATCCTAACATCCCTATACATTGGCATTGCAGAGCTCTAAACACATGCATCTGTTTACCCATATGATTCATCAGTTCAATTAATTGGCTTTTTCCATCTTGTAGGATTTCTGGCCTATTTAGTCAGAGAGTCAGAACTGAAGCATAAGGAAGTCATAGTCTATGGTTATGGTGACATCTGCAGGATAAACTGAGAATTTGTGTTTGTTGATTTAAGTTTTTTCCCAGAAGCATGCATTGGAAGAAGTGAATGTTCACCCTCAGTGAAATAAATTATCAAAAAGTTTTAATAATAATGAATGAAAATGTACCAAAGACATATTTGCGTAGGCCACGCTGAGTAGGAAGTGCAGTGTGGTGATATAGCATAGTTGGCAACCACTTACCTAACATTTTCGCTGTGTCACTTGAAATGAACAGACGCCTCTCTGAGCATTGGTCTCTTTACATACTCTTTTCTTCCCATGAACAGGCTTGCCCCATTTGTAGAATTGGTGTGTTGTAGACACTGTTTGCAGTGAGCTGAATTCAGGGCCTGGTTTGCAGTCAGTTTTCAGTCTCCAGTAATCAGTATATTCTCGTACTTTCTGTATCCTTTATCATTGCTGCACTTGCAGACTGATAGCCCTTTGGCTTCATTCTATTTTGTCCTACACTGACCTTGGTGCATATGCTGCTTTTCTCAACTTCCCACAAGTAAACTCATCATACCAACACAATTTCGCTTTCTTGAATATCTTAACAGCCAACCAGCCCAGCTCTCTTCCCCCTCCTCATTGCACTAGTGATTTGGAGCCTTTTTTGAGAAACTCTTGGTGTGTCTTTTTCATTTTTCGGAAAAAAATCGCAAATTACATTTATACATTATTTGACCTAGCTGACACTAACACATGTTTATCCACATAATGACATGACATTTCTCCTCTGGGACCATAATTAAGCTTGAGCTTGACCTTTCTTCACCTTCAGAACATAAAGGTTGTTCTGAGTCTCTGTTGGCCTTATGTATATATGCATATCTTCACATTTTTAGAGTGATATGTTCCTGTCTGTGTGTAAGTTTAAAGCAACAGATTTGAGATCAGGAGATGAAAGAAATTCATTATTGATTTTAAGCCATGAATAAATTTAAAAGGTTTTGTTTTAACTCAGTTAAAGGAATATTCACTCGGTTAACAACTAGACAGGTGGAACTTTTCAAAGTAGCCCAATGAACATAAATGTAGGATTATATTTAAACCTAAGATAGTTGGAAGGTTGATTCCCTGATTCCATGATGTTTAAATCAACTAGAAAAGACTAAACAGTAGAAGGATGTGATGATTATGATTCAAAGTAATGCAGCTTCTAGACAGAAGCAGGGGAAAAGACAGTGGAGAACCCTGGATTTTCAAGCAGATGGTGCTGCATATCATAAATACTATGATGAAGATAATGACCCCAGGGGTTTCTGGGCTAGTCAAGTGACATTTTAATGGGGTATTTCAACAACCCAGATGACAGGCATTATAGAGAGTGACTAGTCATGATTATTAAGGATAAATCTATGCTGTAGTGGACATAAGATAGACTGAACTACCGAATAATGAGTCCACAATATGGCAAATATAATGGTAATATTTAATACTGAAAAGACAAAATATTGTTAAAGAATTCAAACATCAAGTTGAATCATTAGAAACCTCATGGCAACATATGGATATATGGTTATCACGTTCCTTGATTCTACTAAAGTTAAAAACAAAGAGAAGGTTAAAATTTGGACAACATAATGTCATAGGCCAGAGACAGTCATTATGGAAATGGATATTTGTAGGATGGAAAATTAAATGGTCAACCCCAGACAACAGCTTATCATGCAACAATGACAGAAAAGCAAACAATACTGATGGAAGTAAGAGAGAAAGTGAGAGTATAGTGCATACATACTAGACACTTTTTTGTTCAGACAGCTGTAGATGAAATGAAGATTAGGATATTTATAAGGCATGATCTTCCCAGGAGAGAATTACAATTATTGGAACAGCTAAAAACAGGGGGGATGTAATGATGTCCCAGTTGAGAAAAACACAATTAGGGCACAGTTTGACTACTGAAAGGTAAGGAGACAATTGTATGTCAGAGAGAACTTGAGAGAAATAGAAAAACATATATATCAAGAAATCTATTAGAAAATAAAAGAAAAGGAAAGCCTCCAGTTTATTATGGACATGAAAAGAAATAGGTCATGCCCATCTGAGGGAAGGCAACCTCCAAGAGACAAAAAATGGACCACATAAGGACCAATGACATTCATGCAGACATCGACTATTCCAGTAAAGAGAGGAAAGGAATGGAATGCCATAATCAAGAAGAACAGGGAAAAGCTCAGACCAGGGATAAAGACAAAACCTCCATCTGCAAACTGAAAATTTGGCATTCTTTTGTCTTCCAGATTAGGTTTCTCTATATTAAAATGTCTATTAAAATGTAATTGAATTTTTAAATGTTAGAGTTACTAGATACAGGACCACAAATGTCATTAGTTTCAGGAAAAATGCCCAAGTATGCATAAAGAAAATGGAGTGGTAAGATTTAAAAGGCTGGGAAGAACCACATCAGCAAGAGTCAGGTAAAATGAGAACAAAGATGAGCTAATTGTCTTTCCAGATACTACCAGGTATCCTTAATACCAAGTTCTGAACAAATACTTGGAACAGAGATAATAAAAAAATTACATATTTGAGAGAGCACAATCAGTGTAGCAGTATATGTTTGTATTAGAGAGGCAAATTTGGCCCCAGTGATATTATTCACATTGGGTTGTGAATCTTTATCCCCTTAAATGAAGTTTATTCTTGGAAGTTTTATAAAATTTATTTGATACTTTGATTGTGGAAAAAATATTTTAACTTTGATTAATTTATTTAGTGTGTATAGATAATTTATTTTTCTTCTCGAATCAGTTGTAGTAAAATTTTCCCATTTCATTTAGGTTTTCAATTTCATTGCCATAAAATTGTTACTGAGGTGGTTGTAACCATGACAGCTCAGTGGTTTCCCCCTCACAAGATTTGAAATAATTACAGGTTCACAAGAAGTTGCAAAAATAGAACAGAAAGGTCCTGTGTATTCTTCACTCACCTTTCCCCAATACTAACATCTTATATGTATTAATATGAAAACCCAGAAATTTGTATTGGCATAATGCTATTGACTAGCTACATCTCTTACTTGGATTCTACCTGTCTTTTTGTGCACTGACTTTCTTGGGTGTCTATCACTCTGTGAAATTTTGTCACTTGCATAGATTCACGTGGCTGCCATTACAATCAAGATAGGTAACTCTTACGTCGTCACAAAGGTTCTCATTGTACGACACTTTCGTAATCATACCCCGACATCCATGTGCCTTCCTACTCCTGACAACTACGGATCTGCTCTCCATCTCTATAGTTTTGTTACTTCAAAATTATATAAATGGAATCATATGGTACATAAGACTTCCGTATCTGTTTTCTTCAGCCAGCATGGTAAATGTTACTGAAAATCTCTTTTGTGCTTATTTGCAAATCACGTTTGCTTTTAGGTTCTCTTACAGTCATTTGCCCTTTTTCTAAATGGGTTGTTTGTGTTTTTACAGTCACACTGAACATGTCCTCTGGATCATTTGGATATTGACTTGCTCTCTCAATCTATGGCTTGACTTTTTAACCTCAATAATTTTCAAGAGCAAAAGTTTTTAATTTTGATGAAGTCCAATTTATCAGTGTTTCTTTCATGGATTGTGTTTCTGTTGTCACATCTAAGAACTCTTTGTTTACCCCTAAGTAAAAAAAAAAGAATTTTTTTTTCCAATTTTACTCTGAAAGTATTGTATTTTCACATTTGCATCTATACTTATATTCTATTTTGAGTTAATTTTTGTATTAGGTGTGAAGTTTAGAGCAAAGTTCATTTTTATTACTGTGAATGTCCAGTTGTTCCAGAAACATGTGTTGCAAATACTATCCTCCTTTTATTGAGTGGCTTGTGATCCATTATCAAAAAATATGTTGGTCATGCACGTGGGGGTCTCTTTCTGTGCTCTCTTTTCTGTTCCCTTGATCTCTATGTCAATTACCCCTATAAACCTGTTTTGAATACATAGTAATTCATAAACCAGTCTGATTTCTCCAACTTCATTGTATTCAAAAAGCATTTTCATCTGACTGGTTTATTTGCCATTCCAAATACATTTTATATGGTGTGTGTGTATACGTATGTATATCTATATTTATATATATTATATCTATATATCTATTATATATCTATAATGTATAACTATGTTTTTATATATTAAATATATATTTATATATATACATAATATCCAAAAGGGTAGGTTTATTATATTAAAAAGGAAAGAAAAGAATGCTTGCACAGACACAAGTGGGCAGAAAGAGCTGCAAAAGGAAAAGGTTTGGGAAAAGAAATGCCAGTGTAGTTACAGGTGGGCAGGGGAACTGCATTTTTTAAACAGGAGTAAGAAAGAGGCATCCCCATAGACACAGGTGGGCATTCTGAGGAGGAGAGCTGCCTATTCCAAATACATTTTATATTAAATGGATTCTATTTACCAAGAATATTTAAGAAAAATTGATATTTTTATCCATTTGTGAGCATAGTGGGTCTCTCCATTTTATTGGTGCCTCTTATTTATTTCATCAGTGTTTTGTACTCAGCAACATTCAGTTTACACTTGGTTAGACTTGAGCCTAGTTTTTCACTTGAGAGGTTTGAATTGGTTTTACCTTTTTAATTTTTCATCTTTAATTTTTTAATAAGATTAAGTTTTGGTTGTTGACTTTGTATTTTTTGATCCTATTAAATTTACTTATTAGTTCTAAAGGGTGTTTTTTACTTGTTTCTTGTTTGTTTTGATGCATTCAGGACTCTGTAGAATGGAGCTCTGCAAACTTTGAGCTTTGTGACAGATTCAGTTCATTGTTTTTGTAAATAACTTTACAAGAATGCACTTATTTGTTTTGCCTATGGTTGCTTTCATGCTACAATAACAGAGTTAGGAGTCATGACAGAGACCACATTGCCTACAAGCTGAATTTTCACTATGTAGGCCCTAACAGAAAAAAAGTAAAAAAAAAAAAAAGGATTCAAATTTCTGACTTCTATTGCAGACAATTGTGTCATAGACAAATAAGGACAATTTTATTTTTTCCTTTACTCTCTATACCTTTGATATCTTTTCTTGCCTTACTGCACTGCCTAGAACTTCCAGCACTATGTTGAGTAAGAGTTGTGCATTCTCTCCTTGTTCTCAGTTTTAGAGCAGAAATATTTAGTCTTTCACCATTAAATATGTTGTCAGTAGTAAGTTTTTGTAGTTGTTCTCTATGAGATTGAAGAATTTCCCCTTTATTCCTAATTTTGAGTTTTATCATGAATGGGTGTTGAATAATTTCTAATGCTCTTTTGTGTTGATTCTTATAGTCATGTATTTTTTCCATTTACCTAGTATTTTTTCCCTTTACCTGTAACCATTGAATTACAATGATTTTCAAATATTTAACTACCTTTTATTTTAGGAAAGAATCTCTCTTGGTTGTGACAACTTAATTCTTATACATAATAGCATCATACATATATGTTATATAAACACCTTACGTATATAACACATAAAATTATTTACGTGTTACTGGATATAATTTGCTAATATTTTAAAAAAAATTTGTGTTTGTAGTTTTCTTATTTTGTACTATCTAGTATTGGTATGAGGATAATAGCAGCTTCATAAGATGAATTGGAAGAGGTTTCTTCCTCTTTTACTATCTGAAAAAAAGATTGTACAGAATTAATATTAATCGTTGTTTAAACATGTGGTAGAAATGTCCAGGGAAACCATCTTGGCTTGAAGGTTTACGTTTCTGGAGCCCTTTAATTTCTTTTTTTTTTTTTTTTAAGATTTTTTTTTTTTTAAAAGATTTATTTATTTATTTATTTATACAAGAACTGGGTACAGTCAGAAGCGCAGGAGGGTGAGAGAATTCACCAGAGCGGGGAAAAGTACAGGCAGACTGATGAAATACACTGCTGAGGGGAGCAGCGGGAGAGTCAGGAGAGGTCTGCTCGCCCTGTGGGTTGCTCCGAGGCCTGCGGGGATAGAACCGGCACTGCAGAGGCTGCGGACAGCTTCACAGCAAGGTGCTCAACCACCTGCACCATCAGGGAGGCCCAGGAGCCCTGTAATTTCTAAATGAATTTATTTGGTAATTATGAGGCTATTTATGTTATCTTAACATCTTTGGTAGTTTTAATAGGTTGTGGCTTTCTAGAAATTGATTCATTTCATGTAAATGGTCCGATTTATGTATGTATAGGTGATGGTATTATCCTCTCAAAATTCTTTTGATTTCAGGATTTGCAGTGATAGATATGGGTATTCTCTCTTTTTTTCTGTCAGTTTAGTTAAAATTTTATCAATTCCAATTTTTCCCCCTGAGGAAACAGTTTTTGATCAGATTGATTTTTTTTCACTACTATTTTTCTGTTTTCATTTCATTGATTTCTATTGTCTTAATTATTTCCTTCCCGATGCTTCATTAATTTTGTTCTTTCTTTCCAGTTTCCTGATGTGGAAGCTAAAATTATTAATTTGAGGGTTTTTGTCTTTTCCAAGATTAGCATTTGTTGCTAAAGATTTCCTTCTAAGGGCCTCCCCGGTGGCGCAGCGGTTGAGCACTGGGTTGCGAAGCTGCTCGCAGCCTCTTCAGCGCCAGTTCGATGCCTGGCTGCTCCCTGGCCACCGGAGGAGGGTCCCACATGGCACGCAGACCTCTCCTGCCGCCCGCTGCTCCCCTCAGCAGTGTACTTCAGTCCTTCTGCCTCCTCTGCTCCCCACTCTGGCTCTGGTGAATTCTCTCACCCTCCCGCGTTTCTAACTGCACCCAGTGCTTGTATGTATAAATAAATAAATAAATCTTAAAAAAAAAGGTTAAAAAAAAAGATTTCCTTCTAAGCACTCTTTAGCTGCAATCCACATATTCATTTTGCTATATTTCTTTCACTTTTATTTAGTTCAATGTAAGTTTTTATTTCCCTTGAGAGTTCTTTGATCCATGGTTTACTGAAAAGTATGTAGTTAAATTTACAAGTGCTTAAATATATTTCTGTTTTCTAATAGATTTCTAGTTTTATTCCATTATTGTCAGAAAACACATTTTGTATAATTTCAATTCTTTTTAATTTGTTGAGGTTTGTTTGTTGAGGCAATGTATGATTGCAGGAATTTGTATTCTGCTATTGTTGGGTGGAGTTTTCAATAAATATCCATTAGAACTCGTTATGGTTTACTCAGTATTTTGAATATGTAGTTTATTTCTTGCACTAGACTTGGGAAGTTTTCCCCCATTTTTTGTTTTAAAAGTTGCTGATTTCTCAGCCCAGCATACTTTTCCTTCTTCTTCTGGGATTCTGAAGACATAAGTATAATATATCTTATGTCAGTGACCTATATGTCCCTAAAATTCTGTTTATTTTTCTTTTAATTGCTTTTTCACTTGTGGTTCAGATTGCACAAATCCTATTGCTCTATCTCAAGTTTCCTGAAATTTCTTACATATGTGCTTATAAAAGATATTGATCTGTAGTCTTTCTTTCTTATGATGTTCTTGTCTGGTTTTGGTATACGGAAACATTGGCCTTAAAAAATGAATTAAAAAGCATTCCCTCTGCTTTTATCTTCTAAATGAAATTGTGGAGTTAGTGTAATTTCTTCCTTTCATTTTTAACAGCATTAGCCAGTGAATCCGCTTTATTTATTGGAAAGCAATCAATTATTGATTCCTATTTTAAAAGTAGAGATAGGCCTATTCAGATTGGCTGTTTTTTCTTGCATGAATTTTGGCAGATTGTAGTTTTCAAATAACTCACCCATTTCATCTAAGTTATCATATTTGTGGATATTGAGTTTTTCATAGCTTTCCTTTTTTATCCTTTTAATGTTAGTGCAATCCACAGTGATGTCCCCTCTTTCATTTTCTTATATAAGTTATTTAAGTCCTTTCTTTTTTTCTTCTTAGTAAAGCTCATTAGAGACCCAGATTTTATTGAAAAGAGCTAGCTATTGGATTAATCAGCTTTTCTATTGATTTTATGTTTTAAATTTCACTTATTTCTGCCCTAATTTCAATTATACTTTCAGCTAATTATATAATTTTAATTATATTCAGCAGTTAATTACTATCTGATTTTTTCCCTAAATATGCAGCAAGGCTTAGAGAGCATTCTGTGACATGATCATTTGTTAATCACTTAATTATAATAAAGAATTAAAGAAAAATAATTTAATACTATAATTTTTGGGCATATACTCAGTGCAAAAAGCGGTACCTTATGACATCAAAAACATAAAATGGAAGGGGCAAATAGGTAGATTTTTGTATGCAATCAAAGTTGAGTTGCTATCAGAATAAAATGGACTGTTAATTTATTAGATATTTGTGTGTTATGGTGACCACAAAGCAAAAGTCTGTAGCAAATTCACAAAAGATAAAGGAAAGGAAATCAGAGTGTACCATTACAGAAGTTGACCAGTTCACAAAGGCAGGCAGCAAGGGAGGAAAAAAGGAAAAAAAACTATGAACGACCAGAATACAATTAATAACATGGCATTAGTAAGTCCTCATGGGGCCTCCCTGATGGTGCAAGGGGTTAAGCACAGCACTGTGAAGCTATCCGTAGCCTCTGTAGCAAGAGTTCAATCCCCGGCCAGGGAGATACCCATATGGTTCAACAGACATCTCCTGTCTCTCCCACTGCTTCCCTCAGCAGTGTATTTCTGTCAGCCTGCCTGGTCTGTTCCCCTCTGTGTCTCTGGTGAATCCTTTCACCCCCCTGCACCTCTGGCTTATACCCCAGTTCTTGTATGCATAAATAAATCTTTTTTTAAAAAAGTCCTTCTGTATCAAAAATTAAATGTAAATGGATCGAGTTGTCTAATTAAAAGGCACAATGTGGTTGGCTAGATTCTAAAACATGATCAACTATATATTTCCTATAAGAGACTCACTTTAGCTTTAAGGATGCAGCTAGGCTCAAAATCAAGGAATGGAAAAAGATAATACATGCAACTGGAAAACAAAAGAAAGTGGCGATGTCTATACTTCTATTAGACAAAATAATGTATAAGTCAAAAGTGGTAAGAAGAGATAAAAGTAATTGTATAATGATAAGGGGGTAAACTCAAGAAAATATAGCAATCATAGAGACACTCAACATCAGATTCTCAAAATATATTAAGCAAATGTGAATAGATCTGAAGGGAAAAATATACAAAAATGCAATAATAATAAAAACAATAAAATTATAAGGGATCGGTACCCCACTTTCAACAATAAATAGGTCATCCAGGCAGAAAATCAATTTAAAAAAAGCTAGACTTGCACTGTAGTTTAGCCCAAATAGACCAACTAAACATATACAGAACATTCCACCCAACAGCAACAGAATATATATTCTTCTTAAGTGCATATTGAAAGATTCTCCAGATAGGTTATATAATAAGTCACAAAACAAGTCTTAGCAAACTTAAGAAAATTGAAATACTAAGTATATCTTCTGTCCACAGTGGTATAAAACTAGAAATCAATAATAGGAGGGAAACAAAAATTAATAAATATGTAAACATTAAACAAGAGCAAGCAATGGGTCAAAGAAAAAATTGAAAAGTAAATAAACTTGAAATAAAATTGAAAAATAAACAAAATGGAAACAAAACATACCAAAGACTTGTAGGATATAGTAAAAACAGTAGTAAAAGGGAAGTTTATAGTAATGTATACCTCTTTAAGAAAAAAGAAATATCTCAACCTAACTGTACACTTCAAGGAACTAGAAAAAGAATAGCAAATTAAGACCAAATTAACAAAAGGAAGGAAATAAAAAAGATTCAAAAGAGAAATAAACAACAGATAAACCAGAAAAACAACAGAAAGATCTTCCAAAATAAGAGTTGGCTTTTGAAAGGATAAACCAAATTAATTACATTTTTCTTAAATAATGAAAAAATAGGGAGGGCTCAAATAAATAAAAAAATGGAAGAGGAGGACATTCTAGTTGATACAACAGAAATATGAAGTATCATTTAAAAAAACTACTATAAATAATTATATGCCCACAGATTAAATTATCTAAAGACAGATAACATAAGAAAACTATAGACTAATTTTTTTAAAGATTTATTTATTTATGCATACAAGAACTGGGGTACAGGTCAGAGGTGCAGGGGGGTGAGAGGATTCACCAGAGACAGAGCAGGGAACAGAACAGGCAGAAGGACCGAAGTACACTGCTGAGGGGAGCAGCGGGTGAGACAGGAGAGGTCTGCTGCACCATGTGGGTAGCTCCCTGGCCAGCCAGGGGTGGAACTCGTGCTACAGTGGCTGCGGGTAACTTCATAGTGCTGTGCTTAACCCTTTATGCCACTAGGGGGGCCCTAGATATAAAACATTTTAACAAAATACTAGGAAATTGAATTCAGTAGCACATGAGAAGGACCATACATCATAAACAAATAGAATTTATCCCTGGCTTGCAAAAGTGGTTCAATATACACAATCAGTGAGTGTGATACACTATGTCAGTAGAATAAAAAATAAAATAACCTCATTTCAGTAGATGCAGAAAAAAAGTATCAAAATACAACATTCTTTCATGATAGACATTCTCAACAAACTGGATATATTACCAAAAAATACCTCACCACAGTGTAGTCCATAAAATGACAAGCTCATAACATCCTACTCAATAGTGAAAGGCAGGAAGCCTTTCCTCTAAGTCTGCAGCCTCTGCAGCAAGGGTTCAATTGCCAGTGGGCCAGGGAGATAACTACATGGCGTGGCAGACCCCTCCTAGTCTCGCCCACTGCTCCCCTCAGCAGTGCTCTCAGTCCAGCTGCCTGTTTTGCTCCCTGCTCTGTCTCTGGTGAATCCTCTCACCCTCCCGTGCCTCTGGCCTCTACCCCAGCTCTTGT
Source organism: Talpa occidentalis (assembly GCF_014898055.3). Classification (NCBI taxonomy): domain Eukaryota; kingdom Metazoa; phylum Chordata; class Mammalia; order Eulipotyphla; family Talpidae; genus Talpa; species Talpa occidentalis. The sequence continues at coordinate 86,297,095 of NW_026555331.1, forward strand.
ATAAATAAATAAATCTTAAAAAAAAAAAAAGAACTCTACTAGCTTACCCACTCTCACCATTTTAATTTAATATGGTAGTGGATGTCTTGGCTAGAACAGTTAGGCAAGTGAGTAATATAAAAGACATCCAAACCAGAAAGGAAGAAGTGAAAATGTCATTATTTGCAGATGAAATGATCTTATATAGAGAAAATCCTAAACACTATACCAAAAGCCAGGACTATGTTAACAAAAAATGAACTCAAAAATTCTTAATACAGAATACCTGAAACTGTGAAACTCTTAGAAAAAAACATAAGCATAAGGAAAAAACTCCTTGACATTGGTTTTAGCAATGACTTTTTGTGGGGAGGATAGGACAACAGAACTATAAGCAACAAGAGCAAAAATCTACAAATGTGAATACATCAAACTAGAAAACTTAACACAGCAAAACAAACAACATGAAAAGGCAACCTAAGGAATAGGTGAAAATATTTGAAAATCATATATCTGATAAGGGGTCAATAGTCAAAAGAATTCATATAATTCAATAACAAAACAAGCACAACAAAGAATCCAATTAAAAGTGGGCAGTGGAATTGAATAGACAATTTCTCTTCTAAGAAAACATCCAAATGACCAACAGGTACATGATAAGATACTCAATATCACTAATTATCAGGAATAGACCCACAGGAAGATCTCCCTTCACACCTATCAGAATGGCTATCATGAAGAAGGCAGAGATAACAAGTGTTGGTAAGGAGGGAGAGAAAAGGGAACCCTTGTGTACTATTGGTGAGACTGCAAGTTGGTTCATCTACTATGGAAAACACTATGAAGTTTCCTCAAAAAGCATGAAAATGGAGAACCTTATGATTCAGCAATCCCATTTCATGGCATAAATTGAAACAAAAAGCAATCAGGATCTCAAAGGTATCTGTACTCCAAATCCATTGTAGCATTATTTACAATAACCAAGATATAAAGCAATTGTGCCAGTCAGCAGGTGAATGAATAAAGCTGTGGTAGATGTATGCCATGAAATATTACTCAATCATGAAAAAGAAGGAAATCTTGCCATTTGTGACAACATGGACATTAAGGGCATTACACTAAGTGAGATAAGTCAGACAAAGACAAATACTGTATGACATTATTCATATATGGAATCTTAGAAAATGCAAACTTAGAGAAACTGTAGAATGTGGGTACTAGGTCCTATTGGTTGGGGAATTATGAAGATGTTGGTCAGATATAGCTTAGAAGATTGGTAAGTTCTAGAAGTCTAACGTACAACATTGTGATTATAGTCAACAATACTGTATTAAATACTTCAAAGTTGCTAAGAAAATAGATCTTAAATCTATCACATCACAAAATGAAATGATAATTATGTAATGTGATAAGATATTAGCTAATGATGATAGTCCTATTGTATTATATAAATGTTTCAAAGCAACACACTATTGCATTCCTTAACCTTAATGTTGATTATATCACAATTTAAAAAATGACATAGAAGAAAAGAAGTACACCCAGGCTTTTATTTTCACTGATGACTTTTGGACAAAAATTCTAAGGCAGTCAATGGAGAAAGCATTATCTTTTCAATATAATATGATGAACCAATTGAACATTATCTACAGAGAGGGAAAAGAAATGGACTCATACCTTAAACCATATGTAAAAAATAAACTCAAAATGGTTTGTAGGTCTAATGTAGAACCTTAAGCTATAAAATACATAGAAAAAAAAATGAACCAAATTCTTTGTATTCTTAAGTTAGGCAGTCTTTTTATATGCTACACTCAAAGCACCATCTTTAAGATGAAAATTTGATTAACTAAAATGAACTTCATCAAAATGTAAAACTTCTGCTGTCTGAAAGAGTTAATGTTATTTTATTTCAAGAATTTTTTAAAAAGGTCCTCCCTGGAGGTGCAGGGTTAAGATGTAACTTATGAGGCTATTTGTAGCCACTGCAGCACGAGTTCAATCCCCAGCCAGGGAGCTACCCACATGGTGCAGCAGACCTCTCCTGTCTCACCTGCTGATCCCCTCAGCAGTGAATTTCAGTCAGTCTGCCTGTTCTGCTCCCCACTCTGTCTTTGGTGAACCCTCTCACCTCCCACACCTCTGGCCTGTACCCCAATTCTTGAATGCATAAATAAATCTTTTTAAAAAAGAATTATTAAAAAGCTGCAGTAATCAATATCACGGTCTGCTTGTGTAAGTGTAGACAGATCAATGGGACAGTATAAAGCAAGAGTTTGTAAGCCTTTGTTAAATGTAAGCATACAGTAAATATGTTAAGCTTAGTGACGAAGAAGCAAAATTGAAGCTCTTGTTTAGACATTTACGTAACATTTGAGATGTAGCCATTTAGAAAGGTAAAAGAGTTTAACTAACAGACAGTAATTTAGAAGGAGAAAGACACATGCCAAATTTCACTCATGTGGAATACAGAGAAATCAAACAAAGGATCAGATAAAATGAAACCAAAACAAGCCTGAGAAATCTGATCATAGAACTGAGGCTGTTAGAGAAGAAGAGTAGAAGGTGAACAACAAAGGAAGGAAGGGACCCAGTGATTATAGTAGAGGACTGTGAATTCTTTGGTGGCAAGTGTGGTGTGATAACACCCCTAAAGAGGTATGAATCACAATGTTGTAAACCAACAACAACACAATAAAAAATTGTTTTAACTAAAAATGGAGGTATAATGTGTTTAAAAAAATTGTTGTTGTGATTGTTTTGCCTCAGGCTGGCCCTGGACTTATGTCCATCATAGATTTAATCCATATGGTGGCCTCCCTGGGGGTGCAAGGGGTTAAGCACAGCACTGTGAAGCTATCTGTAGCTTCTGCAGCATGAGTTCAATCCCCAGCCAGCCGGGGAGCTACCCACATGGCACAGCAGACCTCTCCTGTCTCACCCGCTGCTGCTCCCCTCAGCAGTGTATTTCAGTCAGTCTGCCTGCTCTATTCCCCACTGTGTCTCTGGTGAATCCTCTCACCCCCTTCCCTAGCACCTCTGGCCTGTACCCCAGTTCTTATATGCATTAATAAATAAATCTTTTAAAAAAAGATTTAATCTATACGGGCATTAAATCCATAGATTCAGCATTTTGCTGAAATGTGAATAATTGCTGAACCACAACAAAGCAGAATACCATCTACTAAAATATTCTATTCACAGAATTGTACAGATAGCATGACTAAATGTAGGCATGAATAAATTAGAAAATACTGAAATCTAGATATATATTAATAAATGGAAATATGGAAAGGCGATTACTATTTTTGCCAGTGCCTCTCCGAGTTGCCCATGGCAATGAACTTTTTCAGATTAAACGTTAAATAAGCTAATGATGTAGAACATGGAGGCACATAGTTGCTTACTCTTACCTCTCAGGTTCAGTGTGCCTCAGGGTTGCTATAATTTCTGGTGCCCTTGGGCCACATCTGGGGATAAAACAGTGAAATAAATGTAGGTGGCATTCAGATTTGCCCAGAAATAAACCCACAAATATATGGACAGCTAGTTTATTCTTTTTATTTTTACTGAGAAATAAGGTAATACAGTGAAGATAGGGTAGCCTTTTTATTTTTTAATACTTTTTTTTTATTCAGGTAACATTGGTTTACATTTTTATTTGTATTTTGGAAGTATGGGATACACCTCTCCTCTTTCAGTGTTATTACCATAGTGTTCCCACCACCAAATCACCCAGAGTCCACCACCATGGTACATTGTGCTCTCCTTCCTCGCACCACCACTTTGTGCCAGCCTCTCTCTCTCTGAATATCTCAATTCTATAGTCAGCTTTCAAGGCTACTTTTTTAGTTTAGCTTTTTTTTTTAAAGATTTATTTTATTTATCACGAGCTGGGATACAGGCCAGAGGTGCTGGAGGGTGAGAGGATTCACCACACACAGAGCAGATAGCAGAACCGGCAGACAGACCAAAAGCACTGCTGAGGGGAGCAGCGGGTGAGGCAGGAGAGGTCTGCCACACCATGTGGGTATCTCCCTGGCTGGCTGGGAATTGAACTGCACTGCAGAGGCTGCGGACAGTTTCACAGCCCTGTGTTCAACTTGCTGTGCCACCAGGGAGGCCCTTTTAGTTTAGTTTTATCTGACTCTTTGCCTGGTTTCCCTATTTTCTACATGGAAGTGATACCATATGGTATTTGTCTTTCCTTCTGACTTATTTTACTTAGCATAATCCTTTTTACCTCTGTTTATGTCACTGTGAATGGCATGAGTTTATCTTTTTAATTGCTGAGTAGTATTCCATTGTGTATATGTGTGTGTGTGTATATATATATATATATATATATATATATATATATATATCTCACATCTTCTTGATCCAGTCATCTGTTCATTGCAGCATTATTTACAATAAACTATGGAAAAATTCTATCTGCCCAAAGGACATCTTTTTTAACAAACAATGCTAAAAGAATTGACTATTCATATAAAAAATCATGAACTTGAATCCATCCCTTACACATATACAAAAATTAATTCAAAATAGATCACAGAGCTAAATCAAAAACTTAAAAGTATAAAGCTATACAAAGAAAACATAGAAGAAAACTTTGCAACCTTGGATCAGGCAAAATTGTTTCAAATAAGATAAGACATCAAAAGCACAATCCATTAAATAATATAGTAATAGGGGCTTCCCTGTGGCAATCTGCAGCCTCTGCAGCATGAGTTTGATCCCCGGGCAGCCAGGGAGCAACCCACATGGCAAGGCAGACCTCTCCTGTGTCTACTCTGCTGCTCCCCTCAGCTGTGTGTTTCAGTCAGTCTGCCTGTTCTGTTCCCCAATCTGTCTCTGGTGAATCCTCTTACCCCCTGCTACTCTGGCCTCTACCCTAGCTCTTGTATGCATAAATAAATAAATATTTTTAAAAAAATAATATAGTAATAAATTGGACTCCATTCAAACGTAAAAACTGCTTGCTAGGAAATAATTATGGCAATGAAAACATAACGTCAGGAGTAAGAGAAAATATTTGTAAAACATGTATCTGATGATGGACTTATATCCAGGACATATAAATAATTCTCAGGACTTGACAATAAGAAAAAATAAACCCAATAGAAATGGGCAAATTATTTTAATACAAACCTCACCAAAAGCCATGCCTGGTAGTACAGAGGTTAAAGTCTCAATGCTATCAGGCTATTGCCACTGTGGCATGAGTTTGATCCCAGCCAGGGAGCTACCCATGTGGCACAGCATAACTCTCCTGTGTTACCTGCTACGCCCTTCAACAGTGTATTTCAGTAGATTGGCCTGTTCTGCTCCCCACTCTATCTCTGGTGAATCCTCTCATCCTGCCCCCAACCTCTGGTCTACACCCCAGTTCTTGTATGCATAAATAAATAAAAAATAAATCTTTTTTAAAAAGTGATATATTGATGGTAAATAATCAGTATCATTAGTCATTGGAAAAATACAAATTAAAATCATAATTAGATGCCACAACACACCTCTTAGAATGACAAAAAAGAAGACTGTCCAAACAAGTGCTATCAATTAAGTGGAGGAACTAAAACTCTCACATGGTGCTGGTGGGAATTTTGAAAAAGAGTTCAACAGTGTCTTAACATCTTAAATATTGAGGACTCATGTGATCTAGCCATTCCACAATTAGTTATTTACCTAATAGAAAATGAAATGTTTATGCAAAGACATATGCAAATGTTGATAGCAGCTTTAATTGTAATAACTAAAACTGGAAACGAAACTTAATGTCCATCAAGAGGTAAATGAATAAATAATGTGTATGATGAGGTACTGCTCAGCAATAAAGTGCACAGAAAAATATGCAACATCATGAGTGGATAGGGAAGTATAGATTAAAAGTACAGTGAGATACCACTATACATACAGAATGGCTGACATTTGAAAAATGATAATACCAAGTGCTGACAAGGAGATAGAGCAACTGAACTTTCATTATTGCTAGTGAGAATGCAAATTGTTGCATTCTCATAGTTTTCTATAAGGTTAAATAACCTTATCTCATAACCCAACAATCCTACTCCCCATGTTTGCATAGAATGTTTATAAAAGTTATCACAGAAACCTGGAAACAACCCAAATACCTTTCAGTTTGTGTCTGGCTAATCAAATGATTATCATCAAATGTAATCATCTATACAATGAGATACTACACAGCAATAAAATGGAACAAACTTCTGATACACAACAATAATGTGCATATATCTTAAAGCCACTAAACTCTTAATCGGACTGTGAAACTGAGGCAACCAGAGGGGAAATGTGGCCGAGTGGGGTAGGGGCAGGGAAGGGGTCCAGGGGATCATGGTGGAGGAATGTTGGGGCACTTGTGGTAGGCGGGGTATGAAAATGTACATTTGTAGAGGTTTGAACTTATAACCCCTGGATCAGATGCAAAGATGTAGACCTACTTTACCTCAATAAACATAACATGGAGAGGACAAAATTAAAAATAAGCACATACACATAGTTCCCATGAGAGGTATTCCTCCCTTCCCCCATTTCAGCATGAAGTTTGAGAAAGATTTTTCTCACTATTCCCATCTATACAAGAGTGATTTTTTAAATTTTCCTTTCAAGGATTAACTCTGTTGGAACCCAGCTTCATGAAGTGGAATCCATGGTTAGACTTTCCACCTTGTGGAGGCTTGAAGGTGTGTTTTCTGTTCTAATGTCTTGTGAGACCACCAGAAAGAAAGTTCTAGGACATCATCATTCTGAGATGCCCTTTGTGCAGTCTGTAGCCTCCAAATTCCTCACCAAACTAAGTTACTCTGTTCACCCCCTCTTTTTTTTTAAAGATTTATTTGTTCATGTATTCAAGAACTGGGGTACAGGCCAGAGGTGCGGGGAGTGAGAGGATTCACCAGAGACAGAATAGGGAGAAGAACAGGCAGACTGACTGAAATACACTGCTGAGGGGAGCAGCAGGTGAGACAGGAGAGGTCTGCTGTGCCCTGTGGGTTAGCTCCCTGGTTGGGGATCAAGCTAGTGCTGCAGTAGTTGTGGATTGCTTCATAGTGCTGATGCTTAACCCCTTGCACCACCAGGAAGGCCCCTGTTCACCCCTTTCTGTCCTATGAAATTTTTTTGATATTTTCCTGCCTTAACTTAAAAAATTTCTACTTTCAATTTCAGGAAAGTAACTGTCATGAACTTAAAAAGATGTGTTTTTAATTATTTTATCTAGAGTTTTAGAGCTCTTTTTTTTTTAATACAAGAACAGGGGTACAGGCCAGATGCGCGGGAGGGCGAGAAGATTCACCAGAGACAGAGCCGGGAACAGAACAGGCAGACTGACAAAATACACTGCTGAGGGGAGCAGCAGGTGAGACAGGAGAGGTCTGCTGCACCATGTGGGATTCTCTCTGGCTGGCCGGGATCAAACCCCTGCCGAAGAGGCTGTGGACAGCTTCACAGTGCGGTGCTCAAATGCCTGCGCCACCAGGGAGGCCTTAGAGTTGTTTTTTTAAAATAAGAAATCTTTTTCCTTCCTCCTCCCTAGCTTCCTTCCTTCCTTTCTTTTCTTTCTCTCCCTCTTAACAATTTTGCTATATTGCTACAAATGAGTCCTTCCATATTTTTAAGTAGAATGTCTTTAGTTTCATGCAGTTTAATTGAAAGAGCTGGAGGTTGAAAGCCCTGAGACAGGATGCTGGCATTGCTCTGCTCTTTATTAACTATGTGATCCCAGACAATTTGCTCTCCTTTCTCTGCCTCCTTTTTCAAATTTAGAAGTGAAGAGAAAGGACTAAATGGCCTCTAAGTCCTCACTTAAGAATGTGCTACTTTGATACAGTAGTAGATTTGAACAACTGCTAGCCTGGAAATCTGAAATCGTGAAATTCATATTTAACTAGGCTGCTATCTAATTTTCTGCATTTAGACAATTCTTAGTTTGTTCATCTTCAAAGTGAAAGTGACAATATCTATCTCATAGGATTGTAGTAAAAATTAAATTAAATCCTAAAGTTATCATATGAGGTGACTAATAAGCCTTAGGCAGATCCAAGTACAGAATTAATGATCTGTAAGTTCCTTTACCCTTCCGGAGAATCTATGGCAACCAGTTCTTAAAATAAAAAACAAAAACAAAAACAAAAAAAGTTTTGCTGCAATTCTAGCATGATCTCACTAGAGGTCACCATTACTAAACAAATCAGCATATGCTTTATTGTCCTGGTTAGGAACTGGAATCATTCAAAGCCTGCATTCTCCAAAGAGAGTTTTTTGGGGAGTTATGGAGGGGGTATCTTCAGAATACATCATTTGCTTTTCTGATCACATAAATATTTTCTTACTCAGTTACTGAAAGTTTCTTCTAATGCTCATTAGATCTTTGTACTGGGAATCGATAAGACACTATAAGCAAATTTTCTTTTTCTCTCTCATTGCCTCTATTAAATAAAACAGTAGCCTCAACTATTACCATCTTTTCCAGAATTAGGCTATCTGTCAAAATAAACACACACACACACACAAATGGAAGGGTATAAGAGAGAAGAAAACAGAGAAAACATCCCACGGCAGTGTTTTTATTAAGAACTGTAACCCACAGTAAGGTATATATTTCCAGCTGTGTCCACAGCACACACATGTATTTAACAAAAACAAATGTTTCACAAAGCAATAGCTATCCTTACAGAGGGAGAAGTACTTTTAAAGTTTCTATTATATTTGATTCTTTTCCATTCTATCCTGTTTCTTTTAATGGTGCGTTTGACAGTAATTCCACAAACTACTAAGGAATGATTCCAGGGGTTTGAAAAACATTGATTTTAAATGAGATACAAAAATCTGAAGAGAAATAGTTTGGTTTAGAGTGCAGTGTATACTGACTGGCCTGGAAAGACTTTGTGAAGTAACAAGTAAAGTGGTGAAGCATTATGCAAGCTGTGATTCCACTTCTACAAATAATGTGGAGATACATGTGTGCTTTTTTATTTAAAGAGGTTAGGTGGATTTATGCCTTCTGCTCCAAGTTAGAGTGGAACTTGTATACTATGTGCAAGCTTTTGCTTACAGAAGCTTACCTTGGTCAGATATGGTGAGGAAAGGCAGGTCCATCGTGTCTCTGCTCTTTCTGATCTTTCGTCCTGATGTCTAATAGTAGCCCTGAGCTGACCATGAGGTTCTTGACTGTGGATTCATGGGGAGGAAGTTAGGCAGAGGGCATGGCTCCCAGAGAGACTCCAGGAGAACCGGCTCCAGGAGCCTTGCCTGGTGTTGGGCACACTACAGGACTTGTCTTGCCCACGCCCCTGCTCCCAGCATGGTGATCTCTGACTCCCTGTCCAGCTCTCACTTCTCCACCTCCCATGTGTCTCTATAAGGCCTATTCCCTATAACAAATATCTTCTCTCCATAATTTCCATCATAGTCTGCTTCTTTGACTGGACCCTGAACGATACAGATGAATAGAACTCAGGGGACAGTAGCGACATTCGAAGAAGGGAATAAAAGCAATGGGCTATAGGGGTGCATGTAGACTTTTCTTTGTAGATGTGGAAATCATGTGAAGTTTTACAGTAAGAATGTATTCATGTGTTACTTTACATAGTCACAAGAAAGAAAAAAAAAAAAGAAAGGATTCTTTTAAGACACCAAAGCACACTCTGAGGGAGAAAAACAGAAAGTAGAAAATAAAATCACTTCTCAAACTTTGTTGATTGAATGTAAGCAACTTTTGTATTTAGAAGAGTGACTTTAAAAGTGGTAGTGGGGTCTCCCTGGTGGCACAAGGGATTAAACACCGTACTATGAAGCGGTCCGCAGCCTCTGCAGCAAGAGTTCAATCCCCAGCAAGCCAGGGAGCAACCCACATGGCGCAGCAGACCTCTCCTGTCTCACCTGCTGCTCCACTCAGCAGTGTATTTCAGTAGATCTGCCTGTTCTGTTCCCCACTCTGTCTCTGGTGATCCTCTCACACCCCCCGCCCCCCCGCATCTCTGGCCTGTACACCAGCTCTTGTATGCATAAATAAATAAATCTTTTTTTTTAAAAAAAAAAAAAAAAAGGTAGTGAAAAAAATCAGTTCTAGACCTCAAAAAAATTCAATGTCATGGAGGAAAAATTAGAGGCACGGTGCTGGACAATGCTTCTCAATCCTGAAGGCGTTCGACTCACCTGAGCTTCTGGTTCAAAAATTAAGTCTGACTCTGTGGGTTGGGGGTGTAGTGGGTAAGGTGTGCAAGACCTGATAGTCTGTATTTCAAACTGATTTCCAGGTGATGGTGGAAATTTGATTTCAGAAAAAGGAAACTAAAAATCAGGAAAACTAAAATGCCATAAAATCCAACTGTAGTATGTGACTCTAGAGTGGATATTGTTTTAAAAGGTGAAGAAAAACAATAATAGCCATTTATAGGACAATTGCGAAAATGAGAATGTGGACTGAGCTATTGAACTAGTATTCCAGGAGTTGAACAAAGAACTTGTGGTACCTTATTTCAAATCCATACAACTTATTCTCCATATTTTACACCTGAAGGAACCATATGGCTGGGGTTTTTTAATGCCTTTACTGAAAGACACAAATTAAAAAATGCTTTCCCTGGATGTCCAATTGAAAAATGCCTGTTTGCAGTACTTACACCAGTGCTTTTGCAAAGTATTTTTTGCCTACAACTTCTCAGTTTGTCCTGCAGGTGCCACCCTTGCCTTGCCATGAGATGGGCATTTTGAACTCTCCCTTCTCAGGATTGCTATTGATCAGAAATTCTCAAAAAAAAAAAAAAAAAAAAGAAGAAGAGGGAGAGTGAACTAAGCAGCCTAGATTTCAATGTTGTAATGTTCACACATGAATTCAGAGTTCCCTGGTGCCAAAAAAATTAGTTAGGAGTCTTCCTCTCTTTTATATTTTGGTTTTAACGGCATTTCTGTACTTTTGAACAGATAATACATTTACAAGTTTCTTAAACTGGAAAGTATAAAAATATGCAGTGAAATCTCTCTTCCACCACTAGCCCCCATATGCCAAATTTTTAATTCCCCAAATAGAAAAATACTATTTTTAGCCTCTTGTGTATCTTCCCTGAGCGATTTAATGCATTTGAAAGCAAATATCAGTATATATTACTGTGCTATGTTGTTTTATACAGATATTATACAAGCTCTCTATGTTTCTGCATTAATATATATTATGCCCTCGTTTTTAAACAACTGCATGATGTTGAATCTTTTGCCATTTAATCATCATCATCATTTGAGCAAGCACTTACTCTGGGCCTAGCTCTGCTCCTGACACTTTTTTAACCCATTTAAGCCAGTCCCTATATAGTACATATTTTTTTTTTTATCACCACTTTAAATTTGAAGAAACAAAAGCAAGGGAAGATCAGTGAAATGACCCGAGAACACTCAGCAAGTAAATGGTGGATCTAGGGTAGTAAATAAGCAAAGACAATGGAGATTGGCGATACTTGGGAGTCAGAGTACAGTGCGACTTCAGAGAGGACACAACTGGGGAGTAGAAATATTGGGGAGCCTCTCACCACCCTGATACCATAATTTCAGGTCTTCAGGCCTAGTCTCCCAGCCAGGAATGGATTCCAAGCTGCAGGGGCAGCGCTGAGTCCAGCCAGTAGACCACTACCGGTTGGTGTCTCACGAAGCCGCAGCAGGAACTTTGCTGATGCTCAGGCCAGCAAGTGAAAAGAGGCAGGTTTGTTTAGAGAAAGAAAAAGTTTGTTGAGGAGAAAAGGAACAGAAATAAAGTGGGACGCGCAGGCCGGTGGAACCAGGCCAGGGAGAGGCAAGAGAGCCCAAGTGAAGCCATGCCTCAGGGAGTATAGACCTTCTTTCCCTGATCATTCTAAAGCTCCACCAGTCTCTGTTGTTGGTTAGTTCCTGGTGGTCTCACTCTGCTACTGTGCTTGGAATCTTTCTGCTTCACAGACCTTATCAGAGAATTCCCTCTTTTTATTGTCTCTGAACAGGAGCATCCACTGTCCCTCATCCTGGGGTGTTTGATTAACCCCCTTTGGAATTTGTTTCCTTTATTTCTGGAGCCTCCCTTATTCCTTTTGTTGCCCTTATTTCAGGAGCTTCTTTAACTCACCGAAAGTCCCTGCCTGCTCTGTCTCTGAAGCTGCCTAATTAGCCCTAACTTGCCCTAGGACTCACCACCACAGGGAGACAGCAACCCACCTTCCAAACATGACGTTCCTATAGGCTGGGGGTTTCCCCTGTCGGCTTCAGTCCATTGTCTGAAGAAAAGGACCAAGTAATAACCTCTCCACAAGGGATGAAAAGTAAATAAAATGAGATAAACTACTTCAGAGACCCCACTTCCAAGTCCTCCATAACTAGATATGGTTGCTGGTAGATCTGTGTGCCAGATCCTGGCAGCTACATCCATGAAGGATGCCACTTTCCTACCATTCTCCTACCTCCCTGCCCTGCTCCAGGGCCTAAAAGGTGACACATTTTGGTTTATTCTTCTTAGCCTTGTCCTGCTTTCAACCTCAATTGCTCTGGTATCTGTTTTGATGACTGCCTTACTCTGTTGGAACTGCTGCAACAAAAATACTATAGTTGGGGTGGTATAAACAACAAAGATTTATTTCTTACAGTTCTGGAGGCTGTGAAGTCCCATATCTGGGTGCCCAAAAAGTGTCTAGTGAGAGCCAGCTGGCCAGCTCACCACCTTCTTTTGCCTTATCCTCACATGGTGGAAGGAGCAGGAGAGCTTTCGGGAGTCTCTTTTCAAGGGCACTAATCCACTCGTGACCCCAATTCACAAAACCATCACATTGGGGGTAGAATTTCAACGTGTGAATTTTGGAGGGACTCAAACTTTCAATCATAGCAACCATGTACTCTGGCCTCTTTACTCACTGACCTCCTTTGTGCCACCTCAGCAGGGCTGCTGCTAGCTTATCTGGTGTCTTTATGCAAATTAGAAAAAAATCATACATTATAGATCTGTGCTCCGGAAAAAGATAAGAAAGCTGTTCTGTCTCTCTGCCTTCGTTTTATTTTTTATAGAATGACTGCACTCTGACTGCTGATCTGGGCAGCCTGGCAGCACCTTTCTTCCTGTCTTTACCTCACACCTAATTACTTCTCCTGCCCCAGGGCAAATACATACATACATACATATATATACATATATATATACATATACATATATATACATATATATGTGTATATATACACATATATATACACACACACACATATATATATACACACACACATACACACACACATATACATATATATCTTTATATATATTTTTTCTTTATATATATATATAAATTTCTTTTTAACAAAGGCTATATTATAGGAAGGCAGTGGGAAACCACTGGGCACTCATACATGCATCACTCAGGAATGGGAGGCAGTTCTCATCCTGTGGATTAACCTTTACTGATGTGAACTGGGAGTCTGTGGACAAATGATTCTTTCCCTCAGCCTACAATCCAGAATTGCACTTTCGGCAGCAAACTGTATTCATTTTCTATTGCTGTTACAACAAATTGTCATGAACTAAGTGACTTCCAACGCCACAAATTCATTAAGTTCTATAGGTTTAAAGTTGGCTTGCAGGTTTCTAGCTCTGGTTTCACAAGATCAAAAGCAAGGTGTTTGTTGGTTGAGACTTCCCAGGAAGCTCTGGAGGGCGTCTAACTCCAGGTTCATTCAGGTAGTTGGAAGAATATGGTTCATTGACTTAGTGGAACAGAGGTTGCTATTTCCTTGCTGGTTTTCGGCAGGAGGATGCCCTTAATTGTGAAGGGCCCCTCTCTAGTCCTTGATATGGGCCCCTGTATCTCAGAGACAGAGCTGCATTGGACCTTCTCACACTTGGAATCTTTCTGACTTGCCCTTTTTATTGCATCTCTTAATTCTTCTCTCCTCTCTCTAGCCAGGGAAATTTCTCTGCTTCTAAAGGGCACATGTGATTAGTTGAGTTGACCTACATTACCCAAAATAATCTCCTTTGAGATCAACAGATCAGTTACCTTAATTATACCTGCAAAGTCGTTTCTCAGTACCTAGATCTAGTACTTAGATTGAATAACCAGAGGATAAGCGTCTTGGAGAACATCTTTCAAATTTTGACTAAAACATAACTAGTCATCCACAGTGGTAACTTGACGACCCATCTTTGCATTAGTTCTGTATCTTCAGATACTTTGCTCCCATTATCCCCCAACTTTGCTTCCCAAGTCACACTCCCCAATAAAGTATAGCTGGTCTTGAAAAACATCCTTTTGCTCAATGTTTATTGTTGTAATGTTCATAAGGAAAAAAAGTGATTCCTGGCTTGGGCCAGAGTCTGTGTAATCTTCACATTTTCCCCATGTCTGCATGGGTTTCCCCCAGGTACTCCAGTTTCCTGCCATATTCCAGAGATGTGCATGTGAGATTCATAGGTGTGCCTAAATTGTCCTAATGTGAGAAGGTGTGCGCACCCTAAAATGGAAGTGTCCTGTCCAGGGTTTGTTCTCATCTTGTACCTGGAGCTTCTGGATTAGGCTCTGCCACCCCTGACCCTGAATCAGAATAAGTGGAAAAAATGAAGAGAAATTATTTTCTCTGGAACTGTTTTGAGTCTTTATTTAGAAGCTTGGTTATGGCTTCCCTGTGGCATAGGGGTTAAAGACAGCACTATCAAGCTATGGCCAGCCACTGTCTCATTAGCTCAATCCCCAGCTGGCTAGGAAGCTACCCACATGATGTAGCAGACCTCTCCTATTCACCTGCTGCTCCCCTCAGCAGTGTGTTTCAGTAGATCTGCCTGTTCTTCTCCCCACTCTGTCTCTGGTGAATCCTCTCACCCCAACCCCTACACCCCACCTCTGGCTTTCATCCCAGTTCTTGTATGCATAAATAAATCTTCTTTAAAAATAGAAGCTTGGTTATATTATTATAGCCAGAAATAGGCTAGCAACTTAACTGATGTCATCCATTATTTTGCTTAAAGTCATAGTTTGATAAACTATATTGGCATTTCAGCAGCATCTCAGTGATGGCCCTTGGAAGGAGACCTTCAGTATGGGATTCTGGAACTGGTTTGCTCACAAGTCAGATGGCAATAAGGAACTCACTTCTGGAGTTGTGTGGTATGGTGTTAAGGTTCTATTCATGGTTTAATGGAGAGAGATACACATAGAAAATGCAATTTGTGCTTATACTTTGGTTTTAACGCTTGAAGATAGTGGAATTATGATAATTATGTGACTTATAGAGAAAGATCTCTCTTTTCATTTACTTCATTTGGGCTTTTATATTTTTGAGACCATTGTAGATTGGCTTGAAGTTGTAAGAAATACAGAAGGGGGCCTCCCTGGTGGTGCAAGGAGTTAAGTGTCAGCACTATGAAGCTATCCCAAACCACTACAGTACGAGTTCGATCCCCGGCCAGGCAGCTAACCCACATGGCGCAGCAGACCTCTCCTGTCTTGCCCGCTGCTCCCCTCAGCAGTATATTTTGGTCAAATAAATCCACCTGTTCTGTTCCCCACTCTGTCTCTGGTGAATCCTCTCACCCCCCCCCCACACCTCTAACCTACACCCCAGATCTTGCATGCATGCATAAATAAAATAAATCTTTAAAAAAAAAAAAAAAGAAATACAGAGTGGTCCCATGCATAGTTTATATTTACATGGTAGTATCTTATAAAATAACCAGAATGTTGGCATTGATACAGTTAATTACAGCACATTTTCCACACTACAAGACCACATGTTGTTCTTACGATCACACTCATTTCCTTCCCTCATCAGTCTCCTTTTCTTTTAGCAACTACTAATCTGTTCTTCATTTCTACAATTTTGTCATTTCAAGAATGTCATATAAATGGAAACAAACAGTATGTAATATTTGGGATTTTTTTTATAGCATAATTTCCAAAGGTTCATCCAAGTTGTCATGTGTAGCATAAGTTTGTGTCTTTTCTTTTTTTTTTAAACAAGTAGTAATTTTTTTTTAAAGATTTATTTATTTTTATACAAGAACCAGGGTACAAGCCAGAGGCGTGGAAGGGTGAGAGGATTCACCAGAGACAGAGCGGAGAACAGAACAGGCAGACTGACAAAATACACTGCTGAGGGAGCAGCGGGTGAGACAGGAAAGGTCTGCCGCACCATGTGGGATTCTTGCCGGCTGGCCGGGATCGAACCCGTGCTGCAGAGGCTGCGGACAGCTTCACAGTGCAGTGCTCAACTGCCTGCGCCACCATGGAGGCCCAAGTTTGTGCCATTTCCTTGTTAAGTAGTAGTCCATGGTATGGATAGTAGTTTATTGAACCATTCACACATTGAAGAATATCCAAGGTTTGTCCAATTCTTGTTAATGCTTCTTAATTTAGAACTGTGCTCAAAGAACATGTTCTCTAATGATCTAATATTTCATTTTAATTAAAATAAATTTAATAGGGCCTCCCCTGGTGGCGCAGCGGTTGAGTGTTGGGCTGCGAGGCTGCCCGCAGCCTCTGCAGCGCCGGTTCGTTCCCCGGCCGCCAGCGAGGTTCCCACAAATAAATAAAATAAAATAAAATAAAGTTTAAAAAATAATAAAGTAAATTTAATGCATCAGGTGATCCCATGGGATTGACTAACCCGTCACATATATGTAGCCAATTCAACAACGCATCTTTTTTTCTGTTTTTCCCTGTTTTACTACCATTACCTCTCATTCTTGCCTACTGGGTCACTCCAAAAAGGGTATTATCACAGAAGTCTTTATCTCAGGTTCTGCAAATATAGGTGTTACAGAGCGTAGGGCCTCATCTATAAGCTTGTCGGGATCTTGATGGCAGCAGACAAGAAAACAGGTCATGAACATGTGGGGCTTGGAACGAGTCTGTGTTACAGCAACAAAGAGACGCAGGTAGCAACAGCATTACCTGTCCTGCTGGCCTTGCAGGAACAGCCCTGCCCAGTGGCTCAGGGGGTGGCAGCCCCTTCTTGGCCCCAGTCATGGCAGGCACCATGCCTTGGGCTTTCTTGGCCCCCTGTACTCCCCCTGGGCCCCAACAGTAGCAGCAGCAACAAAGGAAGTATTGGCAGCAGCAGTGGCTACAGCAACAGCAGCAGTAGCAACAGTGGCAGCGTCTAGCAGGGGGCAGCCCCCCCTGGACTCTGCTCAAAGCAGTGGCCCCAGCCTATCAGTGGGTTGCCCCCTCCAAGGAGTCCTGATAGCTTTTATATGATTTATAGACAAAGTTGGCACAGGACCAAGTTTAAGCTGCGTGTGTGAACTATACATCAAGGTTACCTATTTACTGCTCTCAGCACATGCAGACTACATCTCAAGGTTACATGTTATCTACTAGGCCACCTGTGCTGGAAGGTCATAGTGAAAAACAGTCTGTGAAATTCTGAGAAAACTGTTTTTTAATGTGCCCTACACCAAGTGTTACTTAGCTTTTTCTGGTTGTTAGCCTAATCTCAATGTTTTCTATGTTCTAGTGCAGATTGTCCTGTAGGAGGGGAATCTAGAATGGAGATTGCAGAGGCCCTTAGACATGAAATTTAAATGACTTTGTCCTTGGTAATTCTTCAGTATCTGAAGACTACAGGAATTATTAAAGGAAAACCTATAATCTAGGAGAAAATGTACATGAATTTACAGAACAGGGTAAACAATGGGGAATATGTTTTAGAAAACTCATCTTTGGATGATTGATTTAAGTGATCATGTTTTAAAATCTTAAAGACAGAAAATTCATATCTTGGAAGCCTTAGGTGGAGTAAATCATCGTGGTATGCATCCACCCTGGAGAAATTAGCATTTTGCAGGTATTGTAAATTGCACTAAGGTTTACCCAATAAGTTGTACTTTAAATTCAGAATACTATAAAGAAAATAATCTGCAGTTTTGCATCAGAGGCCTCTCCATAAAAGGGGGCGGTATCGTGTCACCCTTCCCCCCCCCCCCATTTACATGTAGCCTCCTTGGACTAGCTCCTGGGAACTAGGGGCAGGAGCCGAGCAGCCAGGGGAGGCTCTGTAACCCCCAAGGTAGGTGGGCTCAAAGAGACACACACGGAGAAGAGCTCGCTTGCTCCTCGGCATTGGATTTGCACCAGGGACTGGGAGGACTTGTTGGAGACACATGGAGGAGAGACATGTAGAGACACTTGAAAGCAACACAAGGGTGCGAGACACTTGGGGAGGCTGACAATGGCAACCTTTATGTTCATTTGTACTTTGATTTTGCTCTTTTTGAAAATGGCAATTACCAGCGAGTACTTGGTTCCCCCAGACTGCAGAAGGGATGGGGAGCTAGTGGCCGTGTTGAAAGCAGGAGAAAAGATAGTGGAGTATGCACAGCAAAAGTTTATTTGGGGCAAGGCAAAGCAAAATCTTTATTTGAAGTGAAAGCAGCAAAGCAGCACAGCTCCTGTTGCCAGGAGGGACTCGAATGAATTGGCATCGGTGGGATTCAGGAGGCTGTTTTTATCTGTTTGGGTTTTGTATTAGTCATTGTTCTCTCTTTTGCAGGAGTTGGTTTGTTAGGGGGAAGTTTCACATTTTTGTTTCTTTGCAGATACTGTCCATTGGCCTTGGCCTGTTGCTGCCTGGACATGGGTGCCACCATCTCCCCTCCGCCCTGCTTCCCTATCTCCCTACAGCTGTCTCCTGACCTTGGTCATTTCTTGCCTGGCCTCTTTCTCCTGCCTGGCCTCTTTCTCTCCCTTCCTGTAGTTCCCCACCAGCAGTGCCTTAGACTTGTGGCAAGCTCTTGTGCCTCAGTAGCCCTGCTTTCAGCCAGCTGTCTTTGGGCATTTACATTTGAGGAGATGTGTTAACTTTGGGTGTTTGATTGGGTAATTCCTCTCTCTCTCTCTCTCTCTCTCTCTCTCCCCCTCCCCTCCCCCACTCTAATCCCATTAAAGTTTGTTTTTACTAAGTATGCTTTGTCTTTGTGCACAAGTATGTTTGAACCTCTTTAGAGTGTGCAAGGGGTACTCCTTGGTTGCTCACTAACAGATTTTTATGTGTTGATTGTCAGGTGCACATGAATACAAAGGATAATGACAGGAGAGGTATCACGTCAGAATTTTTTCAGTCTTAAGAGGAGTCAAGGTATTTCCAAGGCCCAGAAACCCTTCAACAGCAGAAAGGGACATGAAATATTTGAAAGTCCTGATGTTCTCAGAAAAAGGCTGGAGGAGCGTGAGTACATAAACTACTGAAGGAGACAGGGTTAGGGCTGACCTTGGAAAAGGTGGCACTGCTGCTGCTTTGTGACCTATGTGTAACACATTGTTGCTCAACAGGGGATGAGCCCTGAGCCAAGAAACACTTCTATCTAATTTAGAGTATGGAGGGAATCTGCATCCATCAAAGAGGCTTGAAGAAGCCTGGGAGTAGCTATGCTGAACAATTGTGTTGTATATTATATATTTTTGACCCTAATAGTACATCATATAAATGCCTACTTGAAGGTTTGAAGTGATCTAACAGGACTACTTGCAAGTAAAGAAATCTTGAGAACGAGCTAGGTTAACTCAGTAATAATTGACAATTAGGTTGACAATTAGTTCTCATAAATTAAATTAAAATTCTTAGAGTGAGGGAGAATATGTTGATTAAATTTTAAGATGTATATGAACTGCAACTTCTCTATTTGTAGATTTATATCAGAACACTGCTAAAAAAGAAAAGCATAAACTGGCAGCACTGGATAGCAGCTCTAAAAACTCTGCTCTTTGCTTTTATGATTGGTCAGGGATGAGAAACAAAAATATAGAAGCTTCATTATATTACCAGGTTCAAATCTCTGATACTGTCTCTATTGAGGGAGTACTTGCCATTTGGGATGGAAAAGACTTGCATCCTGAAGACCATGCTATCTTTCAGCAGTCATGAATTAAGTAACCTAAAACTTTCACAGTCATCCCAAATAGAGTAGAAGTCTGGCAAACAGCCCAGTGGAAAGATTCAATGTGACAGAAAGTCATCCTTTAATAGGGAAGGCCAGAACCTTCCTCTGGAACTGGCAGAAACTAACGAACCTTAATGTGGATTTCTAGAAAGCAGTATAATGCCTCATAAGTGGGCTGTGGAAAGCCTAGGACATTTTCAGCAGTATCACTTAGAATGCTAAGGAAATGAATGATGATTGTATTTCTGAACACTGGCTAAACTAAACAGAAGAGGAACTCATTATACAACTATTTTGTAGCACACAGATTTGATAAGAAAGTAAAAGATCTTGACTCAAAAAGTGGGCAGTATTCCAAGGGATGTGGAAAGCAGGCAGTGTATCTACAGTTGTGCTGCAAGGTCAGTCTGTTAGGATCCCAATGAGCGCCTGGCCATGGACTCACTCCCCCGCTGTGAATTATCTCTAACTTTCTCTACGTCTTTGAAGTTCTTCCTTCATACTCAAAATCCCAGGTAAGGAAGGAAATCTCTGGTATTCTTTACTTTTTGTAATGCAATAAAGATCGTCTCTTTGAAAGAGTCGTGTATTGTAAGGTTTTTTAAAAAAAATTCAAATGGGATTTATTTGTGGGGCAGTCAAACATCACTGACAAATATTTATTCTCTTCCATCTTCATTGGTTGCTAAATATTCCTTATGCATTCTTTATCCCACAGTGCACTTTTTGGGAAAAGTTTGTGAAGTCTTGGAATTCCTAATTTTTTTAAAGATTTATTTATTTATTTATTTATTTATTTATACAAGAACTTGGGTACAGGCCAGATGCGCAGGAGGGTGAGAGGATTCGCCAGAGGCAGAGCAGGGAACAGAACAGGCAGACTGACAAAATACACTGTTTAGGGGAGCAGCGGGCGAGACAGGAGAGGTCTGCTGTGCCATGTGGGACCCTCGCCAGCCGGCCAGGATGGAACCGGTGCTGCAGAGGCTGCAGACAACTTCACAGTGCTGCCCTCAACCACCTGTGCTACCAGAGAAGGCCCATTCTCAATCTCTTTTTTATTAATGTAATATTGATTTTTAACATTATACAAGTCTCAGGTTAATGGCATTATGATTTGATATCTGTATGCACCACATCACGATCATCACCTGAAGTCTGATTTCTGTCCAGCACCATACACTTGAGTCCCTTTTTCATTTCACCCCCAACACTCTTCCTTTCTGGTGACCACCAGAAAGGAGTTGGTTTTTGGGCCTCCCTGGTGGAGCAGGGGTTAAAGTCTCAGCACTATCAAGGTATAGCCACTATAGCATGAGTTTGATACCCGGCCAGGAAATTAACCCACATGGCGGCACAGCAGACCTCTCCTGTCTCACCCACTTCTCCCGTCAGCAGCATATTTCAGTAGCTCTGCCTGTTCTGCTCCCTGCTCTGTCTCTGGTGAGTCTACTTTCCCCCACCCCCACCCTGCACCTATGTCCTGTACCCCAGTTATTGTATGCATAAATAAATTAAAAATAAATTTTAAAAAATTGGTTTGGTTTGCTCATTTACTTTGTTTATTTATATCCCATATATGAGTGATATCACACTGT
Source organism: Talpa occidentalis (assembly GCF_014898055.3). Classification (NCBI taxonomy): domain Eukaryota; kingdom Metazoa; phylum Chordata; class Mammalia; order Eulipotyphla; family Talpidae; genus Talpa; species Talpa occidentalis. Next base: position 86,318,566 of record NW_026555331.1, read on the forward strand.
ATTTTTTTTCCCATCTGACTTGCTCAACCTGCAATGTTTGAGCAAAATTTCATCTTTTTTAAAATAGTTGAGTAATATTTAATTGTGTGTACATACCTCCTCTTTATTCATTCACTTGTGAATGAGCATTTATATTGTTTCCTATTTTAACCAGTATAAATAGTGTTGCCATGAACATAGGGGGGGAGCATATATCTTTCTGATTTAGTGTTTTCATATTCTGTGTATAAATGACCAGAAACAGAATAACTGGTATTTCTATTCTGGTATTTCTATTCATAAGATTTGGGAATCAGGTCTCCCTGGTGGCACAAAGGGTTAAGACGCAACCTATGAAGCTGTCCACAGCCACTGCAGCACAAGTTCGATCCCTGGCCAGGGAGCTACCGACATGCTGCAGCAGACCTCTCCTAACTCACCCACTGCTCCTCTCAGCAGTGTATTTCAGTCAATCCGCCTGTTCTGCTCCCCACTCTGTCTCTGGTGAATCCTCTCACCACCACCACCACCCCCACACCTCTGGTCTGTAACCCAGCTCTTGTATGCATAAATAAATAAATCTCTAAAAAAAAAAAGATTTGGGAATCTCCACACTGTTTTCCATAGAGGCAGAGCCAATTTACATTCCCTTTTCTCCCTATCATCACCAGCATTTGTTGCTTCTTATCTTTTGGATAATAAGATAATAACTGTTCCCACAGGTATGAGTGATATCTCGTTTTGATTGCATTTCTCTAATAATAAGAGATGATGACCATCTTTTCATTTGCCTATTGGCCATCCGTATGTCTTATTTGGAGAAGTGTTTATTTGGATTCTCCACCCATATTTAACCTGGCTGGGGTTTTTTTGTTGAATTTTATGACATCTTCACATAATTTGGATAATAACCCATTTTGGATATACGGTTTACAATTACCTTTTCTGTTCAGTAGAATGTTTTTTCATTTTGATGATGATTTCTTTTCCTATGCAGAAGTTGTTTAGTTTAATAGAGACCCATTTGTTTATTTTTGCTTTTGTTTCCCTTGGTATTGATGTCAGGTCCTCAAAGACAGCTCCAAGGCAAATGTTGAAGAATGTATTGCCTGTGAACTTTATTGTATCAGGTCATACATCCAATCTTTAACCCAATTTAAATTAACTTTTTGTGTATAATATGAGATAGTGATCTAGTTTCATTCTTTTGCATGTGATTATCTAGTTTTCCATCATTTATAGAAGCCCTATTTATTGAGAGATTTTTTTTGCTCTGTTGTATACTCTTGGCTTCTTTGTCATATATTAACTAGCCATATATATGTGGGTTTATTTCTGGGCTCTCACTGCTGGTCCATTGATCTTTGTGTTTCTTTTTATTCTAATACAATGCTATTTTGATTACTGTGGCTTTGTAGTGTAGTTTAAAGTCAGGGAGCACGATACCACCACTTTTGTTATTTATTTCAGGATTAATTTGACTGTTCAGGGTCTTTTGTGGTTGCCAAAATTTTAGTATTTTTAAATTTTATTTCTTTGAGGAATGTCATTGAAGTTTTGACAGGTATTGCATTGCATTGAATTTGTGTATTATTTAGGTAAGATGGATAATTGAACAATGCTAATTCCTTCAACCCACAGAATGGAATATTTCTCCATTTCTTTGTGTTTTCTTAACTTTGTCAATAGTATTTTATGGTTAGTTTTCAGTGTAGAAGAATTTTACTTCCTTGTTTTAATTTATTCCTAGATAACTTATTCTTTATAATGTGATTGTAAACTAATTGTTTTCATCATTTATCTTTGTTTGCATATATACATGCAAAAGTTTTTATATATTGATTTTTTAACCTGCAACTTCTACTGTATTTATCATTTTTTAAAAGATTTATTTATTTATGCATATAAGAACTGGGGTACAGGCCAGAAGTGCAGGGGATGAGAGGATTCACCAGAGATTAAGTGGGGAACAGAACATGCAGATTGACTGAAATACACTGCTGAGGGGAGCAGTGGGTGAGATAGGAGAGGTCTGCTGCGCCATGTGGGTTATCTCCCTGGCCGGGGATCAAACTCATGCTCTAGTGGGAGTAGATAGTTTCATAGTGCTGAGATTTCACCCCTTGTGCCACCAGGGAGGCCCTGTATTTATCATTTTCAATAGTTGTTTAGTAGACTCTTTTGGGTTTTCTAATTATAAAATCATGTCATCTGCAAATAGTGATAGTTTTGCTTCTTTTCTAATTTGCATTTCTTTTACGTGCTTTTCTTGTCTAATTGTTCTAGGTAGGACTTCCAATACTATGCTGAACATCCTTGTTTTGTTCCTGATCTTAAAGGAAAAGCTGTCAGTTTTTCACTGAATATGATGTTGCTTGTGGATTGCCATATATGACCTTTATAGTCATAAAGGTTGAGGTTTTATAGTCATATGTTGAGGTTTTATAGTCAGATGTTGAGATTCTATTTCCAATCTGTTGAGAGTTTTTATCACAAATGGTTGTTAAATATTGTCAAATACTTTTCAGCATATATTGATAAGATCATGTAATTTGTTTTTGATGAATTACATGGATTGATTTGCATATGTTGAACCATGCTTGCCTCCCTGGAATGGATCCCATTTGGTCAGGGTATGAGACACTCTTAATATGTTACTGGATTCTATTTCCCAAGATTTTGTTGAGGATTTTTGCACATATGTTTATCAGGTATTGGTCTATAGTTTTCTTTTTGTGTGCTATTCTCATCAGGCTTTGGGATCAGGAAAATGTTTGCTCTATAAAATATGCTTGGGAATATACCCTCTTTTCAATATTTTTAAAGAGTTTGAGAAAGATAGGTATTAGATCTCTGCAAGTTTGTTTAGAATTCACTAGTAAAGCCATCTTTTCCTGGATTTTTGTTTTTAGGGTGACTTTTGACTGCTATTTTGACTTCTGTGCTTGTGATTTTTCAAGCTATCTATTTTGTCCTGATTCAGTCTTAAAAGGTTTTATGATTCTAAAAATGTGTCCATTTCTTCCAAGTTGTCCAATTTGTTTTGCATATAGATGTTCATAGTATTTTCTTTTATTCCTTTGCATTTTTGAGGTATTATTTCTGCTTCTTTTTATAAGGATTTTCTCTCTTTTATTCTTTGTAAGCCAAGCAACGGGTTTGTTGATTTTGTTTAGCCATCAAAGAAATAACTCTTGATTTCATTGATCTTTTGTACCATCTTTTTGGTTTCTATTTCATTTATTTCTGCTATAATCTTTATTATTTTCCTTCCTTCTACTGTCATTTGGCTTTGTCCTCCTTTTTCTATTTCCTTCAGATGTAAGGTTAGATTATCTGAGACTTCTTGTTTATTGATGTGGACCTGTATTGGATGAGCTCCCTTCTTAATATAGATTTTAACACATCCCATAGAATCTGATAGCTCATCTCTTCATTTTCATTGGTCTCCAGATAATATTTTATTTCTCTTTTGATTTCTTCATTGACATGAGTTATTCAAAAGCATGTTGTTTAGTCTCGACATGTTTGGTTTTTTTTTTTTTCCAGTTTTCTTTTTGTGATTGATTCTGGCTTCATGTCATTGTGAGGGTTCTACCAGAGACTACATTTTCCAGTTTCTTTTAGCAAGGCATGGTTAGGTGATCGAGTTCTTCCTAGTGAAGCGTATATAGAAACAACATCTGCTGCTTCAGCATCTTGGCCACAAGACAGTGAGTTTATGTGTTTCTTTCCCATTTCCTGCTTCAAGTGAGAACCAGGCTTCTGCCATGCAGGTAAAGACCTGGTTCTGACAAAACAGAGTGGAAGGAACCTGAGTCTCTGAGTGAGTAACTTGAACAGAGCTATCTCTTCCCAACAGCCTGGACCATTCACCTCAGGTATATCATGTAAGAGTATTTTTCTTCCATTGTTTCTAAGCCACAGTATTTTGAAATGTTTGGTTATACTGCCTCAACCTCTGACCAGCTCATGAAGCAAATTTTAGTAAAACAGTAGAGTGATTTGGCAGGTAGGAATTTTACTGTTCTCTGATTTTTCATTTAGTAAATCAATAACCTAATGATTAACTTTATTTTTTCAAAGGCATTATAATTTTTTTATAGTTCAAAACCGAATGCAGTTGCTTAGCACCTCTGTTAACCACGACATCAGTTCTTATAAATCACAGAGCACCTAATTATATAACCCTCAGCTGGAAGTGATAAACAGACATGTAGTGTCTGCCTTCAGTGAGGAAGTGAGCTGACCACAGTCTGAAAAATTTCCTAAAAAATATGTATTACAAGTGTCATTCTCTTCTTACCCACCCCCACCAGTTGCATGCATTTGCAGACACACACACATATACCCCATCATAGGAAGGAAAGGCCCCTAATTTAGGGATCTTAGAAGGAAAGGTCAAAACATTGTATAGAATAAAGGTCAAAGTTCACACTAAGTGAAAAGAATGAAAATTGAAAAAATAAATGTGGACCAAAGTTAAAGGAAGCCATATTTTTTTAAGGACACCATATTCTAAGAGATAATTTTTAATGGGCTTAGTTTCTACTGACAATAGAAAATCAACAAATTCTCCATTGTTTTTGTAATGGCTAATCGGTTATAACCACTCTCATGCAATTTGCTGCTAGAATTGATGTTTTTCTTCCTTACTATCCACTGCTACAAAAGACTCAGTAAAAATTGTAAGGTTGACCACGTTTAGGATTCAGTGAATTCGCCATGATTTTGAACATCACCAATGGAAGGAATAACACCCTTCAGCATTGGTGTTTAATTAAAGCCTTAAAGAGCCAGTGTGTTGCTAAGGCTGGAGTTAGAGAGGATGAGGATGGGGGTGGAGGGTTTGGCAGCTGTACAAGGCACAGAAAAGTGGTAGTGGCATTGCAGAAACCACACCCCTGAACATGGCTGCCTCAGAGACAGGAGCAGGTGGCATGGAGGAAGCTGCAGCAATGAGTGCAGGGGAGGCCTCTGATGATGTGATTGTATTATTATATCCTGCTCATTTTACCCTTCGTTTTTATTGTCTTGGCTTTAATGTGCTGGTTTATACCATCAACTCCCCAACTTCTACAGTCATGATTATCAGGACGGGGGTGTGTGCGAGTGTGTGTATGTGTGGCTAGGTTAGCTTTCCTAAACTCTCCGTCTGACATAAATGCTGATGTTTTTTTTCCTTTCTTTAATTTGGTATCTCGTGAAATAATTGTTTTTCCACCGCCTTTTTGTGTGGCTTTTTTCTTTTAACACTAACAGCTGAACAGCTGCTACTATTTTTGTCTCACTCCCCATTCTCCAGCATCAGAAGCCGAGAATTAAGCCAATACAAAAATCAAATATCCCTGGTGAACTGAAAATCTATATGAACATAATTCTAAATAATAAATAGTTCACAAGATTTAATAATAGTGCTTGCTATGTATGTGACATTTTTCTAATGCTTCCTATGTGCTAACTCATTTAATTTTCAGGGCAAGCTGGTTAGGTAGGACCTGTTAATATTCTCACATGACAAATGAAGAATCTGAGGCATAGGGAAGTTAAGTATCTTGCCCAGGGTCAAATAAATATTATTTGAGTAGACATTCAGGACTAAATTTTAATTCAGAGAAGTCCATATGCACAATCTTGTTATAGCAGATCTAACTCGAAAATTCCAAAGTAAAATACATGGTGGGTTTGAGTAAGTGCAGCACTTGGGTTCCTGCATCAAGCACCCCATTTAGGGTCCTGGCTTTGCTCTTTACAAAAGAGCTTGAGGGAGTTACTTATCTCTCAGAGCCTGAGCTTTGCTATAGCACATAGTAGGAAGCTGCATAAGGATGCAATGCATATAACTAGTATGTAGTAAGCATAAGAAAAATATTTGTTAAATGTCAGTTTTTATAGTAAATCAGCACCAATTGGCTAGTGTAGCAAACTGACATACTGAAGCAGGAAGTTGCTAAGTCTGTTGCTTGGAGTCTGCTGCTTGCTGGAGTGGAAAGTTCCTGCAGTGTGAGGCTTGCCCACAGCATAGCTATGGCTACCTTGATCCCCTTCCCAAACAAAAGAAAGTCTATGATGGATGGGGTGACAAGTTCCTGCTTACAAACTGTGTAAAACCTTACCAGTCCTGCAATTCGGGGCTCAGACTTCTTGAGCACAAACCCGCTGAGCCCTCCGGTGTGACAATTAAACCTCTCTCTCCACGTCTCTGAGTGCCTTCTGATTTCTCTGGGAAATTGCTGTAACAATACTCCAAGCCTGATGGCCTTTTTGTTCTTTTGAAACTTTCATTTATCCAACACTTGAGGTATATAACCTGTGGATGGATCATATCCATAAAGTATAAAGAACATTGATAGTGCTTTGATAATGATGTTATAACCAATAACCTTGCTCTTTTCTGCCACCCTGACACGCTCATTTATGGAATGCCCAAAGGTTAAAGAATAGTTGACAATTTATGAATGACGGTTACAATTTTGATTTCCCTAATGTTTTCCTGTCTTAAATAATGCTCATTCATAAATTATGCCTAATAAAATGTTTGTAGAACAAATGACTCAAAACAGATTCTGAGTTTAGGCACTGACAAACTGACTGATTTCACACAGAAATGAGTAACAAAGCAATTGAAATTGCTGTGAAATACTAAGGACCACTGAGGCTGTATATCTAATAAATTCAAGAATGGGGCACTATTGAAATTTGGGTGTCTCAACTCTAAGTTATTCCTTTAGGCATGGATGAAATTACTGGGATTCCTTTGGAAATGCTTCCCAAAGGAGAACAGGACATTTTAAAAGTGTTAATAAGTCAATTAGTATTGGTCAAGATTCAAGATTGTTAGAAATGGGGGGTTGAGGGCAGCGCTGTGAAAATGTCTGCAGCCTCTGCGGTGTGAGTTTGATCCCCGGGCCAGGAGCCACCCACATGGTGCAGCAGACCTTTCCTGACTCACCCACTATTCCCCTCAGCAATGTACTTCAGTCTATCTGCCTGTTCTATTCCCTGCTCTGTCTCTGGTGAATCCTCTCACCTCCCACACATCTGGCCTGTACCCCAGTTCTTGTAATCATAAATAAATAAATCTTTTAAAAAAAGATTGTTTGAAATAATATTATACATTTTAATATTAGTAATTAATATTAATGTTATAAATAAAGTAGAGGAGTATTTTATTTGATACTATATTTAACCTGAGAGTTGGTTTCACTGTTTCTGTTTTTGCTTTTGTTTTCTTAATTTCTGTTTCTTTGGAAATTTTTCCAAATTTGAAACTTTGGATCTCTCTCCCAACCCTCTGCAATCCACCATAGAAATAAGCACTCATGAAATATATTTATTTTTATGTTTGACTTTGTTGAACAAAACTGGAATTTTTTTAATTTGTTAACCTGAAATATTTCAAAAGGGTTTTTAATCAAAATACATACATTTATTTGTGTTTGTGGTTTCTTTTACTACATAGAAAATGTTTCCAGACTCTCAGTGGTGGTTAATCATCCTATTAAATGTGATTTTGTATGATCTTATTCATATTTGACAAGTTAGAATGTTGAGAAACGGAACAGTTCAACAGTTTATCTCCATCAACCGGAGGGGAAAAGTTTGACTTAATGACCATGTAAAATAAAAAATGTCAAAGTAATGAAAGAAACACAATAGTTTTAAGCAGCTTATGGTATTTTATCTTTTATTACTTTTAGTTCAGATGGTAAGAAAACCTTAATACAGAAAAGCATATTAAAAAGACACTGTTGGGGGCCTCCCCAGTGGCGCAGTGGTTGAGCGGTTGAGCGCTGGGCTGCGAAGCTGCCCTCAACTTAGCTTCTGCAGCACTGGCTCCATCCCCGGCTGCTCCCTGGCCCCTGGAGGAGGGTCCCACATGGCGAGCAGACCTCACCTGCCACCCGCTGCTCCCCTCAGCAGTGTACTTTGGTCCTTCTGCCTGCTCTGCTCCCCGCTCTGGCTCTGGTGAATTCTCTCACCCTCCCGCACTTCTGACTGTACCCAGTGCTTGTATAAATAAATAAATAAATCTTAAAAAAAAAAAAAAAAAAAGACACTGTTGGGCCTCACTGGTGGTGCGTGGTTAAAGTCTCATCACTATCAAGCTATCTCCAGCCACTAAGGCAGGATTTTAATCCCTGGCCAGGGAGATAGCCCACATGGCACAGAACACCTCTCCTGTCTTGCCCGCTTCTCCCCTCAGCAATGTATTTCAGTCAGTCTGCCTGTTCTGCTCCCCACTCTGTCTCTGGTGAATCCTCTCACCCCCTGCACCTCTGGCCTACACCCCAGTTCTTGTATGCATAAATAAAATGAAAATAAATCTTTAATAAATAATAAAATGTATGTTACAACCACCACCAAGAGATAAGATTAATGTTTGTTTCTTCCAAAGGAAGGAATTTTTGTTTTTAAGTGATTTTATGCTGTTATTGGAATAGTCCTGAAATAACTGGCTTGTTGGAACACCATCATAGAGCAATTAGGAAAAAAAAAGAAATACTCAAAGGAAAAAGAATACATGATTTAATCACCCCAAATAGAAACCATTAATATTTTCATGACTTTTTTCTATGCACATCCACATAATTATAACAATATCTAACATTATTTTTGTGTTTGTGCCACTCATTATATTAAGGTCTTTATAAGCATTATCTCATTTAATCCTTATTATGTGCTCATGATATGCACTGTTGTGCCCATTTTACAGGTGAAGACAGTGACAATTATAGGGATTAGTGGTTTGCACAGACTTGCACAGCTAGTAAAGCTTAGGGACTAGTTTTAATGTAGGATATGCCTGGACTCACAAGCCTGTGTTCTGACCTCAATGTAATATTTCTGATCTATACATTCCTTTAATACTGGAAATTGGTGATATTTTATAGTTTTATAATTCCTCTTAAAAATAACTTTACAATGAAGCACAGAAGGAAGAGAAGTGAGGAGAATGTAATATATAAAATTTGTATTCTAAATATTTAGATTTTACTTCTTAAATAGTCAAACAGTATTAGAATTTAGTACATGAGAAACATAAAATAATGAAGCACCATAAAGAAAAGTGCTCAGTTTCATATGATCCAGCAATTCCACTCCTAGGTATTTACCCAAAGGACACAGAAACATTAATTCCAAAGAGCACCTGCACCCCTATGTTTATAGCAGCACTATTTACAATAGCTAAGCTTTGGAAACAACCCCAATGCCCAAAAATAGATGACTGGATCAAGAAGATGTGGTACATATATACCATGGAATATTACTCAGCATTCAAAAAAGATAAACACATGCAATTTGCAGCAACATGGATGGAGCTGGAAGGGATCATGCTCAGTGAAATAAGCCAGAAAGAAAAAGAAAAATATCGGATGGTCTCACTCATAGCAGGAATCTAGAAAACCCAAATAAGGGACCAGGAAAACGAATAACTATAAGAAAGAAAAAAATCAAAATCAACAAACAACTATGAACCAGAGACACACTATTGGGGGGGGGCGGCGGGGAAAGGAGAGATTTGGGTCAAAATAAGGGGGTTGCAATTGTATGGGGAATATAAAAATAAAATTAAAAAATAAAAATAAAAATAAATGCTTTAAAGAAACAAAAAAAGAAAAAGAAAAAGTGCTGAGGCTTGGCGATTAAAGGCACACATACAATACCAATGTCTATATGTATGTACCTCATTATTGACAAATAAATGTGATGACTTTTTAAAAGTATTAGAGAGCTGCAGCAGATAGAGATATTAGGATCAATCTTTCCAAGGAGGACTTACAACAACCGTAAGATACGTTTCTAGGAAATAATCTAGAGAATTTACCAAAAGTGTGATTTTCTTTTGGCCAGGTAGATTTATAAGATTCCTAGAAATACTAGATTTTGAATAATAAGTAATGAGGCAGGACACGAAGGAGGATGTAGGCACTGATTGCACAGCTGATGAAAGTAAACGTTTATATTTAGACAAGGATGGAAAATGAATTTAAAGAAACATAAATAATTTATGTTTAATAATCTTAGATTTCTCCCCACAAATTAAGTGCTTAAAATGATTTTTCAGAGGTCCAAAGATTTTTATTTTTGCTATATAAATATTTACATGGTTGCATTTTATTATTGATTTTTGACTACGCACCATCCTTGAAAGAAAGATTAATGGAAGGAAATGTAAAGAGATAAGAGAGATGAAGACACAAGAAGGCAAACATGGAGAGAGTATAACTATCAGTGGTTATAATACAATTATATGATCAATATAGATAATTAGAGGCTAATTGGAGGGAATTTATGAGTTACCCTAAAAGCATTTAGAAATTTTACACAGAGTTGTTCTCAAGCTGCTGCGCCACCCGGGAGGCCATTTAGAAATTTCTAAAGCCATAACACAGACATCTCTGAATTCCTTCTTCTAAAACTAAAGGCAGATTTTACACGTGTGTGTTTTTTTGAATTGACCTATTGCAGATTCTATGTACTTAATATATTAAAACATAGGGCCTCCTCGGTGGCGCAGCAGTTGCGCTCTGGGTTACAAGGAAGCTGCCCGCAGCCTCTGCAGCGTCGGTTCGATCCCCGGCTGCTCCCCGGCCACCGGAGGAGGGTCCCACATGGTGCGCAGACCTCTCCTGCCACCCGCCCGCTGCTCCCCTCAGCAGTGTACTTCGGTCCTTCTGCCTGCTCTGCTCCCCGCTCTGGCTCTGGTGAATTCTCTCACCCTCCCGCGCTTCTGACTGTACCCAGTGCTTGTATAAATAAATAAAGAAATATATATATATATATATATATATATATATATATATATATAAACATAGGCAACTCCCTTTAATGAAAGTGTCTAGCAGACAAAAGCAAGAGTTGCTTTAGATGTTGCAATCATTGATTTCCCTGTAAGTCACTCTTGGATTGCTAGTAAACCATCAAATACTAATAATATGCCTATTTCTGGACATCTATTATTGTTTTGATTTGGCACAGACAGATCAACTTCAGCGATATAATACAAAAATAACTAAAATATATCCCATTTGAAATATATCCCACACAATACTTTATATGCCATTAAGCAGTGATTTAAATTAATTTTCTCACAGTTTTTATCCTGAACTTTATATAAAACTCATGACATCCTAACTAGACAATATTTTCTAGCATTTTTGTTAGTAGCTTTGGACATGTTACATTTTCAACAACTGAGTAAGATGGTTCACTCTTCTTGTTTGTGGTTTTAGACTTTTGTACTACTGAAGTAAATTTTCGGTCTTTTTTTTGTTTTTCAACTTTTGTAAGATAGAGCATACTAAAGAATAACATCCAGAGGAAACTCTCAGGCAGATGTGATGGGATCTGATGTATAAAAGTTTTGTGGTTACACAATGGAATACTATTCAACTATAGAAAAGAAAAGAAATCCTGCCATTTGCAACAACATGGAAAGGACATACAAAATATTATGTTAGTGCAACCAGTCACATGGAGAAACACTACATGATTTTTGCCCATGTAGTACATAAACAAATTAGTGAACTAAATAAAACAAAAATAAACTTTTAGGCTGTAAGAACAGATTAGTGGCTATCAAAAGGAAAGGGCAAGAGGGAAGGATCAATCAGGTGAAAGGGGTTAATTGGGTTAATTGTATGGTGAATAGAATTAGGTTTTTTTGTTTGTTTGTTTTTTTGCATAGAAGAACTGAGGCATAGGCCAGAGGTCGGGGTGGGGGTGTGTGTGAGAGGATTCACCAGAGACAGAGTGGGGAACAGAACACGCAGATCTACTGAAATGCACTGCTGAGGGGAGCATCAGGAGAGACAGGGGAGGTCTGCTGCACTATATATGGTTAGCTTCCTGGCCAAGGGTCAAACTCAGGCTGTAGAGGTGATAGCGCCGAGACTTAACCCTGAGGCCATCAGGGAGGCTCCTAGAATTGGACTTTTAATGGGCAACCTAAGTTATTATATACAGATGTTTATGATGGTGGACACTTGAATCTTATATAATGTTATAATGCACTTTTAACAAAACTTTATAATAAAATAAAAAAGAGTTTTGTTGGAACCTGTGTAGTGGGGTTTTAGGAAAGTAAGTCCAACAAGGGAGCTAGCGGTGAAGCCATGATTATCAGGAACCAGCACTGAAGAATACTAAGAGCAGAGAGAAAGAAGAATAGCAGAGTTGACTGCTGTTAGTGACTCCAAGGTCTGATTAGTTCCTGAGTCTGGTGATATCACAGATTCAACCCTGAACTGAGAGAGTACAAAGCTCTACCTTTTGGCCTTTCCACACAGACTGGGTTCATGATAGGGAGCTATAGCTAACAGTTATTAAATGTTTCTAATTATATGCTAGGAGTTTTGTCAAGGGCTTCACAGGAATTTCTCTGAAATATCACAGGAGACAAGTATCATTATTGCATTCTTTTAACTTCTAGGAAACTTGTGTCTCAGAGGAGTCCAGTAACATGTATAAATATACAAAACCAGTTAGTGGTAGACTTAAGTTCACACTCAGATTGTCTGATTCCAGAGTAGGTGAATTTAGCCACATCACTGTTCTCTAGAAGCCTCTGAAGCAGACTCTTAGTGACCAGTGAGTTTGTCTGACATGTCTCATAGGAGCCATTTAACCCCTTCCTGGAGTCCTTCTCCCAGACTTTAGAGCACTAACTAGGTTAACAGGTGGAACAAATGCATTTGCAGTGAGCAGTTTACAATTTGTGGGTTGTTCTTAATGTTTCTTTTATTAAAAATCATTGACAATTTTTTGCTTTTTTATTTTAACATCTGCTACTTTCTGTCTATAAGTTAGCCTTGATCTTGAATGATGGTACCTAGCATTTCAGAGTTGGCCTGCTTTCTTGCAGGAGTAAGGGTTTGTTGTTGGACTTGAGAAATGTTATTTCATATGAAAGACTTCCTCTCTTCTTCATTCCAATGTCCCCATACACTGCATGAAAATGTCCTTTCTAGAGGGGGAAATTTAGTACTTCAAAAATCTAACACAGGTGGCACAAGGGGTTAAGACGGAACCTATGAAGCTATTTGCAGCCTCTGCAGCACGAGTTAGATCCCTTGCCAGGGAGCCACCCACATGGTGCAGCAGACCTCTCCTGTCTCACCTGCTGCTCCCCTCAGCAGTGTATTTTAATCAATCTGCTTTTCTGCTCCCCATTCTGTCTCTGGTGATCCACTCACCCCCCCCCACACACACACACATACCTCTGGCCTGTACCCCAGTTCTTGTGTGCATAAATAAATCCTGAAAAATAATCTAACATAGAAGTTCATGGGTAATATTTATAATAAACAAGGATTTATCACAAAACTAAATTATCAGCATTGTAATTTATATCAGCAAAATGTGATTTGATTTTACTTCTCAGATTGTTAGTATTAACTCACAATACTAGCCCATGACCTCCTTCTTGACATGTGAAAGGTGTGCAATCGTAAACAACGAATTTTGCCACCACCATATCATAATGCCTTTGCGATCTCTCAATTTCTCCATTTTAAAATCAAATAAAATGAAAAATACATGCTTTGGATATGATGACATCCACATTTTAAAAAAGGAATCTAGGGTTAAGCCTTTATGCCATTCACAAATATTTAAATTTATTTTTTTCTATTTATTTATTTATTTATTTATTTATTTTTATTTTTTTTTTTTAAAAAATTTATTTATTTATTTATTTTTATTTATTTATTTTATTTTATTCTGGGTACAGTCAGAAGCGCAGGAGAGTGAGAGAATTCACCAGAGCCAGAGTGGAGAGCAGAACAGACAGAGTGACAAAGTACACTGCTGAGGGGAGCAGCGGGCGGCAGGAGAGGTCTGCGCGCCATGTGGGACCCTCGCCGGTGGCCGGGGATCGAACCGGCGCTGCAGAGGCCGCGGGCAGCTTCGCAGCCCAGCGCTCAACCGCTGCGCCACCAGGGGAGGCCCTTATTTATTTATTTTTAAATAATAAATTTTATTTTTATATTCCCCATACAATTGCAGCCCCCCCATTCTGACCCCAATCCCTCTCCTCCCATCCCCCACCCCCTAAAAAGTGTCTCTGTTTCAGAGTTTTTTGTTGATTTTGATTTTCACTTTCTTATAGTTATTCATTTTCCTGGTCCGTTATTTAAGTTTTCTAGATTCCTGCTATGAGTGAGACCATCCGGTATTTTTCTTTTTCTTTCTGGCTTATTTCGCTGAGCATGATCCCTTCCAGCGCCATCCATGTTGCTGCAAATTGCATGTGTTTATCTTTTTTGAATGCTGAGTAATATTCCATGGTCAAAAAATGGGCAGAAGAGCTAAAAAGAAACTTCTCTGAAGAGGAAATGCAAAGGGCCAACAGGCATATGAAAAAATGTTCAACATCACTTGTAATCAGGGAAATGCAAATCAAAACTACCATGAGATACCATCTTACACCAGTGAGAATGGCACATATTAAAAAAACTAGCAACAACAAATGTTGGCGAGGGTTTGGGGAAAAAGGATCTCTCCTGCACTGTTGGTGGGAGTGCAAACTGTCCAACCACTATGGAGAGCTGTGTGGAGATTTCTGGACCTACTAAACATAGAGCTTCCATATGATCCAGCAATTCCACTCCTAGGTATTTACCCAAAGTACACAGAAACATCAATTCCAAATATTTAAATTTAATAGACATAAATATGGGCTTCCCTGGTGGTGCAGCGGTATGAGCGCTGGGTTGCGAAGCTGCCCGCGGCCTCTGCGGCGCCGGTTCGATCCCCGGCTGCTCCCCGGCCACCGGAGGAGAATCCCACATGGTGCGCAGACCTCTCCTGCCGCCCGCTGCTCCCCTCTGCAGTGTATTTCGTCAGTCTGCCTGTTCTGCTCTCCGCTCTGTCTCTGGTGAATTCTCTTACCCTCCCGTGCTTCTGACTGTACCCAGTGCTTGTATAAATAAATAAATAAATAAATCTTTAAAAAATATATACATAAATTTAAAATGCAGAACTACTAGGAAAAAATAGAAGGTGATTATGGGTTTGGTGATACTTTTTAGACAGAACACCAAACCATGCTCCATGATAGAAAAATTGACTTCTCCTGAGCAAAGGATACTGTTAAAAGATTGAGAAGATAAGCCACAGACTGGCAGGAAATATTTACAAAGCACATAAAAAAACCAAAAACCAAAAACAAACCAAAACAAAACAAAAAACAAGACCCTAAAATATACTGAGAACACTTACAGCTCAAAGAAAAGAAAAACAACCCAATATAAAAATGGACCAAAGAGCTGAACAGATACCTTGCCAGAGAAGATACACATATGGCAAGTAAGCATATGAAAAGATGCTCCACGATATATGTCATGAGAGAATTGCAAATTAAAACAGCAATGAAGGGGCCTCCCTGATGGTGCAAGGCGTTAAGCCTCAGCACTATGAAGCTATCACCAGACACTGCAGCACCAGTTCCAGCCCCAGCCAGGGAGCTACCCACATGGCACAGCAGACCTCTCCTGTCTCACCTGCTGCTCCACTCAGCAGTGTATTTCAGTCAGTCTGCCTGTCCTGTTCCCCACTCTGTCTCTGGTGAATCCCCTCACCACCCCTGTACCTCTGGCCTACATCCCACTCTTGTATGCATAAATAAATCTTTAAAGAAAAAAAACAGCAACAAAATACCACTACACATCCATTAGAATGGCTAAAATCCCAAACACCGAAAATCCCAAATACTGGTGAGAATGTGGAGTAACAGGAACTCTCATTCATTGGTGGGAATATAATATAGCACAGCTCCTTTCAAAGACAATTTGGAAGTTTCTTATAAAGGTGAACATAAAGCTTACCATATGACTGAGTAATTGCACTTCTAGCTATCTACCCAAATGAGTTGAAAACTGAAGTCCACACAAAAACCTGTGCATGAGAATCCTCCCTGGTGGCATAGGGGTTAATCTCAGTGTAGCGTTCTCCTGCTGTCACTACTGTGGCATATGGTGCAGCAGACCTCTCCTGTCCTGCCCGCTGCTCCCTTTACCAGTGTATTTCAGTGGATCCACCTCTTCTGCTCCCCACTCTGTCTCTGCTGAATCCTCTCACCCCACCCCCCGCACCCCTGGCCTATGCCTCAGTTCTTCTATACATACATACATACATACATACATACATACATACATAAATAAATTCAAAAAAACACCTGTGCATGAATTTTTATAAGCAGCTTTATTCATAACGACCCTAAACTAGAAGCATCCAAAATCCCTTTTAATATATTAATGGATAAACAAACTGCTACATTCAAACAATGGAAAATC
This sequence comes from Talpa occidentalis, assembly GCF_014898055.3. Classification (NCBI taxonomy): domain Eukaryota; kingdom Metazoa; phylum Chordata; class Mammalia; order Eulipotyphla; family Talpidae; genus Talpa; species Talpa occidentalis. The sequence continues at coordinate 86,334,843 of NW_026555331.1, forward strand.
ATTCAGGGCAAAGAAGAAATGAGCTAAGAAGCATAAAAACACATGGAAGAATCTTAAGTACACATCACTAGGAGAAAGAAAATGGTCTGAAAAATGATACTGTTTAACCACAAGTATATGATATTCTGCAAAAGACAAACACATAGTGACAGTCAAAAGATCAGTGATTGTTCGGGTGCTGGGTATATAGGGAGAGTTATTTTTTTAAAGATATATTTTGGGGCCTCCCTGGTGATAAAGGGGTTAAGCATCAGCACTATGAAGCAATCTGTAGCTGCTAGAGCATTAAGTTCAATCCCTGGTCAGGGAGGTGACCCACATGGTGCAGCAGACCTCTCCTGTCTTGCCTGCTGCTCTCCTCAGCAGTATATTTCAGTAGATCTGCCTGTTCTGCTCCCCACTCTATATCTAGTGAATCCTCTCACCCCCTACACCCCAGCTCTTGCATGCATGCATGCATGAATAAATAAATAAATCTAAAAAAAGCAGAAGAAGCAGATCTACTGATAAATACACTGCTGAGGGGAGCAGCGGGCAAGACAGGAGAGGTCTGCTGCTGCGCCATGTGGCCAGGGGATTGAACTAGTGCTTCATAGTGCTGAGAGTTAACCCTTGCACCACCAGGGAGGCTGGGAAGGGAGAGTTATTCATATGGATCACAGAACATTTGTGGGGCAGAGATGTTGCTCTGGGCAACATGATGCATGATGTCATGCATTTGTCAAAACCCATAGAACTGCACAAAACCGATTGAAGCTTTATGTAAACTACAGAGCTTAGTTAATATTGAGATGTCAATATTGGTTCATCAACTGTAGTAGACATGCCACACAAATGCAAGATATGAATAACAGGGAAAACTGCTAGGGGTGGGAAGAGAGAGATATATGAGAACTCTGTACTCTGTGCAATTTCACTGTAAACCTAGAATGCTCTAAAAACATAAGATCTGTCAGTAAACAAAAGGTCTATGACTCTCCCCACCTGCTCCCTGACCTCATTCTCAAACATATCATTATCCATTGAAATTTGTGTCTAGCTAGATACACACAGAGAACCTCTTCAACAAGGCCTTCCAGATCATAAGGATTCCCAGTCAGAATATATTTCCCCTCTTCTATGTCTCATGGCAAATGTCTTTGATTATTCTACTTTTCTTGGGCAGCGTATTATTAAAGCCAGATGTTTTTTCATTAGATTTTGGGTATATGGGAGATGGAGAACATTCATTTCTTACTCTTTTCTACTCCCATACCCAATATCCATACTATGCCTGCAATTTTGATAATGAAAATAATTATTACTACCTTTTATTAATGGCTTAATTTGGGCCTGCTAAATTATTTAGATGAATAACAACATGACAAATGCAGGCCTTCTTAATCCTGGCTGGAATTTATATACAGAGCTTTGAACTGGTTGGAATTTTTAGCTATTGTTCCAATTTCCTGCCTATAGATACCCCCAGATGTCTTTGCCAAGTGTCATTTCCTGCTCTAAGGTCTGTAATGTGGGGCCTCCCCGGTGGCGCAGCAGTTGCGTGCTGGGTTGCGAAGCTGCCCGCAGCCTCTGCAGCGCTGGTTCGATCCCCAGCTGCTCCCCCAGCTGCTCCCCGGCCACCGGAGGAGGGTCCCACATGGCGCGCAGACCTCTCCTGCCGCCTGCCGCTCCCCTCAGCAGTGTACTTCGGTCCCTCTGCCTGCTCTGCCGCCCGCTCTGGCTCTGGTAAATTCTCTCACCCTCCTGCGCTTCTGACTGTACCCAGTGCTTGCATAAATAAATAAATCTTTAAAAAAATAAAAAAAGAAGAAGAAGAAGAACAAGGATTCTGTGTCTTCTACAAAACCAAACAAAAAAATTAAAAAAAAAAAAGTCTGTAATGTGGTACTCCACATTCTGCTTCTCAGCCTCCCCTCAAGCCCTCGTTTGCTCCCCCATGAATCTGTTATATTTCCCCAAGCTGGCCCACTTGCCATTTGCTGAGCATTCTTGTGCTTTCTCTTCTGTTTGTTCATGCCTAAAAATGTTCTTTTTATTTCTACTATTAAATACCCTCTCTCTCCATTTTCTTTTTTTTTTAAGATTTATTTATTTATGCATACAAGAACTGGGGTACAGGCCAGAGGTGCGGGGGTGAGAAGATTCACCAGAGACAGAGTGGGGAACAGAACAGGCAGACTGACTGAAATACACTGCTGAGGGGAGCAGCGGGAGAGTCAGGAGAGGTCTGCTGCACCATATGGATATCTCCCTGGAGGGGGATCGAACTTGTGCTGCAGAGGCTGCTGATAGCTTCATAGGTTGTGCCTTAACCCCTTGCACCACTAGGGAGGCCCCTCTCTCCATTTTCAATATTATCCCTATTCATAATTCTAGTTTCTCCCTATTAACCCCCAACCCCAATCAGATGGGCTCTTATTAATGAGTTTTCTTAACATGTTCTGCTTTGACTATTTCCTCATTTTTTGTCTTTAATTATATGTTGTCTACACCCCTCCTTCCACCTTCAATTGGATTTTAACCTCTTTGATTGAAGAAAATTTATTCCCCTCAGTTTTGAACAATTGGGAGCTCCTAGCACAAAACTTTGCAGGTAGGAACACACAACAAGGCCCATTTGGGAAAGACCCTAATAGCAGGTGGTGAGGTCTGAGCTGTGTGTGGGTGGGAATTCAGATCTCACATTGCTCAGTAGCTAGGGAAGTCAGGCAAAGCTGTGAGACTAAGATTCCTTTTCTGAGGGTATGACATTGTATTTGCTACATAGTATAATTGAAAAAAAAATTAAGAAAAATGTATGTGGAGCTTGTCATACTAAGTATCCATTGCATGCAGTGGCTAGTACTTCTTACATCTAAGTTTTCCCCTAGAATGTCTTGAATTCCTTCCAACATTTCACCACTCTCTTCTAGCCATACTTAGTCACAATAGACCTGCCAGAAAGTTAAAATTAGGACAAGAATGGCCATCTTATAGATGGGTATGATATTGTGTTATACTCAGATCTGTATTTATTTTGAAGTTACTGTAGTACTTGTTGATGAACAAATTCATAAATATTTATGGAAACTGTTGGAGGTATTGGGAACACAGGAATGAGTAAGATACAGTCCTCACCCTCTACTAACTTTCTCATTGGTGTGTAAAATGACCCCATAGATATTCAAGGAACATATTGAAAAGCTTATGTACAAATTGGTGCCAAAACTGGGATGGTTAGAATCCCAATTTAATGCCCATTTCTGGGGCTTAAAATGTAGCGGTTACGGCCAACTTTGGGGGAGTCCAAGAATGTTTAACCAGATTTTTAAAAGCCAAGACTCTAAGAAGCAATGTTATAGGGAATAGATGAGAACGATAAATCATCAGATATAGCAAATGAATCTGCGCGTTCTGTTCCTATTCAAAGGACCTTAAAGTAAAGGTCAACGTTGGCACGTTCACATAAGCTCCCCAAACGCTGAAGCTTTGCTATCTGCAGCAACTTAGGTGTGCGCCCTACCGGCGGCGAAGGGATAGCCGAATTGCCCCAGGGCCCCAGCTGTCCACCGGCCTCCCGGCGCGCGCCACCCCCTCTTTGCGAGCCGGTGCGCTGGAGCGCCGGAGCCCAGGGCCCTCCCGCGGGAGGGGCGCGGGGCGTGGAGGGCGTGGGCCGGGGGCGGGGCGAGTCCCGCAGACTGGGTGCTCCGGGGGAGCTGTCAGTGTCAGGCTCGGGGAGCGGGAGGAAGCGATCGCTCCCGCAGGAGCGCGAGCCGAGGGCCGGCGCAGCGTGAGACAGCACATCCTGCCGGCGCCCGGCCCGCTACCCCCGGGAGCCCCGCGCGCTCTGGCAGACGAGCTCCGCGGTCGCCCAGCGCATCCAGGTAAACAGGAGGGGGTGTCGCGCTCTCGGGGCTGCCGCCTCCGCGCCCCTGCACCACCCTCGGCGCCCGGGTGCCGTCCGAGCCGGGGGCTCCGTAGCAGTGCGGCCGCTGCAGCCGCAGCCGCGCGGGTGCTGCGCCCCCTTCCCCAGGTTCTCGCGTGCTCCGCTGCGCCCTAAGGCAGCCAGAGCCCCACAGCGGCAGCCCCCTGCTGCAGCTGGGCGGGCAGAACCCAGAGGCGAGGGCAGCGGAGGAAGGGTCGCAGCGTCAGCACCTGGTCGCCCACCTCGCGGGCTGGGAGGGGCGTTCTCAGCGCGCCCCGCCCGGGGCTTCCAGGGAGCAGTAGGCGAGCGGCAGTGAAATCCGCACCCCTCTGGGTCACCAGCTGACGGCCCCTGGGGGAGGGTGAACTGCAGAATGAGGGGGAAGGATGCTGTTTGATTACGTTTTCCGGCTGTCTGCAAAGCTCTTAGATGCGGTTGCTCTCCTCCAAGTCGGTGAGAGCGAATGCACTTCCAGCAGGGTATTAATTAAACGCTCAGGAAAGAAGATGCCAGCTTCTCTCTCTGCTGCTGCAAAAAAGTGTTGTTGGGGATGTGTTTCATAAACACCTTCCCGGCCGCGTGGTTCTGCTCCCCCCACTCCCACTCCGGAATTGCTCTGGCCTGTAAATCTGTGCGTCGTCATCATCAGGACAGTGATCCCCGCAGCAGTGTGAAGGACTCTCGTGACCTGTGCCTTGGCTGGTGAGGTCACACCGCAACCCAGGCTCAGGGCAGGAAATTACTTCACAAGTCAGAGACTCAGCCAAATGCAGAAGGTGGAATCTATTCCTTTTGCTGGCCTCTCCCACATGTAGGTGAGGGGCAGGAACTGCTAGCCAGCCATTTTCTTGCCTGGAATGCCTTTCTGATGGGCATGTAGACTTGGTGTAGTTCAAGGTTGGGAAACATTGCTTTGAAATCTTCCAGAAGAGCAGAAATTGTAGCTAACATTATGGCATAGTTAACTGCAGGAGATACCCTATAGGTAATGTTAGTGCAAATATGGGTGACTATGGATATATTTTCACTGTGCAAAGTATCAAGAAAAGATGTTGATCAGTGTTAGTAGATTTGAAATGGGTACTCTCACCAAAAGTTGCATTCTGAGGGAATTAGTGGGACTGTAATATTTCCTCCGATGACCTAAAATGCCAAGTTTTCTTCGAAAGGGTTGGTGTGGAAAAAAGGGCCCAAACTCTGTTCTTCTGACTATTTCTCAATAAAATAAAATCAGCCACTCCTACTATCAAGTCACCAAACAGTCTCTATATAGGAACCAACTTTCCAGTATTTCTCGAGGCCTGAGGTTCTAGTGATCGAAGAGTTTTTTTTCTCAAAATCTTCCTGTGCCATCATGGAGATGTTTGGACGATATGGAGGAGGCCCAGTGCAGGCTTTTCCCGCCTGTTTAGCTCTGGGCCCAGTGTTTAGCCCAGAGTATCTCCTACATGTCTCTTCTTCTTTTCTTTTCTTTTATCACAAGAGGTGCAGCATCCCTCTGCTGTCCAGTGCCCTGTTGGACAAGGGATGGCTCCGTCCTTCCCCATATCCAGCCTTGCCCTCTTTCCTACCGCAAACATGTTCAGAAGCTCTTTGGGCATTAAAATTCTACACCATTAGGTGTAATTGCCACTGGGGATGTGGGCAGAGAAAATAAACTCAGACCATTGGAAAATGGGGCATAGTTATTATAGTGGTGTTCCTTGGTCCCTAGTTTTGATGAACTTCTGCGATGGTAATAGATCACCCAGCTTTGCTGTCATCATGTTTTATGTCTAAGAGGGAGCTCTATGAATTTTCTCCTCTTCCCTTCCCTAAGTACTCTTCTTGAAGCTGTATTTAATGAATGAGTATATCTTTTGACTCCAGTGCTGAGTCAAGTAAATCTTACGGATCCAGCCTGGGTGATGTTCTGTCCATACTGGTAACAATCGTGCAGACCAGTCTTATAAAATAAATGCTAGTTCTTTAAACCCAGCCACATTTCTTAGCTCTGACAGTGCAACAGACTTCCAATTAATCACTTCTGTGTGTAGTGCATTCTCCCCAATCACCTTGCTTGTCACTTAACCTGGCGTCAAATGAAAAGGTCATGCACATTCATTGTAAACATAAATATATTCCTCATCAATTGGTTCTCATTATACTTTGACCCATTTAATAAAACAAAGGTTGAAAATAATTTATTAGTCACTTTACCGGTGCTAAGTACATTTACTAAAGGTATGTATGACATTACCAACACATTCACTAAAATGTATTGAGCACTGGACCAGGCACTACATTTTCTGCAACTTTCCTATATATTCCAAGTAACTTAGCTTAGGAGGTAGATATTATTTGTAATCCTGTTTGATACAAGGGGGGAAACTAAGACACAAACATGTCAAGTAACTTTCTGAAAATTGCTCAACTAATAAGTTGTAGAGCTAAGATTTAAACCCAGGTAGTAGATTCTACTCTTCTACACTACAGAAAAATTATAAGTCAAATTCTGCATATTAACTATCAGGCTCTTATATTATCTCATTTTAATTCTTATATCAGTCTTATGAAGTAGGCATTCTTTTCTAAACTTTATACACATGATGGCACTGAGTTAAGTGACATACTCAAGGCCGTAGTTAATAAATGACAGTCACAGTGGGATGCCAGTCAGGTCTGTGTGAGATCTCTAAAACCAGATCGTGTCCATGTCAGCTAGTGTCCTTTGTGAGAAACAAAAAGGGCTGAGCATGTCTTTTTTTTTTTTTCAGGTTTGCTACCCAGTTTCTCTGTGAACCTTTGTTACTTCCTTGAAGCTTCAAGTGTGGGCCCACTTTTTTTTTTTTAAACATTAAGATGAAATATTTATTTATTTTTAAAGATTTATTTATACAAGAACTGGGGTCCAGGCCAGAAGCATGGGAGGGTGAGAGAATTCACCAGAGACAGAGCCGGGAACAGAACAGGCAGACTGACTGACATACACTGCCGAGGGAGCAGTGGGCGAGTCAGGAGGAGGTCTGCTGTGCCATGTGGGTAACCTCACTGGCCAGGGTTCGAACTCGTGCTGCAGTGGCTGTGGATGGCTTCATAGGTTGCGTCTTAACCCCTTGTGCCACCAGGGAGGCCCTAGGGCTGACTTCTTTTGAGTGTTAACTCTAGTTAATTTGTTAATCAAATAAAAATTATTTGATGTTCCAATGGGAAGTTTTCATCAGTATCCTGGACTAGTTTCATGCTTTCCTTTCCATAAGGACCTTGGCCTGTAGAAAGTTAAACTTGCATTATAACAAAGACACTGCAGCCCAGATGTGAGCTCTAAGAAGCCTGTAAGTTCCTAAAGCATCTCCTGATTCTTTCCTTAGAGATTTCATTAACAGGAGTCTGTAGGTAGACATGTGACAGCTTGGAAATGGTCATTGAACCTGATAAAGCTGATGCAAAATTTAATGCATGTCTGCATAAAATCAATTTTACAGGGGAAATACAAAGTATTTGTAACATAAAAAGAGATTTTGAAGACTCGCTGGTTCATGTGCCCTGTTTAAAAAAGGGGATAGGAACAGAAATCACTTCTCTGAAATGTCTTGCAGCAAGAAAAAACTATTGTTCCACAACCAGCCAAGAAAAAATGTTCTGGCTTTCAGGACATTGCTGGTATTTCACTACCAAGGCATGCTAAGTGTGCCCAGGTGCAGGTACAACATGCATTAATGCATGCTGCTACCAAGTGAAGACTCTAGAAGCAGCAGGCAGCCCCAGCACTATTTGCTATTCATTGGGCACTTACCCTGCTTATATTCAGGGTTCATATTCAGATCTTAGTCAGGATCACATGAGGCCAGTGTAGGGTCAGGAAGACCACAGTGCAGGTTTTCTATGATCCAGCAGACCGGGTAAAGGAGGAGTCAGAGTCCTCAGTGGTTTTTGCAGGTCTTTTATTGGGATTTACCCGGTACACAGCAGCAGGGGTGCTGGGGGTCTGGGAGGCTGGCTGGGGGTCTGGGAGGCTGGCAGTCCTCCTAGCCCCCAGCAAGTCTTCACTCTCTCCAGGCTATCTGGCTTTCTCTGCTTCTCTCCCGGCTTCTGTTCATTCTGGGCTTCTGCTGGCGTCCCTGTGACGCTGCCCTTAAAAGCCCAGTCGAATCCCATCTACCTATGTCCACACCCTACTCCAGGTACCCGCCATCAGGCATGCATTCAGGACCACAGGGATCCATCATCTATCCTGATGACGGGAGGGCAGAAAAGCCTGATACCTTTTACCTACCCTACACCAGTTAGTAGAATGGTTGGATTTCAAATACAGGTTGGCCAGATTCCAAAGTTTTTCTTCTCTTCCCATCGCATCTCATTGTTTCTCCATGTGGTGTGCCAAAAAGTACTATTTAGTGTAGCTTTTTATTGTGGCAGGACAGAGAGTCCTTCAAGAATATGTTCACATGCTGACAGGAACAAATATAAGTGTGTTATCAAAAGGGAACCAGAAAAGTATAGGCATCCCACAGCATGGCAGCAGATAAGCAATTCCTGAGGTTGCTGAAACCCCACTCATTTGAGTCTCAAAAATCACTGGGTATCTTGCTGAGTACCGAAGGCATAGCAGTCTGCAGTGAGGACAATCCCGAAGTTGATTTTGCAGGAATAGCTGCAAGTCAGACTTAATTCATTGCAAAGACGAATATACTTCAGAGCTTCTCAGCGTTCTGGGCTTTGCCTGATATAGCTGCTGCGTTGTGATCCAGAAGGCTAACTTGGATTTAAATCCTGGCAACCCCGTTTACCAGATGACCTGTGTGCCCTTTAGTTTTCACTTCATATCAGTCCTGAGGTCCTCGCAAGCAGCTGCTCTTGCTTCCCAAATATTACTTAATTCCTAACATATTTATGCTCACCCATATTCTTATTATAAGCTTATAGGATGATCCAATGTGTCAAGACTAGTCAATGGGTAAAGACTAATCAGTGTCATCAGTGTGGCTTTAGTGGTAGGATGGGACGGAGCAGGATCTCTATGATCGAGCAGACAGGTGAAGGAGGAGTCCTGGAGCCCTCAGTAGCTTTTTTCAGGGTTTTATTGGGCGTTTACCAGGTTCGCAACAGGCAGGGGTGCTGGGAAGCCTCCCAGACAGGCCTCCCAGCCCCCAGCAAGTCTTCACTCTTTCTGGGCTGTCCGGCATTCTCTTGTGGCCTCTGTTTCTCTGTTCTCTTCTGGTAGTTCTCTTCGCTCTATTGTTCCATTCCTCTGCTCTGCTCTGGTTTCTGCTCTGCTGGCATCCCCGAGGCCACCCTTATAATCCCAGTCTTAGCCCAAGTGTACCCACTTACGCATGCCCATACCCTACTCCAGGTGCCCGCCATCAGGCATGCATTCAGGACCGCAGGATCCATCATCGATCCTGATGGCGGGAGGGCAGAAAAGCCTGATACTTTTTTACCTTACCCTATAGTGGCAAATGCACAAAGCAGAAGTTTATACTAGCCTTGCCTCATTCTTTGTAATAAAGGTGATGTGTCCCAGCTGCTGTCGAGGGTGATTGCACTCGGTCAGCAGACCTGCCTGGGAGCAGACACTAGTGTGTTTCTTTATGCTTCACATTTTTCCTGTAACCCCTAAAGATTTTTTTTTAAATTCTGTGCTCCTTCAGCCCCCCACCCCTGCCCACATTTGAAGTTAACGAACAGTTTTCATTGTAAATTTAAAGTCACAGTGAATGTGACTTCCAGAACATTGTAAACACTGACATCATGCTTTGAGCCCAGCTAAATCTAAGTACACCAATGACTATTTTAAAAGTACCTGAAGAAGCTTCTTAACAAAGGGGTATTTTTATAACTTGTGGTCAAGCATCCCTTTTCCTCTTGATTTTTTTTTTAGAGATTTATTTATTTATACAAGAACTGGGGTACAGGCCAGATGCGCAGGAGGGTGAGAGGATTCACCAGAGACAGAGTGGGGAGCAGAACAGGCAGACCGATGAAATACACTGCTGAGGGGAGCAGCGGGCGAGGCAGGAGAGGTCTGCTCGCCATGTGGGTTGCTCTGAGGCTGGCGGGGATTGAACTGGTGCTGCAGAGGCTACGGACAGCTTCACAGCGCTGCGTTCAATCGCCTGTACCACCACAGGAGGCCCCCTCTTTATTTTGAGGGGACAGTGAGAAATGGGAAAGAGGGCCTTGCAAACATGGAGGTGGCAAAGGGGGTGCTGAGTGATCTTACACGGATACAGACTATCTTTGGCTCTGGAAGCTGATGCCATTAACTCACCCCATGGCAGCACGCTCTTCAAAAAAGGTTTCATGGATGCCAGGGGCCTGAGATTGCTGACTGAATAGTACACGTTTATTGAACACAGGTGCTGGAGTTTCCATGCGGGTGAGGGTTGTCAGGAAATGATCCCAGGTGGGCGAGGTGGAAGCAACCGTAGAGCCCCCGGGCCTGTCTCCCACCTTCAGATGGTGACTGAGCTATTGATCTTGTATCCTGGGATTTTGCTCAAAGAAAGTGGCCCATGACAGGGTTTTTAGATCAGTGGTTCTCAATTAGGAGTAGGTGTGCCAAAGGGGACACTTGGCAATGTGTGGAGACATTTTTGGTTATCACATTTGAGGAGAGAAGGCAGCTGCAGGCATCGAGCAAGTAGAGGTCAGGGCTGCTCCTGAACATCCCGTGGTCATGGGCCATCTCCCTCCACAAGGACATTTCCAGCCCACAATGTCAGTCATGCCAAGGCTAAGAAATCCTGCTTTTAGATGTTCTGGTTTCCTCATTAAAATCTGTCCTGCTGTAAGTTAAGTCTTTATTTTTCGGTTTGGTGCTTTACAAGGTAATAAGAGTACAACATCTAAGAGGCAGCATAAGACAGCAAATGGAAAGAAGCCAGATACATCTCCTATTGCCCATGTAAGCCTCAGTCTCTTCATCTGTAAAATGGGGATACCAATACCTGGCTAGCACAGTTCTTGTAAAGATTGAAGACAGTCACAGCACCAGGTTGATACAAGACGCATACTCATGTGTGGAAGACACCCGTTTTATCCAACAGCACTTATATCACTCTCTAGCCTCTTTTTTGGGATGTCTATGCTCTTGCCCCCCCTTAGATTTGAGGTACATTTAATTTTTTTAAAGATTTATTTATGCATACAAGAACTGGGGTACAAGCCAGAGGTGCTGGGGGTAGGGGTTGAGAGGATTCACCAGAGAGAGAGTGGGGAGGAGAACAGGTGGATCCGCTGAAATACACTGCTGAGGGGAACAGCATGTCGTACAGGAGAGGTCTGCTGCGCCATCTCCCCGGCTGGCGATGGAACTCATATTGCAGAGGCTGCGGATAACTTCATGGTGTTGCTTCTTAACCCCTTGTGCCACCAGGGAGGCCCACACTTAAATTTTTTTTATCTTGAACTACCCTTACTGTGTACATGCCTCCCTCCCCTTCTAGACTGTAGGTCTTCTGAGATATTCTTATACCTTCCTGCAGAGGGTCTTACACTTGGAAGATATTCAACAAACTTTTGTTGACCTGAAACAGCCAGAATAAATCTCACTTAATTTTCCCTTTATTGTAAGATTTAATCCTTTCCCTTGGATCATTTTAATGAGTTTAGTAAAAACATTTCACTTCCTTATAAACCAGAGACACACTAGGGGTGAGGGAAGGGCAGGAGGGGGGGATGGATTAGAGTCAAAATAGGGGGGGTTGGAATTATATGGGGACTATAACCAAGATTAAAATGCATACATTGTGCAAAAATGAAAAATGATGTAAAAAATATAACATAAAACATTAAAAAAATTCATTTCCTGAAATGCAGCCTCCATTGCATGCCTAGTTCAATGTGAATGTGGGCTCGATGATGCCTAGAATTCTGGAAGCTGCCTTCCTGAATCAGGATCATGTTGGGCATTTCTGCAGGGGGAGGAAAGTCTTGGGGTGGACAACCTTTCATTCTCAAAATGACGGGATGGTTGAAGTCTTGTATTTTCCTTTATGAGCCCCTTGGGCTAATACTTCTGAACTGGCTTTCATTTGACCCTCTCTGCTGAGCACTGGAGTACTTTGATTCCTCTCTAGTGGGAGGAGAACATTTTTGATTCACTGATCAGGTTTCTACTCTATTTTAATGTCTAGAGTGAAGCCAAGAATAATGTATATATTTTATTTTATTTTTAAAGATTTATTTATTTACCCATACAAGCACTGGGTGCAGTCAGAAGTCTGGCTCTCCAGAGCCAGAGCAGGGAGCAGAACAGGCAGACTGACGAAGTACACTGCTGAGGGGAGCAGCGGGTGGCAGGAGAGGTCTGCTCCATGTGGGACCCTTGCCGGGTGGCCAGGGATGGAACCTGAGCTGCAGAAGCTGTGGGCAGCTTCACAACCCAGCGCTCACCGCTGCGTCACCAGGACGGCCCATAATGTATATATTTTAAATAGTGCTGATGAATAAATGATGGCATGACATTTTTTGTCCTTTGCCTTCTGACAATTTCCCTTAGAATGTACATTTGTTTGACGGTCTACCCTGAACTGAAAGAGTACCTATTTCATTGTTTGACAAGCTGAAGATTTTAGTGAGCAAAATAGAATGAAGTTCTCTCCTTTTGAACGTGGTTTAGATGCTATAGCACACATGTGAAAGTCTTCCAGAGTTTATCAGGTAGTTGAGGGACCCATGTGTAGGGGAGGAGCAGGGGCTTCTGTCAGAGTCCGCTGTGGTATTTCAGGACTTGGTTTGGAGGCCTGAAGGAGAGCAGTCCTGCAGTGAATGTGTTTTGACTGTGTCCCCTTTTGAACTGAAGGTGTGTCTCCTGTTTCACCATCCGCCCCATTAGTGTGGGGTTGTGGGAATTGGTGTGTATTTTGTGGAAGAATAACAAAAACACTACTCTGCCTGTTTCCTTAAAAAGTGTGACTGTTCACTTTCAAAAGGTATAGGTTACTGCTGATTTGGAAAGAGGATCTCTCTTCTTTGAATGCTTTCAGACTAAAGGAAAGTGAGAATCTATTTACATAAGTTAAAATGCCAAACCAAATCTCTCCATGCAAATATGGACCACCCAGGGGCATTGTAAAGGCCAGGTTTGGGGTTTTGAATGCAGATTTTCTTGCTTCCTCTTTTAAGCTTTCTAATATTTTTCAAATGCTGCAGAGAAATAATTGGCATATCAAGCAAGAATGAAATCCAGTCTCATGGCATAGACTTTAAAGAGGGGAACTGTGTGCATTTCCCTAGAGTGCTGCTGTTTCTTAAAAATAAATATGAGTTACTATAAATTCAAGGTCAACAAGTTGTGGATTTTAGCTTAAAGTAGATGGGAAAGTTGGGTTAAGAAACAATTGTACGGTGGGAGATACTGGCTTTAAATGTTTCCTTTCCCTGGTACATTCTGCCCAGGGACAGTTCCTCCACGTGTAAAGATGGGTCAGTCAGGGTATTGGAAATTTCACATGGACAGAGTGTTAAAAGATAAGGCATATTAAAGTTTTTAGTTTTTTGCATGCCAACATGAATTTGAAAGGAAAGGACCAGGTAAAATTTTGGCCTCCTTTCTCAACTGAGCACTAGAAGTAGAGATTTGGGAGAACTGGCTTTGGTAAGAATTCTTACCTTTACTGGCTTCTGCCAGTTTCCCCAGGATGCCATCTGCAGGCTCTGGGAAGAATGGGGTGTCTCAGGAGAACACCAGAAATTGTGGAGGAGCAATAATAATTTTCCCTCTACTCTTTCTGGTGAGTGCTTGGCTGAGACCCTTTTTTCTTTTTTTTTTTATGAAAGAAAATGAATCATTTATTGATAATACTGTTATATTATCACATTATATGATATGCATGTATAATCACATTTTTATTATATATAGAATCATGTTATTGCAAAAAAATTACTGAACAACATCCAACATCCATTTCCAGTAATATCCTCAGCAAGGTAGGAATGGAAAGCACCATCCTCATCTTGATAAAGATAACTCATTAAAACCTATAATTACCATATTTAATGTTAGAGTGAATGCTAACTCTAATTTTTGAAAAAGGCAAAAAATATTTACTTTACAACTTACATTTAACAATGCAAAGGAGTTATCATAAAATCAACAAGCAACTATGAACCAGAGACACTCTATGGGAGGTGGGGGATGGAGAAAGGAGAGATTGGGGTCAAAATAAGGGGGTTGTAATTGTATGGGGAATATAAAAATAAAATTTAAATTAAAAACAAACAAACTCCTGAGACCCTTTTTTCTCTTAGGCACTTTGTAAATGGGTAAACTTATCCAAGTTGAAAGTTCTGCACTGTGGCTATTGTAATTCAAGATTATCTCTGGTAAGGCTAACCAGCTCGGTCAGCCTGAAAACAAAATTTCATTCACCTGAGGCCTCACTTGCCCCAGCTTAAATAGGACCCAGTCAACCCCTCCACGTAGTCTGATCCCAGAACCAGTGCTGCTCTGACCAGGTCCAGGCCCGGTCCAGACAAAAATATGCTCAAATACAGTCTGAAAGCAGAACTAGGACCTGAGAGAGGATCCCCCCACCTTCAGAGACGGTGAGAAGCAGCCAGTTCAAGGAGCTCAACAGGTACTTACCTGGTTGCTCGGTCCTGCTGGGGCCTGTCGGGGGTATCCTTTGGAGTTCTCTTCTGACGCCAGAATGGTTTAAAGATAAACAGAGGCATAATGAAAATGTTGAATGCTTTTGTGCGAAATAATTTGAGTCAATAGCGTCCAACCTGGCAGAGAGAAAGGAGCTCTGAGAAGCTGTGCACAGTGAAAGAGTCAATTGTCACAGAAGGAAGAGAGACGAGGAAGGCAGGTTGGATATTACGAGTTGCTTTCCTTTAGGGGATGTCTGGGGTCGGTGGGGGCAGATTCCATGACTAGTGCTAATCAGGTGACTCCCGGTCGATTGGTTTAGGATCCGATTTCTGGGAAAATTGAAAGAATAAGTCTCAGTTTGGTGATATCAGGCTGAGCATTTGGGGTCTGTTGTCGTTTTTAACAATTGTTTTCTAAACTGGGGAAATACGGAATGAAATTTGTTTTAATTAGGGCTGTTTTGGTAACTCTGGTTAAGAATCACGCCTTGTATGTTCTGAATATTTAAACCTGATAAAGAATAAGTTATTCATCAGTTAAAGAAACAGTAAAGCCGTCTTTATTCAGGGGCACACCTATCATGATGGGTATAGAGATTCCTACAGTGGGGTTCAGCAGCGGGGAGAGAGTATGTGCAGTACTAAATATAGTTAGGAAAGTGGAAACTTATAGCCAAGGAGCAGGTGGGGGTCATGACTGGAAAATTACCAAGAGGAAACATCAGGGGAGGGGTGTGGGGATTCAGGCTGAATTGACCTGAGAGGATTGTTGCTGAAGGCAGGCCAGGACCATCAGATATCACCTGGGGGTAATGGGGGTGAGGAACCCTATCGGATATTGATTAGATACCTGTGATCTGAGTGTGGGGAATTTTGGCTAAATCAACTGAGCAGGACTCATGCTAAAATTTGCCTCTTGAGGACATGCCCGAAGACAGAGCTCAGAGGAGGCTGACTAGAGTTTGGTCAAGGAGAGAAGCTTTGTCTCACCCTCCTCAGTGGGCACCTCAGAGCTTAGGGTGGGTACTTACAGTAGCCAACAATAAATCAAGAAAAGTGAAGAGTAACCAGAATGCTGGCTCACTGGAGTGGATTTGAGCCACAGGATTGTATGGATCAGCTTAGACTGAATTATGATGCAGTAATAAGCAACCATTAGATCTCAGAGGAGAAACATAAGATTTTTCTGCTCATGTTCTATGTCTAGTAGAGGCCAGCCAGGGCCTCTGTTCACCATATATACTCAGAGACCCATGTTGAGAGAAGTTTCTCGATGTATACTGCCTCTAGCCCTCTGTCTCACTGGGCCAATGCAAATCACCTGGCCCTCCTGGCCATGAAGGTGTTATTAGCTATGTCCTAGGAAGGGGAACAGCAGTTTTGTGATGAACCCAAATGACTGTGGAAGGGAGGGGCTCACCTGAGCCCTTAGAGATCACTCTGGCCTGGATTCTGATCTTGAAATTCATTTCTGCCTGTTCCTATTGCTGTCCAGTCTCAGAGGTGTCCCCTGGGAGCAACCTGGGTTACACCAAGTGTTGTGTCAATATCCACCTTCAGTAGCTCCTGAAAGATGACTATTTATAATATAAAATGCACTATTTTAGCATTATGAGTAATAATCCCAGGATCCTGGAATGAGTGGGTTTAAAAATCCAGGGGTCGTTATGGTGGGATCTGAAGAGGTCTAAACCTGTTCCCCTAATCATATACAGTATTCCAAAAGTATGATACCTCAATAACGATAAATTTTTAAAAATCTAGATTTTACTAATTCTGAATACAAGAAACATGTGCAGGAGTAAAAATGATGTTCCTTCAAGTAGTTTTTTGATTCTAACCAAGAACACTTTAGTTCTCGTGGAGTGCCAACTCTGAGAAAAGCTGAGTGCTTTGTAGGTATGTGAAGATGAACAAGATACACATCTGAAAGACTGGTATCTAACCAGGGAAAAGTCAAAGTTTAATTTTCAGTACAGATGGTTATGTTACCATATCACAAAATGCGATACCTAGTACAGATAAAGTACAATGGGGGTTCAGAGAAGGAAAATGATTAATAAGTAAATTATCATTTTGTTGAATTTGCAGGGTAACGAGACCTCGTATTAATCAGTCAAAACCATTGTGTTTATGTTTCTCTTCATCTTACACTTGCATTCTTAGGCCTGATTTGATCCTGGGACAAATTATGACAGTGATTGAGAGGTGTTACAAACCTGTTGCAGGGGGAGGATGTTGTAGTGGCAGAAATGGGCACAGTGCAGGTTTTCTATGACTCAAGCAGATGGAGTAAAGGAGTCCTGGAGCTCTCAGTGGCTTTTGCAGGCTTTTATTGGGATTTTACTGGGTACACAGCAGGCAGGGTTGCCAGGGGGCTGGGAGGCAAGTCTTCACTCTTTCTGGCTCTCCAGCGTTCTCTGGTGGTCTCTGCTTCTCTTTCACTCTCATTCTCTGCTTCTTTACTCCTACTGGTGTCTCTGTGATGCCACCCTTATAAGCCCAGTCTTAGTCCACGTGCACCCACTTACGCATGCCCACACCCTACTCCAGGTGCCCGCCATCAGGCATGCATTTCAGACCACAAGGATCCATCATCAGTCCTAATGGCGGGAGGGAAGAAAATCTGGTACTTTTTTACCTTTCCCTATGGATGTCCTGAACAAAGTCCACAAACACAGATTTTATGAACCCCACCCTCACCCCAGACCAAAGAGAGCCAAGATACCATGGACTATAAATCCCATAATGTCATCACCACCGAAAGGAGGACTGAATAAGCAGCCAGACATGTGGACCGTGGGGGTCTTTGGTTTTCTGCCAGCTTTCTGCATGCTGTTGGGGTTCCAGATCAGCAGAACTGGTAGTGTTACAGGGCAGGGAGAGGGTTAGCCCAGACCCCGCAAACCTGCCTGCGCGAAATAGGTTCTGCCATCCGCCACATCAATGCAAAACATATGAGACTTTAACGGGAAGCAACTTTAATACAATTAGGAAACAATACAGGAAAGGCAAAGAATATAGTTTCTAAATCAAGCACCCAAAGTTACCCGTCCCCTTGTGGGTAAAAGTCCACCCAGGCAGGACTGGCCCAGAGAAAGGCCTGAAAGCCTGTCACAAGTCTAAAGTATCTTCCAGTGGACACCCACAGAAAAGCATCAGAAACCACCAGACAAGTCTGGAGGGAAAAGAGCAAAATCAAAATCAAGACAAAAACTGCCTTGGTCACCTCCCCACGAGTCTCTCACCCACATCTGTGTCACCCAGTCCACGAACAAAAGGCAAGTGTGGTTTCTTCACGTGTCTCTCAGCTCCATGTGCCTCCTCCAGGTCTCCTCCTGCCTCTCCATCCTGCTTCCTTCCTTCCTCAGTCTCCTCTACAGGTTCTTCTCGTTCTGCTCAGCTCCACCCTCCTTTTGGGTGGGGCAGGGAACCTGGAACCTCCCCCTTTCCTGGGGACCAACCTGTTACAGTAGAACACATTCACCAATTTATCCCTCTTTCTCTCTGAGTTATTTGTTTCATTTCCCCTTTTTGTAAATAAATCCTTTATTAACCTTTTTATACATGCCTGCAGTTGAGTTTCATTTTAAGTCTCTAAGCACAGGTGAGGACCCACACACAGTTGGGCAACCCATTTCACATTGGGGTTGCCCTATAACAAACCAATGTTACCTCAACAAAAATGAAAAGTATGTGATATTGTCTATTAAGAAAACGTTCATTTAGCCTAGTAGAATCTTGTTAAATAGCAACGTTTTGAAGCATTTGAAAAATAACCTGGGAAAAATAACTATCCGGTGGAATTTTGAATATCAGTTAAAACGAATATGCTAGATTTATGTATGTCTATAAGGATAGAAATCAAATTTTTCATGAAGATATCATGTTTAAGTGTTGCAAATGGTTAACATTTTACTGAATTAAGGAAGACTTTCTCACACACACACACACACACACACACACAGACACACACACACACAAAGAGGTAATATGAAAGCATGACCTTTGGAGCTAGGGTTCAAATCCCAGTATCACCACTAGCTATGTGACCTTGACTAATTACTTTTTCTCCCTGTATATCATTTTCTTTGTATAAAAAAGGACGGATAATGATAGTATCCTCTTACTAATGTATAAGGTTTGAAAGAATAAATCCCACTTAATAGTCCATTTCTTACAGGATTAAGTCTTTCCCCTTGGATCATTTTGATGTGTGTAGTACAAACATTGACTTCCTGAAATGTGTCACCTGCTGGGTGTCTGCGCCCAAAAGGAAGTGGGTTTGGTAATTCCTTGGATTCTGGAAGCCTTGCTTTTCTCAGTAAAGATCATGTTGAGTAGTAGTCTGTGCCCAGTAGAGCCTGGCCCAGATAAGTACATTGTAAGGACAAGATGACCACTCAGCACTTTCCCTGCCTTGTGAGGCAGGAGTATCTGGAGACTCCACCACATCATGTTGGCCTTGATTCTAATCTTGGAATTGATGTCTGCGGAGAACACATTGCCTAGCTCCTCTTTAGCACCCAGCACTCCAAATTCCCTTTAAGGTCTAATGTGGCTCGAATCCATTGTGCTAAATCAGGGAGGCATTCTGTTATGTGCTTCCAGAAAGTAAAGGTCCTATCGTACTCATCTTGGCAGATGCACACCCTCTCTCTTCTGTCTTTTGTTGGGTTTTCCTTTTCCCCCACATTCCTTGAATACAAAGTGGATGAACTTTAGGTGATGCTCTAGAAAACTTGTGGCCTGTCAGAAGGTGAAGGGGTGAGCACGAAGGCTCAATCTTTGTCAAATAGTTATGAGGATGAAGTGTTTTTGGAGTTGCTGGGTTCAGAGAGTGGGATCCTTGAGTTCACTACAGGGAAAGTTCACCACAGCTCCCCTTTTAGCGGCACTGGTGAATTTCCCAGGTGAGTTTCTCCAAGACTTTACTTATAGCCAAAAGGGCGGGTTTATTATAAAAGGGAGAGAAAAGGGCCTCCCTAGTGGCACAGGGGTTAAGACGCACGCAACCTATGAGGCAATCTGCAGCCACTGTAGCTCAAGTTCGATTCCTGGCCGGCCAGGGAGATACCCACATGGAGGGACAGGCCTCTTCTGTCTCGTCCACTGCTCCCTTCAGCAGTATATACTTTGGTCCGTCTGCCTGTTCTGTTCCCTGCTATGTTGCTGGTGAATCCTCTCACCCCCTGCCCCTCTGGCCTGTACCCCAATTCTTGTATAAAAATAAATATTAAAAAAAAGAGAGAATAAAGGACACTTGCATAGACACAAGCGGGCAGAAAGGGCTGCCCCAAAGAGACAGGTTTGCTGAGAGAGGCCTGCCTTGAGGAGAGCGGCCTCTGCTGAGGGAGGGCAGTGAAGAGAAGCCCTGGCATGGTCACAAGTCACAGCCAGCCGGAAGGCTGCTGCCCTGCCGAGGGAAAAGTTTGACGAAAAGAAGCCCCTGCATAGTTACAGGTGGGCAGAAAGACTGTGCCCCGTGCCAGTGCAGAGATTACACTGATAGTCTTCTTTATGGGAGGGGCTTGTTCCTTTGTGAAGTGGTTTGTTTGCTGTTGATTTTGAATAATTAGAATTGAAAGGGACCTGAGATTCTACAATGCCCCTCAATCTCCATATCTTTACCTCTGGTTTGTGCCCTGTGACACTAACTGCAACCTGACTCTTTGCTTGGGTCTGTGCCTTTACTTCTAAGGATTTTTAGTTCCTATAGCTGATTTAACAGCTATTTTAATCACTTCAACCCTCATCTCCAGCTCCCAGCATAATGAGCCATGTTTCTGGTCTTGTGGCGCCTCCTTTCCAATTTTTCTATTCTTGTCCTCCATCAAGGACACCTATCTATTGTGGTCCAAACTTCAAGTATAAAAGATAGTTCATGTAGATTTAATGGAACACATTTATTTGAATCCAGTGGTTCAAAAAATGAACTGCATGCCACCAGCAAGAGAGGATTATCTGTGAAGGAATTATTGTATCAATGGGAAGTTACAGGGCAGAATGAGGGGCACTCCTGGACTCCCAAGCCTGCCATCCCCCATATAAAGATACTCTTAGTGCCTAATTCCTTCAATGGAAAAGAACTTTAATACAATTAATGTGCAACAGAATAGTTAAAATTGTTTCTCAAGAAACACCCAAAGTTACCCATCCCATGGGTAAATGCCCAGCCAAACAGGGTTGGCCCAAAGCAGGGCCACTAAGGCCTGAAGCATGCCACAAGTCTAAGGCACCTTCTGCTGGGGACCCATAGGATAGGGGAAAAAGAGGCCAGGAAAGTCTGGAAGGAAAGAGCAAAACCAAGATAAAAATCAGTTTCCCCACTGGTCTCTTACCCACATCTCCTTCTCTTTCAAGTGTCTCCTTCCATGTCCCCCAAGTCACTGGTACAATTTAAGGCCAAGAAGCAAGTGCAGCTTCTTCACATGTCTGTTGCATGTGCCTCCTTCCTTCTCTTTTCTTCCCAAGTCCTTTTTTCCAGTCCTTTTCTAGCTTCCCCTGTTGCTCAGCCTCATCCTTCCTTAGGCGGGCAGGGGAACTGCAGCCTGCCCTTTATATGGTAATCACACAGTTACAAGACCAGCATTTGGTAATCTCTGTGTTATTTTTTCTACAAATTTAAGAATCTCTGATTGTGTTTCCTGGGGAAACTTGTATCCCTTTCCCCTCTGGCCACGCTCTGCTTGAGGCCAGCAGGTATGGGTGGCAAAGTGGAAAAATAAATATGACAATCTGTCTACTTTCCCATGTAAATATTCAAGTTGTAACATTTGCTCATTCATTCAACAAATATTCCCTCAGCTCCTGTCAGACAATGGGGATGCCATAGTGTCAGGCCTACTTGAAAGAAATGCAACAGCTTGTAACTACCATTAAAAACAAACAAACAATGTTTGCCTCTAACTTCACTCCCATCTAGCCACAGCATTTGGTGGCTGAGGGCCCATTCTTGTTCATTTCTTTCAGTGATCCTTTTTTAAAATTTATTTATTTAAAAGATTGTTGGGCCTCCCTGGTGGCACAAAGGGTTAAGACGCAACCTATGAAGCTATTTGCAGCCACTGCAGCATGAGTTCAATCCCCAGGCCAGGGAGCTACCCACGTGGCGCAGCAGACCTCTCCTGACTTGCCCGCTGCTCCCCTCAGCAGTGTATTTCAGTCAATCTGCCTGTTCTGCTCCCCACTCTGTCTTTGGTGAGTCCTCTCACATCACCATCCCCACACACCTCTGGCCTGCACCTCAGTTCTTGATTGCATAAATAAATAAATCTTAAAAAAATTATTTTATGCATGGAAGAACTGGGATGATTAGGCCAGAGGTGCGGGGACTGAGCACTCACCAGAGACAGAGTGGGGAGCAGACCATGCAGATTTACTGAAATACACTGTTGAGGGGAATAGCATGCGAGACAGGAGAGGTCTGCTGTGCCATGTGGGTAGCTCCCTGGCTGGGGATTGAACTCAGACAGTAGTGGTGATAATGATACCATAATGTCAGGTTTTCAGGCCTAGTCTCCAGCCAGGAATGGATCCCAGGCTGCAGTGGCAGCGCTGAGTCCCAGCCACTAGACCACCATGGGTTGTGCTTCATGAAGTCACAAAGGGAACTTCGCTGATGCTCAAGCAAGCAAGTGAAAAAGGCACATTTGTTGAGAGAAGAAAAAGTTTACTAGGGAAAAAAGGAACAGAAATAAAGTGGGACTCCCAGGCCAGTGGAACTAGGCCAGGGAGGGGCAAGGAAGCCTAAGTAGACTTGTGCTTCAGGGAATAGACACCTTCTTTCCCTAATTATTCTAAACCTCCGCTAGTTTCTTTGTCCTAAAGTCTCTGTGCCCAGAACTAAGTCTCTGTGACCCAGTCCTTATCTCAGAGTCCTTTTTCTTTATCCTCCTTGTCCAAGAATGTCCTGTTGCCCCTAGTTTTGGGGTGTTTGATTAGTCCCCTTTGAAATTTGCTGCCCTAATCTCTGGAGCCTTCCTTATTCCTCTGAGGCTTTTCCTATTCTGTTCTGACCCTAAGGGCTCTCTGCTTGCCCCATGCCTCAGTAGCACTGAGCCCCCACCCCTAGACCACCAGGGAGGCCCTCAGTGATCTCTTAGTGAATCCTAATGTTCAAAGTCTGATCCATCCTGCCAACAGCAGAGGCTAGACAGATGTGTCATGTCAAAGGAGATGCCAGAAACCCCCACCTTCTGTTTTCCTTTATAGTGTGAGGAACAGAAAACTAAAAGTTCTGTAGGGGGATAGAGTTTCTACCTTACGAATGTTTATCTTATGCAAAAGATATATTACAAATGCTAAGGTTCCTATTTTGAGTACTTAATTTCTCACTTTCTTTTTGATATACAGCAAAGGTGTGATATATAAGGCAAGTGTTAATTCTAGTTGTTTGCTTGCTTAACACATTTGAATAGAGTAGACTGATTTAACATGGAATTGCTTAAATTTTACCAGGATTCTGACATGTTTTAAAAATAAATAACTTTCTTCTGAAGTGAGGGAGTGTTTTGTGCCAGTCTCGGTCTATTGATAACAAGGGTTACAGCCAGCCCTGCCCTGCAGTTCTTACTGTGATTATGAAGTTGGTTTTGGAGGTGCTATGTTCAGAGAGTGGGGTCCTTGCAGTAACTCTGGAAAAAGTTTCATCAGAGCTCCCCTTTCAGTGGCACTGGTGAGTTTCCCAAGTGAGTTTTTCCACGAGGCAGAGGCATTAGTTATATCCAAAAGGGCAGGCTTATTATAAAAGGGAGAGAAGAATAAAGCACACTTGCATAGACACAGAAAGGGCTGCCCCGAAAGGGACAGGTTTGCTAAGAGACAGGATTGCATGGCTGCAGGCTGGCCTCCGGGGGAAGGGCGGCCTCTGCTGCTTTGCAAAAGGAAAAGGTCAGTGAAAAGCAGTGGCATGGATGCAGGTGGGCAGGAGGCTGCTGCCCTGCAAAGGGGGGTATGTTGGTGAAAAGGAGCACCTGTATAGGCACACACAGGTTGGCAGAAGGGCTGTTGCACCTGGCCAGTGCAGAAATTGCTCTGATACAGTCTTCTTTGCTTTGGGAGGGGCTCATTCCTTTGTGGAGCTAACTTTTGTTAAGTTAATGACTGCTAGGGTGTGACTAGGTTGCTCTGTAAGGACCAGTGATTCTCTACAATGTTGCTCAGTCTCCATAAACCCACCTCTGGCCTGCTCCTGGTGATACTTTTATAGCAGTCAGATACTTGCTATAGCAGTTGGTACCTAAGGATTTTTTTCTGTCTCTAGCTGGTTGTGTTATATGGCACAAAGGAAACTTGGACACCAGGGCTCACAAGAAGCAGATTTAATGCACCATTGCTGACTCAGAGGATTCGCATCCAGAGGCTGAACCCTGTTTGTAGGAAGTCAAGGGCTTATACACATTTTCAGTTTCTACAAAGTTCCGGGTGGGTTTGCACTGGCAGCTGTACATGGTCAGATATGACGTGGCTATGTTAGGGGGAAAGGATGTCCTGAGCAAACTCCACAAAGGTTTTGTGGACTCCACTCCCACTCCAGACCAAAGCCATCAAGACTCCTGGGAACTACAAATCCCATCATCACCGAAGAGGGTGTTTCTGGGACCTAAGAGTGGAGTTAGGCAGCCTGGTTTAGTATGAAACCAGACATGTGGGCTTTGGGGGGCATCTTGGCTTGCCTCTTGGCTTTTTGCTGGCTTTCAGCATGTCATTGGGATTCCAGATCAGCAGAAATGGTAGGACGTATTCACCAATTTATCTCCCTCTCTTTCTCCCTGAGTTATGCATTTCTTCATTTCCCCTTCTTTTATAAAAAAGCCCTTTATTAACCTTTTTGTGTGTGCCTGCAGTTGAGTCTTATATAAGTCCCTTTAAGCACACAGTGAGGACCAACAGTCAGGCAACCCATTTCATATCAGGGTTGCCCTGTAACAGCTACATACCAAGAGGTGAGTTGTACAGTTGCCTAACAAGGAGTGAGTGAAGGGTCAGTAGTCATGGTCCATTCTGCCTCATGGCGGTACATGGTCTAACATGAAGCAAGATTCATACTAGGAACCAAGCTACATACCCGGAACTGGCAAAAGTTTGTTACTAAGACCTCCAGGCTGCTTATCTCAGGTCACTGTGCTTCATTGTAAGGACTGTGTTAATCAGTTAACCCCCACCTCCATCTTTTGGCCTTGTGTGAGCCAGGTTTCTGATCCTGTGGTGCCTCCTTTCCAAATTTCCTACTGTTACCTTCCATCACTACTACAAGATGCTCTGCAGCAATTACCACCAGGAACACATGAGAAAACAGAGGTTTATTACTTACAAGACTTGCAAATTATACAGCCCTCCTAGGCCACCATGTAGCTGACTGGTAGAGAGAGAATACAGGCCTGGAGTCCTGCTTCTCCTGGGACTGAAAAGGGAATTTCTGAGAGCTCATTCTTTACGGATGAATTTAAAACCTAAAAGCAGGAATGTAAGATCAGGAAGAGAGAGAAAGTAAAGGGAAAAAAATGCATTAAAAAGTGGCCATAAATGGTCATTGAAATTAACTAAGGTCTGTAAAACACAGTCCTCAGTGGGAGAGGTGGCCTGATTCATTATTGAGTCCTGTGACTGAAGTGTTTATTTGGGATTGAAGTGGATGCCTCAGCATCAGAACTTAAGTCAGGCACTTGCATTAGAAAAAGAAAAGCCATGGCCTCCCCTGGTGGTGCAGCGGTTGAGCACTGGGCTGCGAGCTGCCCGCAGCCTCTTCAGTGCAGGTTCTATCCCCAGCCACCGGGTGAGGGTCCCACATGGCGAAGCAGACCTCTCCTGTCGTGCCCGCTGCTCCCCTCAGCAGTGTATTTCATCTGTCTGCCTGTTCTGTTCCCTGCTCTGGTGAATTCTCTCACCCTCCTGCGCTTCTGACTATACCCAGTGCTTGTATAAATAAATAAATAAATCTTTAAAAAAAAAAAAAAAAAAAAAGAAAAGAAAAGCCAAGGACCAGGATTTAAACTACAGGCAGGACCCAAGACAGAAACAGTGGACCTGAGTCAGTTATGATTTCAGAGCACAGCACCCAATACATACCTGTTCAACTCATCTCCCACTGGGCACCCTCAAGCCCATTTCACTGTATGTTACAGCCCCGCTGGATTGTTTGTCAGTCCCCAAGCCCAAGCCATTGCTGCCTCCCCCTGTCATTTTGTTACAAGCAACTGGAATGTGGAATGGGTTGGCCTGAGTTTGGATCCTCACCTGCACATTCAGGACCTCATTCACCCCACCCCCGCCCAACACTTTCACTCCCTCGATTTCACAGAAATGCTGCCCAGCTGGCATTCTACCCACATTTCCTGGTCTGACTTCATCAGGAATCCACCTCATGCTCTAGTTCTACACACTCCTTGCTTGAACCCTTTATCAGGGACTTATTTCATCTTCCCTTACAATGGAGTTGGTGTTTTCAGACTGTACCATATTACAAGCTTTTTGAGACAGGCTTTTTTTTTTTTTTTAGTATCTTTAATTTCTTTATATTTATTTCCTTGTATCATTGTTAATTTTTGGACAGTATTTGATCTTTCCCTTCAGGTGTTGTCCCTGTGTTTCTCCCACCGCCATGGCACCTGTGATCCCTCTTCTGTGTTGACCGCTCTCCCTTCCCTCCACTGCTGTATGCTTCAGATCTTCAGTCAGCTTGCAAGTTGTCTTTTTCTTGACTTTTTGTTCGGTTTCTGTATATTCCACATATAGGTGAATCTGTTACAGGGCAGGGAGAGGGACACCCCAGAACCCCCAAACCTCACCATTTTAAATAGGTTCTGCCATCTGCTGCATCAAGACAAAACATACTGTAGTGTGTAAGGCCTTCACTGGAAAAGAACTTTAATACAATTAGTGTGCAATAAAGAGAAGAAAAGAGAAAGACAAAGAATATAGTTTCCAAATCAAGCACCCCAAGTTACCCACCCCCTTATGGGTAAATGCCCAGCCAAATGGGTTTGGCCCAAAGCAGGGCCACTGAGGCCTGAAAGTCTGCCTCAAGTCCAAGGTACCTCCTCATGGGGATCTATAGCAAAGCGACCAAAGGGGACATGTCTGGAAGGAAAAGAGCAAAATCAAAATGAAGATAAGTCCTGCCATTATTAACCTCCCCACAGGTCTCTCACCCACGTGTGCTTCAAGTGTCCTCTTCTATGTCTCCCAAGTCCCTGGTACAAGTTCAAGGCCAAGAAGCAAGCACAGCTTCTTCACATGATCTGCTCCACATGCCGCTTCCAGGTCTTCTTGCTCTCTACCCTTCTTCTCTCCTTCTCCCAGTCCCCTCCAGCTTCTCCTCCTCCCTGCTCATCTCTGCCTTTCCCTGGGGGAGCAGGGACCCTGGGTTCCTTTCCCTGGGGACCATCCTGTTACAAGTCCTCAAAAATGTTTCTGAAGTTTTTGTCATGGAGTGTTTTGCCTATGTTTTCTTCTATGTACTTTACATAGACCTTAATCATTTGTGTAAACTCTATAGCACTTGGAACAGCACTTAACACGGTGTAGGCTCCGTAGGTGCTCATTCATATAAAGATAGAATTAGCATCATGGGTTCAACAACTTGGGTTCCTGCCTCTTAGCAAATTAGTACAATTTGTTCATTAACGTGCTCTCCCTCCTTTACAAATATATAGGGGACCTTGTTTAGATGCCCAAGATATTCCCATGTGTCATTCATTCCATTAGATGAAACATCCTGCCCTTCTGTTTCCACTCCTACCTGTGAAGGGTCACTGTACAGTGGGGACTGGAGCGGTAGGAGACACATTCCGATCTATCAAATGAAGTTGGGGTGAGATGACTTCTGTGTGTATGTGTGTGGGTGCATGCCCACAAGTGAGAACATGAACTGGTATCACTAATAGGCATCGACATTCTTATCTGTAGTCATCTGTCTTACTACAGATGTGACAGATGTGACCAGGCACAACCAGGTGGCACAATCTGTCAGCTGTACAGATAGGCAGAACTGAGGTCCAGATCTTCAGTACTAGATTGTTCTTATGTAGCCAAAATTGTTTAGAAATTTAGTCAAGTCATATAACCCATGGCAAATATGTTATATATTAGATCACAAAGAATGCCAACTTACCGACATGCCAGGAGAAACCTAACTTCCTATGAGATCACAGTGACCTTTCTTATAAATGAATATTCTTAATTTTTCTGTCAACTTGTGCTCTTAGGCTCATGATCTTAGAGGTCTGAGCTGGACATGGTTGGGACAGTACCAGCCCAAGGGCATTAAAGGTGCTTTGGGATGGTGGCCTAGTGCTGTTGGCCTTTGTGGATGTTGCTACAGATGCACTGGAAAGATGACATGTCAGGGCATCCTTTTCTCTAGACACCCTAGAGAAACACCCCTCCCCTGCCCCACAAACTGATACTCCCCTGTCATGTCCTTTAAGACTCTGTTCTCCTTTAATTGTAATAGTTTTTACAGTTCACAAATCCTGTGGTAGCTTTCCATTACATTTGGTCAGTCCTAGATGTGATGTTTTGGTAACATCTGTCATAGTTTTGACTTGGGAGAGATTCCCTTTCTTTTCAAACAAGGTCTAGTTTGACATTTAGAAAGTGATTCTGCTATATTACCATAATTTCCAAAATTTTAGAAAACACCTGCTATGGGGCCCTCCCTGGTGGCACAGGGGTTAAAGACAGTGCTACCACACTTTCACCAGCCACTGCAGCATGAGTTCGATCCCTGGCCAGGGAGCTAACCCACATGGTGCAGCAGACCTCTCCTGACTGGCCCGCTGCTCCCCTCAGCAGTGTACTTTGGTCAATCTGCCTGTCCTGTTCCCCATTCTGTCTCTGGTGAATCCTCTCACTCCTGCACCTCTGGCTTACACCCCAGTTCGTGTATGCATAAATAAATCTTTAAAAAAAGAAAATAGCTGCTATCATCTCCCACTGCTTCTACCTCTGATGCTGTTGCTCAAATTGGGGAGATCACTTGTATGTCTCCACTCTGTTCCTTCCCAAGGCTGTGATCCAGTGACAGTGGTAGAATCTCAGAGATGTTGTCATGGAATGGCCAGGAATGGGGGCAGCCTAATAGAGAAAAAAGGAGATAACTATGTTTACAGATCTCACTACTGTCTTTGGATAATTTGTTCCTCCTCAAATTGTTCTTGAGGATTGATTTAATTCTTCTTCCACTTTAATTCTTTCTGCCAAAATTGGTTTTCTTCAAAAGCTAATATATACAAGACTACATCCTATTTTCACTCAAAGAGACAGATGGTTGAAACTGACTCTAGCTAAATTAAAAAAAAAAAAAAAAGACTTGAATTTAGACATACAAATGAGTTTAAAGAAGGATTTAAGCCTTTCAAAATGGTTGAGAAATCTGTTCTGAACACTGCCTCCTACCACTGAGTTACCCATTCACGCACAGAAGGCAGTGTGCTGGCCAGCGAGGGACTCTGCAGCCAAGCTTTTTGAATGGGTATTTGCTTTCTAAAAGAAATAGAAAGGTTGTGCTGATGGGACAAATAGCAAATGCCCAAATCCTAGGATGGCATTGAGCATTTGTGCTGACATGGTCTGTAGGAATATGCCACAGCTCTACGTTGCTGGCAGTACTGATTTCCTGCACACTTAGGGGCATGCAGCAGTAACTAGAAAAGGGGCTAATCTTATAAGTACATTCTGCTGTGGATTGTTCAAGGATTTATTTTGTTGTTGCTGTTTTTTGTTTTGTTTTGTTTGTTTGTTTTTTACTTTCATTCTTCTCTGGTTGATTTAAACAGGTAGAGCAGAGCTGACTTTGGTGATTCTGTGCGAGCACTTTCCCATCCTTGCCTTGCAAAAGGGTTACAGATGAACCTAATATCATTGTCTTGGTCAGACACCAAGTCAGTCTTCCCTGGCAGGAACAGTGCTCTCTCTGCACCGCGGGGTCCTGTGCAAATGCTGATGTTGGTAGGTATCATGTCATAGAAAATGTTAACTGAGAAAGGACAAAGGGAAAGATCAATTTAGAATTGAAACTTTATCGATTTTCAAATTGAGGTAGCCCAGTGTATCTCAGACTTTTAACTAACAATAAATATGTGTATATAACACACAAATGTGTGTTTGTGTTTGCAAAACAAGGTCCATGAAACAGTAGCTTCCTTTATTCTGTGCAGTGGATTCTCATAACTATAATCTGTTCATCACACACATTGCTGCCTTGACTACAAACTACCCTGATTTTCGTAACTCATGCTTAAAAAGGCTGGTGCCATGTCTATTACATGCTAGTAATAAATGATCTGTTCTGTTCTCTTGAATTCTTCTATTTCCCTGCTGCCCACAGAGAAATTCAACTCCCTTTAAAACATGACATCAAATTTTGGCTGTGGGGTAACTAACTGGTTAAGGATTGCCTGGGGCTTTGCTGTTTTTTGCACTAAGAGTCCTGCATCCAGTGAACCCTCTCAATTCTGCAGATTGGGTGGTGGGTCACTCAGCCCTGGGAATCGATCACTGACTGCATTTCGCATTCAGTGTTCCATTCCTGTTGCTACCGAATGCCGGCCTCAGTTTCCCTCAGCCAAGAAAATGAAACAGAGTTTGAGGAGAAGGAGAGAAGTTTGTTGGCAAACTGAGGAAGGCGGTAGACTCATCTCTGAAAGACCACCATCCTGCTTTTTGGCACCAGGCAGGGTTATTTATATAAAGTAGTAAAACAAAAGCGAGTAGGCGAGGGTCCTTTTGATGCAGGCAAACGGAGATTTCGGGTGGGCGCCACCTTGCTTTGTTCACACCTGATGTTTAACTTCCTTAGACTTTTAACTTCCTTATTACCCTCTTAGGGATATCCTTCCTTTTTCTTAAACTGCAAGAAGACAACTTGTTAAATGCAACAATAGGAGTGCTTATTGGATGGGGCAGGAAGAGAGGCCTGTCCCGTTTCACTGCACCACCATCAGCGTGTGCTGCACAGACGGGCCGTTCACTTTCCTACCTCCCTGCCTCTGTCCTTACTTCCTTCTGCCTGGCCTCACCTGCTGCTGCTCTCAGGTCTTCCTTGGTGATGGGTGTGTTTAGTGTTTAGTCACCTATGCAGGGGACCCTTCTCACTGAAACAAGGGAAGATGAGAAAAGCACAGAACCACAGGCTCCTGCAGTGGTCAGGTGTGGCCTCGCAGGCCGGCAGTGTTGGAAGGGGCACGGGATGAGGGAACGATCACTGAGTCATTGTGGAGCAATGAGAAGCCTTGCAGGGCTACAGAGGAAGTAATGTGCAGCCCCTAGCCAAGGGCAGTCTCATATTTATTAATGTCTAAGTACAAAGGTGGGGCAAGGAAGTAGGGAGTGTGCAAGCGTATGGGGAAGCAGTTATTGGGGATGCAAGCCAGGGTGGTGTGACCAGGGGCTATTGCCTGGGGGGGCTCCATTGTTCCCACTAGTCAAAGCATATTATCTCTGTTCTAATATCTGCCGGCTGTTTTCAGTAGATACTGGTTTCCCAGTGTGTTTCCTCATGCCAGGACTTTTGCCCTTGGTGCCCCTGTATGACTTTACACCTAGCTGACAAGCAGGACTCTGCGCACCAAGACAACATCCCTGAGAACAAGGAGGGCTGGGGATCCCACAGTTAAGATCATGGGTTCTGGAGACTAGGTTTGAATCTTAGTTTTTCACATGTCACAGTTTGCTTTGGGTGTGAGAACAGGCAAACCCCTACCATTCTTCTCTGTATGTGTCTCGGTTTATCATAACTTCAGCAGGGCTCAGTGTTCTTGAAAATTAGGTAGATATGTATTAGAGGTATGTATTAATTAGAGATATGTATTTTATAGTTAATTTTGGCAAGCAGTGAATTAAGTGGTTTTACGAGGTAGTGATAACTTAGCATGTTTTTAGAAAAGTAAAGAACTGGACTTTGTAAACATTTATATTGCTGATTTATATTGAGAAAACCTATTTACTTCAGCATTAAAGCATTAAATTGTTTCCATTTATGTACTTACTGATGACTTGATTTTTATTGCTTTTAGTATGATCGTTTCAATTTGTTTTCATTTGCCAGCATCAAGTACCTCTAGGTGGCTGCCTTTTGCCTGCATCTTTCTATCAGTGTGGAGTGTCAATGTTAGGCCTCCTGACCAGTGCTGTCTGCACTGACTTTACTGCACAGGAAATCGGGCCCTTTATCAGGAGAGCATGCCAAGAACTCAGTCAAAGCTAAAGCTAGTCATATTTGAAGATTTGCTTGTTATAGTCATTTTAAAATCAGCCCATAGGTTACCTGAGAGTAGTTTATTTTTAGACATGTTCATTTATCATCTTAGCAACTCAGAGACAACAGCTTCAAATGCAATAGACGGCTCTGCTCTCAAGCACAGATATTTCACTTTTAAAGAAAAAGCCCAGCCATCAGCATGATGATTTGTCTTCTAGGTGTCTTGCATAATAGATTCTCCATTGTGGTATTTGTTGGTTGAGAAAAGCGATACAGGCTGTTGATTATAAATTGAAGGGCTTTTGCTAAATAATCCTTTTACAGTCAGAAAACAAAATAAAAATGTGAACTAGGCAGGAAAAAAATTGTACTGATGGGATTGTAATGGAGGTGATTTAGAAAAAGAGAGTTCAAGATAAGGCAATGCTTGGATTGTGTTTTTATTGTGCATTTGTGAATGAGTGAAAAATCAATCCCCACGCCTCCTCCCTTGGGAATAAAAATGCTTAAGAAGGAAGAACTTCTGAGTTTGCTCATTTAAAAATTTAGCACAATGACCCAACTTATTGATGATTCAAAAATTCGCTATAACAAAATTATAGAAGATTTCATATTTCCATTGAACGGTTGCTTGGCAGTTCAAGAAATATTTACTGAAGACTCAGTGCTAGGCTTGGCTCACTACAAAAAAGAGATCATGCATGGCTTATTCCCCTGGAGGAGCTTCTGGTGTAACAGGAAGAGAGACTCACAGAAACACAACAGAGCTATGCATTGTGGTATATGTATTAGGACCACTGGGAGGGGTGTTTGGTCCAGGCTTAATGCCCTAAGAGGCCTTTCTGGAATGTGATTGAGCTGAGACAAAAAGATGGCTAGGAGTCATCAGAAAATGAGTGGTGAAGAGAGAATTCCTGGGATTTGCAAAGGAAGAAAATGTGTGCCAGTGAAACATGAAATAGGGGGTGGAGGAATGTAGGGATGGAGACATGGGTAAGAAAAGCATATTAGGTGCCCTGCTAAGGAGTTAAGACACATTTTGTGACCAAAAAAGAGCCTCTGATGTATTTTAGGCAGGGGAGTACACTCATCAGATTTGGACAGAAAGATCAATGTGGAGGATCAGTAGGGAAGAAGGTTAGCATGGAGACAGGGAGATCTGTTAGAGGAATTTTGTAAGTGTCAGATGAGCAAAAATGAAAATTGGCAGTGACCAATGTGAATGGTCATGGATGGGGATAGGACAGGCTTGGAAATATTAGGTGGTAATGTTAGGATTGGTGAGCATTGGCTGTGCAGGTATGGTGAGTTTGAGATTTCTGCCTCTGATCAAGGAGAAAGGAGGACTGTGAGGTGGCAGCATCTCACAACAAGTAAGGCCTGGGGTTTCATGAGGTGGGGAGTCCCTCATAGCAAGAGGGCCTTCCAGAGACAGCAGCCTGGGGCCATCACCTACCAAAGAATGAGAGAGTCAGAGAGGGGGACCACGAGCATTGGTGTTACTGCTCAACAGCAAGATGATGGGTCTCAAGGTAAGAGAGCTCTGAGGAGCAGCAAGGATTAAGGTCTCTTACAACCCTTATCTGTGGTTAGCAGTTATTGGATATAGCTTTGTAGGAAGGATGTAAATGGCTAAAAATATGCTTATCTGAGCTATATTTAAAGCAGACAGATGCGGAAGAATATTTGTTTGGTTTCCGTGGGCTTTGAACTAATGGTCATAACCTGATAGCATCACTTAAACACTTTGGAGCAATACACATCTTCAACCCTTTGAAGGTTAACCCTTTAAAGCTAAAAGGATTAAACACTGTAACCCTTTGTCCTGTTTTTAATGTCAAGCAAGTGTTTGAATGCTTACTGTGCATCCAACATGAAGCTGAGGAACCACTCTGCCAATGACAAGGAAAGTTTACCTCGTGGTCTGTGAAAGGAACACCCCTTTCCAAGCTTTTCGTGAGAGGTCCATTTAGATAGAGAAGCTCCTTTCTGTTTGCTCTGAAATACTTTAGAACTGCTAGGAGCCCAGTCACATATTATCATGTTATATGAAGTGTTGTGGTGGTAGCTTTCTTTACTTGGCTTCTTGACATGATACCTGGTGAAGGCATGATACCATGATAAAGCTTTCCCATCTATATGAGCCAAGGTTAGCATTTACTATGAAGTTTTTTGTGTAAGGGCTCACTTTTCTTCACTCTAGCTTTGTGTTACTCTCCAGAGGACTTCTATCTCCCTTCTCCTGATTCTATTTTCTGGCTTCTTTTCTGCCCTAATTCTTAGCTTAACCAAGTTCCAAAATACTGCCCTCTAGTTGTCCAAACTGCTCCATCTTTAGTTTCATAGTCTTTCAATGATACTAGAAACAATCATTTCCTAAGGACTCTTGATAGCATCTGAGTGTTTCCTGAGGGAAGCTACTCTAAGATATGAATGATTGATTCTCTTAATTGATGAACAATTCCTTTTCCAAAGAGAAGTTGTCGAGTCTCTAAATTGGTGGAATGCACCATAGGGGTCAGAAATAATGCAACAGTTTCCAGAACTTTTTGGCAAAGATCGTAATGACTTTTGAGTCCTTTAAGTTTTAAGAGCTCTCATCTCTACCCTGTTAAGTAGATGAGAGGGCAGATACCCTATGGATTGATTTTTCTCTCTAGCATAATGGGCCTCTGTATCAAGTGCTTGAGAATATCTCCTGTTCGATGTGCTGATGTGCTGCAATTGCCAATGCTTGAGTTACAGCATAGGCAGAACAATTTGGGTAACTCAGAATCATAAAGTGGTGAAGTAGGATTAGAGAAAATGTGCAGATACAATCTTTAGCATGGATCATAAGTCGAAGAACAGATATTGTAAAGGCTTAATTTAGAAATATTGCCTGATTTCCTGGCCAAGAAATTACCTAATATGAATAAAATTGTGAAAAGCCTAGAAACATCAATGTAGATGTTTAACTGTGAATAGGTATTTTGAGATACTT
The DNA here is from genome assembly GCF_014898055.3 of Talpa occidentalis. Classification (NCBI taxonomy): domain Eukaryota; kingdom Metazoa; phylum Chordata; class Mammalia; order Eulipotyphla; family Talpidae; genus Talpa; species Talpa occidentalis. The sequence continues at coordinate 86,369,514 of NW_026555331.1, forward strand.
TTTCCTCCAACGTAGTAATTCTTGGCACAGTATAGTATGCCAATAGTAGTATTGCCATGATAGATACTTCATTTGTAGATGAAAGTTTTACAGTACTTTGGAGAACCTCTGGTGGTATGCTTGGGGATTTCAGAGACAAAAACCTTTTCTCCTGGTGTCAGTTCTCTCATGCAATTTATATTTGTGGCCACCAGGCAGTGATAGAGAGTGATCACAAGATTGGAATGGCCGTACATTGATTAGCATCTACATAAAGGCCTTTTTGTTTAGGAGTTTGCTTTTGACTAAAATGAGCAAAATATTGAGTAAGAAAACACTGAGAGGGAGATATTACTTAGTACAATTATTTAATAAGAGATCGAGTGTTTCCAGTTCTAACTCTTATCACTCAATGGTTGTGAACTTGGATAATTGCATCTCAGTATTTCTACTTATAGGTAAAATACTGGTACTAGATTGTATAATTATTGAAGTTCTTGTTCTTATAATAAAGAACAAAGGAATAAAAGCTTTTCAAATAATGTTAGCTTTTTATGACCTATTTTAAAAACATATATATTATACATTGATATTATACATATTTACAATTTATAAACAGTGGCATTAATTCACTGTGTAGTAAGGCTAAGGCCCATTAGTGTGTGTGTGTGTGGGTGTGTGTGTGTGTTTTTCAGGGAGCGGGGGTGAAACATTTATAAGGTGAAACATTTTCATAACACTAAAATGTGATTTTTTTTTTGTTTTTACTGTATTAACACTTGCAATGATGGTATAAAAGCCATGGTGGATAAAACTGCTTGTACGTTAGCATGAATTAAGACAATAGCACCAGGGCCTCCCCATTGGTGCAGCGGTTGAGCTCTGGTCTGCAAGGCTGCCCGCAGTCTCTGCAGCACCGGTTCGATCCCCAGCCACCGGAGGAGGGTCCCACATGGCCCGCAGACCTCTCCTGCCCCACGCTGCTCCCCTCAGCAGTGTACTTTGGTCCTTCTGCCTGTTCTATTCGCTACTCTGGCTCTGGTGGATTCTCTCACCCTCCCTCCCTTCTTACTCTACCCAGTGCTTGTATAAATAAATAAATCTTTAAAAAAAAAAAAAGACAATAGCACCAAATTATTCTAGTTGCACCAAACATCACTACTATATATTTGTAGTTAAAAAAAAAAAATCCAAGCTCACTTTCATGTGGTAGAAAAACAAGATAATGAAACAATGAAAGTTAACATTACAATTTGGGTTTCCAAACAAAAGTAGAATTTTTGACCATATATCTGCCACTAAGAGCTTGAAAACTTATAATACCTAAAAACATCTGAAGATCAATAGTGATATTACCTATCTTTGATTTTTAGATATTGTGCAATGAATGTGGCAACATTTGGAAGGTCTGTATAATTCAGTATTTTCCAGATTACCAATGCACGATGTTATAAAATCATGTGGGTAGAAGATTTATTCAAAGTTTAAAATAGACTCCTGGAGTGTTAATATAATCTAATACAAAAATTAATTGTTGGATGTGCTTTCATGTTCACATTGGCACTGACCTTAAGGAAACTATCATTTGTTGACTTGATGGACTATTGAAGACTATCCATAATTAAAGACGCTATTAGAAAAACCACTTTTTTTGGCTACAAAGCTATGTGAAGTCAGATTTTGTTCACCATTAAGATAGCTTAACATAGTTGACTACAGAAGCGACTATAAGCAGTAGATTCTATTAAGTCAGATATTAAGGACATATATGAAGATACAAAAGAATCACATTCTTCATACCATTCTTTTTTGTCTTGGAAAGTATGGCTGTTTTTTCTTTTTTGTCCACTGCTCAAAAACTTTTTATTCCAGGGTGATTTTAGTATGGCAATTTATTCATTAAAAAATATGTTAACAAGTAACTTTAAAATTATTAAGTAAATAATTTTCAACACGATTAATATGAATAGATGCAATCCACATAAACAAAAGCTCTTTGGGGTCCCTGATAATTTTTTTAAAGATTATTTATTTATGCATACAAGAACTGGGTAACTGGCCAGAGTTGTGGGGGTGAGAGGACTCACCAGAGACAGAGTAGGGAGCAGAACAGGCAGATTGACTGAAATACACTGCTGAGGGGAGCAGCGGGAGAGTCAGGAGAGGTCTGCTGCACCATGTGGGTCACCTCCCTAGCCAGTGATCAAACTCATGCTGCAGTGGCTGCAAGTAGTTTCATAGTGCTGTGTCTCAACCCCTTGCACCACCAGGGAGGCCCCACCTGATACTTTTTTAAGGGACCAAGGGGTGATGAGACGAACAGTTTTAACATTATCTGCAGTACCCCAGGCCTCAATACTCTTACTATGTGATAGACTTTATTAAAATTTTTGCTTCCATAATGTACTATAAAAGATTTAGCAAATCATCCTACATCTTTCACCAGCCAACTCCCTTCTGAGATTTCTATTGCAGTTTTTATTGATGGTAAGATACTGCTATAAATATGGACTAATGACTGTGGTCTGATTCATCTCTTAGCCTCCCCTCCCTATGGAAAGAGGCAGCTGTATTTTATGATAAGACAGGCAGGTGAAAAGAGTTTGTGAAAGATCAAATTTCTTACATGTACCCAGTGGCAGATGAAAAGTTCAATAGCTGAGAGTGAAGAACTGACAATTTGAACTGACAAGAGCAATTGTTTTCAGGCAGGAAAAAAGGACTTGTTTCTAGGTGTTTTTTTTTTTTTCAATGAATCTGGCAACAGCTGGGCAATGATTTAAACCACCTAGGATTCTGACTTTAAGCTGAAAAATACATTTGCATATGCCAGCACTAGAAATGGAATCTCAAACTGTTGCCAACGTAGACAACCAAAAGGAAATAGAGATCAATATTGTTCAGAAGCTAAGCCACAGGAGATTTTGTTACTCGGCAGCTGTGTAAACAGAACTAAACCCTTTACTTCTCCTCTGTTAGACATTTGGTCCTAACAGGGACCACTGTACTATGACAATATGTGCAGAAATGAAAATGAAAGTGACCCCTCTCAGTGTTGGTGTCAAGAAGAGCTGAAAATTTTCCTTTATGGCTGCGTGTGGATATAAGAACCGGAAGGAGGTATAAGGCTCAGAGGAAAGGCCTAGGGAGGTCAGTCATGACTGCTGTCTTTTATTTCCTTGCTTGTGTAGTTGTGTTGTTTTGTTTTTTAAAGATTTATTTTTATCCATACAAGAACTGGGGTGTGGAGGTGAGAGGATTCACCAGAGACAGAGTGAGGAGCAGAACAGGCAGACTGACTGAAATACACTGCTGAGGGGAGCAGCAGGCAAGTCAGGAGAGGACTGCTGGCCGTGTGGGTCACCTCCGTGGCTGGAGATCGAATTCGTGCTGCAGTGGTTGACAATAGCTTAATAGCACTGAGAATTTAAACTCTGTGCTGCTAGGAGGCCTCCTCTGTCATGTTTTTGTCTTTCCTCCATGGACACTTGGCACTGGGGGCCATTCTGTGAGGGAACAGCAGCAGTGCCCCTTCCTGCAGCTAACTTCTTGACTACAGAAGAAATCCATTCTCTTTGCTCTTCCCTATATTCTGGGGGAAGTGGGTAAGATGGGGAGATGCCCATATGGGATAGCTTCATGTTTAATTCCTATGTTCCAAAGAAAAATGAAGGAGAATTTTACTACTATTAAATGACTACATTTAATTTTTTTGTATTTTTTTTCTTTGAGTTACACCTCTGTGACCACATCCCTTCTAACTTATAATCCATTTAGAGTGAGAGCCTCCTGTTATCCATCTGAATTGGACCTCTAGGAGCACAGATTGTGTTTTCTTGCTCTGAATATATTGCTATTTAATCAGTAACATGCTATACCTTTACTGTATTTCTCACTGTAACATTTTTTAAATGTTTGTAGTGAACTTGGCATGGTGACTTTGAATTCATGTGGAATTAGCCATGGAGGAAAGAATTGGCAAGATAAGAAAAATACTAATAATCATAATAATACAAAAAAGGGGAAGTAGAAGAAGGAAGTAAAAAAAGGAGCAGGCAGAGGGGAAACAGCTATTCCTGAGTATTTAATATTCGCCAGGCATAATTTTAACCTCTTTACTTACATTCATTCATTTACTTGAATCAAAGAATGGCAATTTACTGGGATTAGAAAAGGACTGAAGCAAAAGTTCTGAGAACTCCTTGACGTTTGGGAAGATGGGTGTGGATGAGTTTTAGTAAAGCAAGGTGTTAATGGGTGAGAGAACAGGTGGAAATCATAGTAGGGAGTTAATACTTGAAAAAGAAAAAAAAGTTGTGGGAATTGGGCATTGGTGTACAGAGTCCTGAAAAGATAGAGTAGCTTATTTGGGTTTTGTCATATCTGTTGTGGACTGGAGGTAATTTGGGAGACAAAAGAGAGCAGAAGGGCAAAATGATAGTCACGTTGGTGATAGTAAAGCTGGAGCATTTGTAGAGGACAAGCTAACATTTGGAAGTGAGAGGATGGTGGAAGCATGAATTGGGCAAAAAAAAAATGAGGGTTACAAAAGACTGCGGGCAAGGAGAATGCCAGTAGTGGAAAGCAAGCTCGGAATATTGGAGTCTGCTGTGAGGAGAGCTGATAACCACGCAAATGTGCATCAGCTGACCCTGGAATGGATGGAGCTGGGGTGAGATTCAGAGGTAATTGTTCTTAAGTCAGGGTAGGGTTAAACCTCAGTTGACTAGTGGAAGTAGAGTAGGTTGATGATTGGTCAGGGAGAAAACTTAAGCCCAGAGATGGGTCTATCTCCTTGACCCTTTTCTTTTGGTGTAAATGAAAGAGAACAGCCGTGTGTGTGTGTGTGTGTGTGTGTGTGTGTGTGTGTGTGTGTGTGTGTGTGTGTGTGTGTGTGTGTGTGTGTGTGTGTGTGTGTGTGTGTGTGTGTGTGTGTGTGTGTGTGTGTGTGTGTGTGTGTGTGTGTGTGTGTGTGTGTGTGTGTGTGTGTGTGTGTGTGTGTGTGTGTGTGTGTGTGTGTGTGTGTGTGTGTGTGTGTGTGTGTGTGTGTGTGTGTGTGTGTGTGTGTGTGAAGTGAGGGAGCAATAATCAGCAGCAGGTAACTCTTATTCTTCTTAAACTGAGAGCTTCAGCATTGTCTTTGCAGTGACCTACATTAGTCACAGAAAGTTCTAGAACTCATATTCCCCATGCTTTGCTCCTCAATCTGCTTAGTTTGATGTGCAAGGAGATTTAGTGGGTCAGACAGGGAAGCCCCCCTGGAAAGCCTGTACAGTTCAGTGCTGACACTGCATTTAATGTCACTATTTAAGCCATTTCACTATGTGTAAAGGCCCCATTCATTTACTCTAATGTGTTCTTTCCAAACCCTTCATGAGGCGTTCTCTTGAGATTTCTTATTTTCCAGGGGTTGATGCAAAGTGTCTATTTTGGAATAGATCCAAAAAATCAAGAAGTGGAAGGGACTCTATAGCTGTCTCTAACACTGTGGCCCTACTACCTTTAACAAGTGAAGTGTTATATGCAACATCACTACTTAATGAAAATTTTTACAAGTTCCCTTGGTGTTTTTGTTGTTTATTTTTAAAATATTGGCTCTGTGACTGGTCACACCAACTTAAATGACCAGCATTGTCAGACGTATTTATCAGTTTCAAGAAGACATTTGCCCTTTGCAGAAATATGTTGAGAATACACCTCACTTCCCACTGGTGAATAAAGTCTTTCACGAGAAAATCACAACATATGTAGGGTATTCTTACTATATGGTTTGCTCCTTAGTGATTTTTAAAAAAGATTTATTTATTTATGCATACAAGAACTGGGGTGTAGACCAGAGATACAGGGAGGTGAAAGGATCCACCAGAGACAGAGTGGGGAGCAGAACAGGCAGACTGACTGAAATATATTACTGAGGGGAACAGCAGGCACCACCAGGGAGGCCCCACCTTAGTGATTTTAATATACAGCTGAAGTTTTTCCAGACACTTTTGATGGATTGGGGAAAGGTAGATAAAACTAAGAAATGTGAAGGAGAGAATGAGTTGTCTAAGAAGTTTCTGCTGACTGGTTTTAGAATGATGCAATTTTTCTGATCACATGTTTCATTTTTGATGGAGGAAAACATCAAAACTATAAATTAGATTGGCCCCCCACTGAAGAAGAGTATATGCAGCTTCTCAGATGACTTCTGGAATTGGCTTCTAATTTTCTTTGCCAAGACTTTTGCCCATTGTGTTGAAAATTAGTATTTTTACTAATTGATAAACTGGACATTTGTCAGTTCTGTATCTTCTCTTGAAAAAATAAATCAGAAGATCATCTAAGAGCTCAGCTCTATGTTCTTCCATGTCAGCCATCATTTGGAGCTGAGTGGGACTGCCTTCTTTATGCTGAACGTCTACTCTCTGGCTGGCCCCCATCCCTGCTGTCTTCCCTCATGTTATCTGCCTGGCTCTGGTAAGACTCTGAATTTGTGACTCAGATTTAAATAGTACTTTGTAGATGGATTACTCCAAACTCTTTTCCACATGGAGGCCCATTCAGCTTGTCGCCTTATCTATAGTATTGGGTCTGTGCATTCTTGTCGCCCCAAGTTCCACTGACATCCAAATTATGACATGCTGAACGTTTTTCATTTCCTTCTTTGCCTTCTCTTCCCAATTTCACAGCCATCCTGTCTCTTTCAAAGTTGAATTTTATTTCCACAAAAAGCTACTTCTTTCTTCTTGTTTGTGTTCTCTCTCTTGTCTTTGTTCCTTGCCTTCCCTCTCTACACTCACTCACCAATCTACTGCAGGTGCAGTGATCCCGATATATGCTGTCACCAGCTTCCACGATGCTTGCTTTATTTCTGGCTTTTACTCTGTTTTGCTTATACAAATGCCATTTTTCATTTTGTCACTTTTCCTTTCAGGAAACTGCTATGATTCCCCACTCCACCAAATGGAACTCGCTTTTCTGTTTTCCTAAAGCTTCATCAGTTGTCTCTACATATCCATTCTTGCCCACTAAAGTTTGTATTTCTTGGTTTGGGTTCATCCACATCTCTCGTATTCAACCTGCTCATTCTCTCTTCCACACCTTTGCATGTCTGTTTCTTCCCTTCTTCTGACCTTCCTGACCTTACATGATAAACAGTTCAAACACCACCATTACTCAGAACTCATCCTGGTCCTCTCTGCCAGATCCTGACAATTCTTTTGCTGTGAGGTTTGTCTGCATGTGTCCATTGGGAATCAGAAGAGTATAGTAGCCTTGAATATGAACATGTTTGAATTTAGGTCTTGTTATGCATAAACTATGCAGTCTTAGGACTTGCTGAAATTCCTTTATCTGAATTGCGAAGAATACATTAATAAAAATGCTGGTCTTATTGGATTGTTGTGATGAATGGAAAGTGCCTGAAGCTCAGTCATCTATAAGCCAATATCTCAGAACATCTTCAACCATACCATATGCCCACAGAATTGTTATGTCTCCTTAGAGAAACTCATTCTGCTCATCTTTATATTCTGATACTTATAGAATGCCTGGATTAAATATTTAATATTTGTTGAAAAATGAAAATAATCATGAATGGCAGAGATTGATGACTGTGATTATTGTTGCTATTGGCTTACAAATATTTGCCACAGATATTTATCATGAGCAGGAATGTGTACAGTGGGAACATAGTATACTTTCTGACTGTGTTCATCTGAAAGTGTCTAAGATTGACTGCAAGTTCTTTTATACCTTTGAGATTTTTTCATTGCTATGAATTCTTTGATTCTTGTTTGTTTTCTTTCACTCTATCCTCTACTTCAGGATATAGTATACATTCATCAGAGTTGCATGCAAATGATATGCAAATGAATACTCATGATGTATAATGATAATTGCTTTTTTTCCCCCTTTCATTTAGGCATTTGGATTAGATGGGATTCTTTTTTTCCTTCAAATTATTTTTTTAAGATTTATTTATGAATATAAGAGCTGGGATGCAGGCCAGAGGTGTGTGTGTGGGGGTGGGGGAGGGTGCGAGGATTCACCAGAGACAGAGTGGGGAACAGAACAGGCAGATTGACTGAAGTACACTGCTGAGGGTATTAGCTGCCCTGTAAAAGGGGAGCAGCGGGTGAGTTAGGAGAGGTCTGCTGCACCATGTGGGCAGTTCCCTGGCCGGCCAGGGACCAAACTTGTGCTGTAGTGGCTGCAGATAGCTTCATAGATTGCGTCTTAACCCCTTGCATGACCAGGGAGGCCTAGATGGGATTCCTAATTTCTCAATGTTTGCATTTTTTTGCTAGTGTCCAGTTGGGAATTCAAAAGAGGCAATCATAGTCATTGGTGATCAGTGAGAGTATTCTCCAAATTAATTTTATTTGAAATTATTTCTGACACCATCTCCATGAATGTTACAATTAAATCTCATCAGACAGATTTTCCCAAGAACTTGCAATGGTGTTACCTCCCAATTCATAGGTCCACAACTTTTGCCTTGAAAAGGGAATGTGCCAGGATAAGCAATATTGCATTTAGTATGCAAATGAATGTTTTATAGAAATAGGGTTGTACTAGAGATGAAATTAATTGTGACAGTTCAGGAGGAGTTTTCCAGAGAAAGAATATTAACATGTTACGTCTTCAGTGGCTGTCTTCCCTGATGTATATAATATTAGGCAAATAAAATCTCTGTATCCACCTCAGTGGAGGAATGTTTGTCGAGTCCATTGAAATTTGAACAGAGCATGTCTCTAAGGGTTTGTGACAGCCTGTTGTCTCAGTGTGGGAAGAACTTGTCTATTATTGTCTAAATTGGAAGTCATGATGCTGGTGCTTTTATTTTCATTTGTTAAGACACGTGTACAGAAAATGTGTTGCTTTTTCTGAAGTAAGTTATTATTCTTCAGACTAGAAAAGACTATAATGTTGTTTATCTTCAAATATTTGTGTATACATAAAAGATTTTATATAGAAAGAAACCAGCTCTAACTTAATTTTTTTATTACATAGGTTGAGTAACACTGCCTACTATTGCCAAAAAGCCACATTTTCAAGCTGGATTTCCTTTTGAATGAGTTTTACAATGATAATAGAAAAAGATTATTTTTATATATTCATTTTTTTTTTCTTTTTCTCCAAGGAAACCAACATGTCTGACAAAAGTGACTTAAAGGCTGAGCTAGAGCGCAAAAAACAGCGTTTAGCACAGATAAGAGAAGAGAAGAAACGGAAGGAAGAAGAGAGGAAAAAGAAAGAGGTAAATATTAGGCGCTGGGTTGTTGGAGTGGGGGAGGAAAAATCACTTGGTTCTGAGAGACTGGGCAAAAAGAATACTTTCAAGCTTTCATGCTGCCGTAATAAAACGAGTACATACCTGTAAACTAGGTAATAAAGTGAATTCCCTCTGCTGAGTGCTGCCCCGGGACCACCTAATGGGGGAATATAGCATTTGATTGTGAGGACCCCAAACTCTAGATTCACCCTAGATTTGAATAGCACCCTCAGAGTGGCTGTGATTCCTCTTTTGTTAGAAATTCCTTAGCTTTCCTGTCTCTGTTTCCCATCCTTACTGTGGGAATGGTCATATTTTTATTTTGTGGGGCTCTTAGCGTACCTTGGATACAGTTAGTAAGTGTTAGTTTTAAGGAAAAGTTTTTTAAAAGCTACCACCCAGAGACATTTTATAAGAAAAATAGAAAATAATGTAAATGGATTTCCTAAGTATATGCGTTTTTCAGGGAATAAGAATCAAAGATCTGGTCAAGCTGTATTTCCCTGCACTGGGGTGAAGGTGCGTAGTACAGTAGATTCTACTCCACAGACATAGAAACATGAAATGTTAAAACTAGAATAAATTTTGGAGACCTTCCATTGAGACCCCTCTTTATGCCAGCAAAGCAGCAGATACCCAGAAGTGAAATACAGCTTTTCCGCCTGCCAGACTCTTCCCAACTCAGAGCCTTGCTGTCATATCATGTTTTCTTCTACAATCTGAAGCCAACAAATAATTTATTTGTAATTCTCTAATTTGTTTTGGCAGTATAAAAATATCTCACATCTTGTACAAAAACCAGATGCCAAAGATAGTTTTGAATAATCTAGAATGAAAACTTTGTATTGTGTGACACCCTTGTGTGTCTGGAAGCCAGAGCAGCTTCCCTGCTCAGAATTTTTCTTTAAGGAAAAGGAGAAGGTATTTTGATGCCTTGCAAACCAAATAAATGTTGTTTCAGATTATAAGGTTCAGAGTCAAGGTAACAGACTTATAACAATTATTTTCCAACAAAGTAAAACATAATTGCAGTTCCATTATAGTCTTGGCATCTCTGGCTCTCTGTATCATTACACTTTGATTGATGCCATAGTTTATTTGTCCTTGACAGTGTGCATAATGCTTTCCTCTTGGAGATCTTTGCTGTTATATATGTAGTCTTTGCTTGAAGTAGAGGTGAGAATTGACGAGAAATGGCCATTCATTTCCATGCAAAGCCAAGAAAAGCATTAAGTTATTATGCTTTCTTTCCTTCAAATGTCAACACTTACTGTAGTTTTAAAGCACCTGTTATCCTTTACTAATAACCCGTTTCCTCTCAAACTGACATTCTAATATCCAACTTGAATGTCATAGAATTACTGCAAAATGTGATGTGATATGGGAAATCTGGTTCCAAATTATGCTGTCTGCTTCATCTTTGTCATTTTACATGTGGGGTGGGGGGCAGAAATTACAGGCAAACAAAACTGGTCAAAATGGCCACCCTTTAAACAAAAAGAAACAGCTATACCAAGCCACTTTGCTGATGGAGGTGTGACTCGTTACGCTGCAGACAGAGCCCCGGGAGATTGGGGATGGCAGGTGGTGGGGAGTGTGTAGCACCTGGACTCTAGTTACTCCAGGACTACTGCCTTGTTCTGCAATTAAAGTCCCACAGTCTTCATTTTCTTATTTCTAAGCTGACCTTGTGGTCTAAACTGTGATATCAAGACCTGCTCCATGGGCTCCTGTGGCAATACAGAGTCCTATTTTTTTTATTTTATATATTTTTACATCCTTTTTCATTTTTGCACAATGTATGCATTTTCATCTTGGTTATAGTCCCCATACAATTCCCACCACCCTTGTTTTGATCCTACTCCCTTGTTCCCCCTGTAGTGTGTCTCTGGTTTATAGTTGCCTGTTGATTTTGATTTTCGCTTTTTTATAATTAGTCTTTTTCCTGATCCCTTATTTGGGTTTTCTAAATTCCTGCTATGAGCGAGACCATTTGGTATTTTTCTTTTTTATTCTGGAGTATTTCACTGAGCATGATCCCTGTCAGCTCCATCCATGTTGCTGCAAATTGCATGAGTTTATCTTTTTTGATTGCTGAGCAATATTCCATTGTGTATATGTACCATATCTTCTATTTTACCTTCTCAAAGTTTCTAATTCAGAAGACCAAATACGGTCTGGTTGGGGGATCCACTGAACTACATCATCTTTATATCCTGACCTTCTGCGAACCCATCTACCCATCTCCCCCATTGGTTCAGTCTCAGCACTATTTGTGGACTGGGATAACTTGATTTGTTCTGAGCAACTGGTGCTGTAAAGCAGAAGACCTTGAACTCAGTGGTTATGTACAAAGGCTTTAGACTTGACTGTCACTGGCAATGACCTTAAGTGAATGTGACCTTTTTGAGCCTGTTTCCCTTCTGTAAAGTGGAACAAAGAGTTGTGCCTTCGCAGGGAGTTCTGTGAGGATCCAGGAGGACACCATGGAAGAGTGAAAAGACATAGAGCTGCTCAGTAAGAAACATGTTGTTCTGCTCCTGAGATGGGCTACCAGAGTAAGAGAATGGGAGCCCAGAGATTAACTGCTGAGATTTGTCAGAATCACTGCTGATGAAGCCAATTTCCAAAAATACCCCATTTTCAGAAGGGCCTTATAATTCAAGTTCCCTAATTTCCTATTGCATTCTGTTGCTAAAAGCAAGCAAACAAACAAAACCCTGGAAGTAATTTATCCTGATACCTCTTTTTTGAGATGAGGAGGTCCCATACCTCTTTTTTGAGATGAGGCCCCGGGTCTGAGCTTGAGAGCTCCCTCCCTTTATCTCCAGTCTCAAGAAGAGCCCCCTCTGGCAGCCAGTTTTCCAAATTAGAAATCTGGGGTTATTCTTTCACCATCTCCTTCCCCAACTTACAATGATCACTAGGTCCTGTGCAGACATTACAGCTTTCTCTTTTCTCCCCATTTCTTTTCTCCCTAAAATCCACATTCCAGCCTGACTCAGCTACTTACTTTAGTCTTTTTCCTGATCACCTATGGACTATACACTCTCTCTTGATAGGGAGTTTGTAAATGTTCTCTTCTTGTTTTTCATCTTTACCTACTTCACCAAATTTCCCTTTACCTATTTGATAACTATGTCTTACAGTTCTCTCAAATGTCACTTCCTCCAAGAAGTCCTCTGTGATATCTTTCTCTTCCTGTGACTAGGTTAGCCTTGTACCCTCTCCTTGACCTTATTGATGCATTTAGCACAGATTATTCTATTTGCTTCTTCACTTGTTTTTCTTTCCTAATAGAGTGTTAGCTTTGAAAGACAGGGCTATATTTTTTTTTATCAATGTCTAGCACAGATCACATAGCAGGACTTTAATCCTGGATTATAGAATGAATAAGAAGACATGTGAAATAGTCAGGGCAGATATGTGATGCTGATCACAGCCTTTCTAGGCCTCTGGAAATCTTTTCTACAAATTCCTTAGAAGCGTCAGATGCTGAGTCTGTGGGATACTGGCCACTGTCATTAATGCCTGAGTTTAAGAATTTTTTCTATCTTTTTTTTTTTTTTGTAGAAAGTTAGAACTCAGCTTCAATTTATAGGTTTGATTTTTGTTAACTTTATTTAGGCTTAGATTTCAAATAAAACAATTTTAGAATGAAAAAGGAACTAATATTCTAAATGCTGATCTGAGTGACTATTTTTGCCATGACAGAAACTGGTGTGAATTAGGACCACCCAGTTTGATTGTCTCTACAGAATCCAGAAAACTCTGTACGTGTATAAAATTACCACTCTCAGCTCCTTTGGATATAATTGCTTTCTTGGTTGTGGTATTTTGAATGAAACCTAATTTTAAAATAAATATCGTGGCTACCATTTAAGACGCAGACCCGGTTTCATGAAAAATTGGCCTTAATGCAGTGAGTTGTGCTGAATGGAGGCCACCGTGAAGTTTCGTCTGTCCTTGGCCTTCTGCCGAATTGCTGCAAGGTGGGGTAGCCAGGGGTTTCCTGGCCTGTCTTCACCAGTTTCTCTAATAACCATGGAACTGTCTTTGGGAAAGTGACTGACAATTCTCAACTGACAAATTTTATTTTTCTGATTATCCTCTTTGAGTCTCAGATTTGATTACTCTTCAGAAACATCACTTGCTGGGAAAGACACCTAGCATGTTTTTCCTTACTAGTACTGTGAAATTACTCCTTTTTGAGTCATTAAATTATAATAGAATTCTATAGTATTTACATGGGGAAAGTCAAGTTTCCTGATGGGGCACTTTATATAGCTGTCTTGGGTAAAAGCACTTTGTTCAGTTTAAGGTGTTAATTATAACAGATTATTTAAAAAAATAGGAACTCTCTTTGTTTCCAATAAGCCTCAGCTATCTCATTTTGCATTTGTCATAGTCAACTTTAAGTGTTTTCCTAAGCTCCCACTTCAACTAGGTGGACATTTTCCTTATTGATAGGTGATTATATTGCTTATTTCATTAAGAATCTAGAAGATGGAAGGTAGTTAATGATTTGTAGAGACAACTTGTAGTGTGAGAGTGAAGGCTGGGTCTACCACATGTGCACAGTGCATGGGTATCTATGTGGACCTGTGATTTACCCTCTAGTATGTTTCTTGAATGTTTAGCGATTAAAGTGCGAATAAGTCTGAAGATAAGATTCTGTGCCTTTCTGCACGGGACATATGTGACAAAAAGTTTCTGGGTAATAGGTCCTAAAATTACTTATAAAGAAATGATCAGGAAGATCTTTTTTCTGTTCATTCTTTATATAAGCTTCACTGGAACTCAAGTTTCTTTACCACTGCACTTTGTTGTCCTTCAAATTTTTTTGTTGAAAGAGTGAAGGAAGGTCATGGCTTTTGTTTTGTTTGTTTGTTTGTTTGTTTGTGGGACCCTCGCCCAGCAGCTGGGCGGCTGGGGATCGAACCAGCGCTGCAGAGGCTGCGGGCAGCCTCGCAGCCCAGCGCTCAACCGCTGCGCCACCAGGGGAGGCCCCGAAAGAGTGAAGGAAGGTAAAGATTTGTTGTTGTTGCTAGAATATAGATATGACTTTATTGTGAGAACTGGGTCACTGGAAATCTAGATGATTCATCCTAACAGTGCTGTTGTAAAAAACTTTCTGAATGGGGTACAACTGGTAGAAATTGGCATGAATGATGTATAATCCCAAGATTCAGATTGAATTCCTAAGATGAACTTTGTTTCTCAAAGTATTTTAATTTGTATTTCAGTAGCTGCTTTGGTGACCCCTTTTTCTTCTATTCCCCTCATTCCCTTCTATCCTGTTGTTTTTTTTTTTAATTGAGGTGATACGGGTTTATGACACTGTACATGATTTAGAGGTATAGGATTGCCCCCTTCAGGTTCTGCTACCACACCACACCCACCCACTTCAGTCCTCCTTTTAACTTTGATAAAAGTGAATATTGACAGAGAAATTCACTCTGCAACATCTCTTTTCTCATCTTAGTTCTGTATTTACTTCTGTTGTATGTATAAACTTTGAAACTTGCTCCTATAGTTCAGATGTTAAAACTGGAAAATAGTGTGAAATTTGACATCTTCACTGATAGAGATTGTACTACATTTCAGAACTTGAAGTATGTGAGGCTATCTGAAATCCACAGGCATTCTCAGCAGCCCTTACCAGCCCTGTAATGGCAGTTTTCTCTCTAATAATGTATAGACTTCAAAAATGTGAGTGCATTTCTGGTGAATAACCAGAAGTGTTGAGCTGAGCTTTGTGTGCCAAAATGCATTTAGCTTATATTTCAGTGTGTAGGTTGCCATCTGGGGGTAAGTCAAAAGTTGCACAAACTTTTTTTTTTAAGATTTATTTATGCATACAAGAGCTGGGGTGTAGGCCAGAGGCACAGGGGGTGAGAGGATGCATCAGAGAGCAGGGAGCAAACAGGCAGATCTACTGAAATATACTGCTGGGGAGCAGCAAGAGAGAGAGGAGAGGTCTGCTGCGCCATGTGGATTAGCTCCCTGGCTGGGGATCAAACTCGTGCTGCAGTGGCTGAGGATAGCTTCATAGTGCTGAGACTTAATGCCTTGTGCCACCAGGGAGGCCCACACAAATTCTGTCTGCAATAGTCTATGGTGCCAGTGATGCTTCAGGGCTTTGAATGGCCTCTACAGTCCTTTAAGGGGATGATGCCCTGTTATGCCCCATTATTATTGCCCTGGGGAGGAAGGTGGATCTGATAATTGGATAGTTTTTTTTGACAAACTGTAAAACAGTTCATTTCCATAAATTTGCAAAGCTTTATTATGAGTTAACTGCACATCAGAGGATTTGTCATGTTTCAGATGTGGGCAAATGCCTCAAGTAGTTACTGTGTGGTGAATAAAGAGCCCTGAATGTTCACATTACCACTGAATGACTTTAACCTGTATTGTCATTGGTCACTACCTATAACAACAAATTATACATGATTTTTTTTAATTGATTAAAAATTTTTATTTCTAACATCATTCATTTTTGTACAATATTTGATTTCTCCCCTCAGATGTAATCACCATAAATCTCCCACCACCACATCACCCATCAACAGTCACCATAGTCTCTTGAAATTGCACATAGATTCTGACTGTCAGAAGCTCAGATACAATTTGTGAAAGGAACTTGTCCTAAATGACTTTTTATTCAGTATGCTTCTACACAATTTTCTCCTTCAAGTCAACGTATATAATGGAAGTCTATGAAAATCAGAATCAAGTAATAGGTCTTTCATCATTACTGTTTACATACTTCAATAAACATTTTAGCCTGATATATTTTAAGCCATGGTAAACTTAAGTTTACTGATACAAATAGTGTATGCATTTTACAGTTAGATTTTTATAAATAAATCTCTTTTAGGCAGATGGCAATAATTATTTGCCTAATCCCTAGCATGTGACATGCATATTACAAACATATACTCATCAAAAATTGATAATATGTCTTCCAGAAGGGACAAGGAAGTAAAAAAAAAAAAATAGACTTGAAACAAATTCATGTCCCAGTCAGAAATACTTCGCCTTGGTGAATTCTTCAAGCACCAGGTGAGAGAAACTTTCAGATCATGTGATAAAGGCAGTAAAAAGCTAAAATACTGAAAGAGAAAGTACTGATTGGTCATGATTAAATGGAGCAGTTACAGTATTTTTTCATCCTTATAACATGATTATATTTACTTAGGGCTCATGCCTGGCATTCCCTGCCAGGCATTTACTATTTTCAGTTTGAGCCAGGAAAAGCATATGTTTAGTTCTATCGCTGACTTTTCTTACCGACCTCTCCTTTTCTTAGGCTGATATGCAGCAGAAGAAGGAACCTGTTCAGGACGACTCCGATCTGGATCGCAAACGCCGAGAGACGGAGGCCCTGTTGCAAAGCATCGGTATATCGCCGGAGCCCCCTCTAGGTACCTGCCTTGCTCTGCATCATTGCTTGCTTAATTTGACTTGTGTGGGGTGTACCATGTCCAGCGCTTACTATTCTTTCAAGTCCTTATTATTATTATTTTTTTTTTGGTTTAAGAAATTCTCTGGCTTACAGTATATTTATTTTTGGAGTTGATGTGGCTGAAAGGGGATGGGAGGACAGGTCATGGAGTTGTTAGCAGGTTGCTGCTTGTTGACTGATTGTATGGTCAGTCTTCCCTGCTGTGTTACTATTAGAGTATTTTATACTTAATTAAATCAGTTGCCATATGGCGAAAATAAGAAATCTTGGAGTTTTTTCTGAAAATGTTCTTCATTTCCATTGCTGAATCCAGCCTCTCTTTGCCAACCTAAATACTGTGAATCTGGTTATGAATTTTATAATCACAGGCACAGAGCTCTTCCATAATGAAATGGAATGTTTGATGAGAAATTGCAAAGAAACTTAAATGGTGATCAGCATTTAGTAAATCTACTTGACTTGTGTATCTTGGTTGTATTATTAATTGGCATTTTCACTGTGACACCCCTCCTCTAACTCATTCATTCCTAGTTAATTGCTCATGAACTCATTTATCGCTAGGGTTTGAATATTGGGCTATTTGTTTTGTTTGTGTTAAAGGTAATTTGTACATAATGTGTTTGTTCAGTCACTTAAAGATATATCTCTCATGTGAAGTTATTTTTCTTTATCCGTTTGCTGTCCATATACTTCGGAGTAACCCTAGGGTGTCTATAAAACTACGTGATTGCAGAGAGAGAGAGAGAGAGAAACTTTTTAAAATAATACATATAAATAGGCACAATATGAGTTCTTCCAAAAATGGTTTGTCTTTCAATTTGAACACTGGATTTTATATTAGAATAAATTTTCCATTATTCTCTACAGCTCCTTAAACTAAGGCTAAAAATAACTTCATGTATGACAAAATGACAAGGGTTTGTAGCAATACAAATAAGAAAAAGAGCAATGTAAGTCTGCAAATTTAATATTGATAAATGTAATTTAACCCAGACACACAAAATTTAAATACTGTGAAAAACATTTTATCCTCGACTTCAATTTATGTAGGTGAAGTCATGTCTAATAATGTTATAATAAACCCTGATAAGATGTTGGTTATTTTATTTCGCTTCTTTATGGTACGGAATATGTAACCTATGGCATCTTTGACTGATGGACCTTCTTTGAGGTGCTGACACACTTTTTTGTACTTAATTGATCTGTGGTATAAATTAGACACTTTGAAATCCATTATAGTTTTGCCTCAAAAAGACCTTTGAAGTTCTGTTGCAATGTGAACACTGGTTAAATGCAACAGTAGTACGTCCTAATCTCCCCTTTCTACGTAAAGCCAGCAATTAAACCTTAAGATCAAAATAGTTAAATATCCCTAAACCATAACTAAATTCTAAACCATCCTTGCCAAGGGGCCCTGGCTAAGGTGGACCCCATTTTCAGTTTTCATCCATTTCTCTCACATACCTTCTGACTTATGGCCGAGGTAATCAGTGAATGAATAGTGAGATCACACAGAAAGTCCTAGTTTCTTGACAGATCTGCCATTGTGTTATAGGATTTAGACAAAACAGTTAAACTCTTTACCCTATTAAATAAATAAAGGGAAATTGCACTTGATTGAAACCAAATGGGATTCTACAGTATGCACTGACGTTTCTCTCTGCCCATCTGGCTTCTCTGGCGTGTGTGATACTGAGAACCCGTTGAATTCGTCTGGCCTGGGGCCATGTTGGCCATCTGAAGCAGCTTCTATCTGAAGGACATTTGGCTTGTATCTGCAGGATAGGAAAAAAATACATTTGCATTTCCTTTAGCTTTGTTATTACTCACGTGCCCCAATTTTCAGCTTTCGCTGACCTCAATTTTTGAACTTGTTTCTCCTGTCTTCAGAATGGTGTTTACTTACATGCACATGGCAGTGCCTTCCAGTGCTGCTGGAGGCAACAAATAAATAAATAAATAAATCCCAAACACAGTAAATAGTACAATGGGATGAAACTATTAATTAAATGTAAAAATAAAGCAGCCTGGCATTTCCCTTTGTTTGGAAAGAGATTTTTAAATTACCAGGTTCAACATTTACCCTTTCTCTATCTGTCACTGAGTCTCTCAGAGCAAATACAGTTTATCCTCCACTGACAATAGCTTTCCCACCAAATGCAGACATACAACAGTCTTGATTGACACTCCTTGACCACTTAAAATCACTCAGAATACATTTATTTCAAGATCTTTGAAAGTTTTAAAGACACCTCATCTTTCCTTTCAATAGGTCACATCGATACTAACAAATAAACTGGAGAAACTGGATAACAAATTTATCACTCGATAACTGACTACAGGAGAGATATTTGACTTAAATTATTGAATAACAATTTTGATTCTCCATTTTTTTTGTTAAAGTCAATGTGACCTTAGAATTCCCAAATTAATTCTGTCTAACTTCATTTGAAATTTTCATTTCCAAAATATAAAAAATTCACTGGACTTTCTTCCTTTTTCTTTCCTTTTTTTTTTTTTTTTTCTTGTATCCCATCTCAATCTCTCCTGGCCACACAACCACTTTAATTTGGGCCCATTTGTTTTGATTTATCTGACACTGCTCTTCCCCAGTGCAGCCGCTGCATTTTTTAACATGGGATACCTGTTATTTTCATTATTTAGTCCCAACCCCTATGTCTCCCTCTTCGAAATCAGTGAGCACTCCCAGTGAAGCTGGAAGCCAAGACTCGGGTGACCTGGGACCATTAACAAGGTAAGAATTGTCCCTTTACAAAGGCAATGCTGGAATGTTAATAATACAAAACCCCCAACTTAATAGACCTACCATTCCATTGTCAAATATGCATGTATCTGCACACAATCATCAGGTTTCAGGTTATGGTGTCTATCTTTTGTGGTATAGCAGTGATTTTTTTTTTTTGAAGATTTATTTATGCATAAAAGAGCTGAGGAACAGGCAAGAAGTGCGGAGGGTGACGCTAAAATTCATTTATTTTTTAAGATTTCTTTGTACAAGAACCAGGGTACAGGCCAGATGTATGGGAGGGTGAGAGGATTCACCAGAGACAGAGCGGGGAACAGAACAGGCAGACTAACCAGAAATACACTGCTGAGGGGAGCAGCGGGTGAGATAGGAGTGATCTGCCATGCCACATGGGTATCTCCCCAGCCTGCCGGGATCGAACCCACACTGCAGAGGCTGTGGACAGCCCCACAGTGCTGCGCTCAACAGCCTGCACCATCAGAGAGGCCAAAATTTAAATGTTAAAAGTAGTGTGGCTAGATTGGGCCTCTGGCTGGCGATTTGTGACTTCTGCCACTGATTTAATTTAAAAAAAAAAAAAATTAAAATATTTTAATAAAATTCCAAACCAAGGCTAAGTCATCCACAGCACTGCCATTCAAACAGTAGCCTTTGGCTTCTCTATGTATCTTTTACTTTTTATCTCCTTGTTTACCTTTGTACATTTCTTGCCAGCGTATGTTACTGCGGAATAGGTATAGAATTTGCATTTTTCTTTTTTTCACTTATACATTGTCATAAGCATTTTCTACTGAAAGAGCATTGTCTCCATATAGTTGTAGGCAATTTTGATAGCAAAATATATGGAAATAAGAATCATCTAGTATTAGCCCGAGTGTTCTTTTTTTTGCCTTCTCAAACCAACACGTAAGACTGGAATTATCTCATCCATATCTGCCCGTTGGTCTGTTTCACACTCAAGTATTTTGTTTCCATAGGACCTTTTGAAAACAGTGGACACTGCTTTCAATTTGAGAAAAATGAAAGTAGAGGTTTTTGTCTGCACCAGGCTGTTTTATTTTAGCAAATCACCTTTGTGATTTGGGGCAACACACGTCTGCTCTCATCTTTTGCTTTGAACACTTCAAAAGGTCTTTGAGGGGAGAAGTAATAATAACACAGTTACTGTAAGATCTAAAAGAGCTGGAACCATATACTGGCATTGCTTAGGGGTCCATTGGGCTATCATTAAGATAATACAGTGGTCCATTTCTATACAATAGCGGCGTTGTGTCATTGATGCTTAGCTTCAAGGGTGCAGTTGGCAGCATTAATTCTGTTACTGACTTCACAGTTGATGACCCCTTTTGAAGACTTTGTAGAGAAGGCTGCCTGCCCTGCTAGCGCTCTGGAGACAGCAGCAATTATTCCTTCTCAAGGAACATCATTCTTCATTTCTTCTCCTTTATGTGATTTTTTTCTAAACTTACTGAATCACTCTGGAGGAGGTGCTGTCCACTCCCACCCCACACATCCTTGGTTCTCTATAGGAATGTTCTGGCAAGGAAGTAACTAGAAGTCAATGAGTAAATCCCTTGTTAAGTGCCGATTTCAGAGGAACGAAAGAAAATCGGCGTTGAGGAAATGATTTTCAGAAAAACTGAGCACAAAGTTTGCTTTTGGAAACTTTGAACTTTTGGAATTTTAGCTAGCTTAGTGAATCTTGTCTTTATTTTGAACTTAGAAAAATTCTGTGCAATTCATGTTGCGCTTCAATAAAATGGATACGAGAGTTAAGTTGCAGAGACTGTTGTATATTTTAGTTTTCAAAATCCCACTTGAATATCATTTTTGTAGAAGAAACATTTTTAAAAACAATTACTGTTAACCTTGTAAATTCTAAGAATATAACCCTATAGTTATAAATTTTGCCTATTTGTGTAGAATTTATAGTCTTCAAATATGCAAAATCTTTCTGATAATAATTTAAGAATCAAATTAACACATCTCATCATACATTAAATTTTCTCATTCATTTGCCAAAATTTAAACCAAAGCTAACAATCTTTAAAGAGTCACAATAGGCAAACATTTCTTATGTAGCTCTTGTAAATTTGCAAATAGATATATTTAATATATCTGATTACAAATTAAATGTTAAACAGTGCTTTTAAAAAATCAAGTATAAGAATTCCTTTTATTGATATTTAGCACAATTGTGTAAACTTTTAAAATAAGTGAATAGAAAGCAGAAATGTATAATCAATTTGCAATTATACTAGTATGATCTAACTTTTAAACCTCTTTGAACTTGGAATCCCAGTTTGTTTGCAGTTTCTGCTTTTGTTGTTATAGCCTGTTTCTCATTTACAGTTTACACTCGTGACATTTTTCTCTTTTCTTGATAGTTTCGATAGAACCAATTAATCATTCCTCAGTTAATCATATTAGGCCAAGAACAATCTCCTGTACTCCAAAAACAATCAATCATATTAACAAGTCATTTAAAAGACTAATTTGACTTATACACAGATTGAAAAAATTCTGATTTTTCTCTATGCAATTTGAATCCACGCAGTTTAAGAGGATTCTGTTCTATGGTAATTTGGATTGATCCAGAGACTCAACGATATTTTCAAATAGGAAAATGTGTTAACAATTTAGCATATATAAGAAGGTTAAAAAGGGAAAAGTAATATCTGTAATATATACTTAAGTGGTACTTGACAAATTTAAACATCTATTCCTATTTTAAAACTTAGTAGACTAGAAATAAAAATATTTTTTCTTAATTTTTGAGATTAATCTCAAGCCGATAGCCTTCATCTTTTACATGTGAGTATGTGTGTGAAGCCCCTAGACAAAGAATAGCTTATACAGAGTTGAATACATGTCTTTACTCTTAGGAAGTGGCCAGGTATATGAAGTTGTGTCCCTATAGTAGGTATTTGATAATAGTTGAATGAGTAACTATTTTGTTTTTTACAGATAAGGACACTGAGGAACAGAGTAATTTTTTTAAGCTCACAGAGGACATATCTATAGTGTTAGGTTGTAACCTAGACAGATTGATTCAAATTTCTGTGACTTATATCTCTACCCCACACTATTTCTAACAACAGTTGATACAAGTGAGACATAAGCTACCCATAAATTTATTGTTGGATTAAACAAATTAATATCTGTAAAGCACCTGGAAAGGAGTCTCACCTATTTTTTTTTTTTTTTTTTGTGTGTGTGTGTGTGTAAGATATTTATCAGATAGGTGAAATTGGCTAGCTGTTAACATTAAGGGTAGGTGTTTGAGCTGTTCTGTTTTCATTCTTTGAACTATTTTTCCAATGGGAAAAGCTCTTTTTATATTTTCATAAAATATGTTGGTATCTTTTTCAAATTTGATAAGCATGACTATAGCTTCATCTAGGTACTTACGTAAAACATGTTGGACATGACACAGCCAAGGACAAATATCCATGTCCATAGAGATTACTTTCTGGGTTGCCTTTATCACTAACCTCCAGATATTCAACCGGAAATTACTCTAAGTGACACTCTTCTCATCTCCCTAGATGGCTCACAAAGGACTCTGTTCTAGGCCTTATCCTATTTTTAGCTGACATTCCTTAGGTTTTCCAGTGACAAAGCTAAATTAGAGACTGTAATAACCTGCAGAAACCTAGGAAATTGTATTGACCTCAGAAAGTTCACCTGGACACAGGCAAAGACTACACCCTGTCCCACACGTGATTTAAGGAAGAAACTTTCAAAATGATTTCAAAGAAAAAGTATGTTCCAGTATGATAACATTTTGTACAATCTCCTGTTATGACAATACCTGTTCTATAACATCCTGAGCAAAATAGTCAGAAGGGGAGATTTCTGATGTTTGTCTGTGGTGAGAAGGGGTGAGGATGGTGGTAGTAAGTGTTTTTTACCATCTATGGTCTTAACACAATCATTAAGTTTTATTTTCCTGGGCCTCCCCTGGTGATGCAGGCGGTTGAGCGCCTTGCTGTGAAGCTGTCCACAGCCTCTGCAGCACCGGTTCGATCCCGGCTGGCCAGTGAGAATCCCACAGGGTGCGGCAGACACCTCCTGTCGCACCCGCTGCTCCCCTCAGCAGTGTATTTTGTCAGTCTGCCTGTTCTGTTCCCTGCTCTGTCTCTGGTGAATCCTCTCACCCTCCCATGCATCTGGCCTGTACCCCGGTTCTTGTATAAATAAATAAATCTTTAGGGGAAAAAAAGTTTTATTTTCCTATTAAGTAGGACATTCACGCCACCTCCCCCTCCCTTATTTTATTTTTAATACTGTCAGTGAGTTTAGACAATTAGAAAATATAGATAAGCAAATATTAGAAAAGCTCATATTCCTATCATAGAGATTAGCACTTCTTTATGTTTTTTAAAATATTTTATATAATTTTTACAACATTTTTCATTTTTGCACAATGTATGCATTTTCATTGTGGTTATATTCCCCATACAATTGCACCCCCCTTAGAGATTAGCACTCTTAACACCTTAGTGTGTATCCTTTGACATAGTATATATGTTATTAAACATATGACAAATGATGTACAGTACAAACTATTGAACTTGCTTTTCTAACCAAGGATGTCTATTTTCCCATTTTAATACCTTCTCATTATATCTGATATCTACACTATCTTTAATTTCCATAGGTTCCCCAACATATTTCCATTGTATTTAAAATCTGTGCCTAGCCTTTCAGCTAAGAGCAACCAGAACAGGTAACATAGATTTTTCTTTAGGGAAGCGAGCCCCTCCCAAGGGACTTCAGTGCAGCCGAAAGAAGACATGTCTTGGGCAGCTCTTTAACAGAACAGGGGTAGAAAGGGGATGGAATAGAGGTTATCAGGCTTTTGGCTTTATGTCTACTCCAGCTTAAAATTCTGAATGAAGAGTCAGGTGTGTGCGATAACTCTGTTGTTCCGTTTACACACTTGGCTTCCATGTAGTTGATACTAAACTTCAGGTTGATTGAATCCTTTGGTCCAATTTAGATATTTGTTAAACCCAGGCTTTCCTGGATCTTTTGCCTGCTGAACTCTCATAAGAAATGAGAATATTTTATTCGTGATTGATTTGTGCTGTCTATAGCTGGTCACCAGTTTCTTTTCTCAGTGATGTCAGGAAAGGAAAATGTGTTGAGGGCTTAATGTGGGCTGAATGGCCAACAGAAAATCCTCAGGACTTTGATCTTTAGCCACAGTTGGATTCCATAAGATCCAATGCACTGGGGCCTCCCTGGTGGCACAGCGTGTTGGGCACAGCGCTGTGAAGCTGTCCGCAGCTTCTGCAGCGCGGGTTTGATTCCCAGCCAGCCAGGGAGATTCCCACATGGTGCGGCCGACCGTTCCTGTTATGTCCGCTGCTCCCCTCAGCAGTGCTTTCAGTCCGTCTGCCTGTCTCTGGTGAATCTTCTCACCCTCCGGTGCCTCTGGCCTGCACCACAGCAATTGTATAAAATAAAAAAATCTTTAAAAAAAAATCCACTGGCACTACATAAATCTCAAAGGATTTTTGACCCTTTTTTGCTAAAAACATTGCCATCTTCTAAGGACCACCGATGAATTAGAAACTGGAAAGAAGACGTTAAGGAGGTTGTAGTAATAAAAGAATGCAAAACCTTGTAGGAAATCTAGTAAGTCTGTTAAAATTTTATATATATGAAATTCTTTATATTATTAAGTGAAGAGAGGGAGACCAAAATTATTGATGTAAGAGTGGTTAGAAGTCTCTCTAAAAATGAAAATAAAATATACACTATAGTGTTTTCGATTCTGTATCACATGAACTGATCAGTTAAAATTTTTTGATATTTTGTCACTCTGTATTCAGACATGTGCCCATATGCTTATAATAACATAATAAGCATCTGTTTCAGTGAGGGGCTGCTGAGCTTTCCTCTACAGACAGCATGGCCTCTGTGTAAGATTTGGGGAGAGCATGCCCTTGCTCCATGATGGGAGGGAGAGCTTACATTTCTATTTGAATCCAGCTCAGATGACCTTCTGGTATGGTTTCATGTGACCTGTACTGTGCTCCACATTTGAGCTTTAATCTTAGCCAACAGAGAGAAGTTTCTCATGCAGTAAATTAAGAAACATTCTTTGTAATAAGCATCCAATATAAACATATGTTACACCATTTCACTTCTATTCCTGATATCAGAAAAAATTTTTATCATTGCCAGTCCCAAGAAAGAAAATAGTGGTGACTGGGAAGTAAAGCATTAACTTATTTAAATGCCACCCTTAATTAATTGACATCATGTTAATGACTGTGACAGACTGAGTGAGATGATCGATCTTACAACATCCTTATTATTCAGCATACTACTTTGGAAAATGGCACTTAGAGATATTTGGGGATGACATTGACTGGAGGTTTTCTGCTTGGCACTATGCTCACATTGACCCAAATGGTTTTCTTTATCTGATTAGTGATTCGTTATTTGTTTGACAGAGAAGACATGTGAAACGAGGCCAGAAAAGCTATGGCACTCAGGGGAGCTTGGTATTATGGCCCTGAGCTGTCTCTCCATCTTAGAGAAGGAAGAATATGAACAGTTGAATTCTAATACCATTGCTTCCAGAACTAGCTAATGTTACTGAATTAACTTGGTAGAAAAGATAGAAACCAGCACTGTGGTCAGTGTGGGGTTTTTTAAAAGACTTTTATTTTTATTTTATGCATACAAGAACTGGAGTGTAGGCCAGAGGTGCGGGGTTGGGGGGTGGTGGTGAGAGGATTCACCAGAGATAGAGTGGGGAGCAGAACAGACGGATCTACTGAAATACACTGCTGAGGGGAGCAGTGGGCAAGACAGGAGAGGTCTGCTGAGCCAGGTGGGTAGCTCCCTGGCCAGGGATTGAACTCAGGAACTGAGGCCACAGTGGCTGGTGATAGCTTGATAGTGCTGAGACTTTAACCCATGCACCAGCAGGGAGGCCCTATGGTCAGCATTTTTAGGTAGGCTTTCCTTCTTCAAAGAGGGAGTGACTCTGCAAACGCTGTGTGATGGCATCGTGCTGCAAAGACTGAGTTCTTGTAAGTGCCTTGAGAGATTCAGGGTGTCAGACACAATGCCCTGATTTATTCTTTCATTTTTTTGGATAAAAGTTAAAAGTATTTCTTTGGAAATCAACTATTCCTGACAATTCACACCCATCTGCAGGTAAAGACCATTCATTGATTCATTGATTCATCTATCCATTCAATAAGTACTTGAGAATTTATTGTGTGTAAGACACAACAATAAATACTGGAACTGCAAGGAATATAAAGATAATTTTTTCTTCTAAAGAGCGTGCTTCTTAGTATTTTGACAGATTTAATCTGAAGCCATCTCAAGAAGTGTTGCTTATGTAGTTAGAGCTCTTAAATATTTGTACTCCTGAACAATGTCATAAACCATTATTCTCAAATCATCTGTACTTTACTTATAGTGTATTTATGTGAGACCAGTGATTTTGTTTATTACTATGCCACACAGTCTTGACGCAGGTACTTGGTAGATAATTTTTAACTTTGTGTGTTTGTATGTGTATATACACACATATGTACAGCTTGAAAAACCTAGATGGGATGAGAATAGGGTGAATGAGGGTGAAGACACATGTGAAAACAAAAGTTCAAGGTTGCTGAGAAAATTGCCATAAAGTGGACTTTTATTAAGAAGTCCTTGCAGTGGTTATGTAAGTGAGGTATAGGATTTTAGTTAAGGGATAGGCTCTGTTGGTTATTCCAAGAATAAGGGAAAGTGGAGACTCTGGCAGCAATAATGGGGTTACGTCTGGCTTGCTGAAAGTTGAGGACGTGGTAGGGGCAAGAAGGGTGGGTGCAGGGAGGAGCTGCAGTATTTAAATATTTAGCGTCACTTGTTCAAATTCCAAAGTCACTGCTGGTCCTCTGACTTCCCAGAAATGTAGTCTTCAAGGACAGAAGATGTTTTCAGTCTTGTATAACTGCTCTGCCTGACAGTTACTGTTCATGAACAATAATAAATTGGTAAATTGGCATCTAAAATACAAAGATCTGTTTTGACCTACTGCCTCCCTCAGCCACCTAAGTCCATTAAGCTAGGCACTGATGAAAATGAATTGTTTATGGCCAAATCTTATCTTACCTTTCAAAAGCCATCCCCTCCTCTGGCTTCTGAAATATAATGGAAGTAGTTTGATGCCTCCTGGCTGACTAGCACAGAATAAATACTCATTGGAAGGAAATGATTATCTTCATTATTAATCTTTCTTATGAAATCTCATTTATTTTTCCAGCTAATTTTTATTGAAATTTTAAACCATGCCAAGTCCTGGGCATATAAAGAAAACTACTTTCTCCCTGTCATGTTATCAGTATAACTTTGGGTATAAATATCCATTTCTTTTACTAAAATGAAACATTCTTAACTATAAGTCCCATGTTCCACAGCACTCCTGGGATGTTGTTCTTTGGAATATTTGATTTTGTACCTTGTTTACTAAACTGTGATATGTTTTATTTCTTCATAAGAACTGTGGGTTTCTTGAAAACTGTTTTTATCCTCTTTTGCCATAATTTTCATATTAAGCTCTTAATAGATGATTATCAAGTAAGTGAATGCTGTTATCAAAAATAATTTCTCTTTTCATGCATTTGATTGGTTGATTCCAGAAAAGACTGAGCCATAGAACTAGTTACTACAGAGTAAACAGGTTAACTTCTATATGAAAGTATTTTGTGGTAGTGTATATATGTTCACATATATTTACTTTTACTTCTCACTACTTATTTTTACAAATAAACTACCTGGCAAAATTTCAAATTGCACAGGAAACTGGGACAGCCATCATTTTATTTTTATGACATAGTGGATAAGATGTTTGAAAAGTAAATTAAAAATGATGTCATTTGGCTAGATTGAAAGTATTCCAATAAGAGAAGAGAAAAGGGAAAGTCAATATCATTATCATTCGATGTTTTAAACATCAGGCAGAAGAGAACTTTGGAGGCCTTCTAAGGCTGCATCCTCAAGTTACTGAGCAGTGACTAATGCTGTATGGAGGTGCACCCAGCACGCAGCCTCCTACCCAAGGCTTAGACTTGGCCCTTTACAAGGTGCTGCCATCTGCTAGAAGCTTCCCTGTAATTATACATTTCTAGGCTACCCCTAGAAGTACAAACAACCTTTGCCCACTTAATGCATTAGAGTTAAGTTCCTTTTTGAAGAAAAATTATGTTCCCTGCAAGTCACCACCGCACAGATTTTAACGACAAAAAACTGGAACACTTGATTCCACCCTTGGCTTGAGTCCTTATCCCACTGCTCCTTATTGATAATAGCTATAATTTCTTTACTGAGTGATACATGTGTGTGTGTGGGAAGGGGCATTGCCTGGACAGGACTGTTGTGTGGTAGTTAGGAAGACCACCTTTGTTTCTCTGGTTAAGTGCAAACCAGACTGCTTGTCTGTGGACTTCTAGAGTGATTTGGATAGAATCTCTCTTTCTTAAGAGAGCGGTAGTTCAAGTGAGTTTTCAAATAAGGAACAGAGGCAGCCAGCCCATCTGGGAGCTGTGGCATTCTTCACCTGCCTTGAGAAGCAAAGGTCAATGGAGGTGTCTCATCTGCAACCTTCAGGCAAATTGAAAGCAAAGTAACGGATCCCACCCCTTACAAGGAATTGCTTTTTACAGTCAGCACCTAAGGCTGCTCTTCTGTCTGTGAAAGAAACATCCTTAAAGATAAAAAGTTTGATCCCCAAAGATATGTAAACAGGCAATGTGATGGCTTCCATTAGTTCTACCACTTGAAGCGAAGAAATCAGCACTCAGAACCAGGAGGGGCTACTTTCTTTGAGTAGAGTGAGTGTCCAGCAGTGATTCTTATCCCTGGCTGCACATTAGAATTGCCTGGAAACTTTCCAAAAATATGCCTGTTGGCCCCTCCCTAGGCATTCTGATTTAATTGATCTAAAAGTAGCCCGGACCTCAGGCCAGACTTGAGTTAATCACATGTTTAGACAATTTCAATTTGAGGATTAGTGAGCTTACTACCTGCTGACTGATGCAAGCAATAGTCTTGCCTACTCACTCTGTCATGGTGGTCCCAGAGTAGGCCCTGGGCTTTACCTGGGAACTTGTTAGAATTTAAATTCTCAGGTTCCACACCAGACCTACTGAGTCAAGTTCTGGGCTTGACATTAGTATTCCTTCTTTTAATAAACCCACAAGATGATTTTGATCCATGTTAGAGTTTGAAAACCACTGCTCTAAATTAATACCTTGTTCTCCAAGTATGGTCCACAGAACAGCACCATCTGCATCCACTGGAGCCTGTTAGAAATGCAGACTCTCAGGCCACTTGAGTCCTACTTAAAAAGAATGAATTTTAACAATATTCCCAGGTATGATACTATGGTTTGTAAAAAGAAATATATATTTGGTCTTCATCCCTGTTTCTGGCAGAGTTTCTAAAACCCTTGAGGTTTCCTAAGTAATGGGGGTAACAGAAATGTCTTTCGTTATATTAATAAGGTGACATTTTTAATGACCCAAGGATGGGTCCACCTCCCGACCTCCAGGGAGGTGAGAAACATCATAGATGGAGTTCAATCACCAATGGCCAGTGAGTTCATCAATGATGCTTATGTAGTAAAGCCCACGTAAAAACCCAGAAGGACTGGGGTTAGAGAACATATGTGTTGGTGAACATGTAGGAATTTGGGGGGAATGGTATTCCTGGAGAGGGCCATGCCCTTCCCCTGTGCATCTTTGCCATCTGATTGTTGCTGAGCTATATCCTTTAACTGGTAATTGGGTATTGAAATGTTTCTCTGAGTTCTGTGTGAAGATCTAGCAAACTGATGGAACTCGAGGAGGGGGTCCTGGGAAGTCTGATTTATAGTCAATTAATTGTTCAGAAGTACAGGTAACAACTTAGATGTGCAACTGTCATCTGAAGTACTAGGAGGGGCTGTCTGGGAGCCAAGTTAAATGAAACAAAAACAAAATTAATAACCTGGACTTCTGACTGGTGGCCAAAGTGGGGGAGGAATCGTGGGTGTGCAGTCTTATGAGACTGAGCTTTCAATCTGTGGAATCTTCAGATCTCATGTTTCAGAGTGTTCAGGTAAGAGGATACAGCATAGCTAGATAGAATCAGGGAAGCTATGAATCTGCATTCAGATACCTCTGCAGGAGGAGCTTACATGGGCTTTTTCACTTAGGTAGGTCAATGATTCAAAATAACATTTATAGTAGCTATAGTAGATGTGGTAGTGGAAAGAACAGCTACTGCTTTTCAAAGACTTTGCGTTTTATAATTGCATAGTCTATAGAAAGCCAGAGACCATCCATCCATCCAATATGTGTGATATAATGTGCGCCACTCATGGCTCCAGACTTCCCCTGTAATTTAGGGATATAGGTGCCCCTGGTATTACAAGGCTTAAGTTTAAAGAGTCAAACAGAAAACAGTAACAAATAAACTGATGTATAATAAAATCATTGGCAAAGGTAAGTGCTATGAAAAGAGTAAAGCAGGATAAGGGGGATAAAGAGAAATAGGAAGTGCCATTTGAGACAGTGGTGAGAAACAAAAGCCTCCCTGAGCAGGTCACATTTAAGCCCAGACACGAGCTTAGCAAAGGCATGAGCCACACACAGCATTTGGAGTGGGGGGAAGCAACTATTGTTTGAAAACGATCAATGGATGTAAAAAAATTTTTTTTTTAAGTTTTATTTCTTTTTTTTTATAGAGGCATGTTTTATTTATTTGTTTGTTTTGTTTATACAAGCACTGGGTACAGTCAGAAGTGCGGGAGGGTGAGAGAATTCACCAGAGCCAGAGCGGGGAGCAGAGCAGGCAGAAGGACCGAAGTACACTGCTGAGGGGAGCAGCGGGCGGCAGGAGAGGTCTGCGCGCCATGTGGGACCCTCCTCCGGTGGCCCGGGAGCAGCCGGGGATCGAACCGGCGCCGCAGAGGCCCCGGGCAGCTTTGCAACCAAGCGCTCTACCGCTGCGCCACCGGGGAGGCCCTGGATGTAAAAAATTTTTTAAAAATTAAAAAAAAAAAATCCAGAAGGACAAGGAACACAAAGTGAGGAAGGGGACAGGGGCTCGAGATACATTTGGAAAACAGCGGCCGGCCCGGTCATAAATTATCTCCTGAGCTGTGATAAGTTTTCCTAGATAAGAAAATTGAGCATGGCTCTTCGGAG
Source organism: Talpa occidentalis (assembly GCF_014898055.3). Taxonomy (NCBI): domain Eukaryota; kingdom Metazoa; phylum Chordata; class Mammalia; order Eulipotyphla; family Talpidae; genus Talpa; species Talpa occidentalis. The sequence continues at coordinate 86,401,199 of NW_026555331.1, forward strand.
GTTAAGGTGCCCACGAATCACCTAGGGCCTGACTAAATGGTAGTGTGGAGTCATTTTTCGTGGAGTGAAACCCAAGTCCCTGCATTTCCCACAGAGGTGTTGATGCTACCAAGTCTGTGGATGACACTTAGAATATGCAAAAGTGCACTGGGCTTGAGAATGTTAGCAATGTGCCCCACATTGCACAGCTGGTAAGTTGGCAAAGGCAAGCTTAGTGTCTCAGCTGCCCGACTTCCATCAGTTGCCCACCAGGTAGCCCAGACCTGATTTACCTGTAACTACTTGCTCGGGAAATGGAAAGGACCTGGAGAGAAAGGTCGTTGTGCCCACTGTACTGATAAAAGAGCTATTTATCCTCTCTTAATTTGAACAAGGGAAATTGAATGCCTTGGTAACTATTGCTACTTTGTGCTGTCTCATGTGAAATATTTAAAAGATGTAAGATATCCCTGGCATCTTAGAGAAAAACCATATTGTTGGTGACCATCCTGGTGTATACATCAAAAACATGAAAATACCGTGAATCTCAAAATCGACTGCATTGTATTTGCAGTGACTGACCAAGGAAGCCAGTTACTTCTCAGGCCCTGCTGTCAAGCTCCTCCCTGACTTCCACAGAGGGTCTTTCTCTGGCCCACCTGCACCCTCGCTTTGGATTCTCTTCACAGCATGAGAGATGCTTGGTCTTCCAGATGTGCATGGGTTCTGGGATGTCAGAGATACACAGAGGTGTTTTCTTGCTCAAATCAACCAGGATTTAGCACCAAACTGATCAAAAGGATGGGTGAGCTTAGGGAGTTTGACTGTTCACCTCTGGGCTTCCTTCCAGGAAAGCGACCATATCTTGCAATTCCCCATAGCTATTAGGGGAAAAGATGGCGCCTAGCTTTTTTCTTGTGTGATTTTCATGGATCTTCCTGGCACCTGGGGTGGAGGGGGTCAAGAGGAGGGGAGATGTTCTGTGTATGTATTGTATATTGCCATTGCCTTGATGAATGACATAGTTTGGTTTGTTTTGTTTCCCTCCCCTTTTGTTAATTCTCTGTGTTCTTTTTCCTTTGTGCTGCACGATTAGGACCCTGCAGTGGGACACAGACCCCTCAGTGCTCCAGCTGCAGTCAGACTCAGAACTTGGGTATATGTCTGCTCTTTTGTTACTCCTTTTATTTCTTTGCTACACTTGTGTTGAAATGCTGGCGCTGCCGCTCTTGTTTTTTTCCCCCTTTTGTTGGACTTCGAGTTTAATAAGTTATTTCCTTCCAATTTTCCTTACAAAGTTAGGCTTTGAAGAAAGTCTCTTTGTGGAAAACACCACAAAAAGGTGGCTTTTGATCTGCTCTTCTTAATTCCTATTAAGCAAATTTGCATTCCCTCCCTTCCCTGCCAAAAATACACATTTAAGTTCATTCCCTACTTCAAGGTCAGTGTACAAGTTCTGCAGCAGGAGATGTGTTTATCCTAACTATCCTCACCCTTTACTAACAAGTTGCCTTAGGTTAATTTTTGTCTAAAATCAGTATTAAAATGTATTGTCTTGTTTGTTTCCTTTCCTCTTTTTTTTTGGGGGGGGGACTCACAGTAAGCATTTAATTTGAGTTATGTTTGAACATCTGAAGATTTCTGTTAAAGAAAAAGCACATTTGTTGAATTCCTCAATGTTGAAATATTTAAATATTTGATGGCAGATAATGTTTTCTAAATGCTTACGAGCTTTTTCCCCCTCCAATTAGAAGTGTATTGTCACAGGTTTAAAGACCACTTCAGAAGTAAAAATTCATCCAGAAAGAACAGAACAGGAAGACATATCCTAGAAACTTCGTTTACCTCTCTTTTAGGATTAGAGTTGGCTGTAATTACACCCTAGATATTTCCAGTGGCGTGTTTGTACCGGCTAGTGTCCAGGCTTAGGAGAGCTGACTGTGTTTCTCTTCCCATCATTCATTGAAATTGGCCATGGTGGGAATATTTACACCACCAAAACTGGCTAGTGCTTCCAAGCCAGTTTTTAAACATTTACTAACATACCACTGGATCCCTCAGTATTTAAATAACACAACTCATTGCAGTAATTTCTAAGCTATTATTTTTTTTCTTTCTAATTATAACCCAGTGAATTCCAAAGAGGGCATTTTACATTTTGTGTTGAATTCCTGAAATTCCTGGGCATGCATCTCTGGATTTCTATCAATTTCAGTGCCTACTGTAGATGTCCAAGTAAATTGCAAGGTTATCTGCATATAGGTTAAATGCTTGCAACCCATCTCCCTTTGTATATCTAGACAGACAAAATAATGCTAAACCAAGGAAATAGCCTTACACTTCAGGTAACTAACTAATAGGGACTTTTGGGTATTTTTTGCAAAACTAAATCCTCAACTATTGAGTTATATAGTTCATTGCATGTTAGGTTTCAATTTGTACTATTCAAATAACCAAGAAATATGTCTTAAATCATGCAGAGAACAAAGAATGTATAGTATGTTCTACTGCAGGGGGAATTTCAGAGTGCAGTTCTTCAGCATTTTGTTGTGCTTAAAAAGGAGGATGAAACTCTGCCCTATGCACTTAAATTGACAGATTTTGAGACAGATGGAGACCAGGCTAAATTATACTTGCTGATGTGCAGCAGTTAGGAATGTTCTCATTGATAACTGAATTTTTCCTTGGAAAAAAGATGACTGTGGATTAAAACCTGTGACCTATTCTAGGAACATGGCATTTCTGTGATTTCCACCATGGCCACATTTTACTTCAGTGGGCCAGTAAGTCAGGAGATAAAAGATGAGGCTTTCTGTTCACTTAGTGAATTCCCTTGGAGAATTTGGGAGGAACATTTAGAGAATATTTGAAAGAAGAGATTGTCTTAGCTATGTTACTATCTCAAGTACTGCTTTAACAAAAATTTCCCTTGTGTGATAGTCCTTATGTGTAGGGCAGTACTTCTCTCATACATAATTTTATGAAAGTTTCTTCCTGCACAAAGATTTTCCTAGAGGCAACTTTATTTCTTCTTGGTGCTTGGCATGGGATTGATCTTAGCCCATACCTTGCTCTGTCACTTGATTTTTCCTTAAATCACTTTATTGAAGTACAATTCACATTGAACAAATGCACACATTTAAAATATTCACATTGGTATGTTTTAAAATGTACACACATTCATGAAAACATCACAATGATGAACATATTCTTCACTCTCCCAGCAAAGTTTTTTAGTGCCCCTTTATAATCTCCACTCCTTCTGTCCATCCCTCCCAAGCATCTGATATGCTTTTTGTCACTATACATTTCCTAAAATATCATATAAATGAAAGTATGAAGTCGGTACTCTTTTGACTGACAGAATAAATATTTTGAGTTCTGGTCATGTTAGGTTGTATCAATAGTTCATTCCTTTTTATTGCTGAGTAGTATTCCCTTGTATGGCTATAACATAGTTAAACCAGTTATTTTTTGATGAATGTTTGGGTTGTTTCCAGCTATTGTCCAATAAAAATAAGTCTGTGATGAACAGTCACATACAAATCTTTTTATGGGCATATGCTTTTATTTCTCTTGGGTAAATATCACCAAGTAGCATGACTAAATCATATAGTTGGTGCACATTTAATTGAAATTGTCAAACTTTTACAAGTTGTTTTAACATTATATATTCTCTTCAACAGTAAATGAGACCCTCAGTTCTTCCACATTCTTAACATTTGGTTTGAACTTTAAAAAAAATAAATCTTCATCATTACTAAAGAAGTATAGGGAAATCTCATTGTGGTTTTAGGTTTTTACCTTGCCTTTCCCCAGTTACTAAAGATGTTAAGTATCTTATTTTGTCATTTACCATTTGAATATCTTCTCTGCTAAAATGTGTAGATTATTTTCTCTTATTGTTTTTGAATTGTTTGTTTTCTCATTATTATTGAAGTTTTGAGAGTACTTGATATATCTGAGATACAATCCTGTATCTGGTATATAATTGTAAATATTTTTTCCATCTGATTTTTCTTTTTCATTTACTTGTAATTGTTGAGAATGCAAAACCTTTTATAATGTTGATAAATTACTATTTGCAAATACTTTCTTTTATGGACCATGGTTTTGGTGATATGATTTTAATTTTCAATGTTTCCATAACTATTTATAGAATAAAATTCACCCATGAAACCATCTCGAATTTTATGGTGGGGAAGGTTTAAAAATACAAATTTAATAACTTTCATAGTAATGGAACTATTGACATTATTTTTTCTGAGAGCTTTGACAGTTATCTTTTAAACAGTGTGTCCTTTTTAATTGTTGCAAATTTATTGGTCTAAAATTTAGTTTATAATACCTTTTAAATATCTGCAGATCTGTAGAAGTAATACCTTTCTCATTCTTTACATGGTAAATTTTGTCCTCTTTATTTTCTCCAGTTAAATATAGCTAATATGTTCATCAATTTCATTGTTATTCTCAAAGAACCAACACTTGGTTTTGTTGATATTTTTCTTTATTTTATCCATTTCTACTCTGATTTAATAATTTACTTTGCTTGTTTGCTTTGTGTTTAACCTTTTCTAGTTTCTCAAAGTAGTAACTTGAGAGGTTTTTTGTTTTTTTTTTTTTCCTAGTGTAGGTCTATATTGCTTTACAGTCCCCTGAATTACTACTTAGGGCATTCTAAAAATTTTGATTTTCTTTTTTGACATTTTCATTCAGTTCAAAATAATTTCTAATTTCCCTTTTTATTTGATGAGTTATTTGGAAGTTTGGTAGTTAGTTTCCAAATAATTGGGAATTTTTCAGAGCTCTTTCAGTTACTGATTTTGAATTAAAATATATTGTGAAGAACTGAAGAACATATTTATGTTATTTGAATTTTAAAAAATTTGTTGAAACTTATGATCCATAGTAAATGTCCTATGTGCCCTAAAAAAGGATGATATTTTGCTGTCATTGGGTGAAATGCCCTATATATTCAATTACGTCAAGTGGATTATGTTGTTCAAATAGTCTGTATCTTTTACAACTTTCTTATGGCTCTACCAGTTATTAGGAGAGATGTTGAAGTTTCTTACCAGAATTTTAATTTTTATATTTCTCCTTGCAATACTATCAGTTTTTGTTTCATGCATTTTGAAATTTTGTTAATAGGTACATAAATATTTAGGTTTCTTATGACTCTCTTGATGAACTTATTCCTTTATGATTATGAAATGACTTTCCATATCCATGGTCATGAATTTTGCTCTGCTAAAAGGTCCTGTGGGAGAACAGGATTCTATGAAATTTCTATTTCTAATATTTTCAGGAATCTCCATGTTGCTTTCTGTAACAGACGAACCAATTTACATTACCAGCAGTAGTGGACAAGGGTTGTCTTCCTTTCACATCCTCTCTAATACTTGTTGTTTCCTGTCTTTTATATAATAGCCACTCTCATGTGTGAGGTGTGTTTTTGTTTGTATCTATCATCGTTTTGGTTTGTATCTCCCCAGTAATGAGATGATGAACATCTTTTCCTAGGCCTTTGGCTATCTGTATGTCATCTTTGGAGAAGTATCTATTCATATCCTCTGCCCATTTTTCAATCAGGTTATTTTTTAATTTGTTGTAGTTATGTGTACTTTATATATTTTGGATATTAACCAATGGCTGTATATATGATTTGCAAATATCTTTTCCCATTCAATAGGATGTCTTTTTGTTTTGATGATTATTTCTATTGGCTGTGCATAATCTTTTCAGTTAGATAGAGTGCCATTTCAGCTTTTTTTTTCCTTTGTCTTTGTTTCCCTTTTAATTGGAGTGAAGTCCCTGAAAATATCTCTAAGGTAAATGTATCACTTATATTTTCTTCTCTGTACTATATGGTTTTAATACTTGGTTTACAACCAAGTCTTTAATCAATTTTGAATAAATTTTTGTGTTTGGTGTGAGATAGTGATCTTATTTCATTCTTTTTCATGTGACTTTCCATTTTTCCCAGCAGAGACTTTCCTTGCTTAATTGTATGTATTTGGCTTCTTTAATGTAAATTAATTGTCCATATATGTGTGAGTTTGTTTCTTGGCTCTCAATTGTGTTCTGTTTAGCTGTGTGTCTGTTTTGATCCCAATACCATGCTTTCTTGTTTACTGTCACATTGTGTCATAGTTTGAAGTCGAGGAGTGTAATACCTCCATTTTTTGTTATTTTTTTTTTCCAGGATCATTTTTAGGATTTAGGGTCTTTTGTAGTGACAAATGTCTGTGAAGAATATGATTGGATTTTGAAAAGGTTGTGTTGAATCTGTCTATTACTTTCAGTACTATAAACCATTTGAATGATGTAACTTCTTGCAATCTATGAATACAGAGTATCTTCCTGTTTGTCTTTTTGTGTCATGAAGGGAACATAAGTGCAAATGCCCCCATGAGATCACCAGTCTCTAGAGCGATGTGCTGAGTTAGCATAAGTGTCTTGGGACTAGGAGGAAGGAGAAGATTCTCAAAGATGGGCAGACATCACTGAGCTCTGAAGGACCCTTGAGACACCTTACTCCAAACTGTCAGATCCAATAACATAGGGATGTTAAGTGGTCTCTGACTTCATTGAAGCCTCATAATTAGATTTCCTCCAGACATTAGTATACTAAAGTTTTCACAGGGTTTTTGAAATACTTGAAGCAAAGTGAGGAGGAGGAAAAAACAATCTGTCAATCTGTTCACAAAGATGTGGCCGGCCCTTCCCTAAGCAGGAAATTAGAGTTTCTTTCTCTTCTTGGGAGACACTGCTAGTAGTATTGACCTCTTCTTTGCCTTATCTTCTGTTCATTGCTGATGGAAAGTGAGTATCCTAAACTATATAGTGAAATAGATCACACAATCAAAAATAAAAATAAAACCAACTCAAGGACACCAGCTAAGCACATATTCTTCAGGATGGTGGTAGTTGTCCAAGGGAATTTAGCCAGGCAGTTCTAGGATGTTTCATGTTTTGATGTTACTTTTGTCTGCCTAATAGAACAGTAATAACTTCATAACCTTTGATGAAATGGCCGTTGTTTTTTTTTTTTTACTTCTCTTGTTTTGTTGATGTTCCTATGTGTTATGTTTAAATCTCTGATGATCTGAATTAATGATTAAGGTCTCCCAAGTAACAATGCCTGGTATTTTCTTGAGAATGAGGTATATTGTGTTCTTGAGAAAACTGACAATCTGACTCTTCATTGACACTTAGCCATGCTTTCTACAGAAATTGAAATATGGAATAGCACCTAGTTGTGTGTGTGTGTGTGTGTGTGTGTGTGTGTGTGTGTGTGTGTGAGAGAGAGAGAGAGACAGAGAGACAGAGAGACAGAGAGGCAGAGAGAGACAGAAGGTAGTATTAAAATGCATTACATATCCCATAAATGAATGCTGACCCATGAAAAATTTGAGCAAACAGGATTTAACAGATTCAGTCAAACTTTCGTCAAAAGGAGAAAGTGTTTTGTTCATCTCTTATAATACTCACCTACTCAGTCCCAAACATTTCATGAGATGCTTCTATCTGCTAGTCTTCATTCTTTGCCCTTAAGAACCTTAAGTGACATTATGGGATATTTTCTATTTTGTACTAGCAATTGGATTTTCACAATAATATTTCTTTTTGATCTCATTCATGAAAATGAAGATGGTCAGTTGATAAGAAAACATTGGTACTCATTGACTTAAAGTATTCTGTAACTTTATAGGCTTATGTTAAATTCTTTAGAAGGCTATTCAGAAATATCAAGTCAATAAAAGGCTACTTCTATAGTATATTTATATCATGAGTTGTATGTAATGTTGGAAAAAATATACTCTGTATCTTCTGCCCTTATTATCTTGAACTTTCAATTTCCTTTGTAAAGGGGGCACTTGATAGCAGCGTCTCCACAAATATTGCCCAGCTTTGTTATAACTGACTATTTTAACTCATTTCTCATCACAGAAATTTGTAAGATTGACTCGTGTTATGAAATTCAAGGCAAACCCTTTGGATGCCCCTGTTGACTGAGCCAGACTTGACATTTGCTTCTGTTAAGAAAAAATACTTTAGCTGCCAAACTAATATCTGTGCACAGTAAGAAGCAAATATCATGGGAAGGAAACAAATACTTCCTCAAATGATGATTTTAAATGTGAACACAGAAAATGGAAACTCATCCTTCTTGAGGTACTCAGAAAAGGTCAGCTGTCAAGCTGCTCCTCAGTCCTTGGCGGAAAATGCCAATCTGAACACAGATGATACATGGCGTGAGAGGAGGGGCTGCAGCAACAGCCTCACTTCCTCAGCGCAGTGCCCTGTCCTCTCCTCCGCCTGCGTGACATCTCAGTCCCGTGGCATCTCCGTCCTGACTCTAGACTTCTGCTCTTGAGGTGTCATACCTCGACACCTACTTGCACTAGAGGACAGAGTTTGGAAAACAACTGATTTTGTAATTTTTAAAAACCTCTTTCAGGTTACAGGAGCATCTGTAGTCTTGGGGTTCTGTTTTGAAACAAATGCAGCACTTTCTCTTAGGTCTCTCAGTGGGTGGCACGAGGGCCAAATTTCCTCTTTTGTTTTCTAAGCTTTGCTCTTAAAATTGGAAAGTCCCTCATCCAAATGTATCCACTAAGTAAGGTGCACAGTTTTATCCCAAGTTCTGCCTATGTCTTCCAGTTACATTTTTCACTCTTTTTCTCATAAGGTGTGAATTGTTGAAATAATCTCTATTCCTTTCCCTTCACCCTCCTTCACCAGTGAACTGCTCCTGTCTACCCTTAATTCTTGTCTAGTCACTGAACAACAGCTTTTCCTTCCCATTCTCAGCACCATTACCACTGAGGTCTTCCAAGCCCCCTGGACCGAGTCTCCATGCTTGTTAGACCGAAGGCTACATGTCTTACTCTGCCTGCCACCTTTGGGTGAAGGCTTTGCCTGGATTCTGTTTGGTTAGTGAGCACCTGCTTTTGCTTGTAGATTGTTTCTCAATTCTCCTTTAGCTCCACACAGTGCTTTGAAAGCCCACTCATAATCTCTAGTTGTTCATTAGTCAAAGGATTTAGACCCTATCCTTCGCATAGTTATGCTACACTAATATGCTTTATTTTTTAAAAAAAGATTTCTTTATGTATACAAGAACTGGGGTACATGCCAGAGGAATGGAGGGTGAGCAGGTTCACCAGAGACAGAGTGGGGAACAGAACAGGCAGATTGACTGAAGTACACTGCCGAGGGGAGCAGCGGGTGCGTCAGGAGAGGTCTCCTGTGCCATGTGGGTGGCTTCCTGGTGGGGGATCGAACTTGTGCTGCAGTGGCTGTGGACAGCTTCATAGGTTGCGTCTTAACCCCTTGCATCACCAGGGAGGCCCACTAATATGCTTTAAATGCCTCTGCAACTGTCAGCTTCTTTTTTTACTTTCAGTAATTCCTCCTGTCTATAGTTTGAAGTCCAAGTTCTTTAGCTTGAGTTTTAAAGTCATCTAATCATCCATTCTCAGTGTTCCTCTATATTTATGTCCTATTGTTCCTCTCTGAAAAACTGGTCTCTGCAGCATAAAATGTGAATTTAGTCTCCAGATATTGGCATATAGAACACCTTCCTTGTTCTTTTCTACTTGACTGAGTCCTGCCTGTACTTCCAGACTCATATCAGGCTTCTATTCTTAGTGAAACTTCCTTCCCTCCCGCAAACACACAGTAATCTGCCCATTAGATGCTCCTGTCTCTCTTGCTATCAGTCACTCATGTTAGTTAGCTCTTCACTACTCTTTCATTCTTAATTGCCATTTAGTGTGTCTGTTTGATATCCTCATGCTCTGTCTATTGTGAGGTTCTGGAATAATGCCACAGAAGTTGCTGTGACTGATAATTATGTTGGCCAAAGTATTTCAGTAGTTCCTTTGCAGGTTGTATAGGATACTGTACATACCCCTCCGAGACTTTTGGATAAGGAAGAAAATGGCAGTGTTACCACTTCTGCTGTCTTAGAAGCTCTTCTTTGAGAAACCTAAAGGAATTTTAGAAGCAGTACTAAGAAGGATCTGTGGCAGCACCATTAGTGTGTCTTGGGGATGAAATACCACATGTGAGTCAGCAGGAATAAAGCCCTCAGGACTGAGCCTGGCCCGAGGAAGGCATTCTTGTATTCATGGCCCTTGACTTACTTTGGAATCTGGCTAAACAACTCTGGTCTTTGAGAACATCTATTCTTGGGTTTATCTTCTCGACCTCCAGCTTCCTTTCTTGCTCCAGAAACTGCACATCATTGTAATCACCCCTTTTTGATTTCCTGGCTCCTGGGTGTCACAAGCTGGCTTTGTCCCAGGATCCTGGCTGGGTCACCTTATCTTCCCCTCATGCTTTCCTGCCATCAGGTCTAACCAACACAGCCCCAGCATATGCTTTCCAGGTACTTAGCTCTCTGAGGCTGCTATGTAAAGACCATTATTAGAGTTCCCGTGGCCGTGCACATGTTTCTCATGCTGTGATGATAAAAACAGAATCCTTTTATTTGGGAGTAAGTCTGTGTGATGCTAACTTCCTTCCGCTCTGGTATATATTATGGACCATACTTAAGTCATTTTGGGCTTCATCTTCTTTGGCTAATGAAACTTTGCAAGTAGCTAGCAAAGCCAGGCTAACTTTATTGTGGGTGGTACACAAAGGCATTTCAGTTGAACCAGAAACAGAAAGGGGACAGAGACAGTGATCCATGTGAGGGGGTACTTTTCTTCTTTGATTCACAAGGATAGTTCCACGGAAACTGGGCAGATTGGACTGTGCTCATTGTGAACTGGCAGTCTTTATTCTCCAAACACCAGCAAATAACCTCTCCAATTGAAATACCTTCCATCTTTTTTCCCCAAGGCCTAATTTTTCTTTGCAGAAGAAACATTTCAACTTGGATGCAAATATGGCTTTGCTCAGCCAACTTGCTCAGTCAAGTTGACAGCAGCAGGTAAAGGGGAAGATTCCAGGACTTTCAGTGGGGAGTCCAGTCGTAGCCCTGGGAAGATGTGGCCCCGATGTCACTTTAGGACCTTGCCAAGTCAGCTTGCGAGGGGTCCGTATGCCCAGTGCCATCATCTCTGACATCCCTTGCCTGATTTTCAGGTTTAGGACGAGGATCAACTTTCCTGTCTCCAATGACAGAAGACACTGAGTCTTTTTTGTCTGACATCATCCTCTTGCCCTTTCACTCACCTTTGTTTATCTTTGCACCGTGTCCATTTTTTTTTATTTTTTATTTTTTTTTTTTAAAGATTTATTTATTTATTTATTTATTTATTTATTTATTTATTTATTTATTTATTTATTTATACATGCACTGGGTACAGTCAGAAGAGCGGGAGGGTGAGAGAATTCACCAGATCCAGAGCAGGGAGCAGAGCAGGCAGAAGGACCGAGTACACTGCTGAGGGGAGCAGCGGGTGGCAGGAGAGGTCTGCGCGCCATGTGGGACCCTCCTCCGGTGGCCGGGGAGCAGCTGGGGATCGAACCGGCGCTGCAGAGGCTGCGGGCAGCTTCGCAACCCAGCGCTCAACCGCTGCGCCACCGGGGAGGCCCAAGCACCATGTCCATTTAATAGAACTTTATATGCTCCCTCTGCAATGGGACTAAGGCTTCATCTTCTAGATTTGACTGTGAGATAGGGCACCCAGAGTTAGGCAGTAAAGTCTCTATCTCTGTGTTCTCATATTTCTAAGTAGACCATACTTGGCTTTTAGTAAGCATCAGATCACTGGGAGGCAGTGGAGGACCAGAGGGCCTTACACCCTGGGTTTCTTGTTCCATCAGTTTGGACTGTGGACCATGAATTGGCATTTTTTTTAATATTATGATTTTTTTAAATTTTTTATATGTTTCTTACATCACTTTTCATTTTTGCACAATGTATGCCATTTCATCTTGGTTACATGGTTACATTACCCATAAAATTGCACCTCCCTTATTTTGATCCCAATCCCTCCTCTCCCCCAAGCCCTCGTAGTGTATCTCTGGTTTATAGTTGCTTGTTGATTTGGATTTTTTCTTTATTGTAGTTATTCTTTTTCCTGGTTCCTTATTTAGGTTTTCTATATTCCTGCTATGAGTGAGACCATCCGGTATTTTTCTTTTTCTTTCTGGCTTATTTCACTGAGCATGATCCCTTCTAGCTCCATCCATGTTGCTGCAAATGGCATGAGTTTATCTTTTTTGATTGCTGAGTAATATTCATGAATTGGCATTTTAACCTGTTCCCATATAGTCCTACTGATGATGAACAGGGACCATTTTGGGGAGCTCTGTTCTGGGACTTATCCCATTTGGGTTTTCTCTTGTAAATGTGGTGATGGTCACAATGAATACAAATATGAGGCCTTATTGTATTTCCTGGGTGATTTTGCACTTTTTTTTAATAGTTAATTAAAACATGATATATGTTTAATTCAATGTATTTAAAATTTTGTTAAATAAAACATTAGTTTAGAATAGTTGTAGTATGATTCAGTAACAGTGGCATGTCCATCATGGCATAGGTAACTAAAGTCTCAATTTACATTAAAAATTCTTTTATTTTAATTTTGGGGGTTACATATTCTTCCATATGCACACACTCCACTCACCATCCACCAAACCACCTATGCCTGTCCCCATGTAGTTTTTATCTTCCTTTTTTGTTGATCTGCCTCCCTCTGTGATCCACTCACTCCCCACTGTTCCCTCTGGTGACCATTATATTCTTACCTGAGTTCAAGATTTATTGCTGTTATACTTTGTGTGATTTTTGTTTATTTGTATTCCACCGAAGAATAAAACCATCTGGTATCTTTCATGTTTTGATTTATTTCACTTAAAATAATTATAACTTCAAGCTCCTCCATTTTGTTCCAAATGCCACTATTTCATCTTTTTTCAAGGCCATGTAATACTTCATTGAGTATATAGTCCAGTTTCTTTACCCATTCATCTATTGAAGGGCACTTGGGTTAGTTCCATGACTTGGCAATTGTGGACAGTGCAGCTATGTCTATAGGTGTAGATCATTCTCTTCATATTAGAGTTTTCATATTATTTGGAAATACCTAATAGAAGGATTGCTAGATCATGCAGCATTTCCTTTATTTTCCTAAGAAATCTCCATACCATTTTCCAACTTGCAGTCCCACCAAAAGTGGACAAGACTTCCTTTTCACTGCGGCTCACCAACATTTGTTGATTTCATTCCTTTTCATAGCTGTCATTCTCGTGGGGGTGAGGTGGTCTCTCGATGTAGTTTTGATTTCCTTTTCCCTATAATTAGTGATGGTGAACAGGTTTTCACATGTCTGTAGTTAGGCCATCTGAGTATCTTGTTTAAAAAAGTGCCTGTTTAGGACCTTTGTCCATTTTTTTGATTGGTTTGTGTCTTTGTTGTTGGATTGTATAAGAACTTCATAAATTTTGGTGATTAGTCCCTGGTGAAATGTGGGATGTGAAAATATTTTTTCCCATTCTGTAGGTTTCCTTTTTGTATTTGTGATGGTTTCTTTTGAGGAAAAAATGCTTTTAAATTTGATGTAGTCCCACTTGTTTACTTCTGCTTTTGTTTCCCTTGCTGTTGGGGTTGAGGCCCCAAACACATCTTTGTGTTAGATGTCCTATAGTGTGTCCTCTGTTTTCTTTCAAGTACTTTATGGTTTGGTTCTTATAACTAGATCTTTAATTTATTTTAAATTCTTGTTTATGGAGTTGCATTGTTTCAGCATGTGGCTATTCACACTTCCAATTTTCTCCATTGTGTGTTGTGTCAATAACTCCTTTATCAAAGATTAACAGCCCATATTTGTGTAGATTTATTTCTGGGCTTTTAATTCTATTCCATTGACCTCAGTTTCTGTTTTTGTTCCAGTACCATACTGGTACTTTTTGATGACTATTGCTTTGTAGACTAGTTTGAAGCCTGGAAGTGTGATTCCTTCATTTTTCTTCTTTTCTCTCAGAATTTTTTTTTAGTTATTCAGGGCATTTTGTGTTTCCATATAAATTTATTAATTGTTTGTTCTATTTCCTTGAAACAAGTCATTGGTGTTTTGACAGGTATTGAATTGAATCTGTAAATTGCTTTGGGTAATATGGCCATTTTAATGATGTTAATTCTTCTGATAGATGAGCATGGGATAACTTTCCATTTCTTTATTTTTTTATTTCCTTTAACAAAGTTTCATAGTTTTCAACATACAGATTCTTTACCTCCTTCCTTAAGTTTACTCCCAGGTATTTCATTCTTTTTGGTGTGATTTTAAATGCAATTGTATTCCTTATTTTCCTTTCTTCTGATTCACTATTTGCATATAGAAATGCCACTTATTTTTATGTATTGATCTATATCCTGCCACTTTACTGTATTCATTTATTATTTCTCTAGAAGTTTTTTGATTTCTAGAGTCATTTGATTTCTCTAGGTATATTAACATGTCACCTGCAAATATTGACAGTTTTGCTTCTTCTTTACCAATACGGTTTCCATTTATCTTTTTCTTGCCTAATTTTGTTGACTAGGACTTCTGACACTCTGTTGAATAATAGTAGTGAAAGTAGACATCCCTGTCTCGTTCCCCATCTTAGCAGGAATGCTCTTCATGCTTTTTACTATCGAGTATCACATTGGTTGTGGGTTTCTCATATTTGGCTTTCCATATTTAGTTAAGTTCCATTTATTCCCATTTTTGAGTGTTTTTATCATAAATGGATTTTGGATCTTGTTGAATGGTTTTTTGGCATCTTGAGATGATCATGCAGTTTTTATCTCCCTTTTTTTGTTGATATGGTGAATGACATTGATTGATTTGCATATGTTGAATCAGCTTTGCATCCCTGGGATGAAGCCTACTTGATGATAATGGACGATTTTCTTGATATATTGCAGTATATTCCATTGTGTTCTGTTTGCTAGGACTTTGTTGAGGATTTCTGCATCTATATTCATTAGAGATACTAGTCTATAATTTTCTTTTTTTGCTGTCTATTTGGCTTGGGGACCAGGGTTATGTTGACCTCATAGAATGTGTTGGAGTTTTCCTCCCTCTGATTTTTTTTTGAAGAGTTTGACCAGGATAGGTGTTAGATCCTTGAAGGTTTAGTAGAATTCACTAGAGAAGCCATCTGGTCTTAGGCTTTTGTTCTTAGGGAGACTTTATTACTCTTTAAATTCAGCACTGTGATTGGACTGTTTAAATGGTCTATTTCATCCTTGTTTACTCTTGGGAGGTTGTATGAATCTAAAAATTTATCCATTTCTTCTAGGTTTATCCTGTGTATTTGCATGGAAACTTTTGTAATGGATTCTTATGATTCTACATTCATCTTCTGTATCTGTTGTAATTTTACCTCTTTTATTTCTGATTCTGTTAACTTGGGTTATATCTTCTTTCTTCATAAGCTTAACTAATGGCTTGTCAATTGTGTTTACTTTTTCAATGGAGCATCTTTTGGTTTTACTGATCTTTTGTACTATCTTTTTTGTTTTTCTATTTCATGTATTTCTGCTTTAGCTTTTATTCTTTCCTTTTACTGGTTTTCATATGCTTTGGTTCTTCTTTTTCTGGTTCCTTCAGCTGCAGAGTTAGATTGTTAATTTGAGATTTTTTAAATGTGGGGCTGTATTGCTATAAACTTCCACGTAGTACTGCTGTTAGAGCTTCTCATAGGGAATGGTAGCTTGTCTCTCCATTTCCACTAGTTTTAGAGCTCTTCTTGGGTTTCTTCATTGACCCAGGTGTTGTTCAGAGCAGTTTGATTAATTTCCATGTGCTTTTGGTTTGTTTCATGATTCTTTTTTTGGCTAATTTCTAGTTTCATAGCATTGAATCTATGAAGATGCTTGATATAATTTCAGTTTCCATATATTTTCTGAGACATGTTATGTCCTAGAATATGATCTATTTTTGAGAATGCCCCATGTGCAGTGAAGAAAGTATATTCATTTCTTTAGGGATAGAAGGCTCTATAAATGTCCAATAAAATCCATCTTTTCTAACCTTCACTTAAGGCCTTATTTCTTTGTTAATTTTCTGTCTGGATGATCTTTCCCTCATGTCAGTGGTATGTTGAGGTCTCGATAATGCTTGTGTTTTTGTTGATATGGTATTATAGATTTGCTAATAGTTGCTTTATGTAACTAGGTGCTCCTATACTAGGTGAATACATATTACTAAGAGTTATATCTTCTTGGTGAATTTTTCCCTTGATCATTTTTTTTTAATTAATAAGTTTTATTTTTATATTCCCCATACAATTGCAATCCCCCCATTCTGACCCCAATCCCTCCCCTCCTGCCCCCCACCCCCCAAAAAGTGTCTCTGGTTCATAGTTTTTGTTGATTTTGATTTTCACTTTCTTATAGTTATTCATTTTCCTGGTCCCGTATTTAAGTATTCTAGATTCCGGTCCCTTGATCATTAATAAACATAGTGTCCATCTTTGTCCCTAAGTGCCTTTTTTAGTTGAAAGTCTAGTTTATATAAGAATAGAAGTTTTTGCTTTACTATTTGAGTTATTTGTATGTACGAATTACTCCAAATTATTATTTTTAGTTTGTTTTTGTCTGTTTAAAGTCTGTTTAAAATGAGTTTCTTGTAAACAAAGTATCAATGGCTGAAACTTCTTCACCCACATTGTTAACCTATGTCTTTTTATCACACTTAGGGCTGTTTATTATCAGTCCTTTTGTTTTTGATTTTTGATTTTTTTTTTCTGTTGTTTTTCCATTTGTTTGTCTCTGCTCTTTTTGGGCAACTTTCCTTAGTGTTTCTGTCAATTTTTTGTTTCTTCATCTATGAGTCTCGATTCTGGATTTTTCGTTAGTGACTACCAAGGGGGTTTTACTTTAATTGCTATGTCTTTCATCCTTTATTTGCTGGTGTCTGTTCTGATATCTAACTCTATAGATTCTGTCCATTTCTTCCTCCCTCTTAGTGTTTTGTTGGTGACTCATAGTATTCTTGCTCATGCTTCTGATGTTGTGTTGCTATTATCAGTTTACTCAGGAATTTGTGCTTCATTTTTTTTCTTTTCTTGTAGAATGCCTTTCAACATTTTTTTATTGTATTTTTTATTCTATATGGAAATATAACATTTCTTGAAGTATTGGTCTGGTGGTGATAACCTATATTAGCTTCTGCTTGTCTGGGAAAACTTTTATTTCCCCTTCATCCTTGAATGATACTTTTGCAAGCTAGAGCATTCATGGCTGGCAATTCCTGTCTTTTAGAATTGTGAACACTTCTTTCCACCCTCTTCTTGTCTTAGGAGTGTTTAGGCTACAGTTTGGGGAAATGCTAATTTGGGAGACTTTCTAAGTTATTTTTTCCTTCCTTCCTGCAAAGTTTTTTCTTTATTTTTGATTTTTGATACACAATGATGTGTAGCAGTACATTTGACACACAATGATGTGTCTCGGTGTCAGACTTTTTGAATTGAAAATTTGGGGTGTTCTCTCTGCCTCCTAGGTATCCATATTTAATTAATTCTTTAGGTTTGGGAAATTCTCAGCCATTATGTTTTAAATAGAGTTTCTGCTCCCATTGCCTTCCATTCACCTTCTGGTATCCCAGTTATTCTCATGTTTTCTCTTCTACTTGAGTCTGATATTTCTTGTAAAGCTTCCTCATTTTTCCTTTGTCTTGATTCTCTCTTCTAAATGATGATTTGCTCATTTGAGTCTTCTCCATCTGACATTCTTTCTTCTGCCAGCTTAATTCTATTTAAAGTGTTTTCTAACGTCCTACATTTAAAAGTCTTTTTTATAATCTTTTAATATATTGATATCTTTGTTCCTGGATCTTCTTTCTAAGATCTGGCACCTCCCTATCTGCCTTTGACTGACCTTCTAGTAGCTCATTTAACATTTTCAATATTGTTGTTTTGAAACCTTTGTCTGATAATTTCTCTATTTCTGTCTCCTTTACATTTGTGCCGAGACTTCTGTTCTTCTGATCTGGATTTTCTATCTTTTGTTCAAAAACTTCCTTACTTTCTAGGCATGTGTGTTGCCTTATTGCTCTTTGTGTGTGTTGCCTTACTGCTCTCTCTCTCTCTCTGCTTTCTCAGTTTGCCTTGGCATGAGATGGGGTCAGGAGGGAGTCTGAGTCTTTAATACCATATCTCAGTTTAAGAAGTGAAACTGGTCACCTCCACCTCCTCTTTTGTTCCACAGCAACCCAATGATAGGTACCCCTTACAGATAAGAAACATGAGGCTTAACAGGGGTCTGCTGATTTTCAAGCAGAGCTAGGGACCCAGATTTCTCTGAATGTGTGGCTTAGTCATTATGTATACTGTCTTACCAATTGGCTATGATTTGCTCTGATGCATCATCAAATTAAAGATCAGCCTTCTATTACTCAGGGCCTGCTACTGTCCCTCCACAAGAGAGTCCTATAGCTTTATGTCCCATTAGGCAGGGTGCCCTGGAATCACTGCCTGCAGTTGTAGGTGCCTCTTAATGGGAGTGTGAAGTGCTCTGGGCCTCACACACATGCCTTTAGAAGTCTATGGTCCAGGTCAGGGGTGCATCCAATTTGAAGCAGTGTGGGTGCATTAGTGGTCCATGTTTCTTTTCCATCTCCTTGGTTGTGATGAAGAGTGACCTCTTGGGGCCTGAAAAGATATTCTGGACTCTTAAACAGCAAGAGGGCCTTTCCCTCAATTTGTCCAGGGATGTCTGTTTTGGTTTTCTTCTTCATTTGTTTCAAGACACACCCTTTTCAGGAAGGAAAATATCCTTCTTGTTACTTTGAAAGTAATTTTATCTCTAGTACCTTTTATGTGTTTCCCCCCAATTCTATGTGGAAATCTGGAGGCCCAACCTCACCATCATCTGCATTCTTGTGGTCGAGACTTGGAATGAATAAGGCCTATACGGCCCAGGCCTGGTAGAGCTTGAGCTACAGTTGTGCTTATTGGGACTGCAGAGATAGCCAGCCAAGTTTATCCTCTGAGCCACACTGTCTGCATCTTCATTGTGACATCCTAGATTGTTTTAGGTAATTTATAGAAAAGATGATGTTTTTGTTTTCCTAGAATGCTTGGGAAATTGTCCATGAAAATTCCTAGCTATGGTATGCATTTTCCTTCATCGTAGTAGTAATGAGACAAAAAAATTTAGTGTTATGCCATCTGCTAGTAATAACTAAAAACAGTATGAATAAGATATTTCTGTATTGATCCTCGAGAGCTACAGAATGTAGGATCTCGGCTCAGTGGTCATTTCACCTTTTTCTCTCTCTCAGACATACTCCTATACCTGGACAATTTTAAGAAAAATAGGATATGTCCAATGCTGTTATTAAATCTACACACTGGAAATGTTTCAGAAACTTTTATAAGATGTATGCCTTTTAAGTTATATACACATATATGCATCATATATATGTGATATATGCATTATATGTATGTGGTACATATATATTACCCTTAACAGACCTAATGTAAGTACCAGTAATTCTTCATTTAACAGATGAAGGAATTGAAGCACAGAGAGGTTAGGTGATTTATTCAAGTTCACACACAGCTGATAGTGCTGGAGCTTGAGATGGGCTTAACCACTAGACTGCATTTTGCTGCTGTGATTGGGTGGTTCCTGGGTGATTCAAAAGGCACTTCAGATTTTTCTGGTAACTCAGAAATCACCATTAAGAACCTTAGGTAGAGTTTGACTTAGTAGACAAAGCAATGGACCAGGACTCAGGCCTGTGGTGTTTTAGCCTGGATTCTACCATACAGGAACTGTATATTCTTGGGCAGGTTCTCTTCTACTGAATCTTCCTTTGCTCATCTATAGTGGAGATGATGATAACATCTTCACATAAACTTCACAGATGTGTTGTAAAGGTAGGAGACACAACGGAGGCAAAATATATTGGAAAACACTTGAAGTGCTGCAGACATTCAGAAATGATTTCTTTACATGCTTATACTAGGTTCAAGCTGGGAATTCTAAAACTACCATCCTTAGCCCAGTGCTCTCTTCACTCCTCTGTGCTACTCAGTATGTCTCTAAATAAATTTACATGCTGACTGGTTATAGTTCCTTTTCTGGAGAAATGAGAAGGATCATACGCCCCTTGGAATATGGTCTTCTCATTGCCCTCATGTTATACCATTAGATAACATCACTCTTTTCTTCAGATATTGGGAAGCATTACTTTCCTTTAGTCCCTTTTGCCTAAGAGAATAGAATCCTATATTGAAAATGACAATTCCCCATATACATTTTAATCAAGCAAAATCAAAGATGCTCATAGTGGAAAGTGGTCTCATCGGATCTGGACTAAGACCTTGTTTTCCAGATAGGTCCCTCTGTCTGACGTCACCCAGCAAGTTAGGACCAGAGTGAGCCAAGACCCTGAGTGCTGACTTCCACCCCAGGGCAGGTCCAAGTCCATGATCCTGACCCTGTACTGAGAAGCTAAGAGTGTTTCATTGGAGTTTGTTTGAATCCTTTGTGTTATTATTGAAACCTCTTCTGTCAACATGTTTTTCCTCTCTAAGCACTTATCCTTTTTTTATAGACGAAGACTGCACAAA
Organism: Talpa occidentalis; assembly: GCF_014898055.3. Taxonomy (NCBI): domain Eukaryota; kingdom Metazoa; phylum Chordata; class Mammalia; order Eulipotyphla; family Talpidae; genus Talpa; species Talpa occidentalis. The sequence goes on from NW_026555331.1 coordinate 86,421,716, forward strand.
CTGGGTGTGTCGAAGGTTACCCAAGTGGATTTCCTGCCCAGGGAAGTAGTGTCCTACTCCAAGGAGACCCAGACTCCTCTGGCCACACATCAGTCTGAAGGTGAACTATTTCTTTTGCTTACATTCCATATTTTCTCTGTAGAAATTACCAGAGAGTTCTTGATTTTGTTTTCTCATAACATATATTTGAAAGATGCAAACCTAATGACACACTGAAAGACTAAGACTCCAGCTCTGGTTTTGAACCTCTGGAGAGGAAACCCAGCAGTGCTCTTTCACACTTTGTCCAAATTGTGCGAGGAGGCTGGGGGGTGGGGAGAAGCAAAGGATGGTGTATGGTAGATTCAAGCACATGCAGGAGTCTACAAACTGCAGCCCACCGCATTCCTCAAAACAAAACCACACCTATTCGTGGAGGTGGGTATGACAGCTTTCTTGCTACAGTGGAAGTAGGGTTGACTAGTTGTGACAGAGATTGATGGCTCACATAGCTTCAGATCTTTACAATAATCTGGCATTTTCCTGACCCCTGATTCATTTTCCCAATTGAGATGACAATACCCTACATTTTCTTACCACAATATGAACAGATTTTCTGTGCAAGCTCCTCGTGGATGAATGGGAATTGATCAACCTGTCTCCTTTCATGCCTACCAGAAAATATCAAATGGAAAATTTGCATGCAAATCCTAAAATAAGAGAAGTTGAAGCTGATAAATCAGAATACTTTCCAGAAATCAGGAGAGGGGGATGTACTATACTTGGAGTAAGTGAAGGTTGCATTGTTAGATGATAGCGCTGTTGTATAGCTAAGCAAATTCTCTCTTGACTTTGTTGTTTTACTTTTTGATGTGGTGAACGGGATGTTGGAATTCTGGCTTCATTTTTGTGCAGTAAATACTGAACAGAAGCTGTGAGATTGAAAAAGGACTCACGTTCCTTGCTTGGTGGATGGCAAATGTACAAACCAGTGCAGTTTGGTTTGTGCAAACCAGAGATTTCAATTTTACCTTTAAATACATAATGTCAGAAGCATAGTGAAGTCTGATTTCTTTGACGTAGAGTATTGCCTGTGGGCCTTCAGAAAGCTTTCCTGGGTAAGACGGGCTGATAGAGGATGAGTCTTTGGGTAATTGGATCTCTATTTCTGCAGTCTGATAAAACTGAAATGCATTTTAGACGCAAACCCGTAGCACCCTCTGGTGGTGAAATTTTCAACCAACCCTCTAACAAATGAGAACTGTGTTTTAATGTGCAGAAAATAAAAAGTTAGAAAAGCCTTTGGGAGTTTACCTAGGCCTCTAGGCAGATCAGGAAGATCGTTAAAAAACAGCCTTACCACCCAACGAAAACATTTGTTTGAGTTAATTTGCTGCCAGAGGTATTTGCAGAGCTGTAGCCTGAAGTATGTTTATTTAGCCCAAAAGTTGACCCATAACATAAAGTTATACAACTCAAATAGGAGAAGGAGGGAATTACTTTTTTGAAAATGTGTATACTTCAGATACTGGAAACGGTATAGAAATATTTACAAGGGAAGATAAATTAAGGATGAAAAGGCATCAGCCCTAAACTTTTAAACTGGAACACATCAAAAGGAAAAGTCTGTGCTTTCCGTTTTATTGCTGCAAAGAGAGCTTGGGCGCCTCATTATGCTGTGGTCCAAGCAGGAAAGAAGGAATTTATTTCTCAGCATTGGCAGGCTTGCTTTCTGTTTTGTTAACGAGACTCACAGAGCTGTTCAGTGGTGATGGGTGTCTCCATGGTTCACATTCCACAATACAGGTTTGAATTCAAAGCTGACTACTGTAGCTGCAGACATGAAGCTGCCCCAAAGGGTTTAGACAGGAACAGCCTTTATATTTGGGTTCAGTAAATTATACTCTCACCACAGACAGTTTGTGACCTCTGGCTGCCCCAGGTGCCCAGCCGCCTGGCTGTCCAGGGTGCCATTGTTGCTGTCACCTGCAGGGTGGAGGGAGCTGGCAGGTGAGGTGGGTGACAGCAGTGGCCATCCCAGCCAGCCAGAGGCAGCATCCAGCGAATGACTGAATTGTTTGCCACAGTAAAGCTCTTGGATGGATACTATGTAAAGCTGTGGTGTAATGTAAAATCCACTAGCTTATTTATTGCTCATGGTGCATGGAAGAACATGGACTGTTTTCTTTTTGCTAGATGGACATGTTTGGTTTCTTTACTGAGGTTACGTTGGTTTACAATGTTGTATGTGTTTTACAAGAATAGGGTTCCCCTTCAGATGAAAGGTACCACGCTGCACCCACCACCCAAATCCCTTACTCCACCACCATAGTCCAATGTGTTCCCTCCCTCCCTCCTCCGTAGCCTCAGTCCTACTGACCTTCAATTCTTTTTTTTTTCCTTTTTTTTTTTATTTTTAATTTTATTTTCTTGTATCATTTTTCATTTTTGTACAGTATATGATTTATTCCCTCATGTGTAGTCCCTATAATTTCCCCACCACCACAGCACCCATGAACCATCAGTGTAGTCCCTTGTGCTCTTCCCTCCCTGGCTTGGCCTCTGTCCTGCCCCCCACCCATGCTGTGTGCCTCAGATCTATGGTCAGTTGCTAGTTTTGTCTTTTTCTGACCTTTTGTTCAGTTTCCCTATATTCCCCTGTAAGGAAACCATCTGATTCTTTTTTCCTTCTGACTTATTTTGCTTAGCATAATCCCTCCCTGCTCCATCAATGTTGCTGCAGATGGCATGAGTTTATCTTTTTTGATTGTTGAGTAGTATATCACTGTGTAGACATACCACATCTTGATCCAGTCATCTGCTTTTAGGCATTTAGGTTGTTTCCATAGCTTGGCTATGTAAAGAGCGCTGCAGTGAACACAGGAGTGCAGGGTTCCTTTCAAATTAGTGTTTTCATGTCCTTTGGGGTAGATTCCTAGGCGTGGAATTGCTGGGTCATATGATAGATCATTTTTAGATTTTTGAGGGTCCTCCACACAGCTTACTGTAGCATTTTTTTTTTATTTTTTATTTAACTGAGGTGATGTCACAGGCTTACACCAATGTTTGTATTAAGGGAGTAGAGGGCCCCGCCGCATGTGTTATTACCATAGCGCACCCGCCACCAAAGCAATGTCGTCCTCCACCATCGTCTATTGTGCTTCCTCCCTGTTTTTTTCTCAACCCCTCAACCCTCCCCCAACTCTAGATTCCTTAGTCCTAGGGAGATCATTTGCTTGGTGGTTAGTAGAAAGCTTTTGTGAGAATATAACATGCTAGGGAGAGTGATTATTATAAACAGAGTAATTTCCAATGTTTGGAGTATACTTCAGAGCCATCATCCCCAAGACCCAAACCATTTAAAATCAAATGTCAAAAAGACCCTATCACTGGAGTAACATTCTTAAACTAAGTCATTTGCTTAGTAAACTGAATTTGCCTTAGAAGAGTTAATCCAGGTGAGCAGCATATTCTGCACTACTTTTAAAAAGTGAAGAATATACATTACTTTCAGGATACTACAACAGAATGATTTGACATTTCTATGCAGTGCAAAATGATCATTTTAATGTCTATATCCCATCTATGCTTAGCAGTTTTTCAAATTTGCAATAGAATATTATTGACTATGGACACATGCTGTATACTACATCCCTGTGGACTTATTTTATTACTGGAAATTTGTACCTCTGAATTCCCTTGACCCATTTAGCTTATTCCCAACCCCCCTCTGGTAACACTAATTTGTTCTCTCAAGGAGTTTTGTTTTGCTTTAGATTCCACGTATGTGAAATAGGGACGTTTTCTCTTTCACTTAGCACAATACACTTAAGATCCACCCATGTTTTCATAAATGGCAAGGGTTTGTTTTCATTTTTATGGCTGCATAGTATTCCATTGTGTATATGTGTTTGTATACCATATCCATGCCTGTGTGCCTGCCTGTATAAGTGGGGCTGTGTGTATGTAAGAGATTCCTCCCATTGTTGGTTGCCATGCCAGGGGTGGGGTTCATGGCAAGACCATGCCTCTGCTCTCCTGCCTGTCTTGATACAGACCCTTAGTATTAGTTGTGAGGATCTCTTGAGCTAGTATGTTTTGGAGGGAATTCTTCTATATGTTGGTGTATATTTGCGGTGTCTATGGGAGGAGGTCAGTCAGGGTCTTTCTGCACTTCCATCTTGCTTCCTGGTTCTCTTTAGTGTTTTCAAAAGTTAAAATTTCCTGGTAATAGTTTCATTGCACTTTTAGCATGAGGAGCAGTGATCTACCAAAGGGAACAATCTTTGAATCATGAAAATGTCCTTGTAATTCCTATTGGGGTCTGGCTCAGGAGGAAGGTGACAGCGACAGAGATCAGTAAAATATAAGGGCTGTAGGTACTTTTGTCTTGGGTGTTTTTCTTTGTACAGAATCTGGGCACAAGGATTTTGGGATTGAAGTTGTTAACCAGAGACAGTGAAACAGACCCCCAGGTTCAGAGAATCTGACTCTTGAGAGGTGGCTGAGTTGCTTCTAGAGAAACAGAGGCATTGGAAATCAGGAAGACGTTTATGGTGGACAGAATATAGGATTTACCAGTTTGTGGCAAATCCAGCAGTCTCTGACACGGCTGCCATTAGTAATGGCTGGGACATAGGATGATGGCTTTGTAAGAAAAGGTTTCATGTTTTGAAGTAAGAAGGTGATGGCCTGACACCTTGGGTAGAAGCAGTCTCCAATGATGTCTTCTTCGCCAATGTGATTGGAGGTCTCCCTGGTTGTACTGGCTCAGATGTCAAGTGGAGATTTCTTTTACAGTAAGATGTAAACCTGAGGTTCAAACCTGGGAAATTTGGCTGCTACCTGGGTAGTGTAAAGGACATGGTCTGGTCCCTTCCAAAGAGACTCAGGTTTTGTTCCCAGTTTTTCCAAATCAGAAGGATGACAGGTAATTGAAAACACCAGAGAGCTGTGGCAGATATTTGAGGAAATTAGCAAAATGCAGGGTATCATCTACATGTCTATACTCAAAATAGTTTCTGAATTGTGATCAGATAAAAAGGTAATGTGTCATTATTGTTTACAAAGGCATACTTCAGATTGCTGTAAGTCATAGATAACTAAAGAGATAAGGTTTAAGGAACTAGCCCTAACAAAATTAAAATTCTCCTCAGTTTCATCCCTCCTATGCAGTTAATAGTTGCTGGGCCAGAATCTTTACATGATTTGTTATCAAGATACAGACCGAAAGTCCAAGTAGACTGTTTACAATTTAAGAAAACTTGTCTTAATAGCTTGAAATAAGTACACTACAGCAGTTTTATCAGTTTATTTAAAGCTGTATGGGAAAAATTATTCTCTTCTTCAACTTGACCTCACATAAGATCCCTTACCAAGATTTCATTTTTCCAAACCTTCTGCAACTCTCCAGCCTCCCCAAACATTTTTTTTTTTTTCTGATGAGAATTACCTACTTGACGTTTGCATTTCAAAGAGATAGTCCAGATAAAGGTTCCATAAAGGTGAGTAGAATATTTACATTTTAAGGCTTAGGGAAATAATGCAAATTCCTCCAAGAAGTACTTTTGGTTCCTAAATCCAGAAGGTTTTGGAATTGGTTTTAAAAAGAGAGCAAGTGCTGGGCTTGGAACTGTTTCTAGAGTTAGAGTCCCCTTATAAAAAGATTCAAGTTTGTTAGGTAAGGACAGTTTTTAATTCCTCATAGAACCGGGTTGCGACTTGAATGACAACCTAGGTTTTTAATTTGCTTCATTAGATCAGGGAGCTCTTCAACATGGAAATCAATAGATTCTTATGTTCTAGATTTTAGAGTTGTATGTCCTTGGAATGCTTTGCTGTACATCAGGGTATACAGTTCCTTGGTAGCTGAGGGGAGAAGACCTGAAAATGTTTTTGTCAGACTCTGAATAGATTCTGAATATCAGCTTCTGATTAGGCCAATTTCTGACCTTAGAGGTTACTTTAAAAAAATTATTTCATATCTTGTCAGGTTTCAGCTGGGACCACAGTAAATATTCCTAGCGGTACTGGGCAACTCCGTGGACCCAAAAGGCTTCCCTAAGTGTTACAGGACAGGGAGAGGGGCACCCCAGACCCCGCAAACCTGCCTGCTCTAAATAGGTTCTGCCATTCGCCGCATCAACACAAAACATATGAGATTTTAATGCAAAGGAACTTTAATAAAACTAGGAAACAATACAGGAAAGGCAAAGAATCTAGTTTCTAAATGAAGCACCCAAAGTTACCCGTCCCCTCGTGGGTAAAAGTCCATCCATATGGGATCGGCCCAGAGCAAGGCCCCAAAGCCTGCCACAAGTCTAAAGCATCTTCCAGTGGGGACCCTCAGAAAAGGGTCAGAAACAACCAGACAAGCCCGGAAGGAAAAGAGCAAAATCAAAATCAAGATAAAAACTGCCATGGTCACCTCCCCACGGGTCTCACCCACATCTGTGTCAACCAGTCCACGACCAAAAGGCAAGCACAGTTTCTTCACGCGTCTCTAGGCTCCATGCGCCTCCTCCAGGTCTCCTCCTGGCTCTCCATCCTGCTTCCTTCCTTCCACAGTCTCCTCTGCAGCTTCTTCTCTCCCTGCTCCGCTCCATCCTCCCTTGGGTGGGGCAGGGAACCTCCCCCTTTCCTGGGGACCACCCTGTTACATAAGGACAGTACTAAAACTGTTACTCTCCCAAGATCCAGAGCCACTGCCAAAGATAACCTGAGCAGATTTAGACACTTCCTCTGAGGACTGACATCAGTAGGTGGGACCCCAGCCACCAAGAGGTACAACCCACATTTCTATTTTGTGGGGGGCCCAGCCTAACGGTTGCCAAACTACATTCTCAGGACCTAACACAAGACAAACAAAGTCACTAGTGTTCCCTGGGAGAAAAAGGATCAATAACCAATGGGTCTAGATTGGGAAAGGAAGAGAAAATGTGAAATTTTATTTTCCTCTCTTGACTAGGCACTACAGACAGACTCAGGAGCGCTGACTCTGGTAAGAATTCTCACTCTTCTCTGGTTTCTGCCAATTTTTCCAGTACCCTGTCTGCAGGTTCTGGAGTGAGTGGGTTTAGACAACATAGCTCCAGTGTCTATCAGCACTTGGAAAGGCTCTGCACTGGTAGCTTCTGCCTTTGGCATTGTTGTTTTCCTATTTTTAAAAATGATTGTTCTTTAAACCGAGGTTACATTGGCTGTTCCCTTTGAATTCCTATCAGTTATTTTCTTAAACGCCAAAGGATCATTCCACTCCTTAGGGATAATCCTTTTATACCCACAACATGCTGGGGTCGGGCTGCCTGTCACTGTTGGAAACCAACTGAACAGACAGGAACTGAGTCTCTAGCACACACTTTATTGTCAGAAAGCCGATGATCTGAGAGAACAGGGTTATTTTACCTCAAAACACCTCTGACATCTTTCACCCTAGCTTTTTTCCTAGTGAACCAAGCAAAGACAGTTAACCATAAGCAAACCTCCCACCACAGCAGCGTATCACAGGTGGCTCCCTGATCTTTGTCATGTCCCCAGAGTGTTAGCACCTCCTTGGTAATCTTGACCCAGGTCTATCCTGTTTTCCTGGGCTGGGAAAAACATCTTTGTTCTCCTGATGGTGTCAATGTCCAATACCTCTTCAGGCGTCACCAGGCCAGAGCTGTCAGATCAAAACAAGAGTTTCAGTTCAAAGAAAAGAGATTATTAATCACACAGTGTTTGCATGGAGCCCATGCTGTGGGTTCGAGTAGATTCCTACACTAGGGTAAGGTGTCCTTTCCTTCCTCCCTAGCCCTGATCACTTTGGCATTTAAGGGAGTAACTGATAGGAGTTAAAAGGAATCCCTCAGATTCTAGTCAGTCCTGGAAGTAGCATATATGGACTTTTGTTTATAATCTTGATTCTTCAGAGTAGAAAGACAATTCAGAAAGGATTAGTAAAATTGCATATTCAGGAAAAGAATCAATGAAGTCATTGGGAGACATGTCAGTTTTAGAGTCTGTTTTAGTTACCTCTGTCTTTAGTTTTTCATTTGCCTTTGCAATGATGCTTTTAATGAGGTTTTTTGAAATGTGAACACTTTTGGTGGCTTTTACATCTCGTTGGACGTAGGAACCCTTGCTTTCTAGTACATTTCTCAAATGAACAATCTTGTGGAATTAGAATGTTCCTGAAAATAGCCATTGTGAGTCCATGCCGTCATCAATAACATTGGGTGCATTTACTTAAAAATGTGATGAGGAGAATGTGTAACCTTTTAACATAGAACTGGCCAGAGCACCTCAAGGTGGTCTACCCTTAAGAGCAAAGAAAAAAAAGCCAGCTAGCTCAAGCATATGCTTAGAGTTGTGACATGTTTTTTGTTAATGTGCCTTTCGTGAGCTAGTCCCTTTTCCTGGTCAATGACCAGATACCTGGTTGCACTGAATTTTCTGGCAGGTGGCAAGTGACCTATTGTGAAACTTGTTTAACTGGAACCACTTTATCCTTCCCCTGGAACCTTGTGCTGAGGAGATGGCTGGCTCACAGGGCAGTAAGCCTGCTTACACCTTAGGTGCTGGACCCTTGCCCAGTGATTTCAGTTTTCGTTTTTCTCTCAGAAAAATCTGAGTTTAATTCTTAAGCATATTCTAAATCAGAAGCAAAAGAATACTTACCAGGACAGTCTGTCCTTATCCAAATGCTGAAAAATGTCTGAGAACTCAACCTAAAGGAGCTGAAATCGAAGAGGAGACACACTGCATCAGAAGCAGGAGGTGACTCACGGAGCACAAGAGCTCAGTGCAGGTACCTTACTTGATTCTGATGGCGGTTGTGCCTGCAGGGTTGTCTCCTTCAGATTCCACTTCTGACAACATTTAATCTCAACCTAAACAAAGAGGTAAACCAAGGTAAGCTCGAATTACCCATCACTGAGTTTGTTCTGGAATAACAGGAGTTGCACTTCAGGAAACTCATGCTGTAGCAAGTCACAGGTGAGTCCCTGGAGGGTTTTGGGCATTCTAGTTATGGCCAAGGAGTGCAGGAGGGAATGTTCCATGCAGGGTCCAAGCAATAAGTTCAGTGGCTTGAGCATGGGAGAGAGACCTGGAAGATCGTCATTGCTCAGGAGATAAGTTTCCTTGTATGTAGTCAGGTAATTATGCAACTGCCTGTCCCTTACTCCTGAGGGCGTGTCATGAGATGTTCCATTTTTGTACCAAAAGTTAACTATTTTCTAAAATCACCTACCTAAAGAAAATCCTGTAGATGGTACAGTCAAATCCTAGTGAAACACATTTATCAAAAATACTCTTTCCAATGCAGAACAAAAGAGTAGTAAATGACAACTAAAAAGAATGTAACAAAAACATTACAGAGCGAGACTTGGTACCAGTGGACACTACTTCCTGCACCTCTATATCTGTGGTTCTAGAAGGGGTGGGGGGTGTTGAAAAGAATGACTGTAGAGTGTTATATGAACTTAAGCCTCAAAATAAGATGCGATCTTGGGAACAGTACTGTACTAGAAAATGAACTGATAGATCTTGGGAAGATAATCTGGGAATTTTCTGTTTGACCATGAGTTAAATAATATATCACATTCTTGAGGTCAGGGGTTAACAATGTGGGTTATAAATTTGTGGAGTATGGACGTAAAAGATTTTGCATGAAATAAACATACATATGTAAGTATATACACACTTTGAGTCCACCAAGCATGTGCTTGTACTGGCATTATAGAACATACCAGCCCTTTTCATCCGATTGTTATTTTACTTTATTATTATGAAAAGGTTTTTGATGGTGCGTAACTTTTGCCGTACATATTCTGTTACTCGATCTGTTTTGAAAGGTGCTCTCATATGTCTTTTCTAAATCTTTTGCCATTTGCATGCTCTAAAATTGTACCCTTCCAGCCAACATACTCAGCATTGCTCATGAACTGTTAGACCTTTTCACCCCTAGTTTATTCTTCCAAATGAAATGGGTAATGAAATAACCTAATCCAAGCTCTTCTTCCAAATGGAATTCTAATGATTTTTCTTCACTGTACTTCAGACCTACATATGATTGTAGGTCTGCAGTCTGCTGCTGGCATGTGCTAACATATCACCTAGAATTTACATATTACTCAGCTATATTTTTTTTTTTATTTTAACATTTATCAATTTTTTTTTACATTTTTTAGACAATATTTGCTCCCCTCCACCCCCTCAGATTGAGTCCCCATAGAATCTCCTTCCCCAGTGCACCAGCACCACAATCCCCTGTGCTCCTCCCTCCCTCCCTCTGATCCCTCTCCCTCCTCCTCCTCTGCAGGATGTCTCTGGTTTATAATTGTCTGTTTCTGCTTTGTTGTGTTTTGTACTGTTATTTTTTTTACACTGATGTCCTACTTGGTTCCCCTATATTCCTGTTATAAGTGAAACCATCTGATATTTTTCTTTTTCCTTCTGGCTTATTTCACTGAGCATAATTCCTTCTAGCTCCATCCATGTTGCTGCAAATGGCATGAGTTTATCTTTTTTTGAGTGCTTATTCAGCCATAAATATTGAGGAGATCCTGTAATTCGCAACAAGATGGTTGGACTTGAAGACATGCTATGTGAAATAAGTTAGACAGGTAAATCGATTATATGTGATACAAAAAATACCACCCAAATCACAGTAAATGAGGCCAGATTTTCGGCAGGCAATGGTGGAAGGGGACCTGGGGTGAGCAGATGCCGAGTACCACGGCTGATACTGTTATATGGCATAGAGGATGGTCGTTGAGAAGATCCTAGGCGTTCTCAGCACAAAAAGATTTTTTTTGTTGTTTTCATTATAACGATGAGCTGTGGGATGTTAACTAAACTTCTTGGTGAAAATCATTTCATAACACACGTAGATCAAACCGTCATGCTGGACACCTTCAACTTACACAGTGATGTTTGCCAATTGTCTCTTTAAAATTGGAAAAAGAAAATCAACAAAAACAATCTCCCAGAATCCAGGCTCTGGAAGTTTTTCTAAGAAAACCTCAAAAGTTTTTCTTAGTCACAGAGCATTTCTCATCCAGCTGAGAGCAGTGCCTGCAGCAGAGCACGGAGGAGTGTGGACAGAGGGCTCCTGGAGATTGTTTGCCACAGTTCAGTGGACACTCCTGTCCATGCTGACGCGGGGGATCCGCCTGGCTTTCTTGCCAGATTAGAAAACACTCATTCCTAATGCGTGGTTTTTCACTGTCACCGGTGTGTCTCATGGTTAAGACTGAATCTCCTAGAGCCCAGAAGCAAACCAGTACCTCTCGCTCCACAGGGTAGAAACAAAATAAAGCAGCTACACTCTTGTTTTAAAATTTAAGTACCTTTTCTGTGATTCCCTTTTAGAGCTGTTTGGCGATGATTTCCCACAGGCACTGTGCATATCCTTGGGTCAGATGAACCATCATTTCTAGGGGTGTGGCCACCTCAGAGTAGAAGTCTTTTGAGTCACGTGGTAAATGAGTTAACAAGTACATGTGATTACTGGGCCTGATCCCTGCGAAAGCATGTTGGCCTACTCGGCATGATGATTTCGTGTTACGGTGTGATTGTGACATACTTTGGAGTGCATGAAACCACTGTACCCAGAGAAACTTGGCTCAAGGAGCAGGTCCCCAATCTTTTCAAAGATTTTTCTGCCATTCTCTAGTCTCCATATGTCTTCACAATGTACTGAAGGTGCCAACACAGCTTGCTCTCCAGGGCCTCTGGCGTCACGGGCTGAGTGCAAGGTAAGCTGCTCAGTGTCTCTAGGCAGCCTGAGAGGATGACCGACCCTGACGTAAGGTGATGAAGATGCGAAATGAGGTGTCATCTTTAGCTGCCAAGTAAGGCTTAGTGGAGAATTTGTCACACTCTCGTCTCTGTCACTATTGCCCCCTCTACCCGTCTCTCCATCTCTGCCTCGTCTCTCTCCCTCGCTGGCTGTCTCCCCTCCATCTGAGACTGTGTGGCAGTCTGTCTGAGTCACTGTCTTCCTCCCTTTGTACGCCTCCCTTTCCCAGTCTCTCCCTGTCGCACTCCATGTCTGTCTCTCATGCTGTCTTGCTCTGTCTCATGCCATCTCTTTCTCTGTGCCCCTCTGTCGCTTGCCTGTTTCCCTGACTGACTCTAATCCTGTCTCTCTTTGTCCCTGTCGCTCACTGGCTCTGTATCTTTCTCCCCTTTGTCTCTCGTGCTGTTTCTCCCTGTCTACCTCCTGCTGTCTCTCTGGTGCCTACTCTGCATCTCTCCCTCACTCTGGCATTGTCTCTCTGTCTCCCTGATTCTTTCCTCGTCTCTGCCTCCATCTCCCTCCCTGTCTCTTGTGCTCTGCCTCACGCTCTCCTATGTCTCTTGCTCTGTCTCTCACTGTGTGTGTGTCTCTGTCTCCCTCCCTCTCGGCTTTTCTGTCAGCCTGTCTCTAGCCTTATCTCTGCCTCTCCTTGTCCCTGTCTCATGCTGTTTCTCACACTGTCAGTCACTTTCTCGTGTGCCTCTCTCCACATCTGTCTCTCTGTCTCCCTCCGTCTCTCCCTTGTCTTTGATTCTCTCTTCTCCTTTGCTTTCCCTCCATCTCTTCCCCTCCCTGTGTCTCTCTCCCCATCTCTGTCTCTCTGTCTTTCACTGTCTCTCCCGGGCTATTTCTCTGGCTCCCTCCTTTCCCTTTCTGTGTCTCTGCCTCATTTCTCCGTTTCTTGTGCTCTCTCATGCTTTCTCTGTCTCTCTCTCCCTGTCTCTGTGCTTCTCCCTCCCTATTTCATGCGTTCTCTGAGCTATTACCATCTCTCCTGTCTGGCTGGCTGTGTCCAGTCTCTCTCACACTGCCTGTCTCTTTCCCTGTGTCTTTCTCTACTGCGTGTCTTACTGTCTCCCTCTGTCTCTCATGCTAATTCAGTCTCTTTCTCCCATCTCTCCCTATCTCTGTCTCCACCCCATCTCTCCCTTTGTCTTGTGCTGTCCTCATCGCAGTCTGTCTCTCCTCGTCTCTCCTGTGCTGTCTCTCTCCCACTCTCTCGGCCTTGCTGTGTCTCATGCTCTGTTCCTCTTCCATGTCTCTGTCTCCTTTCTCTGCCTGTCTGTATGTTTCTCTTTGACTACCTTTCTCTCACATTCTTTATCTGTCTCTGTTCTCGCTCACTGTCTCTTCCTGTTTCTTATCTCTCTCGTCATCTCTCTCTTCTAACAGTCTCTCTTGTCTCTCTCTCTCTGTTTTCTATCTGTGTGTCTCTTTCTGTCACGTCTCTCTGTATCTCTTCTCTTCCTGTCTCTGTTCTCTTGCTGTGCCTGTTTCTCTCCACCACACTGTCAGTATCGCTCATCTCTTGCACTTGCCCTGTCCCTGCCGTCCTGTCTCTCTCATGTTCTCTATACCTATCTCCCTTGGTCATTCATGTACTACCTGTCCCTTTCCCTCGCCTGTGCTGTCTCTCCCAACTGCTCTAGCTCTCTGGCTGTCTCTGTGCTTCCTCACTATTTCTGCCTCTCTCTCCCGCTCTCTATCTCTTCTCCATCTCTCCATCTGCGTCTCTGTCTCAGGCTGTCTCTACTCTGTCTGGACTCTCCCTGTCTCCCGTCTCTCTCCTCACTAGCACGGTCTCTCCCGCCCTGGCTCACGCGGTCTGTCCCAGTTTCTATGCCTGTCATTCTCTCTCCTCCCTGCTCTGCCTTATGCTGTCTCGCGCTAGCTCTCGAGCTGTCTCTTTCTCTGGATGTCTCTCCTGTTCCATTTCTCTGTGTCTCTGTCTCCTCATGTTGTCTCATGGCTCCCTCTTTGTCCCTCAATGCTGTCCCTGTCTCTGTTGCTATCTCTCAGGCTGTCTCCGTCTCTGCGTCCCCTGCCCAGCTCGCTCCCTGTCTGATCTCATGCTCGCCATCATCTGTGTCTCTCCCGTCACCTGTCCCCGCTGTCTCTCATGTTCTCCATCTCTGTGTGTTCCCTTCCTGTCTCTCTCTGCTCTGGCTGTCCCTGTCCCTCCTACTGTGTTTTTATCCTTCTCTTCACGTCTGTCTCCATTTGTGTCTCTCGTCTCTTCCAGCTGTTGTCTCTGCCTCTCTCCCACCACCCTGTCTCCCTGTCCCACTCCAGCTTGCCTTTGTCTGCCACTCTCTTCAGCCCGTCTCTCGATGGTCTTGGCCTCGCTTTCTCCGTCTCCGTGTGCCGTCTCATGCTCTGTCTCTCTCCCCATCCTCTTCCCCCACTGCCTCTCCCTGTCTCTCAATCCCCCACCTCTCCCTGCCTTACCTTGCCTTGCGTTTTCCATCATCTCTGTCTCTCATTGTCGCTCTCTCCATGTCTCTCTCACTGTCCCTGCTCTCTTCCTCTGGCTGTCTCTTCTCTCCCTGTCAGCCTCACACTATGCCTTTGTCCCTATCTCTGTCTCACTGTCTCTCTGGGCCACTCCTGTGCTATTTCTCTCTCTCCTCTCTTGCGCTCGCCCTGTCTCTGCCTCTTTTTGATTGTGTCGCTCGCCCTGTCTCTCTCTCGCTGTGTCTCGGGCTGTCTCTGGCACGATCTCTTGCCATCTCTCTCTCCCCTGTGCTGTCTCTCCCATCTGTCTCAGGGTCTCTTCACCAGTGTCTCTCCCTCCTGCCTGTCTCTCCATGCACCTCTCCCCGCATCGCTTTCTCCCTGTCTGGGCCTCTGGCTCCCTGTTTCCCTTATGCGCTGTCTCTCTCCCTCTCTGCTTTTGCCACGTGTCTCTGTCCCGCTCTCACTCCTCTCGTCTCTGGCTCTGCGGGGCTCTTGCTGTCTCTGCACGTCTTCTCTCTGCTGCCTCAGGCTCGGGCCTCCCTGTCTCTGCCCTGATCTCTTTCTCTGTTTCACTGTCTCTCACGCTAACTCTCATCACTCCCTTGTCCCTCAGTGCATCGCTATCTCTGTGCTTCCCTCAGTCTCTTTCTGTCTCTGCCTCCCGACCCCGTCCCCCCTGGGACCTCCTGCTCCCCATCATGTCGCCTGCCTCAGTCTCCCGCTCTCTCCCCTGGTCCCTGTCTCTGTCCTGCTCTGGCTGTCCCGGTCTCTCTCTCGCTATCTCTGTGGCTCTGCCTCTCCATCTTTGTCTGATTCTCTCTCCACCCCATCTCCCTATTGTCTCTGTCTCTCCTGTGCTGTGTCTCGGCCTCACTTTCTCCCTGTCTCTGTGCTGTCTCATGCTCTGTCTCTATCCCCATCCTCCATCTTGCTGCTTTCTCCCACTGTCTCTCCCTCCTCATCTTTCTTCCTATCTCTCCTCGTCTCTCCTGTCTCCCGTCTCCCTCTCACTTCCCTTCTCTTGCTCTGTATCTCTAGCTGTCTCTGTGACTCCTTCCTTCTCCGTCTCTCACACTCTAGCTGTCTCTCTCGTGTCTTTCCTGTTATCTCTGTGTGAGTCTCTGTCCTGTCTCTGTATCTTCTCTCCCTGGGTCTGATTCTCTCCATTCGTCTCTCAGCCTCTCACTATCCCTTTGTCTCTGTCTCTCCCGGCCCCTCCTGTGCTCTGCCTGTCTCTCCCTCACATGCCAGTAGCTCTCATCTCCCACACTTGCCCTGTCGCTTTGTCACGTGCTCTCCCTGTCTCTCTCTCTCCATCTGTCTCAGACTCTCTTCACCAGTGTCTCTCCCTCCTGCCTGTCTCTCCATCGCTTTCTCCCTGCCGTGCTCAGTCTGTTTCCCTGGCTCTCTCAGTCCCGATCTTTCTCTATTTCCCTGTCTCTCACACACTAACTCTCATCACTCCTCTGCCCCTCGGTGTCTCTGTTGCTATCTCTGTGCCTCCGATTCTCTGTCAGGCTGTTCCCGTCTGCCTCCCTACCCCATCGTCTCTGTGTCTCTCCCTTTCTGTGTCTCCTTTACCTGTCTCGGTCTCCCCTCCGCGCCCCTCCCTGACGCTCACACTGTCTCTGTCTCTTCCAGATTTTGTGTCTCTGCCTCTCCCCCACACCCTCTCTCCTCGCCACTCTCCAGCTTTCCTTTGTCTGACACTCCCCACCCCATCTCTGCCTCACTTTCTCCCTGTCTCTCTCCCTAGTTCATGCTATCTCTCATCTCTCACGCTCTGTCTCCCTACTCTTTCTCCCATCCCTCCCTGTCTCTCCTATGCCAAGTCTGTCTCTATCTCCCTCCCACTCTCTCCTGGTCTCACTGTCCCTGCTCTCTCTCTGTCTCCCTCCTTCTCTGCCTGTCTCTCACTATCTGTATCTCTAGTGTCTTTCATGTTATCTTTGTCTCTTCCAGTCTCTGTCCCATGCTCTCACATCTGTCTCTTTTCTCTCCCTGCGTCTCACTCTCTCCTTCCTGTCCCAGTCTCTATCTCTGTATCTCCCCTCTCTTACGCCTGGCCTGTCTCTCTCTCTCTCCCCATGCCTGTCTATCTTTCACTGTGTCTCAGGCTGTCTCTGGCATGGTCTCTGTCCATCTCTCCCTACCATGAAGTCTCGTTCCCCTGTGCTGTCTCTCCCATCTGCCTCAGACTCTCTTCACCAGTGTCTCTGTCTCCCTGTCTCTCCATGCACCTCTCCCCATCGCCTTCTCCCCGTCTAGGCCGGTCTCTGCCTCTGTTATCTCCCTGTTTCTCTTGTGCTCGCTCTCTCTCCCCATCTCTGGCTCACTCTCTGCATTTGCCCTGTGTCTCCCTCCCTCTCCCTGCCTGTCCGGCTGTCACTGCTTCTCTTGCTGTCACTCCTCTCCACTCTGGCTCCGTGGGGCTCTCACTCTGGCTCCAGGTCTTCTCCCTGCTGCCTCAGGCTCCGTGACGCCCTCTCTCTCTATGTCACTGTGCTCTCATGCTAGGTCTCCTGCCCCATCCTCTCTCTCTCCCCCTCCCCTTCTTTCTCACTTGCACAATGTATCTCTTCCCCTACCTCTCCTTCTGGCTCATGTTATAACTGTCTCTTCCCTGCTTCTCACGCGCTCTCTCCTCCTCCCATCTCTTTGTCTCCTTGTCTCACTGTCTCTCATTGTCTCTCCCTCCCTCCCACTCCATGTCTGCCTCTCACTGTCGCTTCTCCATATCTCTGGCTGTCTCTCTGACTCCTTCTCTGCATCTTTCCTGTCTTTCATGTTATCTATCTCTGTGTCTCTCTGTCCCGTCTCTCGGAATCTTCTCTCCCTGGGTCTGATTCTCTCCAATCGTCTCTCCGTCTCTCACTATCCCTTTGTCTGTCTCTCCGGCCACTCCTGTGCTATGTCTCTCCCTCACAGTAGCTCTCATCTCTTGCACTTGCCCTGTCCCTGCCACTGTGTCTCCCTGTCTCTCTCCATCTCTCCCATCTGCCTCAGACTCTCTTCACCAGTGTCTCTCCCTCCTGCCTCTCTCTGCACCTCTCTCCCCATCTCTTTCTCCCTGTCTAGGCCTGTCTCTCTCTTTCCCTGTCTCTCTGCTTTTGCCCTATCTGTCTCGATCTCTTTCTCTATTTCACTGTCTCTCACACACTAACTGTCCACTTCTTTCTGTCCCTCAGTGCGATCCGTATCCTGTTGCTATCTCTGTCTCCCTGACTACCAGGCTGGCTCTTGTCTCTCACGGTGTGTCTCTGCCTCCCTACCCCATCTCGCTCCTTGTGTGTGAGCTCATGCTCTCCGTCATCTGCGTCTCCCCGGCTCTCTCTCTCCTGGTCACTCCTGTGCTCTCATGTTCCCTTCCTATCTCTTGCTCTGGCTGTCCCCGTCTCTCCCATTATCTCTTGCTGTGACTCTGTATCTCTCAGTCGCCTCCAGATTTTCTGTCTCTGCCTCTGTCCCATTTCCCTGTCTCCATGTCGCTCTCCATCTTCCCTTTGTCTGACACTCTCCACACCCGTGTCCCGGTCGTGTCTGACTCTCCCTGCACTGTGTGTGTCCCTCCCTATTTCCTGCTGGCGCTCGCTCATCTCTCAGGCTGTCTCGCCCATGCTGTCTCTTCCGACCTCATGCTACATCTCTGTGTGCCTCATACCGTCTCTCCCTCAGTCCCTGCTCTAGATCCTGGCTGTCTGTGTCTCCTTCCTTCTCCGCCTGTCCCTCTCTCACCCTATCTGCATCTCTCGTGTCTTCCATGGCATCTGTGTCTCTTCCTGTCTCTGTCCCATGCTCTGTCATGTCTCTCCGTATTTCTTCTCTCTGTCTGATTCTCCCCATTCCTGTCCCAGCTTCTCACTCTTTGTCCCTCTCTCCTGGCCACCCCTGTGCTGTTTCCGTCTCTCCATCACCCTGTCTGTAGCTCTCACCTCTTGCACTTGCCCTGTCTCTGCCTGCCTCTCTAGGCCCTGCAGGTGCTGTCTGGCTCTCCCACCACCTTTCCCTCTGAGTCTCAGGCCGCATCTGATACTGTCTCTTTCCATCTGTCCCTACATTACGTTGTCTCTCCCTCCCGAGCCTGTGCTGTCTCTGCCTCTAGCTCCCTGTTTCTCTTGTGCGCTGTCTCTATTTCTCTGGTGTCCCCATCTCTCTCTCCCCGACTGCCTCCCTCTCTCACACACAAATTTCGGTCCCTCCCTCTTGCCCTCCCTCAGTGCCCTCCGTGTCTCTGTTCCCATCTAGAGCTCTGACTCTGGGTCCTGTGGCTCCTGGCCTGCTCGCCTGCCTGCGCGCTGTCATGCCTCCCACCCCCCGCCTTTCCTGTCCCTTTTGTCCCTTCCTCCTCCTCTCCAGCTCTCCCCTTTCTGTCTCTCACACTGCCTCCATCACTGTCTGTTTCTCTACCCCTGCCCCTCTCTCTCCGTCTCTCTACCGCTCTTTCTTCTCTCACTTTTCTGTCCCCGCCTTGGGCTTGTCCACCTTCCTCACTCTGTGTTGCTCCCTCCCCACCTTTCTCCCTTTTCATGCTGTTTCCATGTCTCTGTCTCCGTGCTGGCCTCTGTGTCTCCCTCACGCTCTCAGGCAGGTTTACTGTCTCCCCTGCTGGTTTTGTCTCTGCCTCTCTCCCTGCCTGGCCCTATGTCTCCCTCGCTCGCTCTCTATCTTCCTCCTGGTCCGCCATGGCTATGTCACCTCTTTCTGGCTTTGTCTCCCCCACTAGATCAGGGTGGCCGTCTCTCACTGGGCGCTCTCTCTCCGGCTGTCTGTCTCCCCATCTCTCACACGCTTCACCTGTGTCTCTTCTCTCCCGCCTGCCTTCCATCTTCACGGTCTCTACTGTGTCTCCCTTTCTGTCTCTCCTGGTCTCTCTCTCTCTCTCTCTCTCTCTGCATCTCTGCTCTCCCTGGGTTTTGGGTTTTTCTCTTCTGTGTCATCCCCCACCCCTTCCTCCCCTTCTGGGCCTCGCTCTGTCTCTTTCCTCCTAGCTCTTCTGTCTCTGGTCTCTCCCTCTTTCCCTTCCTCTGTCTCCCCATCACTGTCTCTCTCCATTTCTCCCTGATCTGTCACTCTCTCCCTCTGACTCTTCCTTTCACTCTCCTCCTCATGCTGTCTGGCCCTCATGCCTCTCAGTGGCGTGTCTCCCCCCCCAGCTGAGTCCACACTGTGCTAGTTCAGTCTGTTTCTCTCTCTCTCTCCACCCCCCATCTCTCTACTCTCCTTGTCACCCTTGTTGCCCATACCCTGTCGTCTGTCTCTACATCGCTGCCTCGGTCTCCCTCTTCCTTCCTGACTCTCCCTTCTCTGACTCTTTATCACTTTCCATCTCTTGCCCCTTCTCTGACTCTCTCATGCTCTGGGTCCCTCTTGGTCTCTCCCTGTCTCTCCTGCCATCTTGCTGTGCCTCCCTCCGTCTCTTTTTCTCCCCGCTCTGCCTCTTCCTCTCCCCTTCTCTCCTGTGCTATTTCTGTCTCTCCCACTTCTACTCTCCTGCTGTCTAGATCTCTCTTGTGAGTGTCTTTCTCCTGCTCGGTCTTAACTCTCTCCCTTCCTTCCTCTCTCCTGCTGCCCCTCCCTCTTCTCCCCTTCTCTCTCTCATGGTCCCTGTGTCTGTTTCTGCCTTGCTCCCTCCCTGTCACTTCCCCTCTGGTCTGCCTGCACCCTGAAAGGCCACGCGAGGACACAGTGTGACGGCATCTGCAGGCCCGAGGGAGAGCCCTCATCAGGAGGAACCTTCCCAGTCCCCAGAAAGGAGAAAATAAATGTCTGTTTAAGTTACTCAGTCTCTGCTATTTTGCTATGACAGCCTGAGCAGACCCGGGTAACACAGCAAGGGCCTTCCAGTGACCTGTGCAGCCTTGTCAGAAAAACAGACCCCCCCCTGGACACTCATGACTTAAAGCCCTCTACCTCTCCCTGCTTTGAACAGTGTGCCCTCTGACATGGAAACAGTACTGCTGAAGCCAACTATCTAGGCCTAGGTTACATGTCCCTGTCGGGGGGAAGAGGCAGACTAAGTGAGGGGACTCTGGGACCCCCAAGTTTGTACACTCTAAAGGCGTTCTGCCACATGGAGACCACACACACTCCTAGTAAGATCTTTAATAGAATGAGTGTGCAGAGAGAAGACAGGAGAAAGGATAATAGTTTCCCAGTTAAACACCCCAAGTTACCCATCCTCTCGTGGGCAAATGCCCAGCCACACAAGAGTTGGCCCGAAGCAGGGCTGCTGAGGCCAAATAGCTGGCCACGAGTCTAGGGCACCTTCTGGCAGGTAACCACAGGGGCAAAATCAAAGGACAAATCAAGATCAAGGCTGCATTGTCCACCTCCCCACAGGCCCCTCACCCACACGTCTCCCAGGGTGCCACAGCTGCTCAGCACCCCCCCTTAAGTGCGGCAGGGAATGTAGGGCTGGTGCCCCCCACCTTTTTTTATAGAGAAGCCTGTGACATCCCACACTAGCTGTGAGGGGGCAGGCCCTGGTTCATCCCCATTGTCTGGGGAAGCCATGACTATGACCTGTTCTGGCTCACTCCCCTCCAAAGTGCTTGCATGCTTATGACCAAAATAGATATTTTTACAAATGTCTATTCTAATAAGAATAAAGGAAGGAAACATTTAAGTGTCTGGCATATTCCCATACATTGCAGTTCCTGTAGCATCTGTGCAGGATTTATTCACTTTATAAATCAGAAGTGCACAGAGAATACAACTATTTTGCCCACAGTTGTCTACACAACTCATGGCTGCCGGCGGGGCAGGTAGGGAAATACCCAAAATAAACCAACTTCTTAGTTCCAAATAAACCTCATAAGTCTAATCTCTCATTTTAAACAGTGTCAGCTGGTCTGTTCAGATAAAATGGAAGGGAAATACATTCTCCTAGAAGAACCTCCCTCTCCCTAAGATCCTGGCTGAGTTGGAGAGGGGGCAGTGGCTCCGGGCTGTGCCAGATCCGGCAGTGCGCCCGCTGACGCAGCCTCTGTCCGCCTGGGCCCTGGCACCCAGCACGACAGCACGCAGCTGGCTGGCTTGGCCTTGTTCCCAGGGGGTGGGGGCCATTTTCCTCCTGCTGACTTGGTCTCCACTCAGATTTCATTGCCTCCAGCCCCAGGTCTAGAGCCCACCCTGCCATGTAGTGACGTGACCGACGGAGCAGACCCCCACAGCAGAAAGGCTCCCAAGTCAGTGTCTGTGACTCTCAGGACCTGAGGGGGACTAGGTGCACTCACTCCCACACCTGCCAGTCAGCCCACAGATGACTCTGGGTCACCCGCCGACAATGACACCTAGCGCGTAATGTTCTCCTAGATTTTCAAACCAAGAGTGTGCATTTCTCTGATTTTTACATTCACCCCTCCCAGTGTGTCCTCCCAGGAGGAGGAAATCCAGGTAGTTCTAAAAATGTCTTCTTTCCTCTAAATACTCACCCCTCCCCCAATCTGGAAACAAACAACTGTGTTTAACTTCTCCTTCTGGAGGGATCGTTATGATTTTTGATACTCCAAATAGTAAGAAATAGGAATTAGGACTATCCTTCTAACTGTAGAGATTCAAAATCTAGGTTTTTTTGAGACAGACCGGGAATCTTACCTTAGACACCTGTTGTCATTCATTTGTAATGAATTCGAAACTGTGTACTAGTAAACGAATGCCCTGGGCCAAGTAGATTGAAGACCATGTTCAGGAAGACAGGCAGATGGGCACATTGGTATTTTCCTAATCCCCACTGCATGGCACAGGAGGAGGATGCTGTTTCTGTTCATCACTTGGACCAGTGAGTTTAAATACCAGGACTAATGAACACTACAGGGTGCAACAAACCTTTTGTTCCCTGGACAAGAGTTGATGTGTTGACCAACTCAAGGAGTATATACTCCACTTCCAATGTGGCGACACAGAAAGCTATGTAGATGCACTTCCCGATAAAACTAAGAAAAATTATTTCTAAAACCTCATTTTCAGTTTCTGTAGATACCCCTAAGGGCTTATAGCGAATGAAAAATAACACTCATTCAAGAGAATTTTGGAGGCGGGTTCAAGATGATAACATAGAGGAACCTGTCCTCACCTCCTCCCAGCAAATCTACAATTAGCTATGGATTAATCTACCTAGAAGCAGACCTGATACCAGATGAATAAAGATTCCAGAAGATCAAAGGGGAGTACCCAGACAGACAGGAGATAGAGATTGAGATAGAAGAAGGAAACCCCACCTGGAAGAAGAGTTCTCTGAGGTGCAGAGCCTGGAAAGATGGTGCCCGACCCTTGAATCCAGCATGGTGAAGGGGACCCCCTAGAGCCCCTGAATTGAGGACCCACAGGAAATAGGCACAGGAACACTGAAGAAAAGCAGAGACTAAGAACTAGCCCCTAAAAGGCCTGTATGTAGATTCACCCTGGGGTCAGTGTGGTATAGGACAGCCCCGATACTTTTCCCCCTAACAAGTGCCGCAACACCAGTCTGAATAGTATCCACTGCATAAGGGAAAGAATCTCAGTGTCTGCTTCTTGGATGAATATTGTAAAGACAGTTGGAAAAGACTTTAGGTACTACCCCCAGGTTAGAAACACTGGCACACATTATCATCTTAACTTCTGGAAGCCTAATTCAGCCCTGGTGAACATCATCTTAGAACTTCCCCTTCATATTACTAACCTCTGAAGGCAAAGCCCAGTGAGTTCCACCTATCCCTGTGAAGTAACTGCTTTAACTGAGAACCAAGTGACAGCAAGGGAGAGACTCTACCCCACCAAAGAAGCAGGCCAGCCCCTCCCGGTCCCCACCCATCTGCTAAGTAGACAATTCACCTAAGGCCAGCCAGCTAGCCTGTGTGCTCCCAGCTGCCTAGCCTGTGAGCAAGCACACTGTGCCTCTACAGCTGAGCCAGTCTGTAGCCCAGTACTCACTGGCAGCCCAGTGGGTCTTATACCCGTCATGGGCTCAGGTACAGTGTTCAACAGCCTACACAACTGGCAAGCCACCTATAGCTTAGCTATTCCAGTGCATCTCCTGCAGGTGAGCTGGCCTCAGGCCACCACTGGTGCCTCTCCCTTGCTGGCCTGTGTGTCACGCAAAGGCAGCCTAGCCAGCTAGCAACCAGGCCATCCCTCCCGGCCACCAAGCAAGCCCTGCCTGCCTCTAGCAAGCTTAACCCACCCACCAACAATGAGTGTGCCACATGAGCACGTCAGCAGCTCTGCTCACCTGCCACACACCATTACTGGGCCTGGCTGGCAGCCCCATATATCAAACTCACGCAGAGAAGTGCCAAGGCTGTGTCCACAGTACAGTCCACTCAGTCAATCCTAGTTGAGAGCCATAGTCAAGACCTGCCAACATGCCACAGTCTGGCAAAGCAAAAACCCTACTACTGCACTGCCCTCTGCACCAGGCAGGTGGGTACAGCCCCTTGAGTGCCTAACTCAGGAAGCCAGGAGAGCTGTGCTCTGGATCTCCACATAACATCACCTGCATAAAGCCAAACCTTGGACAATAAGTAGTAGTTACATAAAACACAGAAGCAAACAGAATCAGGCAAAAAGAAAAAACACAGCAGTATGACCTAAATGAAAGATGACAAAACTTCAGGGGGAAAAAAAAAACCTAAAGAGATGAAGCTAAGCAAACTACCTGAGGAAGAGCTCAAAGTAATGGTAATAAAAATGCTAGTTGATCTTGGAATAATAGGCAAAGTAGAAAATTTAAGGAAAAACTCAAACAGATGTCACTGAGCTAAAGAACAGTTAAAACTGAACAAGTGAAGGATTCACTAGGAGGCTGGATAGAGCAGAGATGTGAATAAGTGAGTTGGAAGGTAACGCAATAGAACTCACCATGACAGAGCAGCAAAACCGAATTAAAAAAAATGTGGAAACCCTAAGTGACCTCTGGGACAATCCAAGAAGCTTACTATTCCCATTAGAGGGTCCCAGAAAGAGAGAGGGAGAGAGAGACAGAAAAAATTATTTGACGGTATAAGCACTAAAAACTGGTTGCATGTTGAAACAAAAACATTGTTAAACATAAAGGGCAGCCTGCTGAATTGGAGAACATATTTACAAGCCATATATCAGACACGGGGTTGATAACCAGACAATTTCACAAGAAACTACAACCTGATCAAAAGATGGGCAGAGGTCGAAACAGGCATTTCACCGAAGTCGACATACAAAGCATCAACAGACACATTATGGAAATGCAAGTCAAAAACACAATGAGTGAGATTTTACATTCAACAGTGTGGCTAGCATCAAATGTGAAGAAACAGTAAGTGTTGGTGAGGTTATGTAGAAAAAGGACCCTTATGCACTGTTGATGAGAATGTAATTTGGTGCAGCCACTAAAGAAAACAGTGTATGGTTTTGTTACAGGGCAACCCCAATGTGAAATAGTTGGCCTGATGTCCAGGCAAATCAACATAGTACCGGGGGGAGGAAGCAGGAGCTAGGTAGGACAGGGGTACGCAAGGAGTAGAGACAAAGCCAGGATCATTGCTAGTCTTGTTTATTCAGGATGTGTACAGTGTTATATAGATACAGAAGAGAGGGTCTCTTGTCATCTCTGATAAGGAGAGACAACCCATACAAACGAGCCACAACAAGCAGGCAGGGGGCAGGGTTTAATCGTCATAATAGGAAACTTGAAACTTAACTTGGGCTAGCATTCAGTATCTGCTTCAGGCAAGAACCCGGATGTTCAGGTCGGGGCCTCTACAGCCTGACTGTGGGTCCTCACCTGCACGCTTAAAAGGGACTTATAATGGACTCAATTGCAGGCACACACAAAAGGGTTAAAAGGGCTTATTTACAAAAAGGGGAAATGAAAAAAGGAATAACTCAGGGAGTAATAGAGAGAGAAAAATTGGTGAATGCTTCCTACCAGCTCCACTGATCTGGAACCCCAATAACACACTGAAAGCCTGTGAAAAATCCAAGGACCCCCCCAAGGCCCACATGTCTGGTTATATACCAAGCCTGGCTGCTTAACTCCACCCTCAGTTCCCAGCAGTCTGCCCTTTGGTGCTGATGACATTATGGGATTTGTAGTCCTTGGTGTCTTGGATCTCTTTGGTCTGGGGGGTGGGGGGTGAGGTCCATAAAACCTATTTGTGGATTTTTGTTCAGGACATCCTTCCCTCCAACAATTTCCTCAAAAATTTGCTCATGTAGAATATAAAGAAACAAAGCAAATGAACAAATAAAATGAAAACAACTCTTAGACCCTGACAACAGAAGGTGGTTACCTGTTGGTTGGTGGTGCATGGCAACTAGAATCTGGCTGTGGGCTTGGCATTGCATATGCAGTTGTCAGTGTGTGGAGCTGTACACAGTATTCTAGACCATTATTTTAATTAAAAAAAAATTCCACAACTTGGTAGAAACAAGAGTCTGTGACATTTGAACCAGACCCATTCTCAACCCATCCTCTTCCTAGTTCCATTCCACCTCAAGCGGAATCAGCAAAGCACAAAAAGCTACCTCTCTCTGCAGCTTGCGGTCTGAGGACTCTCCTCCTGGGAGGGACAGTGCCTTAACATTCCCATTTTTTCACCTTGTTATCTGTTGTAAAACCTGCATTCCAAACAAGTTTGACTAAAAGGTAGATACTGTTTTCTTTAGTCCAATCCTGGTTTGAGGAATGGAAGCTTTATTTTGGGTTCAGCATCCTGAAAATACTGGGTCCTCAATCACCCATACTCCAGTCCATGTGTAGAATAGAGGTTACATTCAGGGGGAGACAAGCCAAATAGACCACAGGCTACAGCAACACCCTCCTCTTCCAAGCACCCATCTCACAGCGGAGGTGTCTCACAGACAGAAGTGTGTCACTGTGCCCTGCCCCACCTCCAGAGCCTTGATTCAAGAGATTCTGACCTGGTGGATGTCAAAACAGTTCAGAATCTCTTTCCAAGGGATTGGCTTCATTTGCATAAGAATGTGGGGATTCTCAAGCCTTTGGGTGTTCTTAAAACAATGGAGATGGTGGTGTAAGGAAATTAAGAGGAGGTTGGATGATGCATTTGTGTTACATACTAAGCCACAGGCTAGCTATTAGTAGTTTACCACACTGAACCAGGAAAATAGCTAGAAGAAGACACCTAGGATAAGACAAATCTCAAAGACTGAGCTCAAAAATTTTTCATATAAAAAGGAGCTGATTGTAATTGGATCAATCTGCATAGAAATGTGTGCCCCCAGGCATTGTTGAAAACTATAGAGCTATTAACTAGCAATTAGTAGAACTTAACATTTGGGTATGGTTAAAGACAGACAATTAAAGGGACTACAAAAAATTGTAATCCCAGAATTACTGTATACATTCCCCCAAAGCTATTCCCTCCAAGAAGCAATATCAGACAGAGGCTTTACATAATGGAGGGGAGGAAAAAGAAATGATACACAATAATTCAGTCACTAATCAAACAAGTAAATAACTAACCAATTCCCAGGGAAGAGGGAGGGGGTCAAACAATACCCATCGTCGCTCTATTATTTAAAATAATATATGGTCTAAAATAGCCAGTTTCTAGCAAAAAATCATGAGGCATACAAAGAAACTGTCAAGTCTGACAGGGAACTAAACAGACAAAAGAAACTGCCTGTGAGAGTAACCAGATGTTGGCTATAAAATATGTGCATACATGTCGAGAGGGGGGATGTAAGTGGGAAAAAAGGAGAGAGAGAGACCTATAGATATCCAGATGTAGATTCTTCTCAAAATTAAAGGAAGCAATGCTTTTACAAGTAAATGAAGGCATGACTACAATTTCATCAAAAGAGAGTGTCAATAAAGAGGTAAAAGTTATTAAAGCAAGAAACTATAGACTATGGATTTGAAAAGTACAAAAGCTGAAAAAAATTATTAAAGGCCACAATAGTAAACTGAATTGGCAGAATAGCAAAGTTGAAAATTGATAGAGAATATTCAAAAGAATGAGGAAAAATGAAGAGCTCAGAGAAATGCATGCTATCATTAAGTGAATTAGCATACACGTAATGGAATGCCAGAAAGACAGAACGAAAGGCACAGAAAAAGTTTCAAAGAAATAATGGCTGAAAACTACATCAATTTGGTGAAAAACTTTTAATGTACAAACCCAAGAGGATCAACCAATTTCAAGTAGGATATATGTGAAAAGTTCCACTAAAAGACATCATAGTATAAATGCTGGAATAAGGAGAGAAAGTAAAATTTTACTTCCATAGGAACCTAATCATGTTAAGGAGAGACTTTTTCATCAAAAATAATGGTGATCAGAAGGTAGTGGGCTAAATACTCAAAGAAAAATCTGTCAGCCAAGAAATGTCAACTTGGCATAGCTTTCTTTCCCAAATGAAGATGAAATAAAGACATTATTAGATAAACAAATACTAGAGAATGCGTTGCTAACAGACCCACTTGGTGAGAAATCCTAAAGGAAATTCATGTTGGAAGCAAACAATCCCAAACAGTAATCAAATCCTCAGGGAAAAAAGTACAAGTAAATTGTCTGTTTTTGCTTTGTCGTGTTTTGTACTGTTATTACTTTTTTTTACACTGATGTCTTATTTGGTTCCCCTATATTCCTATTATAAGTGAAACCATCCAATGTTTTTCTTTTTCCTTCTGGCTTATTTCACTGAGCATAATTCCTTCTAGCTCCATCCACATTGCTGAGAATGGCAGGGGACTGAGGTGATGTTGCACGGGGGCCTTGGGGAAGGAAATTCTATGGGGACTCAATTTGAGGGGGTGGGAGGAAGCAAATATTGTTTAAAAAAAATTTTGAAAAGAAAAAAAAAGATATTTATATGACTATAAAAGACAATAGTACTGGGCAAACTGTATCTGAAGGGTGCTCAGAGACCCCTAACTATTATGGTTAAAAGCCATGTTGCCCATTCTAAGGGTTTGCACACACTGTGTGCATAAAAGCAAAGTAATCAAATTCTAATATGTCCAAAGATTTTTTTATTCAGTGAGAGGTTCAAAGGGAACTGAGAATGAGAGTAGCAGAACGATTTCGAAATATGTACTCCCTCCCAATCAACCTCCAAAAATCAACCATTCCCTCATAGGCAAACGTTCAGCTAAACAAGCAGGACCTAAAGTGAAAAAGCAGGAGCCCAAACACAGAGCTGCCTGGAGAACCAATCCAGGGAAACCTCCCAACAGGAAACACAAGCTAGAGGTTGCCCAGGGCCCAAAGGGCAGGGCAAAGAGGGACAACCAAACCTCAAAATGTACCACCTAGGTTGAGCCCACCAGCAGATTAAGATGGCGGCCACCATAATCTCTCAAGAGAGCAGGATACCGCCACCCACCAAAGCACTGAAGCTGGGCACAGAGCCACAGGTAGAGGGGCACATATGGGGCCTGAGCAGAAGCAGAGCCCTCCCCTTACCCCAGCGTCTGCCCAGCCAAAGCAGGACAGAAGTGGGAGCCCCCTCTCCCACTTCTTGTCCAGGGGCTCTGCCCTGCTTCTTAGTTCCAGCTGTTCCCATTCAAGAAGTCACGGGAAGGAGTGCCCAGACTCAGCTCTCACCACTCTTACAATCCTCCCAGCTGTGTTTATTCAGAAGTCACAGGGGTGAGTTGAAGCCGCTAGACCCTGCTCTCTTACAGTTATAAACTTTTTTTTATTCCTTCTACTTGATTTACACAGTAGTTCTATTAAAGTGTATGCATATAATTATATTGCTGGGTCTATAGTATATAGAAATGTGATCTGTTTGCTGGTAACACAAGGTGAGTGGGGCAAAACTGCATTTGGCTTTTCTACAGCAACATTAGCATTTGCTAAAATGTTAAGGGAACAACTCCAAATGGTAATTTGAATTCCCAGGAACAAATGATAACCAAATACAAAAGCTAAATGATAAATGCTGTAAGTATATAATTGTGTTCCTTCTCTCAATTTCCTTTTTTTTTTTTTTTTAAGATTTATTTATTTAGGGCTTCCCCTATGGCACAGCAGTTGAGCGCTGGGTTGCAAAGCTGCCCGCAGCCTCTGCAGCTCTGGTTCGATCCCCGGCCGCTGGTGAGGGTCCCACATGGCGCGCAGACTTCTCCTGCCGCCCGCTGCTCCCCTCAGCAGTGTACTTTGTCAGTCTGCCTGCTCTGTTCCCCGCTCTGGCTCTGGTGAATTCTCTCACCCTCCCGTGCTTCTGACTGTACCCAGTGCTTGTATAAATAAATAAATTCTTTAAAAAAAAAAAAAAAAGAGCTCACAATCTATTAAAAAAAAAAAAAAAGATTTATTTATTTATTTATTTATTTATACAAGCACTGGGTACAGTCAGAAGCACTGGAGGGTGAAAGAATTCACCAGAGCCAGAGCAGGGAACATAACAGGCAGAGTGATGAAATACACTGCTGAGGGGAGCAGTCGGCACAGCAGGAGAGGTCTGCCACACCATGTGGTACCCTCGCTGGAGGCCGGGATCTAACAGGCGCTGCAGAGGCTGCAGGCAGCTTCCGCAGCCCAGCACTCGACTGCTGTGCCACCAGGGGAGGTCCCCTTCTCTCCATTTCTTTAGAATACATAAAATTACATGAATTATAACAAAGCATTGTTGGATTTATAACATATATAGATATGTATATCAACAAGTGTAAAAAAGTGTAAGGGAAATAGTTATATAGGTTTCTGTATTTCATTGGAATTAAGTTAGTATAAATCTGAAGCAGACCCTGTTAAGCTACACATAAGCTATAAAGCAAGCATCAAGGAAGGAAGTCCAAACATTTTTTAAAGTTATTTAAAAATTAAGCTGCTATATTAACTAAAAAGGCCAGAAACAACAAATGTTGGTGAGGATGTGCAGAAAAAGAAACACTCATATACTTTTGGTGGGAATGTAGAATATTTCCGCCCCTATGGAAATATTTTGAGGTTTCAAAATATTAAAAATAGATTTACCATATAATCCAGCAATTCCACTCATAGGTATCTACCTGAAGAATGCAAAAACACTAATGTGGAGGGATCTGTGCACGCCTGTGTTCACTGCGGCACTATTTATAATAGCAAAATAAATGTCCAAAGGCAGATGAATGAATTCAGAAGATGTGGTACACACACACACACACACACACACACACACACAGGAACACTAGCTAGCTATAAAAAACAAACAGATGAACTCTTGCCATTTGTGACAACATGGATAGAACTTAAGAGGGTGACGTTAAATGAAATGAGGAGAAAGAAATAACAGATGGTTTCACTTACATATAGAATATACAGAAACAAAACAAAGGTTCAGAGAAAACCAAACTAAACAAAACCAAGAATTCTGACCATGGAATTGAAGCTACTGGGGATTGGAGGGGGCAAAAAAGCAGATTGGTGGGGGTCCAACAGCCTGTGATGGAGGACTATGGGTGCTTTGGTGGTGGGTGTGTGGCAACATACATCTGAAGAGGTGTGACCCTGTACCCCTAAATCATATACAGTGTTGTAAATCATTACTTCAATACAAAAAATTAAGATGTCATATTAGAAGACATTCACTCGTGTTAAATAAAGGAACAGAAGCATAGAACCTAAAAAGACATGAGATAGCAGAACAAAAATAAAATGGCAGCTATAAAATTCCACTGTAGTCTATTCGTCAGTGTTGGGATGAGAATGGGAATGGACACCTTGATGAGACCAGGCCTGCCAGTGAGGAGTCCATAGGGTCCTACTTGTAGGACACATAAATATTGGGCAAGTGTGTACGATAGGGGAATATAAGAGCACTACATGCAAACAAGTGGTAACTAAGAAAGATAATGCAGTGACTTACAAAGAGATGTCCAGATGTGGACTGGCATTCGAAAATAAGGTGTTTTGAACAGGAAAAGATGTTGACAAAATCGTGGAAAAAAAAAAAAAGAAACAGGAAATATCCTAAGGTGGCAATATATGACATGTGAAGTTAGCATGATATCAAAAATCTTATGGTATGTGACAAGTTTTTTTTTAAATGACATGAAGTTATCCAGATAGAAATGTGTTCTATTTTAAGTGTCAATCCTTAGATATTGTAGTGACTATCTACACTGCTATATTGAGGATTCTGAGACTCTGTTCTACCTCATCTCCAAGATGTCATCCATGGACATAAAATGGGAAGAAAACATAACTTTTTAAAAAGTACAATGTTATTGATTTACCATTGGTTGGCAAAACTAAATTTCTGTATTATAGCTTCACACCTCAATATGTGATATGTCTCTCATCACAATGACCACCAAAGGCCTAGTGTCATTCCCACATCAAATTGACCCTATTGTCAGGAAAAAGACAAAACTTGCAAGCAGGCCGTAGATCTGAGGCATACAGCAGGGGAGGGAGAAGGGAGAGCAGAAGAGACTGTGGCGATGGGTCATGGGTGCTGTGGTAGTGGGAGAACTGTTGAGTCTACACCTTGGGGGAGGAACTAAATATTGTACAAAAATGAACAATGATGTAAGAAATAAAACTGAATTCAAAGCTAACAACAACAAAAAAACCAAAAATCAAATTGACCCTATCTAGCCTCTTCTCTCACTTCTCCTTCCCCTCTGTTAGCACTTATTTTTTAGAGTCTAGGAGTTATTTCTGTTGTGTTTTGTTAGTTCATTTGCTTTGGTTATTTATATTCTATATAAAGCATGACTTTCATTAGCAAACATCGGTTTAAAGTATCTCTCAGTAAAGTCAGGATTTGAGCAATGAGAATCTCAGAGTTGTTATAGCTTACACACACACACACACACACAGTGGAATAACTTCTGTGTACTTTGTTATTTAAGGAAATTCTCTAAAGTCCATTATTTTTCTTTGCTGATTTTTATAAAGTCTGTAGTACCTAGCAATAAAACCCTCAAATGAAAAGGAGAGAAACTGGGAAGATAATAAGGAAGAACAAGCAATTTTAGGAAAGATGAACTCTACAGCATGGACGGAATAATGGTAACCAAATAGTAGAAAAGGAGGCATCCTTACCTCTTGTAGCATAATAGCAAGAAATGAAATATGTAGTCAAGCACATGGAAATGGGGGCAAGAGAGCTGCATGTGGTCGCCACACATTTTAGAAAATTAAGGAGTTTAAAATCAACATCCAGTTGAAGGCACTGGAAATTCAACCATTGGACCTGGGCTTCATGAGGCCTGGGGAGTATAGAATGAGACAGATGTCTACCCTTTTTCCTCTTCTGGGTGAAAGGAAGAAAGATTCCTTTAAAAGTCCTTATTATTATGCCTTTCTTTTATGTTCAGGTAGAATTGTGATAAGGCTGGTGGACAGTAATTATTGGCCATCATTTCTTGATTAGGTATACCATAAATTATCACTGGTCCTAAACATGGGCTATTTGGTGTCTTTATACAACTGTCACCCCCCCAAGCCAGTAGAGGGCGTGATAGCAGTAAGAGTGTTTGCTCTGCCATATGTGAGCTGTCTCAGAGTCCAGAATCTGGGGAAAGGTACAGTGAGGCCAGTTTTGTTTTCAGTTACAATTGCCAACTGCTCCTTTATCAGTAATCATGATCACAGTTTGGCATTTGTTTTATTCCTGACCTTGTTTTTCGATTCAGTGCTTGGATAGAGCAGTGCTATTAATTGAACTCTTCAAAACCCCACTATCTTGGTACATAGCCTCACAATGTAACCCAGGATTCCTGCTGGGGAAGAGCAAGTTCCATCAACTGGATGTACGTCCTGTCCTCAGATGATGTCTCCTTCAATATCAAACTAAGTATAGTGTTCCTGGTCTCTTTGCACCCCTCTGCTCACACCACCCTACTTCCCAGGCTCCTCCCAAGGATGTATAATGACTTACATGATTAGAAGATTTGAAAAATAAGCTGTCAGTCCCAGGCCAGTTCCACTCTTTACTTGGGAGAGCAAGCACACCTGTAGCACATCATGACCTGCTCCCCTGTGCCACAGTCACACTCGAGCCACACTCACAAGGAGGCCTGTCAAGTCTGGTCTTACCAGTAAGTGGGTTAAAGTAGCCTAATTCAAGAAATCAATGAGTGTGTTCATTGCATTTCCTCAGTAAGCGATATTCTTGTTCAGTATCTCATTCAATTTTTATCATTGTTTTCAGTCTCATTTGGATGCTATGATTTGTTCATCTAAGACTCTCAACAAGCATAAGGAAAATTACAGTGAGGTATCAGTTCTGGAGATACCTGAAAATAATGACTCTAGGAAAATAGCCCAAAAAAGAAAAGGAAAAGAAAAGAAAAAAGGAACTGAGGTTCAAGGGAAAGGTATACATGCTAGGAAATAACTCATTTATAGATGTGAATCTCAAGGTCAGAATGGAACTGGCAATAAATAAACTTAATACTGTACCCTCAACCTCCTTGGTCTCCATAAATGTGTGTCAACACTAGACCTGCATGCAAATGAGACCAATTAGCTGGTCTTGTGGTAGGAAACATGCAAGTTAGAAAGTGGTTTGTGAAGGCAGTGATCCAGGGAAGTTGTTATTCTTGATGGCTATAAAATTGTCAGCATATGATTACAATTTTGATAATAATCCTAATGATTTTGTTGCAGGAAAACATATCAGATGGGGCAGTTTTCCTTTTTATAAAGTCATTTTTTTCACTGTGAGAGAGTGTTCATCTCATTTAACAGTCCAAAACTTGTAGTGAGATGTTTGTTTCCTTATGGCCAACAGCAGACATGAAGCAAGTGGTCATTTTCACTATGAGTGTGGCAGACTGAAGGCTTAGGCTGTTGCTAACATGTCTTTCTGCTACTGGGAATTAAGATTGAGCTTATGGCTCAAAGAAAGTGAGTAATTCCCTCTACTTGATTATTCTCTAGTGTCATTTGACTGGCCCTGGCAAACTATACATATTTCCTGGTTGAGTGAAAAGTTGGAGTCAAGTATATGGTCATGGACTGGTACTTTGGATAATACCACTTCCAAGGCAAGAAGCAAAATATGTAGAAGTTTATATGAATGTGATGAAATACGCATGAGTGCAATGCAGTAACTGTTCACAGAAGATGGGATTTGACTAATCTCATAGTTCTTGGTGGGTC
This sequence comes from Talpa occidentalis, assembly GCF_014898055.3. Lineage (NCBI taxonomy): Eukaryota > Metazoa > Chordata > Mammalia > Eulipotyphla > Talpidae > Talpa > Talpa occidentalis. The sequence continues at coordinate 86,455,964 of NW_026555331.1, forward strand.
CATACATACTCTGAGAACATCTACATTCATGTTTTCCTAGCTTAGTGCTACCATTTAAAATTTCCTTTCATTCCTATTTTCTCCTCTGGAGCCTCTACTCATAAAACAATTATCCTTCTGATCAACATTTGTTTTGTTTAGATATCGTGACAGTCAGATATATATCCTTTGACAAGAGGATCTTGTGAAGATAAAACAAGAAACATGCCTTTCTTTCATTTCCTTAATGACGGATTTATTTTGCTACTGAAGACAGAGGAAATATACATGTAATACTAATTTCCTCTAATAAAATGGATCAGGACAGTGTTCTTGTCAGAACTGGGTGTTTCTCAGTCATGAGTTTGGCGTGTGTCTACTTTCCCAAGGGCAAGAGGACAGAGAGATCAACACCATATTTCTCAGAGTACCTGAATAGAGAGTTTGAGCAGCTGTTTCCTTCTCTCCATAGTTCATGCACACAGGCAACCTCATCAGAGTCACCAAGAAGACAAAAATAGTGTCCCCCTCATCTTGAGTGAACAAGCAGTGAATTTGGAGTGGGCTGGTGGTGGTACATCTCCCAGTAACTGTGACTAAAGTATCAGTCTAGTTAAATCCAATTTCATTTAGTCATTTTATCTTATTTTAAGACAACCCAGATCTTGAGATCCAAATGTTGTGTTGGGCACAGTGAAATTTGAAGAGGAGGGAGAAAATTTTCCTCACCATGCTTTCAGAGACAACACTCTGAGGAAATAGGACTTTCCTCCTCCCTCTCTATTTTGGTAATCCTTGGCGTGGCATATTTGGGTAAGAAAATGAAAGGTTTGCCTACATAGTTGAAATCTCTCGTCACATTATATCATCTGAAGCCTATTTGTACATTGGGCTCATTTTATTTGGTTTTGGTTAAACATTAAAGTGTTCTGCGGTCTCCTCTTTTTTCGAGGCCTCCTGGCTTTTGGAAAATTGAGTGATTTCATCCCTGTCCAGGTTTCCTAGTGAAATCTTGTATTTTTACTCAAATTACTTGATCAATTAATTATGTCAGCTGCCCAAAATGTACCTTTATATTAATAGCACCTTTTATCAACTCATTGGAGTTAGACGTTGCAACCATGGTCTGAGGCTGGTAACATCTTGCAATAATTTATTAATATTACTTTACAAAACAGCACAATTGCTGATTCATGAAGTTTTTGGATGTGTCCCTGTGTGAGAACTCGCGCTTATACTATTATTAGTTCTGACAAACTGGATTAGGTCTTGGCTATTGTTAAGTGGTTCTATCTGCCCTCAAATCTACTGAGAGACACAGCATTTTTAATGAATTTAATTAAAACTGCATGTGGTTTATAGCATTGCCCCTAGTCAGTATGCCATTCTTCTTGCCTGAATGGAGTTTCGGCTAATATGTAACGATGTTTTAAATGAGAGATGTTCGAAACCCTTGCATAGTAGCCCCAAGGTAATTTCCATGGAATGACATGGTGATGAAATATTAAAAACTTTAAAATCCCTCTCTACTTACGTGAGTCATGTTTACACGAACTAATGTATGCATAAATGTGTTAAATATGTTTGCTGAAGCTGTGAGAGACATGGGCTGTATTTCAACACCAGAAATATGTTGGCAGTGAAAGAGTTTTAAGAAATTCAAATCTGGCAACACTTTGGAAGATCTGCTATATGTATTTTTTTAAGCATTAAAAAATAAGCCATTTATGAAATTTCCTCTTAAATTTTAGTTTATTTGGTCAAACTAGCTTCAGTGATTCTCCCCTAACAAATAAGAATTATATAGAATGGAAGTTTTCAGCATCATTTTTAATTGATATCTTAGGAGAGAGCATTGAGAGAACTTAATGTCATTTTAGAAATAAACATCTGCATTTTCTTAATGTATTTAAAGAATGAATTGTCTTTATAAAACTTTATGGAGGAGATCAATTAAATGAAACTCAAATTCTGATTCTGGAAATTGATCTTTGATGTTCCTAATTACAACAGGGAAGTAACAGCCTTAACTTGACCTAGTTCTCCTTTAGTTAGTCTTTCCATACAGTACTGAGAAAGGCACTCTTTTCTGTCATCTCCATCAAATACATAAAATGCCTAACAATTTTGTAGACCCCAGAACGGCTACAATTCAGGGACTTTGCAAAATTGTAGATGAGGATGCTTGATATGTGGCAAAATGGGGAAGAAGTCCCTGGAAATGGATGGTGACAGATAAGCAATTCAGATAGCAAGAAGGGGAACTATGAACTTTCCTTGGGAAAAGAGTTGAAATAAAGATCTTAGGAATCTAGGACTGTGATTTCGTGAAAAGTCAATGAAATGGAAAACAGGCATGAACAATGAAGTTTACAGGGATAATGGAGGCCAACACAAATTATAGACTGCATACACAGCAATGTTCTCTTCTCTGAATCTCAGTTTTTTCATTTGCATCCAGAGTTGTAGTGAACATCAAATGTAGTCCACATTAAAATAAATCCAAGTAAAATGATTAGTACAATATTCATATATAAAAATTTTATGTGTATTTTAAAATTGCCATTTGCACATACTCTTAACATTTCCATAAAATAATCCATGTATTAATTAAAAACCACCAAATATCCTCTCATTTATAAAATCCCTGCTTTTCAGGAAATAACTCAAATAAATAATCTTATCTCTCACCTCAAGGAACTAGAAAGACAAAAACCAAAATCAAAAGCCAGTAGAAGGAAATAAAAATTAGACCAGAAGTAAATAAAACAGAAAACAAAAATATATTCCAAAAGATTAATGAAAACATAATCTGGTTCTTGAAAAAATAAACAAGATAGCAAACCTCTAGTTAGGTTCCCAAAGTAAAAAATGGGAGACAACTCAAAGTAAATAGGATCAGAAACAAAAGAGAAGTTACAATATTACAGAAAGTGACAGGATAATAAGAGTCTTACTAACACTGCCACGCTCATAAGTTTAATAACCTGGAAGAGAGAAACAGTTTCTTACAATTATACAACCATCCAGAGTGAATAGGGGAGAAAGAGAAAACCAGAATTGATTAGTCACAAATAAGGAAACTGACACAGTAATTAAAAATCTTCAAAAAACAAAAAACAAAAAACAAACCACAAAAGCCCAGGACCAGGCAGCTTCTTCAAAGATGAACTAATGACAATCAAGAAAGGGAATATGTCCAGATGTATTTTATGAGGCCAACATTATGCTAATATGAAAACCAAAGAAAAATGAAAAGAAGAACTACAGACCAATTCCCCTAATGAACACAGAGATCAGAAATTCTCAATAAAATCTAAGCAAACCAAATCCAACAATGTATTAAAAGGATTACTCACTATGACCAAGTGGGATTTATACCAGGGACTCAAGGATGGCTCAACATCCAAAAATTAATGTAATCTATCATGTCAATGAAAGGAAAGATAACAACCATATGTTCATGTCAATAGAGGTCAAGAAAGCATTTGCTAAGATTCAACATCCATTTATGATGAAAACCATCAAAAAACTGAGGATGAATGGAATGTATCTTAACATGATAAAGGCCATATATGGCAAACCCATAGCTAAAATTCTCAATGGTGAAAAAAGAACGCTTTTCCACTAAGATGGGGTACAAGACAAGGATGTCTACTTTCACCATTACTATTTAACATAGTCTTGGAAGTCCTAGCTAGAGAAATTAGGCAAGAGAAGGACATAAAAGAAATCCAAATTGGGAAAGAAATAATGCCATCATTATTTGCAGACATGATATTATACACAGAAAACCCTGAAGACTCCACTGAAAAATCAAACTGAAACAATAAATCAGTTCAGCAAAGTGTCAACGTACAAAATCAACACACATACACACACAAAAACAGTTGTTTTCCTATGTGCAAACAATGAGCTAGATAGGAAAGAAATTAAAAAAACATTTACAATTAGCAAAAACATTTAAATACATAGACATAAACTATAGGAGGTAAGACCTGCACAAAGAAAATTGTGAGACATTGTTAAATAAACTATAAGTGATAAAGAAATGGAAAAATATTCCCTGCTCATGAATTGGAAGAGTTAACATTGTTAAAATGGCCACCCTACCCAAAGCAATGTGCAGATTCAAGTCAATCCCTATAGAACCTTCAATGGCATCTTCAAAGAAATAGAACAAACGATACTGGAATTCATATGGAACCACAAAAGACCCTGAATAGCCAAAGCAATCCTGACAAAAAAGAGAAAGAAAAGGGGCATCACACTTCTAAACTATAATAAAACAGTGTGGTAGTCCACCCAAAGCATATACACACACCAATGAAATGGAATTGAGAGCACAGAAATAAACATGCATATATGGACAGTTAATCTATAACAGAGGAGCCAAGAGTTTACACTGGAGCAAGGAAAGTCTTTTCAATAAGTAGTGTTGGGAAAATTGGATAGCCACATGCAAAAAAATGAAACTAGACCACTACCCCACACCTTACACAAAAATCAACTGAAAATGGATAAAAGACTTGGATGTAAGACCAGAAACCATAAAATATATAGAAGAAAGCATAGCCAAAACACTCTATCACACAGGCTTCAGCTAAGTCTTTGTGGATTTATCTCCAATATAGAAGAAAAATAAGAGACTATAATTGGGACTACATCAAAATAAAAAGCTTTTGCACAGTGAAAGAAACCATCACTAAAACAAAAAGACACCCCACTGAAATGGGAGAAAATATTTGCACACCATACACCTGACAGAGGGTAATATCCAAGATCAAAAAGAACTCACACAACTCAGCAAGAAAACAACCTAATCAAATAATGGGCAGAAAAGCTAAATAAGCATTTCTCCAAAGACATACAGATAGCTAGCTAACGGGCACATGAAAAAAATATTCGCCATCACCTATAACAGGGAAATGCTAATCAAAACCACAATGAGATACCACCTCACACTGTGAGAATGACACATATGAAAAAGACCAAAAACAACAAGTTCTGGTAAGAATGTGGAGAAAAAGGAACCCTCATACTGTTAGTGAGAATGTGGACTGCTCAGCCCTGTGGAAAAACAGGATGGGGGGGTCCTCAAGATTAAAAACAGATCTGTTATGACCCCAAAATTCCACTCCTAAGAATCTACCCAAAGAATACAAAAACATGAATTCAAAGGGAAACATGCACTCCCATGTGCAACACTATTTACAATAGCCAAATATGGAACCAAATAAATTGAGCAGATCAAGAAGTTGTGGTATATATATATGAAATGGAATACCACTCAGCTATCAACAAGATAAACATTTGTGACAACATGAATGGAGCTGTAGGGGATTATGCTAAGGAAAATAAGTCAGGAAGGACAAATACAAGATGATGTCACTTATATGTGGAATATAGAGGAAACAAAGGGTCAGATAGAGCCAAATTAAGAACTAACCCTAGAAAGTTAACTATAAAACTGAGGCTACCAGAGGGGGAGGGCAGAGAGCAGGGTGAGGAGTGGGCACAATGGACTATGAAGGTGGACTATGGGTGTCTTGGTGGTAGGTGTGGTATGGCAACAACACCTGAGGGGGGGAGATCCTATGCCTCTGAAACACAATTATGTAAACCAATGTTAGCTCAATTAAAAAATAAAAACACACGATTTTCCCCCAGGTCCAAATGGTATATTACATTAAAATTTTTATTAGCTGATATACTACTGGTCTTACTAGCTTCTTATAACGTAAACGGTTTTCAGTAGCAGCCTCTCTTTCAAAAATGTCACTGAGTAAAAAGGAGACATAAAAAATTTTTATTCCTTGCATGTCATTTTGCACCTAATGTTGAGAGAAGAAAAAGTAAGCTATCAAAGGATTCTACTTTCAAGACTTGGGTGGTGACAGAACAGATGGCCCTTGGGGGCATTATGCTAACTGAGATGTCAGAGAAAGACTATTACTGGATGAGATCACTTACATGGGAAGCCGGGGGAGGGAACTGGGGAGATGTAGCTCAAAGGTTACAGACTTGCAGTTAAAAGATGAATAATTTCTGGAGATTTAATGTATAAGATTATAGTCAACAATACCATATTACATACTTTCAAGTTGCTAAGAGACTAGAGCTGAAGTGTTCTCACCATAAAAAAGGAAATGATAATTACATGATGGAGGTGTTAGCTAACACTAGGATAGTAATCATATTGTACTATGTAAATGTATTAAGTCAGCACATGTACATCTCAAACTTACACAATGTTATGTCAATGATCTGTGCGTAAAAACTTTCAAACTAACAAAGTTTTTAATATAAATATTTCATTAACACTAAGTATAATAGCAGCTACTCTTTATTGAGATACTATTGCTTATCCTCTGTGATATGCTATCCTTATATTTCCTCTATAATACTCTTTCACCAGCCAAAATGCATTATTCTACTAAGATTTACAGACCTCAATTCGCTGAAAGATAGGCAAGGCAAGGTTCACACTCTGTGCTGCAAAATATTCTGTGCCTCAAACTGGATGGCCTCTTTGCTTTACAGCATTTTTTTTTCCAAAGCATTATCAGGGTCTTCTTATTTTGATAGTAGCGAATTGACCATGCTACTTGACTCACCATGCAAACCCTTGCCAAGGAGGCAAAGTGAAAAAACATGGAGAAAATTCCGGAAAATTGAGACACAATAAACAAAAAGATACCTCAGTTTCATTTGAGGAACATATGGAAGAAAGCATCAATAATCACAAAGAAGGAGTTGGAAACATGCCCTTCATGAGTGATGTGTATATAGCTACCATGGAAACAGGACACCAAAAGAATCAACGCCCCATTTCTACTTACTCAATCTGTATGTCCAATGTAATTGACAAGGCAACTTTCAACACAAAGTACTTTAAAAAGATAACCTGGATCATGTCACTCCCTTGTCTAAGAATTTTCTTGTGACTTCTGGAAGAGTGCAGAATGCCTTTTTTGGAGTACAGGAGCCCTGCCAGTGTATGACACTAACCTACTTAGTCTCTTCTCCCACCCTGCACAGCTCTCTATGCTTTGGTCCAGTGGTTCCTAACCCTGGCTGTATATTAGAATTATGTAAGAAGCTCTAAAAACATACAGATGTCTGAGTTTCACCCTCAGGAATTCTGATTTAATTGGTCTGGGGTGGGATATTAAAATCTGTCCAGATAATTAGAATAAACAGCCAGGAGTAAGGAGCACTGCTCTAATCAAAGGAACTTCTGAAACTATTTTCATCTCCTGACTCTGCTTTTTACTGAGAATCTTCCTTTCTCTTGAAATACCTTTTCTTGTTCTTTCCCATCCACCTCACCTATCAGCATCTAAATTCTTCCTATGTTGTAAGGCCCTCCTTTAATGCCTTGAAAGTTTCCTTACTATACTCTTCTTCCTTTAGGGTGTTGTCATCTCATTTAAATGCCCACAAAATGTCTTTATGCCACGATCAGAGCATATATGTTTCCTGTCATAACCTCCTCCCCTTGAGTTTCTTCCTCACAAGCATAACTGGGTTTTAACTGATTTCTTTATAGCCTAAAGTCTCAAAAATTAAATGCACATTTCAAATGCTGCAAAAAATCTTTACATAGATCCTTGGAGAAAAGAGTTAATATCCTCCATTTCAGATGTTGTTTGGATTGATTCCAAGACTGGACTCAAGGGTCCGACCTCCCTGACATTGTGCTTAGAATGGTGGAAAGGCCTGGGTATGTTATTCTCAGGAGAAGTTCTGGGGATTTAATCAGAGTCTCCAAGGTACTTAACTCTGACTCATTGACTAGTTAAATCCTACAAAATGGAGAATAAATCTTCGTGACTCAGCATGGGAGAATGACAGTGACCCTACTCATTGGTCAGTGATGTTCTATTTAGTTTTAGCACACCTCCATTTAGGTTAAGCACCTTCATTAAAATATTGTTAGTCTGAAGACTAATCAAACACAGTATCTATCATTTGGATGATTAAATATTTTTAGATAGAATTTCCAACTTGATGATAAAAGCACAGTGACCCCTGTCAGTGTCCTCCGATAACTTACAAGAAAAATTGCTCATGTGGATGTGTGTGTGACTAGGTGTTTTACTAAAATATAATTTTTCTTAAACAAAAAATTGCCAGAGATCTGGTCATCTGCAAAAAGGATAAAATCCATTTCTGCAGGCCACCTCTGAGTTTCTTATGTTTCATTATTTGCTGCTGAAATATTTAGGAGTAAAAGAACAATAATCAAAACATGACTTAGGAGCTGTTAGATGTAATTTTTCTATTCCTGGGCACAAAATAGTTAGAAAAGCCTCTGTCTCCTCAGTTGAACTGATTTGTAATTCTAGAACGTAAGGGGAAAAAACTGGAAGGGCTTCCACTTAAATCTGTAATTTTGGTAATTCTGAAGTAATGTGACGTAAGGAATTTTGATCAGTGTTCACCTCAGCACAGGAGATCGCCTTTCAAGGGCTAAGAAATGCTTGTGAGAAGTGGTTGGCGGGAACTGCTATTGGGGTTTGATCTGAATAAATTGCAACAATATATAGGAGACAGTAACTAGTGAAACTAGTAGAAATTAACACGCTAAAGCCATGCATCAGTGTGTATATATATACACACTGTATATATGCAGATATACTTCAAAATAATTGCCAAGAATCGATATCACACTTAACCGGGTAAAATACGGATTAGCCTTCCCATGAAAACAGGCTAGAATTAAATTCAGAATCTCCAAAATGCAAAAACTTAAAGGCAGTTCTTCATATTTTAAAAAGGCCTCTGTGCTTTATAACAGAATCTACCTCAGTGCTCTATTCAAAATACCTCTCACTGTGTGAAAATTGACATTTGGCTAATTCTAGTGGTTCTCAAACTTTAGCATGCATCAAATTAATGATGGTTATGGCAAAATACAGTTGGTCATCCCCTAACTCCTTCAGGATTTGACACAGACGCTTTGACTTGTATCACCCAAATCTACACTTCTAACAAGTTCTCTAGTGAAGGATGTGCTAGGCACCAGAATTATATAATTGATATAATAGAAGGCACACCTGCAAAGGGTATTTTAGTGTGTGTTACAGGGTGAATTATGTGAATCCCCCGCCCCGGAAAATCTTATGTTGAAGCCCTAACCCCCAGTAGCTCCGAATGCAACTGCATTTAAAGACAGTGCCTTTGAAAAGATAATTAAAATATGGTCATCAGGGTGACCCTAATCCATTGTGACTGGTGTAGTATAAGAGGAAATTTGAACACAGATACATACACAAAGGGAAGACCAGGTGAAATAGGGAGGAAAGGTCATTTAAGCCAAGAAAAAAGTTGGAACTTACCAAGCCACATCTTGGATTTCTAGTCTACAGAGCTATGGGGAAATAAATTGCTGTTGTTTAAAATACCCTGTCTGTGGGACTCTGACATGGTAGCTATAGCAAACTAATACAGATCATGGGCTTCCAAAGAAAATAGATATTTAGAAAATTTGCTTTTGGTCTCAGTAAAAGTCAAAACCAGTAGTAAGAGAAGCAAACAGAAATACAGTTTTACCTTTTTTTAGTTTCTTTTTTTTCTTTATTCATAAGTATATATATTTTGGCACAGTGCGTTTTGAAAAGGAGGTTTGAAAAAACAACTTCCTGGTTTTGAATGAAACACAAGCATATTTTGGAACTCTCTCATAGCAGCCCTTCATCCTGAAGGGTTGCGATACTGAGAAGTCCAAGGAAAGTCACCTATTATATGAAAATAATTTGAGAAACATAAATAAGGCAGTGTGTTAATTAGCACTCGCAGTATGGACTTGTGATTCAAGAAGGCCTTGCTCATATATTTCTTGATCTTTTCCCCTGGGTTTTTAGAATCAGAGAAGAGAAAGAAAGGAAAGTGAGGTTTACCTAGCAGAAATATCAGTGATATTATATAAATGGGCCCTTTGGGTGTCGTTCGTTTTGGTTTGTAAATGTCCAGTCCATTTAAGAATTTAAAAATGGCAAATATGAAACATTACTCCCCATAACTCTCTTAAAGTTCAACATAACAAGAAATGTAGCCCGGATTTTATGGTCTCATGTGGACTTTATGGTTAGCTAGAACAAGAGTCTTACTCCTTTTCCTTTCCAGATTCCAACACATTGCTGGCACTCCATGAATGTCAACTACCAAGAATACAAACTTAGGTGTCAAAGATTGCTGATGGTGCAAAATCCAGAAATCTAGGAAACAGCAAAGAATAGCACAGCCAGACTCAAAGGATTAGTTTCTTTTAGCTGCCAAAGCTAGTAATGTCAAGAAAATATAGTTAATATAGACAGATGTCAAACAAAGCCAAGTGGCAAGAACAGGAAACAAAAATATTAAATCAAACAGCAGTGTGCAGACTGGGTTGGGACTTGGAAAACTGAGTTTGGGATCTTTGCAAGCCATCTGCTCCGCAAAGGGTTGAAATACAGATTTTGAGGTAAACTGAACATTTACGTCATCCTTCAGTGAATAGCCATTTTCCAAGTAATACAGAAAGTCTGATGAAGCCTTGGGTTTTGTCCTCTGTTACTGCATATAAAGAAAATGGCTATTTAATATGTTGGAATTATATTACTATCCTGATATTTTAACACCACCCCCTCCTTGGTCTCTCCAAACCCAGCATTCTTGGAGATCCAAAATTATTCATACTACAAGCATAGCGTGCAAGGGGTTGGATCTTTGCAACCTAGTAGTTCTTTTCTTCATAGATCCTTTAAGTAACAGTAATCAAAACCTACCTTACGCCAGTTATAACCTGAGGGATTTGTAATGAAAGCAGGGATGGCTGGCTCTGAAGAAGCACCCAGGGTTCAGGTCCTCTCGAGAGGAAAGCTGAAAGCCATTTTCTCCACTTTCCCCCTCCTAGGGTAGTTTTTTGAGAGAAGAGCCAGCAGAAGGCACTAAGCCTCCACAATTTATGAAGTCTTGGCTGCCAGGTTAATTATAGCAGAAGCAGGGCTGCCATAGAGAAGCCAGGCTTGGCAACAGTTTGCTTACTGCAGAGAGCCGCTTTCTCGGGTGATTCCAGACACAGCACATGCGGGCTTTCTATGGGACTAGAACTGCAAGACCATCTGCTAAGACTTGTCCAGTGGAGACCCCTGCACCCCTGCATACTGTCAGTTTAGCTAAAAGGAAGGTCTTTGTGGAGAAACATACCAAGTTTGAGAGAGTCAGAAACGGCATGGCAAAATGTAAGGCAGAAAGGAAAACTGGAGGGTTATGATTCTTAATACTAAGCATGCTATCACGTTTAAGCACACACTTATGTCAAGTTGTATACTAGGTACTTTAAATTCAATGTTTCATTTAATCCCCTCAGCAACTTGATGAGTTAAATACTATTATTCCCACTTTCAGATGAGATAGCTGAAGAAGAGAATAAGAAATTTGCATAAAGTCACACAGCAACTAAACATTTGGAACCGGTTCACATGCAGCTCAGGGTAAATCAGAATCTCATTCTCTTTCAAGTAAACCATTAAATTCACTAAATCACTAATTTCCACTAAATCCTACAGCCTGAACACAAACACAGGAAAGGCTATGAGAAATCAGAAGGCAAGTTGCTTATTATTTCATTGTGTTGTGGGGGCTACAACGGCTGTAAATTATTATCTCTCCCCTCAGGGGCCTAGAATATCAACCCATGATCTTTCTCATCAATGTTTTATCCTCAATTGCTAACATTCTCTCTACATACAAGCTAAAAAGTAAAATTTACCTTGTTTGTATTCATCTGCAGTGCGTATTTATGAATTTCTATAACCCAACATATATCGAATACTAGGAAATATTGATAGACTTTCTATGTTGGCATAACAGACTGAGAATAACGAAAATTACCTACAAATTGAATTTTTAAATACTTGTTCTGTGCTCTTGCCTTTAACTTGTAAGACCAAAATGGACAATTGTCCCAGTTTATCAATGGAGAATGATAAACCAGGATTTTATCAGTTGAAATGGTAGGAATATGCCAGGGTCCATGGAATTTTAAGAAAAAGGGAAGCCTTTAATTGGGTGAGGAAAAGTAGAATTTGAGTTATAACCACTTCCATGGGCCGTTTATGAGCACACGGTCATTAACATCTATCCCCAGGTTTCTGAGCAGGAAGCAGGAAAGACAACAAACTAGAGAAAGTTCTGAGCCCCTTTGAACTTTATAGAAAGGCACTTTATAAATCTTAGGAAAATGAATTTATGTTATAATTTGTCTAGAATGACTGAGTTAAAACTCTTTTGAAGGTAGGGTCTGCTCAGTACACCCTGTAGAAAATCACCTCTCTCCCTCCCCCTCACAGGGTAAACCATTCATTCTGTGCTGACTGGTACTCTGTCACCCATGATTTCTTTTTGACGTCCTTTCTTTTGGACCTAGATTAAAAGTATTATGCAATATACTATAAAGGGAAAGAGATGATTCATCAGGAGTCCTAAAGGGCAGGAAAGAAGAATCTAGCCCATTGCCATGAAGTGGAAAGAGTTCTTATCCCCAATTCTTGATTAAATAAGTTTAGTTAGCTGTGGACAGCCAGTACTTAATTGGCAGGCAGATCTGCCTGCTGTGCAGAGGAATATATTTGTATATGTTCACTTTTTTTTTAATGCATTCCAAACCCTTACAGTTGATTTTTTTTTTTTGTAATAATGATATGCTTTCAGTAGTGTGTCATTTTCTTTACCCTTGTAGAGAGATAACATGCAATTAGGGAGTGATGTCAGCCTATAACATTTTGGTGTAAAATTTTGGTCACACCGAAATACCGGGCTCCTTAACAAAGCTGGCAGACACATCTTTTGGCAGCAGCTGCTCGCCATGTGATTTAAAACTTCCTGTCACTATAATTGATGTGTTTTTATTCTTTCCATTTCCTGAAGCCTGATCAGAATTAAAATTGCTGTTGGAATTTCCTGTCAAAGCAACTCACTTATGTGTTGAGCTCTGCACTGGGATTGGACATTGCCTTCAGCAACAGTCAGGTGGAGATTGCTGGGAATTATCCTCTCCACGCAGGTTTGATAACCACATACACAACATCTGCAAATGTACACAGATTGTCCATCAAGTGGCGCACTGGTCCTAATGAAAACTCAACGTGCAAAATGGTAATGATCTGAATATCAAATCTGACCACCTGCCGGGGGCTCTGGGTCATGTGTTCATTAAGGACGTCCCATAGAGTTTTCAACTGATTGTCTCTGTTGAATCTGGATTCTTGTTCCAAGACTCTACTGTGTTTCTGATCTGTCCTTGATTGAAATAACATGAGCAAAACTTGGATTTTCCTCGACCCACTTTACCATCTTTTCTCTGCCTCAGATGCAATTTTCATATAACATTTTGGGGTGATTAAGTATGAAGGCTGAGTGGTTAAAACAGACAGCATAAAGATCTACATTCTGCTTTGTTGTTTATGTTTAATCCATAAAATTGCTGCTTTTTGCAAAGAAATGAATTACCGCCTTTCATGAATCAGATTATACAGAGATACGGATTTACTTCTAGATTGCAAGTTTGTCATCGTATTAATATTATTATTTTCAGATTAAGGCTAGTAAAGAAGAGAAACACTTTTTGTATTTGGAGAAGAGATTAATGCAATGCCCCAAACAAGGAGAACAGTTTTTGCCAATTCCAGTGATGAGACCCTGGATTTCTTATTGTAAATGGGAATCTTTTAAAAAAATTTAAAAACCAGAACTGTCCTTTAAGAAATCACAACACAAAGACATTTAAAACAATTATTTATCAAAAAAACTTAATCTATTAATATGCACTTTTATCCTCAGTAAAGGTAGGCTTTAAACTTGAGATTCTCTAAGTACTTTAAAATATTCTATCTTCCAAGAATGAAAACTCTGAGTTGTTTTGTTCATCGCGTATCTCTATCACCTAGGAAGGTGCCTGACAAGTTATGGACAGTTGAAATTTCACTACGTAAATGAACACACTTTAGACTTCTGTATCCATGCTGTGGAGAGAACACATTGTTCCATCTGGAGGCACCAAGTCCCCAAGCACAATGACCTTTCTCTAAATAGTGATTATAACCCTGCCTGTGCATTAGAATCACCAAGGGAACTTTACAAATAAAATGATGCTCAATCCTTCCCTGGAATATTAAGCCAGAATCTTCTGCTCGTCACTGTTAAGTTGAAGTGATGTGAAGGTGAGGGGTCAGCCTCTCCACACACCCGGCACTCTTGAGATTGAATCCCAGGCTCATTCCACTTCAGAATACTAGGCCCGATCTTTGTGTCCCACCAAACCAGAAATCATCTAGGACACATTTACTTTCTTAATGTAAGTCTGTCAATATTTGAAAAGTGGAGAAGGAACAACTATTGGTGGAGAGAGAAAAACTTCTCCCCAAGCACACTGAAATTAAACTATGAATCAATTGAAAATCCCAGGTAAGGACATTCCTGCCTGCAGTGGTTTTGAAACCACCACTTTCATTCAAAGTCTTCAGCATGTTAGGATTGTCAGAACTGGGGAGGCAAGAAGGGTGGGGGAGGGTGTTGGGGAGAGAATCACCTCACTAGATTGTTTTCTTTTCTTACAGTAACTTCTGAATATTTTTCTATACAGAAATTTCCCCAGAAATTTCTAACTGCTTACTATTATCTGACCTCTCTTCCACCTCTGTATCTCTCTCACCTTATTATTCCCCAAAGCTCCTGACTTTAGAGCAGCTGGCAGGAGGCACAGGTAAATAATATACTTATTATCATGTAGGGCTTCACCTGCACTATTCACACCAGGATAGGTCTGTTCCTTGGAGCACATGATTTTGCCCTAAGGAGAATCTGGAAAGAGTTTGCCTATGTATTTACCTTGCCTTCTTTGACCACAGACTTGGGGAATTCATCTATAGAGGGCGCCCGAGGCTACATGGAGTAGGAGCCCCCTCTTACAGGATGTCTAGGCGTGCTCGGAAGCCTATGTTCATACCCCTGGAAAGAAATCCTAGTTTGTGTTTTTCTTCAAATTTCCCTTCCCTTCTAATTCTTGTTTCCTTCTTATGACATTCTGCTATTCTTTGCCACAAACCATTGCAAAACAGCCCATACAAGAATTTTGCCTCCTTCTTGGCTAGGGTAGAAGGCTGCTTGGAAACCACAAAGCCACATCTCCAGAGAACAGTAGCTTTATTAATATAATAATCACCATCATCATGGACGAGTTACAATACACACATTGCTTTAGAAAGCAAAATAAGGACAACCTGGGGTTTGCTGGAGATGCTGCATTTGAGGTTAGATGTATGCAGTTAAATTTGGAGTCAAACTGAGGTCATTGCTAAGGAGATTTGGAATTGGAAATCTGTGTGGCAAATGGCTGCCCTATGGAAGCTATCCACTAACTATGAAAACTCATTTTGAATGGTATCAGAGCAAGAAAATGCAAGGCTTTGATCCCCGAACAGACAAAGTCTTGGTTTATTTGGAAAGGAGGTTCTATGGTATTTAGTCTTTGTCATCCTCCATTTCTTATAATAAAATCTCGGAAAAATATGAATGAAAAGTTCGATTAGGAAAATAAATACCATGTATATTCCATGGGATTTGCATTGAAAATAACATACAGTGAATGAGCTGTACATTGTTAAAAGAACAAGCAATTTATACTTTGCTCTTGGTCCCTGCAAAGAAGTTGAATGTATTTAGTGAAACATTTTACCTATTTTAAGTGGGCAAAAAAATATAAATATTAAAGCAGTCTTTAATTTCTTCATTGGTTGTTTCTTGGACATAGAGGAAGAAGAAAACTAAAGTATGACAAACAAACTTGGCATCCTTTCTTTTTTTAAGCAACCACGTCAGCTTGGATGCAAATGACTAGTGACAAAAGAACCAAAGTAAGTAAGCATGCTGGAGACTCCAGGAAAGACAGACTGCTGACAGGGCAGCAACTCTCTTTCCAGCTGATTTTAGGGCTAGCTAACTATCCCTTTCAGCTTAAATGATGCTCTGCAGTAATTGACCAGTGCCCAGTTGGGTTGGAGTGGAGTTCTTTTGGAAGCTGTTCAGACCAACTTTGACTGCCTATGAGTGCTAGGCCAAGATCAGGCTGGGTTCCTGGAGCCTGAGGTCTAATCCAGGCTGTTGTCAAAGTGACAGAGTTCTCAGTGTTCAATGTATCATTGCATCTGTTTGCTACATTTACGATATTAAGAAATAACCAAGTAATGAGAACAATATCATAATCTGAGGCTGAAGCAGGATGTACACTAAAACCTCACTTCTCATAGTCTATAAATTCAATAGCTCATTTGTTTTAGAATTGTTTTACTCCGGCCACCCCACCCCCTCTCCAAGCAGTTGTTCTTGAAATGTTTTCAATATGTTGCCATTTTATGTACCCTAAATCCTCCTTTTAGCATGAAGCTAACTTTAATTGACAAAAGATAGCATTTTCAAGATGTTCAATTCTCTCACCAAGAGAGGCTGTGGGACCAAAGGACATGGAAGAATGCAGCCTCTGCATGCTTAGCTGAGGGCTGTCATCTGCTTACAGGTTGGCCAAACATCTGGGTAATTTGAACTGAAAGACCGGTTAGGTCTTTACTGTGAATTTACACCAGAACTCACTTCTTTATAATGCCCTCAATAGATTACCCATAATCAACAAGAACTGATTTCCCGGTGAGTGTTCTGGAGAGTAGATTAGAGTCCAGCTGAGCCCCAGGCTCTAGTGGACCAAGCATAGAAAATGGCCAGGTTCCCTGAATTGACCCTGTCAGGTGGTTTGTGTGGAATAAACAGCACAACGTTTTGTTTCTTTAGCTGCTGCCTGCAAATATTGATACCTAAAAGTGGCCCTGATGTGACCAAAGAAAGCTGGTGAAATTCAGGTGGCTGCCTTTTACCTTTCTCTTCAAATAATTGTGTTAGAATGAGTCTGCAAGATAATTACATGTTGGCTTCTTGTTCCTGAAGCAAAATGGTTAGCATGTAGAAAAGTACATGGAATATTAAACTAAAATATGTCTGTCTAGGGATCCATTTAGTTCCCCCCAAATAACTCTTTTCTTTGTGAATGCCAGTATGTTTATATATATTTAAATGCCCCATTTGCTACACTGGTTTTAGCTTCTTGCTAGCATCACCTCTTATTAGCATGATGTTCTGCAGCACAAGGCAGCTGGAGAAATGAAACATGTGTTGAAGAATTTATGCAGTGTCCTTAGTTTCTTTCATTAAGAGAAGCAAAAATAATAGCTGCATATTATAAGTTTAGTGTGTTAAGCAATATGTTATGGCTATGCTTGACAGACATCTTGTTTACGTTCAGTTTATATATTGGGGAAGCCGTAGCACTTTAAGAAACATGGCGTTTTTAAAGTAATATTTATACTGTGCTTCCATGCAAGGAAAACTTAGTCGTCTAAACACATGATATGTTTTAAATCCACTTGTCTCCTCCTGAGGAAATATCCCAAGTGTTTTCTCCCCAAATTGGGGAGTTCAACATGTTCTTTATTCAGGCCATTAGAATTACTGCCAAGGAAAAACCCAGCTGCATGCCCTCTGTTTATTAAAACAATGGACCATCTTTTTTCATTTCGGTTCAATTCACATGTGAAAACCTTACACAGCTACATGGAGAAGAGTATGAAAACTATCTAGTTGTGTCAATGTTTTTCTTAAGAAAGCACTGGCTGTTTCTAGGCTACCTTGAGGACCCTCATTTATGTCGTGTGCATGGTGGTCTTGTAACTGGGCATGAAGGATCCTGGTAATGCCGCATCTGCAGAGCACAGTATTAAAGTACTCTGCAGACATCACTCTGAAAGCAAGAATTTTTTGCTATCTTCATCTCCACTGATCAGAAACTTGAAGAATGGGGTAATGCTATATAGGGTTTTGGTAGAAAATACATTAAATACGGAAAATTTATAAGAGGTAAGCAGGTAAGATTTTTAGGTTATATATCTTTAACTAAAAAATGTCTTTTCAGGGATTTTGGATTTTCCAAGAATCCAAAAGATCATATTCCATTCTTCTGGGTACAAAAAGTATATTCCCATTTTTCAAGCTAATTTCAAGCTCCACTTCCCCAAAATACTTTGCCCTATTTTACTCAGATGCTTCAAACCTGTACGGAAATGTGTTCATTTTGATGTGTGGCTCCTCATATTTTCTCACAAGCATTCTTATCTCTATCGCCAGCATAGTGGCAAGGTTAGCCAGACCTAGTTCCAGCTGGGTAGTAACCCATGCCAAGAATGCGAATCTAGATGAAGTAAAGGAGAAGAAAAGGTAAAAAACTGCAGTAATGAAAGGTGGAGTCACATGCCAGGAGGCACACTAGAAGGGAGACTTAAAATCTGAAGTGTTATACTCTATGGAAAACTGACTTTCAGGTGATTATTCTGTCAGAACAGAAATGCTGTATTATAATTTGATTACCTTTGCAATTCAGTCTGTTGAATTTTATTGAATTTGAATTCTAATTGTTTGACTCCAAAGAAGAGAATGTGCATCATTAGCAAGGTGAGTTTAGTTGGATACCAGGATGCTGGGAATCAGTGGCTGTTCCTGTGAAAGAACTTGACTTATGGCAGAAATCAACTAGCAAAGACAACCTAGCAACAAGAGTCAGCAGGGCATCAGTAGTGTCCTGAGAATATGTTGACAATTTGGCAACATTGTGGCTAGAACAAAAGATTTCAAATTCACTTTTCTTGCTATAATAGAGGTATAGGTAATATTCAGATGAAAACTGGGCTTAGTTAGTCCTTTATCCTTTAGACGTGCCCCAATAAAGCAGCTACCTTATAGTACAAGGTCATCAGTATCACAAAATCTATGCTATCACTTCCAGAATCCTGTGAACAGGACCTGAATTACTGCCAGACCTCAGGTCCTCAACTCCAATTCCTCTTTCCCTGCCCATCTATGGAAGGTGGAAACAACAGGGTTTCAGAGCAATTGCTAGAATACCCAGTCAGGAGGAAACTATTTCAAGAACACACAATTTAAGAATAAATGATGTGGGCCTCCCCGGTGGCGCAGCGGTAGAGCGCTGGGTTGCGAAGCTGCCCGCGGCCTCTGCAGCGCCGGTTCGATCCCTGGCTGCTCCCCGGCCACCGGAGGAGGGTCCCACATGGCGCGCAGACCTCTCCTGCCGCCCGCTGCTCCCCTCAGCAGTGTACTTCGGTCCTTCTGCCTGCTCTGCTCCCCGCTCTGGCTCTGGTGAATTCTCTCACCCTCCCGCACTTCTGACTGTACCCAGTGCATGTATAAACAAAACAAACAAACAAGCAAACAAACAAATAAAGAAAAGCATGCCTCTATAAAAAAAAAAAAAAAAGAATAAATGATGTGCTTTGCCTAGGGAAATCTTTCAAAATAATAGTGACAGCTAATCAGAATCGACAAAATGGTCAGATTATAATAAGAGTGACAAGAGACTGAAAAGTAAAAATAGGCATAGTAGTCAATGATAGGCACAGAACTCAGCAAAAAGATCTTTTTTGGGGGGTAATTTACAGGTTGATTAAATCCAACTAGGTTTAGATTCAGGAATATACTTTCTGTACACAGAAGAATAGAATATGATCTTTCGAATTCTTGGAAAATCTTTTCTTTGAAATTCTAAATCCCCAAAAAGACATTTTTTAGTTAAAGATATATAACCTAAAAATCTTATCTGCTTACCACTTGATTTTTTTCCCCTCTCTAACCCATTGAAATAATTCTACACTGATTTTCCAGTCTTTATCACATCAAGTGTCATATTCAGTAACTTTGAGAACTTTGAAATAATCTATTGCCTAACATCAAAATTTTTTGTCATGGAAAGACTTCACTTGCTAGTTTTTCAACCTACATTTCAAGCTCCATTTCTACAATTTCCACATAG
Source organism: Talpa occidentalis (assembly GCF_014898055.3). Lineage (NCBI taxonomy): Eukaryota > Metazoa > Chordata > Mammalia > Eulipotyphla > Talpidae > Talpa > Talpa occidentalis. The sequence continues at coordinate 86,475,852 of NW_026555331.1, forward strand.
AAGCATTGAGTTTAAATAACTGGGTTATTTTATTGCTTCTGATCTTTGTTTAAAACATTATTTTCACTTATAATGCCCCATTATTTTCTTTACCTAGTGGAATGCCAACTGGAGAATAAAATTGGTGACCAAGAATTATAAGCTGAAGCAGGCAACAAAGAAAATGTAAATTGTGTTGGAAAGTAACAGAGTCATAAATAAGTTAGTATGAGAGTGGTGAAGAAAAGAGGTTCATGTGTTACATGTATGGAAATACCAGGACAGGTCTTGGTCTACTGGGTCAGAGACCATAATGGAATCAGTCAGTACCTTGGATAGCTCCCAGGAATTACAAAAATTAAAAAAAATGAATACTGACAAGGCTCTACACTTTTGAGTTGTACACCTACTCAGCTGCCCATGTGCTCTGGGCCCTTTAACAATAGATTCAGAGGTTCATTCTAAGATGGTCCTCCCTTTGGTCTGACTTATGCCTCAATCATGCCCATGGGGTTCCTAGTCATGCTGATGGATTTATCTTCTACTCAATTGCCTGAGTCATTCTGAGTGCCTTGTCTCTCTTGAGAGTAGACACAGGGACTGGGTTCCTAATAACACTCCACTGCATTCAGGCTTCCCCCTCCCACCCCCCATAGATGGCACTTCAGTATCCTGCCAATATTATGAGCACATTAAAATTGTGCCCATCCTCTAGGGCTTGTCACAATCTCACCTCTGCTTTGACATCTTCACTGACCAGCCCGATGTAAAGGAACTCTCGATATGAACTAGATCACTTTGTACCACTCAATTCAAAGATATTAGTAAGTTGTCTTTTAATCTGCCTATCTTAATCTGCCTGTATCTAGGCTCTTCTATAAGACTCGAATGCTTTCCTAGGGGTGGTGGCATGCTTTATCAACAGGCTTCTCACTGAGGATATCTTTCAGATTATTAGATAAAATATTTTTTCTAGAAAGAACAATTTTTTAGTTTTCTTTTTTTTTTTAATTTTTTTTTTTTAATTTTTTTTTTTTTTTAATAGAGGCATGTTTTATTTATTTATTTGTTTGTTTGTTTGCTTGTTCGTTTATACATGCACTGGGTACAGTCAGAAGCGTGGGAGGGTGAGAGAATTCACCAGAGCCAGAGCAGGGAGCAGAGCAGGCAGAAGGACCGAAGTGCACTGCTGAGGGGAGCAGCGGGCGGCAGGAGAGGTCTGCGCGCCATGTGGGACCCTCCTCTGGTGGCCGAGGAGCAGCCGGGGATCGAACTGGCGCCGCAGAGGTCGCGGGCAGCTTCGCAACCCAGCGCTCAACCGCTGCGCCACAGGGGAGGCCCCAATTTTTTAGTTTTCTAACAGACATGTTCTATCAGAAGTCCTTTTCAATTGTGTGTTGAAGTTTCTATTATTTCCAGAAGACTCCTCTTTGATGTAGTGCAATGAATACTGCACAGCTGTTGTGAGCCAGAGACATGAGTTTCTTTTTCTTGTACTTAGAACTGTAACCTTGAGCATGTTACTTAAGCTCCATATTTGTAAATCGGGAAATGGTATGTGATAGTCATGACAATTAGATGAGATATAGGTAAAGGGTCTTGGTCACTTGATACAGAGTGAATAGCTCAATTCTACTGATGACTTTTTTCTTATCACACAGATATAGCTCTCTTTTAATCCAACTTTTCTGACAATTTTTGAAAAACTGCCTTTAAAGTTTTTCCACCATGTGCTCACAATGGGCCTCTGATCATGGTGAAGATTTATCTTCTATTCCCTCTTGTTCCTAGGACAGGCTTCCTCCCCTTAGTACAACATTGAGATTTAGGGTTGCAATACTCAACACATAAGACAAAGCCCTTTAAGCTTAATGTTTATATTTTTGGGGGAACAGGTCAATGTTGGAAGTCTGGGTAAATGTTGGAAGTCTGGGTAAAGTCAATTTGCTTTTCTTTTCCTTATAGAAAGTCACATCATCCAGCAGCCTGAAAGGAACACAGTCCCCTAAATGTCCAAGAAACTAAAGATGCATGTGCTAAGCACAGCCCTCAACATATACAGTGGGCAGCACAGTCTTTTGCTTGCTAGGGGCTGATTCTCAGAGACTGCTAAGGAGGGTAAAAAGTTTCAGCAGAATAAACCTGAATATTTACGAAAGAAAACCAAAGCATTTTAATTGGGCTTCCATCCCTTTAAACAATACCAGTCACAGAAATGTGGTTTCATAGTCATTTAAAATACAGTTTACAGAGGAATTAAGCTAAATCACTTAAGCTCTCCACGCAGCTGCATTTTCCCAGCTTCCTTGCTGAAGATCAGCTTTCAGAACATCTCCTTTGAAATCTGCAGCCCAGTCAGAGACAGGAGTTGATCTCTGAGCTGCTGCTTGCTTTTTCTTGTTGCATACTTCTCAGGTAATGCGAAAACAGTGGAAATATTTGGGTGTAAGCACATATGCTTGTCCCGTGTTTTAAGGGGCATGATTTTCATGAGTTTATGTTGAGAATCTGAAGATGACCTAAGGTCATCATACACTGCCTGCTTTTGTAAGCCATCCTGTAATTCCCAGAATGACTCTGCATTTTGAAGAGAAATGTCAGGACTTCTTTCTTCCAGGAGACTAAGTTGGCATTCAAAGTTTTCCAGTTTGCCTGCCTAGATTCCTCCCCCCACCCATGAGCCCTCGGCTCCAGCTAGTCTGGCTTCCACTCTTTACTAAAACCAACACACCTCCCTGTCTCTGCGTTCTTGCTCTTCCCTACTCTACAAATACTGTTCCCCATGCTGTTTCATCATCCCAACCCTTCCTGTTCCTTGCTTCAAAGCCTAAGACCTATTCCTCACAAAGATTCCCTTCCCATTCCCAATCCAAGTTCCTGTTCAATGCTGACTTTCATCATGACTATCAGTTTGGTTCCTGTTCTGTGAAATTTTTTTTTTTTTAAAGATTTATTTATACAAGCACTGGGTACAGTCAGAAGCACGGAAGGTGAAAGAATTCACCAGAGCAGGGAGCAGAACAGGCAGAAGGATCGAAGTACACTGCTGAGGGGAGCAGTGGGCAGCAGGAGAGGTCTGTGCACCATGTTGGACCCTCGCAGGCAGCCGGGGATCGAACTGGTGCTGCAGAGGCAGTGGGCAGCTTCGCAACCCAGAGATTAACCCAGCACAACCCAACCGCTGTGCCACCAGGGAGTTCTTAACCAGAACTCAATTTACTTGAGTGAAAGAAAATAGGTCTTATTCAACTTTTTGTCCCCAAAAGTTTCATATAGTCACATTCAGTAAATATTATTTGATACCATTATCAATAGAAAATAAGGAAAGCATAGGAAATGGAGTTCAATTTTTTAAGGTGTAAGAATGAAAGGGAAACATGCAAGAAAAAAATCAATTGTGATAAACGGAAAATTGATAATGGCTGAATTTTGTACTTTTTATAATTTTTACTTCAATAAAAAACCAAAATGGTGTTCAGCATGTGACTATCTTTAAGGGAGAAAACATGAAATGTTCTATTTAACCTTGTTAAAGCAAATGTGCTGATATTTCTGACCACACTTCTGAAGTCTGATGTAAGTAGACATACCTATATATATTTCATAGAAGCAATTGTTTATGTAACTATGTCTTGGGGAACTATAGTTAAGCAAGTTATTTTTCACATTACCATCTAAAGGCAAGCACTTAGCACCTGAAAGTGATCTATAAATAGATTTAGCTGTTACATCCTTAAATATCTAATATTTTTAAAGCATTGGCAGGCAGTATTGAGAAAATCATTCATTTTGGGTGAAATAATGCAGCCTTGTATGTCAAAAGTAGTAAAAAATGATATATGCTGTTCCTTCAAAAGGAAGTAGTATATCAAATGGCTGAATAGTACGGGTCGAACAACTCTCCAGCTCTCTGATGTTCCTAGCAATTTGCTAGCTAACCTGTAGCGTTTGGCCTATTTCAGAGAACGAAAGGATTTTTTCCAGAACCCAAATGCAGGAGGTCATCCACAGCCCACTTGAGGGTTCATAAGCAGCTCAGGGGATCTAGGATTCTAGGATATGATTCTTCTTGGCATCTGACTTAGAGAGTTTGCCAGGCTTAAATACACAGTGAGCAGATCTTTCCACAGGGCACTCCCAGTGGGGCAGTACTAGAAAGCTAGCATTCTGCACTATCAAGAGCCAGTAGTAAAAGGTACCTTGTTAAATGTGATCTCAACCTTTAAAGAAACAAAAGACTACTTTTAACCAGACATAAACTGCATTACAAGACAGGGAGTAGAGTTGAGGATAGGTCTGTGGGACTGCAAAGGGAAAAATTAAAGAGTTGGGAACAACTTTCCAGACCGTGTCTGGACCAGGTCTGTCACTGGAACAGAAAGAAAAGGGAGGATGTGAAGAATGATGAAATACCAGAAGGACTTGGGATCAAAACAACCCTAAATGAAAGGGAAAGACTGCAGGACAAAAGTTCATGGGGAGGAAAAAAATGAATTCAGCAATAAACCAACTTAGAGGAGTTCAGCTGAAAACTCTGGAAGGACTTTGGAAAAAATGAAAATACAACTTGAAAGCTTTTAGAGATCTAGTAGGATGAAGTGGATTTCTTCCCATATTCGTGGCGGTAAGGACCTTGTTATTGCAGGTTACAAGTGAGATAAAGGTGTGTTCAGATTCGACATTCCACTTAATCATTTAATAAGTGATTGTTGAGCATATTCTACGTGCCTGCCTTGTGCTAGAGCTGGGTCACAGGGTAGACAACACCAATGCACTCGCACTCCCTGCTTTCCCAGAGTGAAAGGAAATTGAATCTTAAACCATGAACACAGAGTGGGAGGAGAGAGACCAATAACTGGTAAAAGAAGAGGAGACACTGGAATGATTTTTTATAAGCTATAAATCAGATTACTCCTTTGCTTAAAACATCTTCATACTTCTAGCTGTCCCTGAGTTGAAATCTGAACTCACCATGTCCTTCAAGAATTGCATTAGCAGGTCTGAGCCTCGCTGTCCATCCTTATTTCACATCTCACTCACGCTTGCTCACCATTATCCACCTTCTCTTCTATTCCTGAACACACGCATCCCTTCCTGTCTCAGCTTCTGCCCAGCATCACAACACTCAAGGGTCCACTCATTTCCATCCTTAATATGTACCCTCCTTAGTCACGTCTTCTCGACCCAACATTGGAACCACCTGTCTACATCCCCCAACGACCAAACAACTTAGTTACATCACCCTACTTGATTTTTCATAACATTTATAACCTACAGGGCTGGCACTTGTTTGGTAATTCACCAGTCAGCCCCACGAACGCAGGTCATCTTTCTTGCAGCACCTGGCACTTCGCTTACCATCCTGCAGGTTTTCAGTTAAGTAGTTGGATAAACAATACATATTTGCCCACACTCTACCTTCTCTCCTTTTCTAGTGAGATAGATTGTGACTTATCCAAAATGGAGGCTGTCTCACAGCCTCTCTGAACCTCTCTGCAGCTTTTTTCTTCGCTCAGCCAATGAAACCCTGGATCCTGGACAGTACTTTAGAAAGTTCCCTTTTCCTGAGGCACCGCAATGGCTCATGTTATGCAAACGCTTATGTTTTCATGCCCTCTTAGCCTTGCCACATCCCTCGGCTTGTGTTAGCCTCATTATCATAACTCTGAAACATAGCTCATTTTCCAGATATATTAATTTATGCATTTGTTAGTTCAGCAATTATCTGAAAACCTCACAGGTAATTCAGGTAGTCGCCTTCACTCCCAGCCAAATGAGAGCCCCTCCACCACTGCAGTTCCTGCTCAGTGCCCACGATGGCTACGCAGAGTCATGGAACAGCTCCTGCTCTCTGGTGCTGGGCCCCCCAGCTGAGCAGCATCAGCCTGGGCTATGCCATGGCGGCCAGGTTTGATTGCCTACCCTGGCACTAGTTAAAAAACAAAAAGAAAAACCTATGGCAGCTTTGGAGACATGAGAATAAGGTTTGAACATAACCTGCGCCAGTCACACAACAGAGCTGGCCTGGCGCTAGACAGTGCAGGGCAGGTTGGACGCGCCACTGGGGTTTGGGTTTTGAGAATGGACCAGGTCCGCCCTCCGACTGACACCCGTTATGTTCAAGCTCCCACAAACTGTGAGCTATCCCCCAAGCTTTGCTGTTTCGATCAGGCTCTGTAGCACGAGGAACACAAGATACGCTGTGAGATGAGCTCCAGGTGCCATCTTCTGCTCCTCCGGGGCTTCTGGTCCTGCGGGACCCTGGAGCCCCTGGAGCCCCGCCCAGCCTGCTTTATGTCAATCACCTGCCTTCCTGACGCGCGCCTTGCGTTTCACAGCCAAGAACTACGACTGCGGAACAGATTCTGCCTGGATTTCTCAGTTTCCAGGCCCTTGACTTGTCCAAATCTTGAGTCTCCTTTTACCTGCCGGTCCCTCTGACCACCCCCAGCCAGTCAGCACCCGCATCCCCCACGGTCATGTTCACAAGGGCGCTCTCCCCGCACCCTGACCGGCTCACCTATGACATGCACCTCGGTGGCTTATAATCATGTTTTTATCATGGGTTTATTAGCTTAGTACCTCCCCTCCCTCCCCACCCAGGAGATTACTAGTTCCATGAGGAACTATTATGGTTTTTTATTGCCGCCGTAACAAGTCACCACAAACATATCTCAGAACAGCACAAATGAAGCATCTTACCTTTTGGGAGGGCAGAAACTCAGGAATTCTCATTAGGTCAAATTCAAGGTGTCGGCAGAAACGCATTTCTCTCTGCTGGCTCTAGAAAACTCACTCAGTTTTTGGTCTCACCAGCCTCTGGACGCCACATCTTTGTAGCTCTTCCATCTTCAAAGTCAGGACCAAACAGTCTTCACGCTGTCTCGTCAGTATTTAAACGCTCGCCCCCAGCCCCGCCCCACCTCCTGATCGCATTGAGCCCACCTGGATAATCCAGACTATGCTCTTTATCTTCAATCAGCTACTCAGCAACCTGAATTTCATCTAGAGCCTCAATTTCGCCATGTAACGTGACATACTGACCCCAGGGATGAAAACATGGACATCTCTGGAGTGCTGTCCTATCTGCCCCAGGAGCCCTCGTGGTTTTGTTCACCAATGTTCACCCTACACCTGCACAGTACAGTGCTTGGCACAGAGGAATGATACATATATGATATAGGCAAGAAAGTGTATGTGGGCCAGGGGGAGATTAGTATTACTACATGGTTGTGACGAACAGCATCATATTTTTTCTTTGAAGTAGTTCATAAGTCATATCTAAATGTTGCATCTAACAAATGGAAAGTTGTGGGGTGCCCTGTGTCAAGGGCACTCTAGAAGGGGAACCTAGGTTGGAAGACTGGACACGGGGTGTTTTAACTGTGTTGTTTGGTGTCGGGGCCAGGAACGGCCACTGAGCAGGTTTTCTAGGATCCAGCAGACCAGGGAAAGGAGGAGTCAGAGTCCTCAGTGGCTTTTGCAGGTCTTTTATTGGGATTTACCCGGTACGGAGCAGGCAGGGGTGCTGGGGGCCGGGAGGCTGGCAGGCCTCCCGGCCCCCAGCAAGTATCCACTCTATCTGGGCTCTCTGGCCTTCTCTGCTTCTCTCTCAGCTTCTGCTCGTTCTTTCTCGGCTTCTCTTTCAGCTTCTATTGGCATCCCCATGACGCCGCCCTTAAAAGCCCAGTCTCAGCCCAGGTGAATCCCATCTACCTATGCTCACACCCTACTCCAGGTGTCCACCATCAGACATGCATTCAGGACTGCAAGGATCCATCATCTATCCTGATGGCGGGAGGGCAGAAAAGCCTGACATTTTTCCTTACCCTAGATTTGGTCTTTGGCTGCTTTTCCTTGCCTTGCCCCTACCTGGTGTTCCCAGTAGGGCTGCTGTAAGGATGACGGTCTTGTTCCTTGCTTTGTGTGGCTTATCAAAAAGGAGAACTAAGAATACTTCTCCCACCTTCCATTTCTATCTGACCCTGAATCCATCCCAAGGCCTATGAATTCTGTCTTTGTATTTTTTGGTTCCTATCTCCTTCTTGTGACTCCCAGAGCTAAAAATCCTACCTCCAGCCATTATGCATCACACTGGTAGTAGTACACGACGCCTTAAATTGATTCCTGAACTCCCACCACACTGTACCTGCCTCCCACCCAGGTTAACTGGCCTTTAGGACTTGTGTCCAGGTGCAACATATATACACACACAATGTATACATATGGTACCATACAAACTACAGTGCAAACCAACATTATTATTATTAATATTATTGTTGTTGTTGTTTCTATTCTAGGATCTGTCAGTCCTAGCCTTCAGTCATACATGTGATAACCACATAAAGTAGGCCCTTATCTGTGGAAGTGGTAAAACTTGGGCTGGGCTCTAAGGGGTGGCTCAAGACTTAGAGAACATCACTCACGGGAAGGGCAGGGCCTTCCAGTCTATTATTATCAAGGATCTGGAGGCAGGCATGTGGGATAAGTGGAACAGTATGTCTCCATAAAATAGCAGGAAATCAGGTGGTGTTGGGCTTTGTCTGCTTTGTAGAGGCTTCTGGAAGTTTAGCATCAATATTTGGAAAATGGACATTTAGGGGCTAGAAGCCTTCAAGCACTATCTCTACCACTCACCAACCACACCTACATTTCCCAGCTGCACAACAGAGGTAATAGTAGCACCTTTTCACAGGGTTGTTTTGAAAATGAAGATGATGCATTAACTCTCAAGAGTACACATGGCCAGTATGTCCTGTAGAGTGGCCATCATAATAATGGCCTCACCATCTTCATCATCCCTGTGCTGTGATCGTTTTTTTCCTCTGGCACTGGCAAGTACTAACGATTTGTGATCTTTGAAAATGGGAGGTGAGCCGGGCTAACGTGATGGAAGTCAGGCTTTGAGGCCGTGTCTCTGAGGAGCTCAGCTCGTAAGAGTTCAGGTGAGGCAATCTCGCCCAAGTTTGTGGGTAGAGCAGGGACTCAGCCAAGAGCTAAAATCACAAGTGCCAGACAGTATGAAAAGCAGGTAAACAAGGCCGGATAATCCCACAGTGATCAAATATTAGGGCAAGGCAGGGGTCTGGGAGCCAGGGAAACCTCACAAGTTTGGAGGCTTGAACTTGGCAGTAACCAAGCAAAGGGATGTGAAGCCAGAAGTAAGTCATGATGGCAAGGAGAAACAAGGTCAGGGGGAGGCCAGGGTCTTGGCCTGAAAATAAGGCGGAGGCATGGTGGGGGGTCAGTGCGGGGTCTTCAGAGAGGGGGTGCTGAGGCTCTGCTGTGCGGGCCTAGATGCTTCCTTCAAATATCAAGGCTGGCTGACTGCAAGTGAGAAGAGGGAAAGCAAGCATGGGAGGAAGAAAACAGCACTGCTCCCCAGAACTGGCTGTCTGAATGGAAATGGCTCGGGAATGGAGAAGAGGTCCAGCTTAGATTCAGAAAACATCATGAAGCAGCAAGGGAAACAGGGAAGAATACGTGGAGCGAGGTTCTCAAATCTGAGTGGGCATCAGAATCACCAGGAGGCCACGTGAAACCTTTAACATTCCTTTGGTCGGTCGGGTGTGAGGCCTAAGAACTTGCACAGGTAGTAACACTTCCCAGATGGTGCCCATGCTGGGCAAGGGCCTCACCTTGAGAACCTGTTTTAAAGAGGGCGATAATACTATCATCCAGAGACCGGACCTCTTGGTATATAGACACAATGGAATATTATTCAGCAATCAAAAGAGATAAACTCATGCCATTCGCAGCAACATGGATGGAGCTAGAAGGAATTATGCTCAGTGAAATCAGTCAGAAGGAATAAGAAAAATATCGGATGGCTTCACTTCTAGCAGGAATATAGGGGAACCAAATAAGACATCAGTGTAAAAAAATAATAACAGTACGAAACACAACAAAGCAAAAACAGACAATTATAAACCAGAGACATCCTGGGCCTCCCCGGTGGCACAGCAGTTGAGCGCTGGGTTGCGAAGCTGCCCACGGCCTCTGCAGCGCCGGTTCGATCCCCGGCTGCTCCCCGGCCACCAGAGGAGGGTCCCACATGGCGCGCAGACCTCTCCTGCCGCCCGCTGCTCCCCTCAGCAGTGTACTTTGGTCCTTCTGCCTGCTCTGCTCCCCCGCTCTGGCTCTGGTGAATTCTCTCACCCTCCCGCGCTTCTGACTGTACCCAGTGCATGTATAAACAAAAAACAAACAAACAAACAAACAAATAAATAAATAATGCCTCTTTAAAAAAAAAAATAGAGACATTCTGCAGGGGAGGAGGAGGGAGAGGGAACAGAGGGAGGGAGGGAGGAGCACAGGGGTCTGAGGTGATGGTGCACAGGTGCATTGGTGAAGGAAACTCTATGGGGACTACACCTGAGGGGGTGGGGGGAAGCAAATATTGTTTACAAATGAACAATGATGTAAAAAAATACTAAAAAAAAATACTACCATCCAGTGACATAAGGAAAAAACCACATCAAATGTTTCCAGGCAACTGCAACTAATTACAAATGACCCGTAAGAAAACTTCAGGGAGTCTAAAAGACACCCCTCTTCTCGGATGAACCCCCAAACTCTCAAGTCCAATCTGTTTCAAAGGCTTTTAATTGAACACTAATCATCTGAAAATCTTGCTGCTGAGAATTTTGGATGGGTCCCTTTCCTCTGATCTTACTCCACAGTGTGAGGACATTTTACCGCCTATGACCCTGAGTCTCTCTCGTTCAGGGTGAGCTGTGCACGTGGCCCAGGTTGGCCAGCTAGTATTGCCTGCCCCTTAATTTGCAATGATGTAAAGAGCACCTGCAGTTAGTGGTGATTAGGGAACTGGAAACTGTGACTTTAAGCAAAGACTTAATGAAACCAATTTCCCAACAGGCAGGTGATACAAACAAGAGTTCAGTTCTTACTGCATATTTCAGGGCCTAAAAAACACCAAACTTTAAATAAAGACCCCAAAACACTTCTAATATTAAACATTCATTTTCCAACCCCCTTATTCCAATTCCGGGTGGCAGGTGGTTGGAGCCTTTTCTGGCAGCACAGGGCTCGTGATAGGAAGAGACCCTGGACACCCCATCCTTCCTTTGTAAGCACTCACGTAAATGCCACACTTGTTGGGGCAAATCGGACACAGTGAAAGTAGCAGGTACACCTTTGGGATATGGGGAGAACCTGGGGCTCCCAGAGAGAAAACCCACACAGACATGGGGAGAATGTGCAAACCCCACACAATGACCCCACATGGCAACTGATTTTTTTCCTCATCAATATTATAACAAAATGACATTCAACTGAATGATAGTCAGCTAAACAACTATGTATGTATATTCACACAATGACCTGCTGTAATAACTAATCAAACTAATCCTTTTCTGATCATGTGAAGATTATCTGACCGGAAGGATTTCTATGCAGGCAGCTCCTGAGCAGTAGAAAGGGAAGCATCCTGACCAGGCACACAGTCTCTTTGGAGCAATGTGAGGCAAGGTGCCAGCCAGCCTGGGAGAAGGCGCAGGAGAGGCAGCCTGAGTCTGTGCACAGTCACTTCATTAGCACCAGCCCTGATCGGGGGCTGACATCCCACAGTTGATGTCCTTCCTCTGCCTTTGTATCAGTTTCCAAATGGTGGGAGGATGGCCTAAGGGCAGGAGATCTGTGGGACACAGGCTAAGTTGGACTTCCTGTGTGTTAGTACTGTGGCGGTGGTCGGTTTCATGCATCCTTGCGAAGAGCTACTCCTTCATGCTCCTGAAATGCGAGGGCGTTTTTTGCAAGCTGAGCAGAAAGAAAACTAATTAAATTCCCTTCTTGTACCCCCATTGGCAGAGAGAGTCTACTGCTATTTATATGTAGACCTTTTCCTTTGGTTTGTATGCTTAAGGCGAGTGAGCATGTCTTTCATGATGTGCCTCTCTATTCCTAAATAGAGGCCTGTTTGTGGCTTTGTCCTGGCTGGGAGAAACAGATGTCAATATGGCTGTGACTTCAGGCTCATAGATATTGTGTGTGAGTTCTGAAATGAAGTTCAACGTTGACCCTTTTCCCATAAATGCCCCCTTTGTCTCCAAGTAAGGGGGTCATGATGTGAAAACTGGAAAGGGAGAGAATTCAAGTAAGAAAAAGGGCTTCACGGGGGAGGTAAGCAAGGACAGCACATAGAATTCAGGAAACAATGTTGTCAGCCTGTTGGGTCATGAATGTGAGTTTCCATCAGTTCATTAATATGGCTGTGCTTTATGAGTTCAGTTGTCTAGAGCCACACATCCCGCTATTTTCTCACATCAAAATCACAATATTGCATGGCACTCTGGGTGGGGAGGAGGTACTCCCGTCCTTCGCGAAGCTCACGACACACTAGTAACTCATCCGTCCACACCAATCGAGGCGCTCTGATCTCATGCAGAGTCACACATTTGATCCAATTGCCAGCCTTCTAGTTTTGACCGATCTCCTGGCTAAAACTACACCAGCCCAGACAGGCATTGGGCTGACAGCTTACGGGAAATGCCCGGCAAGACCTGCATGGAGTAGCTGACCAACGCCTCCTGGGAAACTAGTCACAGCACATTTCATCTTAAGGGCACCCTGAATCCCATTAAGCCTCGAGGAGGTTCTGAGCCCCTTCCAGCAGCAAGAGAGGAGGGGGTGGTTGTGCAAGTCCATGGCTTAATTGCTTCCTTTGATCAAAACTGTCCAAGCTATTTATTTTATCCTTTTGGATTTTGGCTCTTTTTATACTTCTTGGAATCCCTTTTGTAGATTGTGGATTAAGGAGGGAGCAAATAACAGACAAAGAAAATGCAAAACACACGTGCTACTAATATTGGGTCAGCCATGTCATCTTTGTATGCAGACAGAATATTTTCACCATTTAATACACTAGCAACAGAATATGATATTTGTCATAATATGAAATAATGTTCCTTTTAAAATGTGATGATCATCCTGCTTTATTTCCCCATCTGCAAAATGAGAATGGTAATTATCCCGCTGAAAATATCATATGGTCAAATTAGTTGATGTTGGGCAGGCATTTCAAAATGAAGATACCTAATAATTTATTAGTGGCTCCACTGGCATGAAATTTGAGAATGAAGTTTGCCTGTGAGAAATTGGTGTTTGTATTAATTCATGTTCTCCTCACATTTCTTACAGCGCTAGTCTGTGTCCTCTCCTCTGGGTGTCACATGGCTTGTAGCCTTTGCTGACGACAGTCTTGTTGAAGCACTCAGAGTTCGCCATCATGTCCCGAGAGGGAAAATGGCAAATCACATTCTTATGCCCTTTTTAAAAACTGACTCACTTCTTTTCCTTTTGATCAAAATGAGCTTTTTGGCTCCATGTGAAATATTGTTTTATTTTCTTTTCTATGTCCTTCAGGATACATTGTTTGATCTTGAAATGAATGATGTGTTACATTGAAATAAGACACATGATCGAGCTGTTTTCTGTGCTATCATTTCCTTCCCTGATAGTTATATAGTAAGCTCTTCCTAATTCAGAGAGCGAGAGAGCCAAGAAGGACACACACATAATAATAAATATGGCGATTGTTATCAGTCATTGAACACATACATGCCAGGAACTTAGTATTTGTTATCTCCAACACAGCAACTCTGAAAAGTTTTTACAGATCAGGCATGGAGGATCAGAAAGGTTTAACTAACACACAGCACAAAGTCAGAGTTATCAAGAGACATAAAGCTTGAATTTGAACATAGATCTATTTCCAAAGCTTTCACTTTTCTATTTATTGTATTTTATGATTCCAAATCATTACATGAGTATTTTTTTTTCTTATATATTTCTGTAAAAGTTATTTTTGGAAACAATTTATTGGCCATGAAGTGGAGCCACATCCAGATGGATGGGTTTCTCCTGTTCCCTTTCAACAGTAAAACTACACAAAAGGAGATATGTGAGGAATTTTCAAAATATTCAATGTATTATCTTGAGTGCTTACTGTTTACAGGATTTGTGGCAAATTGTCATCAAATGATATCTATGAATTCATAGAAGATAGCTCTTCTTTGCCAATGAAATAAAATCAGATAATTTCACTTTAAAGGGCTATAAATTCATAAAGTACAGCATTAATAAAGTCAGAATAACATGTCTGCTTTTTAGTTATATTGGAATATTTCTTCTGCTTAAGTTAGAATGTGTCAGTGAGAAGGGTTCTCATTCCATTTCACAGGTAGAGAAACTAAAACTGCATCTATCTGTTCATTAGTGTCCAGTCGACAACGACAGAAGAAAATGAACTCACCAAAATGAAAGATTGATTTACCTTAGAGTAAATAACCAGTTATCTTGACTCTAGGAATCTGTGGGCTTGTGAAGCTGTAAGAATTGATTCGTGTGTGGGACCACAGGCTCAGTATTCCAACATTGTGTCTGAACCAAGAAAAAACATTTAGAAGTCATACTGGTCCCCTTTCAAAAAATATTTATTTAAAAGAAACTAGTCACAGATGGGAATGTTTCTAGCTAAAAATTATCTTTCTCAAGTATAAAAACATTTCTCAAAATCAAATATTTCCCATATAAAGTCAATTAGCTGCAAGCTTTGAGACTTTATTTTCCACTGCCAATAAAAGCCTTAGATTGGCGAGCTTTTCTTTGCCTTAAATTGGAAACTGAAGTATGTAAGCAGAGCTTGAGGATGAGTGGAAAAACTGGCTTAAATTATGTGAATTTCAGAAGTATCACTGGGTTTATTTGTACAGTTTTCTTTAAAGGGGAAAATTCTGCTAAATATTTGGTTATGTTTATTGATAAAAATGATAGAATAATTAGCAGACATTTGTATTCTACTAGAAGTATACTACACTCCATTTTCTTTTTGTATTTTTCAATTATAAGGGCATAATATTCAAAGGTCTTATAGTACTTACCTGAACAATGAGAAAGAGCTATGATTTCACAGTTAACCCGGCCTATGTCAATGTCAATAATTTTTGGCGACGCAAATTTTCCCTTACATGGTTTTTCCTAAGTCTCTAAAATCCAGCGTCCTGCTTTGCCAGTTTAAAGCCTGCAAATAGAGAAAACAGCCAGTAGAGGGCGCCGTTGGCTTACTTTTTTAAGAAAACTACTCATTCCCAGACTTCACCAACTTTAAAAAACATAGATAGAAATTATTTTTATTCAGTCAAATATTTTTCTCATCAGAACGCGAACACCTAAATTTATCAAAATTATTTCTTCCTTTCTTTTGTCATCTCACCTTCTCTATGGTATCAATAAAACTGACCAATTCATTTTGCTTCACACTTCTGCAGAGCCCTTAGCTGACCCACCTAAGGATGAGTTCAGGGCAGCCAGTTGTGATTATCTAATTTTTCCATCAGCTTGAGGTTCTTCTGTGAACTTTCCATTCATGGAGAGCCAAAAGAAGGGGAAAATAAACCTGTTTACACTATCCCTTTCCAACTAAACTTGCCAGTTATCCCCTGACCCGGTACAATGATGAGAAACTGAGCAAACTTGGCCACCTGGGGCAAGCACCAGGGGTGGGGCGGGCGGGGGGACGGACGGTGTCCGAGGCCTTGGTAGGGACAAGTTGGTGGGAGGTGGGCATGATCTATTAGACTCAAAAGCATTCTCTCTTCTCATGCAGGCATTTCCCTTTCACACAGTGGCAATGCTAAGAAGTGATCTGAGGAGGACTTTCCATCTCTACCAGACTTCCATTCTTTGAGATGAACTACTGACAGTCTCAGTATTTTATAAACTGCTATGCAAACACAGTTTCAAGTCAAAATTTCTAGCCAACTCTCTCCCTAGTCTCCTTCCAAAGAAAATGCTCTAGCTAAGCCCTTCCGACAAAGATGTCCTAGAACCTCCACCACTTAGAAGGTATCTTCGACAAAACGCTCCCACCCCTCCTGTCTGTCACCCAGGAACTTTCACAAGTTGTTTTAGATGTTGTGATAAAACAGAAAATCTCAAAATAACATGGGAATTGCATCGGTGATTCACGTTTGTGGGGGTGTCAACAAGTGCCAAAAACATCTCGATAAAGTCCTTGGTGAACCTGAACTTTGCCTAGTGTGGTTTTTCTTTGCCAGGTGGGCACCGGGCACTTGCTGTCCTTCATAGCTGGTAGGTGCCACTTTTGGCTGGTCCTAAAGCTGGCTGCAGTCATCTGTCCTTCCACAAGATGAAAAATGTCTTCCATTAGCTAATGGCTGTGTTCTCTGTGAAACATTCTGCCCCTTGGCCAGGGGCTGCAGGACAGCATCAATCAAGTCTCAGATGAGGCCTCAGAGGACCAGGGGAAATTTGTATAATCCTGAACTGTAAACATGGGGACCAGTGGTTGAGGTTTGGATTTGCACAACATTTTTAAATGTCTATTTGAGTATCTAAAGTAAACCTTTATTTTAAAGAGAAGCTGAGGCCCCAGAGGCTATCTGGGTGGCCTTCAGGAGGTCAACTGACCTTTCTGCCTCTGTTTCCCTTTCTTCAAATTGGAAAAAAGGGAAAAACATCTGACTTTTCTGTTTCACAGAAGAATCAATTTCCTTTGAGTTCTACTGAGAGGTCATCCAACTAATTTAATTTTCACCAGCCAGGTCTCCTGTTTGCCTCCACCTATAGAGCCTATGTGATTGCCTTCTGCCCCTGGGTGTCAGTGAGCACTACTGGTCACTGCCTGGTAGTATTTTTTTGGCTATGGGTTTGTAGTTTTCCTTTTGGTGACTTTCTTTCTCTGTAATGTCTTCTCTCACCTACCAAGCAAGAAAAAATGGCTGAGGACCTCCCCCGTCTTCCAGGTGGTGGCAAAGCAGCTTCTGACTGGTGCTGGGAAATGATGAAGGTGTGGCTAGAGAAAGGCAGGAGCTGGGTGTGTGAATGTGTCTTTAGCAGTTGACTTTTGTCTTGGTTTGTTGCTGTTTGGCTCCCTGAAAAGAAGGCAGGCTGAAGAAATTCCTTAGGAAAGAGAATGAACTAACTTCCTTGAGGCGAATGGAAGGTTGCTGAGACCTTGGGGGATATTTACTTTCTTTATGCTCCTTTGTTTTGCTTATTTTAAATTCTTTATTAAATTTTTTGTTTGTTTGTTTACCACCTCACCATTCTCCCATTTTTTTTCTCTAAATAAATATAAATATTTTCATTTGGGGGACAGCCTGGAATTCCTTGAATTCATGCCTTTTTCACTTTAATAGGCAATAGAGCCCACCTGAAATCTTGTGAGAGCCTCTGAAAAAGTACTGTTCAACAGTTTGGGGAACTCTTTTCATTTTCACCTTTAAAGACTAGACGGCAGGGAAAATGGAGAAGCTGTTATTTCACAAGCGTGGGGAATCCAGAAATATTCATGAAATGTAAACTTAATTATACCAGGCTGATATTTTTTTCTCAATAGTAAATATAATTTTGCTATGCATTCTTTCATAGTTATATGACTATGCATTCTTATAAATTAGCCATTAATTCTACTGAAATGTCCAAATAATGTTTTCTACAAGTTATACTATCCCAAAGAACTGAAATAAAATCTAAACATGGTATTTTATTACAGCCCCATGTCACGGGTTTATTTGGGGAGGTGGGGGAGGGACTAGTTCTGGCTGGTTCAGTTAGAAATACGCCATGGTAATTTCTGCTCCTATATTATGTGCTCCCTATTCTATTTTCACAAATATAGCTTAATTTCACAAACGTAGGGTTAATTAGGTTTGATGTCTGGTTTCATATTTGTAAACATTTAAAAATCAGCTCTTTTCACAGCCAACACTTCAGAGGAAAATATGTAAAGCATAGTAAAAGAGAAAAAAATTACAGTCCATCGTCTTTATTCTGAGGAACAGTTGGGCTCCAGACAGAATAGTCTACCAACTAAAGAAAGAACTCGACCTAGGGTCCTCTCTACGTGAATCATCATGTGAAAAATCTAAGAATCTGGGCTTGACATTTAAAACAGTACAAAATCACTTTGACATTTGGCATGTTCTTCTCACACATCAAGGGAAAACAGGAAAGATATTATCTTTTTTAAAAAATAATCTTTAGGCACAAACTGAAAGAGCTCCTAATGGCCTAAGCTGGAACATTGTGAGCAATGAAATAACCTAGTATTGGGTAAAGGACATATCCCTGAATTCACGATGATGTCAGTAAGTGATGAAATAATTACATACTTCAGGGAGAAGGGACAAATGCCCCCTACAAAATAATTCGTGATCATTTATATAGATCTGCAAAAGGTGGATCCCAACTCCGCCTTCATTAAGTGTATATGTGTATATGTGTATAAGTGTATATACTTCCTTCCAAAAAGTATAGAAAGGGAGGGGAGAGTAATTTTATGGTGGAGAAACTGTACAGACACTACACCTGGCCAGGTAATGCGTGTTTACATCCATAATGATCAATCATGTTGATATGATGGGAAAAGTGTGTTACTTGTGTGGGCTTCCTCCCCAAAACCCAAATGCCCAGTCTAATCATCAGAAATGCATCTGAGAAGTTCCACTAGACGGTCATTATATGAAACAATCGACCAATCCTCAAAACTTTCAAAATGATCAAAAACAAGGAAAGTCTGAGAAACCATCACAGTCTAGTGGAGTATAAAGAGACATGATGACTAAGTGTAATGAGATGCTTTGGATGAGATTTTGGGACTGGAAAAGGACATCAAGTAAAAACCAAGGCTATCAGAATATGGGATGGAATGTAGGTAACAATACTGGATCAAGATTAGTTTACAGGCATGGTTTGTATTGTCTACTAAAGAGGAAACAAACTATTTGGTATTAAAAAAAAAAAAGGTTAGTTCATTAGTTGTGGCAAGTAACACAGTCATGGAAGATCTTACTAATCTTTATTATCATCTATTACTCCTACTTCTCAGTGTAATAATTTTTCTGTTGGTCGATCTTTAAGAGATGGCTTAAGGTTCTTCAAGCATTGCTACTTTATATATTATTCTTAAGGGTGCCATTTGCAGAGCTACGACTATCTCGATTGCTTTGCTTAATTGTAAGTCGATTAAATATTCTGTTTTATGGAAAGTGTTTATCAGAGAACCAAAGTATGAGAAGGTTTGCTCCTCAATTTTAGTTCTGCCATGGCCACCACCAAGGAGGAAACCCTGGATAACTTAGTAGTGAGTGGCACTTTAGCACTCAGTCAAGAATAATAATATTCTCCAATTGATGGCTTAGACATAATCATCATCCAAAGGTCTCTCTCCATCTCTGTGCAGACCCTTGCTAATATGAGAGCTATCTTCATGAAAGCAAGCTCATTATATATTTTTTAAAATGACATTGTATTTTCTTGCATTAATAAGTATAGTGTTTTTAAAAGAAAGTAAAACATATTCCCTTTGAGGTCGTGAAATTTTCATCCAAAAATTACAACTGTTCATAAGAGACATAAAATGTATAGATATTGACAAAGCTGTCAAAATTTTTGATGCTTTATTATTTTTTTAACTCTAAATACTTTGCTATTGTGGTTATGAAAGTTAAAAGGAATCATAAATCTCAAAACATGCACATCTAAAGGACAAAGAAACATTTTCTGGAAGGGCCCTTTGGTGTGATTCCAAGGCTCCTATTCACATCCATTATTTCCTCTGAATTCATTTCAGACCAAGCCAATTCCTTTCACTTTTCCCATTTTAGTGTTCAGCTACAATCTGGGAAAGATTTTTCCGCCTGCAGTAAGAAACACATGGTCTGGGCTTCATCATCAAAAATCTTTGTATAACCTGGGGGTCTTTGAGGAGCCAGTGGGTGCCTAGTTGTTTTCTTGTCTGCAGACACCCCATCCTCTCCCCAGATGAAACCCTGCTTGCTGAATGAGCACCATATTTATGAGTGTGTTGACTGACCAGTGACTCGTGAGATGATCACACAACTGATGATGAATATGTCATTTCCTTCTCGAAAGTGACTTCTGTCACAATATGGTTCTGAGCAGCGTGGTCCTACACTTTGCTTTCCCCTAACCCAGTAAATACTTGCTGTCTCGTTCTTTGAAGGAATATTTTAGTCACTTTGAAAGAACTGAAAGTGAGCAAGTGCTGTGTGCAATTACCACTATTGTATCTAGCCTTGAGATAAAATAATGTCCCAGTAGATTTTACTTCATCTTTTAAATACACACAATAATTTAAATTCTTAACTAGAACACACTTGAATTTTCCCATGTTTAATCATTAAAAAGGCAAAACTTAATTTCATCAAGTGCAATCAAAGAATTTTTCATAGTAGCAATTAAAATACATGAAACTGGAATTTCAATGACATGAAATTGAACAGCTGGTATGTTATATTTTTAATCTTCATTCAAATCAAATTTTTCTTTAGGATTTTTTTTTCTTTTCTTTTGCAATACCAGTAGTGGAAAGGTGGTTTTCAGTAATTCAAAAATCTTCTCAAGCATGCACGGGAGTATTTTGAAATGTATTTTAAATGTTAATCCAAAGCGAGTAACCTTTATATTTCTGTAACAGAAGGCAAAACTCTTTTGAGAGGGCTTGCTAGCTTGCTTTGGCATGAGGGGACTTCCAACAACAGCCAGCGATTTTAACTGAGGAAACCAAAACCTATTTTGCTCGGCTTGAAGTTCTGACTTACTCCATGTGTGGCCTTTACAATAAGAAAAAGTGAAAGCACACACAAAGTTCAGGTCCCTCTCGTCCCTTCCTATCTGCACGCTGGGGTGAATGGCCATTTTAGTGATTACCAGACTTCCCCACACTGTCCTGTGTAAGACAGCGCCTGGGATGCATGAAGCACAGGGGATATTTAAGAAATGGTATATTTTTCATTCCATGCACAAACATGTTTCTTCTGATTTTCCTCCTTGAAACCAGGAAAAGCAGCACCCAGGACACCAGTTTCTGAAAGATGTTTAAGTATTTTTAAAAGTGGAGCTATCCAGTGAATGATTTTATAACTTCAAAAGCCTTCTTAGTTTCCCCGTGTTTCTTTTTTTCTCCTGAAAATGGACATTGAGTGATCTGGTTTTGAACCCTGTCATTTCTCAAGTCTTCTGCTTTGTCATTATTTCTTCTCGTCAAACCAGGCTCCTGAATATTCTCGTAGCAAAGTTTCCTAAAATCTAAAGTCAGTTCTTTTGTCCTGAGAGTTTTAATTTCTTCAGAGACCTTTTAGCATTCATATCTTTTTTCTTGGAGTGTGGTAGGGGGCAGATGAGGGGCAGTAGGGAAGCTGGTTTAGGGGTGTAGGTTTTCCAACAGCAGGCAACACTATAGTAACGTGACTTAAATGTTAACAGTCTTTGGGTCAAGACTTTAGCCTACTGTTTTTGAAAATCAGAATTAACTGAATAGTAAGGGAATGCTTTGGCTACTAGAATTTATTCGACCAGCACTGAACAGGACAGGAACTTTTGACATATTCTGTGAAAACCAACTGACCATTGCAACACAGTTTGTCAAGCAACCAGAGAGACTTGTTGATAGTCATTTTTAAAAATTATAAAGATGCCCTAGATAGACTTTGTAAATAGTCAGTGCGTACGAGGGAAGTATATGCTGGAAGATGGTCAGTGTATTTTGTTTATTTTGCCATCTATGCCTTGTAAAGTTTCTTGTGAATTTAATGAGGCAGTATAGATGACACTTTGTAAACAGGACAGGGCTATCCACATGTAAAGTGTTATTATTAGTACTAAATCATTGGTTGTGTTATGTGGAGGAAGACTGTCCTCAAATGATCATTTTTGTGGGATAGCAACATTTTATAGCTTACATGCGAAACTTCTCTACACAGTTCAAATAATGGTATGTCATTATGGGGGAGAATTTAAAATCTCTCATAATATCTGTTTTGGACAAGATACATTGGGAAATCACTTAACTTCATTGTACAAATGCATTTGAGTAAAGGGGAAGATAACAATAAAGTATTACTAACACATTCTTTAAAATGAGGCCCCATATTATAGTTATTTACAGAAACTCACTGTTGGCGTGATGACCACCAGGAATTGGCACAGGAACAATTACACACGTTCTTCACATTGGGCATCTCTTTCTGCTCTGCTGTTTGCCAGGGGAAAACAAGAGGGCCTCATAGCTTTGCAATGGGGGCTATTCCTGAGAATAGTTTTCCTCAATGTTGTGCAATGTCAGCAAGCTTGCAGAAAGCAAAGGTGGACATGGAATGGAACATTTAAAGAGCATCTCCTGGGGTCTCCCTGGTGGTGCAAGGGGTTAAGCACTGCACTATGAAGTGATCCACAGCCTCTGCAGCATGAGTTCAATCCCCGGCCAGCCAGGGAGCAACCCACATGGCGAGGCAGACCTCTCTGGACTCTCCTGCTGCTTCCCTCAGCAGTGTATTTCAGTCAGTCTGCCTGTTCTGTTCCCCACTCTGTCTCTGGTGAATCCTCTCACCCCCCACCCCCACATCTCTGGCCTGTATCCCAGCTCATGTATGCATAAATAAATAAATCTTAAAAAAATTTTTTTTTAAAAAAAAAAATAAAGAGCATCTCCCCAAGCTTCCTTGCTTTGCTGGGTTTGTGGAGTATAATGGTCATGAGGCACATACAGTCTTTGTTCTGCAGCTTGAATTATCCTGATATGGCGTTGGTCATCCTGATTCACATTTTAATCTCTAAATGAGTGTTCTGTGCAGGTCTAGGGCCTTGAAGCTACTGAGTCCTTGAAATGGTGCTACGCCATATTGAGGCACTCTGTTAAGTATAAAGTCCACATTGGACTTTGAAGACTTAGTGTAAAAACATGAAAACTATTTCAATAATTGTATATCAGTGCTATGTTGAAATTATAATACATTGAATGTACAAAGAATAAACAGAATTATTCAAATTAATTTCATTATTTAAAAAATAAATGACTGCTAAACTTTTAAAATTGCATATGTGGCTCAAAGTATATTTTCTTCTTTAAATGAAGCGCAGGAGGGTGAGAGAATTCACCAGAGCCAGAGGGGGGAGCAGAGCAGGCAGAAGGACCGAAGTACACTGCTGAGGGGAGCAGCGGGCGGCAGGAGAGGTCTGCGCACCATGTGGGACCCTCGCCCAGTGGCCGGGGAGCAGCTGGGGAACGAACCAGCGCTGCAGAGGCTGCGGGCAGCTTCGCAACCCAGCGCTCAACCACTGCGCCACCGGGGAGGCCCTGCTCACAGTGTATTTTCAATGGACAGTGCTGGGCTAGATAGCAGGAAGAACTTTTCTGCCTTTGACGAGAATGAGAAATTAAGAAACACATTGGGTCAAGCATTAGAAAAAATTTTAGTGTTCATTGAATTTTAGCTACTTTGGAAAGGAGGCTTAGATTCTGATTAAGATCTGTTTGTTCACAGAAAAAGCTCAGAGCTAGCTGGAGAAAGCTAGTATGGCACAGTGGTTAAGCTTGCAGTGGCTGGCGCCAGAGTATCTGGCCTGTCCTGACTTGTGGTGGAAGTAACCCTAGATCACGAGGGCAGGGATGGAGCCTAAGTCTTTGACCTTTTTAAAGTGGCTCTCCCACACAGCCCCCCAGTTGCTCTGATGTGGCCTTCGCCGGACCTGTATAACCACTGCAGATCTTACACACTGTCAAAGAACAACCCTCTGATCTCACAACGAAAATGCAATTCAGCATAGATTCTGGCAACTGAAAATCCAAACCTATTCCTTTGGAGACTTAAGGTTTCTGTTGGTATTCACAAAAATGCCCTCTGCTTGTCAAATGCAGATTGCAATATTTTCTTTAGAATCTGCTCTCTCCGAATGTGTTCATTACCATTAGGGTATTCTGGGTGGCTGGTATGTTTCACGTAAGTGGGGACAAGAACTTGCCAATATGTTATCAATGTCGTGAGCTTAAAAATACATGTTTGGATTTTCACCGGTGTGAAAATTTGTGTCTAATCACCCCCTTTCCACCTCCCTTTTGATGAAAATCATCAAAATGTGAGATGAAAGGATCTAATGGGTTGTCTGAATGTTTTTCCCAGCCCTGTTGGAAATGATTGAGGCATTGGCTCTTCAACATTTCCTCTGAGAAAGCAATTCCAAAGGTTGGTGTCAACTTACAGCTTAGTAATGGACTAATACACATTATCCTGTATGCAACTCTAAATTATAGCCTGCCAGCTGCGATTCTGGAAGTTTGGAATAAGTTCCTTCCCAAGATTCTAAGCAGAAATGGCTTTGAATGTTGCGGGCATGAGTCTGTCTAACCCTTCTAAAGGCGGCATGAATGCTGTAACATTTCTATTGATTTTTAACATTCAGCTCTCTAGAAAATAGAAAATAGCCAAAATTTGACAAGCACTTTACAAAATGATCTGATCCTACATAGATGCAGAGTAAGGGCGATGTTCACAAGTCACATTTGTGCTGCAACTTGGAACAAACCTTCCTTGTTTCCTTTTCTGCCTGTTTTTATGATGTGGAACTACATTTTGCTGGAGTTAAAATAATGCTTTAACTATTATTTCATCTTCTTTCATTTTTCTTGCTATCATTTAAATATGTACGGGACCAAACTCCTAAAAGGGGAACAGAAATTTCCACTAAAGATATGTAATGTGTAACCTGACATATAAGGCAGAGAATTTCACATTTAAACAAGGAGCCTTGCTCCACATACTTAATTATCAGAAATAATGCCCAGTGCTGGCAGAGGTGTGGTGAGGAGGCTCTCGCTGGCGGTGCTGCAGGAGTAAAAGCTGTCACAATATTGCCGACAGGCAGCCTGACAATATGTATCATCATAAGCTTTAAAACAATGCGCATGCTGAGCAATTTCATTCTAGGAATTATTCCTGTGGGAAGTAATAAAGAACGAGAGAAAAGATTTAACTAACCCACAAGAATTGTCATCCCAGCCAGCATTGTTCAAAATATTAACAGGAGATGAATCTAGGTAAAGGGCATATGGATGTTCTTTGTACTGTTTTTATTTTTTGCAACTTGTCTTCTCATTGGAAATCATTTCTCAATAAAAAGTTTAGACGCCAACCCTCAGATAAGAGGCAACAGAGGATAGCTGCCCTTATTTACTGCCTTCTGAAGACCAAAACCAATGCCGGCTGCTTTTTTATTTCCCAAAATGTGGTTCATTCTAGTTATTTGTTGACTTCACCAAACCACCACATAATTTCACACAACCCAGGACGGAGGGCAGCGGCGTCTGTGTTACAGAACCCGAGGCCTGAAATAGCAGGCGGGCTGTGTTGTGGGGTGAGCGGAAGCCCCGCCCTGCCAGCCACACTTGGCTGGCTTTGAGCACTCGGCTATCAGATGCCCCATTGTGGAGTAAACAGCCCGGGCAAATAAAATGGAGGGTCTGACATAGAAAGCAAAGCTTTCCGCCTTCCTTGGGCGAGTACACGTTTCTCTAAAGACATTTCCCAGACGGCACTCCAGTGACTTCCTTGTTGTCATTTTCAAATGGGAGCTTCCACCAAAGGTTGCCTGGCCTCACTTCCAGACTCCAGACAACCTCCTCTAGGTCCCTGCTCAGTAGAGCTCCGACTGGAGTGGTTTCATGCCTCTCCTTTAGAAACTATCTGGATTCAAGGAACACATTTTCCAGGGTGCTACAAGTTGTAAAGCTCCCTCAGCAGTGTGAGAAAGAGGAGGGTGATGAATACACCTGCACGGGGATCCAGCCCCCTTCTTAACTCGAGGAGACATAGGTGCTGCAACCAGAAAGAGGGGAAGATGCTCCCCATCTTTTGCCCTCTCCGAGCTACCAACTCCAGGAAGCTGAACCAAAGACAATGAAGTTGGTTCTCCCCTTCGGGCTGGAAAGGGTGGAAATAGAGGAAGTGGAGGGAGAAATCGTCCACAGCAATCTTAGAATCTCAGGGCTGGTCTCTTGGTCACTGGACGCAAGCCAAAGGGCTAGAGAGGCCGCAGGGCCAACTTGAGTGAGCTCCTAATGCTCTCGAGCCTGCTCGCCACATGCTGCA
Source organism: Talpa occidentalis (assembly GCF_014898055.3). Classification (NCBI taxonomy): domain Eukaryota; kingdom Metazoa; phylum Chordata; class Mammalia; order Eulipotyphla; family Talpidae; genus Talpa; species Talpa occidentalis. The sequence goes on from NW_026555331.1 coordinate 86,501,759, forward strand.
CGGGCGGACGCACACCCCAGAGCTGCTCGCTCGAGGCTGGCGCCTGGTGTGCTGACACCCCTCCCAGTTAGAGCCACCAGCTTCCAGCAGTGGCTCCCCTGCTTACTGGCCTTACGGTCCAAGCCAGTCAGCAAGCCTTAACTAACCCTCACTTTTGACATCCACCAAATGGAGGCAATGACCCCTAGATGTGCTGAAGACTGAAAGCATCAGACAGCGCACATCAGGAAGAAGCATGGGCCTCCCTTGCTGTGTTTCCATGGCCAACATTTGCTGTCTGGCCTCAGTCTTCTCTCCTGCCTTCCTCACACTTATTGCCATGGATAGTTAATTCAACTGTATTTCGAGATCCTTCTCCTTGGAAGATGAGAGCCTTACAGTTGGATATGAGTAATATGCTCTTTGAGTATCTGCGAAGTACTCAACAAATAGATACAGAGGAACACATTTTAATTGTCTAGGCCCACCCCCAGGTGGGTGATTTGCGTGTTAAGAATGTACCCTGCTCTGGGCTCCCTGGTGGCGCAAGGGGTTAAGACACAACCTCTGAAGCTATCTGCAGCCACTGCAGCACAAGTTCGATCCCCAGCCAGGGAGCAGCAGACCTCTGCATATGGTGCAGCAGACCTCTTCTGCCTCTCCCGCTGCTCCCCTCAGCAGTGTATTTCAGTAGATCTGTCTGTTCTGCTCCCCATTTTCTCTGGTGAATCCTCTCATCCCCCACACCTCTGGCCTGTACCCCAGTTCTCGTATGCATAAATAAATAAATCTTTTTTAAAAATGTACCCTGCTCTTCCCTTCTGCGAGGACCTGTGCTCGCGTGGTGCCTGCACCAAGAGGCCTATCCCTTCACCCCGTTAGGCACTCTGTCACCTTCTGTGGATCCCCCTCACAGTGAAGACAGTAGAAATGGCGTCTTTAACTCCCAGGGCGTCTTTACCTAACTCTTCGAAAGCTTATATCATATAAAATAATGTGCTTTTGTTTTTTAAAGGTATCTCCCCTACTAGACTATCAGTTTCTGGTGAATAATTCCATTTTCCTAGTTCCAGCATGGAGCCTGGGACATGTTGCCCAATAATGGTTGTACTGGGTGGTTTGTTGGGTTGTCTTTAAGTTCTTTGAAAGTATAATAATCGTAAAAGTACTCAAACCAGTAGTATACAGCTTGACATTTTTACAAAGTGAGTATCCATGCACCCAGCGTCCAGATCAAGTATTAGCAGAAACATTAGGAGACTATTAGGAGAAACCCAGAAGTCTAACTTTAGTCTCTCCTTCCTCCGAGGGTAACGTCTGTCTTGCTTTCTAACTTCCTAGCTTAATTTTGCCTGTTAGTGAACTTTCTATATATATAAAATCATGCAGTATGGTCTTTTTCATGACAGACATCTTTCACTGAACATTATATTATGTGTAGTTGTAGTTCATTTACATTCATGGTGATATGGTAGCCTCCGGTGTGAATATACTATTTATCCATTCTACAGATTCATCTATTCATTCAGCAGATGCTAAAGGGGAGAATAACTATTTTGTGAACTAAAATTGAGCACTAACAACTGGCTCTTAAGAAATACTTCCCAAGGAAAGGGTAACAAGATAGAGGCTAAATTCATGAGTGCTACAAAGGCAGCCCTGATTTTTCACCTTTGAAAAGAGCAGTGACTGGGCCTCCCCTGGTGGTGCAGCGGTTGAGCGCTGGGCTGCGAAGCTGCCTGCAGCCTCTGTAGCGCCGGTTCGATCCCCGGCCGCCAGCGAGGGTCCCACATGGCACGACAGACCTCTCCTGCCGTGCCCGCTGCTCCCCTCAGCAGTGTACTTCTTCTTCAGTCTGCCTTATCTGTTCCCTACTCTGGCTCTGATGAATTCTCTCACCCTCTCGCGCTTCTGACTGTACCCAGTGCTTGTATAAATAAATAAATACATCTTTAAAAAAGAAAAAGAGCAGTGACTAAGGGCTTTGGATATCCAGTCAATAAAGTCTTTAAGAATCAGGACAACTTGGGTCCCCAGCCCATGAATTCTTTATTCTGCTCCAGCCTGACGGGTTGCTAAATTGGTACAAATCAGATAGAGAGCTTCTGGGTGGTGTTCCTAGTGTTCTGTTTTGCTATTAAATATTGGCACACAAATATATAGCTAAACGTGTTTACTAATGATTGTGGTGGAATTAATTGTAATTACTTGTCAATCTAATTTGCTGCTGGTGTCTTAATTTCCAACATGTCTGAAAAGGTTTTGAAAGGATTTCACTCACAGTCTTGTAAGCCATTTGTCAATAAACGATGAAAAGGTTTGGCTGTTTATATTTCGATGTTATCATTTTAATGGACAACTCTCTGCATGCCAGCCACCACAGAAATGCTTGCTCCTCTATTTTTTTTTTTTTTTTTTTGAGAAGGTGTCTAAGGTGTAGGGAGGTCTGGTTGCTATGGATATCTGAAATTTCATGTTTACATTTTAAGAGGTAAGCTGAAACCCTCACTATTTGGTCTCCACCTGAGTGGCATTCACATTTAGAAATTACAAGATTGTTATTGGCTATCTCATGCTGGAGGATGTGGCTGAGTCCTGGCAGTTAATTAAAACTAGTCTGGCTTTCAATATCAGAATTATGCAGCCTGTTTTTGTAGGATGCCCCTGAAGTCTTCACTGCCCTGCAATGTGTTTTTGATGTAAAAAAAATATTTAAAAAGGAAACATAACACAGGGCAGCTTGTCCTCATTTACTGCAGAGGTGGGTTGCTCCGTGAGCTCTGCAGAGTGGGATTTTGCCCCAGTGATCTTTGTCCTTTAGCTCCGCTGGCTTAGGGCTTCTCTACTGTGATGTGCCCAGGAGAACTGATAGGAAAACGGAAGCCATGGCATTTTCCTGGCAGGAAGATTGCTTCATGCAACGCACAGTAGAAGGATCTTAGAAAGGTTTATCAAATCAGAGTATTGCTGCCTTAAGTGGCAGGCAAAATTTTTTTTTAAACTATTATTATCATTATCTTAATGTTTTTAGTTTTACAAGTAATTCTGTAATACATTCTCAATGCAAATGCAGACTCCAACAATAGAGAAAAATCCCCTTGACTATTCCTCGTCAGTTCTGGAATCCTCCAGGTAGATGACCCTTCCATCAGGTTACTATGTATATTTTAGATCCAGGATTAGCAAACTAGGCCCAAGACCTCATAGAGTTCCTCATTGACTTTTGTAAATAGTTTCACTAGAAAAGAGCTGTGCCTGTTTTTTGAACCTATTGTTTCTGACTGCTTTCACATTATCACAGCTGAGTTGTAAAGCTGCAACAAGGACCGTGTGGCTCACAAAGCACAAAAATATTCACTGACTAACCCTTCACAGAAAGTTCGCTAACCTCTGTACCAGATACTTTTTCCAATTTTTCCAATATATTTAATGTGATATGTATATTTGTTTTTATATACACAATTTTATTTTTATATAAATGGTATCATATTGTATCATTCTGTCTATACCTTGCCTTTTTTTATTTAATAATATGCCTTCAAGATCTGTCATTATCAAGATTGGTTGCTCTACCTCATTAAGTTTATTAAGCTGTGACATATTGTCCATAGTAGGACCAAGTTAGACTTATTTTATCTTACTTTATTGGTGAGCACATAGCTTATTTTCTCCTTTTACTGTTAAAAAGAATGCACAACATAAGGTGTCAAAAAACTCTATCTTTTCACTCCAGTATTGGAAAACACACACACACACACACAATGGTGACACAGTTCACAGCAGAAAAGCTGCATGATAATCAATATTAAAGAAAGAGGAGCTAATTACATTACTCAGGACAGTCACTGCATGCTTCTGGTTGCTAGGCACTGCCTACTCTGAGAAAAGACCTGAGTGGAAGTGAAATCTATTTACCTCAAGGACACCAGAGGGAACTAAAAGGACCTTGGATAGGTTAGGTGGTAAGTTTGTCTTCACTTGAACTGAAGCCAGAGAAAATGTCAGGATTACAGTGTATATGTTAGAAACATGAAACCATTCACTGTCAAGCTTCTAGGAACTTCCACAATGATCAAGTTGAGCCCCTTCAATGTTTAGTTGAGGATAGCTGGCCTCACAAAGGTTAAGTGATTTATAAAGATTATATTAGTAGGTTTTGATCATGACAGCCTGTCAACTGACTCCAACTCCAATGGCCCAGAATTGGAATACCTGACTTCCATAGCTCAAGAATAATATGTCTCACTATAGTAGCACATCTCTTACAGGTTTTATATGTGTCAGGGTATTTGTATTTGTAGACTTTGAAGATGTGTGATTTAAGTATGAAAATTCATGTTAGAGTAGGTTCATTGCTGTTAAAACATTAGGTGTGTTGGGCCTCCCTAGTGGTAGGCATTAAGTCTCAGGACTATCACCTCTACAACCTGAGATTGATCCCGGCCACATACTGCACAGCAGACCGCTCCTGTTCTGTTCCTCACTCTGTCTCTGGTGAATCCTCTCACCTCCTGTACTCTGGCCTCTGGCCTACACCCCAGTACTTCTATGCAAAAAAATAAATAAAATAAAAAAAAATATGTTAGGTGTCACTCTTGCAGCCACCACAACAAAGAAAGATCCAAAGAGATCAACGACCTGAGTTATTTGGAAGTTCTTGTTCCTGACATGTCAGACTACTTGTTCACGTACATTAAAGGATCATTGGAAAAGAAATCTACAACCTCAGCTGGGCTCATATTATCACACTGACGTGACTCGGAGGGTTAAATATAAAACATTTTTTCCCAAGAATTGTAAGGAAATCATTTTGCTTCCTATGAAGCAAAAATAATATTTTATGTTATTGTGCATTAACATTTTGGCAGCTTAGTGATGGTGCCAATTGGCAAAACCCACAAAGAAATGCCTCTTAAATATGTAACAATCTTTGTCTGTGATAAACACATCATTTGAATCCAAAAGGTGTCTTGCAGAAACAACATGAAACTTTTCTAAAGACAGTGACATGTGTTTTCTAAATTGCACATGAAATCATTTAAACAGCTAATGTTAATGAGATTTTCGCCTGTAAGTTCCTCTTACTCTGGTTTCTATAGCCTTTTTTTCCTTCACTGTTCCTAGCTAGATTATTTTGAGCCTGGTGGTGGTAAAAGAAGTAACACAAAATGAAACCAATACTTATAACTTCCTAGTCCTTAATTCAAAAGTCCGGTCTAGGGTCACTATGGTGCCAATGAATGAGTTGCCTAGAGGACAATCCCAGCCCACATTCTTTACAGCAAAACAGAAGATATTTTTACCACTGATATTTGTCTTTATCAAGAGCCAATAATGATTGCCTGGTGGTCTTGGAACAGAGGAAAAGGGGAAAATAACTAGAGCAAACTTTGCTATTCAATTTCTTGGTCTAAAAAGCCATGGAGAGACACAGAAAACAACCAAATATGACAAGTCTAAATGACTGGAAGATATAAAACAATGTTGGAAATTTTGCCAAATTAATAGATGGTCACTTTGTATGTCTAGAGTTTCTGTAAGGTACATTATTAGGTATTAGGGGGTTACATATTAAATTACAGACAAGAGCTTTGTTTCCCAAATTATAGCCCTTACTAGGAAAAGCAAGGCAAACAAACCATAATCAACATCCAAGTACAAATTTCTTCTCTGTAGGTCTAGGAGCAAGACTCCTAAGGCTTCCATTATTTAAAACTGTGGCTGAACATATAAAATCATGAAACAGCTCGTTGAAAGCAAATCAGTTATATACCCACAAATAAAATGGTTTGATAAATAGTTCTTTCTTGCTAACACAATTATGTTGTTGTTTTGGCTTCATGTAGACAGAGAATGAAGGCAGCCATTCATAGAATAAAACCAAAGTTATCAAATAAAACACTGAAGTCATAGATTAAAGAACCCCCAGAACTGGAAGGGACTTTAAGGTCACCTAGTCAAATGCCAATATCATCAAAAATATTACCCACCTGGTGGATTTTACTTATGAATTTTTAAAATCCCAGTCTGCCTTTCCCCTGCCTCTCTTGGAATTTTCAAGTTGCCACCTCACACCATCACTTGAGAATGCAACCCTCTTTAATATAAGAAAAATATACAAAATTATATGCATGAAACTGCAATTTAAAAAGCTACACACAGCACTTCAAAGTAAAAAAAATACTGAAGCATCATGTTTGCTTGCTTTAAAAAATAATCTTAATTGAAGTATTCAATAGCACAGGTAATCTATTCCCTCCTTTCCATTAGAAAAGTTAATAAAATGTAAAATGTGACTACATATAGGTCAGATTTGCCAAGTAGTGAAAAAACAAGCAACTATTAAAGTCAAGAATCATGCATGTACAATAAGAATAGTTGTTGCAGGAAAATAGTTATTGAGAAATAAATGAAATATGTGTGATTGCCATATAAATAGGGCACCTAAAAGGATGCAGATATATATATATAGAAGGAAAGAGAAGTGATTAGGGAACCTATTGCTAAAATGTTAAAATGTTAGCTAAGTGGTTAGCAATAAATTATTTCCCTGGACTTTCATCAATGAACATTCACATACTCTGGGTAGTTGATGTTAATTTAACATCCAGATTTAGAAAGACAATTACAGATGGATGGGTTTTCATTTGTAGCTGATTTTTATTTTTTTTTAAAGATTTTTTTATTTATTTATACAAGAACTGAGATACAGGTCAGAGGCATGGGAGGGTGAGAGAATTCACCAGAAACAGAGTGGGGAGCAGAACAGGTAGACGGACCAAAGACACTGTTGAGGGGAGCAGTGGGCGAGGCAGGAGAGGTTTGCCACGCCGGGTTTCTCCCTGGCGGGCCGGGAATCGAACCCGCGCTGCAGAGGCTGCGAACAGCTTCACAGGGTGGCGCTCAACCTGCTGTGCAACCGGGGAGTCCCTGTAGCTGATTTTTAGGTGAAACAAGGTGCATCTAAAAAGCATATATCCACAGCAGAGACAAAAACAAACAGAAAAAAATGTCTGGAGGGAAAAAATAATGTAAAGAATGGGAAAAAATTAACAAAGAATGTTAAAATAAGTATATTTTAGGAAATAACAGATGATCTTGCACTTATAAAATAAGAACAAAATGGTATGGAAAAAAGTATGAAGAACAAGAAAAAAATCAGAGATTAAAAAAAATTGAGTTCCATGAGGAAATAATCAGACAAAGGAAGAATATGAAACATTCTACAAGAATGTGAATGTTTACTCGATATGTATGTAGTTTAAAAAGTAAAGTGAAGTATGGGAGGGGCAGGGAGAAGCTTGAGGCTAGTGCTCTTACTAGGTTAAGAACCTAAAGAGACAGAACCAAAGTCTGTGTGTGGAACTTTATTTTATCTTGGTTCCCAAAGAAAGTGTCTATAAAAGACACTTGGGGCCTCCCCTGGTGGCGCAGCGGTTGAGCGCTGGGATGTGAAGCTGCCTGCAGCCTCTGCAGCGTCAGTCCGATGCCCGGCCACCAGCGAGGGTCCCACATGGCGCGACAGACCTCTCCTGCCATGCCCACTGCTCCCCTCAGCAGTGTACTTCATCAGTCTGCCTATTCTGTTCCCTGGTCTGCCTCTGGTGAATTCTCTCACCCTCCTGCGCTTCTGACTGTACCCAGTGCTTGTATAAATAAATAAATAAATAAATCTTTTTAAAAAATTAAAAAAATAAAAGACACTTGAAGGATAACTCAAGAAATGTGCAGTTATTAGACAGTAGTAGGATATTATTATTACTTTGGTGTGAAAATGGCACTACAGCTAGTAGGAAGATGTGTTTGTTTTATGAGGTGCTTGCTGAATTAGGAATAAAACCTTCTAAAACATCCCAAATGGTTCAGCAAAAAAATAGAACAAAAAATATGCATTACATTTTGTTTTTTCTATGATGACTGCACTTGATTTTCAATGTAAAAATAGCCAGAAAATACAGAAAGACAAAAAAGAATGTTTACAAGCAACCATAAATTTAACTCGTCTCAACACTGTTAACACCTTGGTGTTATGTGAATGCATGGGTATAGTATTTATAATATATGCTAATATGTCATATACTAATATATGATATACACATACATACATAACATATATAATGCACATTTTCTTTTGATAATATACATATAATATCTTTTCATATTATAAATGTTAATCAAATAATGTCATTTTAATGGGGCAATACCTGGTTGCATTGTATGCATGAACCCTAATTTTTTTTACCCTGTTTTCTCCAGTGAAAGGAGTTTAACTTGTTATTACTCAGACCCAGCTCTTCCTTCTTGTGCCTGAGGCTTTCCTTAACTGTGCAGAACCTGGAATGCTTCTGAATTCCCCCTCAGTGAGACCTTAGTAGTTTGTTATGCTCTCTTATCACCCATTCTGTCAATGACATTTCTCTCTCATTTACATTAGCCCAGCAGGGCAAAGAGCATTTTTATCTAGATGGGTAAATCTTACACAAAACAAATTGGATGCATATCTTTGCTCAATGATACTTTATTTAGCAGGCTAATCTGATAAACTACCTATTTCTCGAGTTATAATAACATTCATGGTGGTGGTGAACTTGATAAAGTTTCTAAATCTCTAAAAGACAGAAGCCGACTGCTTGCGGCTACATTGCATTTTAGCTAATGCAATAAAGGATCACTTTTCATAATGAAAAGATAAAAACTAGTGTGAGGGGGATGGTTAGCCTGTTAGGGAAAATGCAGAATAACCATATATTTCAATGTATTGCTTAGGAAGGCAGAATCTTTTTATTGCAGTATCTTCATTTTGAGTAAGGCTACTTGGCTTCAAATAGACCCAGCTTCCCACAGCAACTCTCCTACTTTTTAACCATAGCCACTCTACTGTTTCTGTCTGCCCAGTGTTTTCATCTATAAAATGAATTGTGAGGTTTGTATGAAAGTTCATAGATCTGTTACAAGGATCGAATGAGGTCATATACTGAAAGATTTTGTGGATGATAAAGGGCTAGTGGTGGCTGGGGGAATGTGAGTGGTGATGGTAATAGAGGTGGTGGTAGCAAGAATCAGTAGCAACAGCAATAGAAATAGGAAAAAGAGTGGTAAAGGGTAGCCCTAGTTATATTTTAAGATGAGTTTCTTGTGGAAAAAGACTGATCTTAATCAGCTACACTTATGATAATGTCTCCGAAGATCACTGTAAAACAAATAATTTGTATGTATTTGGAAGAAGAAGAAGTATTGCTTGCCCATAAAATTTTATAATGAAAATTAATGGTTATTCTGTATTTCATTATCTCTGGAAAGGGATAATTTTATTGTCAATTATAATAGCAATTCAATAATAAAGTCTTCTAAGTATATCTACTAAATTTGTGTCTTCTATCTCTGCTCAAGAGTCCTAATTTTGCATAAGTATTCCTTCAACTTAAATTCATATTTGTGTCATTCTTGAGTCTTGATTGTAAAGGAGAAATCTACTAATTTATTAAGTGGTGTAAAAGTCATACATAACATTAGTTATCTCATATAATAAATTCACTTCAGAATACCCTCGCTTTTCCTTTATTTTAAACATCACTCTTGGGAAATAGACAAGCTCCTGAAGCAGTAAGTTAGCACCATTCATTTTCTTAACCTTAAACCTCAAGTGTCTTATGACCCAAAACACATATAATACAAAAGAAATGAACACAAGTCTCTTTATAGTGGAGATTAATGGGGTTAGATGCTTGCTTTGTTGTTTTAGTGGGCAGGGGGGGGGTAGTGGAATAAGTGTTTAAGAAAGCATGAGTGCATCAACATTTAGAATGATATTTTAGGCAAAGAATGATATTCTTTTTCCCAATTTGGATTGTTTCTTAAATTAGAGTGTTTAGAAAAGCACATAAGCATGATGGTATGAGGTGCTGAAATAAACATATAAATAAATATAACTAAGCACTTAAAATCCCACCTCCTTCACAAAATGTCCATTAGCACCCTAGAAAAAGGTGTGATTCTTGTCACTTGCAATCCACTACATATTTAAGCATGTAAGCAATATACACCTAAGCACTATGCTTTATTCATAAAGTATAAGAAAATAAATTGAAATGGAGCAGAGTTGTGACCTATGCCATTACAGTTCATTCAGTCATTCATTCCGCAAATATTTAATAAGTGTCTACTTGAGTCAGGTGCTGGTGCTTATTAAGTTCTAAGATCACTACAGTGAATAAGGTAGGTACAGTCCCTTCCCTCATGGGACTTACATCTTGGTTGGGCACTAGGAGGATAAATAAATAAACTGAGTAAGTAGATACAGAGTATGTCAGATGCTGGTGTGTGCTACAGAAAAGAGTAAAGGAACTAAAAGAAAGTCAGGTGTAGGGAGGCTTTTCTAAGGGATGGACAGGAAACCCTTTTATACAAAAAGGATTGCAAAGCCTCACTGATCTTCTGATGTTATAACAGAGGCAGTAAGAAAGTCACAAAGACAGCCCTGGATTACTGGAAGGAATGATTCCAAGCAGAGGTGATGCAAAGGCCCTGGTGTAGGTAGCAATCTTAATGTCTTTGAATGGACAACCCTCGTTAACTAACTTGTCTGAGTTGCAGTTTCCTCTGTGATCAAAACTGAATTAACAAGAGCACAGTTAAGGATAGTTTAAGAGGATGAAATAAAATGTGAGCAAAAAGCCTAGCACACAGTGAATGTTCTAAAAATGTTTGCTGCATTACTTCTGTAAATACCTGTTCATGCTGGTATTTGTGCTTGTCTACATAATTATGGTCTCTCTTCTTTGATGGTGATGTGACTTTTAAATACTAAGGCCAAAGTCATTACCAAACAGTGTTACAGAAAATGTTACAGAAACTGACTTTTATAGAGTTTAAAGAAGTCCTTGAACCAAGTCCTTGAAGTTCATGAGAAAAGCCTATCTTTCAGCTCCACTTATCTTTCTCAGATCCTGCCACTGCACGTACCTTACAGTCTCTTGCTGCTGAGGTATTTTATAAATGGCAGGATTTGGGGTGAGATATGCCCAAGATAGCTGCAGACCAACTCCTTAATCCATGCCTGGTAGAGTCATGCCCCATAAAGTAGGTAAGGCAGATTCCCTATTGGCCACTCCTCTGAACCCCAACATTTTCCTACATTTTATTCTTTACCAGCTAAGGCAGGCACAGGAGTTAAGATACCTGAAATGACCTGCTTAAAATAATGGGGGAAAAATAAAAGAGATGCAGATTAAAATTACAATGAGATACCACCTCACATGAGTGAGAATGACATATATTCAAAAAACCCCAACAACAAGTGCTGGAGAGGATGTGGAGAAAAGGAACCCTATTACACTGTTGGTAGGAATGTGCACTGGTGAAACCATTAGAAAAAACAATCTGAATTTATCCTCAAAAATGAAAAATGGAAATATCCTATAATCCAGCAATCCCACTCTTTGGCAAATAGGCACAGAATATGAAACTATCAACACAAAGACCCTGAATATTCCACAATATTCACAGCAGCATTATTCACAATAATAGCTAATGGAAGCAGCCTAAATCTCCTTTACCAGACAAATGAATCAGGAAGATGAGGGACATACACATGATGGAATATTCCATTGCCATAAGAAAGGAAGAAATGCAGTCATTTTCAACAAAATGGAGGCAAGTTGAGAGAACTATGTACAGCAAAATAAATCAGAACTCTAAAAACAAATATTGGGCACTCACATAGCAGACAATTCAACAACATAAAAACACTTTCAAAACCTACTGGACCTAAATAAAGATTTTGAGGGCTCCTAGGTTAAGAGTGAGAGGGGTGTGGAAGAGACAAGGGAATGCAGTGGATGGGGGTAATGGTGAGGAAAAAAAAGGGCATACTGTAATAAAAAGAAAAAACAGAACAAAAAGAATGGGATAAAATTCAAAGTAGGGTAGGGTCTTCCCCTGAGAGAGGAGAAAAGTACTTCTCAAGCATCATGGCAGAATGGCTGAGAAGTTATTGAGAATATAAAAGACTAATAAGTTATTCTAAGAGGTGGGTATTGCTGCATTGTAAATTCTTCCCATCTCTTCAAATCTTTGATAAAGTCTCCAAAAAACAGGTATTTGTAAGTGAATTTTTTTCAGGTAACAATCCAGGAAAAGGAGTGAGTTCCACATTGGGGTCAACATCAAGGCCGAAATGAATGAAAAGCCTGTGGCCAAGAGTGAGGAAGGCAGAATGCATGAGGCAGGAAACAGGAGCTGGAAATGACTGTTCCACCATAGCAGGGGGATTCTCTGAAGTGTCTCAAGAGCATTAGGTGTTTCAAGCCAGCAGTATACTGATCTTCTCAGTAGGACGAACTCAGCTGAAATGAGAATATGCATGACACTTGAGGTAGCTTCTGAAGCAAAGACTCTGCACTCTCTAGAATGGTAATATGCAAGTTAGGCTGCAGCTCAAGAGTTGGGAAAGCCTCTGGCTGCCAGGAAATGCATTTAGCAGCCAGGAGACTGACATTTATGAATGTCTTTGAATGGACTTGTGCGCCTATCATTCAATGTCTTCTCAGGCTGCACGGTAGGGATCCTAAGACCATATTCAGAAGTGGCATCATGGGAATGGCTCTGGTAACCTCAACAGTTCACTAGTTTGAGTCTGAGTCAATACCTTTGACTCCTTAGGACAGAAATGGAGTAACTTTGGGGTGGCTGTCTTGGATTGCATGTATCCACGACTGTACATAAGGCAGCCACAACACTAAAGCTAACAATTATTGATACCTGGTGTGGGGAAAGCATGTGTCAGGCTTTTATATGCATTTACTCATCTAGTTCTCATAACAACTCTTTGAGATAAGTACTATTATTGTTGTTTTTATTATTGCTAAAGGCGGCATAATTTGGATCAACTATAGGTTTTGGAAAACTGGAGTGTGTAGACTAAGTATGAGTGCTGGGGGAGAATTTTGTGAGACGTTTCAGTGGCAACTGATTCAGCAATTCTTCCAAAACAGATGGGTAGTTAAGTTTACACAGATGCCTGTGTCTTTGCCAGGGTTATAGGATGATAATGTTATTTCATTTACATTTTTCTGATGTTCCCTTTTAGACCATGGAGTCTCTCAAGTCAGATCTGAGGACCTAGGTCCTTCTCTGTTCCTGCAAGCCTTCTCTCCATGGGAGGGCAGGTAGCCCTTTGCAGGCAAAGGAAGACAAAGAAGATGATGTTGATGATGAAAGTCAGAAAAAAAAATGGGCTTTGTGGAGAAATAAACATGGTCTGAGTTTAAGTAAAGATCAAATTGAGGTGAACAAAAAGTATAATGTGATCAAGTGAAAAAGAAAAGTTGTTGTTAAAGGCAGGTGTTTTTGTGCTCAGTCAGAAAATGTAGCTCTGGAGACTCATCTTAGGATCTGGTCTTATAACGTGCATCTGTCTTTCTTGAAACTTGTAATTCACTCATGCATTTGCCCCGATCTTTAGGACATCTAGCTACCCATGGGTGCCCTTGCACTGCCAGTGAGGGGTAGGGGAAAGGGGTGCACCCACCTTTTGGAAATCCCAACTTTGAGGAAATCTAATCTACTGCACATTTGAATGTTTGCTCATTAACTTAAGCCTAACTCACCAGAGAAGCTGGCTTTAAGAGGAATTGCTTCCCTGCAAGAAAATTCTTAAGATTGTTGGAAAAGAAAAAAGTACATGGTAGGAGATTGTTAGAACTGGTAGATGAGGCCTGTTCATTAGCCCAGTGGATTTCCTCTAAATGCTAAGATGAAAGTCAATCAGTGTGGAGCTCTCACCAATGAGGATTTAGAAAATTTTTGTTCTTGTTCTATACTACTGCCAGAAACTATAATTAACAGGTAAAAGATGGAGATGTACTTTTTTCAGCTTATTTAAATACCCTCCTTCTTTAAAGACTTACCTCCATCATGACCAAAGTGGACCTAAACAGTGGAAGTAAAATAAGCAGATGTCATCTACAAATCCACAATAGTGTATACATGTTAGTTTTTCTTTTTGGCCTGAGGATTAATAATGGGCCTTGTACTACTTTGCCATTAATCTCTCATTTTTCCTTTTTCAGTCATCTTATCTATAAAATGTTTTAACTGGTATATTAGAAATCTTTGATTTTTACATGTGCTGACTTTCAATTATTTCCTTTTTTCCTACTTGGTCAAAGTTTATCACACTCTTAGGCAACTTGATATTTCTTGCAGAGAGAGAAGTGCCCATAAAGAAAATGGGAAAAATGATTGCTTAGAAAATAGAGGCCCCTGTGAGACTTAAATATTTCTGAAAATACTCCTATTGAAAAAACACTAGGGACATTTAATCATAAACACTTGCCAACCCTCTAATGTAAAGATGTCATTACTCACCATTCTTCAGGCACATTTTAAAGGTTTTGTTTTTCTTGTTTTTTTTTTGGGGGGGGGTGGTGATTTTGTTTGTTTGCTTACTTGTCTTTTTTTCATGAACACAAATGGGTTTGCATTGACTGATCTACATTTACTTTTTCTTTCCCTTTTGACCCAAAATATACTTCAGTGTGGGAGAATCAATGAAAAAGCTTATTGATGTTTCTGTTCAATATGTGCTGTTAAGTCTTATCCCTTTATAAATGAGTGGCTTATACTGTCAGTAAGGCATGATGAACCATGAGTCTCCTTTATTATTCTTCTGTTTCGCCATCTGTGACTCTCACAGCAGAGAGTCGGCCAAACTGAATTGAGTGGCATGACTAGAGCCTGGATAAGATCAGTTTCAGTCCAAGAGACAAAGGGAAGGACTGAGGAGCAGTTGAGAAGTTGGGAAAAGTGTGATTACAAACTTACAACACAGAGGTGAAAATCAGAAGCCGGATCAGCCTAGAAACCCCAACAAGAGTATACTGATTCGCTATCGGCCATCAAGATCATAAAAATTAACCTCACATAGAACAATCACCACACAATGAAGTCTTGAATCACCTCTAGTGTGGGGTATGTGAGAATTCATGACCTGTTGCAAAACATCACTGTTTTCTTTACACTTTCTATCCCTGTGACTAGTCTTATAACTCTTCAAACTGAATTGGTCTGTTGAGCTAAGAATGAACAGGGCTGAATAAAATAGAACAGTGTATTTTGGTGGCAATGATTATACCTTTTAAAGTTTTCATAAATAGCTCTTTACTATTATCATTATTTTCTGCTCAGTAGACAGCACCAGTTCCAGAAGTTTTGTGATATAATTGAAATTGATTTTTTTCCTAAGCAGCATAGTTGCTATTTCTTCAGTGAGTCTCCAGCTCTCCTCCCCATGCCCACCCCCAAATCTGTGGTGAAGAAAACATGACTTCATTCCTTCTTATCCTTAATATAGCCTTTGCCTTCCTCTTCACGAAACCCTTGAGGCTGTTAAGGTCGTGTGCAGTATTTACAGGGCTGAGTTGTGCTGAGGGGGAGGCCTTGGTGTTCATGTCTTCACAGTCAATACAATGGCGTGGTCCAACAGAGGATCCATTTTAGGTCATCTTCCCTGGGTTTGGCTTTTGAAAGTTTGCTTGGGACTTGAGATGCTTTTTGTTTTTCTTTCCTTCAAGGCCAATACTAGTCTGTTTAACAGTTTTAAACAACACAACCTTTTCATTTGAGGTGAAATCGAAAGTATCTTTTCTTACCACACAATCCTAACCTCAAGCTTTCCCCAGTTTTCAAATGCCTCCCGCTCACAAAATGAGAAAGAAAATCTTTCTGCCACACAACGGTATCACCCTCTTTTTTCAAGTGGGAGGACTGCACGCCTACACAGCAGAGTCCTCTGCGGGGTGGTACTTCTGCGCAAAGAGCTGTGCTTCGGCAGCCGTCTTGTGAGTGTTTCCATGCTGCTCGCCTGGGAGACAGCACCGGACTCTTAGCCAAATAGAGGTCAGGAAGGACCCGCCCTGATGCTGCTTTTCTGGATATGTGTCTCTGTGGTTCCCCACAGCCTTCTGGAATGTATTCCTTCCAAGCTCTCTCAGAATCATTTATGTTTCATTATTTGCAGATGGAAGAAAAAAAGCAAACTGACAAACAGGGAAGGATCTTTTTATTTAATAAGACTTTGGTTGTACACTTGATTCTGAAATGTGTGCCCTGGGCTCCAACTGAATGAGTGTGATAATAAAGTCCAAGACACTGTCTTACTTCGTTCCTTGTGTTTCCCCATCGCCCGTTCCCTTTCTTCTTTCCGAATCCTTTTGTCTCCTACCTGTTTTAAGGCCAGTTTCCCCCCAGCTGCCCAATTATGTCCTTTTCCTCAGGGATCTTTTCATCCTTCTGATTCTCAGGTTTGTTCCAAATCACTGTTAATGCATTTACCCCTTCTGACATAAGGTGGTAGATTTTTTTAGCTTATATTTTCCTCCCCTTTGCAACTCCCTTCCTTCACTAATGGCGGAGAATGACAACTAGTGATTACAGGAATCTTGAAAATGCCACTGGGAACTCAGCAACAAGAGATGCCTCATCAAGAAGACGACGACATGCATTCAAGCCTGGGTCCCCAGAAGTCCCCCCACCACTTTTCTCCCCACTTTACTAGCAAAAACTGAAGTAATCCCTTTTTACTTCCTGACCTGGAGTCTCGCTGAAAACCTCAACACGCCTGAGGGTACCACAGCCGCGCTCAGGGCTCTTACGCTCCCCTCCCACACACAGTCTATTTTGAAACGAACGCTATGTTATTTCTGTACCAGGCAGAAAACCTTTTTTTTTTGTGTAAATGAAGATACGAGATTTGTAGGTGCTACATAATAAGCTTACAGAAAAAACAAATGTTGCGATGTTTTTCCACACTATGATCCTGTTTCCTTTCACATCCTTCCTCCTTCCTTCTTTGACTTATCCTTGCCCTTTGTCTCTTCCCTTCGTCGTTTTCGGAAGTCCTGAGGTGTGTGGCTGAATTCAGAGTGGAGCTCAGGGAATGATTGATCACATCAGTCCTTCAGGGTGCGGAGCTCAGCTTAAAATAAAGCCAGACCACAAAACTCTGCTGGTCTCCTCCGAACAGTGTGACCCAGCACATAGCAGCTAATGGCCTTCATTAGCACAGTTATGAATTACAACAGTAGGTCCACATCTTAACAAGTTCTTGCATTCACTCAGCAAATATTTGTTTTGCATCTGCCACGTGTCTGGCTGTTCTAGCTCTGAGGACACTCCAGAGAGCAGAGCAGGCAAGTGTCCTTTCTCACTTACCCTCACACGCTAGGATCTATTTTCATGATCTCATAGGCAACAGCAGTTTTTGCAAGTACTCTCATGTCTTTTAGACATAAAATGCTGAAAGTTTTAATGTCTGTAAACACCTTGTTCGGTTTTATACCTTTTTTAAGAAGCAGTTACTATAAAACTAAAGTGAAATATTTTTGTCTCTTCGAACAGCCTTTGGCAGGACGTGCTTCTCTTCCCCCACTCCCTTGCCCTTATTAAAAAAAAAGAGAGAGAGAAGAAAAAAGAAACATGTTTGGATTTTCACCACCTGGTTATGGTTAGTTCTTTATTTTAAAATCGCTTTCAAAACAGATCAGACATTACACTGTTAAAAACAATTTTCACTGTAGGTATTGAATATCATACTGCGCTTGTAGTAATAACTGATAGATATCTAGAATAATCTTCAATAGGACTGAGACTATAAAGAACTGTCAATCACTGAGTTTAAGTTTAAACACAGATGATTTGAATTCATGTTAGCAGCGTGAGGAAGCCAAGAAGATGGAATAGTGCTGGTTGGAGAAAAGATGATAGGGTTACCTCTGCAGTTTGCCTTTCTTGCTGGTTGTTTGAGTCACTAAATCAAGGCAAAGTTTATGAAAAGCCTGTGACTGGGGTCTCCAACTCTTCATTCCTGCTGAGATTTTCCTATTATAAATCTGCTGTCAGAAATAAGTGCTTTACTTGTGACTTAATTCTATGCAGGCACAAACACCTTGGTTCAACACTTTGGCCAGGCGGCCTTGACTGTCTTGAGAGCTGCACAGATCTCATTAACCTGAGCTATTACAAAGAGCTCTCTGGTCATCATTCACTGCCCTGGCAACAGCCCTGTGGAGGCTGAAAGAAAACATGAACTCCGAGGCAGTAATAGGGCCAGAACACTGAAGGCTGGAGTGTGCCGTAGTTAGGGAGGAGGGAATTGTAGCATTTGTGGGTTCAAAAGTGTTATCCTTCTCCAAAGAGGCGATTCCACTTTAAAAATATTTTCCATGCTGCCTCTTTAAAAAAAAATGATTATTTAAAAACATTTCTGCTGCAGTCATTATTAGCTAGACATGTGCTATCTATCAGGCTATTTAAATTTAAAGTAATTAAAATCAGGTAAGATTTCAAATCCACTTCCTCAGTTTGCACTAATCTTATTTCAAGCGCCCAGTGGCGACGTGTCTTAGGCGTACTCTACAGGACGGTCCTGACAGGACATTTCCATTGTGATAGAAAGTTCCATTGGACAGTACGGTGTAGACTATGTTTCTATACTATCTCTTGGTTTTTGGTTACCTGACATCTTTACAATGACTGGGCATTTAAAAGGTAGAGGGAGTAAGAGCTGAATGCTAAAAGTTAAGCATATTTCCATTTTGAATATTCTGACATTGTATTAGTTGTATTTCTGTTAATCACGTGGAAGATCACTTTCTTTGCTACATCTTTTAAATGTCTGAATAGCATAGATGTCAGTGCTACGCGACCTGTCCACAAATTGTTATCAAACTATAATGAAGTAAGTAAAGAAACTAAGAGTAAACATTTAGACATTTTTATAGGGATTTAGCATTGCTGTGACTTCTAGTCATTCAGTGGATTATATTTAACAAAAAGTACAGTCTATGACAAAATAGAACTTTTTTAAAAAGAAAAAAAAATTGATCCTTCATCACAGAGTGTTAAGAAGCAAAGATGCATGAAATCTTTCACCTTTGGCAACACATTAATCAGCTCACCTCAAATTTCCAGACAGGACCAAATGATGTGAAAGAAACAAAAGCTTAATTCAGAGTAAAAAATTAGTAAACTTGTAATTATTTGGCATGACCAGTAACATAATATACAGTACTTTCCTCACTCTTCAGTGTATGTTAAGGATGTACCTAGCTCTGTAAATATGTCTAATTTTATATAACAATCTCTATCTCGGGGATCTTTGCCCAACGTAAAGGGAATGGATACCAATTACTGAGAGTAATGTGGTACTTGTTTATTATTCTTGGCCAACTTGGGGAAATTTGTGCCTTCGCTAATAAAAGTAGCTATGATTTCAAAAGCACTTACAGTATTTGAATTGAAAAATGATAGGCATTACTGTATCTCAGCACAAAGGAGATGTTTCCCTGTGATGTCAAGCGATACTTGATAACAGGAGTATCCTTAGCCTTGTTCCAGTTCCTTCCTTGGGTCTTGGCCATATGTCAATGCAAACAAGCACAAGAGCCAGAACCCACATGGAACACGCATGTTGAGTTACTAGATAAATAATATGTACTATTAAGAACTTATTTCTAACTTCTCTGACTAAACTCTGAGTTTCTGAGGGAAGGAGCTGTATCAAGCAACCTGAATCTTCCTGAATGTGCAGAGTGGATGAGCAATTAGACTCCTTCTTTAATAGACTATTGAAACTACAAGATGGCGTTAAAACAAACATATTTAAGGGTCAAGTCAGTCATTCAGTTGTTTCACTACAATACCAAATCACTGTTTTGACATTTGCTTCCTCAGGATGTTCTGTAGTCCTGGGTATGTTGAATCTAAACTCCAGCTATATCAATGACTTGTTTCATAGCCAGACAGTCCTATTCTGAGTTATTGCTATTCCTTAGTCTAAAATGTTAACAATGGTTTGTGCTAGGCTCAATATAATTTACAAATGATTTGGAAATACTTTAACTATGAATTAGAACATTCACTACATGGAATATTACTACCAGAAATTAGCCAGTATGCATTGGAAATTCTATAAAACTTCTGAGTGTCGACGAAGTTGGGAGTTGTTGCTTAGAATTGCTGAATCAGCAGCATCTTTATAAAACCTGGCAACTGAAAGTGAGTATCAGGGCGGTCTGCTTTCCCTGTTCCCCTACCCTTCATTTCTTTGCATCATATAACTGCCCCTAAAGCCAATACTCTCCCTCAAATAAATAATTTGTTCAAGTTGTTTACTGTCTGCTGCTGCTTTCTTGTCAACTCAGTATTATTCGTTCTCCATAAACTCCTATTCTCTGGGCTTTTTCTAGGAGTTCTTGAGATAGGGGTCCTATCTCTTTGAGGAAGAAGGAAGTCAACACCCTGGAGATGTGTGGGTGTTCTCTTGATCCACTATTTCACATGAGATGCAGGTGTCAGGACCAGGGAAGGGCTCCTGCAGCCTAAAGCCTGCATCTGGAGGGAGCAGCCAGGGACTAAAGAGGCTTTCTGGAGCAGCAAAATGCTTTGCTGATCATGGGATTTACAGGAGACCGACCAGAGTAGGTTCTGAAAGGAGCAAAACTGCCCATTCTCAAGGCCACAGAGCTCATCCATCTGGTACCACATTCTCACTTAGAGGAAACGTTGCTGCTCCTAAGAGCATCCACTGGGAGAAAGACTGTAGCCCTAGCGTTATCTAGTTCATCACAACTGTGTATGTTTATCTTCAGAATGAATGGCTCTGATATAAATAGGGTTACCTTGGCGCTGCTGACATTTCAGATTAGTTCAGTCTTTGCTGTGGGGGGTCTGTCCTGTGCACTGTAAGATCAGTAGCATCATCTCTGGCCTCTACCCACCAGACTTCAGTAGCAACCACCCCCCAGATGTGACAACCCAAAACAACTCCAGACACTGCCAAATGTCCCTGGAAAGGCAGAATCGCCCTCAACTAAGGACCACTACCATATGGAAATGTATATGATTCCAGATGTGCTCTTTTCTCAGAAAGACCCAGTAACTTTCTGCTAGGAATCTTTAGGAAAGTTATCAAGGAATGTAGACTCCATGCCATAGCCATAAAGTAGCATACAAGCATCTACTTGAATGATACACTCAACTCAGTTCTAAATAGAGCAATTAGGGCCTCCCTGATGGTGCAGCAGGTTGAGTGCAGTGCTGTGAAGATCTCCGTAGCCTCTGCAGTGCGGGTTTGATTCCTGGCCAGCTAGGGAGATACCCACATGGCGCGGCAGACCTCTCCTGTCTCGTCCACTGCTCCCCTCAGCAGTGCTTTTATCCATCTGCCTGTTCTGCTCCCTGTTCTGTCTCTGGTGAATTCTGTTACCCTCCCATACCTCCCTCTAGACTGTATCCCCATTCTTGTATAAATAAATCTTTTAAAAAATCAATAAATAGAGCAATCAAAATTTTTTTCTTTAGACATAATATTTTTAAGCCAATGAAAAGTCAATTCTTGCCATGAAGAGAATCTAAACCTAAATTATACTCAAACTGCAGCAACAGGAATTGATATTATCTCTGCCCTAAAATATACCTTAAAGACATGCAAGAGATATTTACTGAGCACCTACTATGTGCCAAGTATTTGACCAAACATGGAAGTAAGGAACAAATAAAACATGATTGCTGCCCTTTAGAAGTTTAGAGCATAGTGGTGACAATCATCAGTTACAAATGATAAACAGCTTATGAGCGTTTAACATGGAAGACTCTGCTAAATGACACAAGGATCAGGAAAAGTGGTGCAGCAGAGATGAGAGTGAAGCTGTTTGAAGGGTGAACAGGCGATTACTAGATGAAGAAGGACACTTCAGGCAGAGGGAGCAATGTGTATGAAGACTCAGAAGAATGAAGGCACACAACAGTGAGAGCTAGGAGTATGTCTAAATGCCCAGGCACATGGGATCCTATGGAGTGAGGAATTAGAGCCAGATCTTTTTTTTTTTTTTAAGATTTATTCATTTATGCATATAAAAGCTGGGGCACAGGCCAGAGATGCGGGAGTGAGAGGATCCACTAGAGACAGAGTGGGGAGCAGAACAGACAGATTGACTGAAATACACTGCTAGGGGGAGCAACGGGCGAGACAGGAGAAATCTGCCTCACCATGTGGGTCTCTCCCTGGCCAGCGGGGGATCAAACTCATGCTGCAGTGGCCGCGGACTGCCTCATAGTAGGGTGCTCAACCTCTTGCGCCACTAGGGAGGCCCTAGAGCCAGATCTTGCAGGGTTTTGGGTGATGAGCCTGAAGAATGGCAGAGACACACTGGCTGAATTTTAGCAGGGCAGGACAAACCTTTTAGCAGCTCCTTCCAGCCACAATGTAGGGGACAGGTGGCAGGGCTCGGACGCGTCATAGGGAGTAATTCACGTAGAAACCTATATGGATCCAACTCAAGGACGTGACAGTGGATGATGGAGAAGCAGGGAACATAAGTCTTTCAGAAATGAAGATGATCAAATCTATCAGTGAATTGTTTATGAAGGGCATTTCTGATGGATCCCAGGCTGCTGGTTTAGGTGACTTGGTGGCTCACAATCCCACAGATAAGAAGATCCAGAAAGTAGATCAGTTTGGGAGAGCAAACATGGAGACAACATGACAGAGTGGTTAAAAATAAATTTGACCTGGGCTTATATTCCTGTTCTGTTATTTACCAACTGCGGGATCTTGCTTTTACTCTCACCAGCTCTTTTTCCCTTGTCATGGAACTCTAAACCTTGGTTTTCTCTCTTGTTAAATGAGATTAATAGTAGTATTTACTTGTTACAATTTATTGTAAGGATTAAATGGATGATCATTAGGAAGAACTCTGCCTAGCACTTAGTATATGCTCAATAAATGTTAGTCACATAGTGAAGAGTGTCTCTCTGGAGTCAGGCAATGCGAGCAGGCAGATTAAATGGGTGGGACATAGACTGCAGTAGGAGGAGTGGTATGACATAAGGATAACAAACTAAAGAAGGGTGAGATTATAGATTTTACCTACTAGCCTTGGACATTTGGCCTTTATCTGAGTGAGGAATGAAGAAACATTGGGATTTGTAACAAGTAGAGGACAGATCCCAGTTTTCATTAGAAAACAGTCACTTCGGTGGCAGTGTGGAACGGTTGGACTAACGCCATGAGAAGGTGTGAAATGCCATTGACCTTCCTTTCCCGTGTTTCCTAAGTGTTAAGAAAATTGGTTGCCAAATAGGTTTGCTTGCTTCCAGTGAAAGGGAAAGTAAAACAGTGATAGAAGCTTGAGGTGTTCCAAGTATATCAGCATGAAATATCCCCTCTCTCAGTTGGTCCCTACAGCTGCAGATAATGTGAAGCCAGAAGGTTTCACTTTGCCTCAGAAAGGTCAACAGTCAACTCTGGAAAGCAGGGAGGGAAGTACCTCTGCAGATGGATAGGAACAGCCAAGCCAGGGGGACCACGGTGGGCTCTGATCCAGATACTAAACCCTGTTTAGCATCGTCTAGACCTGTTTGAGTGATTTGGTCCAATTAGCCTGTCCAAAAGAATCTTCAAGTTTTAATGGTGCATAGTTGAACTTGCAAACTTCCCTCTGCCAAGCATGGGCTCTAGAAGTGAGGGTTTGATGGCCTGCAATGGCTTGGCTGGAAGCCATGCGGTGCTTTAATGACTTTGTACAATTTAATGATTTCATTCAGAAAGAAAAAATTGGATTAGAGAAAGGGAATAAATAAATGAGGTCGTACCCATCTTGACAGGTGAAGCTTGCTGAGAGTGTGTCAGGTAATCCTCTGCTGAGACACATTTTCCCTTCATATCTGATTGGCATTGGTGCCTTTCTCTGTCTCTGAGTATGGAGAGAACTTTGGAGACAAAGTCTGGCAGATATGAGTGCCCCTCCAGGTCCTGCTAACTCTGTCTGGATGGACTAGAGGCCAGTCTTCAAATGCATGGAGGATCATAACTCAGCCATTACACAAAAGACTAATAAGGTCGTTAGGAAGCAAGAGAAAGAGAAGGGGGAGAAGGAAGAGGAGGAAAAGAATAACAATTTGTACTTACCTAGTTTTTATTCTCATTTTCTCAGCATCGGGATAAATACTTTAAACACTTCATTATTGAATTCCACAAATCTCTCTGAATCTTTATAATTGTACATTTTGATGAGAATGCACTTAGGTGAAAGTTTCAAAAACAGTATGGAGCAGCAGCAGATGAAGATAAAAACTTCCTACATTGGAGTTGATGTTTTAAAACCTCGAGGCTTCTTCAAAAGTGGGCAGGGTTAGCAGTGGGAACTGGCACATATGGTAGAAAAAAATTTATTTCACTAGAGCACATAGCAAATCATGACTGTTGTGGTCTTGGTTCTTTCTCCTCTGTTGTTGTGGCTGGGCTGAAGCTGTAGCTTATTAAGTGCATGGCGACCAGATAATACTTGCTTCAAATCTACTTGTTCCCTGCTCTCACTGCTTCATCAAAATTCAAGGCCATAAGGCCTCCCTGGTGGCACAAGGGGTTAAGACACAACCTATGAAGCTGTCCGCAGCCACTGCAGCATGAGTTCGATCCCCGGGCAGGGAGTTACCCACATGGTGCAGCAGACCTCTCCTGACTCACTTGCTGCTCCCCTCAGCAGTGTATTTCAGTCAGTCTGCCTGTTCTGTTCCCCACTCTGTCTCTGGTGAATCCTCTCACCCCCCACACCTCTGGCCTGTACCCCAGTTCTCATATGCATAAATAAATCTTAAAAAAAACAAAACTCAGGGCCGTAGTCTAGCTTCCAAGCTATTCAGTACGTCACTTCCTGCCTTACTACGATTCCTGTCCCTTGCTCTCTTTCACAGCTCTTTCTCCCTTGTCATGGAAAATGTGTGTGTGCTCATTCTCTTCTGACTTCCCATCTTGCTTCATCAGGTACCCATTTTAACTCAACAGAAGTACAGAGTCCCTTTAAGGACCAGGCATTGGGTTGAGAACTAGGGCTACTGAGAGACATCTGTGCTTAATTTAATGTCCCAGGTACATGTGCTTTTCTTTTTTAATATTTTATTTTATATAATTCTTACATCATTTTTCATTTTTGCACAATGTATGCATTTTCATTTGGTTATATTCCTCATACAATTGCACCCCCCTTATTTTGACCCTAATCCTTTCTCTGCCTGGCCCTCCCTGGCCCTGGTTTATAGTTGCTTGTTGATTTTGATTTTTTCTTTATTATAGTTAGTCTTTTTCCTGGTCCCTTATTTGGGTTTTCTAAATTCCTGCTATGAGTGAGACCATCCGGTATTTTTCTTTTTCTTTCTGGCTTATTTTGCTGAGCATGATCCCTTCCAGCTCCATCCATGTTGCTGGTGGGAGTGCAAAATGGTCCAACCACTATGGACAGCTGTGTGGAGATTCCTCAACGTACTAAAGATAGAGTTTCCACATGATCCAGCAATTCTACTCCTAGGTATTTACCCAGGAACTCGTGCTTTTAAAGAGGCAAGTGTGAGAGGTCTGAGGGAGTGGGAACATCTCACCTAGGGGCTATAGATGCTAACACTTGTTCTTCTACCCATCATACTCTTACCTGTGCTTTAAAGTCAAGCTCAGGCCTGTAGTAAGCCCTGGCTTTCCCTGAATGCCCATCTAATGACCCATAGTTTACACACGCTGTAGTCCCAACAGGGACTTAGAGTCTGCCTCCCGCGACATGAACTCTTATGTTGTATTCTAGTACAATTTGAACTGTACTAGACAGTTTATACTCCTTGTCCCTAAATGCTACATCAACAGCTGTTTCTATGGAGTTTTCTAATCCTTTGTTTCTATGATGAGTCCTGAGTGGAACACCTCTCCTCTCTTCTATTGCATAACCTTTTCCTACCTTGCACATATTTGTGGTTGGGTGAGCCACTGGACAACAAGAAGCTCTAATTATTATTATTACAATTACAATACCTTAATAACTAATACCTTATAGCCTTTTACCACAGAGCGAGCATCTCTATATCCGTTATCTCATTGTTTTACACAACTTTGTTGTAAGTAGCATAGATATTGGCATTCCTGATTACAAAAATAAATCTTTAAAAAGCTCAAAAATATGCCTTTTACATATCCTATAATAAGGCTCATGAGTAAGACCATGTTTTCCCTGTGTTACCTGTGGTGGAAAAAACTGTAGATCAGTTTTTTCTGATGGGAAAACTGTCAAGACACTGCTAAGTACCTAGGGACTCTAAAAACCCTCCTTTGACATCAGTGCACGCAATGTGCATTTACAAAAATGCCTCTCAACAGTGCTACGTGGATCAAATGACACATGTTGATGGCCCTTCTTACTCTAGCAATTACTCTGATATTTAAGGCCCTCCATTCTTTCCTCTACTGAACAGCCTGAATTAGGCATACCTCTTTCTATTAGGCATTCATACGTGCTCTTCTTGAAATGATCCTCTGCATTTCCATCTCTACAGCTTTGCTGTAGGCCCCACTATTCCTCAATATCCAATTCAAATTAAATTCCATTTTAAAATCTGTTTCCCGGGCCTCCGTGGTGGTGCAGGGGTTAAATACAGTGCTATAAAGCTATCACCCAGCCACTGCAACACTGAATTCCATCCTGGCTGGCCAGGGAGCAACCCACATGGTGTAGCAGACCTCTCCTGCCTCTTCCGCTGCTCCCCTCAGCAGTGTATTTCAGTAGATCTGTCTGTTCTGTTCACTTTCTCTGGTGAACTCTCCCACCCCCCACATCTCTGGCTTACACCCCAGCTCTTATATTCATAAATAAATAAATCTTTTTTTAAAAAATCTGCTTCCTTGCTTCGCTCTACCCTTATTCCTTGCCAGAAGTTAACTTCACCCCTAGTGAAACCCCATAGCTCAAATTCAAGCATTATCCTGTCTGATGTAGCTATTTTCACGGGGTTGTCATTTTCCTGCCCTGATGCCAAACTCTTTGAGTTCAAGAATATTTCATAGTTCATTTCTGTGGTCCCCACACAAGATGTAGCCTGTGCCGTAAACATAGCAGAGTCTCAAGAGCATGTGTCCAATTACAATCAATGCAAGAATTATTAAAGGGGGCAATTTAGGCTGGGTGAGGACACCCAGCACGAAACTGAAATAGCTGAGAATAGGCAAAAATGTCAAGACTGCATGTTCTAACTACTAGATTATTTCCCCATTCTGAACAGAACAACACTGGTCATTATTTTTGTTGTCACAGTTTCATTCTCACACTGACACTGAGTCTTTGAAGTGAAATCTCTCCTAGCTGTACTGTGGTTGTTCTTCTGTTTGGAGGGATAGTCAACGGAAAGTTATGAAGTCTCTGGTGAAGTGCTGCTTACTTATTTGCTAGAGATTCAGAATTTTTTTGACCAACTTAGTATTTCAATAGTTTGAAAAATGAAGGAAAGAACCATGTCTGTCTAGACTGACCAGAAAGTAAAAACAAGGGGCACTTTGAAATCTGTGAATCTGACCACAACTGAGAGTTGTACTTAGTCCAAGCAACTGGAAAATCAGTTTCTTGGATTAGACAAATGCTCCCCTTAAGACTCTCAAACTGCTAGCTTTCTTCTTTCATAATTAATAGAAAATTATTACAGTGACAGACAAGGGACTCCATATTTAAGCCAATGGAAAAACTTGATGTTGAAACCAGAAGAAATAATTCAGCCCCAAATAGAGCTGCTAATGCCAGGATGAAAAGCAAACAAAAGTGCTAATGATCTTCCCTGAGAATTGGACTGTGATGAATTTTGATGTATTTCCAAAAAGGAAAATATATCTGTTCTCTCAAGGTTGGGGATTGGACACCAAAATGAGAAAATTCCAAGATGGAGGTCAGCAAAAATTATTCATTGCTATTTTCTAGAGAATATGAATGCTAAAGAGTTAGATAATTCCCATTGCAAGGAACTGGATCTGTAGGACTGTAAGCATCCATGACAAATATCTTGATTTTCTTAACAGGGACGCCATCACTCTGTTGGCTGATGATGGTGTGTGGGTGTTGATTTCAAGGTGCAGCACTGCCTTGCTGTTTCATTCTGCATCAGTCATCTGATTATCCAACAAATATATATATATATATATATATATATATATATATATATATATATATTGCCACCTACTACATACCCCGATATTTTCTAAGTGCTTCAGATGTAGCAAAGGTGAGACAAATCACTGATATTGTAGAATTCCCACCCAAGCAGTTGGAGACAGATAATAAATACATAAACTTATGTGTGAAATCAGATAGTTATCAGTGAGATGAAATAAAAACCAGGTGGTAGAGGGGGATAAATGCAGTGTGTCAGGACAGAATGGGGTGAGCACACTGCTGCATGATACAAGTTGTATAAGCAAGATCTCACAAATCACACGAACATTTAAACAAAGACCATATGAAAGTCATGAGAAAGACACATGAATATTTAGCTAAAGAATGTTCTGGGCAGAAGGAATGGCAAGTGCAAAAGCTATAAGGTGTAAGATTTCTTTCAAGAGAAAGAAAAGGCTAGAACAGTGAAACAAGGTCAGTAAAGCCAAGGGCATAAGCCATGCAGTAAGAGATGGAGCAGGACACACACTACAGGTGCCATCTTGTACTAGAGAAGACGAGACTGTCCAAGTTGACTTCTCTCCATAGATGGGAAAAGTTCTGAATCTACACATGGGTCATGAAACAGCCAACTCATGATACTGAAACTCTACTGAAACTTGAATAGGCAAGGAAAGAGAAGATGGGATCTTTTTGATAAAATATGGGTGGCCGCTCTGTTTTCCACGGTGATTCAATGTGGCTTTATCATTTCCATGAGCGTTCCTCCCCACTGATCATGCTTATTCTCATATCTGATCCCACTGACACATCACCATCCTTCACTGCCTAGTTCAAGTAAATGGGAGACAGTATGGACATAGTTGAAACAGAATGGGATTTGAAGCTTCCAAAACTTGAGTTCAAAAAACTGCCCTTTTTGGGGGAAGTTGACTACTCATTATTTGTGATTAAAAATATGCCTTTATAGTTTAGTAGATGTCTGATTTTCAGCCATTTATTTATCCTCTTGATATGTCAATGTCCCCATCAATAGTACAAGAAACTTCCTTAGGTACATTAAAAAATTAAAGAATCACCATTATCCATGCAGGAGAATTCTGTAATCAATAGCCAAAGGGGTTAAGTAGTTTAAGTTTCTACTAAATGGCAGAACCGAGATTTGAATCTGAGCAGCATGGCAATGGAGTCACACATTTAACTCTATGCTATCTGCAGGATAGTGTGCATACTAGAAAAGATTAATAGAGAAAATACAGTGCCCAAATAGGTACTCAATAATTATTAGTTCTTGACCATGTATACACTTTTGGTTCCAAGTATCTGAGAAACCAACCCAAAATTACTTAAGTTAAAAGAAAGTTTCTTGGATGGTAATTACAAATAGGAATCTAGGCCCTATATTCTAGGGCATGTTGGCTTCAGCCACTACTTAATTTTGGTTTCAGACTGCAACGACTATCCATCTCTTGACCCCGCTTTTATCTATTGATTCCTTCTCAAGCTCCATTTGAAAGCCAGATAGCTTCCGTTCCATGTTAGTGTTAACACCCAATCCAATGGAAAAGAGGAATCTGCTTCACCAATGGTTAGGGAAATCATGTGTCCTGGTTTAGCCAGAACAGTCACCCAATTCAGTACAAAAAAGGAGTTCCTTCCTTATGGTAGAAGGTGACTACACACCCTGATTTGTCCAGACAGTCTTCTTTCACACCTGCCAACCTCAATTAAATATTAATTACACCTCCATTCCCTCTCAGAAGAATCCCAATTTGGGCAGTAGATTATAAGGTCACTCTACTGACTGACCACAGGAAAATACTTAGATCTGGCCATTACCTCAGATACAAAGTTTTCCCCTAAATATTAAGAAGGATTTACTTAGTTGAGGGTGGGTAGAAATGGGGCCTCCCCAACCCCCCAAGTAGCGCAACTGTTATTCCAAGAAGTGGAACAGCAAATTCTAGATGATCAAAGCCACAAATGTCCACTATAGATCCCTTTTAATATGATTTAACAGTAAAGTGAGGGAGTGTGGGAGCATGGGTTTGAATCTTGCCTCTACTGCTTCTGCTAACTCTGTGACCTTAGAACATCTTCCTTCCTAACTCCCAAGTTCCTTTTATGTGGAGAACTAATTGTGTCTACCTCACAGTGAATAGTTATAAGGATTAAATAGGCTAGAGGACATAACACATTTACCACAAAGTTTTACATGTATGACTCAACAAATACGTAATTATTTTTCACATGGTTCCTAAAATAGCTGAGCACACATTAGGCAGAGAACAGGTATCTAGTGACCAGTGACCAGAGGAGGAAACAAAATAAAGGGCCAGGAACCTCCCAGTGGGTGTAAGAAGTATCTGGGTAAGTTTAGACAAGAGCTGCTATCAAGGATGACAAGACTAGTGATCAAAGAAAGTAAACTTAAAATTTGAAATTGATGCAGCCTAAAACATTGGGGAAAGCAATGAGAAAATGTACTTTCTAAAAATCTCAGGGAAACAAAATTATTAATGGTTAAGAAAGTTAGAAATATTTAACATTCAGGGCCTCCCCTGGTGGCGCAGGCAGTTGAGCGCCGCACTGTGAAGCTGTCTGCAGCCTCGGCAGTGCTGGTTCATTCCTGGCCAGCCAGTGAGGGTTCCACATGGCGCCGCAGACCTCTCCTGTCGTGCCCGCTGCTCCCCTCAGCAGTGTATTCTGTCATTCTGCCTGTTCTGTTCCCCACTCTGTCTCTGGTGAATCCTCTCACTCTCCCACGCATCTGGCCTGTACCCTGGCTCTTGTATAAATAAATAAATAAATAAATAAATAAATAAATAAATAAATAAATAAATAAATCTTTAACCCCCCCCAAAAAAAAATTTAACATTCATATTAAGGCAGATTAATGTGAATAATCACATTCTGGATGGGTTGCTTCCAGGAACACAGACAAGAGGGCTGATCTGAGGGGTGGGTCTGCTCTTTTAAATCTGCCTCCCTTGAGGTTTTACAAGAACTGCATTTTGCCATAGAGATGAGTTTATTTGGGTTACCATTCTCGAAACCATCAGATGAATTAGTTCATCCAACTGATCTTTTGCGGCTGAGGGCTCCATGACTTTCTGAGAAAGTATGGAAGAGAGAGGGCTAAAAAATATAAAAGCCCCAAGGGAGGGAGAACTGGGGATAGGGAGAGTCACAGTTGGCCTATTTCATAGACAGCTGAATAGATGGCTGTTCTGCTCTGAGCCATATAGGAAAATTAAAACGGGGTCAAGTGGTGAGAGGCCTTGAATGCTGAGCTAATCTAGGATGTAGGGAGCTGTTAAATGCTTTTAAGAAAGAAAATTTATAGAAATATAGATCAAGCAAGTCTTCCTAGCCCCAAATATCAAATACTAAAGTTACTTCCAGCCTGCTGCCTGGACAGCTCTGAGGAGAGTGTTATTCCCTCCTGGTGTCTGTCCTTCCATACAGGCTGACAAAGCCACAGTAACTCAATTCAACACATATAGCAGCCCAGCTACAAGTTCAGAAACAGCTGTTCAAAAGCATACTATTCTCTGGCTTCCTCTCTCATATTGAATATTTTCTTTCATTTCCTCTCATTTGCAATGCCTTGGGTGAGATTCCATCAGGAAGTAAACTTTCCAAGTACTGTCATGTTAGAGCCTTAGGAGAGAACTGATGTGGCCTAGAGTGTTAACAGGAACGCTCTGTACGATGAGAAATGTATGTTTTCTTTACTCTGGCCAGATTTTTCTAGACCAGAAAGTGAAGGTTTTTTAAATATTAGCATGTAGTATATTTAACAAAGTGCTTACTGAAAATCCCACAAAATATGTCTTTCCTGCATATTTTTAAAGCACAGAGGCGCTCACCTTGGTTTGTGTAAGCATTCAGCGGTGCATGTTATACTTTATTTTGGCTGCCGTGATACATATCGGGAGGGTAGCTGTCTTTGCACTCCTAGCAAAGTTGGCAAAGTAGACACAAAGTTGGTCCAAGGACAGGGTGACTTGAGTGAGTTCTGTACAAGAGCCCTCGCCATCTGCTGTACAAACACATGTCTGAATTCACAGTTCAATTCATCAAGCCCACTGGCAAATGAACCATCTCAGGTCAAGCTCTTATCTGCTGCTTAGAACGTGACTATAACTTATCTTCCAGCTATTTCCCTCATTTCAGGCTGTCTCTCTCCCCTCCCATCTCC
Source organism: Talpa occidentalis (assembly GCF_014898055.3). Classification (NCBI taxonomy): domain Eukaryota; kingdom Metazoa; phylum Chordata; class Mammalia; order Eulipotyphla; family Talpidae; genus Talpa; species Talpa occidentalis. The sequence continues at coordinate 86,533,916 of NW_026555331.1, forward strand.
ATACTGCTTCCATTTCCTTAAGCAAAATCAGAACACATCTCTTGTTTTTTCAAAACCCTTTGGTTTCTCTGCAGGGGTGGTAGGCAGCAATAAGTTTAGTCAAGAGTCAGGCCTCTTTGGTACATCAACATCTACATAAGGTGCTGGTTGAAAAGGAGAGAAGTGAGGTTTCAAAAGCCATCTTTGGCTGCACCAGAATTTTGACATTTTAAATAATATATATAGACTAAATGAGATTTTTGTTTTTTAGAAAGGGAATACTGATCTCCAGAATTTCAAATTCATCTGTCATTCAAGGTCCCATGTGGTGCGGAAATTATCTTTCCAGAACAATCATCAGTCATGATATTACTGCTCTCAGTACTTGACACTGATTATAGTAACAAGAGTAAGACTTTGAGTGACTTTTCATCTGGCTGCAGAGGTAGATGCATACACCTAATTTAAAGTGGTCAGAGATGAGTTATCATAGAACTACATACAAGGAGTGATGGTCGAACAAGGCACAGAGATCAACAAATCTGTTTGGGAGGGAGTGTTAAAGGTCCTGGAGCTGCTTCTGGAGGGACTAGTAATAATTACCTCCTGCACATTTGCAGGTAAAATGAACAGGCTGAAAAAAGAATGTGCTGCTCCTTGGAGACAGTGGCTCCCGGGCACGGGGTGCCTCTGCATTGTCTAGAATGGAGGGTGACTCGGAAGAGACAAGAAGGAACTATGGATTTTTACACTGAAATTCGCAGGGAGCCATAGGACATTTTTTAGTGGAGAAGGAATACACAAAAGTGATTTTTAAATTAAAAAAAATGAATGAAACGATGAGAAATATAGACAAAAGTGGTAGGGGCAGGAAGGCTACTAGTAGTCTATCTTAATAATAATCAAAAAGCTATTGTAGGGCCTCCCCGGTGGCGCAGCGGTTGAGTGCTGGGTTGCGAAGCTGCCCGCAGCCTCTGCGACGCCAGTTCGATCCCCGGCTGCTCCCCGGCCACCGGAGGAGGGTCCCACATGGCGCGCAGACCTCTCCTGCCGCCCGCTGCTCCCCTCAGCAGTGTACTTTGGTCCTTCTGCCTGCTCTGCTCCCCGCTCTGGCTCTGGTGAATTCTCTCACCCTCCCGCGCTTCTGACTGTACCCAGTGCATGTACAAACAAACAAACAAATAAATAAATAAATAAAAATACATGCCTCTTAAAAAAAAAAAAAAAAAAAAAGCTATTGTAATACTCCAGATAAGAAATGGTTTTAGTCAGGACTACGGCAGTGGAAGTAAAATCATGGCTGGATTTGAGATAAATTTTAAAGGAGAAACTGAAAGTACTTAGAGATACCCCGTTCTCCATTATAGCCACAATGGAAATGAGGAATTGAAGGCGGTAGTCCTGTGTGCCACTGTGAACCCAGGTGACTGGTGACACTGTTAGGCAGGAAGGAGGATACAACAGAAGGAACAGATCCCAGCAGAAGGTAGGAGTTCTGCTTTGAACGTGTGGAATGTGACATTCATGTTGGAATGGCCCATACAGAAAGTGGAGCCAGAAGGATACCTAAGCTGAAGACATTAATTTGTATATGATGGTGGAAGATATAGGGAAAATATCATCCAGGGTGGTATCTGAAAGGAGAAAAGATGAGAATTACAAAGAATTACCTTCATTTCCCTGAAATATTTTAAGATCTAAAATAAAATGAAAGCGATTAACTCTGTTTCTTCTGGAAAGTTTCAAAAATGAAGACATTAACCATCTGAAATATCCCCACATTTTATTGTACATTCGTACAAATAAAAGTGGCCAGGCATTTGCTCTTGAGAAGAAAGCATTATATCCAAAACACAAAAACGTCCCTTTGTATCTCGCCAAGTCTATTCAGCAACTGTAGCCCAGTAGTAAACTTGATTTAGAATTCTTGGTGTTCTTGCCATTGCTTTTATATTTTCAAGGCTAGCTTCTATTAATTTCCAGTCATAAATTATTGTATCGATTCCAACATTCACATTCATAAGTTTTCACATTAGATTGATGATGTCTTATAGCTAACTGTCTTTCTTAGTGGTACATCTTACAGTCACTGGCCTGTTTGACCAGATTTCATATGATAATAGCTTTGCTCCCCCCATTTTGGCAGCAGCTAGATACCCTTTGGAGTCAAGAAGGATGGACAGAACTGGCCTGCTCTGCTCCTAGCCGCCCTCCTCCACTTGATCAGACTTAGGGTTTTCTGTGAGCAGGCAGATGGAGGGGCCAGAGCGCCCTCATGAAAAGCCAGGAGCAGAGCAGCAGAGGGTCTGACAAGGCACTTAGACCTTCTTATCCTGGGGTTTTGAAGCCTTGAGAGAGCTGAGAAAAGTGAGAATCCAGTAACCTCATAAAACACAGGCCTTCCCTTCACAGAGGACTGCCCTGTGTCGCTCCGGGCTCTAGTTGTAAGCAGCAGACATCAAGTCCAGTGGGATTTATTGGAAGGAAATCTGGTGCTGACATCACTTCTAGTGGGATTTACTGGAAGGAAATCTGGTGCTCACAGAATCAATAGGAGGCAGAATAAATAGGCTTGTAAAAGGTCAGGGGCCAAGGCAACTCAAACCCTGGATCTCTGGAACAATCTGGTCAGAATGCTGGGCACCACTGCTACTGCAGCATCTTACTCAAAATCAATCATAAGTATATCCTTGGCTTTGCCTCCCATGGCCCAAAGGTAAAATCCTGGTTAGGAGCATCTGGTCTCACTGCCCTGATCCTGCCTGTGCCCTGGTCACCAAAAGATGAAAAACAGAAAAACGTCTCCCCTTGGGCTTCAGGAGAAGTAGGCTTCAGCACTGTCATCAGTACAGAGAGGCTATCTCCCCAGCAGGAGGTGTTTGATATTGTATTGCTAAACAGTGACAAAAGATCCACCACACTCCCTTTTCATTAGCTCCGATTTGTAAGGCCATCAGAGCAAGTCAACAATCAGATGACTCTGGCATATTCAAATTGACTGTCTTGGCTTCATTCTGAACCACAGACTGGTAAAGGAAACTAACCCTTCTGAGCTCATACAAAGGATCAGGCCTGATGCTGAGTGTGTAAGTGTGATTGCTATGAACATGCAATTAAGTATTCATTCTTAGACTGTTAGAAAATCTTACGGAATGAGGACACTGGTTACCAAAGATTTTTCCAACTAAAGGGAATGAAGGTAGCAACTGCAGAAGGTAGAACTGAGGTGTGAAATAAAATAACGTGTTTAAAAGATGCCATTGTTTGAAATTAGCCTTGGACTGACAAGTAATTAACTTCTGCCACTCGTTTAATTTCTTGTGTGGACCTGGTACAGGAAACCATGTATGGGTGGTAATTTTTTTTCCCTCTCCAATCTCAGAGGAAATGTAACCGGGTATGAACTGGTGGCACAACTCATATATCAGTAGTCTGTAGTGGGTCTACATAAATCCTTTTCTTTAAAGTTATTTAACTGTTTTGAAAATGGTTTCAACAGAAGAAATTCCATTGCACCAGAAAGGAAACCAGAGTCTTAAAGAAAAATACACTGTCTTTGCTGAGCAAGGCAAACATATCAGTATGCAGAGAAACAAACCAGTCTCTTGTGTTTTATTTCTGTAACAAATCCACTGAAACACTTACTTTATGTCTTTGAAAGGCTGATAGACAAAGAATTCTGTGACCAATAAAAATTAATGCCTACACCTGGCTTGTAACCACTTTGAAAGTGAGGGTACGCTTTTTTAAATTTGCTCTTCTGTTATTCATGTATCGCATGATGGGACTTTGCACATATTATAAACACAATAAATATTTGTAGTTTTCTTTAACTCATCAAAAAGATATTCTCTGAGGAATGACTTTTCTATTTAAAGGATTAGATAACCTATTCTTCCACATACTTCATACATAGACTCTCACACTGCTACCACAAGCTAAGCCCTTTTTATGGGTATGCCATTGTAGAATAATATTTTTCTGATAAGCTCTAAGTGGCACTTTCTGTCACTTACTTTCTGACTGTTCCAGGAATTACTGTTTAAAGTAAAAACCCTTATATCTGCGAAAGGTGAGATACTATTTAAAGCTGACTAATTCAGTCATATGGTGAAACTGACTTCATTTTGAGAACCAAAAGATGTGAATGTACAAACTAGATGCTCTGAGAAAATCACAATTGTTTTCTGAAATCAATGGAACTGATAACTGATAAATTTAGATCTTGGCCCATTCCACCATGGGTCCAGAGAATCAGAGGTAAGAATCTGTTTTTATTAGTCTTCCTTCCCCAAGATCCTTAAAAAGCATGCCCCCTTAACATTTTGAAGTTTTTGCTCAAAATGTCAAGCAGTATGATCTTTCTTGATCACTCTTTTTATTTCAACCTGACAATCCTTGACAGCATGCCCAGTCATTCTTTCTATTTCCCCATAGTTCTTACCTGCACAGTACACACACACACACACACACACACACACACACACACACACATATATATATGTATGTATTTTTACTGTTTTCTCCCCTCACTCAAATGGAAGTTCTATGAGCATGAAGATTTTTGTTTGCTTCTCTTGTCCCCGTCTCATCCCCAGCACCTAGCACTTAATAAGTGCTCAATAAATACAAGCTAAGGCAAAGTTTGTTTGACAGTTTCTATATATAGGTATTCTCACCTTTCCTACTGACTTTAAAAGCAATTTCACATCAATTATTTTATTTGGTTATTCTTATTGTGTTCTATAATAGGATTGTTATTCCAGTTCAAATGAGAAAATAGAGCCTCAGAAAGTTTCTATGAATTGTATGAAATCAAGGCACTAGCAAATGATAGACTCCACTGTCAAAAACCAGTTCAATTACAGGTTTTCCTAATATTTGAAAGTATTCATACAAAACCTTTCATAAGCCAAAATGGTATAAAGAAGCAATTGCAATTAATTCATATGGAAAATTTTTTAGCATAATCAGATCCAAAAAGTAACCTACCAATTCATACCAAATGACACCTGAAACCTAAAATAACACTAACATGTAGTAAAAAGGAATGACAAGCATACAGTCTGTGTGAAATAGAAATAATGTACATACAGTGCAGTTTCAGTACAATGAGGTTTTTTGTTGTTGTTTTGTGTTGTTTAAAGATTTATTTATTTATACAAGAACCGGGGTACAAGCCAGATGCACGGGAGGGTGAGAGGATTCACCAGAGACAGAGTGGGGAACAGAACAGGCAGACTGACGAAATACACTGCTGAGGGGAGCAGCGGGCACGACAGGAGAGGTCTGCGCACCATGTGGGACCCTTGCCAGCGGGATCAAACCCACGCTGCAGAGGCTGCAAACGGCTGCACAGCGTGGCGCTCAACTGCCTGCACCACCAGGGGAGGCCCAGTACAGTGCAGTTTTACATACCAGAATTTGAAAAACAATGAGCACACTGGGAAAGTGAAAGGTGGTGATGATGGTGTGTGAGGAGGTAGGGGAGGCGGGAGGTACAGGAGAATGGGGTATAGGAGATAGAGGAAGAGGGTCATGTATTAGCATCTCATTGTGGACTGAATCCAGTAGAGCACACAGTTCCCTGACAGCTCCACCTTCTTCTATGCCTGTCTGTTTCAATGTTGAAGGTCAAGGCTCCTTGTGTGCAATGGCTGATGTGGAAGACTTGAAATATAACAGTAATCTTGATTGCCTAGCCACAGGAATGCATTTGGCTATCATAAAGCGCCTTCATTGATACTCAAAACATCCTACAAATCTATCCCAATCTCTCTGCCTTTCTGAAATTAAAGTCATCCTTTTCTGCGATCATCTCAGCACTGTCAATGGCAATGAAACTCTCATGCAAGGGCTTCGTCTTAAATTCACTGTCATCTAATTATATCCAGTTACTAAGTTTAACACTCTTATGTACTCTTAGGCTTCTCTAATACCTTAGGACATATCTTGATAATGGACACACAAAATTAACTGAGATAAAGCACAGATGCTCATAGACACAGTTCAAAGCTATTGCAGCTTAATGCTAAGATGCTGAATGTGGTTCCTGGGGAAGGAGTTTGACCATGCCATTCTCTCTGCTTGGGGTAAGCACTCCCTCTCTAATGGCTGCTACAAAATACACACCAATGCTGTTTTTGCTTTTGTTGTAAAAAAGGAAGTAGCGTAAAGCAAATTTCGGAAGTGAGAGGGGTCTATGCTTCCTTGAAGTGCCACTTTCCCTCTAGATGTGAGTCTGTGAATGCGTTCTATTATGCATTTCTGGTAAGGTTTCTGGATAGTGGACTCAAAATGTAAATAATAACAGAATTTGGAGGCAGCATAACCATTCTTGATACGATCCATTAAGTATAGCTCTTGAGGATGTGAAACTCAATATACCTCAGCTGAACCTCACCTGCAGTTCAACCCATAACACAGACCTTATCATCTTTGCTGCATTTGCTTGTATTTATTAAGTGGCAAGGCATGGCTGCTGAATCCATTAGGTTTTTTAAAAATGTCTTTAGAAGGTTCAGAAATGGAGCCACTTCTCAGAAGATTAGAGGCCTCTCGAAAATGGCCCTTCCATCAAACGTTTATCAGAAGAGAAAACGTCACTCCAGCTTGTGCCTTATTGGGCTTTTCGTGTCAGGTATTTGGATCAGGAAGATACATCACATCAAGGAGAGTATTGTGTTCAAAATTTCCAAGCAGGTTTTTAATGGGTAGATAATGGTAATATCTTCATAAATGGATAAGGACATAGATGTGTCATTTATAACTTAACATTTTAAAGGTTCATATGTCTAAAAATCTGGGCAACTTAGTGCTCTTTTTCAAAATTTAAGAGCAGTTTTTATTTCATGTGTTAATATTAATGTGTGAATATGTTAATTTGTTGATAACACATCACAATTCTCCTTTTACATTCTTTCTGATGTGTTTACAGTGTGGTTATACATACATGTAAATAAGTTGTTTTGGTTCCACAATCAATGCATAGGCATATAGAGTAGTGAATTTCAGTGAAAATTCACATTTAAAAATTTTTTATATCTAAGTTGTAATGCTATGCTTACACAACTTTATATTTTAAACATATTCTTCCATAAATCAGTTGCTTAATTTAGTTAAAATTTTTGGAATTGCTTTTCAGTTGGTACTTTTTTTTCTCATTTAAGTGTACATTTATAATGTACAATTTATAATCAAGTAAATTTATAATGCATTCTATAAGAGGTTGGTGCTGAAATTTTGAGTTGATGTGAATCTCGAGATAGTGTGATGAAAATGGGACTATCCATAGAGCTGGAGATCCAATAGAAGGTCTATAAATGTTTGTTGAATGAATGAATATGAATGAAGTATGGAGGAAGGGAGAAGTAAAGTCATTTCATTTAAACTCCATTTGAATCATGAAATCAATAACCAACCATGAATATGATACTTAAGAGCAAAGGTAATATATTTATAAACTGTGAAAGCAAGTTTTGATATTTTACATCATTTTATTGCTACACGTGGGGTTTTCTTGTGACACTTTAACTCTTCTCTACATCATCTACATAGTGACTGATGATTTCAAGTGTTCTACAATAAAAGGGGCCTCTAAGAAAGGCAGGTTGAGAGCAGGGTGAGCACGCATTTGCATAGGGCAGGAAGGGCACTCAAACATCTGGCAGTGGAAGCCCACTGGGTCCATTTGTTAGTGAGCTTTAAGTTCACATTAATGCATGGGCTGCTCTGAATGTGTAAATGCCATTTCGGGTTGGTTGTTTTCTCCCAGGCCATGGCAATGACTTTTGGGGCCCTACCCCTGCTTATTTACTTGCCAGTGGCATTTGACCAGGGGTCAGACCTGTATTTAACCCTTTCCTGTGGGTCAAAACCAAATTAATTTGGTGAGAATTAAATTGGAAACGAGTCGTCTGTACAGCAGGTGTCCCCTGTGGAAAATGTGCTCCAGGTGGAAACATTTTAAGATCTGTTCTTGGGCCATCTCTGAAGAAGCTTCAGAGGTCAGAGAGGCAATTGCAAAACGTCCCATGTGCTGAGGGCCTGGAGAGGGATGTAGCAGGTGCTGACTTGGGGCGGTTTTCTCAGCAGTTCAGGGGGGATTTCAAAGAGGTCCCTTTCGGAGATAATTTATTCATATATTCGCGAACATATATCTGGGACATTCATTGTGGACAGATTTACTCAGAAGTTGCCCTAAAAAAACTGGAACTTTACCCTTTGCCCCTACCTCCCACCATCAACCAAAGACTTTGATTTGAAGGAAAGAAAATAACACATTTTTCTCTTACTTTTTTCTAGAGGATGAGGAAGATGATGAAATGGTGGAGCCTAAAGTTGGCCATGATTCAGAACTGGAAAATCAAGACAAAAAACAGGAGTTGAAGGAAGGTATGGTGAGGGAGAGAAGTAAAGTCATCATTTTATTGAGGGGTTTCTTTTTTCTACCAATGTAAGGGACTACAGGGGTAAGTAAAATTTAAATATATACCCTTTCCACGGAAGGTTTTCTATGAATATTCAGTATATTACATTTAGCAATATCTATTGTTATCTCCAAAGTAAGAGTCATTGATTTTTGACTGACAGAAGCAAATAAAAATACAAACCATCACAATTCCAGTCATAAATCCAGCCATGATTCCAGTAAAATTATTACAAAGTAGTGATAAAATATTTGTTACCAACTGTCATTTTATCTACTTCACTCCATCATATATTTCTAATGTAACAGTAAAGGAACAAGTAAAATTATTTTCTCAATAAATTCCGGGTTAGTCATTGATCTAAACATTAGTAGTGATCTTTACTAGTAACTATACTACTAAAAGTTCTCCCACAACTGCCCAACACGTTTCAGCCATAACAATGACTAACATTTATTACAGGTTTATTACATAAATGACTCTCTTCTATGCATTTTTTAGATATTACCTATTCCTCAAAACATCCTTTGAAGCAAATACTATTGTTACTCCTATTTTACAGATAGAGAACAAGGAAAAGAGAGGTTTAAAAATTTATCCAAAAATACATAGTAAATGTGTATTAACCAGGATGAGTAGCTGACTCCAAAGCTTGTACATTTTCCTGTGCTGTCCTTTTCCTGTGATAGCACTGAGTCTCAAAAGCAAGACAGAAGGGAGAAAGAAGAAAGGAATTACTATAGATGTGTCTCTAGATCTAATATTTTGCTATTTTGAGACTTTTCATCCTTTGAAGACCAAACAAAATGTTATTCTTTTTGACAATATAGCCTATCACTGAGAATGGAGTATAGATTAAAGAGGTCCTTTCATATGTCATACTGTGTCACAAATATAAATCAACATAATTCTAATTAGTCACTCATTTGATTTGTACATTTAAAAGATACCTGGTATAGTTCATGGAACACCACTGTCACTGGGAACTTCTATAGCACATACTGGTCCATACTGGTCACACATATTCACTTAAACCCACTCAGATTATTTACTCTCAAGTTTTGGAGCACAGCTGAGGGCTGGGAGAAAAATATAACAACTTTATTTTTTAATGCTTTTTTTATTTAAATTTTATTTTTATATTCCCCATACAATTACAACCCCCTTATTTAACAACTTTAACAGTGGCATATGCAGAGGGCAAAAGAGTTACTTTTCCTGAACAATTCTAGATGGATTTGAAGAGATTTCACCCCTAAACTTCTATTATAAATGCTTATTTACTCTAAAAAGTCAGTGAATAGAATGTCAGTAACACAGGCATAGCAAGGGACAAAATAAATCAGGATTTATTAAAATGATCTCTTTTTCCTTTTGCAAAATATCCTTAAGATATACTGGGTGACAAAGAGCAAGGATATATTTTGTGTGTTTTGGCATGACTCCCCACCCCCAACCCCAATCACCAAATCATCTTCTCTGGCAAAGCAGTGCAATCTCCTTAAGTTCTAAGCAAACACACCCTTCAGTTTTAACTATTACTCCTGCTTCATGGAATTTATTAAAGTCCTGTTAAAAGTCAAAAAGAAGTTTGAAAGTACATTTCCTATTACTGCAGCACTGTGTGCCTTATTCTCTATTAATGGCTTTTCTGCAAATTAGCACATAATGGGTTAAAGCATGTTTATGTTGGCATCAAACTCTAGCTCTTTTTTTCAAGCAAGACAGTATTTTGCAAACTTTTTCAAGAATCTCTCGTAGATATAATCGTGGCGCCATTCACACGGCTACATAGTAGTTAGGGCTGTGTCAGCACTTCCATTATGAACCCTGAGTTTCAGGGATTTATTACTCAGCCATAAAAATTTGCTCTGGGCTGAAACTTGACATACACAGTTTCAAACCAGGGAACACATTTCTGAGAAATCTGGCTCTTTTTTTTTTTTTTTTTTTTGAGTTAAATGTGGGGAGGGGGAGACTGGGGGGAAAAATCAGTGTTCACTAACTTTTGACATTTTTGTCCATGTGACAGCAAAATGCATTAATCAGTAAAGAAATATGGGTTTGATTTATTACTGTTTTCACTCTTTTCCACCACAAAGTAGAAAAAAACAGCAGGTACATTTTAGCTTTTAATCAAAACTTACAAATTTTATATGTATGACTGTGCTAGTATCTTCGTTTAGAGACTTAAAATAACAGAATTGGAAGTCTGACTCTTGTAGATCCACATTAACTCATAACCTCACAGTAACTTCAAGAATATCCTGACTATAACAGTTCGACTTGGTTTGCTTGCTCTTGTTTATGATTTCACTGTCAAATTCTCCTAAAAGTCACTGTCCCTATTTAACCTGATTTAGTATTTAAGTTATGTGGGTTTACTTATTTATTTTTAGATATATTCTTGAAAAATATTTAAAAGATGTCATTTTTATACTGAAATTTAAAACTAGTCATCGAAACAAGGCAAGATGTTTTTGAAGTGGTTATTTTTGAAATAACTTTTAACCTAAACATGAGGTTGTAAAGCACTTGACATAAATTGTGAATTCCATTATGAATTTTATACTTTTACAGATAACATATCCCAGGAAGCTTTAAAGCCCAAAGATAGAGTATATAATAAATTAAAAAGAAACAAAAAAATTATACAGTAAGGTCAATAAGAAAACTCAAGAAAGCACAGCAAATAGGAGAGAACATCATGAAGACACATAAAGTATTTTGAACATTATATTTACAGATAATAAAAAGAGTAAAAAGTAAACTCTACAATGAAATTTCTTCTAGATTTTAATTTTGCAGACCATAAATTCATAAAATTAAGCAGTCTTCTAAACTTTTTCATGACTCTAGTACATTGTTTCTATACTTATTATTGAAGTTAAATATAACTATTCATATCCATGTGTTCTACTTTCCATACAGAATCTTAATTTTTTTTTAAAAAAGAGGTCACCCTAATCGCATAAGGGGCTGTTAGCGCTTGGCAGAAATAGTTCATGTTTCGTGTTGCAAAAACAAATAACGAACCTACTTTATATAATTTTCTGCTTAACTTGTTAAGAAAAATCAAATATTTTCAATGCCAATGTCGTGCTCTTGTATGTCTTTGTATTAAATTAATTCTACTTTTTATGTACTAAACATTTTAAAAAGAATTCATTAAGTTCCAGGGAAAGGAAAAAGCTGCAGAGACTTTTCGGGGAGAATTTGGGGTCTATCCTGGAGTAACATAATTCTAATTCTAATGATTTCTGCTTCTATTTTGAATCTTGTGGAATCCATTAATCAATCAATTTTCTTTCATGAAGTATGATGTCTGGGGAGGTTTATCTCTGAATACAGCTTTTGGTTGTGGTTCCTAGATACTTTATTATGTTTTCTTTACATTATAACGACACATACCAATTTAAAGATTTTAAAATAAGGGAAGTTTTGGTTTTTTATCAAAAATAACTATAGCCCTATTGAACTCCTAAGTTGAATATTGTTTATGACTTTTTTTAAAAAAGTACTTGTCTGCACATGCATCTTATTATTTTGTGCTAACAAATCATGTCATTTGATCCCTGTGAGACATCAAAGCTTAATATAAAATATATCCTTTGTTTTGCTTCAGTAGCAATTTAATTTCAAGCAAAATATTGTATTGTCAAATATAATATCTGGAGAGGCTACTGCTTCCCCTACCTGAACTTGGCCTCTGCAAATACTCTTTGATCAGCCATTTATGTTTCTCTTAGAGAAGAAGTTATATGTCTTGAAAGCTGAGATCAAAGTGACAATAAGCTACAAGGAAGAAAAATTACAGAAAATTACAGATACTATTTTTTATTTAAAGTAATGGACCTGTAGCGAAAGATACAGGTGAAACAGAAGTAGCCCACAGAGATAAACAGAGAATAGAAAATTTTTTATGTCATAAAAAAAAGGAATAAAGGAAAGCTATTCATATTTCTCTGCTTAATTTCAAGTGTGTCTCAAGTTTTCCTTCAATAGTCACCAAGGCAAAATAAGGCTTTTAACATAAAACACTCTTCTTGGCCCTATAGTATCCTTGTTTATTTATATAACATACTAACCAAAACAAATGGAACCTAACATTTTGTAGGTTTTTTTTTCTTTTGCCTAGTTACATTTAGTAGTTGTATTGTTTTCTTGATTTTATATACGTACAAAAAATTTCAAATGCCTCATTTGTGGAAGTTTTAGCAAATAGACTCACCAATAATTACTACATGCTTAACTCTTTGCCCAGTATATTTATCTTTAACCTTTAAAGTAGATTTAGAGTTTACCTGTCATTGCCCCCTATTATAGGTAAAACTGCTTCTGAAAGAGTTTCGACTGATAAAAGAATCAAAACTAACAGACAGAAAAAAATGTTTGATTGCAGGATGGTTTCATGGAGTTCTTGTTACTTACGGTCCACATATTGCCCATCTCACCATTTCTCAAACTAGGGTGTGGGTAACACTGCTCAGCAGAAGTTGAAAGGGATTCTCAGAGAGTTGCAATACACACAGATGTATTAAAGGCTCTGCAAACAGGTGTTTCTAACGATGTTTAGAACTGCTAGAATAATGGGGTGGATGTTTTTGGATAAGGCCTTCACTGTACTGGATGAACTTTTTTTTTTTTTTTTTTTGGTCAATAATATCTGGAGAGCATTTCTCAAGATGTGAACCAACTACATCACAGTCATTCTAGGTTTCATGTACAAATACAGATTCTAGGGTCCCTCCACACCTCCTGCATCATGGTGTGTGGCAGGGAAGGAAAATTCAGAAGGGAAAAATATCATGAATATTAAAAGCTTAAGGTTTACTGCCATGACTGCAGAAGGGCTTCTTGGTAGTTCATCTTTCTCAGAACCATGGCTTCAAGATACTAATACTCAAATCAGTATCACCTCCATAAAACATTATGCCTTGGTTGACTGTACCTAGACAGCACCTTTGACCAGTTGGCCAGTAGAAATCAGCTCTGGAGAGGAAATGTTTGGGAAAGTCTATGGGTGAGTAACTCCTCCATGGATCCACCCTGTCCTTCATGCACCATCCTCCTCCTGTAGCTTAAACTTTGGGGCAATTTGATCCCCCTGAACGCATAATCAAGCAAGCCTTTATTGAAGACTCTCTGCCAGAGAGTTGAACTGGAATTCCTGAAGAACCACAAAACTTCAGTGACAGTTTCTGCCCTCAAAGTTTTCTCATTCTGGGGGAGTTCCTAATCCTTTCTCTATAGCTTTATGTAAACTCTGCTACTGAAGGAACAGTTTATGTAACCTAATCGTGACTCTGAGGTGATCTGACTTCCAGATACTATGACATACTGCTAGTTATTTCATCTCTCTTTGCCTCATTTTGTATCTTCAAATTTAGTTTGATAAGATTAATCATGCTAGAAAAGTGAGGCATAAAAACAATTGTGAATTTTACAGAAGCATTTATTTGTTCATGTGTTTATTTAAAAACTCAAGATATTTCAGGTGAGAGCAGTTTTAGAAGGGATATGTTTCAGTTTTTGAGTGAAATTGATATAATAATCAGTCAGCCTTACCATCAAACCACTTAAAATAAAATGAATTTACCCAGTAGAAACAGGAAAGGCACTATCTGGATCACGTTATAGTTCTTTTTAAGTATTTAATATATGCAGCTTTATAATAGTATCTAATATTCATAGTTTTATAGATTCCTCTATTATGTACTATTTGAGCTGCTTTTCAATTACAGTTTAAAAAAACTGCTAAAAAACACCAATCTATTTTCATTTGTAATCTTTTCCAACTCTTCAAAACAGTAATTAGGCCAGCTATGAAATCTTTTTATAAAATTGGCAGTGGAGACATCTGCAAAAGCCTTTGGTGTGAACTTAGGAATAATTTAGAATCAATACTAACAATGGTTCCTCTCACTGTGTCTTATTACTTCTTTGATAAGCAGTCCCTTTCAAAGTTGGGTTTCTCCTGAAATGTTTTAATTTTCCTTTTTTTTTTTTCCTTTTCTACCAATCTCTTTTACATAAAATAAAAAGCCCCTCCAAGGGAGCTGACAGAAGAAGAAAAGCAGCAGATCCTTCACTCAGAAGAATTTCTCATCTTTTTTGACCGGACAATACGGGTCATTGAAAGAGCACTGGCAGAAGACTCTGACATCTTCTTTGACTATAGCGGTCGAGAGTTAGAGGAAAAAGATGGGTTAGTTTCTTGTGCGCATTTTTCTAAAACTACCTAAATAAGTTATTTGTTGATTCTGACTTCATTTATGTATTGAGTAGGCAAATCCGAAACCTGACAAATCAGACAAGGATGAAATTCCAGGACTGATCTTGCTCAGCAGCTCTATGGGCTTTGGTTATAACTTGGGGCATAGTTTCCCTGTAATTATCATGTGCTTCTGTGAAATGCTTTTGAACTTGATATCTGGAGAGCAATCCAGGTGATAGAGAATGGCAGAGTCATGTACACTGTCCTCTGAGAAAACATTCTTATAAGCAGCAAAAGATTTGTGTTATATCCAGTGGATCTATTTTTGATGTCTAAGCAAACAGGAAGCTGAAGAAAACAAACATAAGATGTGAGAGACCATAACTTATGTGGTTGGCAATGATCAGACTGGAAACTTCGGCCTCTTTTGGCTACTGTGAGACTATGTGTATACGTCTTAGGAAATGTGCAGGTATAGATTTACAGATGAAAAAAAACTAATCAATAAAAGCAAGTGATCCCAAATGACTTCTCTATGAGTGTAACATATACTGGAAAAAGCAGTGGCTGTCAACCATTATCATGGGGATAAGAGGAGATGCTTTGTGAGTTTTGTAAAAAATAGATACAGCTGGTTTTTAGACACATATTTCTTTTGGCGGTGAACAATTTGAGAAGGTGAGATCATCTGCCTTTTTAACCAGATCTGACTTTTTACTATTTCTAAAATTCAGATACATTCTCAAAGGACAGCATATCATCATTGAGGGCTCTCAAAGGGCAGTTAACTCTGAAAACAGTTTCAAAAGGGGGTTGTTAAAATGTTCTCAACAGTTGGCAGCATCTTTAGACTACTTTTAGGAGACAAAAATATTTTGAACACACATGTTCTATTTGTTTCTTTTAGAAAACATTCATTCTATGGCCCACTTGACTTTCTGGATTCTATTTTCCTTGGGGTGCCTGGCCCACTGTATTCCTGGGTTCCTGGCAGTCACTTGATTGATTACATGTACCTCTTGTCTGAGTTTGCAATGATGAAACTGAGGAGAATTAGCAGGGGGAAAAAGTCACAGTAAGTCAGCAGAATAGAACCCAAGTAAATAGTCTGAAACCAAGTAACCCAGTCTGAACAAGAGCTACATAAGACAAGGGATGCAGAGTGCTAGCCAATGGAATAAAGTGAATGAGCAGAGAAAAGATGAGTGTGGAGGCATTCCTGAACTGAAGCCCGGGCAATTTAAGCAGCTTTTTGTGCAGACCCAATAGTTATTGGCACAGAAGACACATTACTCAATTTGCACACTGAATCTTGTGGAGCAAAGGCATGACCAAATGCCAAGTTCCTCCAAGTGGGTTTGTGGCCAGTTGAAACATCAGCCAAAATGTAATCCTCCTAAACTCAGGTGCAATTTTGGTCTATGTTGAGTGTCTAATGCATTTGGTAACTCCTGCACCATGCTTGTTTCATGGTAGAACTTACCTTAGAACTTGTGATTAAGCAAGGAGGCAACCACTACAGTCATTCAAAAATTTCAGGTAATAGAAACAGGTATAGCATTTCTGATTTAAGGCCAAATAATGTGGTAATGATATCAAAGAACCTCCAATTGTGCTGTGCTCCCTGGATAGTAAACTCTGCCACAAGATAGAAATTATTAGGAGAAGCAGAATGTTTCAGGATAGATCAAGATGGATACTGAAACAAATATATCAGACTTAGAACAACATGTGGAAAACTTATCCGTGCCAGGTTAGAAAGAGCTTTTCATAGACCATCAGCGCTTGGCATCTAAATTGATGCTTTGGCTTCAAAGAGTTTTGTGTGCCATGCTTTTGTCATTTTATTCTTTCATAGGAAAAAGACTAATTATAATAAAGTAAAAAATCAAAATCAACAAGCAACTATAAACCAGAGACACACCACAGGGTGGGGGGAGGGGAGTAGGATCAAAACAAGGGTGGTGGGAATTGTACCGGGACTATAACCAAGATGAAAATGCATACAGTGTTTAAAAATTTTAAAAAATTATGTAAAAAATGCATAAAATGAAAAATAAATAAAAGTACCATTTTGAACATCACCTCTGTCTTTGATGTTTAAACCCTCCTAGGGATGTCCAGGCTGGAGCCAACCTTTCTTTTAATCGTCAGTTCTATGATGAGCATTGGTCCAAGCATCGAGTAGTCACTTGTATGGACTGGTCTCTCCAGGTAAGAATTAATACTGGGGTGGGACAAACTGAACTTATGTTCTCATGACATTTGTATTAAAAAATGAGAGAACTTTTCCACCACTTTGGATATGTTCACTAAGCTACAATTTTCTTCTGTGCCTATTGGTTTTCCTTCTCATTTTACAGAGAATTCAGTTTAACTTTTGCACTCCATTATTCACATTCATTAATTACCTACTATGCACTAGGTAGCAGGCATGGAGCCTGACCATTCTGTCCATGAAAATGCTCTCATTAAAGGTGCCAATGATTTTCTACTTGTCGAATCTTTGTGGATATTTCCATCCTTCATCTGCTGTGCCCTCTGTCATCCTTTTTTGGTGTTCCAGAACTCTACTCTCTTCTACTTCTCCACATTCTCTTGGGCTTTTTGCTCTTTTATACTTGGGGTCCCTCTGGTCATGCCTTCAACCTCTATTCTTCTTCCTGACATGCTCTCCATGGAAGATCTCTTCCAATCATATGGATTTAATCACTGTCTGTTCACAGTGCTTACTCAATCTCCTTCCTGAATTTTACTCTTCACATCAGGCAGATCCACTCAGGTGTCCCTCAGAATCTCAAATGAATCACTAACTCATGATTTCTACATCTCTGAAATTCTTTTTTTTTTTTTTTTTTGCCTCCTACATTCTCTTCCTGTTAAAGCTGTCACTACATACCCAAGGACCTAAGGCAGAACTTTCACCATTAACATTAGCTACTTCCCACCCACACCCCCCCATGTCTCCCAGAATTTGTTTCTTATATGCCATGCACTGTGCCAACTGCTCTGAAGACATTCTCTTATTTCATCCTCATAACAATCATACCAGGCAGTCACTATTATGGTTTCCATTTTAAGTTGAAGAAATTAAGGCTCAGAGAAGACAACTAACTTGTTAAAATAACTCAGCTAGGACATGGGAGTGGAGGGATTTGAACTCGTCTTTTAGCAATTCAAGGCATATGCTGTTTACCACTGTTTCCCACAAAGGGCTTATGAACTTGGAACCAAGAGAGGTTATAAGTGCTGAATGATATAGGGCAGACAAGTGCTCTCAAGAGTTCAGTGAGGTTGGAATCTCTGACTGCTCGGAGAGGGCTTGTCAGAATTTAGACAAATGGAGGGGAGAAGAGTGTGTTCAAGTCAGAGCAGTAAAACATGATATGAAGAAACCCATTTAATCCTACTAGAGAACAGGAACACTGAAGAGGAGTGTAATCCCCCACACCCAAACTGTCATCAGCCAAGTGGGTGAGTGTTCTCTCCTCTTGAATCTCCTTTTACATCCAAACAACAGAGCACACAGTGCATGATCCTACAGAGTCTAATACAAGCAGGGTTTGCTCAGCCACCTCCCGCCTGTATGTGGGTGGTCTGTGAGCACACTCGGTGTATGCAGAAATCAGATCCAAGCTTGAGGAAACACTTAGCTCTGCTTGTTCACTTGTTCGGAGTCTGGAAATTACACAGGAACCTTATCTGACACATTCCTCAAAGGCAACTTTTACTGTGTTCCTGGGTCAACTGATAATGTTCCCTGAGAAGACAGCAAGTTTAGCCTGAGCAGAGCTGGTTCCTGCCTGGCCTCAGCGTGTGATGGCTATATTGCCCACGGATGGATTTGTTTCCACACAGCATCCCGTGTGATGTTTTGTTGCGGGAAGTGAAATTGTAAAGGGCAGAAATGGAAAGACCACATTTGTTTTTCCCATTTTTGTGTAACCTGCCCATCTACACTGTGGGGAAAAGGTTTGCAATTCTGAAAAAAAAAAAAAAAAAACTATTTTCTATGAAGCGTGAGGAAAAAGAACTAGAATCCTCAGGTCCTACATCACCTTTGTGGGACTCAAAGGTTTTCTTGCTTATGAGATGAAGAAACTTTCTGAATAAATCTAAATTTAATACAATCATATTAAGAAAGAGGAAAAGAATAGACCCACAGCCTGGGAGTACAGTAGTGACATGTATGCCTAAGATGATTACCTGAGGTAAATAGAATGGAACCGAGGGGAGAAAAGGGAAGAAAAAGTATATGGTTTCTGCATAATTTTGCTTTGATCTCCCAGGCTTCTTAATTGAAAACACTACAACTTTGTAATATTTGTAAAATATTCACCAAACATTATTCCCTGGAAAAAATTAGGGCATGTGGGAAATTATGTCAACTTTGTCATTCATTGAACATTGCTTAGCGTACTGGGTCAATAATATTATCCACATCCCGCATTACAGATTTTCCAGAATCATGATATTACTCCCACAATATAAACTCCTCTCACATATGAAATGCATCTTCTGATCCTGCAGTCTTCCAAGGTACAAACCCAATTAATTTTGATAGCTCATTTAGTTGCCAAATATAATCAAACTTAAAGTTGCAAAGACTCCAACTTATACCAATTCAAATCTATTAACATGTGAATTTGACACCTATTTTGTCAAGCCCTCTATTTTGCTTATATTAGAAAATATCTTCCCAATGTGTCTCTGCCTCATATCCCCACACTCTTGAGTCATTATAAGTGATTTTTCCAGAATAAAACTGTAAATACTATTTTTATGCTCCCAATATCAGCTTGTGCAAATTACCTGGCTTTTCATCATTCATAAAATGATAATAATACTTAGCTCACAAGTTCATTCTGAATTTTAAATGAATTAGTATACTGAAAACACTTTGATTTTAAAAAGTGTCTACCACTTTAAAAGTATTCATTAAATGATACATAGTAGTGAGAGTAGCAGCAGCAATATTAATAGTTGCAGTATGCATCTTACTGTACCCAGAGTAAAAATGTGACATACACCTGAAGAGTGTGATCCTATGCCTCTAAATCATATACAGTATTGTAAACCAACATTACCTGAATTAAAAAATCAATAATAAAGCTTTGATTGAATATTCAGTAGACAAATACAAGCATTAGCCTATACCCAGTGACTTCTGTGGGGATGCTCTGACACGTTTCCAGCTCTGTCTTCTTTATATCTCTATATATAACCTGCCTCCCATTCAAATGTTACCATCTGATGTCTCTCGGGCATGTTCTTCACAATATTAGTTAAGAAAACTTGGGCCTCCCTGGTGGCCTAGGGGTTAAGACTCAGCGCTATCACTGCTAAGGCATGAGTTCAATCCCCAGCCAGGGAGCTAACCCACATGGCACAACAAACCTCTGCTCCCCACTCTGTCTCTGGTGAATCCTCTCACCCCCCACATCTTTGGCCTACACCCCAGTTCTTGTATGCACAAATAAAAATAAATCTTTTTAAAAAAGAAAAGAAAACTTGACCTCTGACTAGCCTAAGCAAAAGGGGAATTTATTGGTGAGCCACTAGAGTACTTAGAGAATCCATGGAAAAATGAAGAACTGGAACTTGGGAAAAGTAGACATCTGGGTGGCTTGAGGCACCTCACAAATCGGAGGCTATAAAAATGACAGGTTCTGTCTTTCAATTCAAGTTTAATAATAGTCAAGTTAGAGGATGTGATTAGCCCAACTCAATCAAATACCCATCCTACAATGAACTACTTATCCCTAAGAATTTAGACACCTGTGTGTTGAGATCATCTCCAAAATTGGGAAAATCACTGTGAACCAGTCAGATAAAGAGAAATCTCCCACAGCCATATTTGTGTCCTTGTCCATAGTCTCCTCTTTCTGTTCTCCTTTTAATGTACCCAACTCTCAAGGCCCAAGTCAAGTTTCATAAGTCCTTTTCAGTTACTCTCCCTCCATACCCCAGCCCAACCCAAATGGTTATTGTCTCTTCTACGCTTGCATAGAACCTGGTTTATACCTCCAGCTTAGCACATATCCTGTTCTGCTTTTATGCTTATTGTACTTATTTATACATGTGTTTTACTTCCCTCTACTTAATGGTGGGTTCCTGTAGAGCAAAGCATATTTTTGTTGACATTCTTGTCCCACATTTCACCTGGCACAGTGCCTTGTATATGCATAGGGGTACTTGACACATGCCAAGTAGACTGGAAGAGATATGACCTTTAAATCTGAATAGATTTCAAACAGGATTTTCACTTCATTATTTATTAACAACATAATTTGGACTAAGTTACTTACTTAGGAACCCTTGCTTTCCTTGTCTAGAGAAATAGGAAAACCACTATCTACTTTAGAGGAATTCAAGGATCAAATTAATCAAATATATCATCCAACTCAGTGTCTGAAACGTAATGGGCACTGAGAACATTGTTTTATTTTTCTCTGATAAATGTCAGATTTTTATTTTTCTATAAAAACAAACAGTTGAGAGCAGGTCTGTTCCTTTCTGGGTAAAGTTCTCTTAGGTTATTACTAGATAATTCAGACCTATGAATAATCACAAAGTTCATAATTAGTCATATTTTCTTTATAGTCATAATTTTAACATTTAAGGTTTATGTGACTATTCAGAAGATTTATTTCTTATTGAGTAAAAAAAAATGATTATAAATGTCCAAACAATAGAAAAAGACACACCAGAGGAGATTTAAGATCATTAAAAACTTGCATATTTTAGGACCTATGACCCTAGCTATCTATATTACACCAAAGGCATTTCACTGATATATTACTAAAAGTTTCCTTGTTTTCTAGGCGAGTTTTAAAGTCAAATAACTTAAAATATCTTTTTAATGGGGGAAAAAAAAGTTCCAAGTGGAGCCAACGATGAGACCCAGATGTCAAGATGTGGGAGATTATTCCAGACACATCTGGCTGCTCACTGGCCACTATGGTGTTTATAGAGTTGCTTTTTCACATGTGACATAGTTAAACTTCAGATGGACAGTCTGGAGACTTCTGTGTTTATCTGGATGTTAGCTTCTTTGAATGGGCTTTGAATCAAAGGCCTTTCTTTAATAGGCCTTTGATTCATCTGCTGAGGAGTATTTTCTAATAAAGAATGATTACTTCCCCTGGTGACCACATACATGTGTTATCATTGTAGGCTTTTATTTCCCCTGTACCAACCAGCAAGTTGTAACTCTTTGCAGCTTTCTTAAATTGAGGAAGCAGAAAGAATAAAGTCACATAGAAGACTTAGGTGTGATTATTTTTGGTAGAAAAAGAAAAGGCGATGTTCAAGTTTAAAAAGACAACCTTCTGTTACATATATATGTAAAAATAGTGAAAAAGGAAAAAACTAAATTATCTGAGAAAAGAGTGACATGATCTTCTATAATGATGCTATTTTTAATGAGGCTGCCTTAAGGGAATTCCAAAGAGGAATGGCATTTTTGTGAAATGTATTCTAACTCATAAATACCTCCCTAAATATTCATTCTTAGTTGCTTAATCACACTGAGCAGAGTTCAAGTAGGGTGACAGGTATTTCAGAGTTTTTGTTATTTTACTGGTTGTGTTGCTTCTACCTATGACTCTAATTATTGACATTACTTGACAACAAAGGATTAAATGTAAGATCTTTCCATGGAGTATGGAAGTACTATGGCATGGAGTACTAAAATAAAAAATAGCATTCATAATTGCAACAAATTTTAACATGTGCTTATCACGTGCTAGAAATTAATAGACCCTACATTCAGGGATCATTAAAAAACAGTCCCTAAGTCAAAGAGCTTATAGTCTAGTAAGAGAAGTAGGTGAAAGAAAATCATTATACAATTTGCCAAGCACTTTAATGGGGAACACTAAAAAGGTAAGTGAATAAATAGAAAAGAAGGTAGGATTATGTAGAGGAATTGATATCTGCATTGAATCTTAAAGAACGAATTAATGATGTAAACACATGAGAAAATTCATTCTAAAGAATATATAAGACTCATAGGTATAAAAGGTTGTACCTATGAACCTCAGGACTAGCCCAGTAAGACTAGAGCTTAGAGGAAGGATGTAGGGTAAGATGAAGAAGAGGAAGGCGTATGAGATTAAGCAAGGAAGGTAGAAAGTGACAGATTGTAAAGGATCAAGTATGACCTGGATTTTTGCCTTGAAAGTAATGCTGGACTATTAGAGTATTTTAAGCAAAAGAGTGACTTAGCTAAAAGTATGCTTTGTAAAGTCATATTGACAAAGGATGGAGAGTGCAATAGGTAGGACTTGACTAACCCAGAAGCAGGAAGTCATTCAGGAAGCTGCTGCCTTCATGAAGTCAAGATATTAGTTTAGTATAATAAAGGACGGAAACTTAATTTTTGGTGACAATGTAATATGTACAGATAGAGATTTATAATGTTGTAGAATTGAAAGCTATATAATGTTATAAACCAATGTTGCCTTAATAAAAAATTTTTAAAGTAAAAATAAAAATTCAAGCTAGGCAGATCTAAAAAATTAGTGTAGCAGGTTCTAATCTCTTAACATTTGAAAGGTACTGAGGAAGTGGCAAACAGCACACGGGAGTGACAAAGATGGAGTAAAAATGATTGTGAAATGTCTGCACTATTGGACAGCTAGGTGGATGTTAGTGCTAGACACCAAAATAGGGAACAATGGAAGAGCAATGGGTTTTATAGCACATAAGACAATGAACTCATTTTTCTGTGCATGGTATCAGATGTGTCTATGGACAGCTCTGAGATAGATGTGAACATTGTTAGCATATTAATTCTGAATGCTTACTAAAGTAATTGGAGTAGATGAGATCACTTGGGGAGAATGTGTAAAAAGAGACAAAAACAAGAACAGAAAACAGCCCCTTTTTGAAATATGGGTAATAGAAGACCCTGTAGGGACTAAAAACAGTGATCAGAAAGAAAATCAGGAGAGAAAGATGCAATGGAGGTCAATAGAGGAGAAAGGAAAGAGGAGCCCAAATGTCAGCTAAACCTAGCGACCTGGCAAAGAATGCAGTTGGGTAGTTATTAGTGACTATGGCAAGTGCCCATGGAATACAGGAGGCAGAAACCAGATCGCAATAGACTGAAGCAGTAGGTGGGTATTAACTATGCCACAACTTAAAAAGCAATTGCAATTTAAAGTATGTAAAATAGCATGCATCTACAGGAATAAGGAATTTTTCTTTATGTTGACATCTCCGCATAATCCATCCTGTGACCTCTTCCATTCAGTACCCTGAGCTGATGGTCGCGTCTTACAACAACAATGAAGATGCCCCCCATGAACCAGATGGCGTGGCCTTGGTTTGGAACATGAAGTTTAAGAAAACCACACCAGAATACGTCTTCCACTGTCAGGTAGGAGTCATCATAGTAAAAATAACTTACATCTCCTACTAGACCAAATATAGCTCATGCTGCCTTGCATCTGTCTTATGTGGAGAAGAAGAATCAAGTTTAAAAATGGAATTGTTGACAGTTTTGGAAAATTCCCCCACAGTAACCTAATGTTTTAGGAAAGTGGCAACCCTCTCCAAACAGTTAGGAAGCCTAGTTGGGGACTGTGTGTCATTTTCTTTCTATTTAAAACAACCCCCAAGAGGATGAGTTTATAAAGACCTCACACTTATGAAGAAATCCTGGTGTACCACTTCCTCTGCTGTGCAGCAACATATGCTTGCCCACCCACGTGGACATCCTCAGAGTACTACCATTTCAACTTCCCTCCTCTCTCTGAAATGCAGTTCAGTGGGATTTGGCCAATTTTAAGATTATAGACACCATCTTGTTCTACACATAATAATACTTTTGCAGCCCATTTAGGGGAAGACTTACCACCAATCTTTCTTGAATTGTTGAGAAACACAGATGCACTTTCTAGTTACCAAGTGCAGAGATCACTTCGATAGTTTTGGGTGTCTAAAACTCCTTGTGTCTGTGGACACATATGTCTTCTTTTCCACTCAACACTATACAGGCTGAAATTTTGTTACACTTGCAAACGTTCTGCTTTGCTCTGTTGCCATGACTTTGCGGAAATAATAGGCCTCCGAGTGGCCAATACAGCAACCCTTTTATTAATGCGCCTAACCTGTGATTATGCACAGAAAAAATGCAAAACAAACACTCCAGCTCAAAGTTTTAGTTCCTCAAGTATTACCATTCAGAGGTACTGAAGGGCAGATCAATCTGAAAACAAATACATCAGCTGAAGGGGGTGGCTAAAACTGTGGATGTTTGGAAACTTAGTGCCATTTTATATCTAAGAGCTGAGTATCTTTTTGAACTAAAATATGTTTAGACTTTAGAACATTATCAGATATAATTTGGGCAACAGGAGCTGCTGGAGTAAAAGTCCCAGCTTCAACCTGATTGAGTAACCTCTAACTCTGCCCATGTTTTTCTAATTTACTATCTTAAAAACAACAAGAAGTCTAGATCTACATAGTAAATAACCTTTATTTTTCGAACCTTTGAAATAAGAAGTTTTTTCTTATTTTTTTTTAGATTATCAAATTTGTCAGTCTGATATGCTTTCTCTGTAAACATAGAAGTACAAAATCCTAATTTTGTTCAGTTTTAAGAGGTTTGATGAATTACCAGGAAAATACTAAAAGGATTATGGGATAAGCAGAAGCACATTTCTGGAAAAGAGAAGAGTGTCATTTAAACTATTTTGATACTACATAAAGCATATATGGGATTCTGAGAAACCTAAGGCTGCATTATATTGGTTTTATCAATTTCTATGAGTTTATCAGAATTTAAATTTTTATATTAAACTGATACTAGTTAGCCTGTGGCAATAAAAATTTGAACATGTGCTCATTATTCACAGTATTACATAGTAAACAGGTCAGCAGGAACATAATAACACTGAGTGAAGAAGTAAAATCCAGAGGACTTTGCAATTAAATGGAATATTTAAATAACCTATTTTACCACACAATAGTTAATACCAGTATTGACTGAGGAGAACATCCTTTCTTTCATCTCCTGTTTTCTATGGGATAATTTATAATAGATTTCACCCACATATATTTAATTACAATTTTATTTCTCCCATAAATTATATATATTATATTTATATATTTATATATAAATATATGAGTACATAGAGAGAACATATGTCCTATGCTCTGGATTTTTAAAAATAGTTGGAAATATTCTAAACATCCTTCCAAGAGATGTTGATTAAAATATCTCTGTATGCTTCAAATTCCTACTACTCTCTTCACTTCATTTGTTGACCAGAAGCAGATGTGGGTTCTAAACCTGATGTAGTATTTTCACTGAGAAAAGTGAGAATTCTAATACTTTTAAACTTTAGAGTTGATTAAATGTGGAAAAGACCATGAACACTCCAAGACTCTAGGTATCAAATCAAAGCTACTTACTCACACACAAGTGAAAAGATACTAAGAGAAAATCATGATTGGGCGACTCAGAGATAGATGATAAGTAGTTCAGATAGATGACCCTTAAAAATCATAAAGGACACAATTAGAAAATCTAATGAAACCTAAATTGTTGCATATCACTATAGTAACTAACTTCTGTGATTAAGTTAATTCTCTTAAACTGATCTTACTGTAGAATGTATGACCAGTTTTAGGCAGGTGAAAAAGAGAAAGAGCTTTGATGCCTCACAAGATGGGAGGAAGAGGAAGAAGTGGGCACAGCAAAAGTATTATGAAGCTCTTCTAAGGATCCCTGGTTATTTAACCAAGGTTCTTCATAGAAACAGAACCAATGTTGTATGTGTGTGTGTGTATCTATTTATATATGTATGTGTATATATATGTCTATACAATTATATGCATCTATGTTTATATATAGAATATTAGTCTCATTTGGATGGAAACTGTATATATGTGTATATATGTTTATATACATATACACACATAAAGAGGGATGGACTTAGACTTGATAGTATATTGGTATGTATTGATATTGAGAGAGAGAGATTTAGAATCGGTACTTCTTCAGTTGGTAGGCTTTGCTCTTACAGCCTTCAACTGACTGGATGAGGCCTACCCACATTATGGACACTAAATCTACTTTACTCAAAGTCTACTGATTTAAATGTCAATCACCTCTAAAAAATACCTTTCTACCAAATTTGTACTTGACCAAAAAATTAGAATCCACAGTCCAATCAAGTTGACAAAATTAATCATGACTAGATTTCACCTCAGATCAAGCTACTGAACCATTACCTTTCCCAATTCCTGAAGTCCTACCAAGAACAGATCACTGTGGGCTAACAGCTAAATATACAGCTAAATATAAAATGATCAATTTTGAAAGTACTAGACATCAAGTGAATGGGAGCTTTCCTAAAAGATGAGAAAACAACAGAATTTGAAAACATGTTTAGGTTTCTGTGCCACTGAATCTATCAAGAACAATGATATAAATGTACTACAAATCTACTCTTTATAAGCTTCTGTCATAAGCTTCTACTACCAGTGCCCCCCCCCACCCCATGACTCAGAGAAGTCATGAAAGTAGGGCAGGTGTCCTGGCAAGGCCTGGACTGAAATCAGCTCATTTTTACACCCAAGCCCATCTACTGCCTCATGCTGTGTGCATAGGGGACTCAGCCAGGTGATAGAATGCAGGTGTGTGTCATGGGAAAGGATGAATAGGAAGCAAATGATATAGAATTGCTTTTTCCACCTTAGCGATAGCTGCATTCACCTGGACAAGTTTAAGAACTACCTATCCTGCCATTCCATCCACAGAGATTCCAATTGATTCTGGGATGCAGCTTGGGCATTTTAAGAGCTACCAAAAAGAACATCCTTTTTTAAGGTTTTAAAGTTTTCTATTTGAAAGGATGGTGTCTTATAATACATATAAAAGTATAGACGATCCTTAATCTAAAATGGTATAAGTTACATTGTTTATACCTCATAATGATGAAAAAGCAGTTAGTTTTTTTGCTGTTGTATTTTGTGCTTTTGTAACCTGTCATATCTGTTTTCCATTTTCAGTGGAGTGTTAAATAAACTACATGTTGAGGTGAAAAATAAAACTGGTCTTTTAGTAGTGAAATTAATGTGGTATATACAGATGTTGATTTATAATGATGCACACCTGAAACCTGTATGTACATTACAATGTAACGTTAGTTCCATAAAATGTTTTTAATAAATTACATAAGATATTCAATACTATTATAAAATAGGTTTTATGTAGATTATTTTGCCCAACTATATGTGTTCTGAGCATGTTTTAGGTAAGCTAAGCTATGATGTTCAGCAGGTTAGATGTATTATATATATTTTCAAATTATCATTTTCATCTACAATGGTTTATAAACCTTTAAACCAAGTCCAGGAAGACATGTACATTTATCATAAGTCCAGGAAGACAGAAAACATATATGACTTCATATACAAAGCACTGAATCAATAGATTACAAGAAGAATTACACTGTTACGGATTTTAATATACTGAGCATGCATTCACGAGACTTAAAAAATATTAAGAAATGTACTGGGGAAAGAAACAGTGTTAAAAGAAGACAACTCAAATAGTTAAATAAAAATTACAAAGGTCCTGAGCCAACTAATGAATAGTAGCAATGTCATTCAAAAATGCCTTTAGGTTTCCGTGAAATCCACTGCTTATTTCTGCATGCCTAGTCCATGATGAATCTAAAGCTGTGGGATAAATGATGGTCAGAATTTATCATGTCAGGTTTATTTAATATCTCAATAATACAACTTTGCCATACTTAATGGTATCTCATCGCTGAATGTACAATGAGCTGCTCCTGGTGGGCGGGGGGAGAATACCAGTCAACTAACAAAGATGGCATGAGATAGGATATGTGACAATCTCACCATTCATAATATTGACTTGCAGTATCCCAGCTGTATTTTGATTCATAATAAAGATGCATTCTGTAGGTCTCTATAGAAGGCAAAATATAAAGAATTTATGTCATCCAACTCTTATGTAATCCTTGAACTAATCCTCCCTGATAACTGCATATTCAAATACACAGTTTGTATCTGAGTGTTACTTGAATATGTTAAAAAAAACATCAGAATATATAGGAAAGATAAAGAAAGGGGATGATAAGGTGACAAAACTAGTTAGCTTTATTTGGAACTGTGTGACTTTTCTTATCCCATAATCCCCTTTTCTTCTTTGGCCCAAACTGGGATGGCATTTCTTCCTCTATTACTCTGAGGTAATAAAGGTGGATCTCCTACGTGACCCTATTTGAGAAACTTCCTAATCAACTCCTTCCACTTCTCCCCAGCTTTCCCTCTATACATACTCATGCTCTCTAGCTCACTCTGGACTGTGTCCTGCTCTTTTGGTGGGTGGTAGGACAACCCAAGTTGTTTCTCCAGGGATGTGCTCAGGACCACAGTGAACATGACAACATACATTGGAGAGTATCATTTCTTTTGGCACAGTGACAAATCTTGCTACAATTGATATCCATGAAGCTAGTCTAGAAGTCAGGCAAATGTCAAAGGCTGCCAAAAGAAAACAAAAGTACTGTAAGACTGAGTAAGACTAGGCTGATGGGAAGTCAAACCAGGTAAACTTGGGCAGCCAATGAAGTCATAGATGAATGAATGAATGGATGTGGATGGAGGTCAGATGGAAGGGGAAGAAATGATAGTTTGGTTACTGTGTGCTAACTCTAATATACATTTGTCTGTAGTTTACATTTTCCTAGCATTTCTGCCTATGATCTCATTGATCCTTACAACAGGGAAACAGAAAATGTATTATAATCCTGCTTTCCATTTGAGGGATTTTACACCTGAAGGGTCCTCCAGCTGGTGAGCAGTAGAACTCATTCTACCATTTATATCACGCCATCTTCTAGGAATGGGGCAACATGGGCTTGATGAGCAACAACTGTAGCATTCATTCAAGGTGTATTTTTTTTTCCAGCCTGCCACTTATGAGACATTGATTAGACATGGTCCAAGAGATGGCTATTCTTACCATCTTCTAAATCCAAATGGGAATTTGAAGATCTTACAGAACTAAAATACATATGAGGAAAACCCCCACTCATAGACCTGTCACTCTTCTACATCTTTTCTGATTTTTGGTAAAGCTAATTATTTCTAACTGGTCCTTTCTAGACACCATCTTACTGAAATCAGGTAGTTTGAATGTACTTCCAAGTTCTCCAATAATTTGGAACTTAGACCATTTTCTTAGTAAGGGGAAAGGGAGAAGTACTGGGTATCTTATGATGACTGCACTTTTATCATTTTGGAATAAATGTATTAGCTATCCAGTTCTTGCTGATCTCTGCTAACTCTACATTTTTCAGTGTATAACTGCAAACAAATCCAATGGCTCAGAAAAGCATCATTTCAGACACTAGAAAGCAAATGCATAAGAAACAGATACCAGGTCAGTATTCCTTTGCAAAGACAGGCTTTCAGCCTAATGAGAAAAAGATTGCAGTATGAAGGCTCATTTCTCTCTATTGAGAATAGCAAGACCAAATACCTTCCACTTCCATCAACAGTTTCTTGTATTTACTAAACTAAATTTTAGTGTGGGCTCTGACCTGCATTTTTAATTTTCATTTCTATAAGAGCTGTCCATACTTGGAAAACATCGGTGAACTGTGCACAGAAATCAGCCATCCAGTCCCACCACACAATCTGGCAGCACTCTGGCTGTCTTCTGTAGTGGCTTCCACACACTGTCATTAGATTATGCGTCTGACCACCCTGCATTGCTTACCCTGGTGTGGTCTTTCTCTTTTAAATGGAATGAGTACAATCAGAAATATATATCTTAGAATTATCTGCATTGAGGTAAATGCAAAAGTTATATTTAGAGGCTTGGCTTGATCAGAGGTTTTTATTTTTACTTATTTTTTCCTGATTTGGTTTCTTTGTTCTTGGCATTCTCTTTTTAAGAATTATCTGACAGTGACCTGAAACTGACAACGTCCTAAAACCCTCACTATTTTCAGAAAGCAGAATGTGCCATTGGTGATGGCAAACTACCACATTTATGCCAGTGTTTAAAATCCTTCGTTGACATTTTCCCCATGTATGGCTTTGCTTTTCATTAAGATTCTATAAAAGTCGGGCCTCCCTGGTGGCACAAGGGGTTAAGATGCAGCACTATGTAGCTATCCGCAGTCACTGCAGTACCAGTTTGGTCCCTGGCCAGGGAGGTGACCCACATGGCACAGCAGACCTCTCCTGACTCGCCCGCTGCTCCTCTCAGCAGTGTATTTCAGTCAATATTCCTGGTCTGTTCCCCACTCTGTCTCTGGTGAATCCTCTCACTGCCCACACCTCCGTCCTATACCCTAGTTCTTGCATGCATAAATAAATAAATCTTTTTTAAAAATTCTATAAAAGTTACAGGTAAGATTGCAACTCAAGACCTTAGCCATCCTGCATGAAGTTGCCATTGACTTTGAAGACAACTAGTTCTTCCCTGAGCACTATGGTAACACAGGAGGGAATGTGGGCTGGCGGTTGGGAGCAGATGGAAGGTTAGAATTTGCAGTTCCACTTCTAGCTAACCGCTCTGTTGAGTGACCCTGGGCAGCTGTCAAGATACTGTTGTCCTGTCTTGGGAAAATTTTCTCCATCTCTGGGGAACTGTGAGGTTTGCTGCAATAAACTAGATTATTTCTCTCATTAATTTTTGACCCTACCCCACTCCAGATTGTTACCCATAATCCAGTTGACAAAAAGCTCTGGGCACGAAGATATTAATTTCATTTTCCAAAATATATTATGACTAAGAGAAGTGTAAGAATTTGCCTTTAAGTCTTTGTTTGTTGTTTTTTAATTAAAAGAAAGGTAACTTTCTTAAGGCCAGGATGAAAGTGTATTTCCTAACTTTTTTCTTTTGGATGTGACAAGTAGTAAATACTCAGCAGAGATAAGAAAGAGAAGGGAATGAATGAAAATTCTTTGGACAAAGAAAAATCGTTGGACAACAATGTCTACATATTCTTCGAGGTCCTAGAATGACAAAATGAAGGCACATAGAGGTGTTTAGTAATTGGAGAACAAAACCCTTAGGTAAGGATATGTTAACTAACACAAATAAGATCCAGTTTTCAAATGTGATGCTGTATATACTGTAAGAAGGAAAAACCCAGAAGAAACTTCAGTCATTGTTGGATAGACTGTGATATCCCTTTCAAAGTACATAATAATTGAAAATTAGAGAATACGTAGAACATAAAAGTAAACTTAATTCTTAGATTAAAAAAAAATACAAATTTGATGATCAGACAAGAGGGACAATGGCTCAGCAGTGCTATATTGTGCCTTTAGGAAAAGGCATAAGGGAGTTTAAATGTACATCTGAAATGAAACACAGACATTCGGAAACATTTCTTTTATGCCAATTGAGTATGACTAGTTCGATGATCGAGGCTTGAGTTAGATGCTGATTCTTATTAAATTAAACAGTAGGAACTTCTTTTTCTATTTTGGCCCAGGGAGTGGGAAGCAGAGAAACTGCATTACCAGCTTTCATTCTTTATTTGCCCTCTTTCTGGAATCTTCTTCCAAAAGTAACAAAATAAGAAGCAGAATTGGTCATTAGGACTTATCTAGGGAAGTCAGAATCATCATTGGAATAATAGCAAGCAGACTGAATCACAGACAATTCCTTATCTGAGCACAGCAATGAAGGATCTGAACACCTTACAGGTGATCAGTAAGGATGCAGAGGATGCCATAGAGCACACACTTTTAAACAAGTTGTTTTAAAATTGTTGCCTTTGTCTTACCATGTCACATTGAAAATGATCAAGATATAGTTTAATACTATTACAAAAGTATCTAAAGGTACTGGCATTGGCTCTGCCCCATTAATGTGCACATATATTGGAGGCACAGAAGCCCTGCACTGAGCTTTATTCAGTTGCCTGACTGCCTTTCTCTCGTCTTCCTATGCTCTGTGCTGAAATTGTCTGAACTGGGCTTTTCCGGCTACATTTTATCAGGAACTGCCCCCAGGAAGTACTGATGGTGAACAATGAGAGCCAGATGGAAACATGAGCTCATTTTCTGGCCTGTCAGTCCCCTAATCCTCACCATCCTCCCACCCAGCATTCACTGAGGTCGGAAAAACCTTGATTTAAGAGAAATGGGTATTCACAGAGGTCTCATGTAAACACTGATGAGGTTCTTCCTATCTCTTAGGATTATTTTGTGGATAAAATACAACTGTATTAGTCTGCTCGGGCTGCTATAATAAAATATCATAGACATCGTGGCTTAAACAGGAAATAATCCTCATAGTTTGGGAGATTGGTAAATTCAAGATTGAGGTGCCAGTTGATTTGGTTTCTTGAGAATTCTTCCCCTGGCTTTCAGACAACTGCCCTCTAGAAATGTCCTCATGTAACAAAGGCAGCAAGAAAACTGATGCTTCTACTTAGAAGGGCACTAATCCCATCATGGGGGTCCACCCTTGTGACCCTATCTAAATCTAATTACCTAATTCCCAAAGGTTCTATCTCCAAACACCATCACGCTGATGTCTGAGGTTTTAATATCTGAATTGGGGAAGAGATAAAATTCAGTCCAGGGCCTCCCGGGTGGCACAGTGGGTTGAGCGAAGCACTGTAAGGCTTCCACAGCCTCTGCAGCATGAGTTCGATTCCCGGTCAGCCAGGGAGATACCCATATGGCGCAGCAGGCTTCTCCTGTCTAGCCCGCTGCTCCCCTCAGCAGTGTTTTTGGTCCGTCTGCCTGTTCTGCTCCCTGCTCTGTCTCTGGTGAATCCTCTCACCCTCCCGCACCTCTGGCCTATACCTCAGTTCTTATATAAATAAATAAATCTTTAAGAAAAAAAATTCAGTCCATAGCAATAGATTAGCATTCTTTGAAAAGATAAAAGTATTCGCCGGTAATTTCACTATTATTACATAACAGTCACATGGGAGGTGGCTTAAACAATGGCATTCTTATTTTTCTTTTCTTTTCTTTTTTAAAGATTTATTTATTTATACATGCAAGAACTGGGATGTAAGCCAGAGGTGGGGGTCGGGGGGTGGTGAAGGATTCACCAGAAAGAGTGGGGAGCCGAACAGGCAGACTGATTGAAATACACTGCTGAGAGGAGCAGTGGGTGAGACAGGAGAGGTCTGCTGCACCATGTGGGTTGGTCCCTGGCCTTCCGGGGATCGAACTCGTGCTGCAGTGGCTGGCAGTAACCTGATAACACTGTCTTTAATCCCTGCTCCACCAGGGAGACCCCCATTCTTATTTTTCTTGATTGACTATACTCGTGAAAAAATTTTGCCTAACTTAGATTCATTCATTGCTCATTTCTTATTCATTTCTTCAACAACCCACCATGGCCAGGTCTTCAGAGCAACACATGGCTGACACTAAGAAGAGGCTTCTTAGCTTTCCACAAGAACTCTTTAGTTTCCTCTCATCCCCTCCATGCCCTGTTTTCCATCACCTGGCCAGCTATTCTTGCTTTCGTCAGATCCCTGTGTGTTTTCTATACAAATGCTGAGTGAAGAGGGAACTTGGAATGATTCCAAATTTCCCTCATCCAATCATTTAAACATTTGTTTCATAACTGAATAGTCATGCATTATATTCTGAATCCTGGGAGTCAATTAAGCACATAGTGGTTAAGAGTGGGCTATAGGTCATAAAGTCTGGAATTACAATTCAGATTCCATCAATTAGAAGCTCTGTGGCTTTGGGCAAGTCAAACACAAGAGTAAATAAATGAATACAAATAAAGCACTGAGTGTCAGGCACAGAGTAAACAACCCAAAAAATGTTATTGATAACTATTACCTAACAGAGGAATGAAATTCAAAATATGGAACAATATATATGATGCTGTCTAAACAGCACCCTTAATTGCATCCTTACTGAACGCGGGAGGACATGACTGAGGGGCTTGGGAGGGCAGGACTAGGATGGCTGGACAGCAGAGAATTACTGGTGGGATGTGAGAAAAAAGCATCTTCCCAATGTGTACAAAATAATCTCAATATTTTAAAAACTGATAACATACTGGTGCATACAGCTTGAGTACCATCTCCTGTACTCTGTGTCTGCCATGTGCTAAGTACAGATGCATTTACTTCTGTGCATAGCTCATATGGCTGCACTGAAGTCTATACAGATTAACGGGCCATTTGCAACTCTGAACCCATTCTGTAGATATGGGGCATGTCTGCCAAACCTGGGTTTGACAAATATCCTATTTTTATCTAATACCATGTTAGTATCTCTCTTAAGAACTGTCTCCCTAAAGACAAGTATGATCCAGAGCCATTTGGATCTTATCAGATTGTGCTTCTCCTTTGTCCTACATTTTATTATTTTTAAAAAGTGTACTATTTTTATTGTGGCAACAATGGTTTATGACATTGTATATGATTTTGGGGAAAGGTTCATACCTCTTCAGATTAGGTTACAGCATTCCACCTACCACCTACCTTTTGACATTGGCAGAAGCAGGTTTAAAATAATACCAGGGAGTCTAAAATAATACCAGGGGGTCTAAAAGGAAAGAAGGGCAACACTCTCCCTAGGGGTGTGAGGATAAAGGACCTCATTCAGGAAAGGACGTATTAAGCAGCAGAGGGGTGGGCTGTGGTCTTGCCTCAGGCCATAGCAGCACCCACCGGAGAACGTTCAAGGCTGCTCTCACCTCTGAGAGATGCCCAGGCATTGCTTTGGCATGTTTATCTAGATTTCAAGCCATTTCTGAAAAATAGACCTTTTTATGTCCCCTGAACAAACTTGACCCAAACCTTCTGATTTGTGTGTGCCTTTAAGTTGCCTAATATTGTTGGATGAAAGGGACTGTTTAAACACACCGTGGTGCCACTAAATAGAGAGACTTTCATAGGCACATTATTATTTTAATTCATTTCACTTACTCCGAGTAAAAAGCTATTCTTTCCATTTTGTGATTAATTTCTGAAATTATTTGAAAGCAAAATGTTGAAGAGAATCTGTAAAAACAAACATTATCTTTACTTCTGGGGAAAGTTCCTTTCACCTTTGTAGGAACAGGTAGTTTACACTTTGTTTTTACCATGTTTGTATTTGATTTCTAGTTTTTAAATAGTATAGTCATTAGTAGGCAAAGGATTAAACAAAATGGTACCTTTCATAGGCAAAAGATTTAGCTGAGTCAATCTTTAATTGTGATATCATAAATGTATCTTTATATCTTACATGTTACAAATCATTGTTGCCATAATTATTTTATATCTACACTTTTTTGTTATTCTCTAAAGCTGATATGATTTTTTCTTTTGACTTACTTAAAAAGTACTTCCACACCTATTTACAATCTGGTATGTTATTTAACAATGCTTTCTTTGCTTCTCTGATAACTTGGCCTGGCATCATGTTGAGTAGTTGAAAGTAAATTTGTTCTCTACATACAACAAAAACCTTTATTTAAAAAAAAAAAAAAGCTTGTTATAAATGTGGTCTTCTGAAAAGAGAAAGGAACAGGAGCAAAAATTGTACATAAGTGCCCACACTCATATAAATGCACACACACACCCAAGACTTTAAAATCCTAGTCAAAAGCTATATTTCATAAAAGAGAATTATAGTAATGTTGATGGCTTGCCAAAACCTCAAGCAGTGACAAAATCCACAGAGTGTCCTGAAAGGGATGCCTTTGCATAACCATGCCTCCCCAGATGGTTTTGATTAGAGATGTTTAAAAACACATGGCAGCATTAGTTTGGTTTAGAATTCATAGTTAATTCAGTAGATAAAATAATGCAAATTTGAAACCCTAGCCGGTGTATCAGAAAAATCATCAAATCTTATGATTGCTCTTAGGGGAGGTTGGTATGTGATGTGTTGATTTTTAAATGATCTAATTGAAATAATAAAATTAAGCAAGAGGGGTACAAAAAGATTGAAAATACAAGTGTATAAGTAAAAACTTTCTTCACTGCAGAATATTTATTCCTTTAAGCTGTCATATCCAATCAATTTGTATGGGATTCGACAGCCAATTGTCATTTCCTGAGATAAACTATGTAAAGAGGTTGTGTTACAGGACAGCATGAAAAAATGGAAAAAATAATTCTACAGCATGATGCTGAGAGAAGCCAAAATGTCCTCAAAGCCCACAAAGCGCTGCCAGGATCCCCTCACCTTGCTAAGAATATCAGATAAGCAGCTTATACAGAAGTTTTCCCTTTGGCTCATTCAGCTTTTCCCCCTGCACGTCCTTATTCTAAAAGAAAGTGCTCTTGCTCTGCATTTTAGTAAATTATTTTGCTTTCTATGTGGTTTTTAATCTTGGTGGGGGCACTGTGTGAGCGCTGATTTGGCACACTGTGTTCTCTGGCACAAGATGTATAACAGCTACCCCAGGCCCCTGCAAGGCCCCATCACTAAAAGCCCAGCTCCCACTGTCCCCTTCCTTGTGTCTAAAATCAAAAGTATCCCACCCTCCGATCCCACAGCTGGACAGCCAGCAAACAACTCCTGGAAAAGAACTTCTGTATGGGAGCAGTATTAATTTAATGATGTATATTATTGTGTGTGCTACCTGCAGCACAAATAAAAGCATTCAGCTAAGTTAAAATTGCCACTAGAAGAATGTTCATCCAAGGGCTCCAAGCCTTTCAGAAAATATGGGACAAAGCATCTACAAAAATAGAATCAGAAGGTTTCAAACAACAGTTGATGGGCTTTGAAGGGCTTGACTCTCAAAAGTAGCACAGTATTTAGTATTTAGTCCTCCCAGCCCCAAAAGGAACACATTTTGTGCATTTTATAAGTATAAAAACTAGAACTGTAGCTTTTAATGGCTGGAAGCAGCTCCACAATAAAGCAAATGTTCTTCATTAGCAGCAAAGTGCACACACGCGCGCATACACACACACACAGAGGCAGAGAGAGGGTAGAGGCAGGAGAGAGGCAAGAAGGGCAGATTCTGCCCAGAATTCATGTGCATGGAGATTTCCATTATAAATTTATTGTATTAACCAATCTCAACTACTGATCCATAGTTCTGCATCCATACCCACTTAATATTTGTAACCAGAGATTATATTTTTATTTTGTTTTCTAGCCCTTTTTTAAATAAACGGATATATATTCCCCAGTTAAGTCAGATTACCATTTTATATATATATATATTCCCCAGTTAAGTCAAATTAACTATATATATATATATATATATATATATATATATATATATATATTCCCCAGTTAAGTCAAATTACCATTTTAAGATAGTTTAACCATGTTCTACTATATGAGGAGGAGGAGTGAGGGAGAGAGATTATTTTTTCCTATTTATTTTGTTTTTCATGTGTTTTTCTCATATGAATTAATACTTTTTTCCGAGACCAGTTAACATGTAAAATTGTAGAATCTCAGAATTTGAAGGACCCTTCATGGTTTTTCTGGACCAACTGCCTGAAGTCTCTCAACTGATTTCATCTTCCCCTGCCAAGTCATCATCTTGCCTTGTTTTAACATCACTCATGCTCCTG
This sequence comes from Talpa occidentalis, assembly GCF_014898055.3. Lineage (NCBI taxonomy): Eukaryota > Metazoa > Chordata > Mammalia > Eulipotyphla > Talpidae > Talpa > Talpa occidentalis. The sequence continues at coordinate 86,572,066 of NW_026555331.1, forward strand.
TCCCAGGGCAAAACTTCCTATATCTAGTCCTAAACAGTTTCCTACTGTATACCAGAATGGCATTCCATCCTACAGGACAGCTCCTCATGGACAGAGTCACCATGGGATGTCAGGGGAGCAAGACCAGGAGCAGGGCAGCTGGCTTTGGGTTACTGAGGAGTGGGAACGAGCATATAAATACAACACCACCAGTCCTCCCCGGCATCTTGCATATCTGCATATCTTGCATATCTGACCATCTCTGTCCATACCTGACTTCCATGAACATCACTTCATCAAAGGCATGACAACATTGTGTCAACCTTATTGTCATTAAAGATTGCCAAAAGACTTTACTTTGTGGGGAGGGGCTCAAGGATAGGAAAAATTCTACCTGTGATCTACCTATCGCTCCTTCCTGCTCCCAAGACACATTTCTGATCATGCCCTGAAAATGTCCTCTGGGATATGTTCTTTAAAAATCTTGGTCAAATTGTGAAGACTTGCTAAATTTCAGAACTGAACTTCCCTGGCTTTTCCCTTCTATATAATTTTTAAAAAGATTTATTTATTTATACAAGAGCTAGGGTACAGGTCAGAGGCACGGGAGGTGAGAGGATTCACAGTCCCTCAAAACACTAAAAATGGATCTGCCATATGACCCAGCAATTCCACTCCTGGAATCTACCCAAAGGTCACAAAAACACTATTTCAAAAGGAAACTGCACTCCTATGTTTATTGCAGTATTATTTAAATAGGCAAGATAAGCAAACAACCCAAATGTCCCCAAACAGATGAATGCATAAAGATGTATTATATACACACAATGAAATGCTACTCAATGATAAAGAAAGATAATCGCATGACACTTGTAACATGGATAGAGCAGGGCAGGATTATATTAATTGAAATAAGTCAGAAGGAGAAAAATAAACATCGGATGATTTCACTTATATGTGGCATATAGAGAGACCAAACAAAGGGTCAGACAAAAACAAACCTTGAAAGATGACCATAGATCAGAGGCATGCAGGAGGGGAGTGAGGAGAGGAGGAAGAATGGGGTGAGTGAAAAGAGAGGTGAGGGGAAGCACAAGGGACTATGGTGATATACTCTGCGTGCTCCGTTGGTGGGAGAACTATTGTGACCCTAACTGAGGGGAGAAATCCTAGATTGTCAAAAATTAACAAGGATGTTAAAAAAGGGGGGGATTCATTAAAAAATAATACAAATAAATAAATGGGATGGGAACGTTTTGAGCTTCTCAGGCCTATATTATTTCAAAACCAAATTAAAATAATTCCCTCAAAAACTTTATGAATTGTTTGATGTTATCCATATCATAGATACTTATCTTCAGGGATCCAAGACTACTAAATCTTGCCTATCAACTCATAAATATATTACGTTACTGCTCTTAACCTCAAATTGTTCTAAAGCAAGGAAGGCTACAAATGAGCAAATAAATAATATATATAGCTACTTCCCACTAAAAACCTTTGAGTATAGCTATGATTCATTCACACCAAAAATAATGGGGTGCACAATTTTGGGATAGCAAAGAACTACAAGAAATGATACACTGGGAAGAATGAAAGAAATACGTTGGGCATGACTTTTCATTTTCACCTAGAGAAGACCATTAGCTTAACGGTAGTCAGCCGACAGAAAAACCCTCTAAGCTTCCACAGCATGTTTTTAAAAGGGTCAATGGATTTTCACTGCCTAATTCACAAGTATCAAGGCAAAAACGATGATGCCTTGGAAAACCAGCATCATCAGTTAAAACAAAGCATGGTATAAATGCCAAGACCGATATTAGAATTTAAAAATGGCTAAAGCCTGATTACTGGAGTCTGAATTCTATCTCTCTGGCTCTGAGCCTGAGGGGCATGATCCATTTCACTAGTTCAGCTAGTTCAGCCACCACCTGTGTTCCAACAGTGAAGTAGACCAAGAGGAAAGGAAGCGCGCAAGGCAGCTCAGATCCATATCCACTCAAGGCCTCTATTTATTATTCCATCAGGGAATGCTCTGCCCTTGAAGGCTGATCCGATGAGGGTGGGATCGCAGGCAGCAGGTATGCCATGAACAACAAACCCATATTCTTAACATATGTTTAATTTGAGTAACTCTCCTCCTTTAAAATACCTCTTGATTTTAAATCCACATCCTGATTTGCCCACTCTTGTTACCATTTTCTGCTGCCTGTTCTGAATTAATCCTTTGAGGTGGTCATTCCCCGGAAAGAAAAAAAAGGAAAATGAGAAGAGAGATGCAAAGTTGGGAATGTGAATGAAAGAGAATAGGAGAAAGCAGAGAGAAGGGGATCATTAAGTACAGTCTGTTTTCACGAGCTAGGTTTTCTTTGAGCTGTGTAAGACAGGAGAGGTAGAGGAAGAAGAGATCTACAAGGGAAAGGCACTCAAAAGGTTATCCATTAATAGTCCTACTGAAGAATGAAAATCAAATTTTTGCAATGGAGCTCAATTTACAAAGATTATTTTGATTCTCTGTCGTACTTCATCTCAAAAAATTGATATAATCTAAAAAGTGGTTAAAATTATTAAAATAGTTTCCATAGTAGAAAAGTAAATGATTTTACTGTCAAAGTCAGTGTTTAAACTGAGATAATTTGAATTATATTTTATATAGTGATCATGTCACTGGGATGTCTAAACATTCTTTGTAAAAGTAATAATCCCCTTTTCTGATTTTTTTATCAACAGAAAACTGACTAAAGGTTAGAAATATTAGCCACCAATTGCTGTTATTTGTAAAATCTACAGAGAAAGGAAGAATTTTGAATTTAAATGCATTCTCTAGCTTGGGAATATTAACCCTTAGAAGACCTTCTACATTTTTCTTAGCTGTATTTCCAGCTCAGAGAATCATGAATTGCATCAAATACTCAATTTGGAATCTATTTTAAAGTGAAATAGCTTTTAATATTTTATGCTGTCAAACAGAAAAAATATTGTGCTGCTTGATGTCATCAACTTCATTTCCCCTACATCACTGACTGGTTTGCAATGAGGGCATTTCAGTGTAAGCTGCATTTCTATAGGTCTCACCACATCTGCAATTTAGGCTTTCTGGGATCTTTAAATTCTTTTTTTCTGGGAACTCTAGAGGAGGTTGTAAGTGTGTTCATAAATACAGTCCAAAGACTGCCTGTGACATTAAAAGCAGCTTACTGAAAACACCAGTGCCCAGACTTCACTGCCTTCCCCGATGCCCAACCCCCGCCAAGTACCCCAGACTGGTGACCTCCAGAATGAGCCTCATAACCATGTGCTACTTTCCATTGCTACAGAGCACTGATGCTGATCATGTGGCAGAACCTTAAACAGCCCAGTGACTTCTAGAACTGAAGTCAACCAGGTCAGAGTATAGTCCATAAAGATTACATGATCTTCTCCCCCAAATATGTATTATTTGCCTCAAGGAAGCCGAATAATGCATCTGGTACTTTACTTCTTCCAAAGGTCATTATTCATCAAGTGTTTATAATTTACCAATAGGACCCTACTGTAAATAGAGTTCCGGCGATCTGCTCCACTAGTTTGCTGTTTATGATGATCCAAACTAGGAATACTGCCTAGGGTCAAACCTCACAACCTGTTTAGTTTTACTTGATTTGAACTGTGGTGATCTTTACATCAATACCAGGACAGACTGTATTTTATCTAGAACAATTCAACATCCTTTTACTGTGCCTCGCTAGCTGTATCGTATTAGGTGTCAAGGCAACAATGAAGACTATGGTCTCTGTCTATCAGGAACTTATCCCTTTTCTCCTAGGCCAAGAGTAAAAATGAGTGATCTCAGGTAGATTGCAAGCTATAAAACTGCAACAATTATTGCATATTTTACCCATTTCTGTGTCACCTGATTTAAGAAGTATGAAAAGTTGAAAATGGAGTGGAGCTAGGGATGGTTAGGTTAGTTTGTGGAAAAGGCCATTGGAGGAAATCTGTGCTAGCTGTGCTAGGAGGGAGGCGACCTCACATGAAGAATACCTACCTCCTACCTCAAGACCCTGCAAATGGTTTGGGGATGGTTGGTGAACCACAGGTATTCCTAAAGCTGGTTCCTATTAGGCAGGGAAAACTAGAAGCTTTGCTTTTCCTCATCCTTGCTGTGGAATGAAACCAATAAAGTCAGTTACTATTTAGACAAGTGAGTGAGTGCTGTTCATTTGGGAGAAAATGTTCCTGGGGAGGCACTGACCAATAGAGGCCTCTGACGGGTGTTTTGGGCTGGGGGGAAAGCCCAGCTAGAGGGTCATCAAGTAATGCAAGAATCAATGGCAACTCTGTTAACATCATTAAGTAAAACCCACCTACATGAAAATCATAAGAAAAACCTAAACTTTGCACATAAATATTTTTTGTCATTCTACAAATAACACATGTAGTTCCATGTTTGACACAATGACTATCTACACAAGACTGAATTCTATAGAAGAAAAATACCTAAGAGAAGTTTGTATTGCCAGATGCTTGGCATCATGTAGTAAAAACAGTTTGGATATGTTTTAAAATGGTCTTCCAGATGTGTGACAACTTGTAGCTAGCTACAGTCTTTGCCACAGAGGGGAGGTAAAAAATAAAGATAGTTATTCAAAATTTTATTCCTTTCCTGGTTTGACTGCATTGGGGAAAAAAGTACTTTAATTTTTATTTTGCCTTTTGATTAATTACTTTAACTCTGAATCTGACTCAACAATACAGACAGATAAAAACTTTTAACAGTACCTCCTATTTACCAAAATGAAAAATATTATTACCACCAAGTTCTGACATTTTTTGGCTCAGAAGTATTTATTTATTTATCTATTTATTTATTTATTTATTTATTTATTTATTTATTTATTGTGGGACCCTCGCCGGCAGCCGGGGAACGAACCAGTGCTGCAGAGGCTGCGGGCAGCCTTGCAGCCCAGCGCTCAACTGCTGCGCCACCAGGGGAGGCCCCAGAAGTAATTATTTAGAGATTCAATTTCATCTTATGTTTATTTGCCATGCCATCCTTAATATTAAATATTATTAATTACATATACATCAATTTACCCAGTTTCTTTTCTTTTTAAGGCTCATGTTCAAGAATATGGAATTAAATAAAGAAAAAAATCAGGTAATAGAGATGTTTACCTTCATACTAGATTTTCCCATAGAAATCACATTCTTCACTGAGAGTTATGGACTGTGTTAAAATCATCTCAGGAGGTTCATCTGTGCAAACAGTAGGTGCTAAATACTTAACAGCCTACTAGAACAGCAGGAAAAATGGCTCATGAAAATTCACATCTTGCGAATCTTGCAAATTACTTCTTCTAGACTCCAGAGAGATATTCTTTCTGAACTTAAAATAATCAGTAACTAAAGCCATGGGCTTTGTTCTTGACATTATAAGGTATTATTGCCAGTTTTAAAAGAAGAAAATACCTAGGGTACCAAATTCTGAAGTGTTGCTGCATGTCAGTCTAGTTCTCAATACGTATCTCTTTGTGTCAGGATATTTAAGTGCAGTATTCAATTAATTCCCAATTATTCCCAATTTCTCTTTAACACTAGTTATAGATGCTATATTGACAGAACTGGCATGGATAGAACTGGCACATCTATTCATAATATCCCTTTCTGAAAGTTACAATTAAAGATAAGCCAGGGTTCTAGTAATTATTTTGACTAAAAACTGGTAGAGCTTTGCCAAGGTGACACAGACTATCAAGCATAATATTTCAATTGCTTCAAAATAATTGAAAAAATTCTAAATGAAAATATGTAATTATCCATTATTAAGGTTCTTGTTTACTGCCTATGAAAACCACACCAAAATATTACCTGCATTGGTGGGAAAAGGATTGGGGGTCAGTTGGAGATAGTTATTGTATTTTTTTAAGTAAATAACAAATTGGATTTAATAATCAGAGTAAATACTGCGAGGGATTATTATACCGTTTTATAATCAAAATACTAAAATTCCAGTAGAAAATGGTCAAGAATACACCCAATTTACAGAAGAAAAAATGGCTAGCAAGCATATTTTAAGTGTTCTGTATTTTTACTGCCATGGAGACAAATTCCAAAGTTTTGACAGAAGGTGTATGGATTTTGATTGTCATGATGGTTAGTAGTGCCTCCAGAGGGAGCGTGTTTCAGTGATTGTAACTTAGATTCGAAAGATTTGTTTTGGAGGGAGAAGGTATGTGACTCAGAGGTTGTTAATAATGGCAGAATTTGAGTTTTTGCTGGTAGAATTCCAATATGCTCTGTGCATCTTTATTACTACTTGAAGAGTACCACTCCCTCTGTTCTGTTTGTTAATCTGTTTGAAAAACGGTAATTGGAGAAAGGAGAATTAGTATGAAATGGGATGCAAGGGAAGTGGAAAGGAGTCTCTATTCTGGCTAAATCTCTGTCTCTAATTTGGTTAGGAAAATTTATCACAACAGATTATATTCTCTCTACGTGGCAAAAGAGAGTAGACTAAAACCAGAGTGCATTCTTTAAGCCAAAATAAGATCAGATGAATATGACCTAGAATGAATATGAAGGCTGTATGTCTGGGAGGGATCAGGATTGTCCATCACACAGACACACAGGACCATGACTTTGTCTAGTGGTAAAACATGGGAATTCATTAAACTTACAAGTAATTCAATGGGTTTAGCCTCCTGTTTCCTCAAAATATTTACAAGTTGATCAAAAATTTACTGAACACTGTAGACAGATTAATGACCACCCAAAGATGTCTGGTTCCTAATATCAGGACCTTGTGAATATGTCAAATTACATGGTGGGGAAAAAGGATTTCTCAACTGTGATTAAGGATCTTGAGAAGATTATCCTGGGGTCCTGATATGAGAAAGGGAGAACCACGTAGAAGGAAATGTGACAATGGAAGCAGAATCAGAATGATGTGACATGAGCAGGACTCAACCAGCCACCGCTGCTTTGAAGTTGAAAGGCAGCTATAAGCCAAGAAATGATGCTGGTCTCAGGAAGCTGAAGAGAAGACCAGGAAAAGAGAAAAAAGAAGTACCACTTTTGTCCTTGTGATATTTACAAGTTCAACATACCCATTTTATTTTGCATGATTTTCAGATAAAAAATCAATCAGTCTGGAGCACCATCTTACAGATCTTTATATGACAACATCTAGATTTTATGAAAGGAGTGGGGCGGGATCCCTGCCCCTACTACACAAATGTTGTGTGTTACCCTAGAGACTGCTGTCCTCTGACAAGCACAGGAAATCACCTAATACCAACCCAAGAGTCTATAGAATATAGTCCTACTTTTGTACTCTGAAGAGCTGGAGCTACCTAAAGCCATTACATGAAAGGAAGGTGGCCTTTTCTCTAGGGCAGTGTTTCTTTATATATATATATATATATATTTCTTTATATATAATATTATATATATATTTCTTTATATATAAATATATATATATATTTTTATATATATATAAATATATATAAATATATATATATTCTTTATATATATATTATATATATAATATATATATATAATTATATATAATTTTATTTATTTATTTATTTATTTGTTTGTTTATTTATATTTTCAGCATTGTTCATTTTTGTACAATGTTTGCTTTCTCCTCTCAGGTGTAGTACCCATGGAATTCCCACCACCAATTCACCCGTGCACTATCACCATAGTCCCTTGTGCTTTTCCCTCCCCTGTTTTGATCCCTCTCCTTCCTCCTCTCCTGCAGAATATCTCTAATCAACTTGTCTATTATTTTTTTAATTTATTGTTATTATTTTCTCCTGATTCCATATTTGGTTCCCCTATATTCCTCCTATAAATGAAACCATCTGATATTTTTCTTTTTCCTTCTGACATTTCACTGAGCATAATCCCTTCTAGCTCCATCCATGTTGCTGTGAACAGCATGCGCTTATCTTTTTGCTGAGTAATATTCCACTGTGTATATGTACCACATCTTCTTGATCCAGTCATCTATTTTTGGGCATTTGTGTTGTTTCCATATCTTACCTATTATAAATAGTGTTGCAATAAACATAGGGGTGCAGGTATCCTTTTGAGTTAATGTTTTTGTGTCCTTTGGGTAGGTAGATTCCTAGGAGTGGAACTGCTGCGTCATATGGTAGCTCCATTTTTAGTAGTTTCAGGAACCTCCAGATAGCTTTCCATAGTGGCTGTACCAGTGTGCATTCCCACCAGCAGTGCAGGAGAGTTTCTTTTTCTCCACATCCTCACCAACGTTTGTTGTTGCTAGTTTTTTTAATATGTGTCATTCTCATTGGTGTAAGGTGGTGTCTCATCATGGTTTTGATTTGCATTTCCCCGATTATAAGGGATGTTGGAACATTTTTTCATATACCTTCTGACCATTTGCATTTCCTCTTTGGAGAAGTGTCTTTTTTAAAAAGCACAGTGTTTCTTAATACAAATGCAGAAACTGCATCCTACCAGAGTTATGTCATATGAACGAAGTCACAGAACTATAGTAACAGTCCCCTGCTAAAACTTGAGTTTTCTGACTCCATTTTCATTCTCTATTCATTTTTCCTACCGACACTAGGGTGGTTGAATCCATACGCTTTTTCAGAATCTGAAATAGGAATCATGTTCATTTCACTAACCGACTTCCCAGCACACCAAACCAAGTACATTACAAGAGGAAATGAACACGTAAAGAAACCCTTTGAAAACTACAGGAGCCATGTTAGTTCTCTTGCCCTATTATTTGGCTGGTCTCACTGTTGGTGTCACTTTCAAGTGTGGGGCTTGATTTACTAGGACAGCCAACAACTGTGGATCTAATCAAATGGGTCTTGAAGCACATACCTTACTGTGTGGGAGAGCTAGCTATAAGAAATATTTTTAAGTTTTGGAATGATCTGACAGGAATAAGGCAAAAATATTCAAAGGGAGTAGAAAAATCAAATGTTGGGTTCTTGTTTTACAGGTCTGTTATAGTCACTTTGTGAGTATTGCAGACAATTCATTATAATTTATCACACTGATACTCTAGATTGGATAAAGCCCAAACACAACTGAGTTAGATGCAGATTAGATTACTTCTTACTTATAAGAGGAGGGTGGTCTCACCAGAGGAGGATGGAGTTCATTAGCAGGCTGAGAAATTTTTCTTAACTCTTCATTATCTGGTTTCATATTGTTCCTGCTGCCCCAGTAACACTGGGTATCTTTCCTTTTTCAACTCTTGGAGAAGTAAGTACAGTGGAGACTCTCATGAATCTCAATAGCCATCAATTCCAAAGACAAAATGCTCATCATCAGAAGTATAAACAAAACTCAAAATACTGTGAAAACTCTTACTTTTTACATAAAAGCATTTTTTCCCCCTAGGAAAAAGGAGAAATAAATTTTCCTGTGTATTTTTATTTAGATCTACACAAGGAAAAATATTCCATACCTGTGTGATAACTAACTAACACACATGTTGGCTATATACTAACATATAGGCGTTCAGGAATTTATGGTCACATTTCTTCTAATTGACCAGCTCGTATCATTTAATGAAGGGCGATGTGGTTTAGGACAGGATTCTATAGACAGATGGTTTTTAACATGCCTCCAGATTCTTTATCCAGAACCAGGAGCTTCAAACTTCATGTAAATGGCCTTAAATTTGTGCATGCTAAGTCTAATGAGATAGGGTTTTCCCCTGGGGTACAAAGGGACAGAGCAAAATCACTCAAGTGCTATAAATTTAATCATTTGATCCCAAAGGAATTTTTAGTCTTACATTTTTATTTGTCTCTGAGGTGTTTATTATTTTGTCCTTTTAAAAAGTAACTCAGGTTGAACACTGGAGAATTTGATACCCATTTATCCACTGCTCTTCTAAGTAGACATAAATGTTATATTGAGAGGGGATTTATCTCAGCTTAGAAATGAACCACCACGGCGTATCTCTATCTCTTTCCACACTCTGTCTTTGGGTCTCTTGTTAAACATCAAAGAATCTTCGGTGGAAAGAGCACTGGTGTAGGAACTAGGGAATAAGTGGGACTTGGGGTTGGGTGACAATCACAAAAATCAGTTTACCCTTGTCTCTTGCTTCAATCTTGTAGCAAGCACTTAAAACCAATTTCTTCTAGTCTCTCTCAGTACTTCAAAGTAGCAGTTTATCAATAGAACCACCAAGTAGACACAGTCTTCAGAGGTCATCTGGTTCATCTCCATGCCTTAGGCATTAGCATATCTAAGTAATTCCAGGCAGATAAAAAGAGACAAAGATAGTGTGTGCCTTTGGCCCTCATTACTAGTTGCTTTATTGGCTGTAGGACCTCACCTTCCATTTGCTTTGCTGAGATCTCTATTCAGCAGTTTTAATGTGAGGGAGGACCCTTGCTGAATTTATTTTCTTGCTAAATGTAGGATAACTCAACTGGTTCCAGGCACTGTCACAGCTGGCAAAACCACCATATAACTAAAAAAAAAAAAGAAACCAAAAAAAAAAAACCCCACCATATGAAGAGCCTATACATCTACACATAGCGGAACACTTCAGGGTTGTTGTTTTTTTTTTTTTAATGGTCCCCCTATAATTTCTGACCTAACCTAAATGGTTTGGTAATGATCTAATGTGGGATATTATATGATTCTTTGGGTGGATCCTACAAATGTAGATTTTTTTATCAGTAGGGGGTTGTTGAGTGAAAGAGAGAGAATGCATTCCCTTTCACCTTTTTCTACCACCTCAAACACAAAATTGAATCCTACAAATTCAGAAAGAAATTGATCATAAAGCAAGACATAGACTGTTGGTACAATTATTTTTAGTTATTCTTGCTACTACAACAGTTCTGAATTGGATTAGCCTATTTATTATTGTGTTTGCAAAAAAGTGCTTTATAACTAAATTCTTTTACTGGAATCTATATCTGAAAGTCATTATTGTCTTTTTTGCACATAGACTAAGAAAGCTGGCTCTTTCTTTACAAAGCTTACTTCAACAAAGGTGGGGGGCAGGCAAGCAGGGGAAAAGGATTTTATTTGTAAATGCTCTGTCCCCTTTGCAAGGACTTAGTACTTTTAAAAAAATAAATTTAATTTGTGGCTACACTTCAAGTAAGATGGTTTGATGGTAAAAGTGGAGCAATCCCAGTACTGGATTTAGAGAAGTCGTGTGGCTGGATCCTTTAGCATCACTTTCATGTGGTTGTGTGAGCCATTCTCAGAAACCCCAAGCATTTTTGAAGATACAAAACTGGAGACAAACATAATTTTTCCCTCCCTTTTGCTATTAATCCTTCATGTTTTAACAGGCACTGAAGTTAATGCTGCCTACACTCTTTCCTGTTAAATTGGAACTTTTTCTTCTCGCTTGAATAAAGTAATCTGTTCTTTCTAGTTGATACTCCCAGAAATCAAAGGGGAGGATGTCAACACATGCCATATCCAAATATCAACTTCCTTTTTTTGATTAAGCAAGATTTAGACATTTGATTTAAAGAAAGTTGGTGCTTTTTAACATGTAAAACAATCCATATATTTATATATGCATGTATACATACATATGTAGGGAGGGGGATATATATATACATGCTTATATACCTGTGTGTATGCACTCACAGACATGTCAAAATATTTTGTAAAATCTAAAATGATCTTTGTCTAGACCTAATCATCAAGAAAAAATATCTAACTCAAATTGAGGAACATTTCACGAATACCTGTCTAGTACTCTTCAAGACAGTTAAGGGGCATAAGAAACTGTCACAGCCTAGAGAAATCCTAATGAGACATGATGACTGATGGAACATGGTGTCTCAGATGAGATTCTGGAGCAGGAAAAGGACATTGGGTAAAAACTAAGAATCTCTGAAAAGAGTTTGAGTTCAACAATCCTATATCAACACTGGTTCATTAGTTATAACAGATGTACTATACAAATGTAACCTTAGGGAAGCAGTTAGAAATAGGGAAAATAGGGTGTGAAGTGTATGGGAACTGTATTGTCTTTACAACTTTTCTGTAAGTCTAAAACCAGTATTAAAAGTTAATCAACATTTATCAAAAATAAATTTTCTACCATTTCTTTACAGAACTCTTGCAAGATGTTGATGATTGAAATAGGAGAGCACTTTTCCTTTCACAAGCAGTTTCTAATGGAAACAAACTTTCCTACACAAGGAAAGAGGCTGCTTTGCAATGTAGTAGACAGTTGGTCACATCTTGTCTGACACCAGGCACAAGAAAGGTTTCCAGCAAGCAGAGTGGTTGATGGTCTGTGCAGTTACTTTCGAAGGATGGCTCCGCATTTGTAAGAACTTGCTACCAAGATTCCCCATCTTGCTGATGGGTAGTCGTGTGAAGGGGTCATTTTTACCATAAATTGTTGGTATGTGTCTTGCATTTTAAGGCTCTATAGGCTCTCAGATAAAAGGTAGGATGGGATGGACCTCAAAATATTCATTTTTGGTTACTTTTGAACTTTTTCCTAAACATAGGCCTTGCTTTTGTTTAACTTCTCAGTGTGACCATACAGCCCAAGATGATGGTATCACCTATGAATCTCCTATTTCTTAAGTATGCATGTTATTTCCTATTTCTTGAACTCTGAAGAATACTTCCCAGGTACTGTGTCTGTGTCGCTAAGTAGAAAGTCTCATTTGTTTGTTAAAGCACACAGGGGCACTCTTGTCTTTTCACAATAATTAACAGTAATTCACATAATTATTGGTGGGAGGGTAAACATTCATTTGAGAAGAATTTGTATTGAAATGACATTATTGGTATGGCTACATAGTGACGAGATGAAAACAGGGCATTTTCTCCCAAAGCAATGACAATAAACACAGAGCTTGTAAGTAGTGACCCAATTGGTTTCCAGCTGCTAACTGCGTGGTAGACTCCCATGAAGTGATTAATTGGTCTCAATCAGTTCTCAGTAGGAAGTTACCTACCTCATTGTAAATATCACCACAATTGTTATTAATTAGCTTAGTTGTCACCAGTAGCAACTGGTAGGCTAGGGGCTGAGTCAGGTGAGTGATCCCTACAACAGAAGTCCACTGGAGAGGGGACAATGCCATGGTCATTGTAGCAGACAGGAAGCTCCAGAGCCTTCTCTGCCATATGGAGATGCATGAGGTTTGCTCCATGATTACCACTCCCATGGCATGAAGTCAAAAGTGTGGTGCTCAGAGAGAGAGATTGTGCATCTCAAAGAGAAAATCTACCTGCATTCCACTGATGCAGGGTTTCAGGATATATTGGTTTAGAAGTTAGCCAGGCCATAGTTTAAATCTGCACTTTGCTACTCACTAGTAATTTGATCTTAAGTCAGTGGCTGTTAGCATTGGCTTCCTAACCTGAAAAAATGGAAGCAAAATTATCCAATAATGGGACTGATATAGCAATGTATATGACAGGTTTTGCATTTTGTAGGCACTCAAAACTCTGGAACACCCCTCTGAATGAATAACCATGAGCCCTGGCATGACAGTGATAATGTCATTAGTCCTCTTAATAATAAACAAGAAATCTCTCAGGTGTTCAGCTTCAGCATGGAGACCAATGTTAAAGAGAAGCTGGGACCTAAACCTTCATGACCATTGTCAATTTATTATTTTCTAAGAACCTAGTTATTTAAGAGAGGGGAAACAGGAACAGATGTAAAAACTGGCCAATAAAATTAAAGGAAATTAAGCAAAGGAATCTAGAAGAGGAACATATATTGTATCACGTGTGTCTCGGTTGGTCAGGTTGTGAAAATGGTGTGCAACCCAATGAGGGAAACAACTCAGATATGGCCTACAATGATGCAAAGGGAAACTCATACCACAGTGACTTCAGGCCATCCTCTACTCATTGTTTTAGAACTGGGTTTTCCAGATTTCTCAAATGTAGGGAGCAACTGGGTGCTTGCCAAATACAGACCACCATGCCTCTTCAAATCCTGATTGAGTAGATTCAGGCAAGGACCCAGAAACCTGTGTTTTTAATAAACTCTCCAAGTGCTTCTTATATTCAGGTAAGTTTGAGAACCACTGATTTAAAACAGTGTTTTTCATTTGACTGCACACTGGAATTTCCTGTGGAATTTTTTAACAATATTAATGGCTGGATTCTAACTCCCCCCCCCCGCCTCCAAATTCTGATTTAATTGGTGTGTGATGTGACTTAAGCATCAAGGAACTTTTTAAAAGCTTCTCAGATAGTACTCATGTACAGGCAAATTTGGAGTAACATTGATTTAAAAAATAGCCAGAGAGGTTCAGGCACCAAATAATGATAAGTACTAATTAGATGTGAAGTAACATCACAGACAAGTAGGTGGCAGTTTTGATTCAAAGTGTGAAATAGGGTTTAAAAAAAAAAAACAAAAAGAATTTCACTTCAGAAAACTTCCTGAGATCATTATGCAAATTTTCCGAATGCCCTAGACTTTTGCTGTATTCTAAAGTACTTCACTGAAAATACTACCAATGATAACTTAGAGTCTGAAGTCACCTAGACTGGCAGTGCTTGCAGTAGTATACATGTGAATAATAACAGCGCATGAATCTAATGTTGGCTTTCACTGCATAATTAGCTCAGATACTAACACTGCACAATTTCCTCTTCTTCCTCTACCTCATTACCCAAAGTCAGTAAGTTCCAGGACTTGGAATTCCCATCAAGAACAGAAACTACAACCAAGCTGCAATTCTGTGAAGCCAGATGTGACAATGTCCCAGATAGGAGGGGAAGGTGGTCAAATCTAAGGACTCAAATGAGTTCTGCTGTGGAAAAGATGCATTAACACTTCAAGGGGAGTTTCTCAATCTACATCATCAAGGCGGGACCAAGTACTACTAGTGGCATTGTTTAGGAAAGATTTGTTGATCAAAATTAGGAGCCTCTGGACCTTCATTGTCTCTGAGATGTTTCTTCAAATCACAAAGTAGTCATTTTTAATTTTATATGGGGGCATACTGTTTATCAGTCTTTAAATGGAATTACTTAATTCAAATCCTCCAATAACTGCAGGGAACAGAGACACCTTTGTGCATTGCTAGAATGTAAAAGTCATGCAGTTATAAATAATATGCCACTTGATCAAAAAAATTAAAATAGAATATGATTTAGCAATGCCACTTATGGTATACATCCCAAAGAGTTGAAAACAGGGTGTTGAAGAGATATTTGAACCCTCATACTCATACGCAACTATTCACAATGGACAAAAAGTGGAAGCATCCCCAAGTATCCACTGACAGATGAATGATAAATGATACATGGTATATACAAACAATGGATTGTTTGATATTTAAAAAGGAAGAAAATTCTAATATATACTACAACATAGATGAACCTCTTTGACATTGTGCTAAGTGAAATAGGTGGGTCACAAAAGGACAAATACTATAATTCCATTTAGATGATATGCCTAGTGTAATCAAATTCAGAGACAGAATGGAAAGTGGTGGCTGTCAAGGGCTTACAAAGGATGGTCATAGGGCACTGGTGTTTAAGGACTATGGAATTTCAGTTGGGAAAGATGACAATATTCTGGAGATGGATGATGGTGATAGCTGAAAATATGAATGTGCTTCATGCCACTGACCTGTATACTTTAAAACAATCAAGTAGGTAAATTTTGTTTTTTATATATGTGTGTGTGTGTTGTATATCTTATCACAGTATTTTTTAAATGAAGAAATTATTTGAAAATGTACAAAATAAAAATAAGGTGCAGAGGACTCACACAGTTCGTAGGTAATCAGAGCAGGAAGTCACTTGGGACTCTAAGTGTATCTAAACCCTCCCTTCCCACCTCAGCACCTCTTGGGGAGTAGAAATGGAAAATGGTGCTCCAGGGGAAGTAAACAGGGTGGAATAATCATTTGAGGAAAGAGTGATCAAAATAGTTCAGAAAGTTGGGCCTCTCTGCTGGCTCAAGGGGTTAAGCGCAGCACTATGAAGCTATCCGCAGCTTCTGCAGCACGTGTTTGATCCAACTGGCCAGGGAGCAACCTACATGGCACAGCAGACCTCTCCTGCCTTGCTGCAGCTCCCCTCAGCAGTGTATTTCAGTTAATTTGCCTGTTCTGCTCCCCACTCTGTCTCTGGTGAATACTTTCACTCCCCACACCTCTGGCCTGTACCCCAGTTCTTGTATGCATAAATAAATCAATCTTTAAAAAAACAGTTCAGAAAGTTGTCCTGAAGATAATAAGGTTGGTAAACTCTATGAGATCAGCATCATGTTAGCACACTTTTTTTAAAAATGAAGATAAAGGGCCTCCCCAGTGGCGCAGCTGGGTTGCGAAGCTGCCTGCAGCCTCTGCAGCGCCGGTTCAATCCCCAGCTACCAGGTGAGGGTCCCACATGGCGCGCAGACCTCTCCTGCCGCCCACTGCTCCCCTCAGCAGTGTATTTCATCAGTCTGTCAGTTCTGCTCCCTGCTCTGGCTCTGGTGAATTCTCTCACCCTCCCATGCTTCTGACTGTACCTAGTGCTTGTATAAATAAATAAATAAATCTTTAAAAAAAAATGAAGATTAAAATCACAAGCCATAAAATTTGTCCTTTAAAAGTGTACAATTCTTTTACTATATTCACATATTATAAAATTGTGCAACCATCACCACTCTCTAATTCCCTAACATATTCATCACCCCCAAAGTAAACTTTATACCCATTATTAAATCACTGCCCATTAGCCCTGATGCCCAGCCTGAGGCAAGTACTAACTACTTTCTTCCTCTACAGATTTGCCTACTAGACGTTTCACACAAATGGGATGGCACTATATGTGGTCTTTGTGACTTATTTCATTTAGCGTAATGCTCCCAAGGTTCATATTTTAACAAGGTTCATGCATTTTTGAATGAATTTTGCATTCATTTTTATTGATTAATAATTTTTGTTTGTTCATTCTTCAGTTGATGGGCATTTGGGTTATTTCCATTTTGGACTATTGTGAATAATGTATATGATAATGTAATAAACACTAATGTACACATTTTTGTGTAGGCATATTTTTTTGTTATTTTGAGTATATACCTAGGAATGCAATTGCTGGATCATATGTTAATTCTACACATAACTTTTTGAGGAATTTCCAGCCTGTCTTCCAGAGTGGCTGTCCCATTTACATTCCAATGAGTATTGTATGATTATTTCAAATTCTCCATGTCCTCACCATTACTTGTTATTTTCTTTTTTGTTGCTATTGTTTTATTCCCCAGCTCTATTGAGGTACATCTGACAAGCCAACTTTTATTTTAATTATAGCCACTGTAGTGGGTATGAAGTGGTATCTCATTGTGGTTTGCACACTAACTTTTATAGTCTCCGCACGCAGCCCAAGACTAGGCAGATGACAGAGTCTCAGTACTGGTGGGCATGAAAATTCCAAGGAATTCTAAGAAAGGTCATCAGAATGAGTAGTTTCTAAGCTTTGGGAAATCAAATTTTAGAATCAGCTGCTTTTAATTTTCAATATAAATTGAGTCAAGTTGCAGGCAAGTGATTCAGTCTTTGCTCATGAACACCCCATTACTAATGGGGTGATTACTTTCAGTACATGGTCACTCCTCTTGGAATTTAGAAGAATGCCATGTGCACTCTGGGACAAGGACTTCCTCAAAGGAAAAAGAGAGATCTGAAGGAAAAAAGACCAGTTCCCTTCATCTCAATTAAAATTAAGTGCCCAACTTATGACTCATGTCTTGGCTTTCCCACCTTCCCACCTTCCACATTGTCAGCTGCCTAGTGCTACATGATTGCCTAAAAGAGGGGTTTTCGACAGCAATGTTCTCCAATTACACTTATTTCCATTAACAAAAGAAATATATTTGTGGGTTTTTTAGGTACTTGCAGAAATATATACTAGCTCACTAGTAGCCAGACACATCTGATCTGTCTGCCTTACAGCCCTCTGACAGTTAAGCATTTACTTTTAGGCAAATAAAATGTCAGCCACCATTAAACAGCATATGGCAACAATATGGCCATTCCCTCTGGGGATGAATCTCTTCCCAGAAGAGCTGGTACTTGAAATAGGAGATGCTTTTAAATGCACGACCTGTATCCCTCCCACCCAGGCTGGGAAGTGGGCACAGTGCCACACACAGAAGGACATGGGCAACCAGATCAAATGTGGACATAGGGGGTGAGTTGCCCAGCCAGCAATGACCAAAGGCTGTTGGCCCTAGGCATCTGGGTCTGTGGTTAAGGGGAAGTACCATCCCTAAGCTGGCCTGGATTAGCTCTACAAAATAAAAAACAGTCCCCCACAGCCTCTTACAGAGGGGCTGGGGCCATCCTGAGTGCAGTGGTGTGCAGTTGGCAAAGAGAGACATTCAAAGTGTTGTCTCCACCCCACCAGTCCCTGTGGAATTCCCATGATGAATGAGATAAAATAAATCACCTTGTCTCAAAATGGACAATGAGGGTGAGGGGCCCTGTGTAGTGGGCCAGCTTTTGTACAAGTGGATGTGTGGCAGTGCGGCTGTGGAAAGACTACCTTTTCAGAAATGACCAGTACAGGCCAGTAGCCAAATTTTCTCAAGAGTTTCTGCACTTTTGAGCCTGTGGAAGACACCAGAAATTGTCAATGATGATGGCCTGATCCTCAAAACACAGTCTCTAAACATTGCTTGTCCTGATTTGGGGATGTTCCTGAATATGGGATGTTCATCCTATTGGAAAAGGTGATTACTCACGGAATGCCTACTGTTACTTGTGTTGAAACATAGCCACACTTACCAGTTTTACATCAAGCCTTTGACATGAGCTTACTACATTTCTAGACCCCTGGATGTTTTTGTTTTTGTTTTTGAATATGGCCATGTCAATGAAATCACTAGCCTTGTTAAAATAAATTTCAACTGCAATATCAAGAAAGCTTACTTTCATTAAAGTTAACATTGTTCAAAAATTCTGGCCAACCTTATTATTTTCCCCACTGTGTAAACTACTTAATTTGAATGGTTGAAGGCCATTTATTAGTTCTCAAAACAATTCTGAGGTGCTTAATGGTTTAAAAAATAAAATAGGTAAAAAGTTAAAGCTACAAAACTATCTATGCAGACATGTATTCTAGAGCCAAGAATAACCAGGCAGGGAAACTTCCTTTTTCCAATTAAGTTTGTCCAAATTGTATTAATCATATAATTTATCAATGATTTATAATGACACTGAATAGCTGAATAAATACAAACCATTAGATGCCTAGAGAAGCGATGATATTTTTAAATATCATTACTATTATTAATAGTATTTTCCATAAAATTTGTCTTCAGAAAATGTACTGTTGAAAATAAGCAACAATGTAAATCATATATTTTAATAGTGTCAATTTTTCAGAATGCTTTTTTACTCTTTACCAAATATATGTTACTGACAGGATAGTAGATAAAATCCTTTGTTCTTGTTACTAACGGTCAGTAAATCCCATGATAACTGGTAACAACAACTAAATCAGTAGCTGTATGAAGGGCAGGAGCTTGCTGGGGTTTTTCTAAGATTGGGTGCTCTGAGAGGATTGATAAAAATTCCTCAAATTAGAATAGAAACTTTCATTGTCAGGGTTGGAGTTGGGAGACTGTTCCCACATGTCTAACAGTAGCTAAACATTTGGATGAAAATGAATTCAGTCGCTCACCCAAATGTTTGCCACCATTACATCAAACACTACACTACTTAAAAACATCTCAAGAAATGAATAACTTCTAAACTTTGTATCTAGATGACTGAGTTCATTCTGCTTTGGTATTTCCATATGAATGATAGTATGTCAGGTGCTAGTATGTCAGGTAAGGCATACCCTAGAGATATGCTTCAAACCCTTCTATATATTCTATTATACATAGAATAATTACTATAATTAATGTATTGAGCTTCAAAAAGTAAGCAAATCAATGAATCCTATAACTAGTTCTCCATTTCTAATCTTCCAAATCTAAGAAAAAAATAAGTATGTCTACTCTTTCTCCTCATGAAGATACTGTAAAGATTGATTTGCAGCAAAACAAAGTAGACTTTGGTGGCAGAAATCTTGTGCTCCAAGATGTTATTCTTTTTTTGCACTAATTTGATGTTTTATCAAATGGAAATAGAATTCTGACTTCAAGATGGGGGCTTTGTGACATTTTAACTTTTTTTTTAATGATTTAGTACTTTTTGGCACTGTGTGTTTGATGAATGAAGAGTGAAAAAACATATGAATGAAAAAAATCCACCGTGTAAGGTTGGATTCTAGTTGATTGCCAGATACATGTTTCAGTTTTGTAGAAATAACTCTGTTTATTTTTCTCTAGTAAGAAAAGCTTGGAGTAGTATTTGCTGGGATTTAACAGAAATACGGAAGCAATCAAGTGGTTGCATTCTGGATTTTTCAAAGTTAATGGCATTCCTTTATCCATATTGATTGGAGCTTTGGCTCAATTCAGTTGTCAATACCACCTGGATAATTTTAAGTCTTTCTGAAGCTTAAAAAAAAGTCTCCCAACATAGCTCAAGCAACATAAGAATTTCATCAATTGAAAACTAAGAAACGTTTCTGTGGGATGTGTAAAACAAGAAGCTGACCAGCATTATTTTCTTTTTCCTTAAATCAGTATCATTATTGAAAGTTATTCTTGAACTTTATGAAAACCATATTGGGGCACAAGCATGTTCACCATTGAATCATGTTCAAGGAATTGAAACTGAAAATGATTCCAACTAGGAAAACATGACATTGAAAAACAGTCTACATTCTTTATTCTACCTTAGAGTATATGAGACTGTTTCTGAGTAGACTGACAGTGGATCAGATTTTTTTTTTAATAGATGCATGTTTAATTCATTGGGCATAAAGAAGTCATAATTTCTTTTCAATCACTTGTTTACTTTGTTGGATTATCAATGACAACTTTTGATCTCACTTTTTTTTTGCTCAGAAAGCATTATTTTCTCACCATTACCCACAGGAAAAAATCCAAGGCTCCATTCAAGGCTTTTGCTTTTCTGGCGCAGGCTACCTTTTCAGTTACATTTTTAAATCTGTCTCTTCCATGCAAGCTCCTTCTCAGTCAAACCAGACTAGGCTGTTGACCAGCCTGCTTTGCTGCCTCCAAATCTTTCTTCACATTATCCCATCTCTCAAGATTACCTGTTCCTTTTCCTCTCCACTGCTTTAAGTTTCACACATCCTTCAAGGAGCAATACATCCCTTTGATGAAGTCTTCATCCCACCCTTTCCAGCTGCCTCTTTTCTCCCCTCCCCTGCTTAAAACAAATCTTCCCACCATTCCTGTTGCCCCTCCCCTCTACACACACACACACACACACAAATACACACATGCTCCTAGGATTTGGCCATGGCAGATATCACATTCAAGGCTGTCACTTGGGTGTACAATGTGTGCCCTGCCAAGAAGGTCTATCTCAAGGGACAATAGGGACAAACATCCATCTTATTCTCCACTTGCCAAGGCATGCACCTGCCCACATGACTGTGATAAAGCCCCTTTTTCTACTTCCTACAAAAGCACTGTACAGACCACCAGCCGTTCTGCTCACATATCCTTTGTATCCATGTGTTCATCCATGTGCATGGATTTTAGTTTCCTTTACCAGAGCACCAGTTTGTTGAGGGCAATGGTTACCTCTGTATACTCACTGTGCCTAATACAATGCCTTGCTTCTACCTAACAGCACTTACTGAATTTCATTGAAGGGAGGAAACGTATTTCTTAAAAACGATTGTTTTGCACATGAAGGTGAACATAGAAAGCACTACAGGAATCAAAATGGAGGTTTTTGTGGATGTAAGACGGCTGAGTTGTCTGATTTTAAGTATATCATGATTCTGTCTCAGCTAAGCAGTTTCCTATAAAATGTAGTGCCCAGTAGTCTTTTATGGAACTTCAGAAACCACATTCATGATGCTATGACAGACCATGGCAGAGCTGGACTGAAATCCATTTCTGACTGTTTGTTAAAATAGGCAAAGAATAACATTAAGGATTGTCTGAAGTGGGCAGGATCAAGGTCAGTGAGGCAAGGGAATTTGGGGAGGAACCAGTTGGATCGGTCTGAGGTCAGTGCACTTCCTAGAAGTCTCCATTAAGCCAAAAACAAAAACAAAAGAAACACTCCATCTCAAAAGTTCTCAAAGCCTT
The DNA here is from genome assembly GCF_014898055.3 of Talpa occidentalis. Classification (NCBI taxonomy): domain Eukaryota; kingdom Metazoa; phylum Chordata; class Mammalia; order Eulipotyphla; family Talpidae; genus Talpa; species Talpa occidentalis. The sequence goes on from NW_026555331.1 coordinate 86,594,177, forward strand.
GCCAACACTATACACATCATAACTTGATGTGGCCATGCCCTCAGAGTGAGGAGCTGCTTTGTAAAGACATCATGGTGAATTCGTATAGTTCTGATGCAATTTTATCGATAAATGGAAATGTCCATAAACTAAGCTTTACAGACCACAAAACCATGATGTACATAGATAGGTTTTATGCCTATTTGATGACATATCCAAGACTTCAAATTTCAAATTTCAGGGGGTAACCACCAGCCAACCTCTCAAGGAAAAGTCCTGTATCTGTGCATAAAATTTCCTACTGTCTTTGCACTTAACCATCCAGCTTTAAACTGCGTTTTGTTTTTCAGGATGTACTGAGTTTATGTGATGAACTGTTTTCTCTTCAGGGAAAAAACAAGCCTTCTCCAACTTTTCACAATACGTCTCTCTTCCCTTTACCCTCACAGTCCTCTGTGATGTCAGTCTGCTTTGCTCGTTTCCATCCCAACTTGGTGGTTGGTGGGACCTACTCGGGCCAGATCGTCCTGTGGGACAATCGCAGTCATCGAAGGACACCAGTGCAGCGGACACCCTTGTCGGCAGCTGCACACACAGTGAGTCAAGCTTTTGTCCCATCTCTGTTAAGTCACTTGAGCCCTGGAAGAGGGGTTAACTCAACTGAAAAAAGTACAGATGTCAGTAACTCTAGTTAGAAATATCTACTTTATAGTGATTGTTAACTTGACTGTGATTAAAAAAACTGGGAGACAAGCAGGTGAAAAAGCACTGAATTTAGAGAAATCTCTTAATAATCTGCAAGTTGTAAGTGCATAGAAAGGATCTTTTTGAATTTCCCAGAGGCCACCTTTGAGGATTGATTAAAACTTAAAAAGCACACAGAGAGATACTCTGGAAAAGGCATCTGTGAAGTTGTTTTTCTAAAGAAATCCTTTACATTTACATTTTAAGGTGGAAACTTCTATTTTCAAATAGACCACAAAGCGCAAGCATTTCATGTCTAGGGCTGGTAGATGGGACTATCGCTAACAGGCATTTTTGATTTGTGATGGGGGTTGCTGCTATGACTTTAAATTCTGGAATGTGTGGTATTAGTCTCAATAGTGAAGTCTGCAGTGACAATATAATCCCTAGGGTTAAAAGTCAACATCTCAAAGCCATTACCCATAATTTAGCAGAAGAGGTTCAGTATAGTCTTCGTAAGACAACTACGCTGTCATTTCCTTTAAGAGAATGACAGGTGTGTTTAGCAATTGTTTCGAGGAATGAGAAGATAGGCATGTCTCCATCAATCCCCGCTACCTTGACATTCAGGATAACTGATGTTCTTTCTCTGAAATGCCCAAATTATGCCCAATGATACAGCTCTACTATTGTTTCAATTTCCTTAATGTGGTTGCCTCATTTATTTCATCTGCTGGCTTCAAAACCATTCTGGCTTGAAAAATGGACTGCTTGGTGCTTTAGCTAAGACCATGAAGAGGAAAATTCTTCTGCTCTCGTAAGATTGACAATGGGAATTGACAAATACCAAGTCAGCCTTAATTCTGATTGACTTGGACCAAAGACATACACAGGTGAAACTAGTTCTTGGGAATCTTGGAAAATTGCTCTTGCTTCACCCCATTTCCCCAAACTAATAACAGAAAATTGTGACCCCAGAAGAAGATGGGCTTGATGCAGGTGTTTGCTCAAGTGGAATGAAACCACTCCTTGGCTCTATGTGAATATCTGGTGTGTTTGTGAGCACACCTTCTGAAATTTCAAAAAATAGTAAGTCCGAAAGGTAGAACAATGCACAATAAGCTTTTGGGGGAGAATCTAAATCCAGGAGCTCTTCTAAGGAGCTAAAGTTTCTTTGTCAAGTAACTTGGATATGACCATGATAACTGAAATACTCTTAAGATCAGACAGAGTAACCTTTTGTTAGAAAATAAAACAAAAAACTTTTTTTTCATGTTAGGCTGTGTTTAGTTGAATTCATAACTGAAAGTGCGCAGTTATTTTTTGTGACTGTCTTTCAACATTCACTTATGCCCGGCTGATTGGGACCAGGATCAAACAGGAGAAAGAGACCACCACAGATTACTAACTAATTTCCTTTCACACCCACCACACATATGCATTTGAGACAACAGGAAATCCTAATTAAAACAAAATCCTTCTGCCACACAGTAAGTTTATTCCTAAAGTAAATAAAACAATCTGGCATCTATACTGGAAAAATGAGCTCTACCATTTCTTTTTTGTTCCCATTAAGTAGAGGGTGTGTGTGTGTGTGTGTGTGTGTGGGCATGCCCACATGTCTGCTGCTGTTCTGGTTTCTTCATATCTCTCTCTTTTCAACTGAATTTTATTACTCATGAAAGCGCAGGCCAGTAGTACTGATTAAAGCCAGGGAGGAACTACCACACACAGGTCTTCTGCAGGTGTTTGGCTATATACATTCTTCTAGATGCCTTCTTTCCCTATTTCACTCTAAGGAATCCAATACACTGGGTTAAGGTGGTTTATGCTGTTGTTCAGAGGAATCCCAAGGATTCTTGTGGAAAAATACTAAGTAGATTTCAGGAGCATAACAATGTTTAGACCTTGCTTTCCCATTCTCCCATTCTAGAAAATGTGCTGGTTTAGGTGATAATTCACCTGTTCTTCCACTTGATTTTAAGGCAGAGTTTGGCCGCTGTGTGATTGCGCATTGCCATAGGTTCCACATACACCAGAGACTTAGAGCATTGTGTAGAGTCCTACAACTGGTCGGTACTTTTGATAATCAGAGACCCGGGTAACATTTAGTGTCAGTTCTCTGCGGTAATTGCCACTGACCAGATCCACTAAGACCTATTCATTTGAAAATTTCTGTAGGAACGTGGTGTGAAAATACACAGGGACTGAGTTGACTATCGGTTAGCAAGAGTAAATAGGTGATGCAATTGCCAAAAGAAGGTAATCTTAGGATAAATTAATACAGGCATATTTTTATCATGAGAAGTGACAATTCAGCAGTCTCTGGATCTCTATATTCTGCTCGTTAGAATATAAGGTAGACAGTTGTGTTTCATTCTCAGAACTTCAATGCAAGAGGAATTCAGACAAAATATATTAAAAAAAAAAAAAAGTGACCAGGATGGGGAAGGTACTCAAGAAACAGCTGAAGGAATTGATGATGATAAGTCTGGGTAAGACAAGACTGGGGGGGGAGTGTAGGAAAGGTTAATGTAACAATACTCTTTATTCAAAAAGATGAATTTTTTTTTTTACTTGATCTATGATCTCAGCGGGCACTGCACTAAAAGTACCTCTGTGAACTTTCTTTTTTCCCATTGGTGGAAGGAGGGAATTAATACTGAAACTGGCTACCCTTTAAGAAAGGTGTTCAAGCGGAGTCTGGATAATCACTGTACAGGCAGATGAGCAGCCGCACTAGATGATTATTATGGTTCCTTCTGGCCAGGAGTTTATATGATAATAATAGTTTGGGAAGCATCCTTTATATAATATCAACTTTCCAATATTAAAGATTATTTCATTGTAGTTGTGGCTAGGTATTATGGACAGTAACTCATCAAGAGTAAGACTCAGACTGTCAGCTATTTGCACAGAGAAGCATCAAGTACGCTGTGGTTTGGCCATTGATGGCTAAGCTGCCTTAAATCTAACCCAAATTACTGCTATGTTCTACTTATACTAACCTTCCATTTAGTGTTTAATGTGCAGCTGCAAATGATTTTTAGCCTACCATTTAGGATTCTACAGAGTGGGATAATCTACTAGAGTCATGACAGAACGTTAGAGTATCTTGCTTACAATTCCCGGGATGTAGAAATGACCTTTCTCAAGACCTTGGCCAAACCTAAGCCTCCACACTACCCCAACTGATATTTTGAAAAACAAATCTATCATTATCCTAGATTTTGCAGTAACATAAAAGAACCTAATTTTATCTCACTAGGTGCGCTGTGCCAGTAATTTCTACCACCAATGTCTCTCCCTCAAATTAAAGAAGCTGATGAATATTAGCCACTTTTTTTTATAAAGAACATTAAATGTTTGGCACTGTGACTATAATGCATTAAATTCCAGATTTAGTAACACTCGTTCCTTCCAAAAGTCAATAGTTGTACCCTTTTAAAGACTGTCTTTTTCCATCATTCATGGGGAGCTTAGAAGCCAAGCTATGAAGAATCACTCGAGCAATCCAAAATCACTTCCCCGTGCTGCTCTGGCCCCATCAATCCTCATTTGCTCTCGCTTCCTTCAGCTCTGTTTCACTGCCTCTGACTGAGCAAGGTGAAGCTTTGTAAGTATTTCCACTATTATGTGTTGCTGCCAGAGCTTTTAGAAAGAATCAGGTTCAAATCAAAAGTGGCAAATGACCTGAGGCTTGTATTACTGTAGGATTATGTCACTCTTTAATCCTTGTTTTAGAGTAATGTGTTTGACACTCAACTGTAAGCATTTCCTTTTGGATCGAAGTTTGATCCTCCATGTTTATGTTTTTGCAGCATCCCGTGTACTGTGTAAATGTTGTTGGGACCCAAAATGCTCATAACCTCATCACTGTCTCCACGGATGGAAAAATGTGTTCCTGGAGCTTGGACATGCTCTCATCTCCGCAGGTGGGTTTGTTTTCCCCTACACATAGGAGCATCCTGGTTAAAAGAGGTATCTGCCTAATGGAACATAGTTCCTAAAAGCCAAGCCCTCATATCCTATAGGAGCTAAAAAGAATGGATGCACTTGAAAGAGTGGGGTCTGCTATCAGTAGTCTCTTGAAGCCAAAACCCATTTCCTTTACCACAGATCATGTAATTATTGTAATACATTAATCCTTAGGTCAGTTTAAAGTGAAAAAGAAATAATCCATTTCAAAGTAATTATGGAAGTTGCCTGTGGTAGGAATTGTATTTACCCTACAGCATAGTTAAACAAATGCAAATGAGGTTAGAGTTTAGCATAGCAATCCCAGACAGGTACTTGTCTTGGAGAAAAGGTAGCCCAGCCAACAGAAACCCAAGTCCTTGCTTGTATCCATAGCCTAGACAACCACCGATATGTATAAAGAATTTATCAAACCATCTGTTTTCTTCCCTGAAATGTTTGCTAGCACGATTCCTGCCATTCCTTGCTCAATAAATAAATGAGAAGTGGAAAATGAAAAAGTTTCAAAGTTTCTAAACCACTACTGACTACACTATTGGGAACCAAAGGTGCAAACGTGGAACAGAGCTTTGGGAGGAGGCATCTATTGCAGTTTTCAGACCTTATGTATGTAAACATAGATACAAGAGAACACGTACACACACACACATAAACATACACACACACTCTCTCCACAGTGGTTGGTGGGGGAAAAAAAAGTACTTCACTACCCTCCAACTGAAAAACAGAGAAGAGTACACAGTTAAAGCCCTTGACAAAAATGTGAGGGTACATCATAAAAATTATAAAAGATACCTAGTTGATAATTCTCAATTTTAATATTCCCATTCCTTTCCCTGAAATAATCACCTTAGAATGTCTCTCACACAATTCTAGAAGACACTGAAGTTTCAACTTACATAAGAAAATGTGAAAACTATAGGGCCTCCTTTATGGAGATAAATACAGATGTAGAGAACACTATTAAAGACTCAATACATTCTCTGTATGGGGGCGGTAATGGGTGGAGAGAGAGAAAGCGCTAACAAACTCCTTACAATTTAACTTCCTCTATTTTGCTGATCTTTAACATTATATAAGTCAGAAGTTGTGGGTATTTTATGGTTTTCTCTTAAAATTTTCATCAGGGACTTGTTTTCTTTTAAAAGCATGGAGATTACCAACATACACAAGAGCAAACCTGCTATTTGGGAATTTTTAGTTGCCCATTTTGCTGATTAAACACGTATTTGTTTAGGTTAAAACCAGTCATATATGGGCTACAAGCCCATTTTATTAGTTTCAGCATGCCTGTAGACTCCTGTCTCTTTACAGAGATTGGAAGTTTCACGGCAGACTTCCCTGGACAGCAAGGATAGAGGGGAACATCCAACAGTTGCCTGGGTTTCTCTCTCTCCCAAGTGGGCAGCCAAGAAACAATACCTTCCCTGATGCTCCATTTTAGCAGTGCAGAAGAACATTCTCTGCATTAAATTGTTATAGCATTGCCTCATGGAGGCTCACGATGTGTGCATATCAGGTACGGTGGTGGGCATATCACATGACCCCATGGTCTGTGTACCCAGACTGTTAGCACGCACTTCCAGTTTATGGACTCCTTGACTGAGATGACCTGCTTTACTTGTTTGCACAAGATGACTGAATTCTCAAGCAACTACAATGACATGATTTTTAAAAATCATTTTGGGGGCCTCCCCTGGTGGCGCAGTGGTTGAGCGCTGAGCTGCGAGGCTGCCCGCAGCCTCTGCAGTGCTGGTTCGTTCCCCGGCTGCTGGCGAGGGTCCCACAAAAAAAAAAAATCATTTTGGGTACTGAGTGGCTATTTGATATAGATAGCCAGATTACTCACGAATGTTCGTGATACTTAATTCCTCTTCACTGTCAATAAACTTAATTCAGCAGAATTCTCTTAAAATACCCTTTAATACTGAATTTTAATAACCAGTTCAGATAAAATAAAAACTCTCTTTACTATCTTAAAGAATCATTTAAACACCATTCTTTGAGGCTTCTCGCCTACATCCCCAACAGTGGCCCTTCATGGAATCTAGTCCCTGTTGAAATCTGGTTTTGATGACCCGAGTGACAACTTTCTGGTTTTATTCCATGGAGGACACACACTCCTCCTTTGACAAATGTGCTTAGTCCATCTGATATTAATACATGTGTATTGTCACGAACAATTGATTTTGAAAATGTTTGTAAATACAAGGGTATTGTGTGTTTTATTAAAGCCTGGGGCTGACAAGTGTAACCATTACAGTATTATCTTTAGTTTCTGCACCATTAGTTTCAAAATTCTCACCTGTCATCTCTGCCTGACTTAAGAAGCAGCAGCACACGCTGATGAAATCCAGCCGGCCTGAAACCAGAGATACACAGAAGCAGGAATGTCAGGGGCAGTAAAGCGTGGTTTCTGGCACAGCTGGGGTCTTTTGTAACACTGTGAAAAGCAAACAGATGATTTAGCCAAATGATTTTTCCGTGCTATCTTTGGCACGGCAAGGAGTTGACAGAGGGAATGTAACCACTCTGTGTTTTGGTAGGAGAGCATGGAGCTGGTGTACAATAAGTCCAAGCCTGTGGCTGTTACCGGAATGGCTTTCCCGACAGGAGACGTCAATAACTTTGTGGTTGGCAGTGAGGAGGGTACAGTCTACACAGCCTGTCGTCATGGAAGGTGATTTTCCGTTTTCTTACAGATGACGCGTTCCTCATTTCCCAAAGTCTGTTATCACATTCTGGGTTGTAACCACCTTGCATTTATGAGAACAACATTACTGAAAAAATGCCCAAGTATAATCTCAAGTTTTCATTATCTTGTAGCAGCCGTCTGCTGTGGTCATCAGCCTTTTTTAAGTCTATTATGGTTTACATTGCCTTGAGGGAAAAAAGTTCAAGCTTCTTAGCATATAGTATGAGTCCTTGACTACCTTCCTCTTCCCAGCCTTAGCATGCTCCAGTTACAGGTACATCAGGAATAACAATTCCCAAATACTGCTTATCCCACCAGACCATTACTTTCAATTTCTTCTGTTGGGTCTGACATTTCTTGCTATTGGCCTGGTTAAGTCCTCTTGATCCTTCAAGAGCCAGCATAGAGGCCATGACATGCAGAAGCCTCTCCTGACTCTACTGAGCAAGGAAGCCATCCTTCCCTTATGAGTCTATGGCATGTTTATTCCTTTGATTTGTTCATTCTTTCACAAGAATTTCCTAAGAAGTCATCATGTGCTAGGCACCATCACATCATAAGGATGCAGTAAGACACAGGCCTGGGGTGCCTATTCTGGCTAAGGGGCAAAGACAATAAGCTAATAAATAATAAATGTTTTTTAAGAATAATTTCTATGAAGAAAGTCAGAGTAGAGTAAGTGAGCTAGGACCACAGGTACAGAATAGGTATGCTATTTTATATGTTTTTATGTATTCTTCTACAATAGCATTAATCACATTTTATTTTAATTACCATTTTGCCATTTTCCCTTACTAAATAATTTCCATTTCATCACTGATTCCTTGTCTGGTGTCAAGCACGCAGGAAGTGAATAGCTAAAAATCCACATGGGAAATAAAGAAATGACAATATCTAAATAATATAGAGAAGTGCCTTAGGCCCCTTTCTTCCAGTCAGCAAGAGTAGAACAGTATGACATATACAAGCCACTGTAGAGTTTTCAAGTGATAAGAACTCTGCCTTGATGGACACGACTGGCAAATGCCCCTGGGAAACAGATCCGTCAGGATGAAGTGAAATCCAATAATCTAGACCAGGTGATAAAATCACATGCAAAACTGAGATGAGAGGCCTCATCCCTCTTGAAAGGTTCAATTCTGTTCACTTGTGGTACTTAATTTCTCTTTCACTTTAGTAGTTGTAATTCAACTGATCTTTCATCATTTACATTTATCCCAGGCTCTTTATATTTAATAAGGAACCACAAATTGTGCAAAGTTCAAACTCCTGAGTTTTTGTGATTGGTAGAATTAGCAAGCATCGATGACCCAGCCATGTGATTTTTCCATTCACCCAATACGAGCTATGACGTTCCTATATTCTGCACCGAGAAACAAACAGCACTGGCACCACTCACAAGATTTAAAGATGACTAGAAAGCCATGCCTTATAATTCTATGCCCAGTGTTCCTCTTTCATAAGCATTGGCTAGGGACGTGCATTAAAGTCTTATTAAAGCATAAAAAGATTTGATCAAGTTGTTCATTCATGCAAATAGTTGCCGCACAGATAGATAGGCATCATTTAATCCAGGTTCCTACCTTCAAGAATGGTGGGAATGCAAATGCACAAATATCTGCAATACAACTAGAATGTCATGTGGCAGGAAAGAGACACAGAATGCAGTGGTCCAAACGTGGAGTCGCAACTTTGCCTACACATCTATTGGAATCAACATGTCATAAGTTCAATTGACTCAATTATCCAACTTAATGATCTATGAAGGATACAGAACATGATTATAGATAACTCAGGGTTTTTTTTCTCTAATCTGAATAACCTCTTACATGAGTATTTTTGTTCTGTGGCTATTGTCCTTTTCAAGCACAACCAAAATATGGACTGTGTTATTTTCTTTGTTGTTGTTGAGTCTCATCAGCTCTTTGCAGATTTTTGTGATCAGTCCTTTATCATTAGTGTTGTGTGCAAAAATGTTCTCCCAGTTGGTGGGGTTTCTCTTTGTTTTTGTTATTGTCTCTTTTGCTGTGCAGAAGCTCTTTAATTTGATGTAGTCCCAGCTGTTTATCTTTGCCTTCACTATCACTGCTTTGGGTGATGTGTCTGTAAAGATGTCTTTGATGTGAATATCACGTAGTGTTTCGCCTATATTTCCTTCTATGTATTTTATGGTTTCAGGTCTTATGTCTAGTTCTTTAATCCATTTTGAGTTGATTTTTGTAAAATAATCCAGTCAAAAAATGGACAGAGGAACTAAAAAGAAACTTCTCTGAAGAGGAAATGCGAATGGCCAACAGGCATATGAAAAAATGTTCAACATCACTTGCAATCAGGGAAATGCAAATCAAAACTACCATGAGATACCATCTCACACCAGTGAGAATGGCACATATTAAAAAAACTAGCAACAACAAATGTTGGCGAGGGTGTGGAGAAAAAGGAACTCTTCTGCACTGTTGGTGGGAGTGCAAACTGGTCCAACCACTATGGAGAGCTGTGTGGAGATTTCTGGATCTACTAAACATAGAGCTTCCACAGGATCCAGCAATTCCACTCCTAGGTATTTACCCAAAGAACACAGAAACATCAATTCCAAAGAACACCTGCACCCCTATGTTTATAGCAGCACTGTTTACAATAGCTAAGCTTTGGAAACAGCCCAAATGCCCAAAAATAGATGACTGGATCAAGAAGATGTGGTACATATATACCATGGAATATTACTCAGCATTCAAAAAAGATAAACACATGCAATTTGCAGCAACATGGATGACGCTGGAAGGGATCATGCCCAGCGAAATAAGCCAAAAAGAAAAAGAAAAATACCGGATGGTCTCACTCATAGCAGGAATCTAGAAAACTTAAATAAGGGACAAGGAAAATGAATAACTATAAGAAAGTGAAAATCAAAATCAACAAAAACTATGAACCAGAGACACTTTTTGGGGGGCGGGGGGCGGGAGGGGAGGGATTGGGATCAGAATGGGGGGATTGCAATTGTATGGGGAATATAAAAATAAAATTTATTAATTAAAAAAAAAAAGAATTACTATGAAACTCAGTGTAAAAAAAAAAAAAAAATATGGACTGTGGTTCAAAGGAAGAGTCCCCAAGGTACACGACACCGATCTTTTTACAACAAGCTTGATTCTGCTTTTCACAAAGGTCCATCCATCTGAAATATATAATACAGACCCTAGTAAAGTTGCAAAGTAGCCAGCATTTGGCTGTGTAGCAATAATTTCAAATGGGTCATACTTAGGGACCCAGAGGCAGGGATTTCTATTTTCCACCTAACATAGAGAAGGTGCAAATCCACTTCCATAAATTAAACAAGGTCCTCATTTTGCACCCTATAAACCCTTTCAGGATGCTGTTAAGAGCAAGTGGAGTCTCACCAGGGGCCACTTCAAAGATCAGTTCCACGTGTTCATTAGAACAAATTTAAATGATCACGTGTGTGAAAGGGCTGTTAGCAGTTTCACTGGGCATAATTTTTGAGTGCCTGTTACATGGAACACACACTGCAGCACTTTGCTCATGATGTCAAATTTTGCTCAGCACACTGACATTTATTGGTGCTCCAGAAGTCAAAATGTTTTAATAACTTAACTCATTTTTACTCTGGTGACACAATATTTAGATTCCACAATTCCTATGTATTTGTCATATGTGTAACCTCATGCACATCAGATTTTACAATATTGCACTTTAGTATATTTTCTAGTTGGTTATGATTGCATACAGACTATTATGTGGTAATGGGGGTGGGGGGAAGTGGCAATAATCCCAGCTTAAGCAAAGTATGTCTGTTGATAACTTTCAAAATGTATATCACTATTTCTCAAAAGTTGTTTTGTTGAAAAAAAGGGCATACATTTGTCTCTTTACCTTTGTTATTTCTTTCAACAAATATTTGTCAAGCACTTACTATATACAAAACATTTGGTAACAAGAAAGGCAAAGCACCAGACCTTATGGAATTTATATTTAGTGGACTTGCAAATCTCTCTTCTGCTTTTAGTGAAGAAATCATTTTCTCCATATTACATTTAAATTATGTGTATTATTTTCTGGTGACAAGAGTTTTGATGAATATTACATTTTAGGTATGTCAGCCTAAGAAATTTCCTTGAAAAGATAAATGTAGGTATACGAGGATGTGTGGAATTTTACAGCCACTAGGCTCCCCAAAGGGAGTTAAAAAGGAACAGGTGCCAAATGTCATAACAAGAATACACTTATTAAAAATATGAAAGCTTCTGAGTCTAAGTATGTATGTTTACAATTATAGTAGCTGCATCAACAATGGTAGAATTTGAGGAACACCTATAATAGAATATTTCTATTACAAAAATAGTCTAGCACGTTTGCAAACAATTTCTTTCTCTCAAGGTAACTGTGAAAGTGATTTCATCGTTGATGATGCATGGTTCTTCTAAATTATGGTGATGTAATCACACAGACAAAAGTTTTGTTTGTTTTTAAGCATGCACTGGTTTTAAAAGGTCACTGAAATTCTGTTCATGTGTGGTCTTCGTGCAGCAAAGCAGGTATCGGTGAGGTCTTTGAAGGTCACCAAGGGCCAGTGACAGGAATTAACTGCCACATGGCAGTGGGTCCAATCGACTTTTCACACCTGTTTGTCACATCATCATTTGACTGGACTGTCAAACTGTGGACTACAAAGGTAAGAATACCTTGATTGAAATTTCTCAGAATAATACACAGGCAAAGGACAATGTTTTGTTCCCCGTGGGGAGTTATAGAGAATGTGAAGTCTCTTCCATATTACCTGGCACTGTGGGAATTTGGACAACCTGCTGGGGAGCCTGAAATGCCTCAGAGCTAATTAACATTCATTTTCCAGCCCCATTTTATTTATTTTTCAATATTTCATTATCACTTGAAAATATTCTAATTGTAAAATGTTCAAATAATGATGAAACCTCAACACTAACCCTGCCCACAAATTTCCCTTCATTGTCCTCTCCCTGGAAATAACCTTGGTTACCAGCTTAGTGTTAATCTTACAGAGCTTTGCATCACTCACATGCATACAAATGTTCCTACATAAATATAATGCTTGGATTGGGGAAAGGGTTGTTTTGAGCCTTTGGAGGTTTTTAAGCTAGCAAATGATACCATATTATTTGTATCTGAAAAGATCATTCTGAACATGTAGGAGAGCAAGATAAGGAAAGACCACCTAGAAGGAAGGTACAGTAATTTAGGGAAGAAATGACAGTGGTTTAGACCAGTAGTTTGGGATGGAGAGTACCAGAGGAATTGGTGAGCCATTTAAGAGATAAAAGCCACAGAATTGGTGATTGATTTGATACCAAGGTGAGACTAGGATCATCAGAAAAAAATCCCAGGTTTGTGATGGAGGCTACTACTGATTTGTGGGAACTTTCACTGCACTGGAAAATGCCAGAGGAAGGGCATGTCGGAGAAGAACTTTGCACAAATTGAATCTCATGCTCCTGGCAGAGTAAAGTCACAATGTCCACTAGGCAGTTTGATATGGAACACAGAAGCAGAGGAAGAATGCTGGACTGCAAGTATACACTTAGTAGTAGTCAGATTTGCAAGAAGGGATTTTAAAATAAACGCTAAGGCACAATCCAGAGTAAAAGGGATATAAGGAAATAAGCAGGAGAAATGGAACCAGACAAGGAGATTAAAACAGATAAGGTAGCCCAAGAAATAGGAGAAAACTTCAAATTTGTCTGTGTGTGTGTGTGTGTGTGTGTGTGTGTGTGTGTGTGTGGCTTCATGGGTATTAATGGAGAAAACTGTGCCAAGATGACAGAGTTAGCTCCTAACTGTATGAAAAACAACGTCACTTGTAAGAGAAATTCAAGCTAGAACCAATTTCAGAAACTGACTTTCAACTATCAGATTGCCAAGAACCCAAAATTTTGATAATATACTCTGTAAGTAGACTGAAAGAAAACAGTTTTTCCTCACACATTGAAATTGGAAATCCAAAAATGATAAAACACCATGGAGGAGAATTCAGCAACTTCTGAAAATAATATATACAAATTAGCTCATTGACAGAACAATTCCCACTCTAGGAATTTGTGCGAAAGATGTACTAGCAAAATAAGACAAAAGCTTCTGCAGAGGGATTTCATAATCACAAAATGCTGGAAACAACCCAAAAGTCCATCAACAGATCACTGGATGATCAAAAATATGGTACATCCACATGAAAGAAAACTGTTCAGGTATAGTAAGAAATGAAGACTTTCACATTCTATTCAGGAATGATTTCTGGCGTATATATTTATTTATTTGAAAACAAAATTTATTTTCTCATTTGTAAAATTTCCAGTTTCTCTGATTCTTTTTTTGTTTGTTTGTTTTTAATTGTATTTTTTTTATTCAGATAGCACTGGTTTACAACACTGTATATGATTTAGAGGCATAAGTTCACCATCACTTATCCTCAGAGAAATGCAAATCAAACCACAATGTGATACCACCTCACATCCGAGAGAATAGCCCATAGCAAATGTCAGAAACAAGAAGCATTGGTGAGGATGTGGAGAAGAAAGAACCTCCTACACTGTTGGTGGGAATGTAAACTGGTCCAGCCCCTTTGGAAAACAGTGTAAGATATATTTTTAAATGAGAAAGCCAAGGTGGTGGAAAGTACAAATAGGATATTGTCATTGTTTAGTGTTATATTTATATATATCATATATTTTTAAATATTGGAAAGATAAACCACATACACACAGATATTATTTATAGAAGGTAGGAGGCTGAAAGAAACTAATAGCCATGCTTCACTGAATATGCCTTATTTGTACATTTGGTTTGGAAGCCATATGAATATCTTGCACAATTACAAGACAAAATAAAATAACGAAGCTGCCCGCAGCCTCTGCAGCGCTGGTTTGATCCCCGGCCACAGGCAAGGGTCCCACATGGCGTGCAGACCTCTCCTATCACGCCCGCTGCTCCCCTCAGCAGTGTATTTCGTCAGTCAGCCTGTTCTGTTCCCCACTCTGGCTCTGGTGAATTCTCTCACCCTCCCACTCTTCTGACTGTACCCAGTGTTTATATAAATAAATAAATCCTTTAAAAAAAATTCAACTTTAGTGTGGTTCAAGGTGGAGGGAAAACCTTACAGTAAGGAATGATTGTAAGTGACTTTAAAGTCCTATATTTGTTTTTTTTATTTTATTTTTATATTCCCCATATAATTACAACCCCCTTATTTCGACCCCAATCTCTCCTTTCCCTGCCCCCCACCCCCAAAGAGGGTCTCTGGTTCATAGTTGCTTGTTGATTTTGATATTGTCTTTCTTATAGTTATTTTTTTCCCTATATTTGCACTCTACATTTCTAAAGGAGTATATTTTAAGAATCAAAAGTACCTAAAAATTTTTACTTCCAGTAGTCATATTGTCACTCTTATTCTGACATTGTTGCATTTATATAATGAGATAAATTGAATATGTTGATGTGATTGAGGATTGATCAGCTGGGTTGAAAGGAAATATAAATACAAGAAGTTAAGTAAAAACCCTGTAGTAATCCTGAATTTGAGCTGGACATAGCTATGAAGACTCAAGATGAAAAAAATCTGTAGAGACTCTTTTAAATCTAAAAGAATACATACTCACAGCTCTACCTATCAGACACATCTATTTTGTCATAATGGAAATCAAACACTACAAATGTCTTGTCAAAGGACTTGGAAGTCAAGTTGAATAAGTGCCCCTTGGTCAAATAACATCAATAAGGATAACAGATTCATGAGTTCACAATGATACTGAAAAAAGGAGGGAAAAACTCATTGGTTATCTTTGGAGGATACTAAGGGAACCAACACATTATTTTGGAGACTGATGAGTAAAAGAATGAATGAATTATTAATTCAGGAAGAAGCAAACATTTATTCTGTCTTTTCTACATAATTTGTACTTCAGGGTTACTAGGTGTAAGTACTGTAATAAAGGAAAGTTTTTCTTTATAGAGATATTCTGCTAATATTAGGAAGAAGAAATGATAGGATTTGAATATGATCAAATCATGATCTAGGCAGTTACTGTTGTTAATATCATAAAAATAGAAACAATTTTCATTATTTTGGAAGCATACAATACCATCTTTGAAGTAGGTTTGGTCACCAAATCAAATCTGAATCTTATCAATCCACCAGATCTCTGAGTGTCCATGCATTAGGAGATACAGATGCAAAATGTTAAATAATACCAGGTATGCAATCAGCCAAACCCACACTGTGGTGAAATGTATGGATTAACTGATTTCATTGCTCCAAAAAAAGTTTTGAGGGGATAAAATATATACAGAGGTGGAAAGTATGTATCAAAACAAAATAAAACAAAATAGAACAATAGAACCAAAATAGAACCAATCTCAAAATATGGGTCCTATATTGATCTTGATTCAAACAAACCCCATTAAAAAAAATAGAAGGCTATTAGGGAAATATGAATGTTATCTGATATTTGTTGATATTATTATTGGGTTTGATAATGATGTTGTGATCATTTTAAAAGGTTTCCTTTTAGAGATGTGTACTGAAATATTTAAAGGAGCTCTCTTATGTCAGAAATTTGCTTCAAAATACACAGATATAGATGAATAAATAGATATCTACGTATGATTTTATATATATAAACATCCTTATGGATATCTAGATGAATATAGATGAATAAGATTTGCCATTTACTGATATTGAAGTTAGATATTATTCTATTTTTATTTATTCTATTATTATATTGAAGTTAGATATTATTCCATTTCTGAATGTTTGAAATTTTTATGTCCCCCCCCAAAAAAGAGAAAGGAGCAACCAATAGTAACAAATATTTCAAAGAAGTAACATCAAAACTGAAATATGTCCTTGTATTTAGCAACTTGGAAACCTCTAGTGCCAATGACAAGTCTAGTCTCAGGGAAACATGGTTAGGGTGGAACTCACATGACCTAACGGGCTAAGGAATGAATGGAAAAGCAAGGAAGCACTGAAGAAAAAGTTAAGTTTGGCTGTAAGTAGAGGAAGATAAATGGTAGAAAAGCATTTTTTCCTACTCTTTCCTTTCCTTTTTAAGATTATGGGGAGTTTTGAGGATGATGATGTTATTGTAGGAGAGTAAAGAAAAAGATCAGAAAATATTTAAGGACAAGGCACAGAAAGCATACTGGTCATGCTGGAGTGAATGAGATGCACAGCACAGGCAGTGGCATTTGTTTTGTTGTAGTAACAGGAAGGTATGAGGGCTCTTTCTTTGCCAACCTCCCCAGCACTTGTTGTTTTTGGTATTCTCACAAGCATAAGGTGGTATCTCATTGTGGTTCTGATTTACATTTCCCTAATAATAAACAAAGATAATTTTTTTTCTTTTGTCTATTGACCATCTGTATGTCTTTTTTGGAGAAGAGTCTGTTAAGATCTTTTGCCCATTTTTTGATTGCATTATTGATTTGTTGTTACTGAGTTATATGAGTTCTTTATCCACCTTAGCTACTGACCCCTTGTTGAATGTATGGTGTGCACATATTTTCTCCCATCCATTAGGATATCTTTTGAGTGATAGTTTATTTCATCATGCAGAAGTTTTTAGTTTGGTGTAGTTTTATTTGTTTACTTTTGTTTTGGTTTCCCTTGCCACTGGAGTTGAGTGCCCCGAGACATCTCTGAGGTCATTGTTATAGAGCGCAGCACCTATGTTTTCACCTATGTATTTTATGGTTTCAGATCTTATATCCATGTCTTTAATCCATTTTGAATTACTCTTTGTATAAAGTGTGAGAGTGGTGCAGTTTTACTGGTTTACATGTAGCTGTCCAGTTTACCATACTATTTGTTGAAAAGGCTTTTCTTTTCCAGTGAATGCTCTTGGGTCCTTTGTCATAAATTAACTGTCCAATAAATGTGGGTTTATTTTCCAGCTCTCAATTCTATCCCATTGAGGTAAGTTGAAATATTCTAAGTGAGGAGTAGAGGTACTGAAGAGAACAGGTTTCAACTGGTTACAGAAGAGAACAAGAAGATCCAGTTAGGGGAACAAAGATAGACTCTGTACGGTGTCGAGAACCCATCTGGGATGGACACCAGACAGTTTCAGTGGCATCAATCTTCATGATATGCTTCTTCCAATAGAGCTTAGCAGTGCCAACAGGAGCATGGATAAGAGGAATGGTTAGATGGATCCTGGGTTGGCACTTCTTCTTAAGGATACAGCAAGGGAGATGGTAAGTTTATAAGAGAAGTAGGATAACACTGAGACAGGTCAAAGAGGGAGTTTTGCATGAGAAAGATGAAGATGAAGGCAAATGAGTTTAACATGGAATGAGAAATACAGGGTATGGTGGAAACATCTGTAGGGGAGGAGAGCAATGAGGGGTTGGTTCAGATGAAATAAGCACTAATAGATTTTCTAGAAAATTCTATGAGATCACCAAGAATGAGGAGAGGAGAGGCAAAAAGTGGCTTGGAATTCTGAACAGGAGGCTAATTTTTAACTCCCAAATTCTAACGAGGACAGCATGAAGGAAGAGAGGATTAAAACATTACATTGTCTTCTTTCTGCACCTCTACCTACCATGCCAAGTTTCATCCTTTAAACCACAGTCAGGGAAGGTTTCACACTAAAGCAGAAACTTTATTGGAATAGTTTACCTGGCAAATAGAGGACCAGGCTGCTTTCCAGGCAGCTGAATCAACAATTTCATGAGCAGCCATTTAAACCTAAATCCAGTTAGGGAATGTCATGCCATGAGGCTGGAAAGACTGCTCCATATTTGTGTATGTCTATAATTGCGTAGGTTTATTTGTTTTATAAATGATGACAAGTCATGTTAGGAGTGCATCAGAATTTAATTTGGGGGAGTATTCATGGGAACTGAATTCCAGAGATGGGGGATGGGAGATAGGACCAACATTTGCTGAGGCCATGCTATGCACCAAACATTGTGCTAAATGTGTTATATACATTAAGCCACTAAATCCTTAGAATGCACTTAGGAGTAAATAGTATTATCACATTTTATAGAAGAAAAAACAGGCATAAAAGAGTTTAAATAACTTGCCTGATATGCTCAGTGAAAAAGGGGGAAACTTGATTCAAACCCAGATGTGCATTCTTTTCCACACACACAGTCTAAGCCTAGAGACAGGGACTTTTGTCAGTGGTAGAGGTCTTCAGTTTGTGGGGAAGACAAATCTCAGAGAGAAAATCAACCAGATACAGTGATTGAGAATGGAGTCAATGATGTATCTGATATGCCTGCCTGGTCAAAGAATTGTGGTACCAGTGACTGCGACAGGAAACAAGAGGAGGAAGAGGAGCAAGTTTGGGATGGGAGTAGAAAACTGGCAGTCGGGGACATGCTCCAACAAAGATATCTGGAAATTCCTAAAAAGTATTTGAAGATATTGTGTCCTTTGGGTAGATTCCTAGGAGTGGAATTGCTGGGTCATATGGTAGCTCCATTTTCAGTAGTTTGAGGAACCACAACACAGCTTTCTATAGTGGTTGGATCAGTTTGCATTCCCACCAGCAGTATAAGAGAGTTCCTTTTTCTCCACATCCTTGCCAACATTTGTTGTTGCCTGTTTTTTAATGTGTGTTATTTTCACTGGTGTAATACCACAATGGTGGTATCTCATTGTGGTTCTGATTTGCATTTTCCTGATTATGAGGGATGATGGGGCCTCCCCAGTGGCGCAGCAGGTTGAGCGCAGCATTGTGAAGCTGTTGCCTGTTTTATAATGTGTGTTATTCTCACTGGAGTAATACCACAATGATGGTATCTCATTGTGGTTTTGATTTGCATTTTCCTGATTATAAGGGATGATGTGGCCTTCCTGGTGGCACAGCGGGTTAGGCAGAGTGCTGTGAAGCTGTCCCAGCCTCTGCAGCATGGGTCAATTCCCAGCCGGCCAGGGAAAAACCCACATGGTGCAGCAGACCTCTCCTGTCTTGCCCTTGCTCTCCTCAGCAGTGTATTTCAGTCAGTCTGCCTGTTCTCTTCCCTGCTCTGTCTCTGGTGAATCCTTTCTCACACACACACACACACACACACACACACACACACCCATGTGCCTCTGGTCTGTACCCCAGCTCTTGTATAAATAAATAAAATCTTAAAAAAAAAAGTGATGATGAACCTCTTTTCATATACCTGTTGGTCATTTGTATTTCCTCTTTGGAGAAGTGTCCTTTTAGCTATTCTGCCCATTTTTTGATTGGATTGTTTACTTTGTTTTTGTTGAGTCATGCGAGCTCTTTGTAGATTTTTATGATTAGTTGTATTGTGTGCCAACATTTTCTCCCAGTCAGTAGCATGTCTCTTTGTTTTGGTTAGTGTCTCTTTTGCTATACAGAAGCTTTTTAAGCTTGTTAAGCTTTGATGTAATCCCAGTTGTTTCTTTTCCTTCACTTTCTTTGCTTTGGAGGGTGTGTCTTTAAAGATGTCATTGAGATGTATGTCATGTAGTGTTTTATATATTTTCTTCTATATATTTTATAGTTTCAGGTATTACATTAAGGTCTTTTATCCATTTTGAGTTGTTTTTGTGCATGGTGTGAAGTAGTAGTCTAGCTTCATTCTTTTGCAAGTAGCAGTCCAGTTTCATCAGTACCATTTATTGAACAAACTGCCCTTGTTTCACTGGATATTCTTTGCTCCTTTGTCAAAAATTAGTTGTCCATAAATATGTGGGTTTATTTCTGGGTTTTCCATTCAATATGATTGGTGTGTTTGTCTGTTTTTGTTCCATTACCATACTGTTTTAATTATTATGGCTTTGTGTATAATTTGAAATTAGGGAGTGTGATCCCTCATTCTCCTTCTTTTTAGACAGGAGAGCTTTGGCTCTTTGAGGTTTTTTGTGGTTCCATATGAATTTCATCAATATTTGTTCTACTCATTCATTTCTTCTTAATCTGAATGTATGCATAAAATTCAAGGGAAATAGCAATACCTTTTAAAATTACTAATCATTTTTACAAGACTATGCCTGAAAATGGTTAAGTTAGTAATATTTATTTTAAACTCATTTGGTAAATGAGTCATATGATGATTTAAACAAATGTGAGACAAGTAAGAATGGCTATAATCAAAAAGAAAAGATGGCAAGGATGCGGATAAAAGGGAACCCTTATGCACTGCTGGTGGGAATATAAATTAGTGCAATCATTAGGGAAAACCATATGAAGTTTCCTCAAAATATTAAAAATAACACCATATGATCCAGTAATTCCACTTACAGCATTTATCCAAAGAAAATGAAAACACTAACTCAAAATTAGATATCTGCACCCCAGTTGACTGTAACATTATTTACAATATCTAAGACATGGAAATAACCTAAGTGCCCATTGATAAGTGAGTGGATAAAGAAAATGTGACAGATAGACAGACAGACATAAACAAAAAGATAATCTTGTCATTTGTGACAATATGGATGGTTTTGAGGGCATTATGCTAAAGTGAAGGAAGTCAGAGAAAGACAAAGTATCATATGATCTCATAGTTGGGATCTAAAAAAAAATTATATTAATAGATACAGAAAACAGACTGGTGGTTGCTAGAGCTGGGGTGAGGGTGGGTGAAATTATTCCCATTACCTATATACATAGTTTGATTTAAATTTTCCATGAAGGTGGATGGCACTGGAAGGGATCATGCTCAGCAAAATAAGCCAGAAAGAAAAAGAAAAATACTGGATGGTCTCACTCATAGCAGGATTCTAGAAAACTTAAATAAGGGACCAGAAAAAAAAAACTATAAGAAAGTAAAAATCAAAATCAACAAACAACTATGAACCAGAGACACTCTATGGGGGGTGGGAGGCAGGGAGGGGAGGGATTGGGGTCAAAATAAGGGGGTTGCAATTGTATGGGGAATATAAAAATAAAATATATTAAAAAAAAAGAAGGGAGATGACACAATTTCAGATCAAAATAAATAAATAAATAAATAAAAATAAATTTTCCATGAAGGGAGTCTCTCTGGTGGTGCAGGGGTTAAAGTCTCAGTACTATCAAGCTATGCCAGCCACTTCAGCATGAGTCAGATACCAGGCCAGGGAGCTAAACCACATGGCATGGTAGACCTCTCCTGTTTCACCCACTGCTCCCCTTAGCAGTGTATTTCAGTAAATCTGCCTTTTCTGCTCCCCACTCTGTCTCTGGTGAGTCCTCTCACTGCCTGTACCTCTGGCCTAGACCCCAGTTCTTGTATGCATAAATAAATAAAATAAATCTTTAAAATAAATAAATAAATTTCCCATGAAGATTGGATAGGTCAGAATTTTGAACTGGGAAAGGCTAACGATAACATTGAAAATGAGGGGGAAGAGGGAGTTCTAAACAGTCCTCCAAAGAGTAGTTTAGTTCATGAGCACCAAAAACTCACATTGATTAAAGATGGAAAATTAATAGTATTAATAGTATTACAGTATTATTTTTTTTTTTAATGAGTCTCACTTCATTAGTTTATTTGACTAGTGACAAATTTTTTTTAGAAAATTAAGGCAATAAAATCAAGGGCATACTTTTATTTTAAACATAGAGATACAAACATTTTTGATAGTGCAAAGAGAAGAGATTTATTCATTGTCTGAATTCTCAACATTTATTTTTTAACTTCATGCAAGGAGAATAACAGAAATAGACTATGTAGTCCTTGCATTAATGGCTAAAAGATAAAAATATAACCATTCATAGAAAATAGTATTGTTAGGTGTGGTTACCATATAGGCAATATGCAGGGGAGTGCAGATGAAGATTAGAGTGAACAATCAGATGGGTAAGGCAATGTGGGGGAGGGCGTGGATGATAGAGTATGTGGGCGTCAACATAGCTACTAATATATGAAGGCTTTTCCTGTAAAAGCACCTCATGTGAATTCCTACATTAGCATCGTTTGTCTCTCTTATCTCTACACGTGACTATCCTTTGTTTTGTTTTGCTTTGTTTTATTTTGTTTTGAAAACAAGATATCAACACCACCCATGACCTTGCGGTCTCTTTTCCATCCTATGTATTTTCTGTTTTTTTTTCTCCCCCAGCAATGTGCAGTTTTACTCTCTACAGTTTTACTCACTACAGTTTATCTTTATTTCTATGATCCCCACTAAATCTGTTCCTTCAAAAATTGCCTCACCAACTTCTTGCCTGTTTCAAGGTCATTTTGTCATTTGCATTTCCTTTCATGACTTTGCTATTTAATAATGTTGATTAGTTCCCTTGGATCATACTTCTTTAAATACATCAATGAAGCTGTTTTAAAGAGAACAATGAAGAGCTGCATATCTAAAAGTCCAAGATGATTCTCTTAAAATATAAAAAAATGCACTGCCTGAATAAAGTCATCCATCAAGAAATGTTAGAGTTGATGCTTAGAAATAAAGTATGAACTCTTGGCTAGATTAAAACATTCATTATTCCACTCAGCTTTTCTGTTTGCTGAGGTTTTGGATAACTTTTTTCCTGTACTGTAGTTTAGCTTTGTGGCTAGACAGGTTATGAATCTTTGGATTTTTTATCATTACAACCAGTTTGGAAAGTTTTAGTGGAGTCCAATTAAACATTAGGTTAATATTTATTTTGGTCCTGGTACAGCTTCACAAGATTTTAGGTTCTTGAGACAGCTCATGTATTTGCTAGCTCAGTCCCTTCCTTTAGACATCTAAGGGCTCAAGCTGCTTCTGCTTGTATAGATAATATCTTCTAAATCCTTTCTGTACAAGACTTTAGAACACTAAAGATACATTCTTTTATGTTGACCTGTCAGATGTATGGCCTAACTTAACCCACATGCTGGTATTTGATGCAGACCCCAGGTAGCACCCTGGGGTGCCATCATTATGACCCTTTTACCTCATGCATTTGATTGATGGAAATCACTGACTTCCTCAAATGCATCTTGACATTGTATAATCTGTCCTAGCAGCTAATGTATATCTTAGGCCTCTAATTTTTTAACAAAACAGTGACTCTGATAAAAAAAATTTTCTAAGTGACTAAAGGGTGATGACTTTGCACTAACCAGAAAGATAATCTTCAATTTTCAAGTAGAAGCTGTGAAGTCAATAAATAATAAGTATTATCTATTTCAGTTTTACTTCTTCTGTCAGGATTAATATATAAAATGACTTCTTTCCCTTTGAATTACTATCAATAAAAAGGAATAATTTTAATGTTTCATGAATAAATTGGAAGTTTTGTTTCTAAGGAAAAAAATTATTACCTTTTACATGTATCATTAAAAACTTATGTATTAAGTGTTAAATATGCTCATATCATAGCTAATTAAATAATTAAAATAGTTTTGTCTTGCCCACTGAATAACATTTAGAATGTATAGAATTTCTACCTGTTTGGGCCTCCCCGGTGGCACAGCGGTTGAGCACTGGGCTGCGAAGCTGCCCACAGCCTCTGCAGCACCAGTTCGATCCCCGGCCACCGGGCAAGGGTCCCACATGGCACACACACCTCTCCTGCCGCGCCCGCTGCTCCCCTCAGCAGTGTATTTCGTCAGTCAGCCTGTTCTGTTCCCCACTCTGGCTCTGGTGAATTCTCTCACCCTCCCGTGCTTCTGACTGTACCCAGTGCTTGTATAAATAAATAAATAAATAAATCTTTAAAAAAAAAAAAAAAAACTTTAAAAAAAAAAATTTCTACCTGTTCCCTCCAAGACTTGAGCTCCTTGAGAGCAGGCCATTTTTATTTTGTCTTTATCCCCAGTACCTGGCATAGTGTTTGGCACCTGGTAAGCATTGAATAAAACATTGAATTAATACAGTAATGAATAATCCGGGGGCTTTTGAAGATGTATGTTTAAAGACATATTGTAGTAAATATTTAGTGAGCAGTGGTTTTGAGCAGTAAAATTCATAGCCATAATTTAGAACTATAATAATTAGAAAACTGAGGTTAACTTTTAAAAATCCTATTAGGAAATATTTAAAAAACTATAACTGGAGATGGGGGGTGGATTATCGAAGGCAACCATCCAGTAGAGAGGCCTCCTAAATATTTTTCTTAGAAAGTAGATGAATAGAATTCTAATTAGTTTGTGAAAATGATCTGAAGAGCTAGGGAACAAGAATATGTGTCCTTAACCACCAATGCCACCCAAAAGGGTATTAGTCAAAGTGAATGAGGGAAGCAGTTCCCCCAAGGGCCTAAAGATCCCCTTCAGTGCACTGCAGAAATACTCCTTCTAAAGATACCCTTGGGAAAATGTCTTTCATGGGATTCGGTTCCCGCCAGAAGAAAGGGGCTCAATTCTTCTCTGCATCACAGTGTATAACGATAAATTTCCAACTCAAAAGCAATGGAGCAGGTTGAGAGGAAAATGTTCTAAGGAAGCATCTTAAAGTAGGTGACATCCCAGAAGAGGTTTTAAGGAGTTAACTAGGTATAGGAAGAAAGGGGAGAGTATACCATAAAAGGGACAGGGATTTCAAAAACAAACACATGAGCTAGGTGACACTCTAGCTGTGTGACTTTAGGAAAGTTACTTAACCTCTCTGTGCTGCAGTTTATTCAGTTTTTTATACCTATTTCCTAGGGTGCAAGAAGATTAAGAGTTAATATATGTTGGGGCGTTTGCAATTGTATGGGGGAATATAAAAATAAAATTTATTATTTAAAAAAAAAAGAGTTAATATATGTAAAACTCTTAGAAAAGTGTCAATACAGAGCACATACTATGAAAGGAGCAGCCATGCTATAATTACTTTTCAATATTATTATTGGTGCTGTTGCTTTTATTTGAATGCTAAAGTGGTTTGGTTTGGACTGAAGCAGTGGGTACAAAGTGACCAGAAGGGAATAATGAAAGGATTATCTCTGTAGGCAAAAAAGGGACCAGAAAATGACAGTCTGTGATGTTGTTCAATGAGGCAGACTTCCATGTGAAGATGACAGAGGAGATAGCATATCATAAAGTGACCCTCACCACCTCTTACTTAATATCAAGCACAGTGAGACTGGGCACTAATGATACCTCACCTTCCCCTCAGGATTCTGAACCACAATGTTAACATAATGGTCTACAGAGGGTGATATTCCATCAGGTCCCCAAAACTTACCTTCTATATGGCCCTCTCCATTCCCAGAATCCCTCCCATCTCAATATTAGTTGATTGAATTTTAAATGCACACTCTTACAATTCTACCACGTTCCATAGTAGCATCTTGATTGATCAGAATATTTCCTTTTGCAACTCTTCAGGAGACGTCCCTCCTAATTTATTACTATACTTAATTTTCAGATGAAGCCCAGTCATGATGATAAAGGCAATGATAATAGTTGCATAATCATGGAAGCTGCATTCAAGCGTATACTTCCTTTGACTGACACTGCTAATGATGTCACATAATACTAAGTAGATTTTAGTGAATTTATTTTTACAGACCTCATCTTGAATGGATCGTTGCAGAATTGTCTCATTCGACCTGCTAGTTTTATGTTTACTTTAACCTCCTGTATCAACTGGACTTTTCTTTCCACCAACTTTTAATTGTCTTTAAGTTTTTGAGTCAAACAGATATTCTCATCCTTATCCTTCTTAGTTCCAACAAACCCCTGTCAATCTTACTTCTAATCCTCACTCAACACACCACTAGTCATTTCATACCTGTGCCCCCACCTAAGTCCTGACTTCTCAAAAGGATTTACATATAGCAAGATAAGAAGACAGATACTCCCATTTGTCTTAGAGATCTAAGAAAGCACATGTAAGGTTTTTATTTTCCCTCTAATATCAATAACTTTCTAATTTATACATATTTCTTTAACTTGTTTGACTATTTAATGTATTTTTATATACTTTTATTCAGAGTAGGATGTTAATTTGTTCATCTTTATCCCTATCTAATACATGTTAGTTTGCCAATATTATCAACAATATAGCATGAGGTAAATTAGACCACTAAGGCAAATTACTACTTTATCAACTTGGAACAACAGAAATTGGGAGATTGTTTTCATTCTTCTAGTACTTTGTAAAGAATAAATAAGAGCTTTATAGAGGAAAAATAAATATAATTAATCTTGGAAAACTCTCATTTTTCCTTCCAAAGTAGAGTAACAGGCCCTCCCATAAATTCTGAGGAAACAGACCTCAGTGTTTACTACTGGATACTCACCAGCTCTGTGGAAGTTTCTGGAGAGGAATGTTGTGGAATTGGCATGAGAGTGAAATAGTTTGCTCTCCTATCCCCTGGTCCATTGGGTTGAAGTAAGCCCAAGTCAAAAGTAAGACGAAGTTTCTTATAAATTGTCAGTTTCCTTCTCACTTAGGACTATTCTTAATGATTTAAAACTTAACTTTTACACCAGATTTCCCCTTTACCATCCTGCCAGTCCTGGCTGCATGAAGAGCTGAAACGGGTCACCAATGAGGGGGGTTATGATGGTGACTCTTGGCTTCTACCCACCCATGAAACTTAATTTATGCCTAATTGGTTTGATTATTCTCTCCCTTAATTGCCTTCCTACAGCAAAGTTTAGTAAATCAGACAAGTTTTGCTATTAAGTTTATTCCCTTAAAATAGCAATCCCTAGACTGTCAAAATGCTGTGTGTGTCTTTAAGTGTATGAGTGTGTGTGATCTTGTTTCTTCTCTTTATAGTATTCCCTGTTAATCTAGATCTGTAATAAATCAGAAGAGTCACACTCTTTTCTAAGAATGCTCTTCTCCATTCTCCAAAAATAGTCAATCCACTGTGAAAAATAGTTCCTTGAAAGTAGTCATCTTTATCAAGTTTGTGACAATATTATCACCAATTTTTCTGAGGTTAATTTCTCCTCATGCTTATTCTTCCTACACAGTCCTCTTAGATAATCTTCCTAAACTATACCTTTCACTATGTTATTTTCTTATACAAGAACATATTGCAGTGTTTGTATTCTGTGGAATCTTAACAGGCATTGTTAAAGGTAGAAGCTTCATGACTAGAAAACTACACAGAAAGCTAAACAAAACAAATGTCTTCAGCAAAAAGGCCTTTTAACTTACTCTTCAGAAATGGACTGGATGTCTGACGTGCACAGATCCCCAAACTACTCTGGATATGGGACTCATCTCCCCAAGCACACTGAGAGAACAGTATTCTTTGAAACATACCTGTGGAAACTCTGACATGGCTCTCCTTACTTTTCTAATATTTCAAACACCTCAACCTGCACTTAATGACCTTCCATCCCTTTGGGCACACAACTAACCATTAGTCCCACAAGGTCTACATACAATTTTTCTGGTTTGCATTTCCAGTAATGATGTCAAATAAGTAAATGAAAAAGAATCAGTAAGGATAGAGATGATAACAAACCTAAATATATCTAGAGAGGAGAAATAGAGTGAGAGCAAGAGATTGAAAGAAAGGAAGAATTAAATGTCCTGGAATACTACTGATATTTAGAGATGACAAGGCATGTCAGGGCCCTTAAAACTATGGGAGGAGCTTTCCATGAAACAGCTACACCACCAGCACCTCCTGAGATAGTGATTATTTGTTTTATAAGTAGTCTTTATGTCCTTATAGAATCAAAGTTGATGTGTGGGAAATGAGAGAAGGGCAATAAGAAAATCTGACTTAGGTCACAGACACCAGGCCTGAGGAGTACTATTTAATTCCTTAATGTTACATAAAAGAAAACCAGTGTGCAGAGAAGAGTGATTTAGATATCCTTTTAGTCCCAGGCTTTTATTGCCTTGATTATAATTGGGTCAGTTAGAAATCAGCGTGTCAAAAAGAGTTTAATATACATTGAACTATGTACTTTTGTCATTTAGTAGTAGATACTTGAATAACTTCTTTTATCTGGTTTAATAATGCATCAATTTATAGTCGTAAAATTATTCTAAAATATATTCAAAAACTGAGCCCTTGAATTCAATGTGTATATATCTTTAATGTATTTATTTGTTCATTGTTTTCCACTTTTCCACTGAGGTATGAGCTTCTTGAGATTGGTGGCCATATTTCACATCTATTCAATATTCCCCTTAGCTTTCGGTCAGAGTGGTACATGGTTGCTATATATGTTAATGATCTTACTAACCAGTTATATTCAAACCAAATAAACCCATTAGTAATTATATTGTTGATTAATAATCAGATAAACTCTGAAGTCCTATATTTATTGCAAATTTATTTCAGTCCTCATTCAGGCACCCCAATGACTGAATCACAACTGCACACAACAGATCTGCCAAAACACCTCTGTCTATTCTTTATTGATTTTTCTATCCATTCTCGATTCATTGCCTTTTTTCTACTCCACAGACCTGCCCCCTTCTGCCCAACCAATTGTCCACACATAAGAACACATGACTGTTTATATATCAACCTATATGTTATCACTGGAAAACATGCAAGTTTATGTCTATAGTAACAGTGCAATTTTTTTATAATCACCCAAAGTCCAGAGGTTATATTAAGGCTTACTTTTTATGTTGTATGGTGTATGGGTTTGGACAAACATACAATGACATATATAATCATTATACCATATAGAGTATTTTCACTGCCCTAAAAATACTCTGTGTTCCAACTACTTATCTTTTCCCTTCTCCAGCCCCTGACAATTACTGATCATTTGCTATTGCCATAGTTTTGACTTTTCCAGAATGTTGCATAGCTGGAATCATACAATACAGAGACTTTTCAAATTGTTTTTTTTTTTTTACTTAGTATGATAGATGTAAGATTCTTCTATATCATTTCATGGTTTAATAGTTCATTTATTCTTTTATCACTGAACAATATTCCATTGTCTGAATGTACTACAGTTTGTTTATAAATTTACCTACAGAAAGACATCTCGGTTGCTTTCAAGTTTTGGCAGTTATGAATGAAGCTGTTATAAAGATCCATGTGCAGACTTTTGTGTGGACATGATTTTTTTGACTCCTTTGGGTAAAACCACTGAGTATGATTGCTGGATTGTATAGTAAAAGTGTGTTTAGTTTTGTAAGAAACTGCCAAATTGTCTTCCAAAGTGTCTGTACCACTTTGCATTCCCACCAAGAAAGGATGAGAACTGCAAGGATCCCCTTCCCCCCGACTCCTCCGGGATTATTTGAAAAACCTGGCTCTAAAAGAGGATTTTTTTTTTTTTAGGGCACTGAAAGTACTGTATTTGACACTACAGTATTGCATGGATACAAATCTTTATGTATTTGTCACAATCCACAGAATATGCAACAGCAAGAGTGAAATGTAATAAAAAAATATAGACTTTAGGTGAGGTAGGTTTATTGATTCTTCAACAAATGTGCCAATCTATTCTATAGGAGATGCTGATGATGGGGAGGGATCTAGGTAAGTGGGGCCAGAAGTATATGAAAACTCTCTGTACCTTCCACACAATTTTGTAGTGAACCTATAACTGCTCTAAAAAATAAAGTTTACATACACACACACAAATATAACCTTGTTCTACATGGAAAACTAAACACTTCAGGAATGAAGTAACAGTATGTTTAAGTATAACTGCATAAGATATACTCCAAGTCAGACCCAGGGGAGCACCATAAAAGAATTTAGGAAACAATGGTTGAGGCCTGGGGGAAGGAGACATCCCTGTGTGTGAGTGGGTGTTTGAGAGGGGACTGTGGGACTAGGAAGGGCTTGATCTGGATCATAGGATTAGATGGTCTGCAAGGAGAGTATGCTCTGCAAGGGTAGAAAGGAGCATGAACAAAGGCCTGAGGGCCAGAAGGCATTCAGTGTGCCGAGGGAATAATGAACACAGCCAACTGGCTGAAGCAGAGGGTTTTGATTAGGCGAGGGGGGGTGGAAACACATTTGGAACGCCTGGTCCTGCTATTTAAGCAGTGATCTGCCCCAGTGGGATCAGATGGTGGTATTCATAGCCTCGGACTGTCTTGTTAGAGCTCTGGCCGTGGGATCTGTGGCATGGAGATACTTTCTCAATGTAGCTATTTGTACTGAGCCTGTCACTAGCTCAGCAGGAGGTAAAAATTACTTGACAGTCTCTCCTGGCTCTCACCCATCCAAAGCGTGAGAGAGAGAGGGAGTGTCAGAGTGGGTGGGCATTGGGGAGAGTGAGTCCTTAAGAACTGAAGCTTTTGGTAAAGGAAAGTGAAGGACATTGAGAGGCTTACCCAAATCGGGATGCCCGTGCCAGACAAGCCCCCACAAAGGAGTCCCTGTATCCTCCCACCATCCTGCCTGTAGTTAGCTTTTAACTCTCAAAGTGTTCGCTTCTGTGTGGAAATCTGTCTTTCTCTCATTCTCCAGTGTGTGCACACACACACAAACACATACTTGTGTTTTTTTATTATCAAAAATCACTTTGGAATTTAAATTCTCAGTTAAGAATCCTTCCCTTAAACAAAAATCTACATTTTAATAGAGTACCATATGCTGTACTACAATCATTTAAGCTTATTTGACTTCTTAAAGCAAGGGTGATAACATTTTGGATTTCATTTCTGTTTGTCCTATAAGAGTCTTGAGTTTTGGCCAAACACCCAGGCCCTGGATGAATGTGCTTTAGACCTCACTTTTTGTCACAGGGCCAAGTGGACTTGGGAGAGAGAGGGTGGAGCTGTCTGTTCAGACATGATTTTTAGTTTTGCCCTTTGCCTCTGGAGCCAGGGCCCTGGCCCACATCCAGCCGCACGAAGAGAAGATTATGGTATTTTCTAGGTAATTTTAAGGAGCACAAACCCAAAGTAAAGTCAGGTGGTTTCAAGTCTGCACTGAATTTTTCATGTTAAGGATTTGTCATGATTTGGGTTTTCAGCAGTGCTGTATTTTAAATGATGAAGGGGGTTGTATTCTTCTGGAGACAGGCATGTTTTGGTTGTTTGCTAATGACCTCTGGTTTTGCTTATGGGGAGTTTTGTTAACAAATGGAAATGTAGCAAAATAAAACACTCTTTCTTTCGTCCTTTCTTTTTTTTTCTCTTCTTTTTTTTTATTTTTTAACAATGGAAACCCTTGCTATAAACTGTCAAAACCAGGCTAGAGTTATTGGTTATTGTAGCATCATTAATACTGTGTAAAAATAAATTAGTCACTTTGGCACTCAAGCACATTCTTCTCATCTCCTGTCGGTGCTTTTAAACAGAGCCTTCCCCTAGCTGTTTGATAGATCCTATTGTTAGGAGAAGCGAACTGTAGAGATGTATTCAAAAATTCTTTGAAATTTTTCCAACCTCAGGAAACCCATTCAGCAGTAATTAGCCTTTAAGGCAGCTGATAAGGAGAGCTTGGCAGAGGCCTGCCTGCTCTTGAGTTTAAAAGTGAACTCAAGCCCGTGGATGAGAGGGTTCAACTTTGGGACCCATGGGTGTGAGGCTCTGTCTTTTCTGCTGGTTTGCCTGCTTCCCCTGCCTCTCACATCCTTTTTGACTACCTTTTTCTATAATAAAAGGGAACTCAAGACCAAGCCTGGTGAAGGTGATAAAATTAAACCCAAATAAACTCTAATCTCAAAAGCAGAGGCTTCTGTTTCAGTGGAAAACAGCTGTGTCTTCAGGCAAAAGTGAGTGGTTGAAGTGAACAGAATTGTAATTCTGGTTCAACTTTAGTTATATCCCTGGGATGGTTTGATCTATTAGTATTGTATAGCATTGAGGTTCACATAGCTTTCCACTGTCCATCCTCAGTTGTTCTAGCTGTCTTGGTAACATTACATAACTATGAGCATGAGTTAAAGCAGAGTCGAAAATTAAAAAAGAGGCTCTCCTGTCTTCAGAGAGGGACATCATTTTTACAGTCACTATAGGCCCCTTTCAGTGAAAGACACAGTAAAGCACAAGGTAGAGCCACCATCACTGATTGCAAACAGTGTCTTCAGGCAGGGGAGAAGTAGCTGTTCAGACAAAATTTTTCCTTGCACTCCTAGGGGCATTCTGGCAGAATCATAGGGGAGATGCGTATTAGAGACCAAGAAAAAAGAGAACACTCCTCTTTTCATTTGAGTACGGTATTAGTTTGCTAGGACTGGCATAATAAAGTGACCTAAACAATGGAACTGTATTTCCACAAAGTGTAGTAGCTAGAAGGCCAAGATCAAGGTCTTGGAAGGGTTAGTTTTATTCTCTTGGCTTATTCTTTAGGCCTCTTGGCTTACAGATGGCAATCTTCTCTGATGTCTTCACATAGTTTTCCTTCAGTATGTGACTATGTCTTTATCTCTTTTTTTTTTTATTATTTATATAAGCACTGGGTATAGTCAGAAGTGCGGGAGGGTGAGCGAATTCACCAGAGCCAGAGCAGGGAACAGAACAGGGAACAGAACAGGCAGACTGACGAAATAAACTGCTGAGGGGAGCAGCAGGTGCGGCAGGAGAGGTCTGTCACACCATGTTCGACCCTCGCTGGCAGCTGGGGATTGAACAGGCACTGCAGAGGCTGCAGGCAGCTTCGCAGCCCAGTGCTCAACCGCTGCACCACCAGGGGAGGCCCTTTATCTCCTCTTCTTATAAGGATGTTGGTCACACTGGATTAGGGCTCACCCATGTGACTTCAGTTAACCTTAATCGCCTCTTTAAAACCCCCAATCCAAACATAGTCACATTCTGAGGTAGTGGGGGTAGAACTTCAATATATGGTTTTGAAAGTCAAACTCAATTCAGTCCATAATAAAAGCTAAGGATATTTTATTATCACAGTTGACTCTTGGGTGTAGACAAAAAAAAAAGTCATTAACAATAATGAATTTTCCACAAGGTTCTTTCACACATACCTCCCACACCTAGTGCCTGAAGGACTCCAATTCCTTCCAGGCTGACTCTCAGGGGCAGCAGAACCCCGAAGAACCCACAGATGTTGAGGGAAAGTAGCAAGAACGGTTGATGTAATATGGTTATGTGAGAATCTTTGTTGCTGCTGAATCCAAAGACCCAACTTGTCATTATCAAAAATGGTCAGAATACATTTACCAACTCATACAGGATGCCTTATCACTGTGTGGTGCTGATTTGGATACAGTCTTTCTTAGAATCAGTCTATCATTTTCTTGTTTCCAAGCATCACTGTTCTTCTCCAGAGAAATAAGGCTATGAGAATATTTCCATTCCCAAAATTTGGGTGAGCCTGCCAAACCACCTGATGAGCCAAAATGTACCCACACTGATGACTGCCATAATTTCCCAAATGTTCCCTATCCAATCTCTAATTAGTTTTTTGTCACTACTCTTTCCAGTGATATATG
This sequence comes from Talpa occidentalis, assembly GCF_014898055.3. Lineage (NCBI taxonomy): Eukaryota > Metazoa > Chordata > Mammalia > Eulipotyphla > Talpidae > Talpa > Talpa occidentalis. The sequence continues at coordinate 86,627,718 of NW_026555331.1, forward strand.
TGAACCCTTAATTTTTTTTAAAGAGTTATTTATTTATTTATTTATTTATTTATTTGTTTATTTATTTATTTATACAAGCACTGGGCACAGTCAGAAGCGCGGGAGGGTGAGAGAATTTACTAGAGCCAGAGCGGGGAACAGAACAGGCAGACTGACGAAATACACTGCTGAGGGGAGCAGCGGGCGTGCCAGGAGAGGTCTGCGCGCCATGTGGGACCCTCACTGGTGGCCGGGGATCGAACTGGGACTGCAGAGGCTGCGGGCAGCTTTGCAGCCCAGCACTCAACCGGTGCGCCGCCAGGGGAGGCCCACCCTTAATTATTAAATGCAATGACTTCTTTTATTATTCATCTTATATCACAGTGTCTACCATTCATGCTTGATCAGCTCTTTCTCCTGGCCCCATTATCTCAAAATTTCTATCACATGTCTTCTTTTTCCTTCCTCTCCACTCTTCTTTTCCCTTAGCCTTTCTTGTGAATGATTCCCTGGCATGGAATTCAAGCCAACCCTGGCTTTCAGTTTTACACCTGTATTTCCACAATCAGTCTAACCTCAGTATCATCTACAGAGACTCAAATACACCATGTTTAAAGTACAAATCAAATCTTCTTTCCTTCCTCTTCCTTTTTCTACTCAATTAATGGTAATCATTCAGTTAGCTATCCACATTAGAAAAGCTGAAAAAACTTGTATGAATGTTAGACATCTCTAAACCCATTCAGCATATCGCACAATGCCATGCACAATTATCAATACATGTTTAATAAATTAGAAATTTACTACATCAAAAAAATTGTTTTCTTATAGTCCAGAGGTTTTTTTTTTTATTTTTATTTTTTCACAACTATCATGCCATGAATTCCTAGGGACTGGGTTCCAGCAGCTCAGGCTCCCTTTCATTGCTTCTCACAAAGTGTGCTTCTCTGGGTGGTACTTCAGCTGAACCAAAGTGCTTTTCTCTTTGACTTCCTTTTTTCTGATCATCTTCTTTCACATACTTTAGCAAGCTATCTTGGTTCTTAGAGTGGTGAATGTGCTCAATACAAACATTAATTCTCTTGGCAAGAATCTTGCCCTCTACTTGTTTGTTTACAATTCCAAGTGCATGCTGGGTAACACAGACTTTTCCAGTTTTACCACAGTTACATTTGTAGGGCATTTCTTCTTGAACAGTGCCCATTCCCTTGATGTCTACTATATCAGCTTCCTTGTAGATTTGCATTTATGTGACCAAAGGAAGAACTCCATGTTTTCTAAAAGGCCTAGAGAACACACAACTGGTGCATCTCCTCTTTCCTTTTGTGTTGGTCAGTTTGGTGACTTACTGAAAGATGGCAGTTCCAGCCAAAAGGTGCCTCAAAAAACCTTAACTCTAAACTCAAGATAATTCATAAACTGTCCCACCAACCCCCTCCCCACCCAAGCCAAAATTATCTCCTTTATTTCCTAGTACAAATCTTCCTAGTTCACCAAAGGGGGGTGGGAGGGTGGTGTTCCCACTTCTCACCTTCACAACCATCTGGGAATTCCTTACTGATTTACATGGCCAGGTCTTTGCATGTTTTGCTTTCCTCTCTTTTACTGGCTTCCTTATCATCTATCAAAGTCATTCAAGGCAGGCCCCATCACCTGTCCTAGATAATACCTTCCCTGACCACATCAGACCATGGTAATCACCAACATGCCAACCCCAACACCAATCTCTGAATTCCTCTGGCACCTAACATCTGTACCACAGAATTTAGCACCTGGCTACATACTTGTTCTCTTTCTTTGGCATAAACAAGACATAAAGTCAGTCTCTTTTTCCAGGAATTCACAGACATGGTAAACTCCTCCTTGAGTTTTTCCAAGGAATACATCTTTCAGATGGAATTTATATTCTTTCTTTCTTCAGATGGTGAAATCTGTATCTCCTTGTGATCTGATGTGTTTTCCCTATTGTCTTAGTAATCAGGAAATTTAGAGTGGTTTTAGTACCAGATTGTAATAATCAGCTTATCTCAGGATCTTGGTAATAGCTATCTATTCTACCTGCCTTCTTAGAACTCTCTGTTGTGTGTTTGTTCTTAATTTTGCAGTATATTTAACTTGTAGACACCATAAATCCTTTTGGAACAAAGTGAGAAAATAGATCCCAAATAAACAATATATTATTTCATAATTTTCATTTTCCCGCACGGATTATTAGTCCTTGAGAAAAATCATCTTATATTTCTATTGATTTCCCAAAGTAGGATGCATATGGTAAGTTCTTAATAAGTCACTGTTGAGGAATTAATACTTTTGGATATATTAAGCTAAATATATGTTTTGTTAAAAAAGGTTAAAGTATTTTAAACTAACATAGAAACATCACCTAAAAACTACATCATTCTAACAAAAGGCCCTAAGATATTTCCAGCATTTTGCTACATGTATAAAATATTGAAGAACACAACAAAAATCAAAAGTTATGTTTTAGCTATTTACAGTATCTAAGTATAATACTTAAAACCGGTAAGAAGATTAACAAACTCAATAGTTAACTGCTAGTAACACGCACCGGATGGAAGTGAATTTTTTCCTACCACCCAAAGCCCCGCTGGCTGCCTTTCTGATAAACATGACATTCAGGTGGTGTCTGACTTATTTTTTTTCTTTCCTTACCCTCATTTTCACCTCCCTCCCTTCCTAAAATAAGGTAGCAAACATTAAAATTGGCTTTCAATAAAACTACCTGTACCAGTCATCAAGTCCTTTTCTCTCTTCCCTTTTCTCTTGGTGTAGGAGGGGGAGGGGGACCCTTTTTTAAGCTCGCCCAGGGAGAATTCTTTAACTTTGAAAGAAACCACAAGAATGTAATCATCAAGTTACAGCCAGACTTAGCCTGTGTTCATACTTCCTGTCCTTTTACCCCACCTCTACTCTTCTACCCCCAACATTCACCCACCACACAAACCTGTAGCTGCTAAATATTTACACAGGCATGTGTGAATAATCCACATTAATACAAACACTTTTGAGACTTAAAATTCACCTAGTTGACTGGGTCTTACCCTTATGCAAGAAGTAAGAGCTTGATGAATCCTTTCTTTTGCTCTTTAAACCAGACTGAAACATTTGCCTTTTCATTTCAATGATAGGCTATATGAATTGCCTTTCCAACTTCCTCCTTCTAAGCAACAGTGTTTGAAGAGAGCAAATGAGTATAAAAAGACACGACTGTCTGTATAAGTACGAACTTCAGATATCTTCAGATATCTATCAGATATCTTCACCCTACCTTCTTATCTAACCTTCATTTTATGCCAGATATTGAAAAATAAATTAAAATGGAAATTCCCCACAAAGTAGCTATTTGGGGACCAAATCAATGTGGGGACATCTTGGCTCATGTAACCTCTTAATCTTGCAAATAGTTCAGGGTTCATAATCAATACTAGGTTTTTTGTCCCAAGGCCACTTCCAATGTCCCGAACCACTTTGCCTCACATTTAATTTACATTTGCTTTCTGAACAGAAATTAATTTCAATTTGTCTTAGGTGAAACAGAATAAGGTAAGCAAATCTGTTGCAAAGTAGCACATATATCAAATATACCCTACATTTGGAAAAAAATATTTTGAACTTCTTTGTGAGATTCCCCATGCTGCTTCTCTTGGCCATCAAAATAAATATTAGCATCAGCTATCCTAACATTAGATGTAAAAGGTACAAATATGGATATTTTGACATAAGAATTCTTAAAATGAAAATGAAATTTGTCAAATGTTATATTTATTCAATGTAGTAAGAGCATGAATGTCAGATTAGTGCTGGGAGCTGGCAAATGTTTACCTGGGCAATTTAGAAATAAATATGAAGGGGACCTCCCTGATGGCACAGCGGTTGAGCGCTGGGTTGCGAAGCTGCCCTCCCGCAGCCTCTGCAGCGCCGGTTCCATCCCCGGCTGCTCCCCGGCCACCAGAGGAGGGTCCCACATGGCGCGCAGACCTCTCCTGCCCGCTGCTCCCCTCAGCAGTGTACTTCAGTCCTTCTGCCTGCTCTGCAACCCGCTCCGGCTCAGTGAATTCTCTCACCCTCCCAAGCTTCTGACTGTACCCAGTGCTTGTATAAATAAATAAATAAATCTTTAAAAAAAAGAAAGAAAGAAATACAAAGGTGGGATCAAGGTATAACCCATAGATCAAAGTTTATAATTTTGACAACTTCTTAAATTTTTCTTTAAGAAATATATATATATAACTGTGTGTATGTATAAATATATATATATATGTATTTACTTATATTGGTGGAAGAGTATGTAAATCAGATGCTAGAATGGAGGCTGACGGTTAAGGACCAGAGTGGAAACATTCTGCCACTTAATCTATCCACTAGTGAAATGAAATTGTACACTTTGACATTATATAAGTAAGAAATAAATAAACAAAACTATAAATACCACTTTACTTGCTCATCCTTTTAACTTTATAAGGCTGCAAGGCACAGATACAACCATACTTCAGGCTTCTTCCAGCTCCATTATCTAGGCCCATTACCATCCTTCTACATCCTCTGATCCTTATATCAACCGCTACCCCTTCCCTCCCACCACCTAGTACCATCTCCAGTTAACCTGGCGATCATGTATTTATTGAGTACTTCTTTCTCTAAAGAATATCATGTTGGACAGGCATATGAAAAAATGTTCAACATCCCTTATCATCAGGGAAATGCAAATCAAAACCACACTGAGATACCACCTTACACCAGTAAGAATGGCACATATCAAAAAAAAAAAAAAGCAACAACAAATGTTGGTGAGGATGTGGTGAAAAAGGAACTCTCCTACATTGCTGGTGGGAGTGCAAACTGGTCCAACCACTGTGGAAAGCTGTCTGGAGGTTCCTCAATCTACTAAAAATGGAGCTACCATACTATCCAGCAATTCCACTACTAGAGAGCTACCCAAAGGACACAAAAACAGTGATTCTAAAAAGCACCTATACACCTATGTTTATCGCAGCACTAATTACAATAGGTAAAACCTGGAAACAACATAAATGCCCAAAAATAGATGACTTGACCAAGAAGATGTGGCATATATACACAATGGAATATTATTCAGCAATCAAAAAAGATAAACTCATGCCATTTGCAGCAACGTGGATGGAGTTAGAAGGAACTATGCTCAGTGAAATAAGCCAGAAGGAAAAAGAAAAATATCGGATGGTTTCACTTATAACAGGAATATAGGGGAACCAAATAGGACATCAGTATAAAATAATAACAGTACAAACCACAACAAAGCAGAAACAGACAATTGTAAACCAGAGATATCCTGCAGGGGAGGAAGAGGGAGAGAGGTGAGAGGGAGGGAGTGAGGAGCACAGGGGACTGTGGTGATGGTGCATGGGTGCCTTGGGGAAGGAAATTCTATGGGGACTCAATCTGAGCGGGTGAGGGGAAGCAAATATTGTCTAAAAAATGTAAAAAAATGATAACTGTTAAAATAAAAAAAATTAAAAAAAAAGAATATCATGTTGGATAAGAAACTAGTCAGCCATGGTAGAAAAAGAACTGGTACAGCAGCAACCAAAGAGGCAACTAAGTATCAGCTCAGACAGGGAATATCAGACCAGAGAACAGCCAACTCAGTTGTAGGAATGAGCCAACTCAGAGGTCCTGGTTCTGGTGATAATGTCCTCCCTCTCTGCTTGACCTCAACTCCAACAAACAAGGAGGCAAATCCACCAGAAAACCCTGAGCAGCTGAGATGAATGCAAACAACAATCAGAAGAGCATCCCTTCCTGTTATTGTTTTCACAATGACTCTGTACAGATGTGTGCTACAAAAGTGCCTGTTTTAAAAATGAACCTTTAGGTGGAACTGATATTCATAAAAATCATGCCAGTGAGGGAAATGCTTCTTTTATGAATTAGGCAAAGCTTATAGTTTTTTCCATGGCTTTAAAGACTCAAATACTAGTCAAAACCTGTGAATATGTATACATTCTTTTATATGGATAATTATCCTCTTTATTGGTGGCGCCTCCTGGATTAGGAGGATTCTTCCATGCAAATAAGCAGAAGAGGAAAGTAGTGCAACAAAGAACACCTTTTATGTGGCTTCAGTACTTATTTAACAGAACTTCCACATTTTATAAAGAGGCAAACACTAAATTTCTGGATTTCTATAAACTTCTTTCAAATTATTTTAAATTAACTAATTCAAATTAAAATCCTTACATGTTTTTGGTTAATGTGCACAAACTACAGACCCAAATATATCTTCCTTTAAGAATAGCTCACCCAAAGTCTCTGGGTTTAAATTTGAATTTCTGATCGTGGTAGGAATAGGAAAATCTAACATTTAGGTGTCACATATTGTTTTCCTATTAGCCACAGAAAGGAAGACAAATACAGGATACACTGTTCTTTACAAAGATCCCAAATTAAATTGCAAATAAAATTACCCAGTGATAGCAGCAAATATGCAGGATCTCATGGGCCACGAGAGCTGGTTTCTTGGTTTGGTGTGTGAGTTTTGGTTTGTTTGTTTGTTTGTTTAAGCACTTTCTTTTTATGGTAGAAGCATCCATTTTTGTGTGTGCCTGAAGTTTTGGGGTCCTTTGGTGGTTTTTTAAAAGTGTTACTGTGGTCTCACATTTTAATGTTTCCTGGAAGAACTGGCTCGCTATTTATTTTAATTACTTCACAGGAACCCACATGATAATTTTTGAAGGACATTTTCTTATTACTCATTGTTTAGTATTTTGGTCATCATTTTTTCCCCAACAGGATATAGTTTTCAAGGTAAGATTATATTTTTTCCCCTTTTATTTCTGAATAAAAGTTTGGGAATTCTGCTATCAGTTTTCTGCCCTCCTCTGCCCCTACCCATGTAAGTACCCTCACCTCACTTTTCCTCCCCTGCAGAAAAAATGTTCATGTTTGGGTAAACCTGTCTACTAAGTCTGCTTTGACAGCTAATCATTTCCATCCACGCAATCTCAAGAACCACAGTGCATGGGGTTGTTAGGTGGCATTTTAACACAAATCTTCCTATTCACCACCCTTCAAAATACCAAAGCCTGTTTACTGGGATGCCTAGAAGTGCCTGATAAGAGCAAAAAATATAGAGGAAAATAAAACAAACATTACATTCTCTAGATGTGACTTTGGTGCATTTCTAACATCAAAAATAGAAACTCATCTCTCATGAAATCATCTTATAGTTAACTGATTGGAAAAACATGCAGCTCTACTCATTGCCAGACATATACTTGAAAAACCGAAGCTTAGATCCAGAGATCCAGTCTTTATTGTAAAATGTTGATGGACGATGACGTAAAGTTTCATTTTTGAACTCTGTACCTGCCTTTCGTAGATAAATTTAATATGCTTTCTCCCGTCCCCAGTAGGTCACATAGAAGATCTACTGTTAACTTTCATAATTTCAAGTTTTTCACTATAAACACTCTGGTACATTTTTATAGGTATAATTTGATAAAATACAAAGAAAAAAGAAATCACTGTAAAATGGATTCCACAGAACATCAAGGAAGATGGCTTTAATTATAATGGTTAGGTCTGAATAACTCTTTGTAAAAACTTTCACATACTTTATTCTATTCAATCCATACTGCAAAATAGAGACACAGAGTCACAAAACCAGCAGAAACCCTGGTAGTCAGCTGTTCCAGCCCTTCATATTATGGATGAGAAACAACCAAAGATGTCAGTTAAATTTCCCAAAAGGTCTAAAATTTTCCTACTTCCTCCTGTTGCCTTTTCTGACCATGCTCCCTGTGTTACCCCACCTTTCAGATAATATAATTTTAGTCCCTCACCCAAAGTTGTGTAGACATTCAGTGAACTGGATTCTAGATCTTGGCGTCTTATTAATCCCTTGCATGGCCTGCTATTAATCTCTGCTGGCTAAAAGGCAATCCCCATCTTATTTCCTAATTTTCAGGAGAAAAGATGTTTGTTAGTGACACTAGGTGTTAAAGATGCCTGGAATTGTATGGGTAACATCTTCAGGAGTAATGGTAACAGATTCAGGAAAGTAAATAAACATTTGGACTGGGATATTTTTAAACTCTTTTTACAGGATGCACAGTGTGTGCTTAGTAAATACTGCTTGAATTGAACGGGACAGCAAAGAACAGAGGTAACAGAGGTCACTATTTTTTTCTCTTTGAAGACTGGAGACCACTAATATGTTTTATAGAGAATCACATCGTTCCAGCAAATAGAGGACATGCTCAACAGCTAGAAAAACTAGAGAACCGCATCCAACTCCACCGTTCATAACCTGCGTGGCCTTGGGAAAGTTACTAACTTTCCTGAACTGTAATTTTCTGTTCTGTAAATACCGTCTACCTTACAGAGATTTTATGCGGATTAAATTAGACAATGTGTGTATCGAGTTAGGCACACAGCAAACATTAGGCACACAGCAAACACCCAACAATTTACACTTCCCTGCCCTTCATGTCTGCCTGGGAGGTGAGTGGTAGCCTGCTTCTCTGCTCTGTTTGAGAGTCAGGGCATTAAAACCAAGCTGATCTATGTCGGGTTATTCTAGCATTTTTGGCATAGCCCTGGAAACTTGTCTAAAACGCAGGGTGTCACGGCTTTATTTCATTGGCATGTGTCACACGTGCAGCTGGTTGTGTAACAGTGCAGTTTTCCTTTTCTTTCTTCTTTACCGGTTCACTGATCCTAAACATGGCATTAGAAGGGAAACACAAGGGTGAAGGAGTTTTTGTATAATGAAATCTGGTTGTCTTAAAAATGCTTTCTACCATAACATCCCCTGGAATAATATTTAATTTTCTAAATGGCCTTGAATATTTTGCAGACTAAGTATTTCAAATCACGACACTTCTGTAGCTTGAAGAGTTACAAATAATATCACGGGGTCTTCCTCAAAATCTTTTCCAAATTTATCCCCCAAACTCTCTACTTTCAAAACTTATATTGTAAAATCAATGATAATGCAAGAGCAAGTCATGACAACCTTATGAATCCAAACATTTATGTTTTAAAATTCAAAAACAAAATCTTTAAACCCTGCTGCTTCTGGCATATTTATAATAATGTTAATTTAATATATATGTATATACTATAATTTTTTTTTATATTAAGCTTTTGAGGCAAATTTTTATTCAGATTTTCAGATTATACTTTGAGTCCCAAATAAGACAAAATAAGTTTTCTTTATTGAAAAATGCACAATTAATATTCAAAATAGCACTGCTTACTACTGTAAGCCTATGTCTATAGAATATTGCATGCTATGCTCAGAAACTAGTGGTGCATAGCTGTCAGGTCACTGATAATGGGGTCAATGCTGACGATGACTGTGCCAACCTATGAATTTAAGCTTAAAACAAAATCTTAGAAAATATAAACCCTTTTCCGTTCCCCAAACGAGCACACACTATAGCCTCGAATTACTGACTTTTATAATGGAAGGTTCAGTCTAGGGGGTGGGGATGATAAGGAAGTTGGAGAAAACCTAGGGAATAATAGTTTTTCAAAACAATGCTATTACACATGAGAAAACTGGTTTGAGGTAGCAAGAACAATAGAAGTTTATTTCTAGATGTTTAAACAGCAAAGTCTCCAGGGTATACTTCAATTTTAACTAAGTTTCTCAAAGAAGAATCTACAAAAAGAAACAAGGTTAAAAAAAATACTAGCCATTAATGGGATAATTTATGAAGAGTATTAACATACAAATAATATCAGTTCCTGGAAAAATGTTTAAAGCTGGATGGTCTTCTAAGTGATGAGCACAAGAGATATAGATATGTTATATACCGGATGTCTGTATGTCTATATCCATTTCTAGACATTTATATACTCATAGTTATGCATCACTTGAATTACTGGAAGAGGATGCTGAGCACTGACTTTTTAATGCATGTTTAAGTCTTTCCCATATTTTAAGAACAATGTGTTCTTTAATAAATAGTGACTGGTTAGCTATAAAATCAAGAATTTGCTGTGGGCCTCCCTGGTGACCTAGGGGTTAAGACTTAGGGCTATCATGCTAGCAGCTACTGCTGTGGCCTGAGTTCAATCCCTGCCAGGGAGCTAATCCACATATGGCGCAGCAGACCTCTCCTGTCTCTCCCACTGCTCCCCTTAGCAGCGTATTTCAGTAAATCCACATGTTTTGCTCCCTGCTCTGTTTCTGGTGAATCCTCTCACCCTCCCTGCCCCCCCCCCACACACACACCTCTGGCCTACCCCTCAGTTCTTCTACAAAAATAAAATAAAGAATTTGTTGTGACAATAACCTTTTACTAAGAGTTAGAATGTAATATTCACAAGTGGTCAGTGAAGGGCCAACTACTCCATACTACCTTTTATAATAAGGTAAAAAGGATATACCATTCCACTTTATCACTAGATATTCTGATTTTTCTGGAGAAGGTATCAATAGTTTGAATAACCTGCTTTAAAATATGAAAGGAAGAATGAAGCTACATTTACATACACTGCCAAATAAATTTTGTTCCAAATCACAGTGCAAACATGATATATAATAAACAATTTGGCACAAAGGAGTTATTGAATATGATAATGGTAATATCCCTTTGTTTTCGAGATCTCAAAGTCACATGTTCTTTTTCAAATGAATATGCCATAAAATAATTTTATATTTAAAAAAAAGACACATCCCACACATATACTACCCACCCTCATACATACAATGGCCCATGGAAAATCTTCTGTAATAGTATTACAATTGTGTTCACTTCTAAGCAATGCCAAAGCAATATAATTCTCGGAAAGAGAAATTCCTTGTAGTTACTGCCTTAATAAATCTTTGCATTAGCTTTAGGTTATAGAAGTTGTATTGTCTTCTCACAGGATTTTTCTTACTTTGATTTCAGCAAATGCATTTTACATTCACTTTGGGAGTTTGCTCTAATATTTGGAGCTGATTCCCTACAGATACATTCTTTGAACAGTCTATGAAGAAAGAATTTGATTGTTCATATTGTATGTTATTATTATTATTTTTTTTTATCTTAGAATTCTGGCCTGTACAGGCATTCAGTGGAATCTATGAAGAGAGTATAGACAGCTGACTGGATGAAGAAGACATTGGGGAAAAAACTCCCATTGTTTAGATTTCTGTCAGAGGATATAAGAATACTTAATTTCTTTTATCTCTAGGGCTTTCATTATCATTTAAATTTCATTTTACATTAATTGATCAGGGATTAGTAAAGCCATTATGCAGAAATTAGAATAAGACAAGCCAGATGGAATGAATAATTCATGAAGTCCAATTACGTTTTATTTCTGGTGTACTTTCAAACTTGCCTCTGACTTCTGTGCTATTTTGATGTGACAATATTCACTGGAATCAAGAGTGCCATTTTAATTTATTGTATCCCTCCAGAGTGGAAGCATTTGTATGCACTGGGAGTGTGCTAATGCATTTCCCCACAAAACACCAATTTGAAGACTTTTGGAAATACTGGGTGATCCAGAAATGTGGTTCCTCATCTATGAAGGTTAAGGAGTAAATTCACCGAGTGACATCAGTCCACCTGACTTGGGTGAACCAGCCCTCGGTAGAGAAGTGAGGGTCTTAGAAGGGGAGATTTTTCACCTCTCAGAAGAGCTACAAATCCCTTTTAAAATTGCCCCGTTCCCAGTCTCAGCTGAACCATTAAAGTATGAATTTGACCCAGAGTTACACTGGAAGCAGCAGCAGTCACTGCAGCAGTACACTAAGACCACGAGGTGGCAGGCGTTGCCTTCGATGCAAAGGGTTCGGGGCTGCAGAGACCGCCAAGGCTACCAGAGCATCCTGGAGGGTCTGATCCCTGCGGTCTACGTTTGGGTTCGGGCTCAGAACGACTCGCAAAGGGGCGAGAATTCCGAGCTAATGGGCAGTCCCGTCCACCTGTCTGGAATGTCTCGTCCAACTGTGTCTGAAAGCGCCTTTCTCCGCCCGTCCCAGCCCCCAGCCTCTTGAGCCCCCCACCCCCACCCCCGGTATTTATTTATGCCACTGGACAGTTCTAGTCACATTAAAGCTGCGGTTCACCTTTTCGAGGACTTTCATCTCGGGAAGTTTTATGACACTTTGTGAATGTGCAAAGTTTTTAATTAGGCTCACTAGACAGCCCGAGGCAGCAGCAGCGCCACAAAGTCTTCACGGTCTCTCTACTTTACAGCACAACAAGCCGCTCTACTCCTTTGAAGACAATGCAGACTATGTGTACGATGTCATGTGGTCCCCTGTGCATCCCGCGCTCTTTGCCTGCGTGGACGGGATGGGGCGCTTGGACCTCTGGAACCTCAACAATGACACCGAGGTGAGCGGCAGCGCAGGCGCCAGGACCGGGGAGGGTTGGGGGTGGGGGGGGCACAGTCGGCCTCTCTCCGTCTCCCCCGCTCTCCAAATCGGCCTCTTTTTGGACAGACCCTCCAATTGCAGCTGGGCTGCTGACCCCTCATTGTTGACTGCTCTGAAGGGAATTGACAGATGCATAGGCCAAAAATCATTTCATCTCACTTCATCCTTAAACAGTGGCAGATCCTGGACAATTGACGACTCTTTTTTTGCAAAAAGCAAAACTGTAGGTGTTCATCCCTTTCCCCACTTGGGCATATTTCAGAGCAGTGTTGAAGTAACTCTTTGGGCAAACACTTGGAAAAGCACGCTTTTGTGGACGCTGACTTTAGATTGGGCTTTTTAAAAGGGCTATTTGTCAGTGTTCGCTATTTGCACGATTTCTATTTTGAATTATAAAAGATGATTCTGTTGACTGTTTATTTCATGTTTAGATCTATCCTCCATTTCATTTTTACAAGGTATTTAATCCTTTCTAAGATAGGGAGCTCACAGGCAGATGTCTACAATAGTTTCTAACTCTGAACATGTATATTAACCTCAGCATTTTTTTAATTTGGAAAATAACATGTCACATTTACAGTATATGAAAAATTCCCCTTTTTTAAAAATAAAAGCAATTGACCATAAGTATTCTTTTTAAAAATTATTCTACATAGATTTAGCTTTTTTAAAATTATGCCATAGGCATTTTTCCTTTCTTCCACTCCCTCAAATTTATTAATTTATTGGCATGCTAATTCAGTTATTCAGGTTTTGGTTTTTTTTTTTTTTTTAAGAAAACATGAACATTCAGTTCTCTATAAATGAGAATGGACAGGTAAGAGGAACAAGTGTTGCAAACTATATGTCAAGTGGAGAACAAGAGAAAGGTCTTTTGAAGTGCTCTGAGCAGGAAACAGCTCAGCCTTTTTAATTAGGAAGCCTACAGCTGGAGGATATGAGGAGGAGCAGAGTCCCCTAGTATATTTTGCAGAAGGGGGCAGGGAAATATCCTTCAGGTGTTATTATTGAGTCATTGTATCTTGCAATATTAAATTCACCTATGACCACTGCCAAACATTTTTTTAAATCTTTCAGTGTATGTCTATTTTTCCTGTTGCCTACAAGAACTACATGACAAGGATGAGTTACGTAATGAAGCATCTCTGAAAATAATCAAAAGGCACTGAGTACATGCAATGCCCATCACTTCAGATATTAGAATGTTTATAAAATTATTACTTTAAAAATACTTTTAATAGAGAGATCTTATTACTCTACATTGTAATGATTTCCTAAACTCTTTTATCACTGTTGACTAAAATCGTACTACTTTTACATGCTAAAAATAAGTTCATACACTTAAAGCAACCAAAAAATACACATCTTCCAGATTGACTTTGGAGAACCCCTATATCAGAAATTATATAGAGAAATCAGAGGTGATGTTGAGGTGATACCCAACTACCATGCAATGATGTGAATGTTCTACAAACTCCTTAATAATTCCCAAATAACTGGTTTTTTTTAAATCAGCATTTTAGGTAAAAGAAAATTAACATTGCAATACTACCAAGCATAATTTTCCCCTCCTCTTTCTTTAGCTCTCAGGACACAACTACAAGCTAAACATTTTTAAAAACTTAAAAAATATCACTACTGGGCATGCAAAACATTTAGTTTTGTGGTAAACATAATTCTGCTTTCTCAGTAATAGTAGTTATATTGAATCTAATTCAAATCTAGTAATGAGCTGAACGCTTTTTAATACCCTCAAATCTTTTTTTTTTCTTTATAACAAGTTGAACAAGATTTTTCAAATATTTGACAGATTAGGAATTAGATTTGTATAAGGAAAAACCCCGAATTCCCAGTGTGTTCTGTTCAAATTACTGTGCTTTCAGACCACCTCATCTTAGTTGTTCCAATGCAAGTGTAGTTCCTCGCCCCAACCTCAGTATTACTGACCTTTGCACAATGTCATAATTTATACTGTATATTACCTGTCTTTGCAATTAAAATGAATGACCCAAAAAAGTGAAAATGAAGTATAAATAAAAATCAGAAACAGTGTATGAATTATTTTCATTATAAATTCATCAATTTTTGAAAGATCATTATTGGATAAAACAATAAAAATCTGTTTTGTTATTTCCACCAATTATTTGATACATTTTTGGGACCACATATTAAGGCTGTGATAAGTCTTTTTTTTTTTAGCATTTAGAATATCTAGAAAGCTATTTTTAAATGGTTAAAATATTAATTGTTCGCTTGTTGCATTGTTTTACAAAATTCTTTAAAATGTATTCAATATAATTTGAAATGTATCAAAAAATCAGGGTTTTTTGAGTGATTACATTTTTTCATATTCAGATTAAACATTTTTACTCAGTTTTGAGATCATTCATAAAATCTGATATTGAGAAGAGTATAGAAAGTACAGAGAATGAAGTTGTGTATGGTCCCTCTAAATTATAGAGTTAAAAATTAACCCTGAAAACTCTATAGCTGAATCTCGGATTTGTTTTGTGAGTAGCACACTAATAATAAAGTGTATTGACAGAATTATGGCCCATCTAAATTCACATTGTTTTGGCCTTTGAAAGGTTTAGTTAAAAATTCAGGCTCCAGCCTGCACAGCAGGTACCTTTATTGTAGAAATTGTGTATTTTTTTTTTTTAAAAGTAAATGAGCTGGACTTTTGTTATACATTTTTGCTCACAATTGGCATGCAGTGACTTAAGCAGGTAAAAGAATTTTTATTGATTTCAAGATTAAGTTTAAACATAGATTCTTACATGTGATGGAGTTTTTATTGCTATTTTAAAGATAGGTATTGGGTCAATAATCTCATATAAACAGATGGTTCCAATTCTCAGAATAACAGAATGCCGGGAGTAGTACGGCACAGTACACATCGTGTTTCCATCCTAATATGACATGTTTATTAGATGCAGGTCTTAAACAGTGGCATGAAGTGATCTTGGTGGCCCTCTTTTCACTATATACTTTTTCTGTCTGCTTTAACATTTACCTTTTTATTTTTTAATGATATGTTGAACATTTCCTATTCAACATTCTTGTAGAACTTCGGAGATTGGATCTTTATATGTTATAAACTTCCAACGATGAAGTCAAGAGCTTGACACAACTGGACCCACTACAATTCTTTTTCTAAATGCTAAGGGTCTTGTAATAAATATTCTAGGTTCCATCTCAGCACCTCCAGTTCACCTTACTACTAATTATTATTGTAATTACAAAGGTTTTGGGATTTCAGGTGTTTATTAAGTAGATGTAAGATATTTTCTAGAAAGTAGGTGGCTACATTCTATCAGAATATCACTCTGGGGACAGTTCCAACTTTGAGGATTGCTTCCAGTACCCTGGTACTGCCAGAGGGAGGAGGAAAGAAAGGAGAATCTGACGTTCTAAAGTTTTTCATTTGTACAGTTTCTTTTCTTTTTCTCATCATCACCTCCCAATGAAGTTTTGAGGGATCAATACCTTTGTTTCCTCTAGCTGTGAAGTCATATTAATATGACTCTTTTTTTTTTTCACCATACAAGCCCTTTCTGCCTTTTACGGTATCCTTAATCTTGGTAAGTCCTGAAATCTCTCTCTCCATCGATCTATAAGCATAACCTGATCATAAGTATTACATTTAGCTGCTATGTTTGGATATTGGATGTACACCCTGCATAATCTGAAGAAATATTTATGTCACTCACTGGCCACTGACTGTGGAAAAAGACTCTCCCTCTTTCCCTTTTTTGTTGAAGTGTCTCTTCTGTCTACTCCTTAATTCAGTGGAGCATATGATTTAAGAACAATGAATCCTTTTTACCCCTGCACAAGGGATGTATATTACTTTATGCACATGAAGGCAGCGGTGACTCATCCAGTTAAACATATCATTGAAAATTCGTATATTTAAATTCATATTCAGAGATTCTTTATTTCTGTTGTAACCCCTGTGGCAGGTTCCGACAGCAAGCGTGGCCATTGAGGGGGCGTCTGCCCTAAACCGTGTTCGATGGGCTCAAGCCGGTAAAGAAGTTGCCGTTGGGGATTCAGAAGGCCGTATTTGGATCTATGATGTCGGAGAGGTACATATTTTTTAGTTTGGGGGTTTTGCTTTTTCTATAGACTTGGGTATCTAAAGACCTGGTGAAATTATTGGCAAGACCTTGTGGGCTACAAGAGCCCTCTCAAGTGTTTTTGCAAATTTCTACTGACTTCAGTGGGAGTTTGGCAAGACTTCCTCAGGGCCTAATTTGGCCTTCTGTCTCACACACAGGACACTTTAATGATCCAGGTTCCTTTCAGAGTGCTGTAGAATTCCCAGCTATGCTGACACGAACCATGGCACCTCCCACTAATGTCACAAGGGTGAAAAATTTGCCAAATTCATCATACTAACACTAAATGTGGTTCACTGTTTACTTTGAAAAGTTAAATTTTAGTTGTATGCTCAACTAAAATGTATACTCTTCCTTTTTAATTACAGGGTAGACAATTAAAAACTAAGGTGAATCATAATTTTGAGCCATTTTCATGGTAGTCAAAGTTATTACATGTGATACATACTTCTCTGATGTAACTTGTTACATGATAAAGTATTCCCGAATATCATAGCACACGAAAAATGAAAGAAAAAAAAAAACCCTATATCTTCTTTCAGACAGAGCTCCTTAAACTTTTATACAATCTTTATTTAATATTACATTATCAATCAATATTTTTACTAAATGAGAAAATGTTGACCTTTGTTTTTGACGCGATTAAAGGATATTTTTCCTTAAAGACGAGGAAAATATTGTGCTTTCAAGCAAAACAAAATAAGAGTATTGTGTAATGCTATTGGAGAGCAATATGAATCTAACTTTTCCATTTTGGGGTGGAAATAGCCCACATTTATATGCATAATGTCATAGACCTCGAAGTGCCTGATGGATGAGCTGAGCTGATCACACCGAGAAGGATTCTTTATAGCTTCATCAGAAAACATGCTATAAATTGGCAATCCTACATGGTTTGTTTTACAGTTTAGCATCTGATGCTATATTATGTATACTATAGTGTAAAGATGATTATGTTGAAATAAACTAGACGGGTTTTGTTTGTTTGATTTTTAATTCAGTCAGAGGCAAAAACTGAATGATTTTAGAGAGAAGAGCTTTCTATTTTGGGATGTACACCTCTAAGTAAAACAACTAGAAGGATCTCTCCGTTTCACTGCATGTTATCTATTCCAGTGAGATACCCCCTAATGCCACAAGCTGAGTCACTCTTACAGCAACAAAGATTCTGTTAATATTTATTCTTTGTAATGCAGATGCAGATGGTCCGGTGAGTTCTAACATAGTTTGGAGTCTTTGGGAAAGAGAATACCCTCTGAATCTAAAATATTGCCAATAAAATATTGCCAATGATTTTACAGCAATATTTTCTTCAGGGAGTATTATTTATAGCCAATGCTTCTTTTTCATGATATTCATCAAAACACCACCAAACAACCACAAAAGCAAATACTCTTTATTGGTTCTTTTCCTAAGCCTTAAAGAAGCTAGCAAAGAATATAAAAGACAAGGTTTCTTTTATTCTCTTTCTCTCCTTATTGTGGGAGAGAAATAAATTTGGGGACAGGCTCAAAAGCATATAAAATTCAGAAACACTTTCTCTACCTCTAGTTTACTCTGTCCTTTAACTGTCTTAAGATTGTATGCAACATTAATTATTTTAACCAAATAGACTAAAAAGTAGAATGGTTCACAATCTGGTTTATTTAAAGAAAAGTCTTATGAAAAGTTTGTATGTTAACTGTAAATATTATATATAATGCACACACAATACATCTCTATGCAATAAACAAAGACAACCTAAAATATATACAGAGTTTTAGCAATAAAGTGATTTTATAGCCTGTGGACAGATTTACTTGAATATGACTTGTTTGTGGAGTATATATGATTTTGCGAAAGTTGCTTTTGGCTGATATGTAGCTGCTAAAACTTCTTTTAGGTTACTATCATTTCTAAATTGTAAAGCGTTGTTATACTCATATTTCTACTGTCGTACTGGCAGGTCAGGCTGGTTTTCATTTTTGTATTATTGCCCTTACTTTTCTAAGTGATATTACAGACTACAGAAATGTCTGCAACTATAGGCCAGTCTAGCCTATTGTCTGGAGTCTAGACAGACTATAGAAAAATCTCTGTGACATATAATAGGCCAAACAATTTGTAGGGTTGTTTATCTCTATAAATTCACTGCCAGGAAAAAAAAAAACACACACACACACACACACACACGCACATAATCTTCTAGTCCTTCCATGAATGACCAAAAATCAGAATTGGGCTTATACATTTGAAAGGTTCTTTTTGTAGTGTTTAATTATACACAACACAATCTATAGCTCAGAAAATCTCAAACGAAACAAGATAATTCTGTCTTAATTACTTTTTGCCCTAGTTATTTTTGTCAGATATTTACAAAAATACCTTATATTTATTTATAAAGGAAGAAGGATTTCTGTTTCATTTGCTCACCACTATACCCTATTCTAAATTTCTGAAGACCAACTCTGTAGAGGCTCCATGTACTAAAAAGAATGATGACTTGCAACTGAAGTCCATTCTGAGAGTGGTAGATCACTTCATGGGAAAATGCTGGCATTATTGTAATTACTACTGTCTCATTGTCCACAGAGCTGACAGAGCATAACTGTTCTTAGGAGAGAAGAACACCTCTAAATAGTGCCAGTTCCAAATCACCTAAACTGTAAAAGGCCAGACAGAGTACCTTCACAAACTGGCCCATTTAGAATTTTAGATCAAATCTAAGGCCGGTGCATGCTGATGAGAGGGAAGAGTTTTGAGCAGGAGGTGATTCTAAAAGTTAAAAATATGAAGGAAGAGAAAAAATATGGCACTGAGGATCAAATTGCCAGTAGACTGCTACCATTCTCTTTATTCACAGTTAGTCCTCTGTGTCCATTAAAACTGAACCTCTTGCCAAGGTTATGCTAGACTTTGGATGGAAAGCTTTGCTTTGTGGAACTCTCTAGGAAAGAAGATTAAATACTTTCAAATAAGCCTCATAATATGATCTGTAAAAGAAAGTAAATGGTAGTTTTTAGAGAACATTCTGTTGATCCATTTTCTCCTTGGGACCTTGGTACATGGAGTAGGTGTCAGTAAGAAGACACTGCACATTCATTCTCCATGGTTTGACTGAGACTTCTATAAGGCTGCAGATGATAGAAGGGGCAGCAGGCTATCTTTTGCCAAGGTTCCATTCCAATAGTCAGAGTGGCCTCATGGTTGTGCATCCTATGCAATCTCAGCGTCTTCTATTTAAAAGACTAGCCTAACTTGGTTTTAAAGCTCTGCAAACATTTTTCAGCCAGGTACCTCACATTTTCATTTTGTACGGGGCTCCCCTGCAAATTTTATAGCCAACCCTATTCACAAGTTCATTGCTCTCAATGCCACTCACAACGCAAATCAGAAATGAAAAATTTGGGCTTAACCTAGACTATTAGGAAGAACTCTTTAAAAATGTGGTTAAATGTAGCACACATCAAGTGATCTTAGTGTTTCCGAAAACTATTTAAAAATGTTGAATAACATTGACTTTCCATTATAAAGAACATGAGATCCATAAAAATAGAGCCAAAGGCTTACTGGATATTCTGATTCTTCTCCCCACCACCCTGTTTTGATCACACTGTAATTTTAACTGACAGTGTAGCAGAGTTTGGGGCAAGCTACCTATGATGCTTACTACAGTTGGAGTAGAGAGGGACCACCTCTCTGTGCACCCTGTTGTCAAGAACCCTCTGATAAGAGACGTCTGTGACTGGCCAATGGAGACATAGCCATTCAAGTCCAGGTAGACCTGGCTTCCTGTGAGACTTAACATTCAACAAGGGGCACTGCAGAAAGGGACTCTGGTGTCACCACTCGTTAACAATCGTCTGCCTCATCTCCTGTCCCAGCTGAGGCTGCAGCTGCTGCAGGGAGTCCCAGCACAGTGCCCCCCTGATCATGCCCTCCTCTATTATGTACAATTATCCTCCATGACTTTTTTAAGATGATGGCAGAGTAGTGGCTTGAATCCAGATTTACTGATGCAATTTATTATGAACTTCTGAAGGGGTAAACAGAGGATTGTGTGTGATCTCACTGAACTGAAATTACCAGATTGAGTTTGTCCATCTCTTTTTGCTCCTTTTTGTTATGTTTACATGGCAAAGACATGAGTAATATCTCAGGACCTATGACTAAAAAGGCAAAATATGAAATAGCAATGTTTTCAGATAGACCACATGATGCTTTGTTTATATAGCACGCATATTTGGTTGTTTGATTTCAATAATGTATCTGGAAAATATACTGTACACATTTATTTTCACAGATAGGGGTCTATTTTCTTTGCCAAGCAGGTGTTTAACTCCCATTAGCATAAATGGAAGTTACGTGAACTCTATGAAAAACAGAGAAGATCCCTTTTATTATTTGGCTATAATTTTTATTCTATTCATGTACCTTAAAAGTTACTTAAATAGATAGCTGCTGTGTGCACAATTTACATTTTCTAAGATCCAAAATTAAAAATGAGCTTAAGTTCATTTTTTCCCTCCAAACTATGGGATGCAATCTATTTGTTTTGGAGCTGTATGATCCCATTCAATTAACTGAAATATGGGCAAGATAACAAGTCATAAATTAACTACAAATATAACCTGAAAATGTTGAGTGTATTTTGCTACTAAATACACTCATAGAGAGTTGTTAATCATTGTTGGATTTTTTTTAAATGATGTGTGAACATATATATTCTAAAGAATTAAAAATAACAATTACTCACTGCTGTGGCTCCTCTGCTAAACAGCAAGCATATAATATATATATATATGGAGCTGATTTTAACAGCAGATGGGCCAGTGAGTATAGAATTATTCACGTGTCCTGATGATTGATAGTCAGCCTATCTACCTGTCTTTCTTGCAGATGTGTTTTATAGAAAGCCCGATGCCATTGTTAATGCTTCCGTGCTGTCGCAGATACAGCGATCATAAATATCCCCTAACAACTATGTTTGCTGCTTATCTGAATTAGTTAGAATGCTGTTTGCAGCTCCAGTTTGGAAAGAAGCAGTTTATCTTCCACCTTCTATTATTTCTTTTTCCATTAACCTCTTCCAGGGAAGATTTTGTTTTCAGTTGTGATAAATACACATAAGTTACAAATCCCTGATTATATTTCTACGGTAGTCAAATGATGAAATTCCAAAATCATTTTCAGCTTAAAGTAGAACTGGAAAAATAAAATGGCAACTTAAAAGCTGTAATTTGGGAGATGAATAAGTCTTATGGCCCTAGCTCAAGTAATTCACTAATTACCAAAAGAAAAAAATGCATTAACTTTAAGTTTTAACCCTTAACTTTGGCAACATCTCAAACAGCTTGTTTGATATTATTTAGGGGCCAAAAGGAGTTATTATAAATTTTAATAAATATAATAAATTTTACATTCATTAATATACTAAAAGGGCCTTGAAATATTCTGGACAGAAAAAGTGCAGGTGTCAATGAGAGATCAAATGTAGCTGCTAAAAATGTAAAGCAGATTTTAAATGTTCATTTAGATATATTTTAAAGCTGAAGTGAAAAATCAGAATGAAAAGTTTATTTGGAATCCCAAAAGGGACATGACCTGTGTAATGTACTTTATAATGATGGTCAAGGTGTTACCTATAAGGACTATTAAAAGGCACCTCAAATAGTTTTCATAGCCAGCTAGAATATGAACGAAAGGAAAGTGATTCGATGAGCCATTTCTCTCACACTTTAAATAGCAGTTCAATATAGGAGCATCTGACAAAGTGCAAGTACTGGGAGTTAAAAAGGATTTGAGTGTCACAAAATAAATACGTTTATGGTTTTTAAATGGATTATACTTAGGCAATAATTGTTTGCTTAGTGGAATTACTTTATGTTTTCCAGTCGGACAGGGCCTACATTAATTTTCCACAAGAAGTTTGTACTCAGAATATAAATAACCCCCTTCCACAAGGAAGGGGCAATGCAGAACACAAAATATGAATTTAATCTAAGATTTGGGGTTCCTTAATGAAAAAGAACTGTATTTGAAATCAGTCAATTTAATTATTGTGTTTTATGAAGGCCATTATCCCCTGCTGATGACGAACCTGATAGCATGGTTAAGCCTTGGCAGCCCCTAGAAGAGCTGGGCTCAGCTTACCAAAGTCCAGTTATAATCACCCCAAACACTTGTGTTTCTCATTAAGTGAGTGTGGCAATAGTTGCTAGATTCTTGAAGGTCTCTACAAATACCAGCCTCTTCTTCAATGGATAAACATATTATTTTCTTTAGTTGCTACTAAATACTACTTTTGGTTTTCTCAAAAAAAAAAAAAAAAAGACTTAGGCATAAATTTTGCCATGGTGCCAAACATACAAATAAAAATTGAAAATCCGAATACTTGATTTACATATTTAATGACATTAAAAAATTGTTATTTTCATCTGGACTTTTCAGTTTTACCTGATTTTTAATTGTGACAGGCACAGAACTGTACGATTAAGTCCAAAGCAGAAAGGCACATCTGAATGGGCAAATTTGGAGTGCTAATAAATATAATTACCTAAAATAAGCTACTTTGAAATAATATATTAATTAATTTCCTTGTCATAATAAATTATATGTATTTGAAACAAAATAATTTCGTTAAAATATATGATTATAATTTTAGCATTAACTTGATTTCTTCTAGGAAAAATGCTTAATTTTGAAAAACAAAAAAGAAAGTGCTCTTAATTCCAATTAACGTTATAATTACTCATAGTAAAGTAGTAGCAGTAGCGTTCATTTTGATAATTATATATGTAAAAAACCATGATTAAACTAATTATTATATAAATAGTGTACTTGTTCAGGTAGCATTAGTTTATAAAAATGGATTTACTAGATTAATGTCTTTTGAGATCACTTTTTTCTGAATAGATAAGAAAATACTTATGACTTTTATATATTATGGAGTCGTTGACTAAATGAGGAGTAAACCCTGATATCTAATTTTATGAAAACCAAATTAATGTGTGTGTGGTAATTTGCAATATTCAAAGAAATTCATATAGTCCCACTTTGGTAATAAATAGTCTATGAATGTAAACCTTCTGAAACAAGTGCTAGTTTGTATAATTAAACATCTTTATGATTCTTCTGTGGTTTCAAACTGTCATCTTCAATAGCAGTTTGGATACTGAAGCAGTCATTAATTACAGTGTTAATTTTTTAATGGCTGACAAAAATTGTTGAGTTTTAGAATTTCAAAACTGCTAAATTTTATCGTGAAAAATGACTACTTAGAAGTGTAGCCTCGAATCACAGCTTAGACTAGCCGAGCATGAAGCTGCTCCAATCATCTGTGAGTCTAGATTAACACTGGCCTGTATAGAAGCAAAGAGTTATTTCCTATGTGTGCTACTAGTGGTATGGCTAAAATATAATATGAGATCAAATATCTGCTTATGTATGTTTATGTATAAATATTTATATGCTACATAGGTTGGACTTGCAAAGTGGGGAAGTGAATGAATCACTATATTCTCCTTTCAAGGAAAGTTTGCGTGAATTTGTGAAATGTCAGCTATCAGAAGATCTTTTACATTTTAAAACATGAATTATTTATCATTTAGGGAATATCAAAGCCTGACACTATAGAAAAAAATTTGTTCTCTCTTTAGGTTGGTAGTTAAACTGATCAGTGGTTCATTTGCTAGGGTTTTTCTCCTCGTGGTCAGTCTACTGACTCAATATTTAAGGGAGATCTTACTTGTCATAGCATGAAGGATCTTTAGGTAAAAAGTGAAAACCTTTTAGTATCCTAAAGACTAGCCACCTTTTCAACTTAGAAAAAATTTTTTGGCAGTCCTATTTTGGTTAAGCACATTCCTCAGTAGTTTTTCTAAACTTTAGAGTGCCACCAGCACAGAAACATACACAAAGTAGATATTTGTCACTTGTCTATTTGTACAGAATAATCTGGTCTAGCACAGCGCCTGACACTAAATATTTGGGTGAATGAATTTTTTGCATGGGAAAGGTTAACTGTGTGAAGCCTCCAAGCTGACTATAGATTGATGGACAGAAAAAAATAATGCATTTAACTATATTTGCATGGAAAAGGACACACTGAAACTATATAGAAAGGAGTGCTTTTTCTTCCACCCCAATCTCTATCCTGGTCCCTGTCCCTTTCTGTGCTTTTAAAAGTAAGAAATTGGCCACTAGTGTAATGAAAGCCTAACAGTTGATTCAAATAGTTGTCAAACCATTGGAAAAAATGCTTCCTTTTCATTGTGCTTTTTTTGGACAGTGTAGATATGGTAAATCATGAACTACATTATAAAAATACCTCTTTTATGCCCAAACATTCAGTAGGAGGGAATGACATTTCTTTTATTACTCTGGTAAATGTTTTTAAAGGTGTTTAGCAATAGTAAGCCTTCTTTTTGTCAAAACTGCTTAGATGCAATGGTTGCTAGGAATTTACTAGAAAACCTATAGTTAATAATATCAGGAAGAGAAGGGATATGCATTTATTCAGCTAATATGACAAAGTAGCACATGCTTTTTTGTTTTCCTGTCATTTTCTTGATCTTTTGTGTTACAGAAAGAGTGGCAATTGAAGTTGAAAAGTTTATTTTTGATTACTGCCCATCAGTCAATGTTTTCAGCATTTTTTCCCTTCTTTTAGGCAGAGAAATAGATTGTTACAAATAATAGAAAAAATAATCCTTAACAGATTTCTGAAGAAAGGAGGATGATAGGATTTTAATACAAATGTGAACAAAGTCATCTTTAGGACTTACTGAATTAACTCTTTCTTCCATACTTGTCTGATTTAATTTTCCTCCAGAAGTAAAAACTTCAGAATTATTTTGTTCTTCCTCTAATGCTAAATTTTAACATGAAGAACATTTTTAAATATTAGTTTTTAAGAATAGTGTTTTTTTCCAGGATTTGCTCACTTACTAAAATTGATATAAATCCCATATTTGTTACTATTTAGTTTTGACTTTTATGTCCTACCTATATTTCTTTTCCTAATTGGGTGGTAATGGATTTTTTTAAAAGTGTTGTTCTAATAAACATGCTGTAAAAGTCAACCATGCATTTAAAGATGGGAGAACTTCGGCAGAGATATCTCAAGCTTCATGTGTAGACAGGAGTTCTTTCTTAGGTGGGATTTTCAGATAACAGAAATTCTTCCTTAACTAAAAATAGATAGCATGATACTAAATTTCACAGAAATTTTACCCTAGTTGACTGTAGTAGCAGATGCTCAGAATGGAAACTAATGTAACTTCTACTTTTTGGACTTAGCTCCAACACTGCTGTAAATACTAAGTTACTACACAGTATTTCTTGCTGTGGCAACACTGTAGTACATTTATGCCCTCTGTATACTGCATTCTGGCCTGGAATTTTGTCTGTGGTTTCATCCATTGTTACCAGTGATGGTAGACTCTCCAGAGAGTTAAATACAGTGGAGCTGTATTTATGTGAAGCGAGTATGCTTGGTCGTTCCAGCGGCTGTTTCATTGCTTATTACCTCCCACTTTGCTTCCATCTGTGTGTGTGGCAAAGGGAATTGTCCTAAAAAATATAGGCTTCCCCTGAACACAAACGTGTATTTGTATACCAGTAAGTCCACAATCTTCTGAATTGGGGTGCCATTAATAATTGTACTTTTAAAAAAGCTTTTAGAGCTTAGAGGGGTTTAGCAGTCATTCTGTGGAAACCAACATGCACTTCTACGGTTTCTGTAAATGCATTAACAACAACAACAAAAAAAAACAATGTGTATTTAAGTGAAAAGGTAATTTGTAAGATATCTTTTTAACAGAAAACTTTAATTTTTAAGTTAATACCAGAGATGAATTGTTGTGTATCTGTTCATAATCAATGGTTAATGTAATCGTCCCAGACTTTTTTTTAATGACTCCATTTAATTGAAAGATTACAAAGAAGCTGATGAGCCACACATCCATGGAATATTTATCCTGAAACCTAGAATCCTACTCATTTTAATTTGTTTGCCATGCTTAATGTATCTGAGAAACCAAGCTGAAATTATGGAATACTTTTCTACTGTCTTAATTGTCCAAGATTTTTTTTTTGAAGTCTTACTTTTATACTAAACAGTGCCTAATACAGATATCTTTACCATTAAAAACTACAGCACTGAACTGGCACAAGTCACTGCAGATAATGCAGCTATTTAGAATCAGTTGCTAGGTACTATAAACCCTTTAAAATTACTAACAAATGAGGGAGACTTGACTGAGGACTGTTCAACATGGTTAGTCCTGTGCTTATAAAAAGGGACACGTGAATGATATTTGTGTGCTTAACCCTGGTTATAAAAAGTCATTTGATTTTTATAACAGCATGTTCAGCAGTTACAAAGCCTTACGACTTGAGCTAAAAATGTAGACTCTTGCTATAGAAAGAGCCATAACAAAATCGCTAGATACAGCTGTACTGGTCATATTGAACAATAATAAATATGTATGTATATATATCTGTGTATATTTACAAGGAACAATTATACTTTAAGTTTATTTTTTAAATGAACAATGAAAGGCACGCTGAGTTTTTCCTGTGATCTGAAAGAACCCTTTTACCAAACCTAGTTCATGCAAGTTAGCTATTAAAATTGGAGAAATTACTTGTGTGGGTTTTTAAGAAATGAAATATAAAGTATATTTCTTTCAAAGTGTTGCTCTACCTAAGTGAAAGAATAAAATGGAAGAAAGAAAAGGAAGCAACAAAGAAAAACTGGAGGAAGAAGGAATATGCATTAACAGAAGAAAAACAAGGAAAACAACATCATTTATTCAGGGTTTATAATATGACAAGTATTGTGCTACTTATGTATTTTTTTGTCTTATTTGATATCTATAATAGTCCTAGGAGGTGGGTTTCAAAATTCTTTTCTCACAAATGAGGAAGTACAGATCAGAGGTGTTAAAACAAAATTTTTCTATGGACACCCAACAAGTAAGTGGCTAAACTGGGAAAGAAACTATGATCTGGCTAATATCTGAGGTAGAAGAAAGTCAACCCTGGCTCCATTCTCAAAATCTAGTTATTCCATAAAATATGCCTCCCTTTAAGTGCATAAGAAGCCCAGGCAAAACACTCAGTGGTTAGATGATGACTTATTTGGGAGTGTGGTGAGTCAGGGTCCAGAGGCACCCTACAATCCATTCAGGCAGAGGGAGGGGGCAGATCCATGACAGGGTTGCGGGAGTAGTGAGGGTGGGTGGGTGGGGAGTATGACTACAATAACCAATTTTCATGAATTTTCCCACAACTTTTACACTTAAACTTTTTACTTTTGACCTTCTGTCTCCCAATAATCTTAGATGATTAAAAACAATCTTCAGAATCATTTCACAAGTGATTCAGAAACACGTTACCTGCCTGCAATTCTGCCATGATATGCTAGCATTTCTTAAAGGGGTGAGGCTGCTGATTGCCCCGTACTAACGTGTAGAACTTATGTGGTCTTCAGGAAATCATTTAGCTACCTGTAACTTTTGTTTCCTCCCTGTTAAAGATGGTCTATACTCTTTTCCTAATGCCTTCACAGCTATCATCAGAATGAATTTTTAAAGAAAACAAAATCACAAAAATGCTATAGAATTGATATGTATGCCACTTATGTACTATTTTTAGGAATGTGTTCAATGTAAGTGACGGTTTAAAGGAAAAGAATGCATGACTATTCCATGATGATCTCACAGTACTTTCTTCACTTAGATAACCTTTCTCATCCTTTCCACATCTCTGTTGATAAATGGGAAAGATACCATCATCCCCATTTTACAATTGAGGCAATAAGAGGTTAAGTGCCTGACCACTGCCAGTAACCAAGATGAGAGCAGGACTTAAGTCTCCTGTCCAAATCTGAGGATCATTTCACCTCCTCCTTATGGCCAAATTGCTACCTCAGAAACTACCTTTGGCCTTAGTCCCCTCAGCTGTAAAAATAGGGTCGTATCATATCTATAAAAGGCGGTCACTCTTATAGCTAAGATTTTATTACCTCAGGAACCAGAGCCCTCTGTGCTTTGGCATAAAAATGCTTTATAGAGTTAGCAAAAAATTACAAAAGTCATCTAACAAGAGGCAAACAGGCTATAGGTGAACTCTATACAGGAAGCAGTAAGACCTAATCATTCCTGATCTAAGATGTAGACTTTGGTGGATAAATCTAATGTTTCCAGATTCACTTTGATTCACTACAATGCTAGACAATTTTTACAAGTCCTTCTTTAAGGTATTCCGTTGGTATAAGTAGGGGCTATCTGCTTCACAGTGCTTCGCATATATTTTAGCTGATTGAAATTACTCATCATTAGAAACTTGCGAATATTTTTCCTATTACAAATGTAAATTGTTTGAAATTTATTCCAAACTTTTATTTTCAGGGGTAGTAAATTCACAGTGGTGCTCTAGATTTAGCATTTAATGCCTTGATAAAAAATTGAAGCAATTGTGAAGCCATGTCATTAACATGACATTTGCCTTGCCACTTGCATGACATACAACACAAACCAGGAAATGTTGCAGTTGTCACCGTAAGAAGGTACATTTTAGACTTTCATTCTTTTAACATAAAGTTAAAAAATCTATGTTAGTAATTACACATTTGATCTAAGAAAACATCATTTTCATCTGGCATAGCCATCACATGCCAAAATGATTCACTTGCTGCTATCTTTAATCCCTAACCTTGTGGCTGGTTTACAGTTAGCACTCAGTCCATGCTGAATGAATGAGTATTGAATAAATCTGTATGCTTGTTAGAGAGTAGTCTTACTCTTTAACTAAGAAATGTGAACAAATATTTTTTGCATGATTCTGGTATTACTGGATTAAAAGTCTCAGATACACTGGTGCTCATGAGCCTCCTTTCTAGCCTTTCCTAATCATGAGTACCAGGTGAGAGAAGTCAGGAACTGCCAAGGGGAAGGAGGACAGTTCTGTCCAAACAGATCCTGTTTACAGCCATAGATGTAAAATGAAAAGAGTGGTCTTCTTGTTTGTTAGGACACCTGTTTGGTCTTATCTACAAGTAATTCAAATGCCAAAAATTATTACTTTGGGTGTGGAAACAGCCTGTGAATACACATTCACACATTCAAGCTAAGATTATACTTAAAGTGCTTCCTGATAGTGATATTTAATTCTATAAATGGGGAAGTCTGCAGTTCACCTTCTAAATCTATCATTACAATCATCTTGGGTTATTTTTACAGTCGACTAGATGGAAAAGTGTAATAGGATGAGGAAGCTAAATTTAAGTTTCTAGAAGCAATTGTTTTCATTAAGTTCTACATGAGAATGTTTTCTTTTGAGAACCAAAGTAAACTAACATTTTTTTTGTGAAATTTACGATATCCTAAAAAGGAAAATACTTGACAAGTTTTTTTTTAAAACAAACTTCTAATATTTTTCCAACCTAAACGAAACTTTAACATCTAAAAGAGGAAAAGATATGTTGGAATACCATGAAACCTTTGTTAAGGATGAATCTTTTTAAAATATTTTATTTTATATAATTCTTACATCATTTTTCATTTTTGCACAATGCATGCATTTTCATTTTGATTA
Source organism: Talpa occidentalis (assembly GCF_014898055.3). Lineage (NCBI taxonomy): Eukaryota > Metazoa > Chordata > Mammalia > Eulipotyphla > Talpidae > Talpa > Talpa occidentalis. The sequence goes on from NW_026555331.1 coordinate 86,657,787, forward strand.
TATTCCCCGTACAATTGCATCCCCCTTATTTTGACCCTAGTCCTTCCTTTCCCCGCCTCTCCTCCTTACCCCGTAGTGTGTCTCTGGTTTATAGTTGCTTGTTGATTTTGATTTTTACTTTGTACTAATTAATTTTTTCCTGGTCCCTTATTTATGTTTTCTAAATTCCTGCTATGAGTGAGACCAAGGGATGAATCTGTATTTTTAGGCCTAGCATTGGTATCATAGTACTTTAATTCCTAGCCCCATGAAAAAGTTCAAATATAGTTCCACTGTAGGGTATTTTTGTTTTTCAGAGTATTTAAATTCAGTAAAATTTATTTTTTAAAAACTAGATATACAACTTTATATATCATAAATGATACTCAGTTCTGTCCAAACTGTATCTGGCACACTGCCAAACCTTAATGTCTTACAATCTTTATTAGGGTTTTTTAAAAAAAAATTTATTTTTTATTTATACAATGGCTGTGGTACAGGCCAGAGGTGCAGGAGGGTGAGAGGATTCATAAGAGACAGAGTGGGGAGCAGAAAAGGCAGACAGACCGAAAGCACTGCTGAGGGGAGCAGCAGGCGTGACAGGAGAGGTCTGCTGCGCCATGTGGGAATCTCCCTGGCCATCTGGGAATCAAACTGGTGCTCCAGAGGCTATGGACAGCTTCAAAGCACTGTGCTCAACCAGCTGTGCCACTGGGAGGCCTCTATTAGGGTGTTTTTTTGTTTTTTTTGTTTTTTTAACAAACTTGCCATTACTACTACATGAAACTATCCAGATATTTAATATATTTTCTCGTTTTAGTATATAGTTCCTATATATTGCTATTACATATGATATTCTATATTAACTTCTGTGTCACTGTAACCAATAAAATATAGTTTAGGCAAAGAACCAAACTCCTCGAGTATATTATGAGCAAGTATATGTATTATCAGTAAGACTTGCTTTTTTTCAATATTTAAAGTTATAGAAAGTTATGATGTGATTTAGCTTGATTCTTACATTATATGAGATAAAGTTCTAAATGTCTATGACATCTTGGGATTTTATTTTGTGGTTCTGATTGGAAATATTTGGAGGTCAGGAACTGGAGGAGAGGAAAGAAATAATGGATCTATTTTTTCACATAAGTATCAAGGCAACCCTTTACTACTTACGATTTTTATTATGCTTTTGTTCATTTGAGACCCTCATTTCCCTGGTTTAGTATTCTCTTTAATTGAAGAGGAAAATAAAGAATAGTACATAAGAAAAGATCTTAAAGTAGGGAAAGTGGATTGAGCAAAGAAATAACCATGTCATTCAATGATACTGTGATCTTGTATTGTTGCCTAAAAGGAAACATGGATTCAAAAAATTCATTCATATGACATGAGAATTATACTGGCACTACATTTATGACTAAATGACTAAATGAGAATTATACCAGCACTACATTTATCAAAATAAGTAGAACTTACCACCTAGATATCATTTCCAGAATTATAGTCTTGAAATGTTGAACTCTTATAGTAGAACTTTAATTTAAGAACATAATTTACAGAATAACAATGCCACTTCCCAATAGTTAGTTGCCTTTGACAAATAGTATCTGAGAATGTTATTCCCTATAATAAAAAAATTTTAAGTTCTAATTGTTTGGCTCTGTATAGTGGGCAATTTTTCAGCTGTAGAAGTGCTCTTGAAGCTTCAACTTACTTCCTATTTTTTTTTGTTTTAAAAAATGTGTGCTGACTGGGACCAGTGTGTTATTATTTATAAAATATGTGGATAAAATGTGTAGCACTAATACCTATTGATGGATTACATCATTTTATAGGGTAATTCTCTGAGAAAATGACTGCATAGTCTAAATAAATTTTATTCTATATGAAAACCATTCAGATTTCTACTTAAGTCCGCTTGCTGTCTTCAAATAAGTATCTTTCTATTCCAAACAACTGCATGATATCTATAAGCAATTCATTCTTGGATGCTTTGTAGAGAAATCATTATCCTTTAAATAAGCTAACAAAAATTCATACATACAATTTGTTTTGGGTAGGGTTAATTTTTTCCTACTGAATAGTGCACAGAAGATATTATTTGGGAAATCTTATATATCCTCCTTTTGGGGTCAAATCAGTATAGCATACTGGGTAAGAACATAGATGGCGAAACAAGATGACACTCTCACTAATATCTGATAGCTATGCAAACTTTGTAAAATTATTTAGTCTTCCCATGCCTCGATTTCTTCTCCTACAATAGCCATATTACCCTACATTGGATTGTTGTGAGGACTGAAATAATACATGGAAAGTACCCCATACAGAACTCTCAGTAAAATGTTAGCTGCTATTATTATTCAGAGGCATCATCACCTAAGATCCCACTGGAAAAAGTGATGGTGGTGGGGAGGGCATTATTCATAGATTTCTTTGTATATGTAAGTTAACTTTCGTTATGTATACGGACATATTAGCAACACCTTAAAAATAAGAATCAATAGCATTGACTTGGAAAGAAAATACCAGAGATTTTTCAAAATTCTAGTCAATAATGCAGTTTTTATTTGCTGTGCTCACTTTAAGTCAGGTCTTATGATGAATTTTCATTACTGAAAGTACTTTAATGGGCTGCTGTAATTGTAGAGTTTACATAACTTTTTAAAGTTTGATAAATTCCATGAGTGATTTTGCTTTCGAGTGACACTATTCTCTTAAATTGTCAGTTTAAGAGCAACACTTCAGGGCTCTAGCTGATTAAAAGAAGACGACTATCTGGTTTCCTTTACATTCCAAGGGAAATGTCTGCTTTAGAAGGAACAGTCAGCGGGCCTGAGGCTTTCAGATGTGAAAGATATCTTGTTCACCATTTTCCATTAATTTGCTTTGCAGCTTGCAGTTCCCCACAATGATGAATGGACCCGGTTTGCTAGAACCCTTGTGGAGATCCGTGCTAACAGAGCTGATAGTGAAGAAGAAGGCACTGTGGAGTTATCTACCTAATGGAAATGAGTTGTGCCCACCCAGCCCCACCTTCACTGTCTTTCAGCATTTGCAGTCAAGCCCACTTGTAGTCAGCACCCATTCAGTATCAGTATTGCCATGAGTTTTTAGGTGCCAGCTTTGTTCCAAGTATTCCAAATGTACCCCACCCTGCTCTCTGCTGATCTGAAATTCACCAGAGCATTTCTATCTTTATATTTCTGTCTCAAAAATGTGTGTGGAAGTGGGGGGGGGGAACCTTTACGGATTTAGTTGTTGCCTTTTAACTACTTAGTAGCTGTATTTAATAGCTAGAAACCTCTGGTTAAATTTGTGCTTACATGCACTTCTGGCATAGTCCTATTAAATCCATATGAAGCCAGATATGATTAGGTGCAGATGTGGTGTGCTTCATGATATGGTACAGGGCCAAAGACTTGAGATGTGGTGTTTTACATGGTGACTCACATTATGAATGGATTTACTAGAAGAACATTGCTGCTCCTTATTTATTGTGGTGTGCTGCATGGAACATATTTATTTGAAAGCATTAAAATAAACGATCCTAGAGCATGTGTATAATGAGAGGACTGTATTGTCTCTCTGCTGCTGTTGAGGTTACATTAAGTTCCAAATAACAATTACAGTATGCTCGTACCACTGAGGACATGAAATCTTTAGAGGTTTGCTGCAGTGAACGGAATGAATTTTAATGCCTATTATTTCTAGGTACTTTAATAATATTTCAAACATAGTTGACCATGGATACTTGTCATTCAAGCTAATACAGTCCGACAAAAATCTGTGGTTCCTAAATATGACACCAGTATTGCCAATAAAATGTTCCAAACCAGGTTTGCTAGCAGCGTGGTTAATTCCTTTGCTTGGGAAAGTCTGATTAGAATTCTTATATGACAACGGGATGGGGAAGATACATTAGGGTGATGTTAATGATTGATAATTTTATTTTTAAGAGGGAACGTATATGGGTTTTGGAAAGCTCTTCCTTCTCTCCTTCACCAAAGCCACTCTTGCACAAAGACTATCTCATATTTTAGAAGAAGGAAAACAGGTTAAGATAACAAATACCAAATGTTCTACACATTTCTTTTTTTATTTACAACAGAAAATTATGTTTATTACTATTGGAATAGGAAATATGTCTATAAACAACTTTAATAGAATTTTTTTTTTTCAAAAAGTCATTTCAGGCCTAGAGAGAATTAAAATAAACAGTGACTTAGACACACACACACAAAACCATTTAAAGACAGGCTTTCAGCTTTTTAGGAAGAGAATTTCCATCTCCTTCAACTGGGAGATTTATTTTTTTTGTAATGGTACACTTTTTCCCTAAGTATTCTATAGCATATAGATATTAAAATTCATTATAAACAGAACTTTAATCTTTAAACATAAAATATGAGTATCTAAAATAGCTTTAAAACCAATTAATAGTAGGGAAAAAGCTTTTCAAGCATGCACTAAAGGACCATGAGTTGCTATTACAGACTAAAATCTAAATGAATCCATGAGCGAAGACTGATAGTTGCCAAGACCAATGTATAAGCACATGAAAAATTACAAACTTATATGCATACATATCCCACATGGTAGCAGATCTCCAAAACAGTCTCCCATTTTTGTATAGAGTTATGCCAGTTGAATCTGGGCTGACCTTGAGTGACGGAGTCTGAGGGAAGTGATGCTATGTGAGGTCAGGAAGTTATAAGAAGACTTGGAATTTTCCTTCTAGATCGCTTGACACACACAACTTGGTCCCCAAGCTACTGTGTAAGAAGCAAAACTACCCTCAGGCCTGAAGGCTATACAGTGGCCCAAGTTGACCATGGAGGGGCCATGTAGATAAACAGGTAAATATCCAGTTATCAAGTCATGCCTGCTGATGTGTCAGGTAAAATGACATCTGCCTCAGATCTTCTATTGCAGAGAGCATAACTGGCAGAGTTCTAGCTGCTTTGCTTTGAGATCTATTACCATGTTTAACCAAGTCATGCTTCCCACAGTCTGCTCCAAGCCAAGACTGAGCATGGCAGAGATACTAAAGTGGAGGTAACTGGCTCAAGGACTCCTATAGCATTGTGAAGACTTTCTTAGAACTGCACTATAGTCTAAAACTTACTGACCTTCCTTCTTTCCCATCCTCCCTTTTTTCTCTTTCTTCTTTTCTCCTCTTTCCCTCTTTTCACCCAGGGTCAGACGAATATCACTGAGTGACAGTTCTCTGAGAATAACCTAGCTGGGGACATACTGGGCCAAATAAAGGAGTAAAGTATACACCAGAAGAGCTGCAAGAAATACCATGTGCTATTAGGAACTAAGGGAGTAGCACTGGGAATAAATTTGGAGGGGTGGTACGTTTGATATGAGTAATATGTGATAGCCTATAGATTGAAAAGGACAGAAATATTATGGACTTATGTGGGGAGGAACAACAACATTAATTTACTGTTTTGCCTCAGGCTATGTTAACTTCATCCTATTATACTGCAAACAGGTCTAGAATGCCTGAATATCCACAAAGCATTACACTAATCCATCACATTAATGACTCCAGTTGGGGGGGCAAGGAAGAGTTAACTAATACACCAGAAGTCTTAATAAGATACATTTATTCCAGAGGGTAGAAGGTAAATGCAAGGACGACTGGGCCTTCTAGTTCACTGGAGATTTTAGTACTCTAACGGTTAGAAGCATGCTAAGATATATCCTTCAAATAGACAAATTGCTAACCTTGACTCCCAAGACAAAGATGAAAGTACAACACCTGGTAGGCTTCTTTGGATTCTTTTTTTTTTTTTTTTTTTTTTTTTTTTATTTATTTATTTATTTATTTATTTTTAAATATTAAATTTTTTTTATATTCCCCCATACAATTGCAAACGCCCCATTCTGACCCCAATCCTTCCCCTCCTGCCCCCCACCCCCCAACAAGTGTCTCTGGTTCATAGTTTTTTGTTGATTTTGATTTTCACTTTCTTATATTCATTTTCCTGGTCCCTTATTTAAGTTTTCTAGATTCCTGCTATGAGTGAGACCATCCGGTATTTTTCTTTTTCTTTTTGGCTTATTTCGCTGAGCATGATCCCTTCCAGTGCCATCCATGTTGCTGCAAATTGCATGTGTTTATCTTTTTTGAATGCTGAGTAATATTCCATGGTATATATGTACCACATCTTCTTGATCCAGTCATCTATTTTTGGGCATTTGGGTTGTTTCCAAAGCTTAGCTATTGTAAACAGTGCTGCTATAAACATAGGAGTGCAGGTGCTCTTTGGAATTGATGTTTCTGTGTCCTTTGGGTAAATACCTAGGAGTGGAATTGCTGGATCATATGGAAGCTCTATGTTTAGTAGGTCCAGAAATCTCCACACAGCTCTCCATAGTGGTTGGACCAGTTTGCACTCCCACCAACAGTGCAGGAGAGTTCCTTTTTCTCCACATCCTCGCCAACATTTGTTGTTGCTAGTTTTTTTAATATGTGCCATTCTCACTGGTGTGAGATGGTATCTCATGGTAGTTTTGATTTGCATTTCCCTGATGACAAGTGATGTTGAACATTTTTTCATATGTCTGTTGGCCATTTGCATTTCCTCTTCAGAGAAGTTTCTTTTTAGCTCTTCTGCCCATTTTTTGACTGGATTATTTTCTTTGTTGTTGCTGAGTCTCATCAGCTCTTTGCAGATTTTTGTGATCAGTCCTTTATCATTAGTGTTGGGTGCAAAAATGTTCTCCCAGTTGGTGGGGTTTCTCTTTGTTTTTGTTATTGTCTCTTTTGCTGTGCAGAAGCTCTTTAATTTGATGTAGTCCCAGCTGTTTATCTTTGCCTTCACTATCACTGCTTTGGGTGATGTGTCTGTAAAGATGTCTTTGATGTGCAGATCACGTAGTGTTTCGCCTATATTTCCTTCTATATATTTTATGGTTTCAGGTCTTATGTCTAGTTCTTTAATCCATTTTGAGTTGATTTTTGTGTATGGTGTGAGGTAGTGGTCAAGCTTCATTCTTTTGCATGTAGCGACCCAGTTTTCCCAGCACCATTTATTGAACAAACTTTCTTTGCTCCAATGCATAGTCTTTGCTCCTTTGTCAAAGATTAGTTGACCATAAATCTGTGGGTTTATTTCTGGATTTTCTATTCGATTCCATTGGTCTGTATGTCTGTTCTTGTTCCAATACCATGCAGTTTTGATGATTATGGCTTTGTAGTATAGTTTGAAGTCTGGGAGTGTGATGCCTCCATTTCCTTCTTTTTTTTCAGTAGAGCTTTGGCTATTCGGGGTTTTTGGTGATTCCATATGAATTTCATCAATAATTGTTCTATTTCTTTGAAGAATGCCATTGAGATTTTGATTGGAATAGCATTGAATCTGTAGATTGCTTTTGGTAGGATGGCCATTTTAATAATGTTTATTCTTCCAATCCATGAGCAGGGGATGTCTTTCCATTTCTTTGTGTCTTCTTCTATTTCTTTTAACAGTGTTTTATAGTTTTCTTTGTATAGGTCCTTTACCTCTTTTGTTAGATTTATTCCCAAATATTTGATTTTTTTTGTTTCAATAATAAAAGGGGTGGTTTTTTTGATTTCTTCTTCTTCAGATTTATTGTTTGTGTATAGGAAGGCTACTGACTTTTGCGTGTTGATTTTGTATCCTGCCACTTTACTGAATTGATTGATGAGTTGAATTAGTTTTTCTGTGGAGATTTTGGGGTTCTCTATGTATATTATCATATCATCTGCAAATAGTGATAGTTTGACTTCTTCTTTTCCTATTTGGATTCCTTGGATGTCTTTCTCTTGTCTTATTGCTCTGGCTAGGACTTCCAGTATTATATTGAAAAGCAGTGGTGAGAGTGGACATCCTTGTCTTGTTCCAGATCTTAATGGAATTACTTTCAGCTTTTCACCATTGAGAATGATACTGGCTGTTGGCTTGTCATAGATGGCCTTTATGATGTTGAGGTATGTTCCTTGTATCCCAAGAATTTCAAGGGCTTTTATCATGAATGGGTGTTGCACTTTGTCGAAAGCTTTCTCAGCATCTATCGATATTATCATATGTTTTTATATTTCTTTTTGTTGATGTGTTGGATAACGTTGATTGATTTCGGATGTTAAACCATCCTTGTGCCCCTGGAATGAATCCAACTTGGTCGTGGTGAATTATCTTATGGATACATTGTTGGATTCTGATAGCTAAAATTTTATTGAGCATTTTTGCATCAGTGTTCATTAGGGAGATTGGCCTATAGTTTTCCTTTTTTGTGTTGTCCTTATTCGGTTTTGGTATTAGTGTAATATTGGCTTCATAGAACGTGTTTGGTATTGTCCCTTCCTTCTCAATTTTTTGGAAGAGTTTGTGAAGGATAGGCACTAATTCGTCTCTGAATGTTTGGTAGAATTCATTTGTAAATCCATCAGGTCCTGGGCTTTTGTTTTGGGGAGGTTTTTAATTACCATTTCAATTTCGCTGCTTGTAATTGGTCTGTTTAGGTGTTCTATTTCTTCTTTATCTAGCTTTGGGTGATTGTAGAGTTGTAGGAATTTGTCCATCTCCTCTAGATTGTTGAACTTGTTTCCATATAACTGTTCATAGTAGTTACTGATTATTCTTTTGATTTCTGCTGTGTCCGTTGTGATTTCTCCTCTTTCATTTATGATTCTGTGTATTTGTGCTTTCTCCCTTTTTGTGAGCCTGGCTAGGGGTTTGTCTATTTTATTTATTTTTTCAAAGAACCAGCTCTTGGTTTCATTGATCTTTTGGATTGTTTTTTTAGTTTCAATTTCATTAATTTCTGCTTTGGTTTTATTATTTCTTTTCTTCTACTGGTTCTGGGGTTTTTTGTTGTTCTTTTTCTAGATCTTTGAGCTTCGAGATTAGGTTGTTTCTTTGAGTTCTTTCTTGTTTTTTGATGTGGGCTTCTATTGCTATATATTTTCCTCTTATTACTGCTTTTGCTGCATCCCATACATTTAGGATATTGGTGTCCTCCTTGTCATTCAATTCAAAGAATTTTTAATTTCTTCTTTGATCTCCTCGTTAGTCCAGTGGTCTTCCAGTAGTGTGGCTTTTAATCTCCATGAGGTAGGATAGTTCCTTGCCTTCTTTTTATGATTTATTTCTAGTTTGATGCCTTCGTGGTCAGAATAGATGGTTGGTATGATTTCAATCTTGGTGTATCTGTTGATGTTTGTCTTGTGCCCCAGTATGTGATCGATCCTGGAGAATGATCCGTGTGCGCTTGAGAAGAATGTGTACTCCGTTTTTTTTGGGTTTAGTGTTCTATAGATGTCTGTTAAGCCCAATTGCTCTAGGTCCTTATTTAGAGCTTTAGTTTCTTTACTTATTTTTTGTCTTGTTGATCTATCCATTGTTGATAGTGGTGTGTTGAAGTCTCCCACTACATATGTGTTTTCTCTGATGTCTGTTTTCAGAGAGGACAACAGTTGTCTGATATATTTTGGTGCTCTTTCGTTTGGTGAGTATATGTTAATGAGTGTTATTTCTTCTTGAAGTATTGTCCCCTTAATCATAATGTAGTGACCATTGGGGTCTCTTTTTTATTTTTTTGAGTTTGAAGTCTGTTTTATCTGATATAAGTATAGCTGTTCCTGCTTTCTTTTTTGGCCCATTTGCTTGTAGGATTGTTTTCCATCCTTTGACTTTGAGCCTATTTTTATCTTTTGTAGCTAAATGTGTTTCCTGGAGACAGCAAAAGGTTGGGTTTTGTTCTTAATCCAGGCTGCAACTCTGTGTCTTTTTATTGAAGAGTTTAGTCCATTTACATTTAGAGTTAATATTGATATGTTAGCAACTGTATTTGCCATTATGTTTGTCTTTCCTTTGATTTTATTTATTTATTCTTTTAATAACTTTTTTTTTTTTTGGTCTTCTTTCGTTGTTATTCGTCCCGCTGAGGTTCTGGCTTTAGGATTCCTTGTAGTATTTTTTGGAGTGGGGGTTTAGTCGCAATGAAATTCCGGAGTTTCTCTTTGTCTGGGAAGGTCCATATTCTTTCTTCATGGAGGAAAGAGAGCTTTGCGGGATAGAGTATTCTTGGTTGGCATCTGTTTTCTTGGAGTCTGTTGACTATGTCCCTCCACTCTCTCCTTGCCCGTAGTGTTTCTTCAGAGAAGTCTGATGTCAGCCTGATTGGTTTTCCTTTGAATGTTATCTGTTTCTTCCCTCTTGTCAGCTTCATTATTTTTTCCTTGTCCTGGATTCTTGGGAGCTTTACTATTATGTGTCTTGCTGTGTTTTTCCTTTCGTCGTGGAAGTTTGGTGTTCTTCTTGCTTCTTGTATATCAATTTTCAGCTCCTTCTTCTCATTTGGGAAGTTCTCTTCAATTATATCCATGAATATTTTCTCTGTTCCTACATCTCTCTCCTCTCCTTCTGGAATTCCTATAACTCTTATATTTCCTTTCCTCATGGAGTCAGATAGTTCCCGAAGTCTTTCTTCATTCTTTTTCCTTCGTACTTCTCTTTCCTTTTCTGTTTTGGTTCTTTTTATTTCTGTGTCTTCAAGATTACTTATTCGTTCTTCCATTTCATCTATTCTGCTTTCATTGCTTTTCCAGAGTTCTTTAGTTCCTCCATTAATTCTTTGATCTCCTGCATTTCTCTTACTTCCCTCTTTAGGGACTCAATTTCCTTCTTCTGATCTATCACTTTTTAATCATGGCAATTTTAAATTCTCTTTCTGAAGGCTCAGAAGTTCTTCCAAGTTGCTGTCGTTGCAATCTGGGGAGTGGTTTTCTTTTTGTGGTGTGCTTCTTTCCTGAGGAGTTTTTAGGTTGCGTGTGGTTCTTCTACTCCCTACTGTCTGTTTTCTAATTTGTCGTATGCGTTGGGACACTGTGTTGCTCGGACTGACTGACATCTTGGGTGAACTTCTCCGCTCCCCTCTGGCTCTTCCAGGAGCCATCTCTGTCTTCTGGGGGAGCTTTCTGCTGGTTTTAGGCAGTTTTTACTGAAGAAATGTCCCTGTTCTCAAATGGCGAAGCGGGATGCAGTCCCTGCGCCTCCGGTTTCAGGCACACTCTTCTGCGCACCCGGTCTGCCCCGGACGTGGGTGCCTGCTCCCTCTGTGGGCTCAGACTGCTGGTCGGAAGGGGCCTGGCGTGGAATAACTTCCCGGCTGGCCACTGGGTCCTCCAGAAACCTTCTGCCCTTTTCAAGCAGTCTTAAGAAATGTCCTGTTTTATAGGGTGTTAGTGACTTTTTTTTTCCTGGTCGCTAGGTGGCGCCAGAGATCTCTCCTATTGTCCTTGGGGGGCTGTTTTTCGCCTCCCCCACCCCGTGGGACAGAGAACAGAGCGGGAATGGTAGGGTACACCTCAACAGCTTTGGGGTGCTGTGTCTGCCTTGTGCCCCACCGTCGTGGAGAAACCACGCCCCGGATTTTCGTGCCCTGGGTCTCAGTTCAAAGCCCTCAGTTCCAGGACGCGGGCTGTAGCCCAGTTCAGTGGCGCGGGAATGGCGCCTTTTGCACCGCTCCCGTGCCTGGGCGCCTGGTTCCTGCTCACTCAGGGAGGGACCTTCACCTCCGTGAGGACCTCCGCGCGTCTCCCCGCAAGCCTAGGTCGTCTCCCCGCAAGCCTAGGTCGCAGGCGCGGGGACCTGGGCAGCCGCGATCCAGGTCTGCACTTGCTTTTCAAGCTCCCCGAGCGCGCCGCGTTTCCGCGCCAGCTTACCAGCAGCCCGGGCTGTGTGCGCGTCTCCCGGGGTCTTTGTTCTTCTCTAATGGCGCCCGGAGCCGTTCGCTCACCGCCGGCGGATCCTGCAGGGTTCGCCTCAGCTCCCGTTCACGGGGTGTGGTGGCTGCAATAGTTCCTTTCCACTCCCAGTCCCGCTTGCTGTGTCGTTTGTTCTTGTGGGCCGTTTTGGTTTGTTGTTTCCTCCTCTCTGCCGTTCGGAGAGTGCGGACTCTGTGGGCGGGGGAGGGGAGCAGGGTTCTGCGCTTCCTCCCTTCTAGTCCTCTTTTATGGCCACTTTCTTCTTCGGGCAGTTCGCTGGCGTCACCCGTTTATCTTCCGTGTCCCAGTTCTCACTGGGACCTGCCGCTTTTCCTCCCTATTCACTTTTTTTAATGGGAGATCTTACTCGCAGCGTCTCCTCGCCGCCATGTTGCTCCGCCCCCCTCCTCTTTTTTGTTTTTTTTAAAGATTTATTTATTTATTATTTATACAAGCACTGGGTACAGTCAGAAGCGCGGGAGGGTGAGAGAATCCACCAGAGCCAGAGAGGGGAGCAGAACAGGCAGACTGATGAAGTACACTGCTGGGGGGAGCAGCGGGCAGCAGGAGAGGTCTGCGCACCATGTGGGACCCTCCTCCGGTGGCCGGGAGCTGGGGATCGAACTGGCGCTGCAGAGGCTGCAGGCAGCTTCACAACCCAGCGCTCAACCGCTGCGCCACTGGGGAGGCCCGGCTTCTTTGGATTCTGAAGGTAACACATTCCATATTCTTTTTTTTTTTTTTTAAATAGTAAAGCTTTTTTTTTTTTTTTAAGATTTATTTATTTATTTATAAATACAAGCACTGGGTAGAGTAAGAAGCACGGGAGGGTGAGAGAATTCACCAGAGCCAGAGCAGGGAGCAGAACAGGCAGACTGACGAAGTACACTGCTGAGGGGAGCAGCGGGCAGCAGGAGAGGTCTGCGCGCCATGTGGGACCCTTGCCTGGCGGCCGGGGATGGAACTGGCGCTGCAGAGCCTGTGGGCAGCTTCGCAACCCAGTGTTCAACCGCTGCGCCACCGGAGAGGCCCACATATACCATATGCTAAGAATACTGTTTTGACCCTTATACCAGATAGAATGCAATGTTTTGGTGGAGGGCAGGGGGAGGGCAGTTTCAAATGGGAAAAAACTTTGCAACAATTCCAAACCACAATGCAAGGAGCTCTACTTCTTGGGCCATGGAACCAGTAGACGTCATGATATTGGAAATGTCAATGGTGGGGAAAGATGCAATATGGGACTTACAGTAAGCCCCCGTAAGAAATTACAACAGTGACTCATGCGACTCTGGAGGAAGGAAAGAATTGTGTGACTTTTGAGAAATAACTCCTGGCGTGTTACTGGGTCCTGAATAAAACAGAGCTCTTACTATGGGATGTAAAGATACCAGATATCCAAACACCCCCCATTATTAGATAAATCTTATCAGCCACACTAAGTCATAAAGTTGAACAGACCTAGCAGAAACCCCTTTATAAAACAGAAACTGCATTTAGAAGTTAGCATCTGAGTAGGTCCACAGGGCATGAGTAAGCTGCAAGAGCCCAATGTCACCTAATAGGATTTTACCAACACCCCTTCCCATACTTGCCTGTGTGGAATATGTACAGAGTGTGGTTCTGTACGACCAGCTGAAAAAGGGGACCAGAGGTTAGCGTACATATGGATTGACACAAGCTAGGAGTGAAAATGGAAAATGGATGACAACTACATCATAGCCATATTCAAGGGTGCCCATGAAAGACATTTAAAAGGGAAAATCCAATAGAACTAATAAAAGTTGTACACCAAGTCATCTACTTTGTGTGAAAAGAAAAGTGCCAGAGTAAGTACATAAACATACTACCATCCTCGTCCAAGTCAACATCATCTTTCTCATGAACTCTTTCAATAATTTCCTAGCTGATCTCCCTACATCAACCTTTGACCTTTCAGCATTTTTTCAACATAGCTGTTTGAGCGAAGCGGTTACAACACTGAACTCCTTAGCTCAAAATACACCAATGTCTTTCACAACATTTGGAGTAAAAGTGAAAATTATTACAGTGGCCCACAGGTCCTACACGATTTGATTTTAACTTCCTGTCTGATCTTATATTCTAGTACTGGAATCTTTACTAATTCACTCCATCTACACCAAACATGTGTAATCACAGGACCTTTCTATTAATTACTTCTTTTGTCCAGAATGCTGACAACATGGAGCTGACAAACCTTCATGCACATATTTTAAAACTTCACTCTTTAATATAATTAACATCATTCCTCTGATTGATTTTTTCTAACATTTCATCTGTGAAAATGACAGGTTCACTTAAGGCACAATGTTAATGACAATATGAAGAAGCCACAGTTAAAAGAGTAACAACAGAAGTGGAGCTTAAAAGCATCTGATGTTCCCCATTAGAAAAGGCACTGAGAATGAGGCATTAGACATTATAAATTAATTAAAATAAGAAAAAGTATATGTTTCTGTATTCTTATTAAGGTATAATTTACATACAATAATACTGTGTTTGATACAGTGTTTGATTCAACTAGTTTTAACAATTATGTACATTCATGTAACAACAGATAAAACAAGACAAAGAACATTTTCAGCACAGAAAATTTTCTAATAGTTTATTCTAGCAATCATTGTTTTGATTTCTACCTACATAGATTTATTTTGCCTGCTCCGTGATATCCCAGAGTAGATCTTATTTTCATGTCTGGATTATTTTGGTGAACATAACTTTTAACATTCATCCACCTATTATTTCACTAATATTTTACTTTTTATTGCCAACTAATATACCATCCTATTCTTATGCTGCCAGCAATTCATTTATTCATTCGCCATATGATAAGCAGTAGTGCTATTTCAGTTTTAGACCACTGTATAATGTTGCTATGCATAATCTTGTCCATTTCTTTCTGTAGCCATATGTTTTCTTAGATAAATACTATGAGTAGAATTTGGGTTTTATGGTCAAACTTCAATAAGAGATTTATAAAGTGGTTGTACCATTTCAAATTCTTTTTTAAAAAGATTTATTTATGCATACAAGAACTGGGGTACAGGTCAGAAGTACAGGAAGTGAAAGGATTCACCAGAGATAGAGTGGGGAACAGAACAGGCAGACTGACTGAAATACACTGCTGAGGGGAGCAGTGGGTGAATCAGGAGAGGTCTGCTGCGCCATGTGGGACACCCCCCTAGGTGGGGACCAAACTCGTGCTCCAGTGGTTGTGGACTGCTTCATAGTGCTGAGACTTAACACCTTGTGCCACCAGGGTGACTTCCATTTTAAATTTTAACAACACATCACAGTTATAGTAGCTCTACAGCTTGTCCACTATCTGGTACTGTTGGTCTTTTTAATTTTAATAATTTTGGTGAGTATGAAACAATATCTAGCTGTGGTTTTAGTTTTGCATATACTTGATAACTAATGATTTTGAGCTGGAGGTGTTTTTGGCCACTCTTGTATGTTTTATTATATCTTCTGTGTAAAAGCTACTCAAATATTTTGACAATTTTAAAAACTTGGACTGCTTTCTTCATTTATGCTCTAGACATTAGTCCTATTTTTCCAGTCTATGGCATGGAACTTCATTCCTTTAACAGATTATTTTGATATCCAGAAATTCAAAATTTTGTTGAAGTCCAATTTACCTATTTTTATCTTTTATGATAGCATTTTATGGTTCTTTCTAACAAATCTTTGCCTGTCACAGGTCACAAAGATACTACATTATGTTTTTTACTGGATATTGTATCGTTTTGAGCTTTTACATTTAGGTCTATACTGTATCTTAAATTAATTTTTATATATGGAAAGAAGAAAAGCTGATTTTTTTAACCTATGGATAGTCAATAGTTCTGTCAGTATTTGCCAAAAAGATTACTTTCTTCTTGACCATTAAAATAAAATTAGCAGGCCTCCCTGTTGGCTCAAGGGGTTAAGTACAGTACTGTGAAGGTATCTGCAGCCTCTGCAGCATGAGTTCGATCTCTGGCCACCCAGGGATCTACCCACATGGTGCAATAGACGTCTCCTGTCTCACCTGCTGCTCTCCTCAGCAGTGTATTTCAGTCAGTCTGCCTGTTCTGTTCCCTACTCTGTCTCTGGTCAATCCTCTCACCCCCACACCTCTAGCCTGTACCCCAGTTCTTGTATGCATAAATAAATCTTTAAAAAAATAAAATTAGCAACCTTAGTTTAAAAAAAAGTAAATTTATGATACATACATAAGTATAGTTATGGACCCACTATTTCATTTAATTAAGCAATTTGTTTATTCTTATACAATGACGTATAGTCTTGATTGTTTTCAATCTTTGCCAAGGAGCTCACGCGTGTGTTGAGACACACCTTCAGCACTCAGGCAGCTTACAACTTATCATTAGTCTTCACTTCCTGTTGCTATTTCTTTTCTGAAGAATGTCAAGCAAGGACCTTTTCAGGTCTTTCCTGAGCATGTGTACAGTTTTGAGTAAGTGTGCATTCTTCCAAATTCCAAGGAATCTGGGCTATTAAAAGCCCTTACAGACTACTCATTTCCCAGTCTGTCTCTCCAAGTTTTTGGTTATTCTGTTGTTTTCCCTGTTACTTACGACTTCAGTCAGCAATACAAAGATATTAGTCTCTGAATATTTCCTACAAATGCCCCCTAAAAATCAGCGTTAGCACTGTGCCAGTTCTAAGTGAGGTGAAATAAAGACAAGCATTTTGTGATAGTCTTCCAGGTAGGCATCAGACAGGTCAGAACAAATAATCAGAATTCCTTCTGAGTGAGGTACTTTCTGCTTCCTATAGTACCATAAATGCAAGCTGTTATTTTCAAGGGTTTCTGCTAAACTAGGTAGTAGGGGATGGGACTAAGTTAAAATGCCACAAAGTTCACTATCCTTGCTAAGAATCAGCATTTTTTCTTAGTGAATGCTACTTATTTGCTACAAATCTTTGGTTTCTTTCCAGAGTTCAAGAACAAAAGTTGATTTTGACACTTTTAGCCTTTTTTTTTGTTGTTGTTGTTGTTGCTTTTATGGAGAGACAGAATTTGGGGTGCCTTACTTTGCCATTTTAGAGATCATTCCCATCCTTTTACTTTTAATCTATCTGTGTTTCTTTACTTAGTGTTTTATAAACAGTTTAAAGTTTGGTCCTTTTAAAATGCAATTTAATAATCTCTGCCTTTAATTAGACAATTTAGTCCATGTATAATTACTGTAATTTTCAGCATAGGTGAATTTTTTTTTGTATTGTTATTTGCTTTTTATTGATTCCATTCATTTTTTATTATGATGTTCTTTCTCCCCAACCATGTTTTTGAAGGATCAAGTAATTTTCAGTATTATATTTCATTTCAACTTCTATTATTTTTAGTGATTTCATGAGAATATTCACACTTAACTTAGCTCAGACTACCTTCGGATGATGTTATACTCTACACATCCAAAAAAACTAACAAAATAATCCCATTTATCCTTTATCTGTCCGTTGTTCCCTGTTTGTAATGCATCTTCTATATTTCCTATAAATCCCATAATAATTATTTTTGCTTCAATGAAGTCTTTTAAGGATTCAAAGATTTTGTAAAGATATTTTTTAAATAAACTTACCCTAATATTTTCCTTTACTGGTCCTCTTCATTTCTTTCTGAAGCTCTGACCTTTCATCTCTCTTTGGCCTGATGAAATTCTCTTGGCATATCTAGTAATGAAATTCCATAAGAGAATAATTTTTTCAGGTTTTCTATACCTGAATATTCTTTATTTCATTTATGAAGCATGTTTTTTGGTGGGATATACATATAATTTCTTACTTGAGATTTTCTACTTCTTTAAGCATGTATTCTAAAATCATGTCTTATCTAATCCAACCAGGCTGTTACCTAATCTAAGGTCGCCAAAGTTTCCTCTTATGGTTTCTTATGGAATATTTATAGTATTAACTTTTAATATGTATACGATCCATTTTTGGGTTAATTTTGTACATTATGGAGTTGTGGACTAACTTTAGCATTTATACATATAAAATATTCCAGCATTATTTATAGGAAAAAATTGTTTTCCTCTTGAAATACCATAAAATCTCTAACAAAAATCACTTGATTACATATATGTAAGCCTATCTCTGGACTTTATTCTGTTCCATTTTGTCATGAATAATTATTTTATTTTTTTAATTGAGGCAATACTGGTTTATAATACCTAATATGATTCAAAGGTATAGGTTTACACCTCTTCAGATCTATGTTACAACATAACACCTACCACCAAAGTACCCATAATCTTCCACCATAATCCATTGGGCTCCCTTGTCCTCAGGTAGCCTTAATTCGACAGTCAGATTTCTAGCATCTATTATTGGTGTGGTTTTGTCTGACCCTTCATTTTGTCTTTATTCCACATATAAGTGAAACCACAAGGTTTCTGTCTTAATCCTCTGACTTATTTCCCTTAGCATTACCCCTCCAGTTCCATCCCCTATAGAAAACAATATGGAGGTTTCTCAAAATATTAAAAATAGATCTACTTATGATGCAGCAGTTCCACTCCTCAGTAACTATCCAAAGAATTCAAAATCACTAATTTGAGGGAATATATGCACTCCCATGTTCACTGCAGCATTCTTCATAACAGCCAAGTTATGGAAATAATTTTATTTTTTAATGTTATTGTAGTGGAAATTATTTAAATTTTATCTTTAGGTATTGTTAGTAGTATAAAGAAGTATAGTAGGTTTTTATATAATGACTTTCTAACCTATGGTGTTGCAAAATCCACTCCTTACTTCCAGCAATTATTTTTTAGATTTCTTAGAATTATCTTCTACACAATTAGAAGGTACCTTCTATACCTTTCTTAATAATTACCTTCTATACAATTAGAGACTTTTTTGCTTCTTTTCAACAACCTTTATGCTTTTTTTTTTCCTTTATTTTATTGTATTGGCTATGACATCAAGTCTTTCACATAAAGTGGTTTATTAGCTAGAAGACTTTTAATAGATACTCCTTATCACATTAAATTTTATTTCAGGTTTAGAAGACTTTTTTTAAATGGTAAAATGGCTGTTGAATTTTGTCAAATGCCTTTTCTGAATCTAATTTAAAGAATCATGAATTGGTATTGCAACAAGAACAGACACACAGACCAATGGAACCGAATAGAAAATCCAGAAATAAACCCACATATTGATGAACAACTAATCTTTGACAAAGAAGCAAAGAATATGCAATGGAGCAAAGAAAGTTTGTTCAATAAATGGTGCTGGGAAAACTGAGTTGCTACATGAAAAAGAACGAAGCTTGACTACTACCTCACACCATGCATAAAACCCAACTCAAAATGGATTAAAGAACTAGACATGAGACCTGAAACCATAAAATATATAGAAGGAAATATAGGTGAAACACTACATGACATACACCTCAGCAACATCTTTAATGACTCATTACCCAAAGCAGTGATAGCGAAGGCAAAGATAAACAGCTGGCACTACATCAAATTTTAAAGAGCTTCTGTATAGCAAAAGAGACAGTAACCAAAACAAAGAGACACCCCACCAACTGGGAGAAAATTTTTCCACACAACACTAATGATAAAGGACTGATTACAAAAATCTACAAAGAGCTGACAAGACTCAACAAAAACAAAGTAAATAATCCAGTCAAAAAATGGGTAGAAGAGCTAAAAAGAAACTTCTCCGAAGAGGAAATGCAAATGGCCAACAGGCATATGAAAAAATGTTCAACATCACTTGTAATCAGGGAAATGCAAATCAAAACTACAATGAGATACCATCTTTCACCAGTGAGAATGGCACATATTAAAAAAAACTATTAACAACAAATATTGGCAAGAATGTGGAGAAAACGGAATTCTCCTGCATCGCTGGTGGGAGTGCAAACTGGTCCAACTACTATGGAAAGCTGTGTGGAGATTCCTCAATCTGCTAAAGATGGAGCTTCCATATGATCCAGCAATTTCACAACTAGGTATTTACCCAGTAGACACAGAATCATTAATTCAAAAGGGTACCTGAACCCCGATGTTCATAGCAGCACTATTTACAATAGCTAATGAAAAATGATGTAAAAAATATATTAAAAAATAAAAAAGACTCATGATTTTTCTTTTTAACCTTTATACTGCTTTAATCAATTTTTAGTTTAACTTACATTCTTGTAATGAAACACATTTGGTCAGAATAAATTCTCCCTTTAATGTTTTTTTCCTTTTTTTTTTTAATTCATTTATAAATTTTCTTACATTGTTAATTTTTGGACAGTATTTGATTTCTCCCCTCAGATGTAGTACACATAGTTCTCCCACCACTACAGCACACATGATCCATCACCAGTTTAATTTTTTGTTTAAAAAAAGGATGTTTGTGCCTTTGTTCACAAAGAAATTTAGACTGTTTTATTATGTTATCTTCAAAAAATGAGTTGAGAAGTAATCCTTCCCCTTTTACGTTTGCTAAGATTTAAAAAAAAAGTCATTTCTTCCTTAACTACCAAAAATATTTAGGAAATGATAGAAATCAACAGAAAATGCATGTAGACTTGGATTTTTCTTTGGAACAAGATTTGTTTTAACTGAGAATTGTATTAGTTACAATTAACTTCAAGTTTTCAAGCTATCTTTTTTTCTTCAGTGAATGTGCTAGTGTCTATCTTTCCAGGAATTCATTTAATTTATAAAGTTTAACTTATCAGTATAAATTTGTTTGTAGCATTCCCCTGTTATCACTATAATGTCTATAGAAAATGTAATGGTGCTTCTGCCTTAAATTTCAGTATCAATGATTGTTTACTCTTTCATTGTAATCAGTCCAACTGATGGTCTTCAATTTTATTGATCTTTTTAAAGTACCAGATTTTGGTTTCATTGTTTTTCACTAATATTTTCCTGCTTCTAGTTCACTGATTTCTGCTTTTTTTTCCCTATCTTTTGTATATTTGGGGTTTTTTCTTTTTTCCCCTAGTTTAAGATGGATGGCTTCATAATTGATTTGAGGTGTTTCATCTTTTCTAACATAAATATTTAACGATATATAGTTATCCTTATAATTTCTTCTTTGACAACTTGGTTGCTTGATATATATTGTTTATTCTTTAACTATACAGAGAATTTCCAAATATCTTTAGTTTTGATTTCTAGTTTGGTTCTGTTGTGGCCAAAGAAAATATGTTTGATTTTGATCCTCTTAAGTTTACTGAGACTAATTTTATAGTTAGCCTTTGTAAAATCTATTTCATACTAAAGAATGTATATTTTTTAGTTGTTGAATAGACTTCTATAAATAAGAATTAGGTCGATTATTTGATCAACTTGTTTGAGTCTTCTATATAACTACTGATTGTCTACCTACCTGTTATATCAAGAGCAATGTGTTGAAATCTAGGAGCATAATTGTGGATTTCTCTATTTATCCTTTAGTTAGTTTTTGCTTCATACTTGAAAATCTTTTATCAGGCACATACACATTTATGACTTTAAGTCTCTGCTAAATTGACCCCTTTATCATTATGAAATGTTTCTCTTTAACAACAGTTTGCTTTCCAAACTCTACATTGGTTAATATAGCCAACTCCACCTTTTCTAAAATTTGTGACTGAATATCTTTCTCCATCAACATACTTTCCATCTGTGTTTTTATATTTAAGGTGAGTTTCATTAGATAGCAAAAGTTGCACTTTGCTCTTTTAAAAAAGTCTGATCTGACAAGTTCTGCCTTTTATTCAGGTATTTCAGCCATCTGCATTTAATGTGATTATCAACCCATCTACCATCTTGATCTTTACATTTTATTTGCCTCCATCTGTTTGCTTATTTTTTCCCCCTTCTTTCTCTTCTTTTGGAATATTTTTCTTTCTTCAATTTCCACTAATGTTTTATTAGTTAAATCTGCTTTTTAGTTTTGCATCTGCTTTATGGGTTTACAACACATATCCTTTATTATACTTTATGTTTGGGTAGTAATATACTATTTCATGTATAGCATAAAAACATTTTGACAATATATTTCCATTTCCCCATTCTTTTGTGCTAGTATTGTTATGTATTTTACTGCTACATATGATATAAATGTTAAAATACATCCACATTGATTTTGCTTTAAAGAGTCAATTATCTTTGAAAGAAATTTTAAAAATAAAAGTTTTTAAAAATGTATCATTTGTTTCTAATTCTTGAACTCTTCATTTCTCTGTATAGATTTAAATTTCCATCTGGCATCGTTTTCCTTTTGCACCTATCTTTAATGTTTCTTTTAGTGCAATTCCAGCAACAACATGAATTCTCTTGTCTGTCTTAATTTGCCTTTGACTATATATATATATTTTTTTTTTAAAGATTTATTTATTTATTTATACAAGCACTGGGTACAGTCAGTAGCGCGGGAGGGTGAGAGAATTCACCAGAGCCAGAGAGGGGAGCAGAACAGACAGACCGATGAAATACACTGCTGTGGGGAGCAGCAGGCGGCAGGAGAGGTCTGCGCACCATGTGGGACCCTTGCCCGGCGGCCGGGGATCTAACCGGTGCTGCACAGGCTGGGGGCAGCTTCACAGCCCAGCGCTCAACCACTGCGCCACCAGGGAGGCCCTGGCTATATATTTTTAATGGGAATATATAGTTCCTGGTTGACAGTGTTTTTTCAACCATAAAAGATGTCACTCTGTTGTTTCCTGCCTTAAATAGTTCCACCTAGAAATTGGCTCATCTTTTTCTGTAGATTATGGGGGCTTTTCCTGACTTCTTTTTTTATTTTCTGATTATTACTGGCTTTCATCATTTTCATTATGATACACATTGGTGTGATTTTCTTTATGTTTGTTTTGCATGGGCTGCAAGGAATTTTATGAATTTGTGAGTATAAAGGTTTTCTTAAACTACATATATTTTCTTAAAATATTGGAAATATTCCAGCTATTATTTCTTTACACACATTTTTTGGCTCTCTTTTCCTGGAACGTCAATACATACTTAATACTGTTCACAATTATTTAAAAATTTCTTTTGTCTTTCTGCCTCACTTCAGAGATTTTCCTTTGCTGTGCTTTCAAGATCACAGATATTCACTTCTGCACAATCTAATACGTTTTCAGTTTATTTTTCATTTCAGATACTACAATTTTTTTGTATCTTTCATTTCTCTACATATTGTATATATGTTTCCCCCTACTTTATTGATATTATGGAGTATTTATAATAGCTGTCCTAAAAACTTTGTTGCTGGAGCCATCATTTATAATTTCTAGTTCTATTTTTAGCGGATTGATTTCGATTTTTTATTTTTTGATTTTTGAGTTTTCAGTTTGTTAAGATTTAGATTTTCCTTCTTCATATAACTGGCAATTTTTATTAGATTTTTAATGTGTATTTTATGCTGTGGGTTGTAAAATTTTGTTATATTATTTTAAATAATATTGAAATGTGTCCTGACAGTTAAGTTACTTGGAATCATCTCCCTATGAGGTCTACTATTAAAGTTTGTTAAGGTCAAAACAAACTATGTTGTAGGACTAATTTTTGCTCTAACATAACTTTTTTTAAAGATTTATTTTATTTATTTATGCATACAAGAACTGGGGACTAGGCCAGAGGTACAAGGGATTCTAGGCCAAAGGTGAGAGGATGCACCAGAGACAGTGTAGGGAGCAGAACAGGAGGATCCACCGAAATATACTGCTGAGGGAGGCAGTGGGCAAGACAGGAGAGGTCTGCTGCATCATGTGGGTCAGCTTCCTGGTCAGGGATCGAACTCATGCCACAGTGGCTGGTTTGGCTGGTTTGATAGCGCTGAGACTTTAACCCCTGTGCACCAGGGAGGCCCTCAACATAATTCTTTAGATTCTACTGAATGGGGCATCCCCTAGTTGCGCAGGCAGTTAAGCACCACGCTGTGAAGCTGTCCCCAGCCTCAGCCTCTGCAGTGCCGGTTCGATCCCAGCCAGCCAGTGAGGGTCCCACATGGCGCAGCAGACCTCTCCTGTCTTGCCCGCTGCTCCCCTCAGCAGTGTATTTCGTCAGTCTGCCTGTTCTATTCCCCGCTCTGTCTCTGGTGAATCCTCTCACTCTCCCACGCATTTGGCCTGTACCCTGGTTCTTGTATAAATAAATAAATAAATCTTAAAAAAAAAAGGCTTAAAAAAAAAGATTCTACTGAATGTCCTTTGTATAGTGGAGGACTTTGCTTCTAGCGGTTTAGAATACAAACCATTTCTCCAATGTGAGCTCCAGATTTTTTCTTACCACTATTCCAGTGGTTCTTAGATCTATGTGAGATCTAAGTCTTACATAGATCAGTATGCAGCCACCGTCTTAGCAATTCTCTGCAAAACTCCAAAGTTGCCTCTCAGAGCAACTCCCTGTTGTTGGCACTCTGTCTTACAAATTATAGCTACCTTCACATCCCTGATTTCTGATCATCACCTCTTTAATTTGGGGAGACTGCTGGGCCCTGTTTGAGTTCCCCTTCCCCTGAGCCCTTGCTGGAAACTGCCTCTAGGCAGTAAACTGTGGAAGGTAGGGCTAACTTTGTTTCTTTTTTCACAGAGTTCAGAGTTCTACTTTGCCTTCTATTCAATGCTTCATGTCCACTGTATCATGTATTTTGCCTAGTTTTTTCTTGTTTTCTCTACCATTCCATCACTATCATGTGCAGAAATTGCCCAAGGGTATAATCTTTAACTGGGGCAAAAGTAAACTGAAGTGTCTAGTAAGGCCAAAGCATTTATTTTTCATTTTCGGGATTTGATGAAACATTGTTATGGTTATTTTGATATTTATTTTTAAACAGCTTTGCTAAAAGATATCTAACTTAGGCCAAATGCAATTATGCTTCTAATAACAGATATGAGTGATATTAGAAGGCTTAATTAGCTAACCAAATCAAAACACTTTCTAAATTAACTAAAAGAAAGGAATGCCATGCTTAACTTCAGGTATCAAAAAGAGAACAGATGGTTTCATAACATTCACTCTTATACAGATGAACTATTTCAAAAAAGAAAGAAATCACTTACTTTACAAGTAGTCATCACAGGTAACTTGATGTTCCAGGTCAATGTGAACTGCTTCTCCAATTAGAAAGGAGGAGGAGCACGGTGAGACAGGACAAAGGCTGCAACTGAAAGTGTGAAGAAATCTCTACTTTCCACAGGAGCAAAATTGCATAAACATCACAATAATTTCACTTCTGTCTGAAGATAAAAAAGAGGCCTGCTTCAATTTTCTTCATTGCCATTTTTCATTTCTCTGATTTTACTATAACAGCATATAAGCGTTCTGTAATAGGAGTTGGCCCAAATAAAAAGGTTACCATAAAAAGTAATCTCTTACATAAAGTGGTTAGTTGTCATAAGATACAAATTCTCAAATTGATAAATTATACCTCTATACTTAGAACTTGTGCAGGTAAATTCTACTTCATGATAGAAACTGACACTATGAAATACATGACTATTGAAAAGGGAATGAGAATATCACACACACACATAAATATTTCCCTTTTGCTCAGGAAGAAAATGCTATAAATTTTTGGTGTTGATCAGCCAGCAATCTGCTTTTATTTATACGAGAATGGGGGAAAGGGTAGCAAAATATAGTGGTAGGTATCCTCTCCTTTAACTTTAGAAGTAGCAGGAAACTTGTCGGTAATAGAGTAAGACTTTTCCACCATTAGTGGTGATGGAGATTTTTATGTCCAAAAGTAATTCCAAACCCCACATTCTGTAAACTGTCTCCATTCCATCCAGACACACTTTGAGACCAAGGACTCATAGATATTTACTTTTAACTTGGTTTTCCATTATTTCCAACTTTTGTTAAAGAATGGCATTTTCTAATTATAGTAGAGATTTTTAAGATGGCCCAATTCAGCTTGCATCATATCATGTTACACTATAGCAGTTTGTAAATCTACCTCTGCTTTTTCCATATTATCTGCCAATTTTTAACCCGTGGGGCAAATGCTTCAAGTTTACCTTAATCTTCTCTTTACCTACATTAATAGGTTGTAAAACAGTTTAAGATGAACCTCAAAAAGCTCATCTGGATCCACCCCATCCTCAGGCTTTACAATTCTATAAGACAGCAAATGTTCTTACTGTGGTAAACAAGCAAAGGTCACCCTTCCTCTCTCGCTATACTGGGAATGACACATCCGATACTGAGAACTGGGACAATTAGGAATTCTGGGGGGAAACTACCCTAAGAACGTTCTGTATTGAGCTTTGTTAACACATCGTCGTAGGGAAAGTACAGGGCTGGGCCGCCATCAGACTCTGGATTCAAATCCCAGTTCCACATTTGCTAACTGAGAGACCAGGAGACCGCTCTGAGACTTGCTTTCCTTATCTGTAGCTCAGGGGAAAGAAAAATACCTGCTTTAAGGGCTGTGGGAGAGATGAAGTGAGGTTATGCCTGGCATGTAATACCAAATGTTAAGTGAGTCTGTGGTGGGGGGGAGCGAGGGAGAGAGAGAAAGAGAAATTGTGTGTGTGTTGACATGTCCCTGACTCACTTGACAGCACTCACGAGACAGGGCGAGAGCTGGGCTAAGTGGCAGAGGATGGTGCCAGGGAGTTCTTTAATCAGTCATTATTTTCATTAGGCTGTTTTCCCATCTCGGCCTTGTAGGGCGGACTGTAGTGTGTCTTGCATAAGCCTGCTCTAGGAGCTTGAGAGCTTGAGTCTATTCCACAATTACCTGAGCCCCGTGAAACCGCGGCAAAGCCATGGCCTCCTCCTGGCGCAAAGCGAACTTCCTCAGGGCTGCCGCGGGTGGAGGCAGCCGGGCCCTGGGCGTGGCTGGGGGTGCTGAGGCCGACTCCGTGCTACAGGGTGTGGTCAGCGCGGTGACAAGAGTCTTCGTGTGCACGGGAACTTGAAGACTACAGAGGAACGCGCGGGCGCCCATGGAGCCGAAGCATAACCGGGAACATGGCCGAAGCTCCCAGCATGCACCGCGTCTGTAATTAGGCGCCCGGGGGGCCCCACCTGAGCGCAGGTGAGCCACCAGCATTGGTGAAGCTTTAGAAACGGTGGCTGCTTTGGCCAAAAGGAGTTGAAAGGAAGGGTTTGCTGCTGTCCTGATGGAGGGAAAGGAGCCCGAAGGCATACTTTGCAGAGCTGTGCATTTCCATGGAGAGGGACAGGCACACCGCCTGACTTTGAGCAGTGTGTCTTACAGAAAGGCATTTCCTCCCTGATGATCATAACTGAAATAGGAGCCAAAAAATAGTCAACATTGTGTACGTTTGATTTGCATTCGTGTTTATTTACATCTTGGTGTACATGCATGAGAGACAGGGCCTCTTCCCTCACATCTCACATGGAATGTGCAAATAAAGCTTGTGCGGTGATCAAACACAAAGAAAGTTACCTTAAAACTGCTCCACTGCAAAATCAGGCCTCCTCCAAAGGGGCAGGAGTCCTGCCCAACAGAATCAAAGCAGCAGTGGGCACTGGGAGCCCCGATGACCAGACCTGTGTGCTGGGGGTGGCTATGAGCTGGGAGCAGCAAGCCTCACACAGGCACAATTAGTGTGTCTTCTTAACTTTCCTTCTAAAGTTATTCGAGGGGACTGTGGTTTTGCCCTGAGCAAAACCCCCTTAACAGCAGGGAATCTAAAAACAAACAACATTATTTTATTAGGTTACCCCAGCAGATGAAAGCAGAGTGTTCCATTTGGACTCTTTTTCGAGTAAATTAATGCATTAGCTAAAAAGAAACCCCTCTGAAAGAGAGTAACCGTTGTCCTCTGTAGCTTCTAAAGGAAAACTTACACTGTGCTTCTAAGGACACATAAATGTTAAATGGTGAGAAGAACAGAGAAAATGAGTTGTAAGTAATTAATATCCATTGACAAGAAAAACTATTTTAATGATATATTGCAGCTCCAATGCATCACTAATTCTAAAAGACATGATTTTTTAAAAAGTATTATTTTTAACATGACCAGGAAATCAAAATATCTCAGTTTATGTGACATTTCCTGACTCAAACTAAGCAACCAATTAAAACCCATTTATATAGTTGCATTAATAAAATATATATTTACTTATGAATTCTCCATACATAAGACTGTGATTGTTTTCAGCTATGGTTTTAACTCCAGAAGTAGAAAAAGCCTGTAAAGTAAGAACCTAATAAATTGCTTATTGGAAAAAATATGTTCCTCAAAAGTCCATCTGTTCCATCAGTCCGTCCATCCATCCATCCAATCATCTATCTGTCCATCCGTGTGTCCATCCACCCATCCATCCAAATCATAACCAAAAGCCCACTAAATTCCTTGCATGTGGAACATGATCATACACAGATCTACTCATGTAGCCCAATCTGCTTTCTAACTGAAGATTATCAATATGTTCAAAGAGAAAAGTGTCTTTAGCTGCCTCAGCTGTTAAAATGAAGCAGCAAGCCCCCTGTGATCTTCATGGAAAGTAGAACTCTGGTAAGGTTGAGTTATTCCCCAAAGGTAAAGCACACAGCACACCCCTTTTGTGCACAGTACCATTTGTGGAAAGAACATTTCACTGCTCTTAGCAGGGAACGAGTCTTTTAAAAATCTTTGGAAAAATCCACATTCTGAAAGCGTTTGATTACCCAGAATTTAAAATGGGATTTTGCTCAGTGGCAAGGCTACAAATTCATCCCTACAAGTATGGCTTCTGCGGTAAAGGACACATGATGATGACATTTAGAGATGCTTTATCTAGAAAGGTTGATAAATGGGGTCACAACATGGGATTCATCAAATTCCATTTGGAATATTGAAGACTTTCCTCCTTCTACCTGAAGTATTCCAATGTGACTTGCTGAATACCTAGCCAGAGGAGGTTACAGTTTCAGGCACAATTTGTTCCTGTTTTTATTCCCTGCTCACTGAGTTATGTGCTGTTAAACATTTCCAGAAGACTGTCAAAATGTAAGCATCCTGAGGTTTACATAGGCCACACCATTAAATAACATATAAGCACAATATTTTAAACATTGTTTTCCAGCAATGGTAAATATTTTAGCTAAGTAAAAACTGAAGCTTGAAATGCAATAAGCATTTAAATGACTCCTATCTGTGCCAGAATTCTTATTTTCCCCCGTGCAACCCTGGCTGCTGGGATTAAGGCGACCCCAGGGAGCTCAGCAAATGGTTGTGGGTTATGAGGTGTAGCATGAGTTTGGCGACAGCGTGCCACCCAGCCTCAAGAAACCCAGCCACGATTGGAACCCAAGAATCAGTGTGTTCACTTTGTGGTCGGGTTCACATTTTTTTCCCTCCTTGGAAAAAAAAAAAACCCTGCTACATAAGTCAGGCCTCTCCCCCAATCCCCAAGCAATCACTACATGGACCAAGGGCAGAGCTGAAAGACTCCGGAGCTGGCAGAGCAGGGGGAGGCTGGCCCCTTTGGGTGGGTGGGCATGCATGCAGGAGTTACACGTTTTTCAGTTTCTCAGTACTAGGGAGGCAAACGGCCAACTGCATGAACAGCAGCCACAGCACTGGCAGCCTATTGTGCTGTCACTTCAGGAAGAAGAAAAACCCAGAACAAATTTGACGTGGTTTTGACCACACTGTGATTGCAGCCCTATTCAAGGATGTCACAGTCACACCACCCACTGAGCAGAACTCAGATGAAATGAGGCCTCCTTCAAAGTGTCTCAAGTCTCTGCTTATCCCCTAACAGAATAAGCCAAGGATTTTAAAGAAATACAGCCTTTTGACCATATCTTCCTTGATGTCCTGATACCTATTGCATCTCATTTACTAAAGAGAAATGCCCTCAGCTACAGGTTAAGTCCCACCAAACACCAACAGCGCCTATAGAAGATAGGGTGATGCACCATTATTGAGATTTGGGTCAGTGTTTCTATCATGAAAATTTGATCTTCAATAAAATTTTAAGCAAGCGAAGAGAAGGAAAGCAAGAGGTATACACTCAGGGACTTTTCTCCATATTCAAAGGAATAAAGCTTTAGTGCTTATTGTACCACCAGCCAAATGTCTAAGATACCTTTTGAGTTGTGTGACTGGTCTTTGAGATTAAAATATATTTGTTATTTATCACATTGCACAGGGATTGGGGGTGACAATGGGTAGAGTGAGGGGTTTTCTCTTTGGCTTTGTCATACCAAAACTGTAAAGGAAGCCAAGTGTGCATTTTCCCTTTCTCTGGTGAGGATATAACAGAGCTTCTGTTTACTTAAAAAAAAAATAATAATTCAGACATGGATGGTGCTGACATTCTGATTTTGAACATTAA
Source organism: Talpa occidentalis (assembly GCF_014898055.3). NCBI lineage: Eukaryota > Metazoa > Chordata > Mammalia > Eulipotyphla > Talpidae > Talpa > Talpa occidentalis. The sequence continues at coordinate 86,687,787 of NW_026555331.1, forward strand.
CTTCTGAATGTCAACCTGCTGACCTACAGCAAGATAGAGACTGAAAAATGGTTCTCTTACAGAGCGAAATTTTGGAGACTCAGAATGTGTAAAATGACTACTGAAAGATTACAACCAGTAGCCTGTTGGAGAGCATGCTTACACGAGAACCCTAAATTTTTTTCAAGACTTAGCTCTTTTCCCAAATCATTATGGTGTGGCCAAATACTACCAAATGTGAGATACAGTGGCAGGTTTTGGGAATGATAGACAAGATTAAAAAATACAATTGCCACTATTTTATATCAATTCTGATGCCCAACTATTAGTAAAATAATTCTCAAGAGGCTGACAAAGGCACTGAGATGACTAGCACGAAATGTCAGCTTGCCAGGTTCCTTGTCTTCCTCTATTGAATGCAATTTCTCTCATTCTGAACATGGCACACTTGGAAGCAAGGAATGCACTACCTTGAAAGAACAGGAGGATATATCCATGTCAACAGGTGCAAAATTTCCCTCAAAGTAAAACACAGAGTCCAAGAATGACAATTATCATAGTCATCAACCACATGACATACACAAGCACAAACAATTCCATAGCTTTAAAAATAGTTTATTTTCTTCCTCACAAACACACAAGCCTTCTGGCCATTATACAAGGTACCACAAATTAAAAGCTATTAAAGTGTGTTTGTCTTACATGATTCAAGATAAAATGGATTTTAAAAGTAAATGGGCGCCAATAACAGGGGGTTGTGTGGGGATACAGGTAGGTCCCAGTCACAGGGGCATGCATTTTTCTACATTGTTTATTGATATAGAAGAATCACCATTTGTGCATCATATGAGCAGTTACCACACTAGCACTTCCAGGAGAGAAGGGGCATCTCATAGTTTCTCTATTAATATAATAAAATGCCAAGAGCACTTCCATAAAGTACAAAGACTTCTCCCAAGTAGTCTTGGCACCAGTAACAGAATATGATTATTAAACATCTTCAATGTGGTTTTCGTTACAAAAAAAACATGTTTCACATAAGAGCTTCATAATATAATACAGAGACAGAATTAGTGCATATTTAAAATGTGAAACCAGGCTGGCTATTTCTGACAATATTTTCATTGCTTCCAGTGTTTTTTATTGCTATAAATATGCACCTAGTTTCCTACCAAGTCAAACACATGCATGAAACACTTTGCTCTGAGCACCATGATTGCCTTTTAGTAACATTCTTGGGACTGAAATCCTAGTCTAAGGAGAACAGCTCTCATTTCTATTCAGCTTCAGTTCTCCTAAATCATGTTAGTGCTGACCAAATCCCAGCCAATGTGAGATGCAAACAAAGGTTTGTGAGCAGAGGCCCAAATAATAATTACAAATAATTTCACAATGATCTGGTTATGAGAATACAAAGAAAACGAATGATTTCACTTCATAAAAAGCCTCAAATTGAATTGTAACTAGAGATGGAGATGAAAGGAATGAAATATTGCTTCATTCTGAGATGTGCATTCTTTAGCAACAGCTACAGCAATCTCCCAGCGCCAGCCCTGCTATGGGCCTCCACTGGGCACTTTTGAGGTAGATGTTGATGGCTTGAAGAGAGGTAGGTAAAGTCCAAATTTGTTTTCAATCCCTGCAAATGTTGCGACTGCCAGTTTATAGCCTCCAACATGATCAGGATTGGGAGCAGGCAGTGTGAGCCTGGATTTAGAAACCGGCTCTGATCTCACGGCTTTTCTGTAAGAAGAGAAAATAGAGTGTAAGTCTGAGTTTTGTTTTATTATTTCTTTTCACATGGTAAAGACAACATTCAAAACCTTGAAATCTACATCGTACAGGAGATGAGGAATTCTAGCAGGTCATATGCTCTCCTTTGACATGAGTTTGTAACATATTTTAGTGTTTTTCTACATTTTCTATTTTTCCACATTTTTATTTCCACTAGACTGATGCACCTTCCTCAAGGGCGACTGAGTATGAGAAGCAACTGACATTTAGCTGCAGAGTTAGCAGGATACTTACACTCCTCCAAAATCAATGTTGAACCATCGCTGTAGCAATTCATATGTCAGCAAAGTGACACCAAACTGGGGTGAGGATCGAAACACACGAGCTTTGACAAAAATGGAGAAATAACAGACATAATTAGATTTTTTAAAAATTTACCTGATACCAAGGGTTTAGTTAAGAACAAATTATTTCCATACCACCAGCTCCTTTCCACAAAGCCTTTGGGCCTTCTTGCCGCAGTATCTTCCTGAAGCAGTCTATCACTCCATTGTAAGTGGTTTGGCCAGCCCGGGCAGCCACCTGTAATCGAGTCTTGATAACATCAGCAGGGGTCACTAAAGATGCCGCAGGCATACCTGCAGGAAAGACAACACAGCGGAGGCCAGTCACATTCTCACTATATAAAAATAACTGCTATGAAATGCCGGCCATGGAAAGAAAGTAAAGAAGCTGATGAAATCAAATGCCTATTTCACTATCCTCTCTGAGAAGCACAGTGGTTGACTATCTTGTCAGCGTGATAGAGACCCCTCGACACCTACAGACACCCCTCATTTTCCCTGCCCCAAAGCACCCATTCCTTACCTTTCTAGTCTTACATAATTTTAAGGAATGATTTTGCAGTAGCACCGCTCCAAGTAGTCGAGAGCAAGTGGAAAGTTGTTTTCTTTTTCTTTTTAATTTGCCTTTCTATTGAAATCTGATCAGAAACTAGCAAAGTTATTAAGTCCGATTTTTCAGAGGTGAAGCTTGTTTGCGTTTCCTTCTCATGCTTTTCTGTGGCTGCCAGCAGTCCTGGGAGGTGCTTCTCCACACATGCAGCCACCAGCTAGCCTCCAAACCCTAAGCTCTCCAGTTACACCAGAAAAAATCTTTACTGATAGCTACATACTGTTTGTGTGTGGGGAGGGGGTGAAAGGGGAGTAGGGGGGGTGATCATAGATAGCACGTTAGGATTTCTTTTTCCTAACAGTGACATCTCTAGAAAAAATATTTGACAGAAAGCTTAAAATTTATACTGGCTGTTAATCAATGAAAAAGAAACAACAACAACAACAACAAACCCTCCCCAAATTACCAATGGGAAATTTTTCTACAGTCATTTTATCCAAAATGGGGCAGTCCATGTTTAGATTTTTAAAAGCGAGACTGTACTCAGAAGACACTGTCTCTTATGGTTTTATTACTTTTCCATTATGAACCTATTCCAAACCAAATTGGTCAAATGCAGATGCATAAATCTCTTTTGCTTTTTTTAAGGCTTAATAATTCTGTAAGAATTTCTGTCCAAACCAACGTGGTCTGGCTTACAACTACATCTCATCCTTCTAACAGACAGCTTTAAAGTTACAGTGTGTGCATGTGTGTCTGGGGAAATCTGCATGCTACACGTTTGCATTTATATGACTAAGCTGTATCTCTTCCTCGTCCATCTTTACTCGGTTGCCCAAACATTCATCTGAAGTAAGAGTTTTCATAAAATGCATCATGTTTTTGCATGTGAAAAAGCTCATTTTATATTCAGTGTTTTGCTGGATAAGTCAAACTGAATTTCCTATTAGCTTGGAGGAATTATTTTAACTTTGAGCCAAGAATTTATCCTCCAACATAATGGAAGGAAACAGAAAAATGCTTAGAAACCCACTGTGTTCACACCACTGATTTTGTTTTACTTCCTGGTTTAGAAAGAGTTTAGCAAGGCTGTCTTGCTTTAGAAATGCAATAAAACCCTCCTTACAACAGTGAGCAGGCATGTCAGAATGTGAAAGACATACAAGCAATAAAATGGGTAAAAAATGCCATTCAGATAGGATAGTTTTTATAATAGTTTCATGGTATAAAAGAGAGAAGTGTAGGGATAGGGGTGGGGTGAGAAAGAAAGATAATGATGAGTGGAATTAAAAATGTCCAAAACCCCCCTGCCATTAAAATACTTAGTAAATTGTCTGGCAAAACTGACTGGTGTCGTGAGGGTGCTAAAAACAGACAGCCTGCACAGAACCCCTTCTGGCTCCCATCTCTCCAGGGCAGAGAGCTGCGAAGACCAAGGTGGGGACTTGGGATTTCTGGTGTGGAGATTTGCTAAATTAACCTGGGGAACAGCACCAAACTGTTGATATTTAGGGCTGGGGTTGACAAAGATTACAAGTTGATTTGCTTGGTGTTCCAAAGGCTAAGACAATGTTGATCATGTTTTCAAGTTTTCTCTATTTCTATATTGGGGGAGCAAGAAGAGGATAGGACACAGGGAGGCTTCTTAGGTGTCTCAACACAGAGGAGACCAGTAGCCTATTGACTCTTCAGTGGTGAGACAAATGTAGAGCCCATGGGGCCACCCACTACCTGAGTGACAGGAATATTTTGGGATGTAAGAAAATTTTAACTCTTTAAGTTTTCTCAGACTTCAAATGATTAGATTTTTTTTTAAAGAGACCGCTTCTAAAAGTGTGTTTTTACCAGGATCGTTGATTTCATTCACATTTATTACAGATTTTGTCTGCTAGCCCAGGTTTTTATTTTCTCTGCTTCTAGTTTTTTCTTTTGATCTCTACCCTTTCCTGCTTAAACATATATATTGAGATACTATATGCATTTATTACCTAGGTGTAATATTCACAATGTGTGCAATTAATTAGCATTTACTTCTTCTAGGTGAGGTGATGATGAGGTGAGGACTTCAGTGCACTTTTACTTTTGTTCTTCCTTCCCTATAATTCTGCCTCCGAAACAACCACTCTTGTATTAATCCTTACATCGAAGTTAGCAACTCTTTAGAATGATTCTCAGGTCTGACTTTTATTTGCTGTGTATCATATAGCCCACATTTTACTCTTTCTTAAACTCTCCATTTTGCTTCTGAGAAGATCTGGTGGAGGAGTATTTGAGTTTGTGCGTGGAAGAAAGTGACTTGAGGTTTTGCCCTCCCTCCTAAATGCTAGTATGCCTGGGAATGTAATCGAGGTTCAAAACATTATCTTCTTGGCATTTTTAAGGTATCCAGGATTGTGGATGAGAAGTCAATCTTCTATTATTGATATGTTTTCTATCTCCCTTTCCTTATTTCTTTTGCAAAGGGAACTTCTGTTAAATAGATATTAGATCCCCTGCCATTATTCCTACATGTCTCTCAATTTTTTTCTGATCTTTCATCTCAATACTTCTATTCCATATTCTAGAGGTTCTTTTAATCCATGACTTTATTTCCAGATGCTTAATTTGGTCTTTGGGCATATCTACACTATTATCCAGGCTACCCATGGATTTTAAATTTTGGTAATCTTATTATAAATTTTCAAGAAAGCTTTCTTATTGATTGCTTCTTTCAGATGCCTCAAAAGGCCCTAATTACAGTTCTTAAAATTTTTCTTCTGTTCCAAGAATTGCCTGTTTTCTCTGTAATTTCCCCTATTTACTTAGCTTGATACTCCTTTTTTGTCTGAGGACCTCTGGCTGTTTATTGATCTTCAAGTTCAAAGGACAGGCTGGTTAGTGTTTAGGACGGTTCCTACCACACCCTCATCAATCTCACCCCCAGGAGCTTCCCTGAATGGACAGGTGCAATGGCTCCATGAGGGGGAGAGACCTGTTAATTGGGCACAGAGGCTAAGGTAGGCTGCCAGGATGGGGACTTGCCAAATCACTGAAATGTAGGGAGCTTCACTTTGGAAGCAAAAGGAATTATTTTCTCCTCCTCTTAGGAAGAGTGGACATCAGTTTATTATTTTCTCTGTGGTCAAGGCTGAGAATTACTGGAAGACTTGCCCTGTTTTCTATTCAGTTCCTTTCATGTGTCCTCTTGCTTAAGAATACAGCACTGGGATTTTAACCAGGCTTCAAGGCAACCTGAAGCTCCAGATAAAAAGGAGAGGATACAGGAAAAAAAAAAAAAAAAAAAGAAGAAGAAGAAGTGGATAGGACCAAGCTAACCTCACTGCAGTGAATGCGTTCTTCAACTCTTGTTAATGATTCGTCCTAAAACCTCCACTCCTCACTCCAGGCATTCTATTGTTCATTTAGAGGCTAACATTCTCTGCTTCTGTGTTTATATTAAGAGTAGTTTTTCCTGCTCATATTTTGGGTTGTGGCATATTTCAGTCCAACTTTAGAGCCGATATGGTTCTGTCTCCTGTCTTCTGAGGGCTGGTGCTAACCGTTTTATGCCAATAAGGAGTTTTGAAAAAATGTATTTTCTAACATTTTAAGGTATTTGGGAATAGAGAAGTGGTGGATGAATATGCTCAGTCTGTTACCTTCCTCTAAACTCTCTATTACTCTTTTTAAGGATCTAAGAATTTCTTTTAAATTATTTTGAGCTTCAGGGGCCTCCCTGGTGGCACAAGGAGTTAAATCGCAGCACTATGAAGCTATCCGCAGCCACTGCAGCATGAGTTCCTTCCCTGGCCAGGGAGGTGACCCACATGGCACAGCAGAAGTCTCCTGACTCACCTCCTGTTTCCCTCAGCAATGTATTTCAGTCAATCCGCATGTTCTGTTCCTGACTCTGTCTGTGGTGATTCCTCTTACCCCCCACACCTCTGGCCTGTACCCTAGTTCTTGTATGAATAAATAAATCTTTAAAAAAATAAATTATCTTAAGCTTCATATTCATATAATCAACACATTTGTGCCAACAGTATTTCTCTCTTAATAATACACATTTGTGACAGCATCATGATCAGTCACACATACACAAGACTTCATCTCAGCATATTCCATTACTTTTAAAGATATTCCTGAATTACAACTGAAGTCTAAGCAAGTAATTCAAAGAAAAGGTCATTGCTACAGTTTGACTTGTTCCTGTATCTCATCACTCTCACAATTAAAATCATGGAGTAGATCACTCCCCTCTATAAAGTTTGAGGAGTATTAGATAACCTTTATTTGATATTTTACATAAAACAAATTTACTGCCCTTCATTAATCCAAAAACAAGTTGACTGGAGGAAATTGAAATATGATTTTTTAATTTCAGGTTCCTGCTTCAATCCTCACCTTCTGACATAGTGAGACACTTTGGCCATTGAACATAAGTTCAAATATTGGTTATCCTGTGAAATAATGGTGTAGATGATTTATTTATTTAATGATTCCCAGCTTATAACTAGATAGTAAATCTAAAAAAAGTTCTCTAGGTTTTGACATACCAACAACTACCTCTGTTATATAATCTGTTAACTATCTGCATAGTTACACAAAATCAACAACCTAATTTCAAGTGAATCCAATGTTTGAAAAAAGATCATACATGAGTAACAGAAATTACTATCAGAATACACAAAGTACAATGTTATTCATTTTATACCAGTTCCATCTTATTTATAACAGGTTCAACCAAAAAATGTATATATCTATGTAAGAGATAAACTCAAAAATAAAATACAAAAGTGTCTTCTTTCCTTTTAATCTCACTGGCATCCATAAAGAATGTGGGAATCTGGGACTCCCTGGTGGTGCAGCGGTTGAGCAATGGGTTGCAAAGCTGCCCGCCGCCTCTGCAGCGCCAGTTCGATTCCCAGCTGCTCCCCGGCCACGGGAGGAGGGTCCCACATGGCGCGCAGATCTCTCCTGCCGCCCGCTGCTCCCCTCAGCAGTGTACTTTGGTCCTTCTGCCTGCTCTGCTCCCTGCTCTGGCTCTGGTGAATTCTCTCACCCTCCCGTGCTTCTGACTGTACCCAGTGCTTGTATAAATAAATAAATAAATAAATAAATCTTTAAAAAAAAAAAAGAATGTGGGAATCTGATAAAACTTCCACTCAACAGTCCCTACAAGCATGGTGCATTTTTGTACTTGTTGCTACTTCTGAACTAATGTTTTCTTGCCTTTCCGCACAGAGAATTCAGCAATCCAGCTGAGCAGGCCAGCAGGTCCCATACTTGGCAGCTGGTTGCCCAGCTCTCTCCCATGATATCAGTTAACTGCATATCACTGGATATAGATTTCTATGTTCATTATAATAAAATCCAATACTAATTTTTCTTATTCCTTGTAATACATTAGGCATTTTAATGTGGATTTCAGGTACACAACCATTTGCAAATGAGGACAGCTTCATTTTTTTTTTTTTTCCTAATATAATGCCTCTACTTCTTTTTCTTATTTTACCACATTGACTGGGACCTCCAAAATATGATTGAAAACTGAAATGATAGTACAGCTTTGCCTTATCCCTAACTTTTACAAGAATGGCAATTATAACATTTGACATTGGTTTCTGATATCTGTTATTAACAAAGTAGGTTAGTTTTCTTAGTTTTACATAGATTTGTGAAATATGCAACCATATGCTTTGTAGTTGATCTGTTTTTTGGGAAAAAAAAAAAAAACACTGATGGGACAAGTTGTCTTATATTTTTCCTATCTTATAGGGAAGGGAAGATGAGGGGAAGATGGACAATAAAATGTAAATAAACGTATAGTAAGTATGCAGCTAGCTCTGTAAATAGCCTGCAATGATCTTTATATTCTGGTATTTGCACCTCTGCCTCTGTGTCGTCTCTATGCATAACCAACAGGACCTTGTGAAAATGAAGGAGTGTGACTTTTAAGGTTAGGCCATAAAAGACATTACAGCTTCTGTTTTGCTTTCTCTCTCTCCATCCTTCTTCCCTCTTCTGCTTCCCCACCCTGACTCTGATCTTGCTCTGACCCAGCTGCCCTATGGTGAGGACATCCAAAGTAACCTATGGAGTTCCATGTGGCAAGAAACTGAGGCCTCTTGCCAATGGCCATGTGATTCAGCTGCCTGGAAAGTGAGTCCTCCCATTCAGAGAACTTGACTGTCGTCTCAGGTCAGACCTTGAGCCCGAGGCACCAGGATAAGCTCCTGAGCCACAAAAACTATGAAATGATAGTTTGTTGTTTTAACCTGGTAAGTTTTGTGGTAATTTGTAATGCCACAATAGATAACTAATTCAAATGGTATCTGGAAAAGAACTCTGAAAGACAAAAGGACTAAGATAATAGCAGCATGAGTATCTTAAATATTTCAAACCTTCAAGAATAATGTGGCAATGCCTTGAATGCAATCATATTTTTTTCCCCAGCAAACTGATTTTAGAGAATATATTTCTCTAAAGAAAATGATCCAAAATAGTGAAAAAGCCTTTCAGCATAAAGATTTTTAAAAGTAACACCACACATTTAAACTTTTCTGAGAAAAATTTAAGTATCTAAAATCGAGGATAGAATGGTATGCAGAATTTAAAGGCCATATTTACAGAGTTTTAAATGCCATATAACATTAATATTATTATTGAATATTTAAAAATATTTACTATTAGCCAAAAAACAAGCAGAGAGGGATTAAATAATTTGTGTAGGTAACACGGTTCTTTTTTTAAAATTTTTTAAACAATATTTGCTTCCCCCCACACCCTCTGATTGAGTCCCCACAGAATTTCATTCCCCAAGGCACCCATGCACCATCACCACAGTCCTCTGTGCTCCTCCCTCTTTCCTTCCCTTCTTCTAATTCCTCTCCCTCCTCCTCCCCTACAGTAATATAGGGAACCAAATAAGACATCAGTGTAAAAAAAAATAATAACAGTACAAAACACAACAAAGCAAAAACAGACAATTAGGTAACATAGTTCTAAGTGGGGAAACTGGGATTTGAACCTGGATAATCCGATGAGCAGCACCTGCCACTAAACACTTTTGCTGTGATGGTTAACAATGCTTCAGACATAATATTAAGTGAAAACCACGTATACATAGTGTGATCACAACTCTGCTAAAAACCATTCATTCAAAGGGAGGGTAATTGGCAAATTTTCTTAGAGTCATGGAGTAATAAATTTTTATTTAGCCCTTCTGATATTTTCTAAACACTCTACAATGAGCAATATTATTTTCAGAATCATTAAAAAAAAGAAAGAATAAATAAGAAAAGAGAAAAAAATTAAAAGAGAAATAAATTTTACTAGTAGTTTCTACTGCTCTGGTAGCATGCATCATGCAGGTATTTCCTACCTAGAGCTGAAATCGCTTTTGGGTAGAAGTGAAAGGCAGTATTTTTGTGTTGTAAAGAAAACAATGCTTGTAGAGGGTTCTAGACTCTGAACTGAGCATTTACTATCTGCTGGGACCTGTGCTAGGTCCTTCACGTGGGTATCTCACTTGAGCCTCACAACCACACTCTGAAGACAAAACAATGATCATCTCCATTTACAGCCAAGGAAACGAGGACTTAGAAGAGGTTAAGTAACTTGTACACAATCACATATTATTAATCATTATGTTAGTTTTCCCCATTTGGTCTTTCCTAATTTCAACTAAATAATGTGAGACAAAATGTATTACTATAAACTTTTGGTTCAAAAGCTATCATTTATGCAATGTCGAAATGGCATATAAAGGACACAGTTAATCAATGGACAGGTTGGGGATCAAAATTGAGAATTTTATATTCTAGTCTTCAAATCATGATATCTTCATGTAAGAATGGTCTCACAGCTATTTAATACAAGTAGGGTCTCTGAGCATCCAGAAAAGGACAGCCCTACTTTATATACGAATATCACTGCTTTTGAAAAAAAGAGATCAAGTATGAATTAAAGAACTGCCTCCAGGGGTTCCCAGGGCTACAGGCAGGATAGAGGTCCATGCAGAGCAAACAACTTCTCAAAGCAGGGGGTTCTCAAGAGACTCAGGCTACAAATCTATGAAAACAACACCTGTATCAAAACTGTTTGGCCAAGCATCCCATGACTGCCTTAGGGTCTGTTTACTCATTAAATGTTTGTCACCACCTGGAGAGTTAATCCAGATTGCTCCAGTCTTTCTAGTCTCTGGACAAGGAAAGGCATAAAAGAGTGAACAGATTCCTGCTGTGGGAACAATCAAAATTTCTCTAGGGATTTACATTAGGATGTAGAAGCCAGCTTCAGTATCTATTTTTTCCTATTGATATTTTCACTGTATCACTGAATAAAAGACAGTTCTCTCTATATTTAATTAACAAACACACCCTATCCCTATAACCTTACACATATAAGAAGACTCAGAATGGAACAGGCCTAAGTCAGTTCTGATTCTACCACATTTATTTAAATGATAACCACTGCTTAAATTTAGGACAAGCTTTTATACTACCCTATTTTTCTTAGACACCTTTAAGGAACAAGATTTTTAATTTTAAAAAATTTTCAACTGAACTATGCTATAAAGTGCAACTATAAAATGATCTGGAACTTGATTTGAAATCCAGTAATACCACAAAATGCACCAATTTTCCATGAGTCTTTTTCGGAGTAAGAGTTGCTTGAAAATCTAATCTGCCATAAGTAAGATTAATTTCTTTTTTTTCAGTAGCCATTCAAAGCAATCTATTGCCATCTCATAAGTACCCCGTCAAGACTACAAGCAAGTATTCCAGCACAGGAGGAGGGCAGGTAGTGTTATAGGACAGGGAGAGGGGCAGCCCAAACCCCGCAAACCTGCCTATTCTAAATGGGTTCTGCCATCCGCCGCATCAACACAAAACATATGAGACTTTAATGGGAAGGAACTTTAATAAAACTAGGAAACAATACAGGTAAGGCAAAGAGTCTAGTTTCTAAATGAAGCACCCAAAGTTACCCGTCCCCTCGTGGGTAAAAGTCCATCCAAATGGGATTGGCCCAGAACAAGGCCCCAAAGCCTGCTACAAGTCTAAAGCATCTTCCAGTGGGGACCCACAGAAAAGGGTCACAAACAACCAGACAAGCCCGGAAGGAAAAGAGCAAAATCAACATCAAGATAAAAGCTGCCATTGTCACCTCCCCACGGGTCTCACCCACATCTGTGTCACCCCGTCCACGACCAAAAGACAAGCACAGTTTCTTCACGTGTCTCTAGGCTCCACGCTCCTCCTCCAGGTCTCCTGGCTCCATCCTGCTTCCTTCCTTCCTCAGTCTCTTCTTCAGCTTCTCCCTCTTCCTGCTCAGCTCCACCCTCCCTTGGGTGGGGCAGGGAACCTCCCCCTTTCCTGGGGACCACCCTGTTACAGTAGTACAGACCTCTGGAAGAGACACTCACCAGCTATGGCACCAGCCAGGAGCAGGCTTCCAGGGCTGACTTGCCCTTCTTCATTCGCGAAGGAAGCCTTCACATGAGCATAGCATGGGAAGTAGATGGCCGAGAAAGGAATGTCCCGCAGAAAGCATGCTTTGGCACCCTTCAAGTTTGAAAAGGAAGAAAAACCACATGAAACACATATCCCATTGAGGAGATCAGCTTCTTTGGAACTTACCTCAGAACAAAATATTCCTGGAGAAGACCAAATTTGAATTCCCAAGTTGAAAGGGAACAGAAAAAAAACAACAACACCCAAGTTATGCAAGTAATAAATCTAACTTTTGTTTTTAAAAATCAATTATTTTACCAAGTTTGCATGAGCTAGACGGATAGTTTAATTTTTCTAATGGTAAGGTTTGGATGAAAATATTTTTGGAGCTGCCTGTGACATCCTTTTATGTTCTTACTGATGGCATTTCAAGGAGGATCTGTTCTGGGATGATGGGCAGTAAACAAATATGTTAGCTGTCGAGAGACGTGGTTTTGTTTTTCATACTATATGAGAATCTAGTGACAGTACTGGACAGTACTGGACACTCAAAAATCACACATATATAAAAAACTATATACCTTTTCATGAGGTTCAGGGATCTAATTTATTCACAGGCACACCCCTAACCCCCCCGGGCTGATAAAACATTGACACAAGTTTATTCTAAAGTCTTAAATATTTGCAATAATTCTTCCACATTTAAGAGCTGTGAGTACAACAATCAACAACTAGAGCAAATTTTTCACCAAATTATTTCTGGTGCCAAAGTAATGCCACATAGAAGCCTTGAGAATTGATGCATGTCCAAAAACAAACATTGTTAAAAAAAAATAGACATACATTGTGCTTAAAGTATATTAAATGGGAAGGAAGTAACCCCTTTTCAACACTTAATGATTTAATACTATTTCTTTCACAGTTATCTAATACCTAAAAATTTCCACCAAATTTAGAGATTCTTCAGAGAAAGTAATGACTCCATCTAGACACAACAGCTCCAGCCAAGCCCTGTGACATTTACTGAGGTTTAGGGATGTTAGATCTTACAATCTGTCAAAGTTCCTTTTCCACTCACTACATATCTGTTACTTTAGTCTTTGCTTTTCTGACACCAGTATTATACTCTTGATTCAAACTGAGCTTGTGGGTAATAAATCCCTTAGTCTTTTTCATATGAACCACTACTAACCTGGGTCTACTGTAACTTATTAGTTGCTTTAAACAAGTAACATAAGCAGGACTTTATGTTTAATCCTATTAAACTTCATCCTATTTTGGACCATCCTTCCAACCAGAACAAATGCTTGGAATCTGGATTCTGTCATGTTGGCTATTCCTCAGTCAACTCACCCACGGATGTGTTAAGATGCCTCTGTTCACTCTGAATGCAGATATTAAAAAAGACAGACCCACATCATTTACTATGGCCAATGAGCCCACACTTCTGTATCTTGTCTACTCCCAGACTGTTAGATGCCTAAATGAAATAAGAACCACAGTCCACCACACCCAAATCCTCATTTTACACATATGCAAATGGTTGCCTAGGACAGTTAATCAATTGCACGGGTAAGCACCATGATGTTGGCTTTCAGGGGGCAAACTTGGAGGTAGTGGCAAAGATGGGTCCAAAACTCAGAACTCCTGAGTTTTCCCACCTCCCCCAGTTTTTTCAAGGGAGAGAGTACAGGATATCACCAATATGCAAATATAGTATACACTCCTATCTTATGATTATATTAAGTTATACAAACGAGGTAGTTACTGTGTAAGGGCAACATTAGCACCCATTTGTCTATTTTCTCTTCCTCGCCTATATCCTGCCTCCAAACCTTCCTGTACAGACAATTCTGTTAGCTATTTGCAGGCCTGATTCAGGAGATATTCATATTAGACACCAAATAACCAACTCAGATCAAGTTCAGTTAATCCGTCCACTCCCTCAATATAATAAAAATCATTGCCATATTACTGACTTTCTAAGCAAATCACTTTGGAGTAATTTTTCTGGCATAACTCCTCCTCCCACAAATTCTGCTTTTTAACTAAATCCATTAGTTTCCACTTTTAACCACATCTCCAAAATCTTTGCATCTTAGAGTTGAACTAACTTCTAAATGTTTAAAAAAAAAAAATCAGGACTATTTGCCCCGATTATAAAATACTGAATGGTTATTATAAACAATATAGATGAGTATAATATTTTAAATGGCTCTTAATTTGCTCCAGCCTGAGATAATCGCTGCAGCTATTATACATGTTCTGGAGCACTTTTTTCAATAGTAATACCAACAACTATTTCCATAGTTGGAATCATGCTCATGGTGGTTCTGAGTTCTATCTTTTCTTTTCCTTAAATTCACTGTGTATTTTTTGAGGTGGGGGGAGGAGTATCGGTCAATATCTCCTTCATTCCTCAGCCATGATGTTAAATTTCCTTTTCCTTTCTATTTTTGTTCCAGAAACTAATGCCATCTTTTTCTTGGCTGTCCTATGGCACAGGTCTTCTCGAAGCTTTGTAATGATTTCACTTCCTATTTTCCTCTCCTTAGTCAACATGATTCCACTCAGGTAAAGCTACTCAATGCTCCATTCATCTGGCACATCAAGGTATACCCATCACTCTGCATCTTCTTTGATGATGCCTAAGCTGGGAACATCAGCCTTTTAAGCACCACCCCTTCATTCATTTAAAGCCCAAATACTACCCCTTCCACTGAGGATCTTTTAACTAGGAGATAGGGAGTGGCTTCCTCATGGCTCCACATTGTCTACACTGTCTCACTGCTATTCTGAATTCTCTTCATGTTCTTCTATCTACGTCAACGTAGATTCTTTCACAGTGTAAGCAAACAAGAGTCAGGAACTACAGTCTGATTAAATTTAGAAAACACTTAACAAAATCTTCAGCTGTCCGTTAAAGCCTAAGGCATGTTCCTGGTGATAGAGACTTGGTTTTGCAAATTCCCGTAAAAATAAATCACAACTAAAAAGAGAAATGATAGGCTGTGGGATATGTTGTCAATTTTCTATAAGGAAAACTCACTGATTTCTTGAAAAAGTATATTAGAAACCCAAACCAAACTTTTAGTTTTTCAAGCAAGGATATGTTATTTGTTGTCAGTATAACAGAGGTTAAAGACAAAGTAGTTGGTAAATCTGCAGTGGAATATTAAAGATAGAAAAAAAGAAGAGACAGAGATTAGCTCCTCTTATGCTATGTGGCTTCCACATGCCCAGAAGGCCATGGGAAGACACGATCTGAAATTACAGACATCCTTGCAAGAAGGAACTCTCCTTCCTTTTCTGAAATAATAACAAATCATGTATCATCGTGAGGACTGCTTAGCAAGGGGTGTCATGTGCTTTAAGAGGTCTGAAAACAGCTCCAGATGACTAAGAAAGATGAAGTGATCAAAACAAACAAACAAACAAGGGCAAATCTAAAGGAACGTGGAGTGCACTGAGAGCGATAAAAGAAAAATGGTTAGGAGTATGTTTTATTTTTCTTACCCGGGATCGGACCACTGTGGTGGAAGAAATGCAAACTAGGGTAAATATCAGACAGGTCTAGGGTTTCTGATTATTTGAGAAAAGGGAAGAAAAGGAAGTCAAGAAAGAAAAAGTTGCGGAAGAGCCACCACTCCCATTCCACAGAGGCAGGCCAGCTTTGCCAGAAAGTTAAAACATTTAAAAACTTACATGTCACAGAAGGAGATGTGAAGAACAGCTGGGACAGCGACTGTATAGCCACGTGATGAGCTGGGGAGAACTTGGTTCTGATCCCTCCTCCCACATTAAAAATACCTTTTTTGACCACCCGCATCAGGGGTTTAGATAGTCAGGAGTTTGGGCATGAATGAGGTAAAATCTGTGTAAGCCCTGTGTGAAGTTGCAACTGCAGTACAAACAGAAGGGGCAGTGCAGAGGAGGTCCTTGCCTCCCAGCCTCCCTGGCACCTGCCTGGTCCCACAGCCCGGCACCTGCCCAGGCTCTCCCCACAGCAAATCACTCTCACACCTTGGCATCAAAGCCCAATTCCCAAAGAGAGCTAACTTTGCAAAGGGTTAGAAAAAAAGGCAGAGACTTATTAAATTCCCCTAGCCTCCTTTCCCCACCACTCCCTCAGGTCTAAGGCACAAAGGCAGGTGCCAATTTGTAAGGCTGCCTCAGGCAATACCTGACCTGTGGCTCCAGTGCAATGAAAAGAGAGGCAGGATGTGAAAAAGGCTTTTAAAGTTCCAAAGGTGAAAATGCTTCTCTCCCAGATTCCTTGATAAATCCTTCACTTTGTGGTGAACACCCATTCTCCAGTCCTACATCAAAACATAAACCTGTTTGACTTGAATGCTACTTGCCCCCCCCCCTTACAATTTTGACTAAGTGAATAGCCATTCCTCACAGCAACTTTATAATAAAGGGAAACATTCTGTGCTGCCCAAAAGCTTACATCAGCAACACAAAAATAATTACTTTGGTTATTAAAAAATTAATAAATTATTAAGTGTGTGCCACCTTAAATAAATCTGTAAATGTTCTTAACCCATAAGAAAATCCACACATTTTCCAGCCTTCAGTCTTTTCTCTAAGCAGTGCTGCCTCCAGAAATCTCTAGCTGGCCCTAAATTTTCTTTGTAAACAGAGTAAGATCACCTGGGAAAATTAATAAATAGAAAATGCAATCACCAAATCTCTTGCTATTCATGCAAGCATTCCCTCTCTAAAGTGGGGAAAGTGGGGTTTCTTTGTTTAATAAAAGGCCTACTAATAACAGATAACTACAATAAAAGGCACATCAGGGAAGATCTGTATGTAAAAAAACTTGGAATCCAAACTGAGATGTAGTTTAATTATGGACTCTGGCTTGATTCCAATTCTGTATCATTTGGAAGTCTCTCCATCATCCTACTATATAAGGTCTGGGATAGGTTCTCTGAGGGTAGACCTCACTTAATTTCAAATCAGTAGTCCACAGCAGACACAGGCCAATTAGACAGGCTTAGAAGAGCTGGCCACAGTGTCACCACGGCAAAGGAATTATTTAGTTTGCCTTTTTGATGTGGACATTGTGTTGAAAGCCCAAGGAAACTTTAATCAAGTTTCAAGTTGCTGGAATCATTCATTCAAATTTACTCTGGCAACTCTGTTTGGCAGGAACTTGTCAAAAGGTATAACAGGATTTGTATTTTACACACACACACACACACACACACTCTCACACACACACTCAACTGCTATGTCTTTTTTTCTTCTTTTAAAACTCTCCATCTTGGATGGTATCACACCTGCCCAATCAATTTGAAAAAAACATAGTTCTGAAGGATGGTTGCTGATAAAGAAGTCAGGGACAGGGCAGGTCTTTTCGCATGCTAATTCCTGCTTATCCTAGCTGTACCTGCAAATACAGCTCTAAACAGACTACTTCTAATACAGGGAAAGGTAATTACATTCACAAAGGCACCTCTGTGTCGGGCCAGGCACCAGGAGCCAGCAGGTCTGGGAGACGGAGGCTTAACAGAGACTCCTGCAGTGAATGCACATTGTCTGGCATGGGGGAAAATGCCAGACTGGGGGACCCTGCAGCATTCAAGACAACAGTGGTGCACCTTGTCTGAGAAGGTTATTTAATGCTGCTGGCACCTGTAGTCAGAGCCACCCCTCTTTTCCTACCTTACAGGTTTAGAATTTATTTGGCATGTATAATTGTATATTTTGATCCTGGAGCTACAAACAATGGGCAGCATGTCATGTCTTGATCCCTTAACATTCCTCTTGGTTTTTCCCAAGCGAGTTAACCCTTGTATACACAGCCTGGCAGCACCAGTCCTGCCCAGTTAAGGGATAGTTAGGCCCCACGTGCCTGGGATTTGAACAGGGTGAGTTTCAATTTCTTGCTGAGAAATATTACGGGTGCCAAGACCTGTTATGTGATTGTGTCATTGGTGGTTAAAACCAAATAAACCAGCCAACAATGGAAGAATCAATTTCAGTGGAATTGAAATGACTTCAACTTGAATATAAAATATCAATGCCTATTATTTGGTTTCTTTTGCCCAGGGATGTTTAGGATATTGGTTTTTCTCCTTACTTTTATTGCAATTCTAACAAAACTTGCCAACTCAAGATTCTTTTGAAGGAAATGCTACTCTTATGTCGGTGCTAGTTCCCCATCATTTTCCTATTGTACACTGCTTTATCATCAATGATGTTTAGCTGGGTTGGAAATGCAGTTAATGGTCCAGACACTTATTGTATGGAATTCAGTCTCTAAGCATGCAGTCATGTCACCTTCACAAACCTAATCTGTAATAAAACATATACCATCTTTCGAATTTTTCTTCCCTTTCTTGCCTTCTTTCCCCTATCTCTCCTCTGTTTGGAAGTGGTGCAGTCTATTTCTAGTCTAAGAGTTTAACCTAGAAATTTTAACACGCACACTTAATCTACAGTTTTTGCTATCTTTACTTTGCTCCTTTACATTGCATGCAATTTAGACTACTTTAAATTATAATTAACCCCACCTTATCATTGTTATATATTAAAAAACCAGCATTATAATTGTCATTATTATTCAGGCAGTGCTATTTAAACTAAGCATTTACCATTTCCTTTGTTCTTCATTCCTCATTGCATCTCAAACCTACCATCTGTGGTCACTTTCCTTATACCCGAAGTACTGTTGAGAATTTCTTCTAGTAAGGGTCTACTACTGTCTCAGTTAGTATAAAATTTCTTTATTTTACCCTTGTTTCTGGAAGATACTTTAAAGGTTATAGAGTTCTAGATTGAAAGGCTTTTTCCTTCACACACCGAAGACAACATTCAAATGTCTTCTGCCATCTACTATTCTTGTTTGTAATTTAGCTGTGATTTCTCCTTTTTTTTTAAAGATTTATTTATGCATACAAGAACTGGGGTACAGGCCAGAGGTGTGCTGGGGGGGTGAGAGGATTCACCAGAGACAGAGTGGGGAACAGAACAGGCAGACTGACTGAAATACACTGCTGAGGGGAGCAGCGGGAGAGTCAGGAGAGGTCTGCTGCTCCATGTGGGGAGCTCCCTGGCTAGGGATCAAACTCGCACTGCAGTGGCTGCGGATAGCTTCATAGTGCTGTGTCTTAACCCCTTATGTCACCCGGGAGGCCCTTAGCTGTGATTTCAATGGTACTCTATTGAAGGAACTCTACTTTTCTCTCTGACCACTTAAGAGCTTCTCTTAGTTTTGGTGTTCAGCAGCTACACACTAATGTGTCTGGTATGGGTTATTATTATTTATTCTGTTGGGATTTGTTGTATTCCATGAATCTGTGAGTTGACAGTTCTGGAGAGATTTTAGCCATCCACTCTTCTTTCTTCCTGCTCTTCATTTTACTATTAGACTAACACATTTTATCCTCTGTCTCAATCTCTCTATTTTGAGCAATTCTCCTATCTTCCAGCTCACCAATTCTCTCTTCAGCTGTGTTTAATCTGCTATTCAATTGATAATTTTAATATTATAGATATATCCACCCTTAATTTTACAAAGCAAAGGCATTCATTTTATATTTCTAATAATTTTACAATTTTAAATCTTTGTAGGTTTAAAACACTGCCTAATGTTTTTGTTACCTCTCTTCAAAGTGTCTTGTTTCTTTCTGTAGGTTCAACTTTTTATTGTGAATTGCTCATTTCCCTTGGAACATTATTTATGAAAAGTCTTTTGAATCTGGGTTTAAGGTAGTTTCCTTTTTTTTTTTTTTTTAAAGATTTATTTATTTATTTATACAAGAACTGGGGTACAGTCAGAGGTGTGGGAGGGTGAGAGGATTCACCAGAGACAGAGTGGGGAGCAGAACAGGCAGACAGACCGAAAACACTGCTGAGGGGAGCAGCGGGTGAGGCAGGAGAGGTCTGCTGCGCCATGTGGGTTTCTCCCTGGCCGGCCAGGAATCGAAACCGGCATTGCAGAAACTGCAGACAGCTTCATAGCATGGCGCCACTGGGGAGGCCCAGGGTAGTCTCCTCTTGAGAGGATTTGTTTTACTTTTGTTAGTACTGGGTACACTACCAATTTAAAACTATTTAAGTTTCTTCCCTTTAATCCAACCTTTAAGTAGAATCATTGCATGATTTTTAATATTATTCAAAATTTCACACCATTAAATTAGATACCAACCCTTTGAGGCACATGCTAACTCTCCTTAATTTCTAAAATTCTGCTTTATAGTAAGTAAAATAAGATAAAATGACTGAAATATTAATTTTATGCCAAGATATACTTTTATGGCAAGTTATCAAGAACACACAAAATGATTTTTCAATGCACACAAATAGAAACCACGTAGAACAACAACATGGCTCCAGCTGTCACATGACTCTCTGTTTACCAGATGTGATTTGTACTGTTACTCTGGTTAATGAAACAGTTAAGAAAATAAAAGGGCCCTCTTGCCTCACAATGGATAAAATAATTTTAATTTCTATAAAGAGTTGATATAAGATCTAAGGTAACATGTTTGTATTCTAAAAGACAGAATGGCAAAAAACTAAGTTCTCCTGTAATCCCTGACATTTGAAAAATAGCATTGGGTACTAAAATCAATTAAAAAAAACAATCTTATAACTTGGTCAAAGCTATCATGTGTTCGATGATGCTTAATTGCCCTTTAAATTCTTTTTATTTCCATTTCCCTTGCACATTTACTGTCAACAAGGACACAAAACCTGCCAACCCTTCAATATCTATATTTAGCATGTAGCCTTGATTCTGAACTTCCCTCAGTCGTCAGGCATATATTCATTCCTATCTTGTCCAGCAAATCTTTATGTCACAGTTCAAATTTTAAAAAGAGATTAGTTTGATTTTGAAACCCAGTGCCCTACTTACAAGATACCGAAACCAACCAAGGTTTCCTACACTCTGTTTGAACTTAGAGTTTAAAAAAAAAATCAATCAATCAATCAATCAATAAAGTATCTTCCTCACAGGCTGCAGTAAAGATAAAGTGATATAAAGCATATATAACTTTAAACATAGGTGTGCACAGAGTAAGCACTCAATAAACATTAGCTCTAATGAGATCACACATACTTTTAGGCTTGGATCCTAGCTCTGTTTTCTGTGTCCCTTCTGTCCCATATTCAACCTTTCTTCTTCAGAGGCTTCAAATCCTTCCACCTTGGTGATTCCTCTCTGTGAGCAGACAGGAATGGTTCTCCCAAACAAAATTAAAACGAATCTCTCAACCTCCTCTTCTTACCTCTTGTTTTTAATCTTTCTTCCAGTTGCTGTATTCTTTCCCCTTAGAACCTTTATGCTTGGTGGTTTGTAAGGTTTCCCCATCCCTCTTCAGGGGTCAAGTCCTACACTCAACATGGGAACCTATGAAAAACCTGAAGAGGTAATCAGGAGACAATCTCAGTAGGGGTTATTAAGTCACCTCACCAAGTCTTGTAAGATTTCTGGGCTTCTATTCCTCAATTAGAAAGGTAACATCAGAACAAGGTATTTTTAGGTTTCGGCTGGTTCTCAAATACTATAAAATTCTAAAACTTACAGTATCACCATCCATCTAAGTCTCAAGTCAGAATACTAGGAATCTCCTTTTAATCTTTACTTTTTTCTTTTCATCACATTCTAAGACTTTGTGAGATCACATCTGAATATTCTCCAAGTATATTTCGGCTGGTTCTCAAATACTATAAAATTCTAAAACTTACAGTATTACCATCCATCTAAGTCTCAAGTCAGAATACTAGGAATCTCCTTTTAATCTTTACTTTTTTCTTTTCATCACATTCTAAGACTTTGTGAGATCACATCTGAATATTCTCCAAGTATATATCCCTTCTGTCTCCACCCTCATGGCACTACAGTTGAGGTGAACATCATTCCTTCTCTCAGCCAAAGTTACTCCTCTTCAAAACTGGTTGCCCAAGCATTGGTCTTACTCTCCCACATGGCATTCTCCACTCTGAAGTTGAATTACACTTTCTTAAACAGAAACTTGATCATGCCATTTATCTTACTTCTATCTAGTTAACTACAACTCATCTTCTGGGACCACATCTCCTCAGAAAGCCTTCTGGGGCTTTTTGCTATGAGTCAGTTCCACCTCCCCTACAACCTTGTGCACACCCCTCTGATAGCCCTTCTCCACTGTACAAATGTGGTATTCCAAGGACCTGTTTATTTTTCTGATGGCCTCACAAGATGGTTAAACTCCTTGTAAAATCATGCCTTATTGATTTATTTTCATAACCCCAGTACATAGGGCAGAACTTGCTGGGTAAATGAATGGATGCCTCTAAAACTGAGAAAGCAATCTCTCATATAATTAGCTACTTTCTTTACATTCAACTTCCCCAGTATCATGTTCTTTTTTGGTCATTACTTTCTAATTCACTCATGTTCTGTGCTCTAGTATCCTTGTTTAAACTTAGAAACACCTGCCTTTTTTTTTTTTTTTTACAAAACGTATTGAACAAATATTTATCAAATGTCTGCTTATGTGCCAACAAATGTTACAAGATAGGTGTCTGGTATCAAAGTACACTCTAGATAAGGGAGACACACACACATGCTAAAAATGTCAGATGGTGATGGGTGCTACACAGAATCCTAGAATGGGGGACAGGATAGGAAATGACCTGGTTGTCTTTTTGAGAAGGTATCTATCTGTTGGGTTAAAATATGAGATTCTAGGAAGACTAAAAAGCAAATGGGAATGAGCTTGCAGAATCAGAAAGCATCTTATCTGAGAGGCCTTCCCTGACTACCCTATTTAAAACATTGCCCTTCTGGATTATGCTCAGCAAAATAAGCCAGAAAGAAAAAGAAAAATACCGGATGGTCTCACTCATAGCAGGAATCTAGGAAACTTAAATAAGGGACCAGGAAAAAGAATAACTATAAGAAAGTGAAAATCAAAATCAACAAACAACTATGAACCAGAGACACTGTATGGGAGGTGGGGGGTGGGGAGGGGAGGGATTGGGGTCAAAATAAGGGGGTTGCAATTGTATGGGGAATATAAAAATAAAAAAAATTATATTAAAAAAAACAAAAAGCATTGCCCTTCTGATGGAGTAACACAGCATATGTCACTCTCTGTCCCACCAGACAAGCTCTCTCATTTTCTTCTTTTCCCTCTAAGCTTAATAAACCCTACTTTTTTTACATTCTGTGGGAGAACAGCTTTGCTACAAAGATAACATCAGAGTTGCTGATCACCAGATGATGGCAAAAGCAAGCTGGCATCAAACAGAATCACCAAAGGCTTCTGTTTGAAAGATGGACATGCTGACCCTTGCCCACTCCCACTTCTACTCCCTTGTAACTCTGGATAACTGCCCTGCCCTCTGCCAAAGGGCAGGGCAGTGGTTGTGGTACTTCAGACACAAGTCTGCTGCCCTCCTCAATTTGTCAACAAATTATAAGAAACTACTTTCCTTCACCTTATACAATGTTTCCTTTTATTGGCCCAGGAAACTGAGGCCTGCCAGCATCTGGGAATTACCTACTCCCAATTCCATCATGCCTTTGCCCTCATCCAGCCTCTCACCCTGCCTTCTTTCAGGTTCTTAGCACTGACTGATGTCATACATTTTTCCTTTTTTTTAAAAATTTACTTTTTTATTTTAACATTTATCATTTTTAAAATTTTTTAGACAATATTTGCTTCCCCCCACCCCCTCAGATTGAGTCCCTATAAAATTTCCTTCCCCAAGGCACCCATGCACCATCACCACAGTCCCCTGTGCTCCTCCCTCCCTCCCTCTGATCCCTCTCCCTCCTCCTCCCCTGCAGTATATCTCTGGTTCATACTTGTCTGTTTTTGCTTTGCTGTATTTTGTACTGTTATTAAAGAATGGCACATATCAAAAAAACAAGCAGCAACAAATGTTGGTGAGGATGCGGTGAAAAAGGAACTTGCAGCACTATTTACAATAGGTAAAACCTGGAAACAACCCAAATGCCCAAAAATAGATGACTGGATCAAGAAGATGTGGTGTATATACACAATGGAATATTATTCAGCAATCAAAAAAGATAAACTCATGCCATTCGCAGCAACGTGGATGGAGCTAGAAGGAATTATGCTCAGTGAAATAAGCCAGAAGGAAAAAGAAAAATATTGGAGGGTTTCACTTATAACAGGACTATTGGGGAACCAAATAAGACATCTGTTTTTGTTTTCTTGATGGCAGACTTTTTCCACCCACCAAACTGTGACAGCAACTTGGTTTTTCAGAGTAACATCCTAAATGTTTAGAATAGTGCTCAGCACAGAGATAGTCTCACCAGGAGTATGTTGAGTGAATAAATTCATCTGATTTACATTTTTAATGGCTCACTCTGGCTGTGGTGGGGACAATGGATTTGGGGCAATCTACAATCAAGAAACAGAAACCCATGAGGAGGTTTTCACTGAAAGACTTTTCACTGAAGTCCAGATGAAAGGGTGACAACGGCAGCTATGGTGGTAATAAAATCATGGAAGTTTCCGTGATGTTAGAAAATTAGCATGGCATTTTGTCTTCAAAATAATGACTAAGCATTACTTTCACTGTTTACCTTGTGCGGGTAAACATAAGCTCTCAGAAAGAGATATATTTAAAAGCTGCTAAAAAATTACTCTTATGTACTTGTATATTACCAAGATAAAATTGATAAACTGAGGCAATTGGACAAAATCTCCGTCACTAAAAATTGCGTACATTCCTTGATCTAACAATTTCATTGCTAGGAATGTATCATTTGTATGTACTTACAAAAATATCTCAAAATATATGTAGGGATATTAACCCTGTCACTGCTTGTAATATCCACAAACTGAAAAACCAAAAAACAAAAAAAACACAAACCATCAATAGGATACCACTTTAAAAAACTTTAAAAAATTATACAGCTATTAAATAAGATGTGGAAAGAGTTTTAAGACATATTGTGTTTGGAAAGATTCTATTGTATTAAAACACACACAACACATTGATATTTTCAAGGGTTTAATTTGTGATGTACAGAAGGCTTTTTATTCTTAAGTATATCAAATAAATAAAAGCAGTGGTTATTCTTTGAAGAGCATGGTTATTCTTTGAATAAACCTTTTAAGGTTTATTTATTTATGCATACAAGAAATGGGATACAGGCCAGAGTTGTTAGGGTGAGAGGACTCACCAGAGACAGAGTGGGGAACAGAACAGGCAGATTGGCTGAAACATATTGCTGAGAGGAGCAGCGGGTGAGGCAGGAGAGGTCTGCTGCGCCATGTGGGCAGCTCCCTGGCCGGGGATCGAACTCCTGCTACAGTGGCTTTGGACAGCTTCGTAGGCTGCGTCTTAACCCCTTGTGCCACCAGGGAGGCCTGAGAATTTTACTTTCTTTCACATACCTGAGTTACTTGATTTTTTGGAAACACAAACTTGTATTTTATTTCTAAAAAACAAACAATATCCCTTTGAGAAAACTAACAAAATAAACAAGAATGAATGAAATATCATTATTTGCTTTCTGATTTTATGGACAGTAGCTCTAACCATTCAGTTACATACACACTATGAATGAATACATATACAGGACATGTACGTATGTGGACAAAAGATTGTATTTGAATACTCTGTCAACTACAGTGAGGCAAAACACACGGCTTTGATTGGAACACAGTAGAGACAGTAGAGATAATCCTAAGTATCTCTCCATGGAGAGCCAATGCTTAATTTGTCATGTTATAATCTGGCACCGGTGTTCAACAATGCTTGATAGACCCTCCTTGTCACTGCTTCACTGATCAGATTCTGCCCTCAAAGAGACACACAATACTCTATTGCTTCTTAATGAAGCATCTTTTAGTTACATTAGCTGTACTTCCACTTAATGTTAACTGATAAGTTTATTCTATCCCTAAGGTTATAAGCCATCCTTTCATTAAAGCTCTGTTGGTTCCTTCGGAAAAAAGTAGATATTTCTCTTACAGAATTTATTTTACTTATGTTCCACAGGCTTATGCAAGGAAACTAAAGTTACTTAGTCAAAGGGAAATAAATTTTCATACATTCTTAAGAAAAGTAGTACAAACTGCAGATGAAAACAACAACAACATCCAAAGAGTTCTTTCAAAGACAATTAATTATCCTGCCTTTACTTCAATAACCTATTTACTCTGAGCTATAACTAAATCTCTCTAAATGTTACCAAAAGAGAAGGGCTTTGTTTACATAGTCCACTGTATCTGCTCCATACTATTTCTAACCCCAGGAATGTGAAATGTTTACACCATCCACTTTTTTTTTTTTCAGTTGTAAATGTATTTCTAAAGAAAAAATTCTAATTGCCATTTACTGGGAAATCACAGCATAGTAGGATATTTTGCAAGTCAATTCAGGGGAAAAATAGAGAGCCCAGTTAGCCCAATTTAGGTAAGGTTAAGCACTGCAGGCCTAAACACACATACAGAGCCAACCACTCACACCTCCTGGGGCCTGCATTGTAATGTTAACAACAGCAAACAGAGGGCCCCAGTAGAGGAGAATGAAGATTACCTGTCTGTCGTAACTAACTCTAAGACAGAAGTTCTCCTTTTTAAAGACCTACAGCTTTTGAAGTATTAGGTCACTCCAGGTCATCTGCCTTTGCCTACCCAACTAAGACTAGAAACAGAACAGCCTGACTACTAAAGAGCCCTCCTGAAGCAAAAACACATCAAACTGCAGCAATACTAAAGCCAAGATGCTCCTACAAGGATGGCTCTTGAATTGCTGAAGTGATTGCTGACCTGGAAGGGTAAGGCAGGCGAGCCTGGAGAAGAAAGGTCCACAAGAAACAAAGCCTGAGGCTGGAGGCTGGGATACCATAAACGATAACCAGAGGTGGTAATGCCAGAGCTGATCTGACTGAATTGAGAGGTGAACGCAGATGAATGAGGTCCAGGCTGACAGGTCTCAGTGAATGTAACTGATGATACCAATGGCTAGCAGAAAGGAGACTGCCAGGTCAAGCTCTCACAATGAAATCAAGTTTCCAGCAGCTCAAAGTGTAAGGACTTCACTTGGTAATTACCAATACACCAAAAGCAGCATTTTGTAAGGAAGCACCAAGCCCTGTGGAATGCCTCTGAACTAGATTAAACCACCAGACTAGTAATTAAACTAACTTTATATGGGAGAGGTCTCTTGCTCAAACTTGAGCAATCCTGCTCATTTCAGGAAAGCAATTTTAGCACAAAAGTGGAAACAAGAAACTTCTGAGCCTTAATTTCAGCTCAGATACCATCGTTGGCAGCCTCTGTTCTCCTAACTACAAAATCAGGAGACCAGCTACTTCCAAGAGGTGTTAAAAAGGATTAAGATTATGAAATACTGTGAAGATGAAAAGGACTAAGTCTCAGTCTTGTATCATTTGCAGGTAGTTTAACAGTCTCTGTTTCTGTGTCAGCAAACAAGTTTTTACCATTTTATCCATCCAGACATTTCGATAGCAGTCACTGCCACAGAACCTAAGTGCTTTTTACCAGACAGCCCGTTGAAAGACTGCTTGGCATCTTGTCAAAATGACATGCTGCTACATCGTGTTATAGTCTGCAAGAGTCTAAAAATTTAGAAAAGGAGATAATTTTTCCTCAAATTGATCAATGCTATGCCTCACGACAAAGCTGTTTATTTCTTGCTGCTGGATAATGATTTGGTACGTGAAGTAAGTGTATTACTGTGTTCTGCCACACAATCAGATTGTGCATTTTACTGCCACTTAAAAAGAAATCAGCATGTTTATTCCTAGACATTACATATACATAATATATAAAGCAAGCCCCCCCCAAAAAAAAAACACTAACCCCAGAAAAGAAAGCATCATACTCTATTTGAGCCTTACAAAGGCCCAGCAGCATGTTCTTCTAATCGCTTGACCTGAGAGGTACGACGAACTGGTTGGGAAAGGAAAATTTGCCTGAAACAACCTCAGTTATTGTTAACAGTGGATGCTTGCCAAGGTTACCTACAAAACTTGAGTTGAAAAGAAAAGGGTAGGGTCTCCCTGGTGGCACAAGGGGTTAAGCACCACATTATGAAGCAATCCACAGCCTTTGCAGCACAAGTTTGATTCCTGGCCGGCCAGGGAACAACCCACATGGTGCAGCAGACCTCTCCTGTCTCGCCCGCTGCTCCCCCAGCAGTGTATTTCAGTCAGTCTGCCTGTTCTGCTCCCCACTCTGTCTCTGGTGAATCCTCTCACCCCCCGCAACTCTGACCTGTACCCCAGCTCTTGTATGCATAAATAAATAAATCTTAAAAAAAAAAAAAAAGAAAAGGTAAAAAAGTATTCCTGGGGATAGGAACTCGAAAATGCTGTGCTGAATGTTTAGGTTCACTTTAAAAAATTAGCAGTGTGGTAAGCTGGGGCCAGTTCTATTCATGCAGGATGAACTGGGAATAGAAAAAAAGAAAACAACTGTCCCAATGTTATGTGACAAAGTTTCCAGGGACAATATACTGCGCATGAAAAATGCTGTCTTGGGATAAAAAAGATGATGTACTCTGCAAGACTGTGCAAGCAACTGATGAAAAAAGTGGATTAGGAGGTGATCCGTGCACTGATTTAAAATTCATCTGAAGAGTTTCAATAAACTATTTCTTGATATATGTGCTGAAAAGCAGTATTAATTTTATATAGCAGGATTTTATCTATTTATGTGTAAATAAATTAAAAACTATTTTAAGTAGACATTTGACTCCCCCGTCCCTCCCCATCCCTAAAGGCTTACTTAATGAAGCTGGCTCTAAAAAATTATTTTTGAATCTTGTCAGTGAAAAATGGTGAACACAATATGTTTGACAGAGGCTTAGAGCCATGCAAAGATGATGCTCATTCTAGTATATCCCATGACTGTTTTGGTACGAAGTATGAATGATGAATTTCACGAATTTTCTTAAAGTTATGTTTTGCAATTATTCTGAAACACTATTTTCTAAATGATAAATGGTTAAGATTCAAGATAACTACAACAAGGCACACATATTGATAATGGCTGTAATGTATAGAATTAGAAAATAAATCTACCATCTGGGATGGGCATCTCTTGAAACTGAGCTCACCAAATCTTCTGAAAAAAGATGTCCCTGGGATCCTTGTCTCTGTTATTCATGAGGAGCATTAAGAATTAGGTTTTCTTATCAACAGCAAATCCAAATAAAGCTCCTGCCAGTGTTGCTGCAAAGAGCTGTGTAGTGAAACATCCAGTGGGCATGATTCACATCATAGTCATCCTTGATTTGCCTATTTCTTAATTTTTTGGCAGATGCCAGGAAGAGCACCTCCTTCTAACTGGCAGGAAGGTGTCCAATGGGTTCCAGGAGAACAGCTTCTCTAGGCATAGAAATATGAGGAACCTATTTCACGTTGATGAGCAGTTTCCAGTTTAGGAGATGAGCACATCAGCACAAAGCAACTAAAAGGAAAATTACCTTGTAGATTCCAAAGAACCCCAGGTCCTTTAAGACAGACAGGGCACTGACTCGGGGACCAGTAGTTATTTCTCCAGCCACTTGCAAACGAATCTTGACTATTTCCAAAGGATTTGTGAAAATCACCTGGGAACCTCCTGCCTAAAAAAAGAGAAAAAGAAAACATTAGGATCAAAGTAGGGTTAATGGTAAAGCAGATCAGGAAGAAATGAAAGATTATACTAAACTGGGCTCAGAATATTCTGTCTTCAAGAGACTGTAGTTTCAGTCCTTGTCCCATCAATTAAAACACAGCGATTATGCATTTGAATCAAAACACAGTTACTGCTTAGGAGGTCTTGAGTAAAAAAACTCCTTTTCCGTTCAGCAGAGGTTGAAAGAAGGCAAAAACCAGTTCTTCTATTGGTCTCACCAAAGTCCTTACACTAAAATGACAGATTCCTTCATATACAAACAACCGTCTCCACTGGGTTCAGAGTCAAGGGCACAAAGCCAGCAATAAAATGACATAGTATCCGATATGGTACCCAAATAAAGAGACACAGATCTGCCTAACAAAACAGGAGAGGGCAGGGTAGGCAAAGATTCTCCCATGATGGACTTTATAATTCTGGCAGTGAATAAAAAATTGCCAGAGAACATATAAACATAGATGAGAGCTGATTTTTCTTCTAGAAACTCAGGTCAATCATCAAACACCTTTTCATGGAGTTACAAATTCTTACAATTTTACTTATATGTTACCTGTACCTAGAATTGTTCTTTTCATAATAGATAAACATTAAAGTAGTAAAAATATGCATTAAATCAATTATGGTCCAGACTTTGAACAATGTGTGTTATTTCATTCCAGCAGTGGCTGGGTGCCACACCTCCGAGATCATCAGTGGAAATCTTTAAAGAGCACTATAAGGGAAATTTTAAGCTGGTTATTTTGAAGCTAAGCCTATATTTATTATAAGCAATTATATTCTTTCCTGCTGTACTCCAACTTGTTATTCCTTGTCACAAATACATTAAATTTTTATGTCATCCAAAGTAAACATACAGTATAATTCAGAATCTTTATTATACAGTGATGTCACCAAACCAAATTGCAGATATGATACTGACATTTTACAACTTAGTAGATACTACCTGGGGAACAGGCACAATTTAGGTCAATATCATACAAAACTATTTCTTGCTAGATTCTCTGATTCTCTTAACCAATATAGGCATCCTCACAAAACAACCTGTTAACTAATCAAACAATTTCAAGGATGATCTTTGAAGCACTGCTTATAATACATGGAAATAAAAATAATAAACAGTATAAACAGCCAGAGATAAGGGATAGATTAAATGAATTTGAGTTGGACTGTCCAATGAGATAGTGTGCTGCCAATAAAATTAATGTGGAAAATCTTCTACATCTACTGTCAGATTAAAGCTCTCATACATTTACATGATGTACACCTTTCCCCCTTACCAGCCCTCACCATCAAGTAGAAAACACCAATATGATACTTGGGAGGTGTTGCATTTTTAATTTCTTCTACATAAAACATGGGTTACAGCTATAAAGAAAAAGTAATACTTCTGCATAATTTAGCTAATAAAAATAGCAACATTAACCAAAAAAAAAGAAAGAAAATTGTTCATCCATTAACTCGCTAAATCAAATTGTTTCCCATTTTTACCCACCTGATACATTTTTCAAGACACACTTTTCTTAAAACAGATGAAGACTTTCCCTCCCTCCACATGTTAGAACTGTGCAGAGGGCAGACATGTTCTCCCCTACACAGGCTGCCACACAGAGGCCTCTCCTAGCTCTACTATGTGTTATCCAACACCTTCTGGTCTCCTATGTGACCTAAAGACTGGCCCCAGAATGTTTTAAGAAAGATCCTTCTAAAGTGGAAGTACAGTACGAGGTGACCCCTGCAGCCGCTGGAGTGTTCCGTCCACATGAGGACATTGTGCTCCCACTGTTCCTCAGAACAGCTAGCTATGTTCTGCTCCTGTGCTGTTGTGACCTGCAGGTAGAGAGAGAGAGACCCAACACCGTCCCCCACTCCCAGCCCCACCCCATGTGCAGTCCTTGAGTGTCTTGTGGGTTTGCACCTGTGTCTTTCCAAAGACACTGAAGGAGATGTTCAGGGTTGGCAGAATGAGGAGATGAATGGACGTGGCCTACTAACAGTGCTAAAGGGCACTGTAAGGGTTATGTCTGTACTTCTGGACCAGAGCTAAGTTGCAAAAATGAAGGAAAATTAAAAATTAAAAAATTGTTTGATAGGGACAGAATTGCTGAGAAAGATTTGCTGAGTTGAAATTAGCCTGAAGGCCATTATTCAGA
The DNA here is from genome assembly GCF_014898055.3 of Talpa occidentalis. NCBI lineage: Eukaryota > Metazoa > Chordata > Mammalia > Eulipotyphla > Talpidae > Talpa > Talpa occidentalis. Next base: position 86,719,617 of record NW_026555331.1, read on the forward strand.
AGTTCACAAGTGGGTAAGACCACCTCTTCCAAGGGTAGGATGTCAAGCAGAGAGCACAGGAACAGAACAGAAACACAACGCATACACACCATGCACTGCCAATGGTGGGTAAGGAGGCAGCTGAGTGTCACACACGAAGACCGAGGCTCAGTCAGTTTGTAGAAGTATGGAACTTACTATGTGCAGACCAGAGACAGTGCGTGCACTGCAGCCAGTTCAGTACTCAGACAGCAGTTACTCCAACATATTGCTTTCTTTTCCTCTATCCCCTACATTGATGATTCCCTTTCCTGACTGCATGTTACAATCACTTAATAAGCTTTTAAAAAGTAATGACTTTAGACCCACTCACTGAATGAGTGTATCTGCCCCTAAAGCAAAACAAACAAACAAACAAAAAGCCTTTCCTATGTGACTAAAATATGAGATGAAAGTTGACGATCACTTTATTTCAGTTAGATCCTTTTCAATTCTGAGCGGCTACTCATACACTTATTTAAACTGAGATCTCTAGTGCCAGTTTCCACATTGTCTCAGAAAGTAGATTTAATGTTTTACATCTGATCCCTTGAAAATGTATACTTGTCCAAGTGTTACCATTATTAAAGGGTATGATTTTTAGGTACAGAATTTTTGTCTTATTTTCTTAAATTGTTACTAACACCTGTAAGAGCTGTTAATGTCATATACAATCAAAGAAGAACTTATCCTCAATTCCCTGACCCCCAAACCAATCATTGGATACCAATATTTTTTAGCCTAATAAAGTGAATTCTAATTAACAAGCATGGTGCAAAAGTCAAATCCACTCCAGCAAAGTGCAGGAAACTAAAGCAACAAGAAGAAAGAGTGTAGTGATACCAGGAAAAAATAATGACACATCCATTATTTGTGGTGGACGCAGAAAGAAAGAACCTATAGATTCAAAATGGCATATTGTAGAGGTGCCAGAGATGAATCGGTCCTTTGGAGTCAAGCTGGAAGGAAATGACAGACTCCAAGGCACCATGAGAAGATGCTTATCATCAGATGCACAGTCTGGGTATCACCACGCCTGGATCACTGAGCAGCACACTGCCTGTGGCTCTTCTGATTCCTGGACTATTGTCCATTCACAGTACCTTGCCCGTGTCTTGCCTTCGCAGAGATCAAAGACAGCCGAAATGCAGACAGGGGACAGGGACACCTATTGTGCCAGTGTCTTTGTGTCCCTCATCGCTTGAGAGCTCTGGCTGTGTGAAGATTCTGGTTTTTTGTGTGTGCAATTTTGTCACAAATCATTTTCTATGACTTTCTGAAATCTGTAGCTGGGAGGACAGAGGAAGATTTTCCATACTAGAACTGACTCCAGGTAGCATACCATACTTACAACAGAGACACTAATTTCTCCACTGGTTTCTTGGATAGTTTTTGTTACAAACACCTCAGATATTCCCCAATATCTGGATCCATCTAAAGAGAAACACATACACCCTACCACAGACTCACATCTGTTAGTTGATCATTCATTCACATATTTCACCAAATATATGTAAGTAATTGTGTTTAAAGTTTGTCCTCGGAACTGTACACAATATGAGAAAACACTCCTGTTCTCAAGGAGCTGAAAATAGGAGAAGAGGTAATAGTCATTAACATTCATTAGATACTATTAATGTATTGCTTTGCATCTATTACTTGTCTTGGTCCATACAAGGAGAATTTATTTCCAATTTTATGTAAGAAGAAATACTGAGGCATAAAAAAAAAAAAATCCAAGGAACAGTTCTGTGTTGAACTGTATTCCACCAAATGGCATACATTAAATTTTAATCCTCAGTACTTTAGAATGTGACTGTATTTGGTGATGGGGCCTTTAAAGAGGTAATTAAGGAAAAATAAGGTCATATGGGTAGGTCCTAATTCAATGTGATTGTTGTCCTTATAAGAAATGAGATACAGACGCATGTTTGTACAAAGAAAAGATCATGTGAGGACTCAGCAAGAAGGTGGCTATCTGTAATTGGAGTGAGGTCTCAGAAGAAATCAACTATGCCAAAACCCAACCTCTACAAAGGCGAGAAAATAAACTTCTGTTGTTTAAGTCATGTAGTCTATGGTATTTTTTATGGCAACACTAGCAAACTACCATAGCCACTTACCTAGGACTTCACAGTCAGCAAGCATAAGATTCTCTACCGAGTTTGATAAACATATCTTACAAAGAGAAAATGTGGCACACAAAAAAATATAATTTTAAAACATAGTAAGAGTTAAGTTCCAGACAACTGGCCATGGCATTTCAAAGGAGGGCAAGGTTTCTGCTGGATGGGATAATCTGGGGGAGGTGGCAAGGCCTATAAAAAGCACATCAGTTGGTAACTGAAGTTATAATGAGCATTTAGGTAATCCAGGCAAAGACAGGCACAAAGGCACAGTGATTTATATTTGCCACATTTATAGGGTAACAGACCCAGCACCATATCTGTCCTGTGAAATTTTAATAAGAATAATTATGAGATCAAGCTTATCATTCACTAGCATTTACTGAGTGCTTATGTACCAGGCATTGTGCTAAGAGCTTTTAAGAATTTTCTCTTTTGTCCTCATAGCACTGTAAAGTAGCTAACAATATCATCCCAGCTTTATAAGTGAGCAAATCTACCCTAAAAAGGGTTATGTAACTAGCTTGAGGTCACACAGCTAGAATGGAGGAAAGTGGATTCAAAGGTGGACCTGCTGGGCACCAGACCTGAGCACTTGCGCTGCTTACTGTGACAGCAGGGAAAAATGAACTGTTCATTAAAGAAGTCTTGGGTGGAGTATGAGCAAGGAGAGCTGAAAGTAAGACTACTATTGCCAAACTATGGAAGGCAGAGAATGTCACTGTGAAGAATAGGGTTGCATACTGGAGATGGGGTGTGTGTGTGTGTGTTTGTGTGTGTGCATGTGTGTGAGTGTGTGTGTGTGTAGGGGGCAGTTGGAGGGGAGCTGGTAAATAAAGTTTAGACATTGGAGAGTGTGTTGCTTAGTACCTATGCCCCGGGGAGATGACAGGGCTGAGGAAGAGGAAGAATTTATTAGGGAGAGAGCCCTGAGGTGCGAATAACAATTAGGGTTTTAGGAGATGAGTTGAGAGACAGAAAAAGCCAGAATTAGAACAATTACATCAGTAATGAGGTGGGGGTAGGTGGGTGAGTAATGGATGCACTAGAAATCAGCGGGGCTTGGTTGCTGGATAAGGTACAGAAAGAGTGGGTAGGGTCAAAGAAGAATCCAGGTTTTGCATTTGTGTAGGGGGAACAAAAGGACATAAAGAGAAATATGACACATCCAGCAGGCAATGAAAGGGACTGACACAGAGAAGAGGGTGTCATCCCAATACATGCTAACTCAAAGCAGGAGCTTATATGGGGTGGAAGGAAGCTGAGAAACTAAGAGCAGCAACCTAAGAGGTGATGAGACACTTCAGCTCTACTCTGCAGTGTGTAGCAACCTAGGCAGAAAGTCAGGAAAGGGGCTTCCGAAAGGAAGAGGGGCAGCAATGAAATAGTTAGTCCAGGGAAGCAACTCCAGCACATGGGGTGGGATGTGATGGGGCTCCCTGGGAAATGCATAGCAAGGAATAAGAGAGAGCTTGTGTGATTTATACTTTCAAGGGAAGAGAAAAAGGAGAGAATGATAGTCATTTATGGAGGCCAACAAAAGAGAATGCAATCAAGAAGAAAAGAGCTAGGGAGAGTGAAAAGATAAAACAGAGCTGGGACAATTATGTTATGCTTGAGCAAAACAGCACAAGTTTTGAGTAGAGGAGAAGGAGAGGAAGGCAGAGCAGGAATGTGCTCTAATGACACACACTGCGTTGTGGGATAATTTTTTTTCGGAACAGAAACTGACGATTGTCCTTGCTATTTATGCTTCAATGATTCAGTAAAATAGAATCAAATGGATGCGACTTTGGCACAAGGACACATCACTGAAGTTCTGAAGTATAAAATCCCATTCAACTACAGTGACAAAAGACCCTTCAGAATCAGCAGGAAAATAATATTGTGGATCTCCAGAAGGATTATGGTGATCTGCCATGCAGACGAGAAGACGAAGGGGCTAATGTCCTCAAAAGATGAATCAAGTACTACTGCATTCTATCCATGCTATATGAAACGAACAGACTGGAAGACACCACCACGGGTGAGGGTTTGTTTAAACACCAGGACTGTAGATCTGCACCTGACCCAAGGGGTCCAGAGTCAAAGCAAATTTTCTACAAACTGCCTACCACGTGCACAGAACATAGGCAAGGGATGATTGTTCACACTATCATTGTTCACACATGATTGTTCACACTATCAGACTCTACCAGTCTGTGAGAATGTCTTATTGCCACAGCCCTAGTATTGCAAATCAGCATCACTGTACCTTCAACTTTCATTGGGGTTTTTTTTTTTTAAGGAACTTAAACATTACATCTTCTAAAGAGAAATATGGAACTGTTCAGCAAAAACATCTTACACACAACTTGTTTTATTTTTACCAGTGGGGTTAACAGGAATTTCCTAACAAGAAATCTATAGAACTAAAATGAAGGAAAATGAAAAAATTTTTAAGGGACATAAAGGGCTTGTTCTGAGCCCTTACACTTACAAAGTATTGTTCTCAGACTGGGAGACTCGATGTTATAAAGATGTCAATTTGTCTATAATGATTTGTCTTGATTGTCTGTAATCAATTTGTTTAAAGTGGTTTAAGATGCAAATGTAGAAAATGTCAATTTTCCTATAAATGAATATGAGTCCCAAATATTTTAAATGTGGCAATTTTCCCCCATAATTTTAAAATTCAAAGCAATCCTTCTAAATAAAATTTCAACAAATTGCTCTGAGGAAGCTTGAAGACAGGAATATGCTGGACAAACAAAATATCAAAGGGAGAATTGTGTGTCAATACACATGAATACATATTTCATGGTAATTTTTACAGTTTAGTTCAGGAATAAATAAACAAAAAGACCCAGATATGCAGTCACTGGGAGCCTTGGAAAGGAACAGAAGTGCTGTGTAGTGGCACAATCAGTGGTAAACAGACCCTCTTCTATCTGTAACTCCTGCTACCTCTTTGCCAAATCACTTATCTGCCATTGTGGTTCCTAATCATTTTTTCTTTAAAAGATGATGAAGGATGCTTTTGATCTACTTTCATATTCACTGCATCAACTGTGAAGTGGACATCAGTCTTTCTGGGAGAGTGTCTATTGGTCTCAGTTTCCCAGAGTTCTTGTCTTTTTATTTTTTGTTGAGTATGTAATTAACTAAGAGGTCTCATAGGCTAGAAGAACTTGAGACTGAAGTAGACGACTACAGGGATGTCAGGATCTTGTAGTGTAACATTCAATGGCTGGTATGAGAATTCTCTCTGACCAGTTTTGTACATTTTTTTTAGTCTTTATTTTGAAGCCATTGTTCACAATCTATCCTAGTATTGGACTCCATTGTTTCTTTCCACTTGGGTGCTTCCCCCCAGCTTTCCTTTCTCATATCTTTGCATCCTATTCTTCTGACCTTTATGGGATGTCCAATCTGGATACAGCCTTTTCCTCTTGTCTGTGGCTCTCACCTGTGGGTACCATTTCCACAGAGCTCTCCAATATTGCATTTAACATACATCTATCTTCCAGATTCTTTTCTGGAAGGATGTGGTTTCCCAAGTACTGGATGGGGGTAGTCATCTTGAGAGTCACTTCTCAAGAAATGACTGCCCCATGAGTGTGACCAGAAAGAAGATACAGTTCTTTGAGCGACTAAAGCCCTGCAAATCCTTTCTCCTCTTATCCTGGGGAAATGAGAGCCATTTATTGAGTACCTCTGAGAGAGCAGGCACTGTGCTAAACCATTCACAAACATTATCTCCTTCATGCTGATACAGGTTATAGATCTCATTCTGCACAGAATTCTTTCCAAGAGAGAGGCAGATTTTGAGCCAGGCTGGTCTGATTCTGAACCCAACTTCAGACTATTACTTTCATTTGCCAATTGCTAAAAGGCGGTGCTTAAAAAAATAAAAGATTCATTTTCAGTTTTTCTTATTTAAATAGAGTATCTGCCTGTGTTTTTGGCTAGATTTTAGAGAACCTCTGTCTAGAAGAAATAAATAAAGGATTCAGAAACACTAAAGTACATCAAAAAATATAGCAGAGAGTTATTTTTCCAAGAATCATATAATCGATATTCATCAGATGCATCAAAATTTTCTTTGTAGATTAGTCAATAAATCATAAGAAAACCAGCACTAAAATCCCTGATTAATGCTAAAACTATATCCATAAGGAATACTTTAGTCTCAGAAATATGTAACCAGTAAACTATTTTTGATTTTATTCAAATAGACTTATCAAGTAATTATATTGGTAGAGGTTTTACCTAAATATAGCAGAGTAGTTCAGGATAGTAGTAACTGAATCAGATAGATATGTATTTTAATTCAGGCTTTATCCTTTCCTTATATGTCCTTTCCTTATATGCCCAGTTCTTCAAACTATCCGGCTTAGATTTCTCACTTATAACATAAAGATGACATCACTTCACAGACTCACAGAAAGGACTAAATAAGTGTCTAATTGGGTAAATTGGGGGGCACTACTGGGCATCAGTATAGAACTCTGGGTGACAGTCTAAGCATTAGCAAACTTCTTAGTCTAGTCACTCCATACTTTTTCCATCTATAAAACGGGCATATTGAAGGTAATGCTCTGCATGATTTCAACACGTATCCACTGTGTGCCAACTCTACAGCAGGATTCCCACCCTCCCAGGACTAAGGGAAAATGTGTACGTGAAGCAGCTATCCCAGTGCCCAGCACACCCTAGTGCTCAATCAATGGGAATGACTACCTAACAAATAGATGACAGAACTCAGCTTAGGTGAATTCAGTCTACCAAATTCCTTCAAAATCAGTACAAACAAATTCTCAAATTTTTCTTTCCCTAGAAACCTTTAAATCAAACTTCCTTATTGAGGAAAGCACAGTTATACTAAGGACTGACAGGAAGTAGTTGCGTCAGCTAAAAAATAAAAAAATGAAAAGGACTCACCTCAGTGAGTGATGGGTGAGATAGCAGAGCTCAAGAGAACTAGATGGTTTTAATGTAAACTCATTTGATTTTACTTAAATTCAAGCTGACATTCAGTGAAATGTATTTTTAATTTGGAGAACCTTTTGTTATAGAGAAATGGTGTCCTACTGTAAGAGCTGGTACAGATGACAGTGGCCAGATAATGACTATAGAGCTTAGTTCACTGTGCTCAGGCACGGTCTCTGGTGTTCCATTCAGGTCGAACTGCCTCCGACACTGGCAAATCTCTGTGGAAATGCACAGCACTGGTCACAGAAGGACTGAGAGGGAGATCGGCTGGGTTGTAGCTGATCTCCTGCTGCTAAAAATGAAGCACAGTCCATAGTCCATGTCCTCCTGACTAGGTAAGAAGACTGGGGAGTGAAAGGCAACACAAATGTCCTTAATGTTTAAGATAAACATCTGATGTTTTGGACCTTTAAAACAGTCCCAAGTGAACGCTGGATGCCTCATGTTGCTACCAATAAAAATGAAAATTCGCATTGCTGTATGAGTTTTAGCTGTTGTGATGGCTGTCTAAAGCCCATGATCTTCATAAACCCACCTTTGCATCCAGTAGGGCTGGGACTAATAGCAAGGGAAATGGTCCTGTGGAAGCTGAAGTATGTCAGAATGCAGCCCAAGCACCAAGTTTCTCAAAGAACAGGGTTCTAGAAATACAGAGCATCATTATTTCCAAATGCTCTAATTTTTCACACAACACAGTCCTTATGGCTCAAAGGAAAATAAAGGTTTTTTTCCCTTCTAATAGCCCCTCTCTCTGAAATGGGCTACGTCTGAAATGTGGAACCTGAAATGTGTCTGTGTCACAACTTTTGCTCACTGCCCAGAAGCTATTCTATGCTTGCTTTTCTTTCGCACAAATTACCACTGAAATTATAACGAATGATTTCCTTCATTATTAACACTTCTGATTCGGCATAGGTAACTTTAATGGAGGAAGTGATATATCTGTTTCGTTTTTAAATCAGAATTTCATGAAATCAAGTATTTAGAAAGGCAATATAATCCAGACTCATACTGTACTACCTAATTTCTCTAAGTACTACAAATAAAATGACACTCGCTAAAATGACTTTAACATACTTTAGGTCTAATAATCATGAACAAGTAGGTTTTAAAGTTCCATGTGCCTTAAAAGTGACCTGCCAAGGCTGTTGGGTCATTGCTGTAACTATAGGAACAATCAGCACCTAAATACATTTATCTACAGGACCAACTCGGGAGCTCCAGTTCATATTTCCCCATAATCATTTTCTTTCTCCTATTGTAAACTAAACTAACCTTTCTCCAATATTTCTCTACTAACCAAGATAATATCCCTGAACATACTTTCTTCAGGATCTGGGGAAGCAAGTCAAAAGATTTCAAAAGAAGAGAAAGCAACTGTCTGGGCAACAGTTTTGAGAATAGTCAGAAAATATTAACAGTCTTGCATTAAAAAAAAATTAGTTCTGTCATCAATCTGTTGTCCAAACGAAAACAGCAGTGTATTTTTTTTAACATAGTGTAATTCCTGCTATATTTTATAATGAAAGCATTAAATATAACTGTAATTTAACCACCTCCTTTTAATTTGAATTCACATGGTAGATACTTATAGCTACTTAAAAAATTAAGTGGCAAAATGTATATGAAGAATATGTGTCTTGATATTTTAATTATGCTCAGTTGAATGTATTCAGATTTAAAGTGCTTCTCACAAATGACATGTGCTAAGAATATCTAATTGCACACTGACATTCTAAAATGTGTGCTTACATGTCAAAAATAGATTAATGTGAAGTTATGGAATATGACTTTTTTAAACTAAACCCAAATATATTATTTTGATTATTCGGCTACAAATAAAATTGTAACCCAAAAACTGTCTACACTAGTAAATGTCTACAGATTTATGTTACATATAAATTGAATATTCAAGTGATAATCATATTTGATATTTGAATAAATTGGAAAATAAAGATTTCTTAGGAAATCTAGCATCAACTATGGTCCATTCACTTTCTTACTAACTCAATGCTAAATGGAGAAACGAAAATAATCCAACACACATAAAGTATTATCAACATTAACATAAAGATCATAGGTACAAAAGCAGTAATTAGCAAAGATTTAGAAATTCAACAAACTCTCAGAGAATCCGGCTAACATTAGACCAGGAGGCCACTCATGCCACTCATTTTTGAAGAGAAAATGTCAGATCCATTGCTGCAATAAGGAAACTGAGTGTTTACTCCAAATTAAGAAAAGAACTTTTATCTTAACCTTTAGCATTAAGGGCTGAATTGTGTCCCTCCAAAATCCATATGGTATACTCCTAACCCTGTACTTCAAGACGTGACCGATTTTGGAGACAGTGCCTTTCAAGACGTAATTAAGGTAAAATGAGGTTATCTGGCTGTGCCTTCATATGACTGAGTCCTCCTCCATAAGAGGAGGAAATCAGGAAACAGACAACACATAGACTATGGGGCAACCATATGAGGATGGAGCAAGAAGACAGCCATCTGCAAGCAAGAGAGAGAGGTTTTAGATGAACACCAAAACTGCAGACCTCTTGATTTTGGAATTCAAGCATCCAAAATTGTAAAAAAATAAATTTCTGTTGTTCAAGCCATGTGGTCTGTAATATTTTGTTATGGCAACCCTGGCAAAATAATATACTTAATTAAACTGACTAAATGCACAGCTTTAAACATGAAGCAATATAGGACTTTCCACCTTTGAGTTCATGTATAAATTAAGCTCTTAAATGAAAGAAAAAAATCTGTAACAAGATTATTAAGAACTTGGAAAAGAGAACAGATTTTACCATTTAATTATTTTGGAGTATATATTGAAATTTCCTATTTTTAATTTCTTTTTTTTTTTTCATATTTATGCATACAAGAACTGAGGTACAGGCTCGAGGTATGGGTGGTGAGAGGATTCACCAGAGACAGCGTGGGGAACAGAACAGGCAGACTGACTGAAACACACTGCTGAGGGGAGCAGTGGGCAAGACAGGAGAGGTCTGCTGTGCCATGTGGGCTGCAGAGGCTGTGGATAGCTTCACAGTGCTGTGCTTAACCCTTGCACCACCAGGAAGGCCCTATTCTGAATTTCTTAACTACATGGTAAGACAGAAAAGGCTACTCTGCTTACATATTTTACAAATATTATTTTATATCTTCAACTTCAGAGGATCTTAAATAGGCCTACAAAACTCTGGTCAAGAAACCAAGGCAGAATCTGTTTGACTGACATTAAAAAGCAATTAAGTTACAGACCTGTCAAATATGTTCACATTTGGGTTCTGCCTGTTATACATGTCTATTTTGACTACTATGACCAAAATCATTTAATGATTTACAGACCTTCAATGTCTAATGTACCTTAACTATATGAAAGCTGTGACCCAATCTTTCTTCATATTTCATATCATAACAAACCCCTCCCTTATTTATTAGAAAACCAGAAGGATGGCCCAACATTTGGACTATGTTGAGTCCAAACAACTCTGAGACATTTCTGAAAAAGGAAAAGAGAAGAACAGAGAAAAGAAACATATGGCTGGCTCAGTGTCTATTGTGACTCAGACTTTCCCTAATAAGATGACATTTCTGAGCCTCCAAAGGCAGTCCTCAGCCAGGTAGAGCATCAGACATATGAACCCGTAGTGCCATGAAATATTTCTTTCATTTTGTACCCAAATTCAAGCAGAAGTTTGGAGAAAGAACTTTCCATAGAATCAGGCATGTCGCAAGATTCCCATTGCAGTCCAGGACCTTAGTCCCATTCCCTAGAAGACTAGCTGTGCGAGCAGTGATGGAGCATCTCAGAAACCTCCAAAATTAGATACTGCGAGTTGACACTTTTTGCTCTTGTTAGGCTCTTTTTCTTTTTTCACTTTATTTTTTTAGAGTAGTTTTAGATTCATAAGAAAATTGAGAGAGAAGTACAGAGATTTCCCATAAATCTCCTGTTCCACACATGTATAAATTCCCCCTTAATCGACAACTTCCCCCACACAGGACACAAATGATGAACAGATTCATCACAATTGATGAATCTATGGGATGTAGGATGAACCTAAATCATCATCATCCAAAGTTCACAGTTTACAGTAGGATTCAGCATCAGTGTTGCACATTCCATGAGTTTGAATAAATACATAGATATGTATCTACCATGATAATACCATGCCAAGTTGTCTCACTACTGTAAAGAGTCTCTGTGCTCTACCTATCCACCCCTCCCTCACCATAAACCATGAAAATCTTTTATTGTTTCCATCACTTTACCTTTTCTAGAATGGCCCATTGTTGGAATCAAAGTTTGTAGCCTTTTCAGATTGGCTTCTTTCACTATGTACTTATACATTTTAAGTTCTTTCTAAGTCTCCATAAGGCTTGATAGCTTATTTTTTTAAGGACTGAGTAATAGTCCATTATCCAGATGTACCACAGGTGATATGTCTAATTACTGAAGGACACTTTATTTGCTTCCAACTTTTGGCAATTACAAATAAAGCTGGTTTAAACATCCTGATACAGCTTTTGGTTAAAACTGTGTGTTTTTTAACTTTTGGGGCAAATATGAAGAAGTGCAATTGCTGGATCATATGGTAAGAGCATGTTCAGTTTTTAAAAAACTTCCAATATTTTCTGAGGTCGCTCTACCATACTGTATTCTTCACCAGTAATATAAGGGAGTTCTTACTGTACCGCATCATCAACAGCATTTGCTGTTTTCAGTGTCTCAAATTTTAGTTATTCTAATAGGTATGTAACAGTATCTCATTGCTACTTGCTCCTTTTTGCTAAGTCTTTCTTTTGTATCTCTTCATGATTCTCACATAATTTCATATCAATCATTCAATATCTTTTCTACTAAAATTATAAGCAATAATAAATAAACCATAACAAAAGCTCAAGTTTTTTTTTACCTTTACCCTGTTCTTAAGGTTCTGAATATATTTGGTGGTTGTTGCCGTTCTTAGAAACAAAGAAAAATAAAATAGTAGCTTCATAAAGGCTGGTTCTACTACTGAGAGATCATGGAAGATTTTTCTTGTGAACTGTTTTCAATATGTAGCTATATAGGCAAGCTTAATGCTACTCCATCAATTCATTCACCTACCTCTATTATTTTTTAAAGATTTATTTACTTATGCATATAATAACTGGGGTACAGGCCAGAGATGTGGGAGTGAGAGGATTCATCAGAGACAGAGTAGGGAGCAGAACAGGCAGATTGACTGAAATATACTGCTGAGACGAGGAGTGGGTGAGTCAGGCGAGGTCTGTTACGCCATGTGGGTCACGAGTGAGGCATCTTGGACATTCACTGCAATGCACTGCAATCAAACCTTCAGATGACTCCAGTCCCAGTCACTATCTGCCTAAAACCATATGGAGACCCAAATGAGAAATGCCTCGCTGAGCCCAGTCAACCCACAGAACCATGAGAGATACAACAAGAAATTGCTGTTTGAAGCCATTATATTTTAGGAGGACTTACTGTACAGCAATTGGTAATAGTAACACCCTTCTTCCTCAATGGAGAAGCACTAAAACTGTTTCCATGGGTAGGAGGGGACAAGGCTGAAGTAAAGCAGACGGGAACCATGTGTGTTAGCAGTGAGGAGGGTTACCGTTTTAGATTTGCTCTGTTTTGGAATGAGTTTAAATTATGACTGAAAAAAATGATTATAGTTTAGGGAAGAAATCCCAAGTTACCAAAATCATGGTTTAATACACTATTCCAAAATATCTATATAAAATCCTTTAAATCCACAAATCCAAACATGCTCACTCATACCACATTACAACATCTGAAAATAGTACTCCCATTTACTATTCTTTTCTGACAAACAAAGCACTAAGTTTTACTAATAGGAAAAAGCAAAGGCATCAATCTGGAAATTACACAGGTTGTTTCTACTCTATTGGGTGAGAATGAGGCATCCAATAGCAAACACTGCTATTGCTAAGGATACACTCCGATGCAATAAAAAGGATGAAAACAAGCACCAGTAGGGTTATCTCCTGTGAGGCAAGGGCAGGAAAGCAAGGATAGGTACTCAAGATTTAAGTTTGACATCTTAAGCTAATTGGTAGGCACATGGTTGCCATTATCTTTTTGATTTTTAGAATAATACATATTAACTACAATGAACATGACGTTAAAAAAAAGTTACCTCTAATAAAAAGTTACTGGATACACAGGTGAACAAACAGGCATAAAAATATCACACATATGGGAATCACCATAATAATTTAGGGTCACACTTACTTGCAAGGAAGAGCAATTAAAGATTGCTCTTGATTCCATGATTTTCCCAATGGTGATATTCTCACCAATCCCTTTTAGAATCAGTGACTTGAGCATATCAATTATTTTTCCCATTTAAAATAAATATAAACTCCCAAAGCATTAGCTGTATTTACACATGCACACACACAAATGTAGGCATGTATGTATTTGTGTGTGCATCTCAATGACAAAATATTGAGGGCCCATTATCAAAGGACTATTGTTCAAAAGCATATTCACTTGTCAAAACTCCTACAACTACAAGCTTCATTTAGAAAGTAAAAGAGCAACTTTTGGAGAAAATATAAACCACAAAGAACTTTTCAAACTCAGGTTTTGTAAACTGCAGTCTCACAATCTAGCTTGGTTTTAGACTGCACTGAACATAACACTATTATTGTGTGAACCAATAAAAATGCTCAGAAAACTAAACTCAAAATTTTAACAGTTTTCTAAACTAAAATTAATCTCAGTGCCAAAAACAAGTTTGAAAATAAAGCTGAATCATCCTTTTATATACAGCAATGAAACAAAATATTTTTGTAATCTCTTCAGTTACAGATATTATTATATCAACAATAAATTAAGAATGGGGTTAATATTACTTTTTCAGCGCTAATTATTTTTTCTCCAAGTTTATTATCACTTCTGTTGTTTTCATGTAATAATATATAATAAAAACAGACTATTAAGTTGAGCTAGTTGCTATGAAGGTAATGAGACAAAGACTTCACTGCGTATTTTCCCTTTTTGGAGAAAACATAAAAAGTCTTCTTCAAAGAAATGAGCAGCTTTGGTTACAAGTGCAAAAGTCAGCCATGTGTATTAATTCTCAGCAATAATGAATAAGGTGAGCTCCCCAGGGACTTAAAAGTCAATGCCTCGCAATGCTTGGGTGAGCTAAGACATGGAACGCTCACATGACACACAACCATTCAAAACTCTTTGTATTTCCAATCAGATGGACAAGGCTGTGGAACTCACAGTGACTTTCCTAGGTGTGCAAATGGATCCAAAGTCTACAAACAGAAATGCTGCTACTACTTAAAAAATCCACATTTCAAAAAAGCATTCAACCCTCTACTCACAGACGGAAAGGAGCCTGGATTGATTGCTGCCTACAGAATTGCCTACCTGAAAAATAAATTCTTACTTCTTATAGGAATGACTGGAAAAAAAAAGGGGGGGGGGCACAAAACAGGAGACCTGAAACACTGAGGACCACTGTCTACCCACCTTGGAGATGAAGGATGGCAAACCTCATTTCACAGATATTTTAAGTAGGTGTAAAGCCAAGTGGCTCCAATTTTAAGCCTGTGTTTAGATCAGGTTTGAAAAAGGACTACATCTCTTTACAATAACTTCTGATGCCAATCTGTGCTTTGTGTTTGAAATGGGCGACCACATGTGAGAAAACAAGACCACCTACGGCAGACAATACACGCCACAACCCATCTCCTTGGCACCCAGATCCGTGTGCAGGCAAAATGCTTTCATTAAAAAGAAAGTAAATCTCAAGACTATTGCCAAAATCTTGAGTAGTACCACATAATTAATTTCACACTTCAAATTCTTCTTACAGAGATATATAATCATGTCTTTTCAGCAGGTCTAAAACCTAACTTGAAAAAAAAAAAAAACAAAAAACACAAATCCATCTGACCTACTGAAATGCCCAGCTATTTCAGACCCCCTCACCAGTCTGAAAGACTGTCTGGACAGAGCCTATGGTGTGCCTACTTAAAATCTAGCTACTCAAAAAGAAATTATAATTGCTTTAAATAAAGAGTATGTACTAGCAAGAGCAGTTTCTGCTAATATTCTTTTTGACAATTATTGTGTGCCCTTTTTATTTAGGACATTAAAGGCTCCCTTTTTTCGCCCTGAATGCTCCTAAAGTTACAGAACAAGGGGACTCTACCTGGCCTTCTCTGACAGGTCAGTGATCAAACAGAAAGGGAGTCAGGCAAGAGCCCAATTCCTCCCATCTCCTAAGAATTACCAGGAGCTGGATCTTCCTACCGCCGGCTACATTCAAGGAACAGTGATTCAGAGTTAGGCAGGACAATAAACCCTTTCCAAACAAGTGTTTCATATTCTCAAGTGTATCCCCAACTTCTAAGCTCAGTGATTTTCAAGAAAAAAATATCTTATGAGTATCATTTCCAGCACAGAGGAGGCTAATTTTTAAAAGATATGGTCATCTTACTTATAAGAAACCAAGTTTAGATAAAAAATATACCAATACTATATACAAATACCATATTGTCCTAGTGATCAAAGCCCATTTATTTAACTAACCTTATCTTTAAATAGCACCAGTCTTTGTATAAATGTTTAATTTACTTAAAGTATTTACATTCACATGAATAAACCTGTATGAGAAAGAAAACAAGGCATAATGTTTTGCTCAGCTTAAGAACAAGATGCAGGTTGTCCATTCATGTAAAGACATAATCATTCCAAGCACTTTTGACAATGCAAAGCACACTCAGCCAGTTATTCCCCAAAGGCCTTTTTCCAGAAGCACTGGGAAGCTTGAAGAGCTGCCGGCACTTGAAAAATAAAGCAAAGCAGAGAGCTATGGCTGCTGACTTCGAACTACACATTTTAGTGCCTGACCCAGCAGAGGGTGCCATGAGGAAAGAATGTATAAAAATTAACTTTAGAAAAGGTTAGCAAAGATTTTTCAAAGGCCAAACACTTCTGCTGCCAGTGACTTCCATTGCATTACCAACCGCAAGCAATGACGAGTCGAACAGGCATGACTTATCAGGCAATTAGATCAGGAACATTTACCCTTCCACCTCAGGAACGGTTCGCCTGTCTAGGAAAGCCGAGTTGCCCTAGTAGACGCTGCCCTTGTACAGGATCTGTGGTTAAACAGAAGCCTTAGTCCACACTTGTTTATCACGGTTGTGATCTGCATGTGAAACAAGTCTCTTTGATGGGGAGATGTGCAAATGGTACTTACACAGCCTCCAGCCAGAATTTCTGCTGCAAGTGGAAGTGAACCATCTTTGTTCGTACATTTATCCCTCACAAAATCATTCACCTTGAAGAAAAATATTTATAGAAGCTGATGAAAAATATAAAGAAAGCCATTAAACAAATATAAATATATATGAAAATGTTATTTTTGTCAGTCTATTGGAGTAGTCACAAACTGAATAAATTAACAGATTTTAAATGTTGAGAAATGGCTCTTAATGGCATAGGTGCAATTTTTAAAAGGTCGATGCATATATTCCCAATATTTCAGGAGAAAAATGAAAAAATAGAAGGCTTATAAGGCAAAAATTCAAATATGTCCTTCAATTACAATTGCATGAGATATGTAACAAGAGACAAAATAAAACCACATGTTTATAGTTCAAAAACTACTTTATAAGGTTTGATTAAAAGTCACTTCAAGTTTTCTAATAAGATTTAATCTAAAATAGCACTTATCATTGAGATAAATTTAAGGTTTTTCAGCTTAGTAGAAATTTCATATCTAAAAAACTCTCAAGGGTTCTCAAAGAACATCAATAGCATTAATTAATTAAGTATAACATTCTCAAAAATGGTACACACTACAAGCAATTTTAAAAATCAATCATGTTTTTGGAAGACACAAGCCAGAGAGGCTCAGCTGTCCTAAAGTCACATAACATGAAGATAGAAGAATGTCAGGCAGCAAGGCTACACAGCCCAATCTAAGACTTGTGTTTAACTGTCTGGGGCTTCATGACCTTGGTGGCATAAATGCAGTATCTACCCACTCTATACACACTGATTTACCACCTACCATCTCTCAGCTGAGACCAGGCACTGGAGGAACAAACTTCTGGAGGATGAACTTCAACTAGAGTTCACATCACTCAACATGTGGTTTAGCAAATACTTTGAGAATATATTCTAAGCATGAATTCTATAAACAACATGTGTAAGTGAATGAACACACGCTTTAGAGTCAGAAAAATCTGATTTTGAATTCTGTTTTTCCACTCACGAATCGTGTGAACACAGGTAAATACTTAAACCATTTGGACTTTCCATATTTGTAAACTATGGGTCATACTTTGCTGGAGATTCAAAAGTAGAGTTGAATATTCATAAACAGTAGGGAGTGAAGGAAATTTAGGTGCTGCTGCTGCCACTATGAAAATGTTGATGGTGGTAGTGAAGGTAACCATCAAAAATTTTCTTTAAATATATCATCATATTTTTGGATGTTCAGTGTTAAATGGGAAGTAATAAAAAGCTGTGTGCTGAGTTCCCTATATTCAAGTTAGCTGGCACCCCTGAGAAACACAAGTCTGATGTTTCACGTAAGACTATCTGACAGATTCTTAAGTGCAAACCCCTTTAATAAGAAGTATCAACTCAAAAGACTTACTGTAAGTTTTATGGCCTTCTCTGGGGCTACACCCAGTAACTGTGGCAACAGACCTAAAAACAACAAAAAGTAGAAGTATATTAAATAAATTAGCATTAACTAAATAAATCAGCAGCTCTAAAGAGGGGATCACCATCTAAAAACTGGGGCAATCTTTGCTGCAATTTTCTGCTATTACCTTTAATGAGAATACTTGAAATGGAATGTGTAAGTACTAATGTCTAACAGCCACATCAGGACCAAATAAATTCCCTTCCACATTCTGGATCATTTGCACTTTTGGTGAATCAACAGTATTAGTGATATAGGAAATCTCATTATTGCACAACTTTGCTCTATTCCTTCCAGCCTCATAAATAAGTGGATTTTAGTGAACATACATTTTTTTCCTCTAATACTCTTCTCATTCCCTCACCTCTATATCCCCACATTTTATTCATTCATTCATTTAGCAACTCTGACTTTGTGATAAGCACCACACAACCAAGGTACTTGCTCTGAATGGTCCTGGGTATAGGAAGAGGTGAGGCCTTTCTGAAGGGGCAGCTTGGTAAAAATACAGATTAGGAACAAGTCTGGCATGTTAAAAAATGAAGCAGGCACAGAAGACGGAGGAGAAGCTATAGCCACATGATAGGCCAACATGAGCTTGATTTATTCTATGTTAGATGAGAATTAGAGACTTTTAATCAGGAGGAGAGTGATGTGCCAATTCATATTTTTAAAAAACTGCTGTGTAGAAAACAGAACATTCTGATCATAAAAGGGTCACTTTCTAGAAAGACGGTTGTAACAGTAATGGAGCTACAGATCTGAACCAAAAAGTGCTGTTATTTTCATTTGCTGTTTTCAAGAAAATAAAATCAAAGACAAATGACTTTCCTTGGAGATTCACACTAAGTTAATCCCAAGGATCAGGATGTGTCCTTCCCCGTGTCATATCACTCTCCTTGAAAAGGGTCTCATGGTATTATCCATCATCAGTTAGCACAATTTTCTAGTTCATATATTCTAGAAGGTCTACTTGCAGCCTCTTCTGAGTGAACAGTCCTGCACGGTGTCTTCTTCAAGATGCAGCCTACAGCCAAAGTCATTCGGTTGACTAATCAAGGTTGTAAGTCTCCAGACTGTGGGTGTGTTTTACTGAGTAGCAGAGTTTCAAACACAATTTGAGTTTATTGTAAAGACAAACAGATCAACTGAGCAATCTGACAGCCTGGGCTTCTTTCTGACATCACAGCAAATTGCTCCAATAGGGTGCACCTCACTCTTTGGGCAGGATCCATGTGCATCAGTTCACCTCTGTCCCCACCAGCCCTTACTGACATGCAATAAGGACATAGCCCCGGGGCCACTCATTTTTCTTGCTCTGTTGATATCCTCCACAAGAGAGAAATGTTTCTCTGTGCCCAGAATTCTATGAACAGGTAGACACTAAATGATCAAGAAAGTTCCATGTGTTAGGAAAAATGGGATAAATCTCATTTCATTGTGAAACTGCATGATGAATAGGATCTGATACAAATAAAATTTTTCTTACAAACAAAACAAAACAACCGAATCTGGTGACCTAAGGGTTAAGTCTCAGCACTATCATCCCTGTGGCCTGATGTGATTTCTGCCTAGAGAGCTAATCTACATATGGCACAGGAGACCTCTCCAGTCTCAGCCTCTGTTCCCCTCAGCAGTGTATTTCAGTAAATCTCCCTGTTCTGTTCCCCACTCTGTCTCCGGTGAATCCTCTCACCCACTGCACCTCTGGCCTGTACCCCAGTTCTTGTATGCATAAATAATAAATAAATCTTAAAAAAAAAAAAACACTCTCTCCTCCTAAACTATACTGACTTATATTATCTATGCCATAAGATAATACATATAATATTAGAAGAATAGCTTTATTATTACTTTATTAAACTATAATTTCTATAAATAAAATGCTGGGATAAGCCGTTTAAACTACACCTTAACATTTATAATTTTCATTTTACTCTCTGCATTCGGGTCAAGTACCAAAATGTTTAGTTAAATATTTACTTGCTAGATGTTATTTTTCTCATCATTAAATTGTAGACCAAAACCATGGATCGGCTGAAAGCACTGTGATTTAAATGATGATCTCTTGTCTCTATAACTACCCTGTGACACTCTTTTTAAATGACTAATAAAAAACAGCTCACAGAGCCAAATGACTACAGTGTTAGATATGATCACTGCAGTCTGCCTTTTAAGCTATCGAGATTTGTCTTTCTCGTTATAAATTTGGTAATGCACTGTGAACAGAAAAAAAAAGAAAAAAGAAAACCCTGTATTTAAGGCTAACTAGAGGGAAACAAATATTTATTTGTTCAGCAAACATTTACCAAATGCCTTCTGTGTGCTTGGTACTGAAAGCAATTGGAATAAATAAGCAGATCTCTGGAGAAATTCTGTTTAGAGAAAAAGAGGAACTCTAAGTGTCTGTGAGTGCCAGAAAGGGGACAAACCATCTACCAAACAGAGTGGTGAGCAAAGTACTATGGGAACACAGTGAAGAAAACTAGTTATTCTGCCTGCAGGGAGGAGAAAAGCATCAAAAGAGGAGCTACTTGACCTGAGTCTTTAAGGATAAGCAGAAGTTCACTGGAAAAAAAGAAGCATGAGCGGAAGAGAAAGCAAGGTGGTACAGGCAGAGGGAAGAGTATGTGCAAAGGCACCAATACTTCAAGATCATGGCATATTCAGGATTGAGGTAAGATCATAGACCTTGTAACAAATAAAGGTAATGATAATGACAACAACCAATATTTAGGGGCTATTACTACATGCTAGGCACTATTCTATGTGCTTTATATAAATTAACACATTTAATCCATATAAAAGTAAGTCAATAATAACTCAGTGCATGTTATTTTCATCCCCACTAACAGGTGAAGAAACTGAGGCAGACTTTGTGGGTGGGCTTAAGTCCTCTCAGCTATTAAGTGTGTGAGTGAGATTCAATCGAGGCAGTCTGGCTCTGGGTGCTACCTGGTACACTGCACTGCTGCTCTGCAGCCACACTAAGGAGCTTGGTCCAAATTCTGTAGCTGCTCAGGGTTCTAGAGGTGCAGGCCAAAAGGCAAAGGCAGAGATCGGAGACAAAGGACAGTATTTAAAGTAACATAACCAGAAGGCCTGAGTTTCACTGAATATAGTTTAAATGAAAAACTTCAAGTCAGAATAAATCCCAAGTACAAATCTTATGACTGGGCCAGAAAGTACAACTCTTGTGGTGAGTACCTTGGC
This sequence comes from Talpa occidentalis, assembly GCF_014898055.3. Lineage (NCBI taxonomy): Eukaryota > Metazoa > Chordata > Mammalia > Eulipotyphla > Talpidae > Talpa > Talpa occidentalis. Next base: position 86,740,671 of record NW_026555331.1, read on the forward strand.
TAAATAGGGAAACAATGGTGGCTGTGTATGACAATCTGAGAGCCACTACAGACGTTGGCCTTGGCACCAATCGTCCTGGGGAAACATCCTTCAGGAGGGATTATGATCTGTGGGACACTGAAAAGTCACACATCTGGGAATTTCAATAAGCTTCCTAGTACCTTGATCTCAGAGGAAGAAGGGAAGGGGATATGGGGTTTGGTAATGTCGAAAACAGTCAGTCTTGTGAAGGCACTTCAATATGATCGTGCTGAAGTTTAATGTACATATATGTTTGACATCTGGATAACTCAGCAGAAAAATTAGGTTTCTAACATAAGATGTTTCTGTTGGATTCTGGAAATTCATTTTAACTATTAAAAACAGAGAATGGATGTGTGTGTGTTGTTTTTAACTTCTCAAAACAGCAGTCTATTTTCCAACAGCCCCAAATGAAATTTATTAGTGTGGTTAGTTTTCTAATCTTCTCTTTTTAGTTCAGCTCCATCAGCACATATGGCAATGCTTCCTTGGCAAACTTTACCAGAAGGCTGCTAATGCGAGAAAAGATTTAAAAGGTACAACATTAATGTTGTATTTTGTCTTCAAATTTCATGGGATTGAGATATAAATCACACTATCCCCTCTGATTCCAGTCCCCTTTGCAATTCAGTGAGAACTGGGGCTAGAGGTGTGGGAACTGAGCATCAGGAACTTCCAACTTAAACCAACTTCAGCTTTATACCATACCCCTACAGGCAGTTCCCATGGGGAATGCACAGCTACTCTGTACTTATGAACTTTTTGGAAATGAAATTCTGAGCTCTCAGAGTTGGAAGGGACTTTGAAAGAAACTCATGAATAATTAAAGCTATTTATTTCCAAAGGCTTGGCCAAAAAATGAATGGCCTGGAGCATGGGCTTTGGAGGTAGAAAGACTTGGAAGGTTGGTATCCTAGATCTGCATCTCTCCCATGCTGAGCGATCTCAGGGTCATTATTCTTTGAACTCTAGGTCTGACATTGGTACAACGTGGATGCTAATTGTGATCATTGGTTTATTATGGTAATTATGAGTGAATATGTACAAAGATGCCATTCACAACCCTCATTTTGTATTCCAAAACTGTGTTGTTACTTGCTACCTACCTGTTCAAGGGATATTTTCTTTTAAAAGATTTTATTTATTTTTGCATAGAAGAACTGGGGTGCAGGCCAGAGGTGCGAGGAGGTGAGAAGATTCACCAGAGACAAAGTGGGGAGCAGAAGAGGCAGGTACACTAAAATACACTGCTAAGGGGAGCCACAGGCCAGACAAGAGAGGTCTGCTGCGCCATGTGCGTCCGTGGCAAGGGATTGAACTCAGGCCTTCACATTTGCAGCGCTGAGACTTAACCCCTAGGCCAGCAGGGAATCACTTTCCAGGGTACCTTTGATTCCCTTCTTCAATACAAAAGGAAATTCAGCCTATATAGGCTTCCTAGTCCAGCATCAGGTAAGGACTATAATGCTGTCCCCATGGTATCATGCTCAGCTTAGAACTGTCCCTAAGCAGTGAGGATAGATCTGGTCTGATAGTATCTAGTGGCCCTGCTAACTTATTAAGGCAAAGTAAAACAGACATAACAACACATCTTCAACTACATTTTTAAGTGAAAGTAAAATATTTTAGCTAAGAACTTATACATCTTTATCCTCTAATGATATGCAACTTTTTATAATGTGATTTCTCTTGAGTGGCAGAAGGGCCAGGTGATTAAAAGCATGGCGTCTGGAGTCAGGCTGCTGGATGCAAATTCTGAGTCTGCTTTTTATTAGCTGTGTAACTGTGGGCATGTTTCCCAATCTCCTTAGGCCTCAGCTTCCACATCTGTGAAATGGAGATAAACATGGTTCCATCTTTACAGGGCAGTTCTGAAGAGGAAATGAGTTAATATATACAACGTCTCAGAACAATACCACGCACATAGTACATAAATACTACAGAAGAGGTGTTTTTAGTTGTGTTTTCTGTTTATGAAGCTCAATATCACCATCATCATCATCACTATCCTCCTCCCTCTCAATGGAATCTAGAGGCTAACACCCTGTCCCAAGTCACTACTCAGTGACTATGCAGTGGCATCAGAGCTAAATTCAGGCCTACCCTACTCTCAAACAGAGCTCTCCATGCCTATTGTTCGGCTCTCCTCTGCTCTGTGGAGTGGACTTAGTGCTCCAGCTTTCTTCTCAGCTCTAGAAAGGCATTCCTTCCAGCCAGACTGTTCTGCAACTATTCCCTGGACCCTGGTTCATGCTGAGCCAATATCCTGAACTGACTGTTCCTTTCACATGAATGGTGGTACACTTCCCCCTCTTTGCAGATCTTGCATATTAGGCTTTTTAAGGCACTGAATACCAAATCCGAGATGATGGACCAAATCCGAGTTGATGGGGGAACAAGTGAGTCAGGGGGCAGAGCAGGAAGAGGGTGAGGGAAAGCAGTGGGGTGGGTCCGAGTGGATGGTCCATAGACAAAGCAGCAGGAGTCCCAGAAGACCATGCTGGACAAGTCGAGTAGGAGCACAGATAGAGATGGGCCACAACAGAAGAAACTTGATAACCAAGATAGCATTTCTGTCTTAAGTCAGACTCACATGTTCAAGAGTGGTCAGTCAGCTCTGAGAACCATAACTTACAGCACATAAAGTTGGGTAGAAAGCACTGAGGGTAGACACAAGCAATAGAGTTTGGGAGGGGGAGTTAACACACGAGACACACCTATTCTGTAGCAAGAGCCACATTCAGCACTTTTTTGTGTTATCTAGTTTCAACCCGGAGGCAAGCCCTCTGACGTTTAAATTCTTACCCTCCTGACCTCATCATTGAGGCCACAACACGGGGCCCCCTCTTCCCAGAGAGCCCTTCTGCTTTCAACATCAGATTAACCTTCATTCGGGAGCTATCAGCACTCTGAAGGCCCTCCCTCACAGCTTTTATTCCTGCTCCTATTTCCATGGCCTTCTCTCTTCACTTGGTCAAGCATTCTTTCCTCCCTGCTCCTCCTCCCATTTGTCTGTACGCTTTTGACTCAAGTTGCCCTTAGGCATGAGGCCGCTCTACCTGCCCGACTACACTATCCCCTTTCACAACCTCATGATCCAGTTCTCCACCCTAAGGGAACTGTACAGAGAAGCTGGGGAAGTGGGGGGTAGGAGGCAAAGGCAGAACTTAGCATCTAACTGCTTATTTATCTGGGTTAAATGTTTTATTCAAAATATGAAGAACCATCAATTACCTCAGCTATGGCTCAGGATGCCTTTGGGAGACTGAGTGGGAAAGCATAAATGAATGATACTGATTATGATCTAGAAAAAAAAATAGTTCCTTTGACCCCTCCTCTATTTGGGGGCTCTCCAGAAGTAAAGATCACTGGGAAGAAGGAGCATATCCTCACATTCAGTTTTTCATCTAAACAGCTCAAGCCTCTGACAACACCCCTACATACCTTAGTTTGACTTTGCTGCCTGAGTCTCGTTATTATAACAGCCTTCACTCATTGGAGAGTTCTGAAGATTTGATTATCTAGCTCATGAACTTTCTGAGTCTTTTGTTCATTTTTGCTGGGTTTCCTATTACCAAATTTCTGCATTTTGACCAAAAACTGCACCTTAATATCCTAAAGAAAATGTGCATAAGTTGGTTGAGAAAACAAGATTCAGACCATTTCACTTTGGTCTCCTTAAAAGCTCTGGCGGACAAGATGAACACCCACGACTCAGTGCAGTTCACAGATAACTGTGGCTTGTTCCAGGACACATGTGTTCAATCATTTTGAAACTTCATTTTATTTTGATGTATGAATATTTACCTTTGATTTTATCTGCAGGAATTAGGCAAGTAGAAGCTGACTGCAGGTTCATAGAGTTTGAACACTCCCTTCCACAGAACCTTAACTACAAGAAGAGACCTAAAGCTTAACCCAGCTATCTGACAAAAAAGTCCCTTCTAGAATGCAAAGGTATCAATAACTTCCTGAGATATCACTGTTATATCCTCTAGATGTCACCTTGAGAACATTCCAGGATGGAAAAGGACTGTTTTTGAACCACACAGACAACTTAAAATTCACACTTCTAAAACTTTGCATATCTGGATCAATGGGCTGATTAAAAATTTTTTTTTTTTTGCTAATTATCTTAAAGATTAAGTAGTGTTCCTTATTAAGTTTAATTCATAAAATGATCTAGTTTCTCTTTGACAGGTTTTCTTTAGGGTTTCTCCCACCAAGAGAAACACAAAAACCCTCTCTTAAGAAGTAGTTCCTATGGACCTAATTTCTCTTGAATACAACATTCTTCCCTGAAGAGCCTCCTGAAAACATTTTCCAGTTTCTAAAGCTGTTCATCTTCATTACCTGAAGCATTTGAGGGAGGAGAGTGTAGAAAAGTTTCAAGGTAGAAATTAGTTATTCCTGGAACCTTAAGAGCTTTTAATTATGGATGGTTGCCCAATCAATTGTTTCTCTTTAATATGCCAAGACTATAACAGGCCAATAACCCACTCATTTGGTCATTCAGTTCATTCAATCCGAATGAGCTGTCAGGTAATTCATTAAGGATTTCAAGCAGCTGAGTGCATTCAATCAATCTGGAGACTGGGGAGGATAGAGAAAAACTTTTACAAGTGATTTAAGGGAAACTTGGAATTCCGGGTGTTATTTCTCTTAATAAAAGATTTAGTTTGGGGTCTGATTTTCAAAATTTTCAGAAAAACCTGGGGCAATCATTTTCTTGTTAAGAAAGTGTTCTGCAATACAGAAAAAGTTTGCAGAGCCAGACTGATAGGATGCCCGAGACAATCTTTTTTAACAACTTAACCTTACTTTCCAAAAATAGGAGACTCCTAGAGACAAAGAACAGACAGGAAGCCCATGAAGGAACCAACTCACAAAAGTGCAATTACTGTGGCTCCCTGAGGCATGGCACTAGGTGCTAAGAAGACAAGCTCTACCTATCCCCACAGCTGTGTGAGAGGTCTCTTCTGTCCTATGGGGCAGTGACTCAAACGTGCTCCCTGATCACCCCTGGATCACTTCCAGGACTGTGCGCAGATCCTGGCAAGTGCTGGAGAAAGGAAAAAGAAAGACAACTTTTGGTGAAATGTGGAAGAAGAACCTTCACTTAAGCAGTTCCACAAGGAACTACTTCTAAATACAAAAACAGTTTCCTATTAGAGATGTGTATCTTGTTATAAGAAGGGAAAAAAGAGAGATGCTTAGTAACCTTACAATAAGGACACCTACTGGAAGCATCTTCTTTCAGGGTCAATTGCCACTATTTCTCCAAAATAAAGATACGGGTAATTTTAGAATGGGAGAGAGGCCTGCTATGTGACCTTTATGTAAACTTTCCAAATTATACTATTCAGGAAATATTAGCAATTATATATCACTTGATGCAGAAAAATTACATGTTAAACAAAACTCCGTAACTGGGAAAAATAAGCTCAGTATTTCGAAACGTGTTTATAAATCAGAGCTGTACTCTGACTCAGATGTTGCCAGGTGAAGTATTATCAGTAGCAATTCTAAATTCTCAAAATTAACGGCCTTCTTCTGGACTAATAAAATTTTAAAGCAATACAATTCATTTAATGAGAAATGTGCAAAGAACCACACATCGAGCATTTTATATTTTGACTTTGTGCTTAAGAGTTAGAACACTGATTCCCAGAAATAGTTCAGTGAATTGGGCTGCAATCAATTCAGAGTAGGAATAAATCATTTAGGAAGCAAGACTGTAAATCATTTTTTAAAACCTGATCTGTTGATCGTCTTTTTGCTCTCAAGACCCAGACTAGAGAACAGAACTAAACTAAGTTTTTACAAAACAGTGTTTTATGGGTAATCTTTTGTTTTAAAATCATCTACTGGAAAAGATAAGAAATCAAGGAGAAATGAAAGTAGGTGATTCTCAGAACTCTACTCATCATCCTCTAACAGAGGAACCCTTAGGTTCAGGCACCCTAAGATATAGTGTCAGAAAAAAGGTGAGACGCTGTCTCTGGTGTTCAAATGAGACTTGGTATCTATCCCACTCTTTACCTGAAGAGTCAAAACCAGTAACTTGCACCTCGCAAATGTCTCTTGAAACACTAGGAGGTTTATGGGGTGACTTATATTAATTCAGCATTCAGTACTCAGTACTTTTTAAGCTTTCTGTCTAAAGGGTCAACAGGACAGGTTGAACAGGGAAAGCCAGATGAAACCAAGAATCAAGAATCAAGGTCCAAGAAGAAAGAGAAGGGACTCAGCATTAAAAGCAAAACAGGTGAACACAAGCATATAAGAGAAGACACCAGCAGGACAAAGAGCATTTCTCACAATTCCGAAGGCACCCTCGACACCTAAACCGACACCAAGGAAAGCCCATAAAAGCAGTTTGTAGAGCAATGCCAACGCTTTGCTTGTCCAACTGAGGTCAGGGCTCTCGCTGCAGAAAGCAACTCCTGGTGAATGGGTAAGGTGGTCACTTCTGCCCAAATCACTGCAAAGCAGGAACAGTGACATTAACCTTGTGCTACTTGGGAGACGTTTCAATTGTGAGGTTTGTTGTCACCAGGAGGGAAAAGTATTTCAACTGGAAGGCAGTGACCCTGTAAGGGTCATCATCAATCACCTAGGGTCAAAGACCTTCCCAATTGTAAGAAGAGGCAGGGGGTAAGGGAAAGAGGGCAGAGAGAAGATCAAAAGCCCTTTGATGGGGTTATCTACCTACACAATAGAACCTGCAAAATGGAACTCTCTGGAGTTTGAAACCTCCCAGATTCTAAGGTGAGAGATTTCAAGAGGGATTTAAAAAAAAAAAAAACAAACTTGGATTCTTAAGATGAAGAATGAAGTCAGCAGATGGCAGAAGAGGCCTAGAGGCACAGGTATTAATATGGCTGCCAGTTTCAAGGTTTGTAACAGCAGAGAACCTAATATTATTTTCTTCTTCTACAGTATTAGTGGTAGAAAGGAAGAAACCCTGCTACCTTTGTAGTTGCCAAATGGCAAAGTAGCTCCACTTGAACTGCCAGTGGTACTAGATTTTAGCTGCTGCAAATACACTTATTTGTCTTCTCTTTGTACAATGCAATCACAAAGAGGGAGGCTGGGAAGTAGTCTTCGCTCTTCAGTACAACCACTGGAAAAGCAGTCAGGGTCTGCAGGACCCTTTCTATTAGTGATGACACATTCTTTGCTACTGTTATGTTGCTTGATGAACCTTAGAAGATTAAAGGCAATGCTGGATACAGAGGACTCTCCTGGTTAGAGGGGTGTGGATCAACTTCATTGGGTATAGACTCAGAGGAAGAGAAGGGGCAAATTTAACTCAGAAAGAAGCTCCACTGAATTCCTGGTTACTCACTTGATGCACTTTTTTGTAGTATTTTCAAAAAGAATCATTAATATCGAGTAGAATCTATCCTATCCCCGGGATGCCTTTCCCTATTAGCTGGTGAGTGGAGTTATTTCAGGAACACAAACAATACGAGCCTTTTAAAAACTCACTGAAGATGTTTATAAAAATAATTATTTTAAGAAATAAAACATACTACAGAGCAATATAAATGGCTTTCAGATTATGAGCTGTTTTGATTAGCCATGCCCTAGATGCCTGCAGCCTACTCCCATTAGCATGGATAATTGAGAATCTGCTGTATTTCCATTTTAACGCAGTCTCTCTAATACATTTCAGGCATTCAGATGGAAAACCAAACCTCTGATTATTATTTCACCTTACATGAATTTAGCACAAGGCACTAACCTCTATATAGTCCAAAGAAGCCTTCATAGCGTAGCACTTTCTTAAAACAGTCAAAGCTGTTTTTATACATTAGTTCTCCCACAAAAGAGCCAGTTGATCTTTGGTTCTGCATTCGAGTTTTTACAAGATCAATAGGATACACAGCAGTGGCTCCAACAGCTAAAATCAAATGATATCAATATTTCAGAAGGATTAAGGTTAATCAGGAGGAAAGAGGGAGGTGGTTTAAAGTCAAAGAGAAGACCAATAAAAGAATGAAATTTTGCATGTACAGATTATAAATCTTTACTAACTTTTGATACCTTAATTAACAATTGTGGATTTTCAAGTGTCTCCTAATAAAAGGATGTCACAGACAGTTAAAAAGCCCATCACTAGAGCCTAACCCCATTATTAACCTGACTTTAGAAAGCCTATCTACAGATACACAAGAGCAAAAGTCACTCCCATGACCCTGATCATGCACAGGCATGGGAAAAATGTGCCTTTTGCTCTTGTCCCATCTCATGAACACAGACTGGTAACTGGTTTGGGGAAAGACTAGACACATCTTGTCTTTTAACATTTCAAGGTGAAAATAAGAAAAAGAATAGAAGAATGAAAATAAAACATTTTTCACTTATTCATGACTAACCTCCAGCAATAGAACCCAGACCAAACCTATAGGCCGACTCTGCAACTTGTAGAAGAACTGGTCGAGATGAATCGACTGAGGACTTCTTTGCATGCACAGGAATTGGAGAACAGCAATGCAGGGGACAGAAAAGAGGACAGAGCAAAATTGAGCACATGTTATTTGAAAATCACCCAATGGGCTCTAAATTCATGATGTAACTTAGAATGTCAAAGAGGAAAGTAGGGTTAGATACTTTAAGTGCTTATTAATGAAAGGTTATTACTGCTATTACTATTTAAAATCTAATCGAACATAATGAAAGCCATTATGTACCCCTCAAAAAACACTATAAACCTATCTTCAAATGCTTGGTTCTCAGTAGTGAGCAAGGAGATACAAATTTAAAAACATTAATGAGACATCATTCTTAATCAAAGTGGTAGAATTTTGCATATTTTATATATATATATATATATATATATATATATATATATATATACACACACACACATATACAGCAATTCCCAACTTGGCAAGAGTTGATAAAAATGGTGCTTCTCAAACCTGCTATTTAATCAAATATAAAATAAAGGGGAACTTGGTAATAACGGTCAAACTCTTAAATGTATATAATCTCTGATCCTGCAATTCTAAGACAAGGAGACAAAGTTAGCTAAAAAATAAATCATGTATGAAAAGCCAGGATCAAGCAATGTGAAAAGCAGTACTGTTTTAAGAGCAAAAACTCTGAGAATAACCTAATTGTCCAATAATTGAGGATTATTGCAAATAGCATAGCCTTTAAATTAAATAATATGTCACTAAATATGACATTGGTAAATAATACATGATGAGAAGTAAAATACTCATCCGGTATTATAAGTGAAAACAGATAAAAAAAGAATATGGCAGATAGACAAGGAATTCATGACATGATTCTCTTTACCTTTCAGTATTTGAAATATTTCTTGATCATCTTTAACAAATGTTAAGGACTATGTGCAACATGTTCTGTTTTTTTAAAATTAGTTATTGGTGTAAATTGATAAAATACATGTTACAAACACATATATACAACTAACATTATGGCTATTCCACCATCCAGAGGTATTTAGAATATTTACAGTGGCTACAACAAGAGGGGGTTGTATTATAGGAGATTGTGACTATCTCATTTAGTCCATCTTTTCTAAATTCATACTTTTGGTTAGTCTGTTATTTTGTTTTTTTTTAATCTATTATCTTTACAGTATCTTTTATGACAGCAATTTCTCTGTCTACATAAATAAAGTAGTAATTTTATGTCACACAGAATTATCAAATGAGGGTGGCATACAGTTAGTGCTTAATAAATTAACTGCTGAGTGAATAAATACATTCAATAACATTTGTTTTTCCAAAAGTCATGATAATTAAAATTGGTGAACAATGAAAATAATTGCCATCCCCAGCTATCAACCCACTGAATTTTAGTGGCTGTCAATGTAACACAATTCTAATATGAGATCATTTGGAATTTCCTTCAAAGCCATTTAACTGAAAATAATCTTACACAGAAAAACGCATTTTTAAGAATGTAAAAGACTTCCACAAATTCCATGGGGTGTTTCCAACTCTACCCTAGCACAGAAAGAAGCAATAGTAACTCCATGTTGACAGATACACCCATAAGAATGACCCTGTTTTATTTACATGAATATAAATATGCAGTACTAGGGAAGTTCTGGCATCAAAAGATAAGTGAAAATACTTTGGAAATAATAAGGCGGGGGGTGGGGAAGTGGAAGGGAGAAACCACTTTGACAAATTCCTTATTTCAAAGATAAAGTAAATGACATCCCAGACTTTTAAAAACTTTTTTTGAGCTAGAAACACAGTCTGCTCATGAGATGAGACCAGAGAGGCTACAATTCCTTTGCTCCGGTATGGAGCCAGGGTGTCAGGCAGCCCACAGGGTGATGACCTCCCTCGCTGGGGCCTGTCAGTGTTGCCCAGTCCCTGGGGATTGCAGGGTAAAGCATATTCCAGACAAATACGCTGTGAATCACTCTAAACTTCTAAGCAGCAGCCAATCATTTCCTGTTTTAAATCTCACCAATCCATTCTAACCCTTTCATAGCTGTATCAATGAGCACCCATCAGAAACTCTCAAAAGCTGCAGACGGTGGAAGGGAAAAAACGTGGGCTATCACTGCCAGCTAGAAAATAAGCAGAATCTAAGAAAAACAAAAATGAAGGAAAAAAACCTATCTGCTTTTTCTTAATTCCCAAATTTCTACCGCAGTTAATAGCACAGAGCCAGAGACTCTCTAGCAAGCAGTGTTTAAAAATCAAAGGGAAGGGAGAGCAAGGTTGCCTCCACCTCTGCCTGGGACTATACAGTTCTCTCCCCGGCTGGCTTCCTCTTTTAACAACAGCTGCTGGTTTTCCAGAGGTGCCTAGTTTGGATTTACTGAGTGCACACCCACTACTTTGAGTTATACACTGCACACAAAATTCAGCCACTGCATTCGGGTGGGAAAGAACTGGAAGGAGGGGGTCCTGGCTCAAGGCCTGCCAGTCCTAAAAATGTAGCCCGCATCAACCCATTGTGGTCACACTGGCGTCTCCGCGCAGACCCAGAGCTCCGAGCCAAAAACTGCTAAGTCTCTCGGGATTCAGAGATGGCTTCGCCTTAAAGGAGGTATTTTTCTAAAACGACGACGCTCGTCTGTGAGTGGATTTATTTTACAAACATCATGTAAGCACAACACACACTCTGAAGGCTTTTATTCTCTAATCCTGATCTATAGAAAGTCGGGCAAGAGTTAAATGAGGAGGTCCCATGTCTTAAGTTTCTGACTCCCACAACTTCAAGAGATCGGTTTCTGTTAACCATAAAATAAAATTTAGCATTCCTCAAATTGTTTCCACATAACTTATGAATCCTTTCACAGAGAAAATAGGTCTAAAAGCCTTCAAACTATGACTCCAGACTAAACAAAATTATCTCATTTTGATATTCAGAGAAACGGAAGGCATGGCAGTTAGACAATGTGCGGACCGAGTGCCTTTCTGCCGAGCAGATGCAGCTTTCATTTAGGAGTGCACCGCAGGGCCAGGGACAGCGACACCAAAACAGGAATATGCTCCTCTCAAGAACAGATTTAGGGAAAATGAAAAGATCTGCCTATTTTTGGAGTGTTAGACTTCCAATGCAGTTGGGAAATCAGCCCATCTCTGAAAGAAACAAGCAAATGCCAATTATCTGTTAATCAGAACATTCCCAGGTAATTTCTCTTTTCAGCCTTTTGTGATTGTCTTGATTTTTGGGTGCAAAATGGAAAGACAGCAGGTCAGCTACCAATGCCAAAAAGGTAATCACAAATGAGAAGTGTTGGTGTATTCTACTAAGAGCCACGGAAAATATGGTTTTTTCCTTCTTGCCCACCTGCCTCTGGGTCTCAGCCAAGTTGAAAGGTAGAGTTCCCTCTTCCAGAGGAGCAATTCGTTCAATGTCTGCTAAGGTCATACGTCTGGAGGGGAAAAACAAACAAAAGCAGCAACAAAATACCAATTTATTAAAATTCACAATATGGAATTTTAAAACATTCCCTTTTTTATTTCAGAGTTGTCTTATTTTCTCAAAGATTGCTGAACTCCCCTGCTAACCTTCTTTTATTAAGCTAATTAAAAAAAGAAAAGAAAAAAAATGAGAGGCCAACTTACCCCCGTGGTTCATATAAATCTGCTAACTGAAACAAGATGTCAACTTCCATGGGTGTAACCTGACCAAATTTCTGAGCTGCCAGAACAAACTCCTCTGTATGGAAAAAGAGTTAAAAGGGAAAGATTCAAGAAGGAATAGCCACTAAGTCTTGCACTAACTCAAGGCACTGGAATGAGTGACTATCACAGAACTTTATTATAATTATCGGTCCTAGAATTCTACTCCATCCAATTAGGGCAACATTTTTGCGGTGCTTTCATTCATTAGAAAGAGTATGCATCATGTGTTCGCTGATGTTGGCTTTGAAATACTAGTGTCATCAGAAGCCTTAACTAAATGACACAGGAGAAGGTCATTCAAACTGCAGGTCAGGGAAAAAAATGAGAAAGCAGAAATGAAATTTTGTTTGTATGGATCTCAAAAGGTTAATGAAGCTGTGGAATTCCTAAGGGAATTCTCTATTTTAAAAATTCCCATTGAAATGCTGATAATAACTTGCTCCAAGATTGTAGGTCAACTCATATTGTCACCAACATAAGTTTATGGAATTCTTCATGTGTTTCTGAAGGCCACTTTTGAGGTTGTCAATTTAGCTCAGATTTTAGTAGAATTTGAAAATATTTAAGAAATTCCACATGGTTCCCTAATTCAATGGCTGTCTTCAATTTATTTAAAACTGACTAAAGACTGTTTTGTTTGCTTTGGTTTGAGCAAGGGATGGAGAACACATATGTACCATATAGTTAATATATGTCAATGGGATAGAAAATCTCTCCATAAAATCTTGGTTGTCTTCTTCCCCTAATAATAATACACCAAGATATTTGTAGACAAGAATTCAGATTTATTCTCACTCACCCTTAGTCACCTCTACATCTTTCCTGCTGCCAGCCAGAGTACTGTAGATCTTTCTAATGAGTTCCATGTTGTTAAGGAGCGAGTTAAATCCATTAAAATAGGAGAAACTAACTTGATGGGACGTGGTACCACCAGCAGCCTTGAGTAAGTTAAAAATAAGACAGGAGAAGAAAAATAAACAAAGGGATTTATAGGATGAAGAAGATTCAGAAGTACATATATCAAATGTTACTTTTGGAAGTAATCAAGAACACTTGGATAAGAAGAAATGGCCATAAGTATTTTTCTTTCACATTAAAAAAAAAGCTATAAATGATTTTTAGAAGTAACTGCAACTAATCATGACCAGAACTTGTCCTCTACACACACAACTCCTAGAAAACTAAATAAATACATGTGTAGGATTATAACAGGACCAGTAGTAATTTACAGAGTTCAAATTTCAATAGAAAATGTTTTATAAGCTTGCTTATTTCATCTAATGAGCAATTCTTAAAGGCTCATATATGCAAAATTATACACATGTACACATGTGGGTGCTTAGATATACAGAAGTATATTATACCAACACAAATATACTATACAAAGTGAACAATCTAACATTAATATCACAACTTGTCATGTTATTATAACTAGTAATAAATAATCATTTAAGTGCAGACTTTACATTAGTAGGATTTCCAGCAAACAAGCGCATTATGGTGAAATTATGAGATGTCATATGCTTTGATGGGGGTTAAGACTGAATTCTGATAATCAGAATTTGCAAGAAACCGTATTTCCTCACAAGGAACAAGGGAGACAGACAGCATGTCCATTCTGAATGGAACTTCAGTTTGGGGTTTCAAATTCAATCCTTCCCTAACAAGGCAAAATAGTTTTATTAGGAAAGCACTTCTTTATAAGGTAACTACATAAATCTTCACTTAGTAATCATTTAAAATAGCTGACATGAGCGTTTAGAATGGAGTTAAGGGAGGGGGGCCAAGAAAAGGAACTAGATTAACAACACAGTGCCAGAATGGAAAAGGCCTTGTGAGAATGCCATGTCTCCAGAAAGAGGCACCAGGAAAAAAGGAAAAATGAAAAGCTATCCTGAATTCCTGCCTAAGGTGAGCATTGTGAAAAACTCAGATATGATGAAAACACTGAAAAAGTCCTCTCTCTGGGATTAAAAACAAAGTTACCATTGAGTAATGATTCCCAAATCTGAATGACCTGCAGGATCATCTAGGAAACTTTAGAAATTAGATTTTAGGACCTCACCACCCACACTTAGTGATTGAGCAGGCTTGGAAAAGACCACAGGATGTGCATTTTTAATAGTTTTCCCAGTGATTCTTATGCACTTTGACCAAGGTTTGGGAACCACCACCATAGAATGCTCCAGGACACCCTGTATCCATGGTTAGGACAGTGGCTGGAAATCCACTAGGACAGATGCTCCCGGACACAGGACAGCAAGGGTCCCACCTCTCACATGTGCCACTATCATCTCACATGTGCATGTTGAATGAAAAAAAAAAAAAAAAAAAAGCATAGGCTTTAGAGTTTCTGTTCTACTGATGACTCAAACAGACCTACCTGTACGCTTTCATTTTTTTTTAAAGATTTATTTTTATTTTTATATAAGAACCAGGGTACAGGCCAGATGCGTGGGAGGGTGAGGGGATTCACCAGAGATAGAGCGGGGAACAGAACAGGCAGACTGAAGAAATACTGAGGGGAGCAGTGGGCAAATCAGGAGAGGTCTGCTGCTCCATGTGGGATTCTCGCAGGCTGGTGGGGATCGAACCCGCACTGCAGAGGCCGCAGACAGCTTCACAGTGCAGCGCCCAACAGCCTGCACCACCAGGGAGGCCCCTACTTTTTAAATTTTTTGCCTTGCAGAATAGATGAAAGCGAAGACTAGCATTTAACATACCTCAAAATATATAGCAAAGCTAAAATGAGGCCATACATTTGTTTTTCCTTTTTTAAAATCAGTTTGGTTTCTTTAATATAGTCCATATTATCCAGATAACAAATTACCTTGCTCACTAAAATTAGCCAAAACATACTCTTTGTAGACTTGGGAATGTATATGACCACAATGTTAGTGTTTTAAACAGAAAAAAAAAACGCTACTTTATTTATAGGAATTGTTCTATAATTCCTTATGAAGTCAGGTAGAATAAACTACTTTATCAGGGCAAGGTACAACTTACAGCTACGAGGCATTCTTCCACAAAGGGTGTCAACACATGGGGGCGGATGGTGACCATGATGTCTCGAAAGTCTATGGCTGTGACTCTTCCCGTCTTGGCACTATCCCTTTGCACAAAGGCCTGCTTTGCATGCTCCAGTTGTATTTCCTGCAAATAAAGATGAAATCCTTAACTTATAGTTCTCACTTAATTACTATAAATGACAGCTCCATTTCAAGCCAGGGTGAAGAAATCTAGTTGACATCTTGATTTAACAAGCCCCAGCCCTGTCTCCAAACTACTGTCTCCTTCCAAAGAGAGAACTTCGTTCAGATCAGTGAACATGTCTTGAGGAGGTGCACTCCACCTTAAATCTCTTACCCAAGGAAACCAAATCACTTCCATGCTCTGCTAGAGTCCAAGCACACAAAGAAAATAAAGACTGGAATGAAGTTTGGTAGGCTCAACAATCTGGCCAAATCCAGCTTAAGTGATGCAGGTGATCAAAGGAAAAAAAAAAAAACCACCTACAAGGACATTAACTTCTGTCCAAAGAAGAGAGAAAAAAATCTTAAAGGTAATAATAACCTGGTACACAAAAGGTGATATAACACGAGGATGAAAAGGGCAGTTCTCTAGAAATGCTATTCCTCTCACACCACCTTAATTCTACCAATATTTGGGTCAGGTGAAACCTGGGGGTGCTCTCTGGTCCCCACCCTCTCTCATCCTATTTGATGAGGGTGGCCCCTTCTACCCAAGGCCATGACAATCAAAAATATCTCCAGACAGAGCCATATGCCCCTACTGAAGACCACTGCTCTAGAATTAGGAGTTGGCCGGTATGCGGGTCAGAGGGAACACAATTGGGGCAGTACTATTGGATGAGTGTTTTCATCCATATGATCTCAAGACAGAAGGCCCAATCTTAGGTTTCTAGTATTAATCCCAGGGGTATCCACAAAATAAAACAGCCTTGCATCAAAACCTATCTTCCATGGAGAGGCATCCCTTTTGCAAAAGAGCATCTATCATTTTCCTCATGACACACTGCCCTATTCCCAAATATGCGAGTGTGAGAGCAAATCTCTGCAGTTAAAATACATCACTGATGTGGCTCTCACAAACTTCAAGTTATTTAAATGAAAAGAAGTTTTATTAGATTATATGATATTGAAGAATTAATTGTTTAAACTTTGGTGAAATAATGATATAGCTGTATAAAAACTAATTGCCCTTGTGAAGTAGACCAAAATTAAGTATGAGAGACTTACATGAGTCTGAGAATGTTTCTAACTCCCTTTTCTTCCCTGAAAAAGGTGGGGAGATGAAGGAAAACAGATTACTCATAATAATTGAAACTGGATAATGGGGACATGCTGGGTCAGTGTACTTTTCTCTATATTTTTGTGTACTGCAAAAGTGTCTATGATAAAAACTTAAAAAAGACAATATAAAGTTAAGAAGCAGAGTTCTTAATCTATTCACAAGCCTCATCTCAGTTAAAGCATTTGCCAGTTTGGGGCTAGCTTGCCACTACTAAAACTCTCTTTGAGACCCTAATCTTTCAGTGCCTCCTCCACTCACTCCTTACCTGAGAAGCAAGTATCAGCCCTCCTCACTGTACCTTCCCAGGTAAAGGCCTCCCTTCCCAATAGCTTAAAGATTTCTTGCAAGGCTGGACTCCCAGGTCCCATCCCTCACTCTCATCTGCTAGACTAGAACTTCTAATTGCTTAGAGAACACATTCAGGTAGGTATTTTATAAAGGCAACAAAACTCCATGCCACTAAATCCACTATTAAATGCTGTTCCACCTGCCCTCAAGTCTGGTCCCTTTCCTCTGTTCAAAGCTTAATTACTGCCATGTTGTTTTTCTGATCATTTACCCAAGAAATACGTCATCTTCAGTTTTTCAAAATCCCTTTCCCCAGGGTAAAAAAGCAGTTACCTAAGTTAACCAACTAAGTCACTTGGACTTTGAAAGTTCACTCAAACGATCTCTAACTTCTCACCCCTGATGTCACTGGTTCCGGCCATCCACAGACCTCCCCTGAAGTACCACCATGGGCTCAACTGTCAGAGTGGCACTTCTCTGACTTCTGCAGGCCACTTTGTACACATCAATAGCTGCCTTTTAGAATCTCAGCTCTGACCTCAATCCTCCTCCACAGAAGCCTTCAACCGTCTTTCATCATAAAGATTCATCCCAGAAGCACAGCACTCAAGATCTAGAGGGAGCAACTCAGCCTCATCTCCAGTACCTCAGGTCAGCCCTGCCAGACCCTCCCCACAGCTGGGTCTTTGTACACACTCCTCCGTCTACCTGGCACAGCCGTGCCTCTTCCTCCAGCTCCTCCAGGTTTAGCTCAAATGTCAGCACATATGTAAATATAACTAGGCTTCTGAACTGAAAATAACTGATCAGAGTTCACGTGACACACCCCCCCAACCCTAAACCTTAATTATAAGACTTGTCTTATTTCATCTTACATGAAAACCAGTTGTTTACATTCCTAACTCTTTCCTACCTTGCCAGGGGAGAGACTACGTTGTGTTCACCCCAGGTATGGCGTGAATGCTTTAGATCTAGCAGACACTCAATAAACAGAAGACATACTCATCAGTGTCAGGTACTCTATCCAACAAACCGAATGAACAAATCATGACCTATTGAACAAAAAGGGGTTCTCTGTACAAGTGCCTTCAATTTAAGAGGAAGGAAAAAATGGATTGCTAAACATCCTGTAGTGAAAAATGACCACAGTATGTATTCAATTGAAAGTAAATGAACAGTCTCCTTTGAATTGCCAGACCCACTGCTAAAGCCATCATGAGTGACGATTACTCTCAACAATGGTGGAAGGTATGTTCAGTTGAGAGTAGAAGGTATGTTTAGTTATTTACCATTTCCCCTAGTTTAAAACTCAAATTGGGTCTTGGGGCCCCTCAAAATGTCATTAAAAAAACAACATCATTTTCACTGTCCACCCCATCTCCTCAGAAAGGAGGAAGCTGGAACATATCTGAAACACCAAATTGGAAAATGAACACCAAAGTGGGGGCCCATGCTTACTCCGCAGGCCAGGAGTTGTGTCTGTAATGGTGTCAGCACACATTCCTGTCCCTGCACTTCCACAATGAAACCCTCCCTAGCAGGGACCCTTGATCATGAAACAAGAAATACTCCCAACCTCAAAGATGAACAACTGGACACCATCTTTTCAACAGTGCTTCAAGATTAGGCACATTGTGGATCTATATAGTTCTCTAAATAGTAGGATATATGAAAACACTTAGTTAGGTATTTCCCCAACTTTAGAAGCAGCTGGCTGTAGTTCACCTCCTAAGAAATACCTGTTTATGTCATTTCTTCTTTTGAGTGAAGAAATGAAACTATTAACCATCACAACTGCCACAACAGCGACATCTAGTGAGCATGGATTAGGTGTCAGACACCGCTCTGATGTACATCATAAGGATCACCCACCTAATGCTCACAGCAACACTGTGCACTGGTCCTATTGTTAACCTCCTGGCAGCAGCTGAAGAAACTGAGGTCTCACAGACAGCAGCAAAGCAGGAATTCAGACCCAGACAGTGCCACCCCACTTATATGCCGCTAACACTTCACTATACTGCATGGGGGTGCCTGAGTAATTTCTACTACTGCCAGGAATTTGATTACAAAATAGATTTGACACTTAAGAATCTTAATAGCTATGAAAAGAGAAAAATTCAATTTGCTTTTAAATTATTCTTAGTGCTCTAGATTTTTCTGTCACCTATTTTCATGAGAAAACAATTCCTAAAAGTTTCTCATAAAGGCAGCCGTCTTCTGTGCCCTCAGCACACCAAGAAAGTTCTAGCAACAATAGAGAGACCATGGAGGAGAGAGAGCAAATCTAAAAGGCAGCCTTCTGCCCTTACTATATGTCTTCTTGTGACTCTGAGAGACCAAGAAGACAGGTAAAGAAGAATACTTAATTCAAAAATGAATGACCTTTGAAATTAACTACCAGGTTTACTATTTAAAAAATCAAAGTTCTGGGCCTCCCTGGTGGTGCAGCAGTTGAGTGCTGGGTTGCAAAGCTGCCCGTGGCCTCTGCAGCACCGGTTCGATCCCCAGCTGCTCCCCGGCCACCGGAGGAGGGTCCCACATGGCGCGCAGACCTCTTCTGCCGCCCGCTGCTCCCCTCAGCAGTGTACTTCGGTCCTTCTGCCTGCTCTGCTCCCTGCTCTGGCTCTGGTGAATTCTCTCACCCTCCTGCGCTTCTGACTGTACCCAGTGCTTGTATGTATGTATGTATGTATAAATCAATCAATCAATAAATAAATCTTTAAAAAAATAAAAAAAAATAAAAAATCAAAGTTCTGTACTGGTACCTGTAAAGCTATTTAAGGAAAACTGAGGGTTACTGAGACAGGAATGGTTCCTACATCTGAACTCAGAAGGACAAAACTGGGGCAGAGCATTTCAGAATGCATGAAATATGGTGTATATAACATTATGATCATTACAGTCCAAAATGAAAATCATTACATACATGCAAGAGAGGGAGCAGTGGGAGAAGCAACAAGTACAAATTGCATTTAAACTTAATGTATAATTGCAACAGGTTAAAAAAGAAAAGACTGGTGCTCTGAAGTTCTTTAAAAAAAACAATCAGTGGAGAGAAAACAGAGGGATCAGATCTTAGCATAAAACACAGAAGAATTTCACCTCAGAGCCACACAGCAGTGAAATGGGCTACCTTGCAAAGTAACAGATTTCCTGTTACTGAAAATATTTGTTCAACTCCAGGCTGAGGAACATATGTGAAGTAGTTTGTTTTATTTATTTCAATAGAAGGTGTTATGAAAGCAGTATGTTGCACAATTTGACAAAAATCTGAGTTTTGGAACAGGATTGGGCAGAGCCCAAATAATCAGTCATAACACTGTCAGCCGGGTAGGTTTAGGGGGAATGTGCTTGCATCTGAGAGCATTACATTCTCTCCTCCACAAACAAGGCCCAGAAACACCTACTGTGTTGGGTTGTAAAAACTAGCCGTTACGCATGACAGACAAGTAATAAATGACCCCTCTGACTTTTGTCTACGTGAATGGTTAAAAGACCTTTGAAATCTCTTCCAATATTAGTTGAGCCTTTTCAAACAAATCACTTAGTGAGGAGCAGCATTCTGTTGAGACATTTTGAACTAGTCACAGGAACACAGAGATGAAGACAAGATAGATAGAGCATAACAACATGAGCTGAATGCTTAAACACAACAGTTTTGTCAAGAACTTCAGAAACAGCATTTCATTTAAGCCTCACAATAATTCTGGGAAGCAATCATTATTACTTTCATCTTACGGAGGGGCTCCTTGAAGCTCAGGGATGCTAAGGAACAGGTCCAAAATCACATGGCCAAGAAATAACACAACTGAGATTTCTACTAATAACCAAGGTCTGATTTCAAAACAACTACTACCACTAATTTATGCTGAATTGGGTAAAATCATAAGAGGGTCATAAGTAGATCTGAAGGATAACTGGAAAAGAGATTTTAAGAAAAGTATTTTTGACTTGCAAACAAAAATGGAGCAAGGTATATCTTAAAGAAATCTTACCTTGGATGATGGGGGAGATAGGAGACTCTACCTACCACAAAGCAAAACATTTAACAGTAAATGTTAAAAGAAATAGAAGAAGACACAAAGAAATGGAAAGACAGCCCCTGCTCATGGATTGGAAGAATAAACATTATTAAAATGGCCATCCTACCAAAAGCAATATACAGATTCAATGCTATTCCAATCAAAATTTCAATGTCATTCTTCAAAGAAATAGAACAATTATTGATGAAATTCATATGGAATCACAAAAAACCCCAAATAGCCAAAGCTCTCCTGAAAAAAAGAGAAGGGAATGGAGGCATCACACTCCCAGACTTCAAACTCTACTACAAAGCCATAATCATCAAAACTGCATGGTATTGGAACAAGAACAGACATACAGACCAATGGAATCGAATAGAAAATCCAGAAATAAACCCACAGATTTATGGTCAACTAATCTTTGACAAAGGAGCAAAGACTATGCATTGGAGCAAAGAAAGTTTGTTCAATAAATGGTGCTGGGAAAACTGGGTCGCTACATGCAAAAGAATGAAGCTTGACCACTACCTCACACCATACACAAAAATCAACTCAAAATGGATTAAAGAACTAGACATAAGACCTGAAACCATAAAATATATAGAAGGAAATATAGGCGAAACACTACGTGATTTGCACATCAAAGACATCTTTACAGACACATCACCCAAAGCAGTGATAGTGAAGGCAAAGATAAACAGCTGGGACTACATCAAATTAAAGAGCTTCTGTACAGCAAAAGAGACAATAACAAAAACAAAGAGAAACCCCACCAACTGGGAGAACATTTTTGCACACAACACTAATGATAAAGGACTGATCACAAAAATCTGCAAAGAGCTGATGAAACTCAGCAACAACAAAGAAAATAATCCAGTCAAAAAATGGGCAGAAGAGCTAAAAAGAAACTTCTCTGAAGAGGAAATGCAAATGGCCAACAGGCATATGAAAAAATGTTCAACATCACTTGTAATCAGGGAAATGCAAATCAAAACTACCATGAAATACCATCTTACACCAGTGAGAATGGCACATATTAAAAAAACTAGCAACAACAAATGTTGGCGAGGGTGTGGAGAAAAAGGAATTCTTCTGCACTGCTGGTGGGAGTGCAAACTGGTCCAACCACTATGGAGAGCTGTGTGGAGATTTCTGAACCTACTAAACATAGAGCTTCCATATGATCCAGCAATTCCACTTCTAGGTATTTACCCAAAGGACACAGAAACATCAATTCCAAAGAACACCTGCACCCCTATGTTTATAGCAGCACTATTTACAATAGCTAAGCTTTGGAAACAGCCCAAATGCCCAAAAATAGATGACTGGATCAAGAAGATGTGGTACATATATACCATGGAATATTACTCAGCATTCAAAAAAGATAAACACATGCAATGTGCAGCAACATGGATGGCGCTTGGAAGGGATCATGCTCAGCGAAATAAGCCAGGAAGAAAAAGAAAAATACCGGATGGTCTCACTCATAGCAGGAATCTAGAAAACTTAAATAAGGGACCAGGAAAATGAATAACTATAAGAAAGTGAAAATCAAAATCAACAAAAAACTATGAACCAGAGACACTTTTTGGGGGGTGAGGGGTGGGAGGAGAGGGATTGGGTCAGAATGGGGGGGCTGCAATTGTATGGGGAATATAAAAATAAAATTTAGTATTTAAAAAAAATAAAAAATAAAATGATTCTAATGACAAAAAAATAAAGAAAATATGAAAAAAAAAATTTAACAGTAAAGAAATAAGGTGGCCAACCAAAATGAGAAGTGTGGAGTGAGAAGAGTTTAAGTTATAAATCTTATATATAAATCTTATAGATAACAGGTAGAAGTACAAATGTAGGAAATGTTGGTAATAGGATGTTAGGGAGAAACCCAAAGGCTAAGTGTTATTAGGTGCGTGCCATCCTCCAGAGACTGCTGTGTTTTGAATTCATGGATTTGAATCATCCCAATAACTGTATCAGGTAGGGCTGATCATCACCTCCATCTTACAGATGAAAAGTGATGTAAAGAGTAGATGAGGGTCACATGACATTAAGGATGAAACTGGGTATGCACCGGGTGGCTTGGCTCTGAAGTCGCAATCTGAACCTACAAGGACTGCCTGTTCTTTTAGAGGGAGGCATACCCCAAACCACAAGAAAATAACAGTTGTGAAAATAGATTAAATCAGCCCGCAGAACATACAATGAGCAAGCAGACAACAGAAATAGAACTGATACCTAAGTGTAGACAGAACATAAAATTGAGGATCTGAGTGAGGCCTTGTCAAAATCCCAAAAGATGGCACACCTCTGAGCATGCCCAAATGAAAAGGCCTATTAACTGCTGCAGTGTCGGAGACCAAAGAGAAAGGGCCCCTCCTTCACCTGAGGCCAGAAGGTCCCGGAGCATGGAGCTGTGCAGCCCTCTCGGGCAGTTCTGCGCAAACACATGAAAGGAGGCCCAATTTCTCTTTAATATTTGCCAGTGAACTGTTTTCTGTTCCCTCTATTCTGGTGCATGATGATTAATGGAATAGGCTTTTATTGCAGCAGTTTCCAACAACTTCAACACACCCATTCAGATTGCTGTCGGGGGAAAAAAAAGCCAAACTCTTCAAAATTGCTAGCTGTACAGAAATAAACGTATATAGGGGTTAGACCACTTTAGGCCCAATGTTCATGCTTCTAATAGCTGCAGGCCTATCATTTCCTTAATAATCTCCAATTGTCAAGTGGGTATTTTTGAATGCAAAAACTCTCTCCACCTTTATTCAGACATGCAAGTTTGTGCTTCAGCCTGAGAACAATTTATCAGGAACCAAAAGAAGAAAAAAAAAATAGACCAATAGACCCTCATAACAAGCAGCAGATCCAGATGATTTGTATTATAAACACCAAAAGGGACCCCTGGGTAGTTTGCATTTTTGTGCTTTGTACCATTTTGAAATTTTAAAAATTGAAAACTTCAATAAAAGCATGGAGCCACCAGTAAGGAAATGATACAAAAGAACTTCCATTTAGGAATGACGGTAAAAAATATTCTAGGGAAAATGCAGGTAACTTACGAAAACTAGGAACAAAATATAATACTTTCTTTAAGAAAATATGCTATCACATGTAGTCCAATTTCAAATATACTCTGTATTACTTCAAGTATCAGTACTCATATGGCTTATTTGATATGTGTATTTTATAATCTTACACTAATTTAGAGGGAAAATTATGATTAAAATAAAGAACGACGTATTTTTCAACAGAGAAAATATGGAAATTAGCAATGAAATAATAAGTAGAGAGATGAGTAGTTTCCATTCTAAACATTTTTTGTGCTACACATTTCAGTCCATGCAGTCAGATGCTCAGGGTTCAGGGTGAGATTTCATTGCCAGCTCACTGGGTGACGCTTTAATTCAAAGCGTCTTTAGAAGAGGCATGTGGGACAGCATGCACAGCAACACCTTGACAGAAACCGAGTACAGAGCTTTTCCATTTCAGTTTCCCCATTCTTGTGATTTAACAGTAAACTTCGCAGTGGTTACCAGCCAGGGAAATATGGAGTGTTCATTTTTACCAGGATATTACTACAAGAGCCTGCACAACAGGCTGCTGAACTAAACAGCAAGCCAGCTAACAGCACGGACACAACAGCAAGCATGCATTCTGATTCCTTGCCCAGAGCAGTGCAAATAAAACACGTCCTGCATCGAAAGCTTCAATGACCAGTATATTACCACACTTCTGGTCACCCGTTGTCAAACTCGCAATGACTTCCATTTGGACACAAAACACAATCAAATCTATTGGAGGAGCTGACAGTAATCCAGATTAGCCATTTTTATTAATTATTTCACTTTGGAATAT
This sequence comes from Talpa occidentalis, assembly GCF_014898055.3. NCBI lineage: Eukaryota > Metazoa > Chordata > Mammalia > Eulipotyphla > Talpidae > Talpa > Talpa occidentalis. The sequence continues at coordinate 86,765,314 of NW_026555331.1, forward strand.
CAAGTGGTGCTGTGCATTATGAAGTAGTAGCAAAGCTGTACTGCAGACCGCATCTGGTCCAACTTAAAATCAACATAAAAAGCACTCACATGTTAAAAATGCAAATATAATCATGGTCTCTGGCTACTAAAGATCCATGGTCTAGATACTTTTAACTAATACAGATGGCAAGTTGGGGGACAAAGGGCAGGCACAAATGGCTCAGGTTACTCAAGGCTAAGCAGGAACCTTGTTAGCTGTTCACTATTATATTTTAGGAAGTTTTATAGCAAATAACTTTTTTGACTAACACCTAAAATGTTTTTTATCAGTTCTAAACCTTATAAATTTTATGTTGCCCTGTTTTCTTTTGTTTGGTGATGGTTGGTGATAGGGAACAATTTCTTTTTTTTAACACATAGAGCATTTTATGTTGAAATTTTTGCCTTGTATCAGGATGCCACAAAAAAATATAGTAGCAAGTCTTTTTTTTTTTTTTAAAGATTCATTTATTTATTTATACAAGCATTGGGTACAGTCAGAAGTGCGGGAGGGTGAGAGAATTCACCAGAGCCAGAGCGGGGAATAGAACAGGCAGACTGATGAAATACACTGCTGAGGGGAGCAGCAGGTCTGCGTGCCATGTGGGACCCTCGCCAGTGGCCAGGGATCGAACCGGCACTGCAGAGGCTACAGGCAGGTTCGTAGCTCAGCACTCAACCACTGCGCCACCAGGGGAGGCCCAGTAGCAAGTCTTAAGTGATGGTGACTTACAGAGTAGAGCTAACTGGAAGCTTGAACCTCTGGCTCTAGGGGGATGGCAACCCTGCATTAGAGGACAGAGGTTGCCAGAGTCTTACCTTCTAGGGCTCAGATCCTGAATAACTAACATGTCTGTTTTATACAGACAAGAGGTGAACTTGTACTTGAGGCAAACCATAAGTCAAAATTAAAAACAAAACAGGTCAATTTGATTTAACACAAAGAACCAAAATCAGTCAGTTGCATTACTATATGCTTTGGCATTCAAGAAGGTTGTCATGGGGTTCACGTGCCTCACCAATATGCACCGCCAGCCCACTAGACACAGCCCTGGTTCCCAGGCTCTAGTCCCAGCTCTGTCAACTATGATTCACCTTTCTGAATTTCATCATCTTTTTCTGACAAAGGGAGTACCTGAATAAAGTATGGTAAAACACTCACACTTTGTAATTAGGGATCTCTTACGGTAAAACAATAAATCTTACTTTGTGATTATGGTCCAGTTACTTCATTCTTAAACTCTATTTGATGAGACGACACTAGAGAGGATTTTTTACCTCCACTAGCTTCCAAGTCAGCTATCCTTTCCTTGGCTAACTAATGGAACTCCAACTTGAAACTCTGGCCTCTCCACCAATTTTTTTAATGTATCTATTTTTTTAAAAGTACCCTTTTTAAAAGATTTATTTATTTATGCATAGAATAACTGGGGGGTAGGCCAGTGTTGCAGGGTGGGGGATAGGCTGGGAGGTGAAAGGATTCACCAGAGACAGAGTGGGGAACAGAATAGGCAGATCTACTGAAATACTCTGCTACAGGGAGCAGTGGGCAACACAGGAGAGGTCTGCTGTGCCATGTGGGTTAGCTCCCTGGCCGAGGATCAAACTCAGGTGGTAGTGGTGATAGCACTGAGACAACCCCTCCACCACCAGGGAGGCCTCTCTCCACCAATTTAGAGTGTTACTCACTTCTGGGTAATTCCTCCTCTGAGAGCAGTATGAGGAAGGCCTTCAGAAACAGAAGAAATGGACTGCCTTCATTAAATGGGGAAGAGAATTCCTCGGAAATGCCCTATGGGCCAGAATTCTGGGAGGTTCCAGTAGTATCATATTAATTCTAAGGAACTAAAAAAGGAAGAAATAACCCAACAACACATATGTGAACAGTGACATGTCAAGTACCACTCTGTAGCCGCTAATAAAAACTCTCTTTCCCTGTGCTCCTCATTTGAGTAAAACAACACTATTTTCCCCATTTGCAGAAGCCTAAAACCCAGGAATCAGTCATGAATCCTGCACCTCCCTAACTGTCTCCATGATAGTCGATCACCAAGTCTTTTCAGAACTATCCCTTGAACTTCTCTTGAACCATCTACTTATGCTCATTACCATGGCCCTACAACCCTGGCATTGTTTCTCTCTTAGAGAGTAACCAATTAGACTCTCTCCCCTCAGCCTTTTCTCACATACCAGGCAGATAGCTCCTTTTAAAACACAAATCTGCTCAAGTTTGTCTCTCCAAGCTTCCTATCATTCTTACAGTGAAGACCTGAAGACTGGATTCCACACTTTTAACAGTCAGGGTCATGCGGTCCACATTTCCCAGTGTGTGGTCCCTAACCCATCCGGAGTATCACAATTCAGGATGCTTGTTGGAAAGAGCATTTCTTACGCCCTATCCAGAACGACTGAATCATACTCCTAGGGAGAAGGAGGCCCAGGACTCTATACGTCTAAGTAATCATCTCAGAAAAATTTTACACTAAAATTTGAAAAAATAAACTGCTTGAGATCTAGGAAAATTAAAATCAATTTCAATTCCACTTTTCTGATGTTGAACAAATCCATAAAATTTCTCCAAGCTTCTGTGTGTTCATCTTTCATAGAGAACTGATAGCAATTACTTAACACATAGGGTGATTAGAAGGATAAACACAAGTAAAAGCACCTTCTAAGCTGGAAAATGCTACACGTGGAGGAGTTAATAGCAACTGTTCTCTAGTTAACAAGCATATTGCTCTTGAGAACAAGCCTAGACTTTTCAATGCTGTGATTGGGGCATTTGAAAATGCATATGTATAGATTATTTTAAAAGTGTAACCATAAGCTGTGAAATATATACCCATAATTATAAAATATTATCAAAAAGTAATTGGAAATGACACTAACATGCACACCTACTAAGGGCTTTCTTATCATATCTGGCAATTAGTGGACTTAGAGACAATGCAACATAGAGATAATAGCATCATATTTTTCAATCCCCCACACATCTGTGATCCCATGGAAGAAGCTTAGTTCTAGAGCAGTGCTCTCTATTCTTCTGAGAACCAAATGAAAGTATTTTCCCTGGAAAATTGCCTTTAAGTGCAAATTCTTACCTTAAAGTCTGCTTATTTTTTTGCAAATAGCAGAGGAAAATGATAATTATTTCTCAGGGTATTAAGGGGACACTATTATCGAAATATTTAAAAGCACTTTGTAAATTATAAAGATTACTTGCTTCTATTATTATTTCTTTTTTTGAGAGTGACTCTTAGTGTTGACTTTACAGAATAATTTGGCTCAAAAGTTGAAGAGGCCTTTCACAGTTGCTTAAAATGCCAACCCAGTAAGAAATGGGTAATGCATCTGAAAAGACATTTCTCCAAAGAAGATACACAAGAGGCCAACAAGCACATGAAAAGATGCTTGACATTATTAGCCATTAAGGAAACACAAATCAAAACCATAAATGAGATACCACTACGGGCCACTGAAGTGAAAGGCCTCGTGTAAAATAGGACAGTTAAATAGTCAACCTTATGCTGATAACTGCCTATTTACATTTATATTTTGGATGACTTCTCTAACCAATCTTTGAATGTTGTTTTCAGCTTACATCTGCCACAAGGATTTATGCTCCAGATTTATTTAAGGGAGGGTTTTTGCTACAAAAGAGTAACCTCGCAGGGCGAACATTTTATACCTGCTTGCAGTTGTTCTTTTGAGCTATCAGGCAAATAAATACAAGAACCCTTAGACTTGTACACTCTAAATGTCTCAAAATTGCTATCTCTGTACCTCTTGGCCCTTTGCACAAGGTCTTTCTATAAACCCTGCACACTGAGCAAACACTGCCCAGTTGGGTGGTTTGCCCCACTGGAGTAATAATCACAGCATACACATACACACAAAACTTGCAAATAGGGTACAGAGTTTTATTTTAATGTCATTTATGAACAGATCCATCACCTATAAAATGGGAAAATTTCTCCAAATTGTTTTCTAAGTCATTCAGCATATTAAAATCCTTTTTTCAACTAGCAACCATAAAAATCAGAGCTTTGCTCTAGGAACTGTGAGAAGTTATATGGAAAGGTTCATAGAATATTACAAAACATACATATCCACATACCGATCCATATATAAACTGCTATCACATTCATACACATATGTTATCATGCACAAAGTTCAGTGAGGTATGAGGACTGTGGCACCACTTCCTTCTGAAATCCTTCCCCAAGTAGGAAGAAGTCTTTGTAATATTGCTACTTGCTTCAACACTATCATTTGGACACAGAAAACAAAGAAAGAGAGTTAGCTCAAAGACTATCAAATGGATTCACTACTTTATGATTTTTATTTTTTATTTTATTTATTTTTTTAAAGATTTATTTATTTATACAAGAACCAGGGTATAGGCCAGATGTGTAGGAGGGTGAGAGGATTCACCAGAGACAGAGCAAGGAACATAACAGGTCGATGAGCCGAAGTACACTGCTGAGGGGAGCAGCAGGTGAGACAGGAGAGGTCTGCCGCGCCATGTGGGTATCTCCCTGGGCAGCCGGGAATCAAACCTGCGCTGCTGAGGATGTGAACAGCTTCACAGTGCAGCGCTCAACCATCTGCGCCACCAGGGAGGCCCACTACTTTATGATTTTTATGACCAAAGCACAAAAATGGCAAACTAGCATTCCAACTGTCTCTATGACCAGCACCACCTCAGGCAGTGGGCAGCCCATCCAGCCCACACACCAACGAACATGTGAACACACAAACCATAGTCACATATGACTTATAAACAAACTCACACTTAAATAGAGAAGACACAACACCTATAAATGAAGAAAAAAGAAATATGATCTTGCAGAGAATGGCACTGCCCACCAATCACAAACACATCTACATTACTTAAACATGGGTTTGACACACAAGTGTGAGGCTGCCACTGGCTGGGACCAACCTGAACTAACTTCTAGGATCATCACTGGGACAAGCACTGTTTTCTCAATTTTTTTTTTTAATCGCAGCAACACTGGTTTACAATATTGTAAGTATAGGAAGTGTAGGGTCCCTCCCTTTAGGCACACCCACCACAGTGCACCCACCACCAAATCACCCATAGTCTCTTGACACCACACAGGCCCCCTGAAACTACAAGCTCCTCTTCTCAGTTGTCCCCACAGCTGCTCCTCTTCCTCAGGGGACAGGCAGCAGCATGCACAATGCCAGACCTTTCAGGTCTCAAGCAGCCACACATCTGCTTTCACAATCTTGGCGCCAGCCTGGGAGCTGGTGCCTGTTTCTGAGCCCTGCCCTAGAGCAGAAAGGCGGGCACATGCTTGACAAAGCAAGGGCCTGAAATGTAGGAGATTAAGTTCTCTTATATCTTTAGGAAGTTCCCTGTATCCAGAAAAGAGCCCAAAGGAAGCAAACAAAGCATTTGAAGTAGAGGTCTGAAGCTCTACCTGCATTAAGAGTTCAAAGGCAGCAAAGGAGATATTTGAACGTAGAGGGGGGCTAGGGGTTAGAGAGAGAAGCAAGGATAGACAGACATCAAGACTGACATTTCACTGGCATTCATATAAAGTCTATCGTGTTACAACCATTCATTCCTTTACATCTGGGCCTGGAGTGAGACACAAAAGCAAGGCCCTAACCTAGATAATTATCTACCATACCCATTTTAATCTAGTAAACGTTTAGCACTTGCATTCTGGCTACAAAGTCAAAATCATCCCATGGAGGACACTGTGAAATTAAAGAATGGAGTCAAATACAAGTGAATGCCCTACAAGTTGCAGCTGGAAACAAACAGCAGTCCCTGAGTCATCTAATCTTTGACTCTGGCTTCTCCACATCTCTAGAAAGGCCTAGAAGCCGCTGTGAGTGGTTTACAGACTACTCAATTCAGCATAATTGATACTTGCTTAAAGGGAAATGCGATCATCCTTACTATCGCTAACATCCCATTAAGACTAAAAGTTAATTAGGCTGTGTTCCATAAAGTCAATTTGAAGCATTTGTCTCAATAGCATTATTGTAATTATTCCTCATCAAAATGACTATCACCTCCTACTGCACGCCAGTGTCTTATGTAAACAACAGCAAAAATCCAACAACTCACATTCCATTCTCCACCTGAGTTATTTAAGTTATTTAAGTTTATGTTTATATAGAATTGAAAATAGGGAATCACAGACATTAACATGCATTAAAAAATGCAAAGGCAAGTTGAGGACATCTTGTTTTAAGTTTCCCAAGACCAAGAAAATATGAGCAAGCTAAATAACCTGGCTACACTTCTGTATTATAACAATTCCAGTAAAAGTCCAAAAGAAAAGCACCTACTAAAGTCAACCTATTACATAAAAGTGGGCCTCACAAGATGCTGACAGAGGAGCAAGGGACACAATGCACATGACTGCACCCTGGGACCTTCCACTACTACCCGTAACAATTTCCAACCACTCCTTAGAAGGTTCTGGATAGGGGTTGGGGACATGAAAGCAGCGGAGCCACCAGGAAATGCACTGACAACATAACTGGTGACAAACAACAAAGACGATGCCCTGGCAACTTTTCCCACAGATCCAGAATTTAAACATAGCAAACCAATGTCCTTAAATGAGTCTTTTAAAACATTACATTTAATAACAAAATTTAAATTTATTTTGTTAGGAAACAAAATAAATTCATAAATCCAGAAGAAGTGAGTCGTTTGTCCTATAAAACTACAAATCGTAGAGTTATTGACCTCTCATGACTTAATGCTAACACTGGAATTAAAACATTAAAAAAGTATGCTTCATAATGAAGAGGGAACAGTAATCATATTTTGTTACTACTTCCATCAGCATCATTGGTGGCCCAATTATATGATTATAATTAGGGAGGGAAAGAAAGGTAGGAGGGACTGGGCCAGAGAAAATGCACCCAGGAATTAGATACTCCCACAGTTCAACCCTGGATATGGACAGCAAGCGCCTCTCAAACATGGCTGCAGAGCAGAAGCACCTGGGAAGCTTTAAACATCCCACAGCGCAGGAGTCTAACCTCTCTACCCCCTCCATCAAATAAAATCTCTAAAAAGGAGACTTAAGCAACAATAGTTTTTAATTTACCTCCCCAGGTAATTCCAGACCCTGTGCCTTGTCTGTTAAAGAACTCAGGTGAAATGATTCTATGCTTCGATGCTGATGGTGAGCTCTCCATTTCTCAGGGGAAAACAAAATTAAATTAGTCAGCAGTAGTGGAACCAAATATAAGAGTTCCCCTTCTAATTCTGGCCCTCCTGACTTCTGAGCAAATCACTTGATTTCCTGGGACCTCAATTTGCATTTCTGTTAAACTCAAAGGGTTTCTAAGTCACAGAGTTCACTTAATCCTATGGTTTCTACATTCTAATAAAGAAATATTTTCAAATGGGATAGTTTGGTCAGGGTTAGCAAGTCTGAGTTAAGTCAGGATCCCAATTTTACTAATTTACTCTATATAATTTTAAATATTAGACCCACCAGTAAAAACTGAGTGAATTCCGCATATGTCAGGTGTCTTTTTCTTTCTTTTCCAAAATGTAGTTGCACAAATTCTGAATCCCAGTTAAATGGAATATGCTGGTGAATTGTGGTCTGTCCAAAAACTTGCTTAACATCCTCTGGAAAGAGAAAAGAAAGGTTGATTAAAACAAAACAAGCTGGTTTCCTCCTTATAAAATCTATTATTTTTATTTTTTTTTTAGAGGCATGTTTTATTTATTTGTTTGTTTGTTTGTACATGCACTGGGTATAGTCAGAAGCAGCGCGGGAGGGTGAGAGAATTCACCAGAGCCAGAGCTGGGAGCAGAGCAGGCAGAAGGACCGAAATACACTGCTGAGGGGAGCAGCGGGCGGCAGGAGAGGTCTGCGCTCCATGTGGGACCCTCCTCCAGTGGCCGGGGAGCAGCCGGGGATGGAACCAGCGCCTCAGAGGCCGCGGGTAGTTTCGCAACCCAGCGCTCAACGGCTGTGCCAGCCACCGGGGAGGCCCATAAAATCTATTATTAAAGGAACATTGCTACCTTATTAGGAAATGCAACTCAACTTGAAAAACCCACACAGATTATAAGATCGTGATAGAAATAAAATTCAGAATCCTCATGGAATCAGTCAAGAAATAAAAATTGCTAATTCCACCAAACAAAATAAAGAGGTGCAAAAAGGCCTTAAAGTAGGAAAACAAACTAAAGCAATAAGCTAAATCCAATATCACCAACTCATTTGTTTTGTTTCAACATACATTCTTTTCTAGGCATAGGGGATATAACTGAATCTTTAGTGGCAGGAAAGACACAAAGAAACACATATAGCACATTACAGCTCTTAAATATAGTCCTTTATCAAGTTAGCAGAAAGTTTTTAAGGATTTTGCAATCAGATGACTAAAACCTGAAGCGCATATTCAACATCACTAAGACTCTGTTTGAGCTTTAAACAATCCTGTTGTTAATCAAATCACACTTGCAAATGAAGGTGAAGGTTCCTGTATTCCTCCTTCCTCACTTTGGAAGACATTGTAGTATCACCTCAGGTCAATAACCTTCTCTGCTTAGGAGGCACAAGTAGTTTTCTCACTTAACATCTGATTGGTTAGGATTTCTCCATGCCTGTAAGTCACTGAGAGGTATGACTATATAGCTGGAAAATCAGAAAATAAAAGCCAATTTTCAAACTCTGCTCTGTACTTTGGCTCCCATGGGAAATTCCTTGAGTTTTACCACAAGGCTCCAGAAGTTAACCATAAGGCTGCCATAGCACTAAACCCTTGCCATTCCGTCATCTTTCTAAACCAAACATGTAGTCCTGGAGAGGAAAGAGGAGACACAAAAAGTTCTAGTCTTTTGGTTACTTACTTGGTTCATTTAACTATACACACACACACAGAGACACACATACATACATACATATATGTGTGTCTGTGTGTGTGTGTATATATATATATATATATATATATATAATAAAACTGAAATAACTGATTAGCTGAGGGTTTCCAGTCAAGCACCATTTGACAGATTTATCATTAACTTAAAAAGAGTTCAAAGGTATCTCCTAGTCTAAAACACAAGGTCTTAAAATCTCAGCACTAGGTGGTCATCTGGACACAGACATAAAATAGGCTAGCACTAAAATATGAAAAAAAAAGCACTAGATACGCATTTGGGGTATTTAAAGTCTATTTTTCTTACTTTAGCCTTTCTTCTTGGAATTGAAAACAAATTGAAATGCTTATCTCTTAAAGTAAAGTGTAAGTATTGCTATTTCAGTCCGTGCCAAACAATCCATGTTTGGAAGGTCAATCAAATAATGGTGAATTATTTAAAGCAAGACTTGACCAAATAAGCACAAGAATCCTTTCTGTGTGGGACTTTGCCTTCTCCGCAAAACGTTTCCAGTCTAAAAGCCTGCTGTCTTTTTTTTTTTTTAAATCATTACAGATTAACAGACAATTATAAAATGACAATTGTTTCTTTGTTAAAGAAAAGCTCAAAAAGCCAGCATATTTCTCCTAAAGTTAATAAACTTTCCAGCTTATGGAACATGACTGTAGAGGAAAAGGTTGGGATTTTTAGGAAATGGGGGACAGAGAACATGATCTTGTGTAGACAAAGTAGCATGTCCTCGAACAACAGAATATTATTCATCAATAAAAGGGACTATAGCTGTTACATGCTACAATGTAGATGAACCTTGAAAATTATGCTAAGAAGTCGGTATATTATATGATTCCATTTACATGAAATGTCCAGAACAGGCAAACAACAGCAGACAGCAGATTAGTGATCGCCTAGATCTGATGGGATTGCTAGAAAATGTTCAAAAATTGAATGTGGCAATGACTACACAAATCTTAATATACTAAAAATTACAGAATTATCTACTTGAAATGAGTGACATACAGTTCAGTCAAGCTTGTTTTTTCAAACCTGGTACTGTCAGATCAGTCTCTTCCCAATGGGTGTCATTAGCCAAATTACCTACCCTGACTCAACTCTCTCAATCTGTAAGATGGGAATAAAACATCATCCTAAAGGCTCTGGATCTAAGTGTGCCTACTGCAATGTTCTAAACAAAGTACGTGACCATTAAAATGGCAAAGCTCCAAAATCAAAAGCTTTAGTTATAATGAAAATTGCTATCTGGGTACCAAATATTTACAAATGATACAAAGAAAAATCAGGCACAGTGTGATTTGGAAATATCATATTTATACATTTCTCAAAAAGCAATAATTTTCCTCAAATATTTAAAATCCATCCTTCTCTTAGCTCATAGACCAAAATTTTGAATGAAAAGTGATCAAAAACTAAGTAATTTTCCATTATGTTTCTGAAAGTATGAAATTAAGAAAGATTAAGAACCTCCACTCTTTACTTTGAAGATCTTTCAGATACTAGAAATATTTAATTGGCAAATTACTTGCACATGCCATTAAGTGGTTAGACTGAATTTGTTTTTACAAATTCTATGGGCTCTTATTCCTTAACCTCCACTGCACTATAATCTGAAATCATCAAGGTCTTCACTTATGCAAATTTTAACTTTCTAGGTTTTTGTTTCCATACAGAATAACTAAATTAATGCACTTTAATTTCTAAAAGATTCACTTTTTGAAGCTGCAAATCAAAGAAAACAAGTTTCCCATTAAAATAAAAAAGGTTCATCAAGCTGTATTATTTCAAACACTGAACCATAATATCTCTCACAGATCTTAAAAATTTCATTAATACAATAAACACAAAAAGGATGTTTCTGTTAAACCCAAAAGTATATCCCTCTTGGATGCAAAAAGACACTCACTATATAGCCGCACTTATTTCTGACCAGCTTCACTGGGGTGCTTCTTTCCAATATGTGCTAAATCCTCATAGAAAGTTGCGGTTTTGCTCTGAGGGAAAAAATATTCTATCCTGCTGATATGGTTAACAACAGCTTATATGGCCATCGTCTTTTAAGCAGGGAGCAAAAGACAAATTGTTGAATTCGTAAGTTAAATAACATAATAGACTAAGTGGATGCAGACCTATCTCTACTGCCACAAGCTCCAACATCAAGGTTGCCATTTCAAACCCTTTTGACAAGTGCCTTTTTATATTAATCACAGTTAAGGGTCTGAAGAGGAAAGAAGTATTCTGGCTACAATTCAGATTCGCTCAAGGAAGTTCTAGGGGGAAAATGGATGCCATTAAAACACAGTAAGTACAGAGCAAGTACTTCACACATGAAGCCCTTCTCATTAAAACTGAGTTCTTTATAAGTGCCTGTAAACTTGTTTGTATTACTATTCTGAACATGTAGGTACAGTGGTGTTAAATATCTTTCAAAAAAATAAAGCATACATAGCCACGCGTGCACTGGGCAAGTAGAGCTGAATATTATTTTAAAATCATATATGCTATTGGCTATGTAAAATTAAGACTTTGGGGTGGAACTACTGTGATATGAGTTCATGTGGCATCCTAGAAATAAACACTGTCCTTCCAGAAGCACCAGAAGACACGGTGGTGGTTCCTATGAAACCCAGCACCTCCCGTCTCTGGACCTCCTTCTACATCTACCAAAGAAAGCAATAAATTACACTAGGCATTGTTCAACTGCACTGCCAACCATATTCACTTGCTCAAAATATTCCCAAGCCCCACACCCAAAGATTTTGATTCAGCAGGTTTGAGATGGAGCTAGAGAGTCCACAGTTGTAATGAACAACTCCCCCCTCCCCCAATCAGAAACCATCATCTGCCTTATTCATAAGAATTGTTCCTATTTTAAAATCTGATGGCTCTATAAGTTCTCAAGATTAACACACTACTTAAGTCATCAAGGTAAATGTTGGTTAACTACAACAAAAAGGTTAAAGGCCAGCAGACATTTAGCCCTAGATATTAATCTTCTATCATATGCATTAGCTAAACCAACAGCAAGAGAGGCCACTGAGGTGTTTTCAATCTATCTCCTAGAAAAATTTATTTGCAATTGAATAGAATAAATCATTAGCAGCCTTTCATAATTGTGAAAAGTAAGTCAGCTAAAATGGTGAGTGGAGTCATACCCCAGACTGTGGTCACTTTCCAGATGTATAAGCTTGCTTTAATCATCTGGTGTGTTAATTATTGTTAACTTTCATCACTACTAGAAAAGAACACAATCAAAAAACTCCAACTCTTTGAAATTCTAAAAGCAGTAGAAAGAACCCTAATTCATTCTTTAAATGCAAGTGTAACATCTATATTGTTTAAAAAACCAATTTCCTAAGCTAGTTTCCTTAGACGGATGTTATCAAAAATAATTTTCTTGCAAAAGCATTAACATACATTTAACCCTACTTAAATGCTTCAAGAGCAGATGTACTACAAATGCACACCCACAGTGATCCCATATTAGTATAAAACTGTTTTATTTCAATTAAAATGTCTAACTATCCACCCCCAACATATACCTAAACTGTAATTTTCTCTGAGAACTTCCAATATGTTCTTGATTTTGTTTCCTTTATCAACCTATCAGAGCAAAAACTGCCTTGCAACTGTTGGAAGAAATCAGTCATTAGCAGCAAGATTACAGCAAATTTTCCAATTTAGAAAAACTGTATTTTTATCTCTCTCTCATACTGAAAGAATAATGGTATAATTTTACTATTTTTAAATGAGCAGTACAGTTTAAAATAGTCAAATTTTCTCAGTGCTCCAAGTTTTTGGATTTACTGTTAGCTTTCTGTTCTCTGCACCTCCTTTCTATTCACAAGTTCTCTTTATCTTAAGTGCACTCATGTACACACACACACACACACACACACACACACACACCCCACCCCCAGGGGCAGAAGCTCCCAATTGGGCCTGTCTACACCCTGATAGTCTAAAGAGCAGTTAACCTTCAGGCAGTAGTTAACTAAGGAGTGACTTCACATGGTTATTGTGATTTACTCTTCAATTGACATTCTTCCACCTTCTCAACAGGCCTGCTCCCCCTGCAGCCCACCCCCCCCCCATTTTTAAAATGGAGCGATGAAGTAGCAAAAAGTACAATATTTTAGCCATTTGAGCATGGACGATTCTCAAATTATCCCACCAACTGGAAGTGCTCTCTGATACTACTATCTTTCAAAATTGAAGCCATTATGGTCAATCGTGCAAATCTGTATTTAGCTTTTCGTAAATAGTGGATTTTTGACCCAATGAACTGGAACAGCTCTGAGCAGTCCCTAGGACCACAGACAAGCCATTCAACACACAGCCATGCCTCAAATCTTAACAATGTTGATGTTCTTTACTTTCAAAGAGCAAAAAAGAACACACCTTTCTTATTCAGAATCCTTATTCTCTATTCGAATATGTACAGGCATAAGAAAATATATTCAGTTTCCAAAATAAAATGCAATAAAATCTCACTCTAGGGCTGTAAGTTTCTTTCACCACAAGAACACATTTTTATGAAATGCCCAAATAGGAATCAATATTAACAAAGAACATTTCCTTAAATAATGTTCCTCTTGACTCTTAATCATTTTCCTCCCTCTGTCATCTTCCTGAATATTTCATTTTCCAAATGTCTTTACAAAGATAACAAAAAAAATAAACATCTTTCCAGTACACTTAAAAAATCATGGCTAAAGTTTTTGGCATCTTCTAGTATAATATTGACATTGCTTATATTTAACATATTATTATTTATTGCTTATATGTTGTTTATATTTAACATTAAATTTGGGTGCTTACCTGCAAAACTACTCATTTCCATACTTTTTAGCTCTCATCATTTCCTGCAACCTGAATCAAAAGACTGAAGTGGATTGTTCCCATTTATTTCCTCACCCCAGAGCAAAGCAACTTCATTTTCATCACAGCAGGTGTTCCTGGACAAATACCTAAGTGACCCCAGAAAAATGCCCTCCAAACACCAACATGTCAGAGAATTAACTAGAGAAGGACATTAGAAATCGCCTCATTGGTTCTGTGGATTTCGTTTGGGTGTTATGTACAAAAGAAAGGTCCTGTTCCAGTAAGTCCGACAAAGTTAAATAGATTTATTTTTTTTTGCAGGATACTCAGAGTCTTAATAAACTAGAAATTTTAGGCTTTATGATCGTCTAATGGGAGAACCCATTTTCATACAACACTTACTAACAAAAACAGGAAAAACCACTTTAAAGTACCCAAGCTGACAGTATCGTACAACAGTGAAGATTAAAGGATAAGAGGCCACTGTAGTTTCCAATAAAAGAGCAAGATCAGGCTAGTTTCTTCTGGACTCCAGGTCAACCACCAGAACAGCAAGCCAGCTGAAGCCTCCCGGTGTGACACAAGGCACGGTTTGCCTTACAATATGAAGTTTCTAACAGTCGTATTGGAAAGCCTTAAAGAAGATGTATATGTCCACTCATTCACATGCCCCACTATAAAAAGCAGTCCTTATCTTTTTGACAAATCACTGGACCCTTTGAGATTTCCACAAAGTAAATGCTCATTTATGCATACTACTATCATCAATTGTGGCCAAATTATGGGCTGACACTTATTCAGAACCCCAGAGTTGGGAACCCCTTTCTTGAAAGTCCTATTAACAACTGCAGTCCTACACACATCACCACCACTGCTGCTGCCACCACCACCTTGGTAATGAAATTGGGTGATTATATTCATACAGTAAGAATGGTAACTTTTAAATTGCATATAAAACATAGCTCATAAAATTTTGTTACTGAACTGAAAAAGATAAAGTCTAAGAGAAGAAAAAACATTCAATCGCATTATGCAAATATAAATGTTATATTTTAACTTAAGGAAGTGCTATAACATAGGACATACTGTGAATTTTCAGGAGGACGATTATGACTTTCACTAGACAAAATAAGATTCAGGTCCCCCTCTACTGTTGAAAGAGGCTGTTAGAGTCACCTATTGCAAAAGCAACAGCTGAAAAAATGTGAAAAAATAGGAATAGTTAATGTTAAATCAGTGTCATGAAAACACTACTCACTGGTGGATGAACAGTAGTTTTAAAAGTTTTTATTATTTTTTTTTTCCTTGTATCATTGTTCATTTTGGTACACTCTTTGATTTCTCTCCTCAGGTGGACTCCCCATAATTCTCCCACCATCGTGGCACCCGTGACCATCACCATAGTACCTTGTGCTTTTCCCTTCCATGTTTAGACCCTTCTTTCTCCCATTCCCATCCTGTATGCCTTACATCTATGGTTTGCCTGCCAGTTTCGTCTTTTGAACTAAGTATTTGAGATAAACAGTTTCATTAAACTCATACGTAAAAACTCAAAATGAAAATGCTCTTCAAGCATCATTTAATGGAAAACACCGGAAAATGAAAGTGTCTGGGAAACTACCACTCACGAGGTGTCTGTACGAACCTGCCAGAGGCCAGGAAAGTCCTTTGACACCTGACTTGGGGTTCCTCCACTCACAAAATAGGAGTGATCACCAGCTGCTGCACAGAAGTGCTGGGAAGCAGGGAGGCCGCTGTTTTGCCCCATTCCTATCAACCCAACAAAACTCATCTTTTCTAAGTATTACTTGATCCTGTGCCCATCCTCCAAAGAATGCTGCAGGACTCCCAATGGTCTCTATCACATAACACCTCCTGCTCAGTGGTGTGTGTGTGTGTGTGTGTGTGTGTGTGTCTCGGGGGTGGGGAGAGGGGGGAGATATGGTGGGGGTGCTCCATCACAGGGCCCCCTCTCTGCCAGTGCCCATGTCTCTAGCTGTATAGCTCAGTCCTGGGCTTTCTCCACTATGCTCAGCCTGTACCAAGACCACCTTCCCACACCTTCCACCACTTTGATTCTCCCCTCCACTCAGAATTCCATTCATATCAAAAGAAGCTTTCCTGTGTAAAGCCCACATCAAGTCATTTCAAAACTACCTGTATATCTTCAATTCTTGGAGGCAACTTTCTATGTACACTGAGAACTCCAATCCTGGACCACTCTTCTAATTCCCACTATGGTCATAAAGTAACAGCTTAATTAATCTAATAGCTAACTGTTCTTTACTTCTTCATGAAAAACGATTAAACACCAGATGCCCCTAACACCAGATGCAGATGAAACCACAGTGAGCGGAGTGATCCTCTCTTGGGCCCAGGGCACAGAGCACGAAACCGCCAGAGGGAGGCAGTACCGCACAGCGAGAACACTTGCCATCACCAGGTTGCCACCTGGGCTTCACCATGGACATGAGTGGCCTAGTTACTTAACTTCCCCCAGGTCATTTCCTCATCAGAAAAACAAGAATTACAAAAGTACTGACCTCCCAGGTAGTGAGGATTAAGTAATAAATTACATACAAAGCATTTAGCCCAGGAGCAGGTATGCAGTAGTGATGAACAAACTTAAACTTCTTTCTCTCTAGAGACCATGCAAACCACAAGCTTCTGCAGCAGAACAAACTCAAAAGCTGTGACCCGGTTGGTCCTTCTTTCTTACGTTGATGTTGATCCCCCTTTAACCCCACAGCCAATCAAGTCAAGTCATGTAGACTCTTTCTCAGAATGGCCCTAGGGGCTTCCAGAGATGAGTCCAGTCCAGGCCTCCATTACTTTCCCCTAGACTGTCACAGCACCCCCAAGTGACTGTCACCTCTAAGTCTTCCTGCAGCACAACCCATATCTTATAGCATGGCATACTGGTGTTGATCTAATTTCAGATACTTTTAAATCTACTCCATTTCTCCTATCCTCACCTGTTATACATTATAGATAGTAAATCTTGATGTCATACATAAGTGTATATGTATGTGTATATATATATTTGCATTTATTTTATATGTTTAAATATACAGCATATTTTACTGTCTTTTTCCATAAAATGTATAGTTTCTGAAGAGAGGAATATTTCAGTCTTGTCACTGCAGTATCTTCACTCTCACACATGGTAATCAATCAAATTAGAGCCTTATCTTTACTTATTATCTCAACCAGTGAAATGGCTTCTTACAATTACTGAATTTCTACCTCTCAAATTGCATATTTACATTCCTATTTGACATTCTCAGTTATACAAGCAGGATCAAACACATATACAAAAGTGACACCCTACTTTCTGCCCCCCTCCACCCTAACATGCCCACAAGCCTCCCATTCTTGGTTGATAAATCCACCCTCCCAGTGGTCTAGTCAAAGATTTTGGAGTCATTTTTGCCTCCTCTCTCCTTTCACATTCCAGATCCAATGCGAAAGTAAAGTCAATTGATTCTCTCCAAAATATATCCAGAAATTAACTCCTTCTTCCCAACTCCACTGCTACCCATATTCACATTCTGGTCCAAGCCACTATGATCTCTCACCTGGATAACTACCAACAGTGTTTTATTCTCTTTTCACTCTGATCCTTCAGAGGTCTATTCTCAACACAACAGTCAGAGTGATACTGTTAAAACATAAACTAGATCAACCTGAGGTGGGAGGTCCTATACTTCTAATACACAAACAAGATGTAAACCAATGCTACCTCAATAAAAATAAATATATAAACCAGATCATATCACTCCTCTGGTTTAAAAAAACCCTAATGGCTTTGGGGCCCAAGTCCTAACCTTAACCTACAGGGTCCTACCTGAACAAATCTGAGCTCCCCTCCTACTTGTTTCTCCCCATCCTACTCAGTTCACATGTCTCCCTCCTTATTGTTCCTCAAATGTGCCAAAAACACTCCAGTCTTCAAACATGGGCTATAGTCATTCCTTTGTTCTGAGACATTCTTTCCCCTTCTGTATCCCCATAACTATAACACCTTTCCTTCAACTCTTTCAAATCTATTCACCTAAAGTCACTTTCTACATGATGACAAGTCTGAATATACTACTTAAGATAGAGGTCCACTGCCCAGATCTATTCCAGAATTCCTGATCCCTCTTATCATACTCTATTTTCTCCATATATCATCTAACAAACTGTGTAACTTCTTTATTATGTGTGTTTATTTTGTTCCCCCTGCTAGATTGACAGCTTCAAGAGAGGAAATATTTGTTTTATTTATCATGTATCTCAAGTGATTAGAACAGATGTGGTACATAACAGTTGCTCAATAAATGTCTGCTGAATTAATCTGTGGGATAAATACATGCATCTGTGGAATGAAAAAAATTAAGTAATCTCTTTCTCAGATATTTAAGGTCATCTTTATCAGGATTTTAATTTACCTTCATGTTGTACTCTTCCCTGAGTTCCAGTCACAAGACCGCCCCGTGAGGCCCATCCCCCACCACAGTCCCTCCACTGTGCTCACATGGTCTCCCCATCTCAAACCTGCCTATCTCCATCCACTTCCAGGTCTATTTTTGAACATCGACAAATTTTGTCTGCAAGAGTCTTGAAAATTTTTATGAACTTCCTTTTTAAGCCATGAGGAGGCTCACCACCTTAAAAGATGGACCTGGGTCTGTCTTACTTTTGAAAGCAAGCAACACTTAGCAAAGTATTTTACACTAAACAAATGCTAGGTACAGTTGCAAAACCTCCTTTGACAGATGGGGAAAGAGCCCATCTGCTGGTAAGGATGGGATGGTCAGGTATTCACTGACCCAGTGAATCCTGGCTCTCAATCCAGTTCTCTTTAAATAACACCACCCTGTTTGCCAGAACCTTTACTCACACTCCAGCCCTGTATCCTATCACAGGAGAGAGTCCTAGAACATACAAAATTCCTAATTGCAAACAGCTGTGAACATATGCAGTAGGATTTGGGAGAAAAAGTGCCACATTTATCTCACACCATCATACTGCCACCTGCAACCAGGCTTAATCATTTTGAAAGGTTGAAGGCAGTTAAGGGTTCACTGGAGACAATCAGGCCTAACTGGATTTCTTGGAACACAGACACATCTACCACCTACATCTTAAAGAATAAAGAGGAGCACTTACCAGATATCAAGGCTTACTATAAAGCTGTAGTAGTGCAGACAGTATAGCACTAGTAGTTCTAGGTGAAAAAGATATCCATGGGGAGGCTGGGGAGAGTTTGACCCCCACTAAATGCATAACAAAAAAGTTCTAGGAACACTAAAATCTAAATCTGAAAGGAAAACAAAAACCCAAAAAGAATATAGGAGAATATTTTCATGATTTGAGGGTAAACAAAGATCTCTAAACAGGACATAAAAAGCACTACCCATAAAAGAAAATGCTGATAATTTGTACCAACACTGATAATTTGTAAAATTAAGAACTGATATTTCTCAAGACTCCAATAACAGAACATATAAGTCACAGAGTAAAGATGTCTGTGAAGTAGATAACCCACACAGGCCTTTTATCTAGAAAACAGGCATACCACCACAGGAGACATACAAATTGACAAGAAGTGTATTTTTAAAAGTTATATACCCCATTAATAATCATGAAAATAAAAATTAAAGTCACACAGTGAGGTATCGCTAAAATAAAAGTAGTTGGTGGACCTCCCCTGGTGGTGCAGCAGTTGAGCACTGGGTTGCGAGGCTGCCCACAGCCTCTGCAGCGCCAGTTCGATCCCTGGCCACTGGCGAGGGTCCCACCAAAAAAAAAAAAAAAAAAAGAAAGTAGTTGGTCAAGTGTTGTCATAGACCTGGAATAATTGGAACTCTCTGAAAATGAACTGGTCTGATCACTTTGGAAACTGACTGATAAAAACATTTCCTATGACCCAAAATTCAAAAATTCCGAGAAATTCCTACAAATACACACACACATACACACATACAAAAATGTAAAATACAACATTTGCAACAGCTAAAGCTGGAAATATGCAAATGTCTATCAACAGAACGAGAAGATAAATTAGGATGGGATCAAAGAGATATTATATAGCAAAGAAAGAGACTAAACATCCTGTAAAGGTGCTAGCTTTTAATTACACAAATCTAGGCAGTATCGTCTACGACACATCTAGGCTATATGATATAATATTGGGACCATCATCACATATGAAGTTTGCCATTAAGCAGAATGTCATCAAGTGACATGTAAAAGAAAAAAAAAGATAAAAACAATTACTATTATATAAAATAGGTTACAATGTAAAATTCAGAACAATTTTTTCCTCTACATATACAGAATCACAAATTAATAACTAGAATTCTCACTTTATAATGCTTTCCTGTTATATACCTGTTGGTATCTCAAAATACAAAAATCAGGCATCAAAATAAGAAAACATGATGAGAACAAGAGTATTGGAGATACATTTTCGCTCAAAGGAAACAGGAGAATATAATGAGCTAGATATCAAAGAGATAAAATTGGCCTAATCAAGATCTTTTCATTGTAGCAAACATAGGGAGTGATCTAGACAGGAAAAAATGGTAAATATAAACAAAGCCTCAGAGAACACAGGGCAAGGTCTTACTGAAGTGTGACACTCGATTATATGCCCCTTTACTCCATCTGATTTTTGTTTAGTGTGTAGCAGAATCAGCCTTAGTGGAACTTGAACACCGCCAGCTTACTGACAAACACTGGTGCTGACGGAGCGTAGTCATCGAAGCCCTGCTTCAAACAGGCTCCGATGTGGAAACCCAATATACAAACAGATAAAGAGTGTAACCACTCCCCTCCTCCCCACTGAATGAAAGGCAGCCTGGCTGACCCCGGGGATCTGAGTCCATCCCTGCAGCCCACAACATGAACCTGTCTTGGTGCAAACACAAGGCTCTCGATACCACATCTGACTGAGACAATCGGAAAGGCGAGACAGCCCATCCTCTCTCACCACCTGCACTTACCTTTCCCAAAGATGCATACTCAGGTAGACAGCCTTCTGAAACGCAAAAAGGTTATTCTTGGGAAGGATTTACAGGGACTGAAGGCAGCACCCATGGTCAGAGTGCAAGTACATTCACCTCAAAAAGACTCACAAAAACAGCCAGTCAAGTCACACATAGACTGGCATGATCTAAAACTGTGGCTTTATGAGAGCAGAATTGACGGGATAAGTCCTTTTTTTGGTCCAACTCATTTTTATTTATTTATTTTTTTATCTTTTCAACGCCATATGAGTTCCTGGAAAACACAGTTTTTCTACAAAGATACCTACTGTCACAACACTCATTAGGCAGCCTACCCCACCCTCCCATACGCTTTTAAGTTACTTGGGCAAAGACTGTTCTGATAGCACCTACATTTGATGACTCTACCCCACCCTATGAGAAATAGTAAAGGAGAGTTATTATTTTGCAATTTGATGGCCATTGGGGTAACTTCTTTATATTATGACTATCTCTTTCAGATTAATCCTAAATAGGGATTAATGGCTCACTTGTTTATGTTTTGTGAGACAAACAAAACTGCCAATGGAAGAAGGGTCTTGGAAGGAAGCAATGCATTCTTCTGTAACAGCTATATGCAAATGATGATGCAACCAGAATTTCAACTCTTTGGAAGCTGCAATTTTTCATTTCCATCTCTTATTCCTTCAGAGACAAACCAATGTTCAAATAACAAAGATGACAAGCAAACCACTGGCTAACTGGTCAGTAGTTAAGTTGCAAGTTAAAAATAAAGGGCTTCCCAAAAAAACAAAAGAAGGAAAGAAGAAAAAAATTCTCTTTTGTTCTCTCAAGCTGCTTTTTTTTAAAATATTATTTTTATAAAGGCCTTTATTTCCCACCTTTTTAGGTGGTAGATCTATTAATCCTCATATAGTTCTGTAAGACAGCCATTACATCCCTGATTTCACAGGAAAGGAAACTAAGGTTTAGAAAATTGAAATGCCTTCTTCATCAACAAACTCCTAATAAGAAGTAGAAACAGGACTCTTACACCATCACCTGCTTCTACACCTCAAAGATGACTCATTTCCTGCCTGTGCTTTTTCACCTGTTTTATTCTTCTAATCACAGTAACAAGTATGTACCTCTCTGGACCCCTGAAATGTCTTCCTTCCTCCACCAGGGCTGGTGGTATGGCTGGAGCCACCAACTTCCCTGCCACACACTGGCAGGACTTCATTCCCAGGAAGGGAAGACTGGCTAGAATGAAGGAAAACACCTGCAGTACATGTCTCAGCCCACCATCTCTCTCCCAGCTTTCTCCCATTCCTCTATCCCCACTTGCTGTGGAAGAAGATGTGAAAGAAAACGCCAGAGCTGAACTCACTCAAACTTACTGGATTGTCTTTGCTCATCTCAAGGAAATGCTACCATAACATTTTCATCAAACTGGATTCCACCGGGTACTTCAATACCACCAGGAGCTAGAGGCTCATTTATAATGAAGATTTCAATGGCAGGCATTTTTTACTGGTGCTCCATTGAAAAGTTATGATTACAGTGATGCTAAGAGGAATTAAGTGATGGACAAGGAAATAAATGAATCATTCTAGGCATTTAAAAATGTTAAATAATCCCCAGAAAGCATTAGTGAGAAGCAGCTGGGCTTCTAGATTATATGAAACAAAACCTATTTTGCTGCTGCCCTCCCTGATATAGCCTAAAAGACTTGGCCATGTCAAAAGATCACAGAGAAATGGGTGAAGGGGATGAGGGCTGTTAGAGTAAATCTATTATACTGCTTTACCTATACTTGATGTGGTTATTATCTTCATTTCTGATAAGGAAAATGAGAACCTGAGAGGATAATTAACTTGGTTCAGAGACAAAAGTGGCAGAGCTGGAAAGTGGCTAAGAGTCTCTAAGAACTATTTCCAGAATACATGGTGCTGTATTACACCATCTGTATTTCCCCCACCCCATCTGTACATTTCCCACAAACCATCAAATTAGACAAGCCCAAAGGTCTGAGTGAATCAGAAACTAGGAACAAAAACATTTAAAATGGGCACATTAGCCATCTCCTCTGGAAGGGCAACCTGTATGCAAAAAAGGGCTCCCAAATTCTCCACAGACAATAGTCTCTATAAGACGCATATGACATATTCAGGACACGAGATGGTCCAAGGGAAATGTTACATTTTGCCAAATCTTTGTTTGGAGGCCAATTTATTTTTTATAAAGTAAATGCCATTGCCCCCTACTTCCTGGTCTTCCCTTTCTTCTAAAACTTAAAATATTGCAAGGCTTTCTGTAGCTCTGCTGCTAATCTTGGTGAAGATGATTTGGTCTTTTAAATTAAAGAAGGCAGCAGCTCTGCAAGCAGTGCCAACACAGCTGTGGTGGAACAGTGTTCAGAGGAACAGGCTCTTCATTTATCACCCTCAACTAACACCTCAGGCAGAGCCTGTGGTCTCAGCTATTCCATGAGGACCAGGTAAGGACAACAAGTACAGCAAATTACATGAGTAGCTTCCATTCATGGAAAACTTATTAACTTCTTCATTCTGGCAGTAGACAGCCCTATCGATTATGAAGGGGATGGACAGAAGTCTGTCTACTTCTCAAATTCCACAACCCTGTGAAAAGATCATGCCACATCCTCCCTTATCTTAAAACCAAGCCAGATGTCTTATTTGGTTCCCCTATATTCCTGCTATAAGTAAAACCATCCTATATTTTTCTTTTTCCTTCTGGCTTATTTCACTGAGCATAATTCCTTCTAGCTCCATCCACGTTGCTGCAAATGGCATGAGTTTATCTTTTTTGATTGCGGAGTAATATTCCATTGTATATATATGCCACATCTTCTTGATCCAGTCATCTATTTTTGGGCATTTGGGTTTAAGACATCAGTGTAAAAAGATAATAACAATACAAAACACAACAAAACAAAAACGGACAATTATAAATCAGAGACATCCTGTAAGGGAGGAGGCGGGACAGGGATCAGAGGGAGGGAGAGAGGAGCTCAGGGGGCTGTGGTGATGGTGCATGGGTGCCTTGGTGAAGGAAATTCAATGGGGACTACACCTGGAGGGGCGGGGAAGGGGGTGGGAAGCAAATATTATTTAAAAATGAACAATTATGTAAACAAAAATAAATAAATTAATTAAAAAAACCAAGCTAGAGAATCAAAACTACTTAGCCAGAAATGAATCCTTTTTAAATAGGAAGGCATTTGAACTAAAGCACAAAATTAATGAGTTATCTTTGTTAGGAAGAATATACTAACAATCATTTCCATACACTATACGGATGTGTGTGGGGGGGATGTTCACACATACCAGCACTTATGTAACTGCACACGCACTCACCACGTCCCTTACCAAAAGTAACTTCTCCTTTGCCAGCTTTGTCAAACAGCTGAAAGGCCACCATAAACAAAGCATCCGGTGCACACAGGACAGATTCAAATGCTACAAATTCTTGAAATGATATTAATCTGCAACACAAAACAAGCACAAAACAGAAACTCAGTAATTTGTGGAAAACAAAAGCACACACAAATATATACTAATGAAAAAAAAAAAACAACAACAGAATATTATTGTCAAATATAAAATTAAAAATTAAAAATACTTTCAAACACTTAGCATTTCTGTTTACATATAGTGGACTGAAATGATGATATACAGAATCTAAAGGGCTATGATAATAAGTTAAACATAACCATTTGACCCAAAATACCATTTTTGTTTCAGATTCAGACTTGGCTTTAGGCGTGCTGTTGTATTCTAAAAATAATACTTACAAACATTAGATTAAGATGTGATTGTGGAAAAGCAAAGTAAAGCAGATTTGTCATTCATTAATACTTCCACGCAATATTTTAAAAATGATTCATGAGATTCATCCATTACTGCTATCTAAAAGGACTGAATGATGGTGATATGGAGGATACAGGAAGAATACAGATAAATCAGATGTAAAATTGACCCCCAAGGGACTTTCAGTCTAGTAAGGCAGAAATAGCAGCACACAGGAAGGACAAATCACACGACAGGAACAATACGATGCTAAGAGAATTCTGGTAGGAAATCAAAGACAACTACCACACAAATGGGAATGTAAGTTGGGCCTTCAAGAAAGAGTGAAACTCATATGTTTCGTGATGGACAAGGTACAGAGGGTACTTTAAACAGAGGAAACACTGGAGAGAGCCAGGTTCACGAGAGCTTAGAAGCATACAAGGAAAATGGTGAGGACACAACTTTGGATAGTAGAGGGCACAAAAGAGAACGCTGTGAAAAAATACTGGAAACACAGGACCAGAGGTGACTTTGAGGTCAAGGGGGCCTGGTCAATCTTCTCTAGGAAGCAGGGAGTGATTCAAGCGTCTGAGCAAGGTCAGGACATGATCACATGTGTCCTTCAGGAAGAGCACAACAGGCCGCAGATGCTTTGACTTCTAAGAAGTAAACAGATCCATAAAAGCTTTTCCAGGAATGGTCTTTGCCACTATTTTGTGTTTTTAAATGTCCACACATCCAATGATACATTGAGATAGTTCACGTGTCTGGAAGATAGTTATACAGGTAAGAAAGAAAATGTTTCTTTCTGCATGCTCTGCATATTTCACAGAACATTTCATTACTTCTGAACAGCTAAGAAAGCACATTTTTATACAAAGTAAGTTAACTAAGCCCTTTTCTAGTATGTCACCTGATTATACTAATGTCATAAAGGAGAAACTGCATGGTGGTTCAATATGCTATATTGTATCATTCACAATCCAAAACACCTCCTTATGCATAGGAACATCTAGAAACAGCATTTGTTACAGGACAGTACCTATCCAGAACAGTTGTCCTATTTCACTGGGAAACCTAGGTTTAAGCAACACTGGCAAAGGGGAAGGCAGACAAATTTGAGTCACACATTCTTGGCTGGCCTCAAGGAGATTACGAACTGTCAGGGGAAGAAGAAGAATTATATGCATATATATCAACTAGAATGCAAGGGCTGAAAGTCAAAACTAGAAGAAATCAAGCACTATGGCGCACAAAAGGAAAAGTGGTTCAATTTGCCTAGAACTGAGGAATGTTTCATGCAGGTGTGGCATTTAAAGGACAGATTTTAAAGTTGGAAAGATCTTAGACATCAACTTCCTTATTTTACCTTTGAGAAAATTAGAAGGTTATGACTGTAAGGTGAGTTTCTGGCATTTTGGGCCATAAACCAGGTGTCCTAATTTCCATTTAGCTGAGATAGAATTCTAGCTGGCTTGCAAAGATGAAAAGAAGAAAGAAAGGAGGAGAGAGGGCATTCCCCAATGGGGAAAGGCAGAGCAAAGTTCACAGGTGAAGACTTATGGGGACCCACTCTGTGTCTACAAGATCACCAGAGAGGCAATGCAGTAGGACCAGGAATGCCAGCCACCCATAGAAAACCTGTAAGACCAAGTTACACAATCTTGACTTTCATGCCAAGAGTGAGAAGTCACTGAAGGCTTTGGGGTTAATAAATATTAGATTCAGATCTTTGTTTCTGATAAGGAACTGAAGTGAAAGAAAAATCTAGCAGAGGGAAAACAAGATGTGGGCTGTTTAGCCTGGCAGTAGGAGCCTAATCCAGAGCTAGAGCACTGAGAATCAGAAAAGGGAAAAGGTCCGAGAAATACAGTGACAGCAGGAATTACAAAACTTGGTCCCAAAACTTCTAAGTTGTATAACTGAGTGGGAGGATGATAATATCACCAAAATTAAAGAATAAAAAAGAGAAAGAGAAAGAGGACTTGTGACAGGGTAAGACCAAGTCTGACTCGTAAATGTGAGGTACCAGGGACAATGAAGCATTGTGTCCAACAGGAAACCAAATGGACCAGTATGGAACCCAGGAAAGAAAAGAGGCTAACATGGATAGAATAGTGCTCCTACCCTGCCCCACCTAAAATAGTTCTCATTGCAGTCCTTTCTACTTCAGAATGTCATCTTATTTGGAAATAGGGTTGTTGTTGCAAGTGTAATTAGTTAAGATGGTCTTTGACAGAATCAGGCAAGCACCTATTTCAATATGACTTATTAAAAAGGGAAGTTTGGACACAGACATGCACACAGGGAGAAGCCCAGTGAAAAGGAAGCCGGAGGTGAGAGGGAGGCTTATAAAAACCAAGGAAGACCAGAGATTGCCAGCAAAACACCAGAAGCTGGGGGAGAGGGGCACCACAGGTTCTCCCCGACAGCTCCTAAAGGTACCATGCTGCTGCTGACATCCTGATTGCAGGCTTCAGAGATGACACATATCTGTTGTTTTTTTAAGCCACCTAGTTTGCAGTACTTTGTTAGGACAGCCTGCACAAACTAACAAGGAGGCCAATATCGGAAACACAGATTTGGGAGTTTTCAAAGAAAGGCTACTTAAAGCTGTGGAAGAACCTGCCCAGAAGCATTTCCATTAGGGGTGATGCTCCCCACACTCACCATCACAGCAGCATGGACGGGAAATGTGTTTCTATTTCTGATTGTTTACTTTCTTCTCGCCACCAGCCCTCACACCCACTACCCCTACTGAGGGGGCATCACCAACCACACAGCGACACTGCCCAGCAGCTTAAGTTGCTGGCAGTTTGTCCAGGCAGAAAACAATTATATTTGCTAAGTTATCCCTGCACAGACATTAGGTTTAAAGCAAACCACACAGTGCTACCTACAAAAAGCACATTAAAAAAATTAATCGCACGAATAAAGAACAGCTTAAATACAATGAAAAGAACATCTAACCTCTCTCAAAATAGTATAAGAAACCTGAAGATTATCTATATGCATGAACAAATCCTCCTCTGGCAATGTCATTGTGGTTTCATAACCATAACTGGCCAATGAATGCACTGGTATTTTAGGCACGTTACAGATACCAAAAAGGTATGTAATTTGGTAATCCTGTTAGATACAAGTATACATCTATGTAGGAGGCACGCAGGTAAACCATGAAATCATAACGTCTTACTGTTCATCAAGATCATTTCGGGTTTTCAAGGTAATCTGACTAGAACACTATCAGAATAATTACATGGTACTATATTCATTTACAGCAGGCTATCTAAAAACATTTATAAACATATATAGTTTTTTTTATATAAACAGTTCTTTAGTCTTGCTTTACAGATTTAATGGGTATTAGCAGAAGTTACAACAAAGAATACAAGCTTAATCAAGTTCAGACCTGGCTGGTGAGCTCACTCAGTTCCTTTTCCACCCTTACCTTCCAATGCTTCTTTGACAATTAGACGCCCTTTAAAACAAATCACATAACTCTGATGAGCTCTGACTAGTACCTAAGGAACAGTACTTGACACTCCAGTATGAGCCACCACTAGTGGCTCACCTACAGCCACTAATAGTAGAACTTGGGTCAGCGACACACAAGCAGAGGAGTTACCTGCTCACAGGCCTATGGCACTCAGATCTAGGGAGAGCGGTTTCTAAGGACCCCATTCCATGACTCTGAGGCTACCAGAGATTTTTTTTTTTTTTAAGCAAGTCATGTTTGTTTTCCAAATCACTGGAGTTACTGTTCTTTCTGAAAGCCATTTATTACAGCAGCAACTTTACAGCTCCTTTAAAGTTCAGATAAAACACTGCACTCTACTATCAAATACTGAGCCAAAGAGTAAAGGGATTAAAAGTGGATTACAAATCTGTACACTATGCTTGGGGCAATGTAAGATCATATATCTCCTGAACACACAGACACTAAAAGGATACATGCCAAAATGATGACCTAAAGTAGTATAACCCAGTTCTCCCCACCCCAACTCAACTTTACAAGGGACAGCTCTGAGCTTGGAGATACTCAGAACAGAGTATGTGGACAAAAAAATATATCCTGCAAAAAGTCTTTAAGGGATACAAAAGAACTGGAGATAAGTTACTCAAAGAATTCTGAAAAGATCGCTAAATCTCCCCTCCTACAAGAAAGGAGGAGGCAGAGAAAGTCAGTGAAATTAGGAACAGGACATCAGAGGGAAGCCAGGACAAATGGAAAAGAATGTCTGCCCGGCAGGAGAGGTCAAATGTGATCAAGGAGAGTTGGAGGCGGGAAGGGAGGGCCAACCACCAGAGTGGGGTCTCAGCGTCTCCTCAGGCTGGACATGGGCCAGTGCTAAGAACACACAGAAGTGCAATCTCTGCTTCCTATGAAACGGTTGTCTAGGGGGACAGAGAGCCAGGAAGCCAAAAGGAACCCTGGAGACAAAGAGCCACAAGTAGTGCGGACCCAAGCAGTGGGCGGTGTGTGCTCACATCAGGACAGGAGACAAAGATCTGAAATTTTTAGTGACATGAATTTGTACTTCAGACTGTTTAACCAGGATGTTCAGTGAATTGAAGGGAAAGGAGTTGGGGAGATGTGTTGGCTGAACCCAGGAAAAGCCGTGAGGACCTGAGGAATAAAGAAGAGCTCCTCATGGCAACGAGACGGATGTGTGTGGCGCTGGGCTATCGGAGGACAATTTGACAACACAGCAGGAGCCTAAAGTTGCCTTCACCCCTTAACATCAGAATCCCACTTGTAGGAACATATCCAAAAGAAATTATTGAGTGTGTACAAACTTCTATCAACAGGGATGCTCATACAGCATCAATAACAACAGTAAAAAAAGGTAAACCACCTCCATAGGTGACTGACTAAAGGAACATTCATACCTAGGACTACTCGCCAAGTATTAAAATTTTATAAACATAAAAGTTCATGTTATCAAGTAAAAATTCAGTTAAACAAATGTATATAAACAACCCCATATTGTTAAAAGTAGACAAAAATAAAATTTTATACAACACAGCACAATGAGGTATTGGCAGTGGTTATTTCCAAGTAGTTAAATTATTATAAGTTTAAGCTTTTGCTCTTTCCTGCTCATATTTTCTAATCTTCTCCATCATACACATAATGTATTATATTTGTAATGTGAAGAAAATAAAACTTTACATGAAACAAAACAGCAAAGGACCTGAAACTTGAGTAGTAGTGGAAGGAGACTAAGAAGTTGAGGGGGAAGGGAGGAAGTGGGTTAAAAAAAAAATGAAGGCAAGAGTCACAGAACTCTGGCTACCCAAGGTGGATAACATCCAGTTCTCTTCCTCCCTGCTGTTGCTTATTCTTGCTCAGCAGTGGCTTATACCCCATGTGGTCCCTTTCATCTCCTGCTTGGCTCCTATCTCCAGGCCAACTCTGCGGCTATGAAAGTTTAAGCAACTGCACATAAGGATCTGATCTGTTCATACTTCAGGAAGTCTGGTCGTAGACAATGCACCATATCAAAATTCAATTACCACTTTTACTTAAGGTTCCTAACCGCAAGAGTGATTTGCAAAAATAACTTCTTCTTATAACCTTCTTCCGTGTGTTACAACAGAAGCCAAACAATTGTTCAGGATTAATGGCGGAGATAAAAGTAAAATCTAACTCCAAAAACAGAGTTCCAACCACCAGACCACCCAGGTACAAGTAACTATGAATGCTAAGGGGGAAAAAAAAAAAAAACAAAAAACCCAGAACTGGGTTCTCCTATGATCACCAATTTATCAAAGAGCTTTAGCCCCCATGATTTTAACATCTTTATTAGCTTTTGGGGCTTTCTAGCTCTTTTATCTTCCTCCCAAATACCCTGCAAATCTATACAGTTCAGGCCACCAAGCACATGTGTACGCTGCACCTATTATATGCCAGGCAATGCCCTAGGCATTAAGGAGACCATAAACTTAAGGAAGGCTGACAAAATCCATGTCCTCAAGGAATTACATCCTAATGGACAAGGCAGGCAGTAAGCACAAACACATGGACAGAAAGAAGATGACTACTATACTGCTATAGACAGGATAACATCTAGGGATGCTTTAAAGCCTTGCTTCTCACTCCCCGTGGACCTACCGAATTAACTTGAGGAGACCTAAGCAGCCATTTGTTTTTGTAAACTTCTCAAGTGATTCCACCTTGCAGGCCAGGCTTAAGAATGATAGGGTTGAGAGAGAGGAAGCTGCTTTATCTAAAGTGGTCTGGAACTACTTCTTAGGAGGAGGTGGCGTCAAGATGTGAATGATGAAAAGAAAGAAGCACTGGGAGGGCCTGAAGGGGGTTTTGGACAGAAGTAACCTCAGCACCAGGGCCAATACCAAGATGAACCCGTCTTGGCAGGGTCCATGGGGCAGGGAGACACCAGAGGAGTTGTCTGGCAGGAAAGCAGAGGAAGGGGAAAGTGCGGAAGGAGGTGGGATGAAGGAACATGCAGGGGTGGTGTGACCTCACTGAGGGAACACCAGGGACAAGGTGGAGCCTGGTGTTCAGGGTGCAGCAGTCAGTTCCCTCAGAAGTAGCTGCAGTGGCTTGGGGCTGGGTTGTAGCAGGAGCAATATAAATGAGAAGTGGTAAAATTCAGGTTACATTTCTCTTGACTGGGGTAGTGTTGGTGGGGGTTGGGGTGGGGAATGGGGAAGGCTTGTCCTAGAAGTCATAGCAGTTTCTAAAGCTCAGAGGCAAGTCAGGGGCCTACTGGGGTGGCCTAGGGCAGCGGGGGTTATAGCAGCCAGAAGCAGAGTGGAGGCCCTGAAGGAGGAAACCATAAATAAATACTTTATTTAATATGCTATTAGATGGTCAGTGAGCAAACAAATTAAGCCTCACAGTCCAATTACCTAACTGTGCCACAGTTGTTCTTATTAACATGCTCTAGAAAGAGACAATGGCCTATTACCAAATCTTATACTCTAAATCTTATACTCTTATACTCATATACTCCAATATGTGGAAAGAGATCCAAGTGTTAGTTTTCCTCTGCCCAATGGCTGAACAACCTTGCTGGGTGAGCTGGAGCAGACCTCCTTTCCTGACCTATAAAAAGGTGTTCTCTCTGATGCTTTCCACTCTATAATCCCATGTCTCCCACTTCAGGTAATGGTGAGCCATCCCGTGCCCATCTGGCTCTTCCACCCGCCTGGCATTCCCTGAGTGCATCTGTTCTGAGGCCAGCTGGGCTGCTCGGCGCAGGCATGCACTGGGGTTCAAGTCTCACTGCAGCTTTTGCCAAGGGCCTATTTAAATTCACTGACTCCAATGAAATCTGGCAGATTGAATATTGTTCAAACAAGCAGGCTACTGCCTGGCTTTAAAAACCTATTAAAGATTTTATTAGCAATTTTACTGTATTGTTATCATGAATTTCAGCTATAAATACCACCTCTGCAAATATCGCTGGTTCCATATTGCCAAAAGATGATAAATGTTTAGGTTCTCCTAACTGCTAGCTTAACTTGGCAGGTGACAGACCATACTTCCAGATCGACCTGTCCTGGGCTGCCTCACAGTTCACACCAAGCAGCACTCAAGCCACCCAAGGTCAAGGGTGCCAACTAGTGGTTTATAGGGGGCATTCCTGTGCCTCCAACATTTTCTTTCTTATCAAAGGGATCAACACATTTAACAGGTGTAATTCATCCCTATCCCACATTTATTCTGATAATAGTTATTTAATTACACTACAAAATTCCTTTCACCTATGCATCCACTTACACCTCATTCCTCTTCCTCTCTTGTTAAACAACCACTATGTGTTACCTCAGGAGAACCTATCCTCATGACTTAACATCTCCCTCTAGCCCCATCTTTTAACCTTTGAGTTCTAAGAAAGTTTGTGGCCATCCCCCATAAGAAGTGGTACAATACTAAAGAAAAGAGCGCTCCATGCTTTTTAAAACTAGAGACAAATCATATTTTTGATCTTTGCAAGTCTCTATATGAATGTCCTGTTATTTCCTAAATACTAATAGATGTCAAAAATAAATAAAAAGCTATCTTATTATACTGTTGTTGCTTTGTGTAGTTACCAATATTAACCGCAGAATTTAATAACATTCATCACAAATATACTATATTTAACAATATTGTGCATCATTTTGAGAAGTACACAAAGATTCAAAGTTTTTTAAAAGGAAACATATACTAAGTGAAAAACATGAACAACTCATTTTAACTTGGGGATTGCCTTTGGGGGATGACAAAACCTTGCGGGAGGGGCAGGAGGCAAGCAGTGGTAAACCATTTTTGGGAAATCAACTTAGGTGAGGCAAACATAAATCTCGGCTTCCTATATTTCCCTTTGTTCTTTTAATTAAGGTTGAATAAGAAGACTTCAACTTTATTAAAATGGTAATTAACAGAAGCATTAAGCTATACAGATGCTATTTTATCATGATGCACACCTGAAACTTATTAAATGTTATAATGCAATGTTGCATGCATTAAAAAGTGCTTAAGTAAATAAAAATAAAAAAGCAAAAGAAAATGGTAAATGAAGGATCGTGGGGGAATAACCTGCAGACAACAAACCAGTAAGTGAAAATCCAGCAAGGACACAAATTGTCAGCTAACATTTTTTCAGTGCCCGTGGTGTGCTGGTTGGTCACTGCATGATGTAGCAGGTCGCCTGTTAGATTGCACTGCACAGCAGCTCCTTTCAATGTTTCTTGTGGAGCGCACTCTGCCAAATCCTTTGTGTATGTGACTTCAGTCTCCAGTCTGATCGCTCCCTTGGTTTACAGCTAAAATGCATATAAAGAAACTTTCCACTCGAGATTCTGACCTAAACAGAAGACAGCTTGAGGAACAGAACTGTCCCTTGTAGACTTCCAGCAGCAGCCCACATCACCTACGGATGTTCTTTGCTCAAAACATTATTTTAAAATACCAAAAATTGATTGAGTTGAATGATCTTTTACTAGGAACACAATGTCTTTCCCAATGTGTTTTTCTAACTCTCTGAAGCAAGGTAATGATGATTAAAATGGTATTCGAAAACAAGTAAAGGGCATCTAAGAACAGACACAAAAGTGACAGAAATGAATGTGCTACATTTTTGTGTCTGTCAATGCCAGATCCCTAGTTAGTCACTCTGTTAAAAAAAAAAAAAATCAAAATTAATAAGTAATCTAAATTAAAAAAAAATACATGAAGTCAAGTTTTACTGATTCCTCTTCAAGAAACACATAAACATTTATTTTCCATTCAGTTATAAATCGTACATTTTGGATACACACCAAAAACCTTTTTTGATGTGATCATAACATAAGGCCCTGACAAAGCAAAAGTTAAATGACTGAAATAGCCTTTATTTTTAAAAATAAAATTATTCATGGTGTAGGCAAGAAGAAATAAAAGTGCAGAGGCTTGAGCCAATATATCACATACACACACCAAAAAAAAAAAGCCAACATTAATATCTGCTGTGCCAGCTGAATTCAAATTAACCCAATTTTACATGTTAATTAAACCAGTTATTTTCTTCTTATTGTATTTTTGCTTCTTAAATAGTAGAGTCTACAAGTGATTCCCAACAGACTCGTTCCAACAACAATGACGTATTCATTTACTTCTATTATGACCATACAATACAGTAACTGAGCAGTAATTTTTCACAGTCAATTACATGTGTGGTTCTTTATGCTTAAAGATGCTGAAATAATGTGTACTATAGAGCCATATGCCTGAATCTCGAGTCTGCCTGAGGCAGTTGCCTGGGTAACACATTTTCTCTCCGGTTTAGCATAACCCTTCATTGAATATCATTAGATGTCATTAAGTAGCAAACATTAACATGAACTTCAATACACTGCTTAGGTAGAGTCATTTTATCCATGTAAACAAGTGCTCCATCATTTATAAGAAGCTTAAAATGGATTATGATTTTCTGTATTTAAGACCATGAAAAAGAAAAAAAAAAAGTATCCACATGTTGATTCCAAATTGAATTTGCAGAAATTTCCAATAACATAAGAGAACTCGGAAATTCAGAAGTAACACTTCTCATCAATAGGGTTACACTAGTCAATGTAAGCAATTTTTGATTAGGTTTTTAAAATTTGCTCAAAG
This sequence comes from Talpa occidentalis, assembly GCF_014898055.3. NCBI lineage: Eukaryota > Metazoa > Chordata > Mammalia > Eulipotyphla > Talpidae > Talpa > Talpa occidentalis. The sequence continues at coordinate 86,799,966 of NW_026555331.1, forward strand.
TTGAAAATTAATTCCATCAGCTGCCATCTCAGACCATCAGTTTTATCCTCTTCTAACAAGCAGGAGAGAAAGTACTTGAGTTCAGTAAAGAACTTGATTTTAAAGAATAAATTGCTTAAAAATCAAGGCATATAGTAGTAAAGAGAAAGTATAGACTGTATCATGCATTATTTAGGATGCTTTAAATATTAAAAACTTAATGAAATGTTATCTAGTTTTAGAAATGGCAATCTGTGGTTTATACAGGATGTTCTAGAGTAATGCCTACATTAGGAGTCAATCATTCCCAGTAATCTCCATCAGTCTTCCACCCATGCCACCCCAAACAAATAGCCAACTCTGCTTGTGCTATAAACACATTCTCCAGTTCAGGTTCCCCTCTTCCACCTTCCCAACCAGACTGGCACTCATAAACCATGGAATTATGAATTTTCTGAGATACATCATCGTGCCATTTAAACCTAAACTCAGCCTATAAATAATTACAATTTGTTCTCTATCATTTGCATGAGAAAGGGTCTCCAAGTTTTCAATGTTGATCTTATAAGAAAAGAAAATGAATCATCAACTGTCACTGCCACCTGCAACATGCTTTTTCACCTTTCCCATTATAGCAAGCATCCAAAAACTGTATGTCAGGGCAGAAGAATTCATTGAGGTTTGGAAGGCAGCCCCCAAACTGTCCACAGTCAACCTAAGAGTAACTAAAGAGAAAGCACTAACAGGAATACATGAGTTCTTCCTTCTTCACACACCTATTTGCTAATCTAAAATAAGATACAAATAGCCACACAAAATGAAGAGATTTAACCTGGGGAGGCCATGCCTCTTCTTCCCACTGGTCCACAAATATTTATGTAGCTATTTACAAAATTCAATAAAGCCTTAATCACCATGCTCAGTCAGTCAAGGGGCTGAGATGTAGTTGACAAAGAAAAAATTATGATATTAAGTGTATACTTCATTTTAGATTCAGCAGTCTGCTCTAAAATGAGGTGAATCATGAGAAACAAATTGATAGCAAGGCTGGATCATTAAGCAAAACATTTCAAGACAGACTGGGATCACTGCAGACTCAATAACATCTTTGATGCTTCCATAAAAATTTGTGTTCTGAACAATTATCTAAGATACTCTAGGGGTTCAAATAAAAATTAAAACTAAATTATATATAACTGGGAAAAGGAGCCTAATACTTGAAGAAAGATTGTTAATTGAAATTGAATTAAAAAGTAATTTCTGCTTAAAATATTTATGTAAGTAGTGTTTCTAGGTTTTACCCAGCATCCAAAACAAACTAAACGCTATTTCCATCCCTATCCTCAACACAGTAAATTAACATTTACTACATGAATATAATTTGCTTAAGAACTGGTACAAAATCTGGTAAAGAAAAAACATATTTCTCAGGTTTAATTATGTTTGGTATTCAAATAATCATGAACAAAATACAATGAATTTCACCTATTAACAGGCCACCCATGAAATGTAGATTATTATTAAAATAACCAAAAGCAGGGCCTCCCCGGTGGCGCAGTGGTTGAACTCTGGGTTGCGAAGCTAACCTCAGCCTCTGCAGCACCAGTTCGATCCCCGGCCACCGGGCGAGGGTCCCACATGGCGCGCAGCCCTCTCCTGCCTCCTGCTGCTCCCCTCAGCAGTGTACTTCCTTGTTCTGTTCCCCGCTCTGGTTCTGGTGAAATCTCTCACCCTCCTGCGCTTCTGACTGTACCCAGTGCTTGCATAAATAAATAAATTAATTAAAAAAAATAAAAATAAAAAATAAAATAACCAAAAGCATTTATTATAACTGGGTCAAGTCTACCTAGGTATATATTTAATTTTTTTTATCTAGAAGAATCTATACAAATGTTGAAAAATAGGTATGAACAGAAAAATGATCTGTTCAACATGTTTCCACATCCCAATCCACACTATCTCTGCATTCATTAGCAAGTCCTATTTCTAAAAGTCTCATAACAATACTAAGCTTTTTTTAAAGCAGGCAATTACAACACAGAGCAGCAATTGTAAAGAATAATCAAAATTAGAAACTGTTGGGAGTACTTTATATTTTTGCAAAAGCAAATTAAGCTACAAGACTTTTGAGACTCTCTTGCTTTTTCTAGGTACAATTATTGCTAATTGTGGAAAAGCAAAATCAGCGTTTTTAATTTTCAGTAAGTTGGTTACAATTTTACTTCCTGACTTAAAAAAAAACAAAAAATAGAAAAAAAAATCCCTAAAAACTCTAGAAACACCCATCAGGAAATCTTAAAGCCATAGAAACAGATTCAATATGAACTACATGTTCAGCCAAGCCTCAGTTCTTTCAAAGCTTTTCCACAGATAGAAAGGCAATGCCATTAGTGAATTTTTAAAAATTATATTCTAAATTAATAACTGGAAAAAAGAAGATATATGGTTGCACTTATTAAGCCTGCTGTAGAAAAGTGTAACTTACCAGACCATCTGCAGAGATGGTATGAATAGACACTAAGGGGGATGGGAGTCAGCACCCAGTGGTATCTGTTTAAAGTCTTGGCACCTGCTTCTAATACCCAGACTTCACAGGGTGCTGAAAGAGAAGGGCAGGAGTCTCAAAAAGGATCAAGAGCCTAATCCTATGGGTAGTTTCCATGATACAAAGAATTCCTCAGAGTAATTTCACAAAATTAGAATGACCCCAAACTACTGTGGTACCAGCCTATTTGAAGGGGATAAAAGTGAAAACAGGAGAAGAAAATAGGTTTGCTAAAAGTTTCAGCAACTGTTACCTAGACAGACTGCATAAATTGTTACAGTGCTCTTGGGAGAAAAATGACAACCAGGGATTTTAACATGTTGAATTTTAATACTGAAACAGAAAGAGACCCTGAGAATCTTGTTTCCTTGTCATCTTAATAATACCTCACATACTCACGGCATTTTATGTGTCCAATCCATTCAAATTCATTTAAAAGGTATTGATGGAGTGCTATTATGTGCCAACTACACTGCTAAGGTCTGCAGATTCAGCAGTGGGAAAAAAGAGACAAAATCCCTGTCTTCAAGGAGCTTACAGGCAAGTGTGTATGAGAAGGTGGAGGGAGAGACAATAAAGTAATGAATAAAAGTCTTACATTCCATGATAACCATTATGAGAAACACCACAGAAACACCCAAGTAAAAGGGGAAAAGGAGTGTTACAGGTATAATCTAACATAATAAGTCCAAAATATAATTAAAATAAAATAGCAAGCTAAAGGACAGCTCCCCTAAGAAGCTGAGTAAATGTCCTGGGGGAAGAGGAAGGGCTAAGGACTGCAGGTGAGACTAAGAATGGTTCGTTCAAGATGCAGTAAGAAGACTAATGGGAATGGAACGGAAGAACATCAAGAGATGAAGTAGGAGTAAAGGAAGGGGGGAGTTGGCACTGTTAAGGGCTTGATGGCTTGGGCAACGCAGTGAGGACTATTGCTTTTACACTGAGTGAAACAGGGAACCATAAAGTATGGTAAGCCAGACAGAGATCCAAGGTAGATTTTATATCAGGACCACTGGCTGAATAGAGTGAAGGGAAGCAAAAGCAGAGGCAGGGAGACCAATCAGGAGGCTATTACACTAATCAGAGTGATAGTCATGACTTGCACAATGGCAGCAGCAGCAGAGGTGGTAAGATGTGGTCACATTCGGGATATAGGGTAACATTCCTCCATAATGATAGACATAGGATCAAAAGTACTAAATCACAGAAAATGCCAGGTTCTACTGTTGGCAGTTCAAGTATTTTCCAGGAGTGAATATGAAAGAGAAGCCAACTGGGGGCACACACCAATGCCCAGTTGCACTGCATCTGAGTGTGCAATGCTATAGAGTAAATTAATGAGATTTTTAGTATTTTTTCTCCCTTTTTGGGGGGGTCATTTAATAGTTTTACTAAAAATGTACATTTAGATGAATCTGAAGGGAAAATAAAAGTGAAGGAGAACTACAGTGGTATGTACATGTGTTACCCTGTTGTCCCTTTTAAGCATCTTTACCAGCAGCTGATGCATCGCCACCTTTTCTGGTGTGGGCTGAGCAAGGGCTCTACACTATAAATCAACATGGTAAGTCTTTTTCTAAGCATCGCCTAAAGGCATGCCCTGGTCAGAGAGGCTCCAACAGTCAGTTTTTCAGAGAAAAACTGTCAGTTTTTTAAGTTTATGAACTTAAAATTGGATATTTCTTTATAGTTTGTCCTGTGCACCCTTCAGAAACAAGACCAAGTAATTGAGCTTGTCTAAGAGTTGCCACTGGAACTTTTCTTATATTGGAGGCTTGGGTCCTTCACCTCTGGGACCCAAGACTATTTCCAGGTAGAGAGGGTCAGAATCAAGTTAAATTGTAGGACGCCCTAATTGTAGGACATCTTAGTGCCACAGGACTGCTTGATGTGGAAAAATATACAGACATGTTTGGTGACATGAAATGTTCTTTGTGAGTAAGGAGAGACACGCAGGAGGAAGTGAATTTTTCTTGCTTGGGATCTTACCAAGAGCAGACTCAGTAGAGCAGTGGCAGAAAACCTAGGGAGAGTGGAATCCAGCACGAATGGGCAGAGAGGAACTGTAGAGGGGCCAGAAGAGACAACACGCTAGATGAACTTTGCAGACAGAAGTTGGGCAGAAACCTGGGCTGGGGGAGGGGGAGGGAGAGGTAGCAGAATCTTGAGAAGTTTTTCTTAATATGGGAGGCATACTGGAAGGTTCATGAGCTGCCAGGAAAGATCCCGGTCATGGGAAATAAGAGGGTGAGAATGCAGGAGAGAGAGAAGGATTGCTGGAAGTAAAGTGAGAAGGAAAAGCATACAGATGTTATTTCATTGGGTAACAAAACACAAGTGTTCACAGAGCAAGAAATAACCCTGTTTAATCGGATGAGAAAGTTGACTCAGAGAGGTTTGGTCACTTCTTTAAGATCCCAGAGCTTTGAAGAGACTTAGTAAGATATTAAATGTGGTTTTTTCATCCACTATCAGTATATCTTCCATCGCATGATGCTTTTCCCATTTAAACAATCTGCTCTGAGGGCAGCAGCTACCAGAGAAAGGAGAAGGTGGATGAGACATGTAACAATGAAGCACTACTCCTATGTGAGTGGACAAGGGAGACATCTAGCCTTGGAGGTGTTTGGTACAAGAAAGAAGGGAAACAATAGGAAATAAAATATCCTGAATGAAAGTTGATCTAGTTCATGATGGTGTATCCAGTTTTCTTGACAAGAACCCTAGTAATAGATGGTCTTGAGAAATATTCTTATGATTCAAGTAATGTAAGCATTAAAAGCAACGGTACCCAAACTTTACTGGGAAAATGATTCAAAATGTATATTCTCATACTATGCAGCCATTAAAATGAATGAAAATTTCTTTACATATTTATACAGAATCATTAGTATAGTTAAGTAACAAAGCAAGCATGTATGTGCATGCATGTGTGTCTCCTGTAGACTAATATTACACTCATATTGTGATGGTTAGTTTTATGTATCAACTTGGCTGGGACCCAGGATTAACCATGTCCAGATTAAACATTACTTCTGGGTGTGTCTGAAGGAGTATATGCAGACATGATTGGCATTTAAATTAGTGGACTGAGTAAAACAGCTTGCCCGTGCCAACTCGGATGGGCATCATGCAGTCCCTTGGGGAACTGAACAGAATAAAAAGGCAGAGGAAAGAATTTACTCTCTCTGCCTGGCTGAGCTGGGATAGTCATCGTATTGCTCTCAAACTGGAACTTACACTTATGGCTTTTCAGGTTCTTAGATCTTCAGATTCAGACTGAACTACATCACTGACTTCCCTGGATCTTCAGCTTGCAGACAGCAGACAGTAGGGCTTCTTAGCCTCCCCAATCACATAAACCAATTTCCCTACTAAATCTCTTCCACACTCTCCTCCCCCTATCTCTCTCTCAATCTCTCTCTCTCTCTCTAATCTCCTATTGGCTCTGCTTCTCTGGAGAGCCCTGAAAAACACACATGTCCATGTGCATATTATATATATGAACACACACATATATAGCCTATGCACATGTATTTAAAGGAGTACATACATCTATATATATATATGTTTACAAAGCTGCCTTTTGGACATAAGTGAGGAGAGAAATATGATTATGAATATATATACATACCAATATACTTATAATGGGGGAAGAAATATCCTGTGGAGGAAAACTCCAAAACTAAAGGAAAATGGAGTAACCTAAAAAGTGGGAGTGGGCCTCCCTGGTGGCACAAGTGGTTAAAACGCATCCTATGAAGCTGTCCGCAGCCTCTGCAGCATGAATTTGATTCCCGGCAGCCAGGGAGCAACCCACATGGTGCAGCAGATCTCTCCTGTCTCACCCGCTGCTCCCCTCAGCAGTGTGCTTCGGTCAGTCTGCCTGTTCTGTTCTCCACTCTGTCTCTGGTGAATCCTCTCACACCCCCCACCCAACACCTCTGGCCTGTACCCCAGCTCTTGTATGCATAAATAAATAAATCTTAAAAAAACATAAAATAAAAAGTAGGAGTAAGGAAACAGGGTGAAGGGGACAGGCATATCAGGTCAAACTTCTCTGGGTATACCAAGCTCCTGTTATATAGATTTGACTTGGGAAACATATGTTTTACATATTCAGAAATTAAATTAAGTCTAAAAGAAAAAAAGCAATCCCTAAAAATTAAAAACAAACTGAAACGAATGAACCTAACCATATATCAAGTTGGTGGCAAAACCACACAGAGAAATGAATTATTTCAAATAACCTTAGAACACAGTATTTTAACTGTATATATTTAGTGGGATATAATCTAAGCACAAATAGAGCTGAAAAGAAATCTTAAACTTCATTCAGTATCTAATTATTAGCAGTAACACTGGTGTTATTATTTTGAATATATCCCATGTATAGCAAATATGTAATTCAATGAATGTTGCTGGTAACCAAGATTTTGATGAAAGAGTAGAGATAAATACAGAAATAAAAAGATTCTTTGAACTTAATTTTGTCAATTTAGTTTAAGTTTGAATTCGAAATACCAGTATGAACTGAAGTTTCCTCAACTTCTCCACCCCTACTAGCCATTGAAAATGTTTTAAAGCAATGGCAACTCAAAAATAAGAAACACATCTCAAACCCATATCGTGGCCTCTAAATATAACTGCCCATGGAAAAGAATAAGGACTCCATGGAAAAGTAGTTGATTCCCAGTCTGGAGTAAGAATACATTAAATAACATCTTGTTTTGTCAGAAAGCAAGAAAGCTATCAAACATTAATTGAAACTATCAAAAAAGGACAAAGGAAAACATATAAAAAGTTTCCCACTGGCCAAAGATAAATATAACTGAGTAAAACATGTCAAATGTATTTTTTTAAAAAACTATGAACTCATAATACTCAGTGTTAAAAAAAAAAAGGTCTCCATTCCCACACACACACATACAAAAAAAAAAAACCCTAATTCATTGAATCCTTGGAAGTTATTACAGTAGCAACTCTTTATGATGAAAATTGGCTCAGATCAAGGAAGTAATCTGGTCAACTCCTGTTCCTAACCCAACACCCCCCAACCTCCAGAAATCCAGACCCATACATCTAACAACCTAACTTCTCCAATTGCATGTTGAACAGGCACCTCAGTATAAACAAGTCCTAAAGAATTCTTAGTTTTGCTTCCAAATCTACTCCTTCTCCTAGAATTCCCTCCATTGCTTAAACTGCTCTCTTCCATAACTCATGTTCAATTTATCAAGGAAACCCCAACCCCAACCACTTCTTACCATCGCCACAACAAGCCTGCTAGTCTTCTTCCTTTCTTCCACTGTTGCTACTTCATTCTCTTCTCTACAAATCAGTCAGGAAGATCCTTTCAAAATTTAATTCAGATCAGGTTCATCCTATACTCAAAACTCTCCAAAGTCTTCTACTACAACTTAGAATAAAATTCTACAAGATATATATACTCTGGCCCTTGGACACCATTATGACGGCTCTACTTCCCTGCTCACCACTGCTCTCTCACCAAAATGGTTTCCGTGTTGATTCTCAAACACGCAAACACCCTCCAGCTTCAGGTTCTCGGCATCTGTTATTCTCTCTACCTAGAAAGCTGAACTCAGATTCTCACATGGCTCACTTGCTAATGAGATCCCTTTTCAGAGGTCATTTTTTAAGAGATCCTACCTGCCCACCCTACAAACCACAGTATTCCAGAGTCCACAGTCACTCACCAACTCCTCTGGCTTTAACAGATACCCGCCCCTATAGTACATGTCTATGACTCACATTGTCTATTTGCTATATGAGAGCAAAGGCTTATTGCTTGTTTAGAACAGTGCCTGGCATATATGGGCCTCCCTGGTGGCCTAGGGGTCAAGTCTCAGCTCTACCATAGCTACTGCCTGAGTTCGATCCCTGGCCAGGGAGCTGACCCACATATGGCTCAGCAGACCTCACCTGTCTCGCCCGCTGCTCCCCTCAGCAGTGTATTTCAGCAAATCCGAATCTGCCTGTTTCTGCTCCCCACTTTATCACTGGTGAATCCTCTCATCCCCTGCACCTCTGGCCCACACCCACACTTCTATGCAAAAAAAAAAAAAAAAAAAAAAAACCCAAAAACAGTGCCTGGCACATAGATTGATATTTGTTAAATAAATTAACTGAAATTAACCTGGATTTTCTTGCATTAAGGTTCTTGCAGATGTGTAAAACAGACCATTTTACCTTACCATACATCCTTTATTACAAAGACTAAGTTGCTTTATAATTTCTATAAAAATTAAACAGTGGTCTTATCCCTTCTTACTTTTTCAGACTGAAGATCCCAAAATCTTTACATTAGATTGAGAGAAGCCTCACCGTCAAAAACCTTCATTAAAGTCTGAGAATCTCACCTATTTACTAGGAAGTGACTCATTGACAAGTACGCCACAATCAATGGGAATATTAATAGGTACTAAATCCCCTCACGTTTTCCTTTAGGAATTCCTCACAGCTTAGTGCAAAGACTGTTTTAATTTAAGCAACTGCCACATCCTGTGCCTATGACACTGACATTGGTACAGAAATAGATGTGCACAGAGCCAGGAAATAGCTGACATTTGATTTTCTTTCTTTTAAAATTTTAGATTTGAGTTTAAAATGCCTATGGTGCAGAAAAAGTAAGACCAGACAACCAAACAAGGGAAAAGGAATAGAGTTTGCTCTTTCAAATATTTTCTGAGCACCTTGACATGCTAGAATGTGGAAAAATGGTTGGTATTGTAAGTGGCCTAATAAAGATAAGACTTCTGAGAATATGGTTTGCAATGGCACCCCAAGGTTGTCTAAGAATAGTAGAGGGGAAACCTGTTTCAAAAACTTTCGCTGGTTTAAAAAAAAAAGTGAGAAACTTGAGGATGACAGTTGGGGTAACTCTCACAGAGGTTTTTGGTCCACCTTAAGTTGGACAAATAATTAGTCCCAGGGGTAAAGAATCTTGCAAAGGACCTCAGCACTTCTAAGCAAAGACACATGCAAAGTACTTATGCACAGCTCCATTTTTAATATTTTTATCTATATGAAGGAAGTTTCTCAGTAGAATAGACTGGGCACAAGTCAAAAGGAACTAGGTTCAAATCCTAGTTCTACTACTCACTATCTATAATATGACTGAGTAAATTATCTAAATTTTGATACTGTACCTCCCTTTGTAGGTACATGGTGAGAGTACCTAATTTGAGGGTTTTTTTTTAAAGATTTATTTATTTATGCATACAAGAGCTGGGGTACAGGCCAGAGGTGTGGGGGTGGAGGTGAGAGGTTTCACCAGAGACAGAGAGGGGAACAGAACAGGCAAATCGACTGAAGTACACTGCTAAGGGGAGCAGTGGGTGAGTCAAGAGAGGTCTGCTGCACTATGTGGGTAACTCCCTGGCCGGGGATCGAACTCATGCTGCAGTGGTTGCAGATTGCTTCATAGGCTGCGTCTTAACCCCTTGCACCACCAGGGAGGCTCTAATTTGTGGATTTATAAAATAAGGATTAAATAAAATGGGTGGAAATTGCTAGCATCAGATCTGAAACGCTGTACATGCTCAGAAGCTATCTGTTTCCTTTACCCACTGACTTAGCCCTCTAGTGAGAAACATCAGCTGAACTCTAGTCCCACAGAATATTTTTGCTTTAGAAGTTATTCAAGTGATAATAATATTGTCCCTTCCCAGCACGCCCCCCTCTCAGCAAAGATTCCTCTCTCCCAGAAATCATAATCTAGAGTTCACCAAAACTAATTCACTCACAGCTCACCCTTTATTACCCACAGGTAATCCCTACAGGGTTCTACACGCCCTCTATTCTTTCACCACCTCCCAGAAACCTTTCCACAGTGCCCTCTGGAATTCACAGTGCATGGTGAGCAAAATCTCACACTCAACCTCCTCTCCAAAGGGATTCCTTTCAGAGGAATGATACGTAAATATCCCTTCACATTCTTGCTGTAACCAATATCCGGCTCTTCTGAGGCTAACGCTTGCTTCTGCCGTCCCTCTTAAGCAGTGATGGACTTTCCTCTGCAGTCCAGGAGTGCACCAGGTTTAAATGTAGGGTAGGTATATTCCTCCTTCCTCACAGCTCTTCCAAGCTTCCATCCTTCTGAAGCTCCCACTTAAATACTCACATCATCGGACTCACTACACCACCCAGCAGCCCTCCTTGTTTCGTCACCTTATAATTCCGAATTTGCGTTCCCCTCCCCCTGACCATGCTTAGCTCCTGGTTCAGAGACTGTTCTCCAACCCTGCTCCTGACTTAATTCTCAATATTTTCAGTGTGCTGATCATTCAAACACTGAGGCCTCCCATTACTTGAAAGATCTTCCAATATGCCCGTCTCCACCCTTTTTCAGTCACTCACTCCAAGGCTCAGACTCCAGACTTCTGCCATTTCCAGTAACTGCAATACTCCTTACACTTTACTTCATGATTCTCACTGTCCTCAGTGACTTCACAGTCTTCAACCACAACAAAATCTACACAATTCCTTAAGTTTATCATCTTTCTCACTGTCTCCTACCCTGAGGTCCTCTCTTTGCTCTTCCAGTTTCAATCTCTGGCTGATCAGTACCATGCTCTCTTTCATGCCCTCACCTCCTTGGCACCGCTTCTACGCTCGATTAGTCCATCACCAAAGCCCTCAAACCTGGCTATATGGAACACTTCCCACTCCATGACAAGAGCTAAGCAGCTGACTTCATCTGAAAACACACAGCCACACTCACTGGTCTCTGAATTTCATGACCACAAACCCTTAGGTGGGCCCTGCCTAGTAGTCATGCTAGGTGCCCTTGTCCGTTCACCCTCGCAGTCTAGATGATGACTATTTAGTACATTCTCATCTCTCAAATTGCCAAAACCTTACTTGCATATTTCTTCTCATCAATATCCTAGACAAAACCCAAGGAAACAAGAAAACTGCCCCCAGGCCCTTGTACCACATCTCTACCGCTGTTATTTTTCTAGCTCAGTGTTTCTCAAACTTTTGGATCTCGGAACTCCTTTACATGTTTATGAATTATTAAGGACTTACAAGGAGCTTTTCTTAATGTGGATTATTCTTATCATATTTTCTATGTTAGAAATTAAAAAGGATACATTTTTAAAATATTAATTCATTAAAAAATGAATAAACCTAGTCCATGGTGATATAAATATATCTGTATGAAAAATAATTATATATTCTAAGGCAAAAATATATTGTGAGTAAAAAAGCGATTTTATGTCTTTGTAAATATCTTAAAAGTCTAACTTAATGGAAGACAACTGCATTCAATCTGTTAAAATTTCATTGAAGGAAAGAAGGATTTCAGCCTCATATAAATTCACAGTTAGAAATGGAAGAATTATTTTAATAGCCTTTTTAGATAATTGTGAATATTCTTCTATGACACAACAAATCTCAACCACTGATAGCTTCCTTTTTAAAAAAAGTTAATAGGGGCACCAACTTATTTTTCCAAAACTTGGTAAATAAAAGGAAAGTATAGAGCATTCAAGTGATAGTTTTTTAAAGATTAGAAACTGAAATTGTATCAGAGAACTTTTCTCACTGTTATATTAAAATCCAGAATCTATCTTGCACTTTGTATAGACCTTTTATCCACACAGGATTCTGTAACAGCCTGTACTGACCAACTGGAAAACATGTGTCCCTAACTTACACAGATCTTCCAAATGTTGGCACATTTACACTATATGAAAATATAATCACATTCATTAATATCACCACTATTTATATCAGGAAAGTCTAAGTATCAGGAAACTGTCATATGAAAATTTCAGTTTGTTCATATAAAAATGATGTTCCATGAAAAATATAGCAAATTCAGGAAGTAACTCAAAACTACTGCTCAAGCTTCCTCAGACCACCTGGCAGAAAGCAGGGGCTGTGCTCATGCACAATTCCCATTTAGTGAGTCCCAATTTTTAAATGCCATGTACTCAAGGGTGAGATTTAATAAAAATTCAATAACTTTTACTGCTTCTTCAAGGACATTCTGAAGTGGAATTGGATTTATAATTTTTATTCTTATTCTTGTTACTGTGAATGCCCGGTAGTGAAGAGCATGATGACCACTCACCCTGCTTGGCCCGGTGTCACCGCTCAGCTGGCGTGAGCACATCAGCAGCCCTACCCACTGCTGCCTTCAGATCCAGCCATTCAAATACAACACATGGAAAATGCTCAAGTCTCAGGATTATTGTGAAAATAAATGTGACTGTAGGCATTCCTGACAAATTCTCAGACTCCCAGGGATCCAGTGACCACACTGTAAGAGCAGCTGTTCTGGATGAACTCTCCATGCTCCTGCAAGAGGTCACCTCCTTCTCAGACAATGCATCAGGTATTTCTTCCTTTTCTCTCCTACATCGTCAACTTTCTCCACTCTCTATGGAGTCTTTGCCACTAGCATACATTATGCTGTTATCTATCCATCTTCAAAAAGCCACCCTCCTCCTCCCCATCCAGCCATGGCCCCATTTCTTGCCTTTCCTTTACAGAAAAACTCTCCAGAAGAGGGCCTGGCATGGTATGCAGGAGTAGAGGCAAGGGGAGGAGGGCTCTCCGTACATATGAATGAGAAGTGAAATCAGCACCCACTCATTAATCAACCCGTTCTGGAATTAAAAAGAAAAATAAACCCAGGCACCTGACATTCCTAAAGGTTTTCTAATATACCAGCAACATAATACAAACCTGTTTAAGAATTCTTTTTAATTTACTCCTTGCAGACAGTGTCTAGCCACCACATTGCACACACCCCCCTATGATTTCAGACATCAAATATTAACACAAAGTGAGTAATGCAAAAAGAAAGGGGGTTAATCAGACATCTTGAGAGAAAGAAAAAAATAACACTGATTCAATGAGAGCTGCTAATGAGGCTTTTTGTTTTGGTAGATTAATTTGGGAGTCTGATGACTAAGAAGAAAATGTAAGCGTCTCAGGTGACTGCTGTTGATTATTATCAAGTTTTTTTTTTTTTAATTAAAGAGATACCTTTGCTTAATTCTATAGTTTATGAATTTCAGATATTTGTCTGAACTCTGTGTCCACCCTAGTAGTATGGAAAAGTTTCCTCATTAGCAAATTGAAAGACCTCTTCTTATTGATTCTGGATTAAATTTGACAGATGATGAGCATTTGAGACTGTGAACTGCTGATGTTTAAATACATTACCCTAATACTCTTTAAGCATTGCCAATTGTAAACCTCATTAACTCCCAGCATGTGGCCAAGGCCTGGATTTCTTCGCTACAGCCTCACAAAGTGAAAACAGGTATATAAAAATGATTTTATCATCAACAACATTATTATATCCTCCTTCACCTTGTGAAGTATTTTAAAGGCCATATTTTTTCCCTAGACAGATAAAAAGCAAACACAAGAAAGGGAGAACACACTATTTACAGAGTCACACATTTTAAAACCCTAGATTTCACTTTTTCTCTTTTTGATATCCTTACTCCTCATGCCTGAAAGTGAGTATCATTCCAGGTCTGATTCTCTGTATTCTGAAGAGAAAGTAGGGATGCTGATTACAGGGCTATCATTTCAACTCAACAGAACTGAAGGGCAAGGGAGTAAGTTAGATGTATCAGCTGGGCACTAAGAAATCAGGATTTCAGAACTTTCCTTTTCCAAAAGAAGAGCCAACTGTTGTCCTCACATAGGGTGCAAAGAGATTCCATACCTGAGAGGGAGAATATGTATGTAGTTAATTCATACATGATTCCAGGAAACTGATTAGATGCCAGAGTCACCCAGTGCCCGGACCGGACAGGCTGGGCATGGACTTAGAAACAGTAGAAGCATCCTGAGCTCAAGGCTGGCCACCCATCTCTTAGCTTATGCCAGAGAGGAAGTTCAGGTATCAGGGGAAATAGCCTTTAACCTAGTCCTCTCAGTTAATAACTGAGACATAGGTTAATAACAAAAGCAAACCACAAATAGAAACACAGACCCAAAGCTCAAAGGACACACACAAAACTTTTTTACATTGTAAACGGTCATGTGAACAATGTATAAAACTACACTCAGGTGACATAAAAAAAAAAGCTTCATTTCCTCTTTAAACAAAAATATAATAATGATAATCAAATCTAAAAGATACATCAAAAAAATCAAACAAGTCAAACAGTATCAGGCAACTCGCACTGTTTAGCTAAGGTAAGAAGTCTAGGCCCTGAGACCTACTTGCTTCTCCACAGAGGTGGTGGTGACAAGTTCTCCCAGCCCGCGAGGCCATCAAAAAAAAAAAGCTTCCAAGTCCTGAGCAGTCTCTTTTCATCTCCCTCAAGAAACCATAAATTGATGAAGCCCACTACTAACTTGATTAAAACAATGAAATGGGGAAATCTCAACATAACAATCAAAGGGAAAGGTGGAACAGTCAAATTAACCATGATCAATAGTGGAATGTTGTTGCATAGTCAACTCATGCCAGTCCAGTACCCTGATTCGCATCACCCACGATAGCTCTCCCTGGATGGTAAAATGAAGACCCCAATCCTTAATATGAAATCTAAGTTCCTACACAGTCTGACCTCCGCCTCTGTCTTCCACCATCATGCCCTGAACTTTCCATGCTCTAGGCATACTGGTCTCTGCATTTCAGAATGTGACTAGGGCCTTTGCAACCACTGTTGCCTGTCTACAATGCTGTCTGCTCTCTCCCACCCTCTTTTACTACCACCCCTTGCCCACACACACACTCCTAGAGCTCAAATCTCATAGGGGAATCCTTCTTGACCTTCCAGAACTCATGAAACCCCTTCATTATCTCTCATACCATGCCCTTCCTTCATTGTACTTTACACATCAGCTCACATATATTTGTGGTGCTCTGATTAAATTTAGAAGCTCCAAGAGGGCAAGCACTATGTGATTTCCACCCACCATGTGACCTTCAATCAGGCACAGACAGTGGATTCTGTGCTGAATGACTGACTGGACAGCACGGGAGGCTAATCAAGTCACAATCTCATGAATTACTACATTAGAACCAAGGGAGCTCCAGGAAAAAATTAGCCTTTTGCCCCGAGTCCATGCAGCACACATGTATTTAACTTCCATGCCTGGAGTTGAGCTCAACTCTACCCAGAGCTGAAATTGCTGGGCAGGGCAGTAACCTCATGGAGGAGCAGGGGTCTCTAATGACTGGATCTAGTCAAAGGCTCCCAGTGGAAAACAGCTGTTTTCAGACTGATTTACCTGTCTCCCCCAAATTCTTTGTAACTAGAGGCTTTTTAATTCCCCAGAGAAAATAACTACGTGGTGACAGGCTACTAAGGTTGTGTAACAAATTGAATGGCTTAACACAACAGAAGTTCATTCTATCTCAACCCTGGAGAACAGAGATTCAAAATCAAGCTGTCAGCAGAGCTGTACTCCCTCAAAAGGGAGGTTCTTTAGGGGACAGTCTTTCCTTGTCTCTTCCAGCTTCTTCTTCCACATATCCCCTGGATAATGGTCATATCACTCCTCTATGCCCTCACCGCCTCCTGCTCTTGTCAATATCTGTTAAATCTCTCTCTGCCTCTGCTACCTATGATAGCATTTAAGGCACAGATAACCAGGGTAATTTCTTCATCTCAAGATCCTTAATTTGACCACATCAGCAAAGACACATTTTCCAAATAAGATCACATTTCCAACTTACAAGGATTATGACTTACTATCTTTCAGTAGCCATTATTTAGCCTACTATAGTGAATAACCAGAATTTGAAGTACAGTGTCCATCCCCAAATACTCTTGGGCTTTCATAACATAAAAGGATAACAAGTCCTTCTTAGAAGAATTATTCTAGTTAAATTAACATGAAACAAAGACCAGATATTGGACTGGACACTGGAGATACTCAAATATACAGAAATGGTCCTTGCACTCAAGAAAGCATAGCTAGCAGACCAAAACCTATCAAAAAACTAGAACTTGCCAATTCACTGTGACAACTGGGTCAGCAGTGCTACCATATTTTCAAACCCTAAGGCTGTCAATCTGCAAATAGTTTTTCAAATTTTAATGAAGTTATGGACTCAAATCCCTTCAGTCAGGCAGGGTAGGAGATGACAATGCAGAAGAGCCTGGTCAGATGAATGGAGGCCACACCAGCGCTTTCCCATTGTTTGCTGTGTCTGTGGAACTTCCATTGGCCAACATGTGGCTTCTGTCCTGAAAAGTTTTCAAGGAACAGTAGTTGATTTGGGAGGATGATGTGTGACTTGTTAACTTGACAAATGTTTCCAAAGAAAGGGAAAGGAAGGGGAAATGAAAGCATTTGCAGTTTTACATTGAGACAGATGTATGGTTATACCTATTTTGAAGTACTGAGGAGCTGTGCACCAGGGTTAGGCTTAGAGAAAATGGCAAGTGAACTTCTGAAGGGGCCAAGTATGAGCCCAAACACTGGCCTATGCTACCAGCACAACAAGGGTAAATGCCTCGGATGTGTTCTTCAACTTGCTTGCTCTTTTTGAAAAGAAATATCCAATATGTATAGTAAAACATAAAATATTTCTACTTTTAGTCCCAGGAATCCTTCTCTAAGTTCTTCTAAGGAAGTATTTAAACAGAAAGGGAAAATACCAAATGGATAAAGATATTCAGATCAATATTATCCAGTGTAAAAAACTAAAAATTTAAATAACTTTATAAGGGAATGATTTCATAGTTAGATTAATTTGATAGAAAGTGACAAAGCTATCTAACATTGTTAATATGAACAGCAGAAGGAAACATTAAAATTGATTGATATGCTCTAAAAATTATTACAATGATCTCAAATTCTTAAAACTACTGATGCAAGTTAACTAGTCATGGAAGATAACAAAAAAATTCAAAATATTTGTGTGATGGTGAGATAATAAATGGTATTTTCCCTTCTGGAATGAGGCATTTATTGTTAATACTGTATTTGCAACTGAAAAAATGAGTTAGTCATAAGGCAAAGAATTGGGCCATCTAAGGTTTTCTCTGTCACAGTATAACCTGAAATTTAAGATAATACAAATTCTGAAAGAAAATGTCAAGTTAAAAGAGGATTGTGAGATTATGAGGGAAAAGGCAGGTCAGAACAATAAAAAGATCAAGGTTGTTGGAATCAGAAAAGCCTGGTCACCTTCTGGCAGCAAACTGCTTGATTACTGAATGCCTCAATTATCTCACATGCGAAACTGGGAAAACAAAGCCAATACTTCAGATTTGTTATAAACTTTGGAAAAAATATACTTATATTATATAGTTTAATTCATGTCATATCATATAATATCAAAAGTTACTAATAAAATGTCTTACTTTCTTGGCATCTAATGCATTTAAGGTTGAAAATTCATAGGTTGTATGTGAAAAAGCATGTGTTCATGGCAGTAAAGATAGAAAAAACAGCAAAGTATACTAGAAGGTATTATCAATTACATAAAATTAATGCCCATAACTGTATTAATGTCATTAGAAATAAAAATGGTTCACCAAGATGACAAAACCAAATTAAAAAATCCTTCTATTCTAAATTTAAATAGAAAATGTGATTTGAACTTTTGATTTTTTAAAAGTATATTTCCCCATTCTTCACTGAAGTCAAAATAATAGTAATAGGTCAGTACCCACTTCTTTATATCTAAGTACCATTTCTAATTAGAAGGAACCAGGGATTATGAAATAAAATTGGTTTCCATACAATGGGAATATATGGCAGACACCACCTTCACCAGTGGTTCACCAAGCAGCATCAAGGCAAAAACAACATGCCTCCAAAGGAGATATGATTGGAAGTACAGAATCTCTCCTAACTTATTTACCCAAACAATTAACATGAACTGTCATTGGGAAGCAAGTAGACAACTCCACAACATGGGATCTTCAAGAAAATAAGTGGTCTGGATTTTAAAGGTCAGTGTTATGAACAAACAATAAAAGGGTATGTTCTAGATCTAAAGAGTTATAACAACTAGATGTAACACAACAACCTTGACTGGATTCTGGATTAAAAACAAAAAACAAAATGCCACTTAAAGTGGGGAGTGTGTTGAGAGATCTGGTATACTTGAGTGTGGACTGGATATTAGATGATGTTTGACAAGACTAGTAACTCTTCTTAATATGATTATGACACATGGTGTGGTGGTTATGAAAGAGGATGTGCTTATTTGTAGAAGATAAATTCTAAAGTGTTGCAATGTCCACAATTTAGCCAAAAAAGGAAATTACCTGCATATGCTTGTGTATAGAAAGCATATGGATAAAAGAAAGCTCACAGGTGGCAAAATGTTAACAGTCAATCGAAGTGAAGTTACATTTTGGACATTCATTGTACTCTTTCCATTCTTGTAGTTCAAAAAAATTTAACCTATCAAGAAAATAATTCATCTCACACTGAGTCAAATAATCTGAGTTGCATGCAGCCTGGTCACATTTCTTAGCATCATAAGCACAGGGGTGTTGCTCAGAAAAGTATCTACCAGAATTTCTGTGTTTTAGCTAGATTTTCTTGCATGGACTATAGTGAATTATATCTCAGTCTCTCCACCTGCTAAGACTTTACATTTTCCTATCCAGCAAAGAATTCCACCTTGGATGGAGGTTCTTGCCAATTATACTTGGCTACTAGAGGACGGTGGTGTTCACATCAGCCAGAGTCTGGGCACAAAATTCCACACTAATGGTAAAAACCAAGCGTAATCTTAAAAAGATTAGGTAATTCTCCCTTTAAAAATGTAAACAGAGAAGACTGATGGGTTGGGGGAGGTCTGGAGGGAGAATCCAAAGGTATTTTGCAAAGTGTCCTCTTGAATTTTGGATGGTTCAGTCTTTCTCTTCCAGCTTCGGCAGAACACCTTTCTTAGAGATTTGCAATCATCATATTATTCTGGCATAGCATTTAATCACATGAGATTTAAAAGTTTTTTTGAGCAGAAAGAAAATGAAACAGTTAATATTCATAGATAAATTTTATATTTACTCAAAAGTTTTACAGTTGCCTTGAAAAGAACTTACAAACGTGCACATATCTTCACATTCATCAACTACAATAGTTGTGAAACTACAAATAGTTCTTTAAGCTATGTAAAAAAAAAAAAATTGCACATATCAAATCCCCAGTTGTAATGAGAACACTGAAATGTTAAGGATGTATATCTAAAATAATATATTTGTTGCAATGGGTCAAGAAAATGCTGAGAGATGGAAGGTATACAATGATTTCCAGATCATGAAAATAACAGAAAGCTGTTTCAAACAAAAAAATTAAATAATTAAAAATAAACATACCCATCTTTAGTCTGATCCACCACACCACTTAAAAGTTCCACAGTTTTTGGATTAGGCTGGCTTTCTCCAAAAATGTTCAAATATCGAGTGACGAAGTCATTGGGAGACATGAAAAATTCACCATTTTTTTCAATGCTTGCATACTGTGTTAAAAAAGAGAGAGAAACATATTTTATCCTCAAAACTATATAATCATGAGATCTTCGCGTGAAAAAACTGAAAGTAGTTAAAGGATGAAATATCAGGTATTATAATAAACTCTTTACAAGGACAGTTATTTCCCATCATGTCAAAAAAATAACAAAAGTCTGCCAAGTTTTGTTTATCTACCCACGGCTCTCAATGGGGGGCAACCTGATCTGTTTGTCCAGCTTACAAACACCAATGTTCCCTAGCAGCCAAGTACAACCTCTGAGAAGTAGCCTTTGTCTATATGCTCCCTGCCTCTTTCCGAAGAATCTTCTAGGGTTACAATTCCTCTGTTTGGAGGGCATTAGGTGGTGTCTGAAGATAATTTGATTGTCATAACTTGGGAGAAGGAGGTGAGTTACCGGCATCTACTTGGTAGAGGCCAGGGATGCTAATAACAGTCCCACAGTGAACAAGACAGTTCTTACAACCGAGTGATCCAACTCACAATATCTATAATGCTGATGCTGAGAGACTCTGGTTGATAGATATTTGGAAATACAGTCTAAGCCTTGTCCTTCAACAAGGGCATATTGGTTTTTGGTTTTATGTTTTTGGTTGTTTTTGTTTTGTTTTGTTTTTTTAAGTAGAATTAATTATGAAGTCATAGATGAAAACAAGCTAATTCTTTGGCCCCATTTCTGCTCCAAGGGCATCAACGATACAAGAAAGATTGATAAACAGGTAAAGTTGGAAAACAAACTATATTAACTGTGTGGTTTCTTCTGGAATTTTGTGGATGCAAATATGAAATGTTGCTTCAGTTAGTATCTTCTCCATCCTAGAGCAGCAATGGCCAGTGAAAATTAAATGCATGCCATCACGGTTCCCCCATGTGAGTGCGGGTGTGATTCATTCCGGCTCACACATTCCTATTCTGTGAATGCCCATGATCTTAGGAAATATTGAGAAATATTTGGGGATCATGTGGTATCCTTATTGAGCAGGAAAGGACCTCAGAATCTGGGAATGGAACAGTGATTTAGGGCTGTGGAGGTGGGGACAGGGAGCTACAAGAAGGGCTAATGGGGTGACAGAAACCAATCTGATGGCCCCAGTGATGGCGGAGCACAGGAGAGTAACTTGCATAATGATGGCCTCTCAGTTCCCTCTGTAACCCCAGAGTTGAGTCCTACTGAAACTATTTTTTTAAAGTCACTTTTTATTCCTACATTTTAATTCCAAAGCAGGAGAAGCTCTTGTTTAATTACTCATCTTTGGAATCCCTTCAGGCCTGGGTTATCTCTGCTTCTTCCCACCTGTTTGACCTCAAGTAAGCAGCTAGACTTTCTGGGCCTCTGGCTCCCCTGTAAAATGGGCATAAGATTGATGCCAGAAATAACTGAATAATCATGTGATATACTCAGCAAAATATCCTGTACACAAGAAGCTCTTAAAAGTTTTGCATTATTGTTTTTTTTTAAACATTTTCTTAGTATGGTACAAAATAAAAACTCAAAGATTGCCCAATAACCTTGCTATTCTTCAGTCAGAATTGAACTAAACTTTTGGAAAGCATTTAAGAATCAATCACATTTTGATTTTCCTAACTGAGGCAAGACGAGTATGAAGAAAATGTTACTGTTAATTACAATCTTATAATTTAGAGATATACTTATAGTTGCTCGTAGTAGTGAATAATTTATTTAAAAACAAAATTTAGCTTTTTTCCCACCAACAGACATTTACATTTTTTAATAAAGCCTTTCTGGGGTATTTTTAAATAAAACTAATGTAACCAGTTTTATATATAGCATTTGACTCAATTCCTGGCAACTTGCAAAGGCTAGACTCCTGGAAGAAAAATTTGTTGAGTCAAAGGAGAAGGAACTTTCAGACTCTTCATACTTATTATCACACTGCTCTCCAGAAAAGACTGTACCAATTTACACTCCCACCAGCAGTGAGTGTACATGCCCTTTCCCCCCTTTGTCCATCATGTTTGTTGCAAATACTTTTCCGGTTTGATATTTTTATATAATTGAGCCTGTAGATTTTTTTCTCCTTTACAGTTTCTTCCATTACCTTTAAGTATAGAAAATAATCCTTTCTTATCTCAAAATTAAATATTCACCCAGATTTTCTCTTAGTTTTCTTTTTAAGTACATTTTGATTTCACATCTATATATAACTTTAAATGGTACTTTATTTTTAATGGGGTTTGAAGGAAGAAATCTACAGTTTTGTTTCCCACGAGTGAGTGCCAGGATGGACAGACCATTCTTGTCATCACTACAGTAGGAAATGCTTCAGGACTTTCCTTGTCAATTAACCTGCTGACTCTTGCAAGATCATACGCACCTTAACTGCTGTAAGTAGAGAGCACACTTGTGGTGAGGAATTTTTCCTGTCTTTCTTAGTGTTCAAGTTCCTGGGCTGATGCCTGCCTGGCAGGCAGTGAATTATGTTCAGCAAATACTTGTCAAATGAATGAAAGATAAAATATTGTATTACTTCCTTCTTGTAAGTTCACTTGGTCATGTTCACTCTCTGTCCCCAAAAGACCTTTGGAATCATTGTCAGGTTGCTATATAACATAAAAAAAAATTCCAGAGGAAATGCAAAATAAAGCTATAATGCAACACCACTCCTCATGCACAAGATAATCAAAAGAAATAACAAGTGCTGGCAAAAATGGGGAGTAAATCTGACACTGGTGGTAGGAGAGTCAACTTGTGAACCACTTTAGAAAACTGCTTGGAAATATCTTCGATATAACTCAGCAATTTCAATCATAAGTACATCTACAATACACACATGCAGAGGTATATAGAGATATACATCCACTCACCAAAAAATATGCTTTAGCAATTTAATGACCACAACAGTATTGTTGAGGGGGAAAAACGGAAAATAACTCAAAAGTCAACCAACAGCAATAAAAAGAAAAAAAACTAACACTAATTACACATGAAAATAACAATGAATCTTACAACTAAAGCAACAGTAAAATAAATTAGACAGATGAATATATGTGTATGATTCTATCTATATTGGACTAAAAGCCAAGTAAAGCTAATGAATATTGACAGATGACATCTGGTCACCCTTGGGAGGGTGAGTGCTGACTAACAGGTTATCAGAGGGCTTTTGGGGTGCTGGTTACAGTAGTTTGATCCCTTTGTGTACCCTTACGATTTATGCACTTGATTCATAGCTCAATAAATAGTGAGCATTGAAAAAATCACTGAGCGATTTTATCTGCTTCATTTTTTTAGATGTGAGAAGTCATCTCTTAAATATAACATGTTAACATTGGCACAGAAAACACAATTTTCTTTTCAAAACCAGTTCATCACTAAAGCTAGAATTGTCTGCTTGTGATCGCAGTAAATATATCATCCTTAGATGTTGGAATGATGTAAATCATAAAAATACATTGACAAAGGTAGCTCTGGAGTCTTGCAGCAGTGAAGAGAGGGTCCCATATCTTTAAAATCTAATTTAATCCTTCCTTGGGAATAAATTTTACAAGTGACCTGAAGTCTCTCTCCTTTACAATTTTTTGCAGGTTTTAATATGAGTAAACAAATACAAAAATTACACAATGGGAAGACAATTGAGAATTCCTAGCACAATCCAAAAAAACAGTTATTTTCATGGTTAATTTTATTTGTCAATTTGATTGGCCATAGGGTGACCAAATTAAACATTTCCAGCTGTGTCTGTGAGGGTGCTTTAGGGTAAGATTTGAGACCAAGGACTCGGTAAAACAGATTACTCTCCCCAAAGTAAACATGCATCATCCAATACACACTGAGGGCCTGAATAGAACACAAGGATGAGGAATTAGGAAGTGAACCCCCTTTCTCTTGCCTATTGGGACAATGAGCTCTTGCTTGAGCTGAGACATCTCATCTCTTCTTCGACCCAGATTTACACATCTGTTGTTAGGCTTCTGACTCAAACTGAATTATACTGTAGCTTACTCATGTCTCCAGCTTGCAGATCCTGAGACTTCTCAGTCTCTCCAATTGATCGAATGAGCCAATTCCCCATAATGAATCTCATTAAATAAATAAATAGGTATGTAGAAATGGACCATGAAAGTTGACATCTGTGGAGTCATTTTAAAAATAGAGTCGATCAATTGTTACCAAGAAAGTACACTACTTCTCTCACTTGAACTGGGTCAAAGAATCTTTGGACTGGGCCAAAATGCAATTGATTTAAGAAACAATCAACCAAACAATTGCTTGAAAAATCATCCAGAGCTTGAGGACTTTTTGCCAGAAAATAGAATAAGTAATCAATTATGTGTAGCCACGTACTTTTCAGCTCTTTAAACACCAATTAACTCTTCCTTTTCACTAAACCACTTAGCTCATCCTCCACTCTTCTTTGCTTAAAAATCTCCAACTTTGTCCCTTGTCAGCATGTAAAATGAGTACCTCAAACTGTAATTCATTGAACCTAAATAAATGTACTTGTGCCTTCTAATGGCCTCCTGAATTAGAGTAAGCTAACAAGACAGATATAGATATATAGAGATATAAATATATAGACCTCTACTGGTTTTGTTTCTCTGGAGAACTCTAATAAGCTAATTGTCATCACCAAGAAACATCACCTCACCCAATGAATATAATAGCAAAGAGAGTCAGAAAAGGAATCTATCACTATATGCTCAGAAGGTAGGGGTCCTATCTGACCTGCTCACCAACAGTCATTTCATAAACACCCATAATCATCAGTTGTCCAATTTTTGCCACAAATCATTCACTTCTTAGGGCTGAAGGGCAAATTCTCCTTGACTATTTTCCAGTCACTAAAAAACATTTTACACACCAGATTCACTGGATCTGACCATTCTTTACCCCATTTGGAATAAAATAATTAAAAATTTGAGTACAAATTGAGTATCTTATATTAAGTAATTACTGTTCATTTTATTAGGTTCACAATAGTATCATGGCCATTAAGGAAATTATCTTATGACTTGAAACTGTATGCTTAATGTGTTTAGGGTGAATTATGATGATATCTAATGTATGCTGAAATATATTAGTAAATACATACATGTGAAACTAATGTATGTACTAGCATGATATTTATTTATATTAGGTGGCTGGTTATGTGGGTGCTTACTGTACTATTATTTTCTGTGCTTTTCTAAATTATTAATTTGTAAATAGCAAAATGTTGAAATTGTAATTAAGGAAAAAACAAAAATGTAATTAAGAATCAGAAACGGTCAATTAATAAATATGTTGTTGATCAAAGAAATGAAAATTTAAAAGAAGATATAACTTCAAGAAAACAGGTGTAAAGGTTTTTGTTTCTGCTTCTGTAGTTTTAAAATAATAACCTGAATCAATCACATAAAGTGTCATAATATCCCGTAATGTGGAGAAATGCAAACTTCCATTCTACTATCCAAAACATGTAATGATAAAACTTGCATGCATGGCGGGCTGCTAAGAGGCAGTGTAAGGGAGCAAAATCTGAATCCTGAAAATCTGTCTTTTTTTAAGAGATATTCATGTATATAAAGAAAAATAACCCTGTCTTCTTCTGTGTCCAGAGAAAACCTAATCTCCTTAACTTTTATCAATGGAGGAAGGAGTACCCTAACTCTGCACAACTGTGCTGTCCTTTTTGGGGTTACTTTCAACAGCCAACCACCCCACCACATGTCTTTTGTCTCTAGCTGAAGATATTTAAGGAGGTGACTGAAGCCATTTTGTGGAATCACTCACTTTCACTGGGTACCTCCCACGTATATAGGAGGTATACATGTTACACTAAACTTTGTTCATTCCTTTTCCTCTTGTCAATTTATCTGTTGTTTATCTGTTGTTTATCTGTTTATTTGCCAGTCTAGAAGAACTCAGGGGTATACACAAAGATTTCTCTTCTATCCCTGCAGCATCAAAAGTCTTTAAATGTTCTAAACTCAATCTTTAATCCAAGGATGCCTCTAAAATGAATTTATCTGAAAAAAAATGCTAGCTTCATTCAAAAATGTAAGTACAAAGGTATTCATTACAATGATGTTATGATATCAGAGCAAAGCAGATGACTAAATTGCAATCGTTTGAAGTTGTTAGATTAATTATACATAAACAACCATATGCAAGCATATAAAGTAGCAATAAAAATACTGTAGAAATGCACTCAATTATAGGAAAAAGTATTCATAGCATTATTAGATAAAGAAAAACAATGATCCTAAACAGTATTTTACCCCTCCTGTTAGGGAGAAAACCCTACAGATTCAGAGAAAAGGAGATGGATGGATGGATGGATGGATGGATGGATGGATGGATGGATGGATGGATGGATGGACAGATGGATGGGTAGTTGGGTGGGTAGGTGGATGGATGGCTAGTCAGTTAAAAGTCACAAGTTACTTTTCTTCACACACACCTACTTTTTAAATTTTCATCAATTGAGTAAGAACTGGTTCATCCTAAGAAAGTTTTTCAAAATAGGACTTAACTCTTGTCCTGATTTAGCTTTTAACCCACATGGTGCAGCAGACCTCTCCTGACTCGCCCACTGCTCCCCTCAGCAGTGTATTTCAATCTGTCTGTCTGTTCCCCACTCTGTCTCTGGTGAATCCTCTCACCCTCCGCACCTCTGGCCTGTACCCCAGTTCTTGTATGCATAAATAAATGAATCGTTTAAATCTATATATATTTTACTTTTGTTAATAATGAATAATTACAAAAATCCAAGATCAATACATTACATATTACCATTATAATTTGTAATATAACCTACTTTCCTTTTTACTCAGTTTCCCCTCTTCCACTAAAGATACTCAGTTACTTCTGGCTCTACATTTCTAAACAGTACACATCAACTCCTTTGCTCTCTCTTGAGCTATTGGTTTCCTCAATATCCCCATTCTTGTTACTGACACCTGTTTTCTCTTGTCCATAATACGAGATTAGTCATTTTCATCCACTTCCCTTTCTCTAACTTCCCTTTCTCAATTCCCACTCCCACCACAATCCTAATAATCAAGTTCTTAGGGTTTCACCCAAGTATTATACCCAAGTTTGCCCAACTCATGGCCTTGTTATACCAATCAAATCTCAAGCTCACATCCCCATGTCACTAGATTACTCAAAAAACCTTCTCTGGCTTCCTAATGGTTAGCAGAAATGCTAAGTCCCAAGTTAACCTTCTAATTTTTTCATCCACACCAAGGCAGAGTCTTTGGCACAGGGCTGAAGTTCAATAAACATTTGAAGAATGAGTAAGAATTCTTCAACAGGAGAGGACGTTTGCTTCCAAAACCATCTCCAGATCTTCTCTGGAATGCTGTATTCTTCCCTGGATGCCAGTCCAGTCTCCTGTTCCCCACACATCTCCAGCTTCCACTATGTTTAAAGACTCCTCTAGTTACTTCTCCAAAGAACCTTCTCTGATCACCTCACCCCACCACCAAGAGGATCGATCCCTCTTTTCCATTTCTTGTTTGTATTAGCCACACATGCAGATCCTGGGATTAGGTTGATTTTCTTTTTCACCTGTCATGTGCATGTAAACCTAGTCTCCTATATAAAATCTGAGCTCCTTTAAGACAAGGTTATTTCTTGTATTTCTCTTGCACATCCTACTCATCATAGAGTATCAAGATATTTTATTTAAACTGCAAGCTCTCAAAAGACACCTTTTAAATGAATATGAAGCAACACCAAAAGCATGATGCAGACACACAAAAAACATACCAATTTAGGTCATAAATGAAACTGACTACCAAAGACTTTAACTTCCACATCCAGGATAAACATTACCCTCCAATTATTATAAGAACGGCTTGCATAATGAAATTCAAGTATCCTTGGCTGGAAACAGGAATGTTTTACACCACGTCTCA
The DNA here is from genome assembly GCF_014898055.3 of Talpa occidentalis. Lineage (NCBI taxonomy): Eukaryota > Metazoa > Chordata > Mammalia > Eulipotyphla > Talpidae > Talpa > Talpa occidentalis. Next base: position 86,827,804 of record NW_026555331.1, read on the forward strand.
CCCTACCTACCATTCCAGTACCATCACCTGTGATTCCAGGTTCCAGGATGCCCCTATGACCAGCTAGTCCCTCCACACACCTGGTACTTTGTCAGTTCATTGCTTCACCTATACAGTTTTCTTGGCCTGGGATCATCTTCCTTTCACCCAAAACCTTCCCCTAACTTCTCCATCTGATAAATACCTATTCATTGTCAAGTCCAGCTTAACATTACCACTTCTCTGTAATTTTAATGACCCTCTCCAGGAAGATGAAATTAGTCCCACATCATCTTCCTGCCAAGCTATATAACGCTTACCAACCAAACTATGTTTTTTTGTTGTTGTTGTTGTTGTTTGTTTTACAATGACTTACAAATGAAGTAAGATACTTAAGGGCAATAACCATGATTTAAGCATCTTTATACCTCCTATACTGAACACTGTACAAAACACACTATAACAACTTTGAAAATAGTGGGAATGGGGGAGAGAGGAATTGGCTTTAACTCTTCTCAAAAGCATCAATTAAAAAAAGCCAGAATTAGAACCATTTTATCCCTCCAGGACCCTTCTTCCCTTATCTGTCATGGATGCTCAGTTTCTCTTTCCTGCTCCCAGGACATGGGTGCAAAGGGCATAATGATGCTGCTCTGCAATGCCCCCAAACTACAAAGAACCCTTGCTAACTACTTTAGCACAGATCAAGTTAGGATATTTATTAGGGAGAAAAATCAAGTCAGAAAGAAGTCACAGAGAATCAGCAAAGTAGTCAGGTTTACAGAGTGCTTACTGCTGATCCATACTTAACTAAAAAGCCCAGCCACCGCAGAGACGTGCCTGGCACAGCCCCCACGGCGCCTCCTTCCCTATTCTTCCCCCACCACAACACCGTCTGCGGTAGATGGTAAACAAGAGATCCTCAGCAAGCGGAGCCAAGGTGGATTTGTGTGGGCACCAAACTATTCATGCCTGATGAGATCACCAGAACCTTTGCCAGATCCACAATCCCTTCTAGAAACTGCTGATCACTATTTTCTTTGGGGACGTTTTCCCATACACCATCCCCTGGAACTCTAAGTCACATGGGACTCTCACTCAGAAGCCAAATAGTTGTAGCCACACCAAGCAAAGACAGCACTTCTGTATCTGGTCCCGAAGGTTTCCTCTCAGGATTCAGGCCCACATACACAGGAACTCTGCGGCTGGCTCTCCAGAACTCCGCATGGAACTCTTTCTCTCCCTAGGTGTACCTGACCAATCCAGTTCACCCTAGTATAGATATGCCTGAGACAGAGAGTGGATGTAGCTTCTGGAAAAGACACATTATTCCAATAGTCTTAACTTCTTCTCTCCAGCCATATGGGCTTCAAAAGGTGGACACAGCTTTTACCAGGCACCTTTCTAATAGATCACCACAAAAGACCAGTAAGTATCCAAGATGTACATCTATTGAGAACTCTAAGGTGTTTCCATTTCTTGTCAGAGGGATGCCTGCAAGTATTGTTCGCCTAGAAAAGCAGAAGATAACAGACAGGTCCTAGGTTCCAGGAGTGATTTAATATTTTGTTAGCTCATGTTAAGAACTCTACATATGTTCTAGGTTCTTTGACCACCCACTCAGGTGCTCTTCTGCTGGTGTCTTACGATATAGAGCTTATATATATGTACTAAAAATTTCTTTGGTTCCTTCATCCACACCTCATCCCAATCACAGTGGCCCCTCATGCACAGAAGACACTAGTCTAGGTAAGAAACAAATGTTTCTCTATTTTCTGGATTTTCATCATCCTGTTGCTTTTCCACCTGTGAATCACTAGTCTGCACTGTCCTTTCTGGGCTAAAAATAAATTAAAAAACAAAAAAAACAAAAACTGCTTTCTTATATAGAAGCCAAACTTCGTTACTATTTTATCCTTTTTTCCTCCACCCAAAGTTATTCATGTTTTTAATCATTTCCTTTTGAAGTCTGTCTCTCTTGGATTTGAACTATTAAATTTCAAGCATTTGCTCATATCTAATGCATATCAGGTCCTGGACACTTTCATGTACGTTTTCTCATTGAATCTTTCCAAGCTTTTGTAATTTCTTTTTTTTTTTTTTTAAGATTTATTTATTTATTTATTTGTTTATTTATTTATTCAAGCAGTGGGTACAGTCAGAAGCGCAGGAGGGTGAGAGAATTCACCAGAGCCAGAGCGGAGAACATAACAGGCAGACTGACGAAGTACACTGCTGAGGGGAGCAGTGGGCGGCAGGCGGCAGAGAGGTCTACGCACCATGTGGGACCCTCACCGGTGGCCGGGGATCGAACCAGCACTGCAGAGGCTTCAGGCAGCTTCGCAACCCAGCGCTCAACCGCTGCGCCACCGGGGAGGCCCCTTTTGCAATTTCTTATTATGAAAATGTTCAAACATGTAGAAAGTAGAGAGGACAGTATATAATAAGCCCAATATTCCATTTCCCAACAATGATTAAAAAATATGAATACCTCTGGGTGGAGGAAGAAAAGGATAAATTAGTAAAGAAGTTTGGATTCTATAGAAGAAAGCAGGGTTTTTTTTATAAATTTATTTTTAGCCCAGAAAGGACAGCACAAGAATTATCATCTAGCTGCCCACTCATTTCTCCCACTCCAAAAAAACTGGATTATTTAAAAGCAAATTTCAGACATCATAATTCCATCTGTAAATACTTCAATGTCTACCTCTAAGAGAAAAATCAGAATGCCATTAGCTGGTCTAAAAATCAACTGATAACAATTCCTTGATAAACCTGTCAGTGTTCAAATGCCCTGATTTCTCCAGATCTTTTTAATAGTAACATATTTTGATGAGGAATGTGATACTCACAGAATTAATCATTTCCTAGGCCACATACTTGGTACATCACAGGAGAACATCAGGTTTCTCACTTGAAGTCTTGGTTTTCTTTACTTACAGCACAGCTGTCTATTTATAATATTCAGAAGGGAGCAGATATAAATCTTTCTAAATTATCTTTACAAAAGAGGCCTTCTTGCTTTTTGAATAATTTAATTCCAGTTATTCTCAGTGTTTGAGATCTGAGGTGGTTTTACTACAGTTTTAATCATGCACGGCCCAATATCACAAAGTAGGTGAAGGGATAAGAAGCTAAGGAAGTAAACATTGTACAGTGTCTATTATGATCTAGCATCTACAATAACTGATACTGAGGTCTCTTCAGAAGTCACCACTGTTGGAATAAAACGATGATGATGATGATGATGATATGACAACAACAATGGGCTTCAACCAAGGAGAGACAAAATGCGTCCTCGCTGGATAAATGAAGGATGATAAAGATGTTTACAAAAAGTTTTATAAGTTTTAGGAGAAAAAGCATATCATCAAACTGCACAGGTCAATCCTGAAAAGGTAAATGGGTTATGAGACTAAATCCCTAAGGAACTCCATTTCAATACCCGATACCTTATGAGATAAAATAAATTAAAATTTAAACTATGTTACCATCACAAACAATGGTCTATACATTTCCAGAATGTTTTAAAAAACAGATATAATTGTAAAGGATCTCTTTCTAAAATCTTAAGTAAAAATACTTTGGGGGATTTTAAAAAAACATAACAATGAAATAGGGAGCTGCTTGAAAATAATCTTTAAAAGTTACAGAACACAAATCAAAAAAGAAACAAAATAGATTCCTTTATACTGACCTTAAAAAATATTGTTCTAAGCTCAGCTGGATCTGCTCTCTTGGTTAAAGCCACCTATAAATAAACATAAAAATGTTTATATTATTAGAACAAAGCTGAAAAATCAAGCTAGCAGACTGAAAGAAAATAAACTCCAGGTTAGAAATTAGTGGATTTCGTTTTTGTACCTAACGCACCAAATTTCCCCAGTGCATAACCTACTCCCTGGATTTTAAATTAGACTCCTTATGTGGCTTCTGGAATGATAACATTCAATGCATGAAACCAGTAAAGCTCCTAATCTGGCTTAATATATATCTTTTTTTTTTTTCAAAAAAAAGAAAAAGAAGTAGAAAAAGAAAGAAAAGTTGAAACAGATTTGTAACCACATGGCACTTTTTCACTATACTCTAGGGTGACCCATACCCTTTCACAGGGGAATATTGAATATTAAGTACAATTTGCTTGTTAACTGTATAAGAGAACACAATTCTTAAAGGAGTTAAGTGAACAAGGCAAATCATATTAACAAACAGAAGGGAATTACTTCCAACAGCTCCACCATGAAGAGGTATGAATGCTTAATTATCCGGGCATGCCCAGTGCAGTGTCCACTTCTTCCTGACTTATAACTTAAGAAATTAGAAGTCTCCAAAGGTATGACTATTATTCCCCCCATTCTAGAAATACAAGGGACTGTGGTTACCTTCCAAGAGCAAAATTTGACAGATTAGCTCAGAATAGGTGTTATGCTTAATTCTCCAGCCCACAAAGTCCAAAAACATCACTGGGGAAAAAGCAAGGCAAACTTGAACATGGCTGCCCCAGGCCAACACAAAAGAGTCCTTATGTGGAACCAAACAGTGGGCTTATTCACCATCTCATCACCCAATCCTGCTGGCAAAAACCGTCATGAGACTGAATTCTCACCAAGCACAGCGTCACCCCCGATACAGCCAAGAAGGGGTTCCTGGAACCACCCCAACACTGGAGCCATGTCCCTATCCATGGGGAGATTTATGCAAATTGTTCTAAATCCCTCCATGTTTGCAAAGGCTCTTCTGAGATCTTTGGACAATGTGTTCTCTGTGTCTATATATGGAACTGCCTGAGCTCCTTGGCTTGCCACTGTCAGGAATAATTTTATTAACTTGTCACTGCAATGGGGTATCCTTTCTGAGACCAGTTGGTGGTCACCTTGTTCCCAAAACAGGACTGATAACTCTTCTAATCATAGTTGAGTGCTTATAACTACCAATGCTATTTATAGCCATGAAAAATTTTTAATCTTTTTAAAAACCTGAATTAGTGTTCTTTGCTGTTCAATTAAACAGGAAAAAACAGACTGCCATCTGACCTAAGACTGATGATAGTGATGGCCTAAAGTTTTCAGGAGATGATTCCCTCCTTACAGGTCTATATTCTGAGAAAAGTGGGGTGAACACTACTGGGGAACACAAGCCAGCATAAAAATGCCACCATCCTCTTCCACCCAAGTTCCACACCTCAAGACGCTACATAAATAACTTCTTTTTTAAGGCATATATGGTGACCCCAGATTATTAGCTGGTTTTCCTTTTAAAAGCGAAGGAATGTTTCCACAAAGTAAACTATTCTTATTCTATCTGAATACCACATCCTTTAAAATCTAATTAATTCACTATGCCATGCACTTCATAAAGCCTTCCTGAGCAAGTTCACTATTTCAGAGTGAACTTTCCCTGCCCTACTTCCCACAGCATTCTTCTACTACTATTTTACTGTGGCTAAAATGCACATTCAATGCTCACCACCGGGACGATACTCAGAGAGAAACAAAGCTTTCACTTTGTTAACTCACCCAGGGTCCAGGGCACAGAAGAAAAAAATCCATACAGTGAACTGACACATATAACTCATATCACCTAATATGTATAAAACACTTTACATTTTTCAAAGCATGTCTATTACCTCACTGGATCCCCACTGCAAATCTGAGTCACATGTAGAAATGAGTGTTGCCCCTAATTTACAGGAGGGGAAACTAAGGCTCAGAGGGATCAACTATTTCCCTAGAAGTGCTTACATTTCTATGGGTTTGAGAGCAGATCCCATATCTTCTATCTTCTACCCTGTTACCTTTTCTTTTTTTCTTTTTTAAAAGATTTTATTTATTTATTTATACAAGCACTGGGTACAGTCAGAAGCACGGGAGGATGAGAGAATTCACCAGAGCCAGAGCGGGGAGCAGAACAGGCAGAGTGACGAAATATACTGCTGAGGGGAGCAGTGGGCAGCAGGAAAGGTCTGCGTGCCATGTGGGACCCTCGCCGGGGGCTGGGGATCTAACCAGCGCTGCAGAGGCTGCAGGCAGCTTCGCAGCCCAGCGCTCAACCTCTGCACCACCAGGGGAGGCCCTACCCTGTTACCTTTTCACTGAGTCATATTATTGGCAGCTTCAAAGTGGCCATAATTAATATAATATAGGTTATGTCTAGAAATCAAGAAGATCCCAATTTCTTCTAACAAAACCAGTTTATTATGTCCATGCAGTGCTGTGTTTAAGAACACAGCTTTACTATCACAGACTGCCCTCAACTGGGAAGCAGGCCTAACCTCCAAACTCACTGGCTGTGCAACCCTGAGTTGGTCCCAGACCTCTCAAACTCATTTTCCTTATCTATAAAATGGGAAGTCCTGGATGGTTGCAACATGCCAGGGATAATCATACAAAGTGCTTAGCACCAAAGAGGGACACAGTTAAAGCTCTCAAACAATGTTATTTGTTACTTGTATTATTTATTGAAAGGTCTATCTTTTTAATTCCTAAAAAATTCTAAATGAAGAGTAACCTGGCTTATAAACTTAAAGGACAATCTTACCATCTTATCATTATTTACCTGAATTTGCATTTATATGAACAGGTTCCACCCAAAAGCAAAATTTTTATATCAACAGTATTACATAAAGTAGCTGGTTTCCAAGCATAACTGGGTACTATATCACCAAGAAGGAAAAGGTTTCTTTGCAGATGATTATGAAATATTCCTATTTGCAATTTAATCAACACAACAATTTTACAATCAGATAACATTTACTCCAAGCTAAGCTTAACAGAAATAGACAGGAAATGGGGTTAGAATTGGAAAAACTACACATTATATACTTTGTCCATACAGTGGAAACATCTACCTTTATTTAACTTTAGTATGGAATTTTCAGGCCAATTCCATAAATCTATGCTTCAAATGGCAACATCTAAGGATCTATGAATATGTAAAATTTTTGACAAGGCAAACATTAGATATAATAGCTTAAATAAGTTATCAGTAGTATTTACAAAACATATATACTAACGAGGTAGAGGCAATAAATAAAAACAACAACAAAACTTCAATGAATGGTTTTAAAAGAGAGTTAGGGAGATGAGTGGCAAGGAGAACAGAAAATTATCTTTTGGAACAAATAAATTCACTCTCATTTAATGCACTAGTGCAGCCAAAGATAGGAGGGCCCCAGAAAAGATATTCAACATGTAGGTTTATTTTAAAAACAGTTTTCTTACATAGGAAACTAGCTGAAGCTATAAGTTCAATAATTTAATTGCAGTTTTACAGAACTATATAATCAAAGTGCTTGCTAGTCTACCAAGGGCAGTGGGGACATACATACACAAGAAAACCTATATTAAACCTATATAAAATATAAAATAAATAAGGATACTAACTTGAGGAAGAAAATACAAAGAAAAGCTTTCACACTGGGAAGCTCTGGAGAGGCAAGACCATGATATCCTTGAAGATATCTGAGTCTTCTATATTCCCAGCTCCGGCAAAGATCGGAAATGCTCCCAAAATGTTAATTAAAGAAGAAGGTCTTCCAAGTAAACAAAAATCAGATCTTCACAATGAAAATAAGTAGCTTCCTTTAAACCAGTAGTTTTCAGTGTGTGGTTACTGCATCATCAGCATCATCTGGGCACTTCTAGAAATACAAATTATCACATCCACATATTGAATCAGAAACAGCAATCTAGAGCTAACAAGTTCTCCAGGTGATCCTGATACTATTAAAATTTAAGAACCACAGTGCTAGCTAATGTCCACATATATCTGATTATGACTGAGGTTCTCAGCTCCAGTCGCACACTAGAGTCACCTGAGAAGTCCTGAAGTTTTATCAATACCAAGATCAGTCATATTAGAATGCAAAGGCCAAGTGAATTAGAATCTCTGGAACAGCTTTCTTTAAAGGTCCATCATGAAGTTATAATGTTTGGCTGGTTTGAGAACTACTGGGTTAGAGCCCAAGGTCCCACCCTCAGCGGACACTTGACCAACTGTACAACACAGACTTCACTCAGTAGTATTTCCCCATCACCCTTCCAAACCTGAATGGTTTGAAAGCCAAGACAAGCACTGGCTTACCCTGAAAAATTTTACTGTCATGATATAATTACTAATATTAGTTATGAAAGAAAAACCAGAAGTAGCAGCTCATGAAAAGCAGATATGATGTGTGGGTGTGGGTGCGCATGTGTGTGCATATGTGTGTGTGTGTGCATGCAGAGACAGCAAACACAGGAAGGAGAAGGAGAAATGTTCCTGTATGGCCCTTGCACCTGAGAAAGTATAGTAGGTGGACCTGAAGTTCAGTGGAAAGCGCTACGCAATAAAACCTAACAACTTAGACACCAAGGCAAACCTCTCTTCCTAGTTATTGTCCTATACTACAGAGACCATAAAGTCAAACCTATATTTCCCAGACTCCCTTGCAGCTATGTGGCCTGGATGCTATCAATTAAATGAGGTTGTGTGAGATTTGGAAAGCAAAATTTTGGTAGGAAAGATTTGGAAGCTGAGAACTGAGTTTCTGCTGTTTCTGCCAGCAAGCATTATCATTGGAAGTGTCCGATTTTCCTGTGGCAACCCCCTGCCTGTGTCATTTGGCAGGAAGATTCATGACTCTATAAGAGACAACTGCTCTCTTGGTGGCCTGTTCTGCTGTGAGGTTCTGGAAATCATTCCTGAGAGCCCAAACTAAAGTCTGTTTCTTCACTTTCCCAACAAATTCTGAAAGCCATTTAATACCCTGTAATAAATCTCCCTCTGCTTAAACCAGCTAGAAGGGATTCTGTTCTCTGCAAGTGAACCTTGACTGATACAATCAGTAATTGCAAAAGAAAGTTTGGAATTCCCCAAAACCACAGTTACTATTAGCTCAAAAGGAAGAAAGCAAGAGGTATATCATCGAATTTGAGAAAAATAATTTTTTATTGAAATCATGGAGTCACTTATTCCTCATAACAGTTTCCCTAATTCTAATAAATGAAGAGCAGTACTTATGAAAAGCTACTGAGATATAAATTAGTGTACAAACAAATGCCATGTTAAGCAATCTTCAAACCACAACATTTTTGTGTAATCAACCCTCAAAAGTCCATATCACTCAACAGCTGACTTACAAAGCATTAGACACCACAAATGTTAACCTGCCAGGTAATTACATAGGTAGGTCATTTCAGGGTGCTGGAAATGTTTATCAGAAGGATTCAGTAAATTGTGAAGTGTGTTGGATTTAACTCTCCATTGTTGTGGATAAACATTAAACACCTATAAAGCCAGCACCATTAAATTCTGACATTAAGAAGTAGACTATAACAGTTAAGAAATGAATGGTAGTGTTTTAGCTGTAGGCTGTTTTATGCCAAAATAGCTTTAAACCCACTAATTTTAGATTTCATTATTTTTGTTATTAAGCTAAGGCAAACATTCCAGTACAGATTCCCAAGGGTAAAACCTGACAAGAGATAGTAAGAGTCTTTTCTGAAACAAATATTTTTCTGTTCATATTTGCAACTCTCCAGAGAAACAGACGATGCTTTGTCACCCCAACATAGTCAGACGTCACCAGCTTTATAGAGCAAAGATTTGGACCGCAGTATGCTGCAAACTTTGTAACCTTGAAAAACTCAGCTAACATATCCAAGTTTTAGTTTCCTATCTATAAAATAGCAAAATGACAATATCTACCTATTTCATAAACTTACCTTGAGGACCAATTAGAATGAAGAAAAAGTGTTCTGTGAATCCTGAAATGATAACAGTCACTATTAGCTACTCTTAAAAATATATAAACTAGGAAAAAAGCTATGTGACATTTCTAATCCCAAATATAATAGGAGGCAAAGAGGTCCAACATGAATTCAACTTAGAAAGCAACAACAAAAGATGACATATTAGGAAAAAGTTTATTACATTCTACTGGATAATTACAGTCCTGTTAAGAAGACTGGATAATCAGTTTGAGGCCAAGGCTCTACCAATGATGCCCCAAAATTATTTCAGAATCAATAGGTGAGAAATCTTCCCAGGATCCCACACCACAAGCAGGTTGCTTCAGCTGTCTGTTGGGTGAGCTGATATGGAAATGTCACACACAAGCACTTCTTCATGTTGCCCTCTGACAAATCAAAGGCTCAGCAGTGAGCATCTAATGGGCAGAGCTAGATTGTGAGCCTATAACCCAGCCACAAGGGAAAATGGGGATTGAACTCTTACTCCTACATTCAGAGAGGCAGGCTGTATATTTTTTGCTAATATAAAAAGGTTAGCAAAAGTTGACAGGAAGACTTCTGGTCTCCAGCCTAGCATGTAAAAAGCTTGGAAGAAGCCACTCCTTCCTAACAAGTATACAGAAGAAAAACTCAGGAATCAATATCTTTTCTGAGATCTTAGAGAATTAAGGTCATAAGGAAAATCACTGACCTCAAAAAAGGAGAGGCAGAATGGCAGAACCAGAAAATCACAACTTACCACAGCAGACATCCATGAGCTAAAACAAACACCTGAGGGAATCAGTGTCAGAGTAGGAAAACCTACACCATACATGCCAAATTGCTAGAGTCTCACTGTGGACAAGACCAAGATTTTAGAACTCTGCAGCCTAGACATCAGGCTTCCCTACTTTTGTGAATTTTACTTCCTGGAAGTCAGTCCAGTTCTCACTGTGAGTATTAGAGAAAACTTGCCTTGCACTTCCAGCTGGAGGAGAGGTGAAGGAGCCACTTTGAAATACACTAGCACAGTCTATTCTTTATAACAAGGCATGCCCTAAGGAAAAATGATGTATTAGTTAGTCTAACCTGCCAGAGCATTATTATCAGAACTAAAGTAACGTGAAGGAAGGGAAATATCCAACTCCAGCCATCTCTAACCATCCTCTCCCACCTAAGAAGAAAAATCCAACAAAAGACATTTGGTGAAGTGTACACTGACCAGGAACACAGGCTCTCTCTAAAAGACTAAGATCTCATCAGAGGGCTACAGGACATACCTTGCATTTTTCAAAGTCTACTTAAAATAGTTCCTTTTACCCAGTACATCATGATGTACCCAGTAGATCATCTCTAGCTTATCATGAAAAAAAAATTATAAGGCATACAAACAGCAATAAAGACAATTTGAAGAGACAGAATCATCATCAAACCAGACTCAGACAATGGCAGCTATGTTGAAATGATAAGGCCAGGAATTTAAAATTGATTAATATACTGAGAGCTCTAACAGATAAAGTAGACAGCATGCAAGGACAGATAGACAATGTAAGACACAGATGAAAATTCTAACAAAAAACCAAGGGACCTGCCTGGCCTAAGGGTTGAGTTTCAGTGCTATCAACACTATGTCCTGAGTTGGATCCCTGGCCAGAGAGCTAACCCATGTGGCACAGCAGACCTCTCCTGTGTTGCCCACTGCTTCCCTCAGCAGTGTATTTCAGTAAATCCGCCTGTTCTGCTCCTTACTCTGTCTCTGGTGTACCCTCTCCCTGCCCCTGGCCTAAATCCCAGTTCTTTTATGCAAAAATAAATAAATAAATCTTATAAAATATGCTACATCAAAAATACTGCAATGGTAAGGAAAAATGCCTTTGATGGGCTTATTAACTGATTGGACATAACTGATGAGAGTATCTCTTAGTTTGAGGATATTTTAATGAGAAGCCTCAAAAGCTAAAATGCAAAGAGGAAAAATTTGTTTAAATCAGAAAAGAATATCCAGTAACTGTGAGACAACTACAAAAGTTATAACATGCATGCAGTAAGTAGAGAAAGTAGCAGGAGGAGTATCTGAAGCAATAATGATTGAAAAATTTTCCAAATCAATGTCAGACACCAAACTACAAATCCAGAAAGATCAGAGAACACCAAGTAAGATAAACAATAATGTCTTTAAATGTCAATGGTCTAAACATATCAATTAATTAAAAGACAGAAAATGTAGAATATCTCTCTCTCTCTCTCATACACACACACACGCACACACACGCATACACACAAACACATGCCCAACTGCATACTATCTATAGGAAACCCACTTAAAATATAAAGACACAGGGCCTCCCTGGTGGCGCAGGCGGTTGAGCACTGCACTGTGAAGCTGTCCACAGCCTCTATAGCGTGCGTTTGATCCCGGCCGGCTGGCGACAATCCCACATGGCAAAGCAGACCTCTCCTGTCTCACCCGCTGCTCCCCTTAGCAGTGTATTTCATCAGTCTGCCTGGTCTGTTCCCAGCTCTGTCTCTGGTGAATCCTCTTACCCTCCCATGCATCTGGCCTGTACCCAGGTTCTTGTATAAAAACAAATAAATCTTAAAATATATATATACATAAAGACACAAAAATAAATGAATGGACAAAGATGTATCGTATACATCCTAATTAAAATAATGTAGAAATAGTGATCTTAATTTCCAGAGCTCTTTTTAAAGCAAGGAAGGTTAGCAAGGATAAAGAGGGGATAATAATAACAAAAGAGTCAATTCTCCAAGAAGATATATCAATCATCTAAAAATAGACCTGCACAAATATAGTCAACTGATCACTGTTTGACAAAGGAGCAAAGATAGTCTTTTCAACTAAAGGTGCTGAAACAACTGGGTACCCACATGCAAAAAGGGATGATTCCAAACATAGACATTACACCCTTCACAAAAATGAACTCAAAACAGATTACAGAACGTTGTGTAAAGTTCCTAAAAGATAGCATAGGAGAAAACCTAGATGCCCTTGAGTTTGGCAATGACCTTTTAGATATAATACCCAAGGTGTGCTCTATGAAAAAAATAATTGATATTCTGGGATTCTTTAAAATAGAAATGTGTTCTGGGCAAAAGATACTGACTAAAGAATGAACAGATAAGCCAAAGACTGAGATAAGTATTTGTGAAATATGTAAGTCGGTTATAAAGAACTGTTATCTAAAATATACAAGGAACTCTTAAAACACAATTAGAAAATAAACATTAAGTCCATTAAAAATGTGCAAGGACCTTAATAGATACCTCCTCCCAAAAGATAAACAGCAAATAAACTTATGAAAAAATGCTCCCCATCCAAGGTATCCGGGAAATGCAAATTAAAACAACAAGATACCATTACATAGCTATTAGAATGGTCAAAATGCTGAACACTGACAGCACCAAACTCTGGTAAGGATGTGAAGTAACAGGAACTATCATTCATTGCTGGTGGGAATACAAAATGGTACAGCTGCTTTGGAAGACAGATCAACAGTTTCTTTAAAACTAAGCTTTGGGCATCCCAGGTGGTGCAGTGGTTAAGTGCTGGCTTGCAAAGCTGTCTGCAGCCTCTGCAATGCCTGTTCCATCCCCGGCCACCTGGCGAGGGTCCCACATGGCGCGCAGACCTCTCCTGCCGCCCACTGTTCCCCTCAGCAGTGTACTTCGTCAGTCTGCCTTCTCTGCTCTGCTCTCCGCTCTGGCTCTAGTAAATTCTCTCACCCTCCGGTGCTTCTGACTGTACCCAGTGCTTGTATAAATAAATAAAATTAAAAATATATAAAAAATGAGATAATATATTAAAAAAAAAACTAAGCATGCTTTTACCATATAACCTAGCATTTATACGCCTTCGTATTTACTCAAAGGAAATGAAAACATCTATCTATATAAAAACCTGCACATGGGTGTTTACAGTGGATTTATTCATTGTCAAATTTGGAAGCAAACAAGATGTTTTTCCAGTCAGTAAATAGACTGTGTGCCATAAACTGTGATATCTAGATAGTGGAATATTATTTAGCACCAAAAAAGAGCTATAAGCCATAAGAAAACATGGAGAAACCCGAAATACTTATTACTAACTTCTGAAAGAAGTCAAACTGAAAAGACCACATACAGTATGATTCCAACTGTGTGACATTCTGAAAAAGCTAAAACTAGAGAGTCAGGAATAAAGACCAGTGGTTGCCAAGTATAAGGAGGTAGGGAAGAAGAACAGGCAGAGCACAGGGGAACTATAGCACAGTGAAAGTACTCTTCATGATATTAAATGGTGAAAACATATCATTATAAAATTGGTCCCAAACAATAGAATGCACAACTCTAAGAGTGTACTCTAAATTTACCATGGAATTTACATGATAATTATGTGTCAATGCAGTTTCAGCAACTGCAACAAATGTGCCCCTCTAGTGGGATAATAATGAAGGAGGCCAGTCACATGTGGGGCAGAGGAATAGAGGAAATCTCTATACCTTCCTCTCTATTTTTGCTGTGAGCCTAAAATTGTTCAAAAAAAAAAAAAAAAAAGTCTATTTGGGAAAAAAAACCAAAAGGATCAGGGATAGCCAGGACCAATAAAATGAACATGGTTAGGTGGAGTCACCAAGTGCTCACCAGCCTGTGAGCACAATCTTCCTTTCTTTTCAGCAAATCCTTGAAACAGGTTGAATTCTGTCCCTTTCCAGTTGAGTAAACTGCAGGTCAAACAGGCTGATCTGCTCCAAGCCCATATCTTTTCCACATGGCTATAAGGTTGTCTTGGACCTGAGTTTTTCAAACTTGACCCTGGGTTTCTCAACTTGGCCCCAGGAATGTTCTGAGTTAGATCGTTCTTTGTTGCAGAAGGCTATCTAATGCACTGTATGATGTTTAACAAACACACTTGGCCTCTAACTACTAGATGTGTTACAGGGCAACCCCGATATAAAACGGGTTGCCTGACTGTGGGTCCTCCCCGGCATGCTTAAAGGGGACTTAAACTGCAGGCACACACAAAAAGGTTAACAAAAGGTTTATTTACAAGGGAAAGGGAAATGAGGAAATAAACAATTCAGGGAGAGAGAGAGAGAGAGATAAATTCTTAAATGTGTCCTACCTGTTCTGCTGACCTGGAATCCCAAATGACCCACCGAGACCAAACCTGCCTGGCCAAGAGCACAAGCCAAGAGAGAGTAAGACCCCACTAACATGGCTGGTTATATTCATAAACAGAGAAAATGGCTGCTTAATTCCACCCCGTAGGTCCTCACAACCTCCCTTTGGGGATCATGGGATTTTTAGTTCCTGGTGTCTTTATGGAGTGAGGTGGCATCCACAAAGTCTATATGCAGTTTGCTCAGGACATCCTCTTCCCCTAACAGATGCAGTGGCATTCTCTCTCTTCCCAAATGTAACAACCAAAAATGTCTCCCAGGGGGACAAAACTCCCCTACCTCCAATTGAGAATCAAAGCTCTAGAGGATGTTATTCCATTTGCTCATTCATGCGACACATTCACCTATGGGGAGCCTACCATTTACCAGTCATGCATTAGGAGACAATGTCAAATGAACCAGAGACCCTGTCCCACCTGGGGAATGACAGACTTAGCAATGAGTGGTAGGCACAAAGTGCATGGCAATACATGCTATCACAAGGTAGAGTGGTGACCAAACTAAGACCATAATGATGCTGAAGTTGGGGGCCACTGAGGTAAAGTCTTTGAAGGTGGATCGTTTGTTACTGGCTATAGCAATAACAACAAAGAAATTTTATTGGGCCCTAATACTATGCTAGGCATGGTGCAAAAGGCTTTACATCTGATCTCATTTAAACATCAATAAAGGTATTTAAGGTAACGAGCCATTAATATCTACACTTCTCAGATGAAGAAATTGAAGGATTTAAAACACTCTTCTTAAATGATCAGTAGTAAATCAGAGCCAAATATGACCCTAACCCCAGGTTGTCTTGACAGTCATTCTTTTTTTTTTTTAAGATTTATATATTTATTTATGCATACAAGAATTGAGGTACAGGCCAGAGGTGTGGGGGTGGGGTGAGATGATTCACCAGATACAGACTGGGGAACAGAACAGGCAGACTGACTGAAATACACTGCTGAGGGGAGCAGCAGGCAAGACAGGAGAGGTCTGCTGCGCCATGTGGGTAGCTCCCTGGGGCCAGAGATCGAACTCATGCTGCAGAGGCTGCGGATAGCTTCACAGTGCTGTGCTTAACCCCTTGAGCCATCAGGAAGGCCCTGTCTTGACATTCATTCTAATAACTTCAGGAAGTGCTAGGAGTTTGGTAGGCAAAGAGATATCTTTATAAGTCATGCCACTGGACAACAGTTCAGCTGAAAGCAACTTAAATGTGTTTTTGATAGACATTCTAATACATAAATGCCCATAGTTCAGCAGAAGGCAGACCTGCCTAATGCAGAATATTATCTCCAATATTATATGCTGAACTCAGTCTCAAATTTTTTAAAACATCAAGGTTACAGCATAATTAGGAACCAGCTGCAATTGTAATTACTGCTCCCAATATAATTTATTACATATTAGCAAGTGTCAAATTACTACTGCTCCTTAAATGAATAAAAACTGATTGTGCTGTTCTGAAGACTGGGATGTATGTTCCTGATAGGGAACAAAGGAAGAGAAAAAGTATATGACATATTTATAAAGTGCTGAAAGGTTCTACTTAGAAGATCACAAGTTGCTGGAGCCCAGATAATGCCACAGGAAGTTAAAATGGCTTCTGAGAGAGAATAGCTAACTTAATAAATGCAGAGAAAGAGAAAGGAGCAAATCAAAGGACAATAGAAAAGTTGCTTCCACAAAATAACACCCTACCTGTTCAAAATTTTGCTGCACATCAACTTCATATGCCTGAAGTATAGACAAGAAGCCGGCAGGAGACAAAAGGAAAAGCGAGGAGACCTCACACATCCAGGATCCTCATCACAAATTCACTCTCCTCTGCCCTTTCACTTTAAGTCAAAATAACTGCAGATGGGCCAAATTTAATCTGAGAGAAACAGACTGATAGAGTACCAGAAACGCATGAGTTACTTAACTTAAGTGGCAAAGCTTTGTTAAAACCTGACAAACCAGAATTCATATAACACAGAAGCCATAAGGGAAAAGATGAAGAAATATGTAACATACACATATTTTAAAGAATCAAAAATAAGTATGAACTACCAAAATATCAAACAAGTAAAAAAAGGGGGGGGGGGCAACAGACAGGACAAAGGGCCAAGTTTCCTAACTCAAAAGTGCTTTTGGAACAAATGAATGTGAAAAGGCAAATAACCCAGCAGAAAATTGGGCAAAGGTCAAGGCCAGGCTTTTCTCAATTTGCTGGTGGTCAAAATGGGCAAACAGAAATGCCAAGAACCACCATAAAAAAGAGAACCTGGGCTGAAATTTTACTTCTCGAACTGAGATGGGACATGATGGAAAGAAGGTGGGGTCCTCAAATGCAGAGTCAACATGAACCTGCAATAAAAGAAGGGTGTGAAGGCTCAGAAGAACTCAAAGGCCTTGCCAGCAGGCCTGGCAGAATCAGATTAAAAGACCAGCCTTTCCTTTCCTTGCCTGGGACTAGACAAACTGGCTGGGACTGCTGGGAATGTTTCCCTATAATGCTCTCGGCCTTTCTTAGTCCACAGGGAGCACATTTCTCCAGGCATCTCCTGTTGCAACGGCCTCTCCGGAGTCATGGAGATTCATCTACCTTGGGACAGGCCCATCCCTGCCAAGGCTTGTTCTGCAACTATGATTCTCCATCGTGTACTCTTGGAAATTACCCACACACAGTTCCTCAAGTACTTGCATGTTATTATTATTTATTTTGGTGGGATATGGAGGGACTGAGAAAATGGTTTATTAGAAAAAGAGAAAAGTGTCCAACAAGCCACTCACTGAGCAGAAAATCTCCCTTTCATTTTTCCAAGGCATGCCTTATAAATGAACAATTCAACCGAGTGTCTGAATGTTATGTAATAGGTTCTTTGAGGGCCAACTGTTATCTGCAGAAGGTTCCCGTACTCAGCAGTTTAAAATCTAACAGGAAAACAAAATAGATATTTAAAAAAAGGACAATTCTCCTTCAGAATCGCCACATGATTATCTCACCTAAGGCAATTTTAAAATGATGCCACATCTGCTATGAACTGAACTATGTATCCCCAAAATTTATGTGTCAAAATCCTAACCCCCAGTACTTCAAAATGTGCTTACCTATAGAGACAGGACCTTTAAAGAGGTAATTCGAGTAAAATGAACACATTAAGGTAGACCCTAATCCATTAGTATTGGTATCCTCACAAGAAAAGGAAGCAGGACACAGAAACACAGAGGGAAGATCATGTAAAGACAGGGAGAGGGTTATCTACAAGCCAAAGAGAAAGGCTTTCAGAAGTCAACCCACCCAAGACCTTGACTTTGGACTTAGTTTGCAAGAAAAGAAATTTGTGAGAAATTAAATTTGTGAGAAAATAAATTTCTGTTGTTAAGTCCCTCAGCCTATGGTACTTTGCTATAGAAGTCATAACATATGAATCCAGTGTCATTTAGTGTACAATAAGCTGCTCCCATTGGGTCATTCTTTAATTTATTAATGTTGGATCCTGGTCCAAGCATTGCATTTGGTCATCACGTCTCTTTGGGAGTCTCCTTTAATCTAGCCTTTTCATTCATAACACTGACATTTTGGAGTCATACCAGAGGTCTTATAAAATGTCAGGGTTTGTCTGATTGTTTCTTCATGATTAGTTTCAGATTTAATGTTTTTTTGGCAAGAATTCTCCAAAGGCAATGTTGTATGCCTCCCATTGCATCACATCAGTTGGGACAATGCTAGCTTATCCTATTTCCTGATGAGGTTAAGTCGGACTATAGATTGAGGCAGAATTCTCCATTGTAAAGGTGCTTTTTTCCTCCTTATTATTAGTAAGTAATTTACAGAGAGATACTTTGAGACAATGGGAATTCCAACAATCTTTTACCAAAAGGTTTTAACATCCATTGAGAATCCTTGCCTGAGTCAATTATTACTTTGCAGGTTGCGAAAGGATTTTGTTTCCTAATTCTATCATACTTTCTATATTTAACATTCTTTGGTAAATAAGACCTTTACCTCTCCACTTCATTTCACTTTGACTCTGCTGCAGGAATAATAATAATAATCACTTATTAAGGAATCATGGATTTTTAAAAATTCAATGTCATTTTGCAATTCATCTGTTTTTATTGTGCTAAAACACACCTAAAATTTAATACTTTAACCATTTTAAATGTTCAATTCAGTCCCATTACATACATTCACAATGCTGCAAAATCATCACTACTATTCATTTCTCATCATACCAAACAGTATCTCTACACACAGTAATTGCTATCTAATTGACTTTAATAGCCATTTTTTGGTGATACCTGTGATATAACTCATTTATATGTGTGTGTACTATGTACATATACATTTATATATGTATTCAGTAGCCCCCCCACATACACACATTATCCACAGAATACATACCAAGATCACCAGCAGATGCCTGAAACTTTAAATACTACCAAATCCTATGTATACTGTTTTTCTCGTACATACTTATATGGTAAAGTTTAATTTATAAATTAGACACAGCAAAAGATTAAAAACAATAGCTAATAAAATAGAACAATTGTAATTTACTACAATAAAAATGATGTGAATGTGGTCTCTCTTTTTCAAAATATTTGAATGTGCGTAATATTTTCAGATTGTATGTAATATTTGACTATGGGGAACTGGAACCATATTAAACAAAATGACAGATAACAAGGGACTACTGTTTATATACCTATATGTATAATGTGTGTATCCACACACACTCACAAGTGTGTGTACTTAAAGACCGAAAATCACATTTAACTCAATGTACCAGAAAGAACAACTGTTAACATTAAAACTTAGCCAACTAAAATAAACCAGTATGCAAAAAGCTGATGGACAGAAAGGCAACATCCAAACCCACTGGTAAAATCAAACCTCACAGGAAATGGGTAGGACCATGTGCCGCCTGATGTGAATACTCAGTTCAAGTCCCTGTCACTTGAGAGAGGCACCCAGCACCGCCTAGGATGAATTTTAGCCAAAGACAAAAAATGAAAATAAAAAAGACCCCCTAACTTAATTAAGCCTCTAGATCTAGGTATCACTTGTCGGGAAAAATTGGAGCCAGAGGAACACTAGGGGGATGCAATCCAAAGTACGGAAATGACCAGAAAGATGACCCAGTTCTCTCATCAAATAAACTGCAAAGAAACAACAAAAGAGGAACACGACAATCTGTAAAGTAACACAATTTAAAAGACAAAGCAGGGGGCCTCCCTGGTGGCGCAAGGAGTTAAGACACAGCACTGTGAGGCTGCCGCAGCCACTGCAGCATGAGTTTGATCCCAGGACAGGGAGGTGACCCACATGGAGAGGCAGACCTCTCCTGACTCTCCTGCTGCAAGTGTATTTCAGTGTATTTCAGTCAGTCTGCCTATTCTGTTCCTCACTCTGTCTCTGGTAAGCCCTCTCACCCCCCACATCTCTGGCCTGTACCCCAGTTCTTGTATGCATAAATAGATAAATCTTTAAAAAAAATAAAACATAAAAGACAAAACAACCACATGCCTTGAGTGGACTGAAAGTTGATTAGAACAAACCAACAGTAAAAACTGCAAACTTAGGACATGCGTTTTAACATCCTTAAAGGTGCTTCTTCTGTTCTTAAAATTAAAGGGACAAAAACCAACAAAATCTGCCTACTGATATACAGGCCACTAAGCGTTCTTGTCTCTCAGGAACCCCAAGTTAAGCAAACAAATAAACAGGCGCCTTTCTTTCTTATTACACTGTTGCCAAAGCGTTAGGGCTAGGAATGTCAGCAGCAGCTGGCTGTGTTCCAGTCACAAACCACTGTGAAGGATATGAGAAGGGAATGAGTGTGAGGTAATACTGGAAAAGTCAGGTAACAGCCAAGACTAAGGAGGCCTTAGTTGGCTGAAGAGTTTAAATTTCATTCTGCAGGCAACATGAAGCCACAGTGTGGAGCAAGGTAAATTATAGAGGACAATGTTATACAGTGTTTATGTGCAAGGGCTCTCGAGTCAAAATGCCTATGTCCGCATCTTAGCTCTGCTACCTACAAGCTGTGTGACCTTGGACAAGTCACTTCACCTCTCTGTGCCTCAGGAGATTTAACCTCTCTGTAATGAGTTTCCCATTTGTATAATGCAGACAACAGCTCTTGCATGTCATAGGATTATTGTGAAAAATTAAATTACTTCATATAGTTGATGCTCGGATAAGTGCCTGGCTTTTATTAAGTGTTATAAAAGCATTAACTGCTGTTATTGCTCTTTGATAACCTTTCTGAGCCTAAAATTTCTTATCTACCAAATGAGGTTATCAACTGTTCCCTTGTTGATGATTATAAAGGCCAAATGATGAAGTTTGAATCTTCCTATTATCTGGTTATTTTAATCCTGATACATTGTGAGTTCTTGAAAATAAGCCCAAAAGCTGACTCACTTGGGGAAGCCCAGAATTTAGAATAGGAGCTGGCAAATAGATGCTATCAATAACACTTCACTATATTTACTCTAACTGTTAAGAGCTGTATTCATGAACATAGTACTTGTATTAATATGGCCATAAGAGCCAATCTTAGGAGATTCCTTTGACAGTCACTGACAGAATGAGGAGGGAAATACAGGGAAGAAACCAAAGGCAAGAACAGCTTGTAAATTTCAGCAACTTTGTAGCTAAATGTAATGAGAAGCTCCACTTTAAAAAAGGAGGCAGGACACAACTGCTCCAGTGACTTGAAAGGTACTAAAGGACCCAGCTTTATTCCTGCCCACATCTAAATTCCTGCCCATGCTGTCTCTACTGGCTACCTACAACAGCAGAACTGAACTAACTGGAAACTGAAGTAGGAAACTTCAGTGGTAAGAGAAATATGAGGAATGACCAAGAAGATAAATTTAGTTGTAGGTAAACAGAGTTTGATATATCTTTGAGATAGACAAGTTGAGATTTCCAATGAGCAACTGAAAACAAAAAGCTGGCACTGGAGAGAGTTGCCTGGGCTGCAGATTAAAGGAAGTTTTCACCTTCAGAAGGAAGAGGATACCAGGCAAGGATCTGGGGGAGCAGAAAAGAAGCCCACAAAGGAGAATAAAGGAGTGAAATGAGCACTCAGAGGCCAACCATGAGACGTCATGAAGACTGATGGAAGGTATTCCAGAAAGAAAGGGGAGGTACACTTGGTCCCATAGACCGGAAATACGAACAGCCAACAGATTTAGAAAAGAGGTCACTGGTGACCCTTAGGAGAATGTGGGGGGAAAAAAAAAAAGAACAGGTATTAAGCTCATTTTCAGGAAAATTCAGAAATTTTACCCAAATTTCAGTATAGGTAGGTAGTAAAGAAATGGAGAAAAGAATACCCCTGTATAATAATCACATATTCCCTTACATAATAATTCAGAGATGTGTTCTAAAATGATACCCTGGACCCAATGTGGAATCAAAATTAGCTTTTAGATCCTTGAAATTATACTGTATTTTATCACTATGTATTTAATTCTGCAAAAAGTTTGACTAAGTCAAAAGGTGTTACTCTTTTAGTTTAGTAAAGCAGCTACATTTAATGATGCAATAATGTGTGTTCCAGACCAATATTCTTCAAACTGTAATGTGCACACAGTCCTCCAGGGATCTAGTTTAAATGCAGATTCTGATGCAACTGGCCTGGGAAAAGGGCCAAAGATGCTGTCTTTCTAGCAAGTTTTCAAGTAAAACCAATGATGTTGGATCTTGGGCCAAAAACTTCTAATAGCAAGGCTCCAGAAAGACGACTCAGATAACGTGGCTCTGGAAGCTGCCTCACTGGCTAACTATTTTGATAACTATTTAGTGGATTTCGAGCTTTAAAAGAGGACATCATCCCCTAATATTACTTCAGTTGAAAATAAATAAAATTAAAAAATAAAATAAAGCACATTATGTTTTGCACAGGAAGATCAAATAATGGCTATGTCCCCTAGTTTTCAGTTAGGTGAGTCTCCAAAAGACATCTCTTGACATTCCTATGGCACGTCTTAATTCCCAAGTGCTTTCATTCTTTATATGTCATTGATTCATCACAGATGTCACAGATGGTCCTTGTTGTCTGTTCTAGGGTGATACCAAGCACCCCTATGGTCAATGGGTGCTCCACATTCTCACCACAAATGGAAGCAACATGCCTATTTATAGCCCAGATTCTCGTGCCTTCTAGTCCATGGTTCTTTCACTAAACCATTACTGATTTCTTTTTTAATTCTGGCACCTCTTCTATAGGAGAAAGAGTGGTGCTGGGCTGACAGCAGGAGAGTCCTCTGCAGCTCAGCCTACAACAGTGACCAGAATCAGACAGATGCAAATCACATCATGTCCAACTCAGAAAAACTGTTAAACACCTGGGGCTACAGACATGTTCAAATCAGGCTTACAATGGGGCTCAGAACACTCTACCCCAAAATATGGCACCGTGACATACTGAATACCTTAAGCTGAAGAAATATCAGGTACAGGAAGGTCACTCTGACACCTCTCGCCCCCCCCCCCACACACACACCCTTCTGCCTTGAAACAGGTCATGAAATTTCCACAGGAAAGTACTTTCCCTGTAGTGGTGGAAGGAGACATTCTTATCACCACACCCAACCAGGTGTGGGTGATCTGGGGTCAAGAAAACTTGACACAGGAACCTTGTCCAACTACCCTTATCTTCCTACTTACTTCTTGACTTTTTACACCCTCTAGCCCAAATCCCCTGTCTGGTCAATTCTGCACAAATTTACTATTTCCCTATCTAACAGATATAAAAACTTCCTGCTCTGGTTGCTTCTTTGGGTTTTTAGGCCCTTGTGAAAGCTCCCATGTACTTGTATAAAAATTCACTAAAATTTGTATACTTTTCTCCTGTTGATTTGTCTTTGTCAGGTTAATTTTCAGACCCAGTGAGGGACCCTAAGAGGGTCTAAGGAAAACCTTTGCCTCCCCCACACTTATTTTTCCAATTATCTTACAAACTGTATTGTAAACATCTTATGCAAAAGACAGCTTACCATAAATCAGTAAGTCTATCTTGAAATATCTGACTCTCATATCAAGTCAACAGTTTTCATGGATAACATGTGGAAACTGTGACTACATATGGAAATCAAGGCAAAGTTACCACGCTAATAACAATCATTAAACAGTGGTTTATTTAGGTTGAATTGCTAAGAATTTCAACATTGCCAACTCGGCTATGTTGTCAGTACCTTAAGTCAAAGGGACCCATCCGGGCCTATTTTCACTCATGCAAACTGCAGAGCAAATTTCCAAAGGAAATAGTTGAGTGCACGTACTCGATCTTTTAAACATTTTCAATCAACAAACCAGACCACCATTGTACAAAGCAGTCACTGGGAATGATTCTGACTAGCAGACCAGAGCCATCAGTTAACCAGGTCAGCATGACCCAACGCAAAGATCCGATTAAACAGGTCATGGAATAAAAAGGTTTCTTATATAGTTGTTAAATACTTTACTAATGCAATTCTATCACTGCAACAAAACTCATTCTCCTTACACCCCCCACCCCTCCCCAGCAGAACCTCTGTGCCCACACCCACTCAAAGGCATCCAAGGATAATATGGTGGGAAGGACAGGTGTTTATGAAGCAGCAGTGGCTGAGCAAGAACAGTCCGCATTCAGCAGGCCTAAACCTCATAAATAGTAAGAACAGGAGAAGGAATGATTCAACTTAAGAATCTAATAAAAGGCCACAGGACAAAAGGTGAAAGAGGTGGAAGAAGTAAGAGTTCCTCTGGCAATTTTGTAAAAGAACTCAATATTCAGGGCCTCCCCGGTGGCGCAGCGGTTGAGCGCTGGGTTGCGAAGCTGCCCGCGGCCTCTGCGGCGCCGGTTCGATCCCCGGCTGCTCCCCGGCCACCGGAGGAGGATCCCACATGGTGCGCAGACCTCTCCTGCCACCCGCTGCTCCCCTCAGCAGTGTACTTCAGCCCTTCTGCCTGCTCTGCTCCCCGCTCTGGCTCTGGTGAATTCTCTCACCCTCCCGCGCTTCTGACTGTACCCAGTGCATGTATAAACAAGACAAACAAATATAATAAATAAATAAATAAAAACATGCCTCTATAAAAAAAAAAAAAAAAAAAAAAAGAACTCAATATTCAGAAAGACCCTGAGTTTCTGAGTTTTACAATTTTACAATTTTGTAAAAGAACTCAATATTCAGAAAGACCCTGAAAAACTCTGAGTTTCTCATAATACACAATGAATGGCTTTTAAATTTCCACACACCTGCTCATCTGTCCTCCCCCTGACTCCTCACCCCAGTTCTCTATCTGCTGACCAACACTGAGAAGTCATGTGACCTAACTGGGAAACACTGACAGCACATGGGTACTGGATGAGGTCAGTAAAAACCTAACTAACTAGCAGGGAGAGGTTGCAAGACCAGGTTAGTCTTTGCAACCTTTCACTCTCAGGTATCTACGGTGGCACAGCAAACCAAGGAGACTTCAAGGCGCATGCATCAATTTGATGACAAAACCTATAATCTAGAACAATTACAAACTGTATAAACTTGATGTCTATGTCTAAGGTGATAGGAGGCAGCCGAGTTCAGTTGAAAAAGGAATCATCAAGAAAGAAAAAATCTTGTAGGAACTCCTACATGTCCTTCAACTGAACTGACATGCTAGGGATTTTCTTTTATCTCACTGCATTCCTTCTTTATCCCAAGGAGCCTCCAGTGGATCACCTGAGGCAAAGAGAATAAAAACAGACTACAGCAGTGGCTGTAAACCTCAGATGCACATTCCACTCACCTGGGGAGTTTTTAAAGACTTTGAGGCTCAAGATTTGGGCCCAAATGCAATTAAATCAGAACCTCTGGCATGAGATCCAGGCATCAGCATTTTTATACTTGTCCACATGACTATGTGCTGAGAACCCTCACTTACAACAGGGTCATGAGCAAAGGTATTTCAAGGAAATGTGATACAATTATGAATTTTCCTAGAGTCCATGTCTTCACCTGGTAAGGGGACAAGCTACTAAGATGAGGATCATCTTGTCATAGAAATCCCAAGATCCATCTAGTGCCATCAAATTAAGAAAATTCAAACATAAGTGGATCCACAAAAATTTTCCATGATCATGGCAGCACAAAGGGAAATGTTTTCTTCTTCATGCCTAGCACAAAAACTGGTCTGCTTTGTTGATATTCTGATACCACCAAATACCCAGTAGTTTTTTTCCATCACTGAGAGAAGAGGCTCAATTTGAAGAATATCTTTAACAAATTCAATCACATTTTACCCTCAATAACAAACATCTCGAGAGTGTATTATCACAGATGAGAAACATGAAAAGGAAGTGTTATAGGGCGAAGGAGATTAAGTGTATTGCCTAAGTCCTAAGCCATGAACATGGGGTGAAAATTTTTATAAAGGTATATGACTGTGATACTTGCACAACTCTGTAAAAATACTAGAAACTCTCTAAGCATACCATTGAACTGTTCACTTTAAGTGGGTAAACTGTATGGTATATGAAACACAGTTCAATGAAACTTTTAAAAGAAAAGGTATATGCAACTCCTGGTCTGTGCATCTGGTTCAAATGTCACTTAACGAATAAACTCTGCAACAAAGCCATAAACTGAGTGTTAACGCATTTTACAGATACAAATGCTGGACTGGGATGACAGGGAAATTTACAAGTCCATAACTGATGGTGAGTGAATACTCACGTGTACCTTTGCAAGTAGAGCTCTTTTTTTTAGGCCTGGGAGGGTAGGGTAAATGTTAAGAGCAGAGATTTTAAACACAGGCTAATAGGGCTCAAATCCAGGCTATTATCACTTACAGGGCAACCCAGAGAAATTATCTAACTTTTGAGGACCTCAGGTTTCTCACCTGTAAAATGGAGAGAGAAATAGAGAGCGCCTACTTCTTTGTTGTTATCACTGAGTTATTAGTTGTAAAACACTTGGAAAAGTGCCTGGCACATAAGTATAGTAGTGGTTCTTAAATGAAAGTCTGGTTTACGCTGATGCATTTTAATTTTTCCTCCTATCTCCCCACCATTCCCATATACTCTGGTTCTCCACATGTTCAACTACCAGGCAGTCCAAGGGTAGAGAGGGTAAGAATACAGACTCTGGAGCCAGACACCTGGACATGAATCCCAGCTCCTTCACTTCCTAATTATTAGTCCTTAGGCCTCTGATATCACCTCTTGGTATCTCAGAGTCTTCATCTGTAAAATAGAGATGAGAGTATGCAACTCATGGGACTGTGAGAAGGATTAAGTGAATTAATCATGAAATGCATTTAGAAAGAGCAACTAAGGATAGAGTGCTTACTAGATGTGTAAGCTGCTATTTCACTGCTTTTATTACCTGCCATTCCCTAAATGTAGCATGCGCTCTCGCCTCTCGCCACTCACACTTTTCCTATAACTGGAAGAGGTCTTTCTTCTTTCCCCAACCATTCCTTTTGAAATACAACCACCTTTGGGCCTCCCCTGGTGGCACAGCGGTTGAGTGCTGGGTTGCAAAGCTGCCCCGCATCCTCTGCAGTACCGGTTCGATCCCCGCCTACCAGCAGGACATGGCACGCAGACCAGACCTCTCCTGCCGCCTGCTGCTCCCCTCAGCAGTGTATTTCTTTGTCAGTCTGCCTGTTCTGTTCCCCGCTCTGGCTCTGGTGAGTTCTCTCGCCCTCCCGCGCTTCTGATTGTACCCAGTGCTTGTATAAATAAATAAATAAATCTTTAAAAAAAAAAAAAAGAAAAAAGAAAAGAAATACAACCTCCTTTAAGGAATTTCCTTCTCTCACATCCACAGAAATAGATACTTTACCTGAATTATTATGACACTTATTATGACCCTTATATTATGACACTAGTCCTAATGAGGGGACTCTTTAGGAACGAACCCACGATATGGTTCTGGATTTCCTGGAAGCCACAATGAAGCCCAATTCAATTTTGCATCCTCAGTTTGGTCCCATTTGGAATATTACAAAGAATTCGACATGCAGTGAAGTCAGTCGATAATTATAGCAACAGTTCATCCAAGAATACGAAGTGTACTTGTCCAACAAACCAAATTTTCTTATATGAATGCTTTAATTTGTCCCCAAATTTCTTTCTTTTAGTTCTAGGCTAATTTCATTCAAAGACCAAAGAAACTAAGAATAAAAGGTTCAAGTGATCAAGAAACTGCTAGATGTAGCTAAGTTGATCCAGAAAATACCAAGACTGTTTAAATACTCACACAATTCAGCACAGTGATGCTGGAGTTCACCTACAGTTGTGAGCCCCAGATTCTTGGCCCAGTTTCTTAGATGGTCCTTTGGGTGGGCTTCTTTTCTAGTAAGACTCCTCAAGTTTTAAAAACGGATAGCAATCCTACCGCCAGATGAAATCTTTAAGCTATGGCTCCATGTTCAACACAGCAGTATGGAATAGCTATGATCCAGGAAAAAAGCAAACATGGCTTTTAACTGGATTGCTTAGCCCTAACTAGTAGCTGAGGAAAACAACTAAACAAGGGGCATCTTTAGACTAAGGTACAGCTCATTTAAAAAAATTTTTAAAAGATTTATTTATTTATGCATATAAGAGCTGGGGTACAGGCCAGAGGTGTGTGTGGAGTGGGGAAGGGTTGACAGGATTCACCAGAGACAGAGTGGGGAACAGAACAGGCAGATTGACTGAAATACACTGCTAAGGGGAGCAGCAGGCAAGTCAGGAGAGGTCTGCTGTGCCATGTGGGTAGTTCCCTGGCTGGGGATCGAACTCATGCTGCAGTGGCTGTAGACAGCTTCATAGGTTGTGTCTCAACCTCTTGCGCCACCAGGGAGGCCCTCATTTAAAAATCTTAAGACTACACTTACTGCACTGCCCTTGACCTATAACAAGGGACATTAAGAAATGGTGTTATGATGGCAGTTTGCTCACATCTCAAAGGACATGGAGAAACTGTCCTCAGCAGTACAAGGAGATTTCTCCCCAAGTAAATGACACCCTTGGTCATCTCTCCACTTTGGTTCCTAGATAATGCAGTCACCTCTAGCAAGTACATCCTTATTTCCTGCTAACTTTAGTCCTGCCTTCATAATCTTACTTTTCCTTTATCCTGTTTTTCTCATCTACTCTGACTTGATTTTTGCTATGTCCTGTGGTACTGTATATATCTCTTCAGGATTTCTGATGGATCAGGTGATATACATACTTGCCTGAAAAGACATGAGTTTAAATGAATAAACCAAAACATGAGTTCCCAAAGAGTAAAAATGAAATGTTTCATTTTCTCTGACTCTCACTACTTGGCGAAAATTAAACTGTCCTAATTGATATGTGACACTTTAATAAAAATACAACCAAAAAACTAAATCTGCTTCCATGTCACTTATTTTACTTCACACTAGTTAATCAGTATTATCTTATACTCCAATTATATGCATATTCATCAATTTAAGTTCCACAATTACTTTATCTCCAAATTAAGTAAAATTATTTAATTCTCCAGCAGATATGAAAATGACAGTCAAGTATGGGTATCAGCTCCCACCCACTCTCTTGGAAGAAGTCACCTAGAGGGAATGAATTCATAACAAAGCTTATACTTCCTCAATATGCAAATTTAACATGAAGAAAAGGTCAAGGGTGATAGGGTTTGAAAGGGTTAATGTATCAACAGAATCTACCTACATGTTCTCTCTCTCTCTCTCACACACACACACACACACACACACACACACACACACACATGCCAGAGCACACTCTTGACATGGAACTCAAGAGTAATTACAGAAAAGAAAGGCTACTTAGGCCACATAGTCTTAGAACATTAAGAAGCTTGCGGATTTGGGGAGCTGGAGAACTTAAGTCATAGAACAGCATTTAAATATATTTGTCTGCTTACAATTTCCATTGCAAATGTGATTAGTTTGCGTGAATAAATAGGAATATGATGTGTTGGCCATGTTTTCCTCTTGAGGGTTATCACAGAGTTTTGATTAAGGACAAATGTCTGAAATGTTGGGTATATTTAAGTTCACTGCACTTAAAATGAGCTAAGAAGTTGTATAGGCTTGATTAAAGGGTTGCCTTCGTGAACTTAAAATTAAAAGCAATAAATTCCAGTGATTCAAGTGATTGGGACTTGAATGTATGTATTCTGCCAGAAAAGTTGAAGTGGAGTCCAAAGAGGCTGAAATGGTGTCCAGGTTTCCAGAATCGGTGAAAGAGGAAAGGTCAGGTTGTCAGAGCTGCCTTTCCTCTGGGTTAGTGAATGAGTCACATTACACAGAATTCCTTTTAAGTAGAACTTCACAGGAGTTACAGGCTCCCAGGACAATCTATTTTGTCATTTCTAAAAACGAAGCCTCTCAAACGCTCAGAGGCCGGTATGTAAGTGTTGTCAGATGGGGAGATGGGGAAGGAGGATGAGGGGGAGGGACAGAAGGTGGGGTTCCTCTGTAGTTTGCAAGCACTCAGGCGGGCTAACTCTCCCTAGCCTTTCCAAAACGGAAGTCAAGGTGACTTCCCCACCCGCGGGAGGGCGGAGTCTTTGAAACCTAATAGGCTCAGGCTTCAGCCAGGGCTGTGTTCCCTAGAAGCAGGCCGAGTAAACAACCCGGGTCAAGAGCAAAAAGTGCGTTGGGGTGGCTGCAAGGGCCGGCCCACCCCGAGCCCTCCTCCGCCCGGCGCGCTGGGCCCCAGTCCCGCCAGCTCCTCCTCGCCGGCCTTGGCTCGGTCCCCGGGTGCCGTGGCGGCACCGGCTCCTTCCCGGGCCAAGTGGGAGGATCCAGCCGGCAAAGTTTCTGCTACAAGGTCTGGCCTCGGTCCCCGCAGGGGCCGCAAGTACCTCCCGGGAGAGCAGGTCGCCTCCCTCCCGCGGCTGCAAGGTGGATCTGCTGCCCGCCCGCCCCCTGTGCTGCTGGCTCCCGGGTGCCCCGGCCGGGCACGTGAGAGCCGAGTCTCCAGCCGAGGGCCGGGTCCCGCCGGGGCGCTGCCCGGGGCGGCGGGCACTTACCTTGGCGGCCGCCATGCTTCGCCCCGGGTGCGGGCGGCTGCGGGGCCGCTGCAACTCGCTCGCTCTGCGGGCCCGCGCGGCTCACTTCCCGTCCCGGCGGCGGCTGGGGCGGCGATACAGCCCGGCAGCGTGCGCGCCCGGCCTGCCTCCCCACGCCCTCCCGCCGGCGCGGGTCATGCGGGCGCCGCCAGCCCATTGGCTGGGCCGGGGCTGGGCCGCCCGGGCGCGCGTGATCCGACCGGCCTCTGCCCGGAGGCCCAGGCGGGCCCAGGTCCGGGGGCGGTGGACAGCGAGGCGGCCTGTGACCCCGGCTGCGCTGTCCAGCAGCGGCGACCTCTGGGGCGAGGGCCGCGGGGTGGTGGCGGGAGACAAGATGGTATCCTGGGCGCAGGTGGCCTCGCCTGGGAAGCCTCCAGCTTCTGCTGGACCCTGAGGCTATTCCTGGGCCCTCGAGACCCACGGGAGGGCACACAGCCTGGCTAAATTGAGAAGTCCACTCGTTGGCACATGTTTAGCCAGGTTTTCCTTGTTGGCTCCTTATCAAAGGACTTCCACTGCATGGTGCAGAAAGCCTTTGATGCAAAAACATTGATCAGATAGCAAAGTAATGTCACTGACACGCCTACCTATTATAGGTCAAATCTAGTCAATGTTCAGTACCAAACAGAAGTGTAGAGTGTAGGACCTACCCGTGTTTGTGGGGCTACTTGATTTCAGTCTTGCCTATTAGGAAGGTAGAAGTCTAAAGATCCCCCATTCCGACCCCTAGGAGTGGGTAGATAGGGTAGAAGGGGTCAACTGTAATGTAGGATTGTTAGGGGGAAAAGGATATCCCAAAGCAAATTCCATATAGGCTTTGTGGACTCCACCCCCACCCCAGGTCAAAGCCAAAGACACTGGGAACTCCAAATCCCATCACCACCAAAGGGAAGGTGGCTGGGACCTGAGGGTGGGGTTAAGCAGCCAGGTGGATACAAAAGGCAGACACGTGGGCTTTGGGGGCTCTCTCCATTTTGGGCTCTCGGCCAGCTTGCAGCGTCCGGTCAGCTCTGAGAGTGACTTTGGGTTTCCAGGTCGTCGGATCGGGTAGGACGCATTAAAGACTTTATTTCCCTATTTTCTCCCTGAGTTGTACATTTTCCTTATTTCTTTTTCTCTTGTAAATAAACCTTTTATTAACCCTTTTGTGTGTGTCTGTAGTAGAGTATTCATAAGTCCCTTTAAAGCGCGCGGGTGAGGACCCACAGCCAGGAACCCGTTTAATATCGGGGCTGCTCTATAACAGGATGAAGAATAAAATTAGATTTTTGCTGGTGGATTTAAAGTAGTATATGTCGATATTGATTTATAATGATGCACCCCTGAAACTTACATGATGTTGTACTGCAATGTTACTTCAATTAAAAAAAAAATTCAAAAATAAAAAAGTTTAAAGATTCCCCCCAGATAGGCCCCACTAAAATAAATAGGTCAAATTTTAAATTGAAAAAAATAAATAAATATATCATCTCCAGGGTTCTTATTTCTCTTCATCAAAATTTCATTCATTTCTCTCTGTCATCAAAACAATGGTGGTCAGGGGGAAGGGCTTTAAATGTTTTGTGGATTATGGATATAATCTACCAGCAAAGGTGTTTATGACTAATTATTTTAATTAATCAACACTGGTTGAATTCCTACTATAGGCTGGGCACTATGAAAAGTGCTGGGAACACCACAAGGACTTAAGAAATAATCCCAGCCCTTAAAGAGTTTAAAGGCCAGTGGCAAGACAGGCACATAAATAAATCATTTGTATATAACTTGTTAAGTCAACACCAGTTTCCAGGGTACTGTGGGAACACTGAGAACTGGGGAAGCCTCTTAGAAAAGACGATGCCTAAGCTGAATGCAGGAAAGTGGCTGTGTACTAGTCTAGTGAGGTGTGGGAGAAGGGTATGCCAGCCAGAGAAAATAAAGAGGCAGGAGGCCCCAAATTAATGGGGAGCTAGAGCAAGGTATGAAGGTGGTTGGTCATGAATGGTTACTGGATCTGTCGACAGGTTGGAAGAAGAATCTGGATGGCTAGGAAGGAAGCATGTCACGGGACTGTGTCGGGTGCCATGCTGAAGGGTGTGTGCCTTCACTGCAGGGCTTTAAGGCAGAAAGTGTCATGGCTAGGTTCACATATTGAAGGATAGCTCTGCTTGAAGTGGGGAAGATGGAGCATGAAACTATTGTAATATCCAGACAAGACAAGCTAAGGACCTGAAACCAGAGATGGGATAGGACTAGCAAATACCAAGGGGGTAAAATTAGTCAGTAGTGATGAGTTGATTATATGTGGGGGTGGGAGAGAGAAAGGGATTGGCATTCTGGCTTGCACGCTCCTAACATGAATGTTGCAAAGACAAGGGGAGTGCTTCAAGGTGTGTGTATCTATTAGGAAAGTGTATATGTGCAATAGACAAATGATACTGAAGAGGCCAAAGAAAGAATCTTTTCGAAACAGAGGAACTGATTAACACTGAGATCTAACAAAGCCCTGAAAGATTTGAATATGTAGCTAAGCAGAGGACAAAAACAAAGCAAAGAGTGAAAGAGTAAAGACAAAAGCAAACACAGTAGAATTTATAGAGAAAAGATGACAGGAAAGGAGTCTAAAACTCACATGGAGAAGTGGTCCCATCTGCTATAAAGGGATTTAAGAGGGGCAGAAAAAAATACAACTGCATATAATCAAAGTCATATCATATGCTGAAACTTATACCTGTTAACCACTCATATCCTCCCTTACCCATGTCCCTGGCAGCCACCATTCTATTTCCTGTCTCTAGAAATTCTTGATTACTCTGGATACCTCATAGCCTACAGGATTTGTCTTTTTGTGACTGGCTTATTATTCACTTAGCATAATAATATCCTAAGGGCTCATCCATTTTAGTGCATGTATCAGAATTTCTTTGTGCTTTAGAATTGAGTAATATCCCATTCATTTAAAAAAAGAAGAAGAAGAATCAAGAATGTTAGATTTCTTAGCGAAATCTTGGAAAAATTTTGGGAATCATAGTAATGTCCCAAAAACACTCATAATCTATGGCCTGCATTAGTCACCATTAACATTTTACTGTATTTTATTCAAGTCTTGAGGTTTTGTGTGTCTGGGTAGAGCAAGAGTCATACTTTTAACTGGAAATGCAAGGACTCAAATTCTGTGTCTAAGTTTCCTATGGCTTCTCGAACAAAGCCACCACATATCTGGTGACTTATAACAACAGAATTTTATTCTCTTAGAATTCTGGAGATCAGAATTCTGAAATGAGTCTTATGGAGCCAAAATCAAGGTGTCATTCACAATGTGCTCTCTCCAGAGACTTTAGGGGAGGATATGTTTCATTCTCTTTTCCAGGGGGCTCATGGCCCCTTCTTCTAGCTTCACAGCAACATATATAGCACTTTCTCTCTGGGCCTCTGCTTCCCTCACACGACCTCATTTGTCTATGAGCTCCCTTTCTCTCCTTCTTATAAGGACACTTGTGATGGCATTCAGGGTCTACCCAGATAATCCAGAATAATTTCTTCACCTCCAGGTCCCTACTGTACTCACATCTGCAAAGTCTCTGACATATATAGCGATGTGGGAACTCTGGTATGAGGATGTGGATACCTTTAAGGGGGCCTTTAGCCAACCTACCAATCCTGCCACACTATGGGCACAGTGTATTCCACATGGATAAAGTATATTTTCATACATATTTGGAGTGAGTCTCAATTACATTTCCCTCTTCATTCTAGAATTTCCCCAAATATGAAGTTTCCAAAAACATAAACCATCACAAGCCTCAAAATTAATAACTCAAAGTTGCTCCTTGGCTTCTACTTGCCCTGCAAACAGTAGTGTGTGATGTGAAACATCATCTGAAGACAAAATATAAATTGGCGGGGCACCTGCCATTCTGCCCACCTCTGTCCTCTGCTCCCTACTTCCATATTATTTAAAAGTAGCTGACTACTGTTAATTTCACTGAATTTTCACTACAGAGCCCCTATGATGGGTTGAGTTATATCCCCCAAAGTTCCAATCTACATTGCATCACAAGTGACTTATCTGTAAATGAGTCTGCAATTAGTTAAGGTGCAATGAGATCATACTGGAGCAGGGTATATTCTAAATCCACTGTGACTGGTATCCTTGTAAGACACAGACACACGAGGAGGATGCCATGTGATGAAAAGGCAGAGATCAGAGAGGTGCAGCTGAAAGCCAAGGAACTCCAAGGATCCACACCACCACCAGATGTGGACAAGAGCAGAAATGAGTGTCTCATAGGGAGCATGGCCCTGCTGCCACCTTGACTTGTGACTTCTAGCCTTCAGAAATCTGAGAGAATAAATATCAGTTGTTTGAAGCCACCCGTTCATGGTACTTTGTGCAGAAAATCTGAGAAAGCTAATAGAGGCCCTAAAGTCACCTGTATCAGATGCTAACCTGGCCTGCTGGGAAAGCAGCCAAGCCAAATCATGGGGGAAGCACATGAGCTAACAACACATGAGCTAACAACACAGCCTGAGCACAAACCCAAGCCCCAGGAGTTCAGAAGCATGAGCAGCACGTCCTTCTCTGAGCTTTCACCTTTCCCAGAGAAGCTAGGCCTTGTAAATGCCCTTTGGCCATGCTCTTAAACTGCCTTTACTTCAGCTCCATTAAAAACAAACAAGCAAACAAAAGATATAGCTACCACTACCAGCAAGCTCCCCAGATTAGACTGGGGGAGAGGGCAACCAGCATTAAAAGGCTTGCAAAGCAACTCATCTACAAGAAATTCTATGTATCTAACAATGAATCACAATAATGATCCTTTGTAGAAATTGTATTTTGCAAATATGCCAGGCCTGATAAAGGAGCTATGTGATAATGCAAAAGGAGCACTGTGTAAATGAAGAGCTCCAAGTTTTGACCTTGCAGCTGAGTCAGCAAGTCAAGTACATAGCCCCTCTGTGGCAGTCATTTATTTCTGGAATCCTGCCCAGTATCAGATCAAGCATGATAATGCTTTCTTGAGAGTGATAAGAGGCAGGTCAAAAATGAATGTGAGCTAACTTCTTAGTTAATGCAAATGAGAAAGCTCTGTGAACATTTTTAGAGTTAAAAAGGAACACAAAAGAGGAGAGAAAAAAAAGTCAGAACAAGAAAATGAAGTTTTTGTTCGATCATAAGTGTAATTGAAAGCAAATCGCCAAACTCTGAGATAGAGTGCTCTGAGAGCAAGGCCTTGGACAGCAAGTTTCTGAGAACAGAGCACGTATTCACAAGCACCTCTCCCATTTCAGAACACTGGTGGACCCTTAGTTTCACCAAACATAAAACATGAGCATGAGTTACCCCCAAATTTAAGTGGAGCCATAATAGCAACTATTGAGGATCTGCTGGGGAAAAGGAATCACAATTACTCACTTCATAATATAATTCCTCATAGTGTCTTGATCAATAGCCAAATACCCCAATTCAGTGATAAGTGATTAAATTAACAAGCACTAGAATTAGATAGAATTTTGCAGGAGGCAAAGAAAAGCTCTAAAATCTGATCTAGCCACTACAAATTTGGGGATGAATACATATTTCCAATTTCAAATCAAGTCCTCAACCCTCAACCTTCAATGTTTACTGGTAAGAATACCTTAAATTGGTATTGTGGTGACAGATGACATACAGTGCCTCCAAGGGCTCTCAGGTGAAAGTATTGTGTGATTGGCTTATAAGAATATGTTATAAATAATAATCCTGGTGCAAGAGGGCCAGAGCAGCTGTCCAACTCTAATATCCCATGTTTTGCAGATTATCCTTCTTGCACAGATAAACACCATCCATGCCTAGGCTCACTACCTCAGTGTCTTTCAAAGGCAGGAAAATGGTGTTGGGGGAGGGACGGAGGGAAGGAGGTAGATAAATTTAGAAGAATTGGAAAATCTACTTTTGAAGATGGAAATTACCACTCAGGAAGGTAGAGGACTTGAAAGTGCTTGAATATTTAACAACCTATTACTCTTAGCTCTCTGTTTCAAATTAGAAGACACTGGACCAGACCGTTCATGACTGAACTTGTCAGTTGGACACAATTACAATTGCAGCCTTGGGGCCACCAGCTTTTGTGGCACTTAATCTTCCTGCTGCTACTATCTCAGCCCATCGGAGTCCACTGTTGGAAGTAGAGCACATTCACCATCCAAGGACTTGCAGGTGGCAGAGCTGATTCCCTTTGTTGTAAAGCAGCAAAAAAAAAAAGTGTTTAAACATCAAATTCGTATGTTAAAGTAAAACTCACCAGCTTCAAGAGTGGCAGGAGAATTCCTCTATTAGGATGTCTAAGCTTTGCTCTCTGAGGATCCACATGATGTAGCCCCTTCAACCCCTCTCTCAGCTCCTTCCATACCTTACTTCCTGGCTGCCTTCAGTTCCTCAAAGGTCAAGTGTTCCTTGAACCAAGGTCTTTGTACTTGCTGTTCCCTCCATCTGGAATACTGGCCAGCACCTCTCCTAGTGAGATACTCAGGGGCCTTCCCTGACCCCACCTTTCTAAAGAGGGGATCTCCTTGTTCTGCATCCTTTTTTTGTTCTTTTTCACACTTATCACAGTAATTACTTTTGTTTATTTTTTTACCTTTGGTATAAAGAAATGATTTAGGAAACGGAGATTAGAGTTAGATGGGAAAAGGGAAAGACCTGTAGTTCTGGGATAGATTCTGGGGAATAACTTGATTCGTGAATTCTATCAACATTGTGAAAAATAAGTGACTTGAGATTTGATGTAAGAGAGAGAGGGTCGGGGACCTAGATTCTAGTTCTAATACCATTCTGCCAGTTAGCAACTAAATTGCCGTGGTCAAATCACTTTCCCTCTCTAGGACTTAGTTTTCTTCACCAATAAAATAAATGCAATTGATTTTGCAGAAGCTCAGTCAAACCTGGACATTCTATGTTTTTCTCCCAATTCACTTCAACAGTCATACAGTGAGTCAACCTGAGACATGAAGTGGGATAGGAAGTCATTACCTTTGACAAGGGTGGCTTGGGGGGTGGAAATGTATTAAGGACAGTGATAACTCCTGTACTTAAGTTGCAAGTGGTCCTTTTTTTTTTTTTTAAGATTTATTTTATCTATACAAGAGCCAGGATACAGGCCAGATGCGCGAGAGGGTGAGAGGATTCACCAGAGACAGAGCCGGGAACAGAACAGGCAGATTGACAAAACACACTGTTGAGGGGAGCAGCAGGCAAGACAGGAGAGGTCTGCTCGCCATGTGGGTTGCTCTGAGGCCGATGGGGATCGAACCGGCACTGCAGAGTCTGCGGAAAGCTTCACAGCGCTGCGCTCAACCACCTGGACCACCAGGAAGGCCCCGCAAGTGGTCCTTTATTAAGGAAGCAAAACTCCACTTGATCTAGTCATGTACCCTCGCAAGATTCATAGGTCCGACAGGTGACTACCTTCTCCATGTAGCAAAGCAAAATGTATATGTTCTCCTTCAATGGGTGTGTCACAATCTTTGATGGATAATGTGACTAAACCCCCTGGTTAAATGTAGATAGTTAAGGGGCCTCCCTGGTGGCACAAGGGGTTATGCAGCACTATGAAGCTATCTGCAGCCTCTGCAGCAGGAGTTCAATCCCCAGCCAGGGAGCTACCCACATGGCACAACAGACCTCTCCTGTATCACCTGCTGCTCCCCTCAGCAGTGTATTTCAGTCAGTCTGCCTGTTCTGCTCCCCACTCTGTCTCTGGTGAATCCTCTCACCCCCTGCATCTCTGGCCTGCACCCCAGTTCTTGAATGCATAAATAAATAAATAAATCTTTAAAAATAAATAAATAAATAAATGTAGATAGTTAGCCACCACCAGATATTTACATTTTTAGAAGACCAGTCTAATGGGACATGGAACTTTTGCTGTCCAATGTCATAACCAGGAGCTACATGGGGCTATTGACACCAGAGATATGTTTAGTGTTAACTGAGATGTTCTAAAAATATAAAATACACATTGGATTGTGAAGGTTTTAGAATGGAAAAGCAGCTGCAAAATATCTTGTTAAACAAGTTTTATATTTTTAACATGTTGAAAAAGCAATAATCTGGACATATTGGGCTAAATAAAATATTTTCTTAAAATTAACTTCATGTTTTACTAACATTTTAAATGTGGCTAGTAGGTAATTTTAAATACCTAGTGGCTTAAATTATATTGCTATTAAATAGTGCTGGTTTACAGCTAGAGTTACATGTGTGTGTGTTTGTGTGTGAAGACAGAGAGAAAGAGAGAGAGTCAAGAAGCCAATTAGCCTAATGTGTCTTTAATTTGGACTCAGTTGAAACATTAGGTAGCAAGCTAAGAAAAGTTCCACAATGACAAGACACTAGCTGGAGTTAAAATCTAGTGAGATAAAAATCTAGAATTTTTTTTTTAACACATGACTTAACATAAAGATAGGGCATGATGAATTGGGTAGGAGGGCCAGGGCAGTGTAGGAGTCCAAGGACTTAGGTAATATTCTATTATCTGACCCCTCAAAATTGCATTGCCTATTGTAGTTTCTCACTGCTGAAGAGAGTTATAAATGCAGGAGAAATGATAAAATGAGCCCCATAGTGTATTATTATTATTATTTTTTTTTTATAGGCAATGCCTGCATTTTATTTTTTATTTTTATTATTTTTTTAAAGATTTATTTATTTATTTGTTTGTTTATTTATACAAGCACTGGGTACAGTCAGAAGCGCGGGAGGGTGAGAGAATTCACCAGAGCCAGAGCGGGGAGCAGAGCAGGCAGAAGGACCGAAGTACACTGCTGAGGGGAGCAGCGGGCGGCAGGAGAGGTCTGAGCGCCATGTGGGACCCTCCTCCGGTGGCCGGGGAGCAGCCGGGGATCGAACCAGCGCTGCAGAGGCTGCGGGCAGCTTCGCAACCCAGTGCTCAACCGCTGCGCCACCGGGGAGGCCCCCATAGTGTATTAAATGAAGATTGAATCTTAGTATAAATTATTTATGTAGTTATAGGACTTCCATTGTATTAGATAAGGAAGTTTTTAAAGTTTGATTATATTATGAGTAGTTGTAATGATGCAGAGAAAACAGAGAAGAAAAATAAAATTCCTCTATATTCCCCTAACCCAACAATAACTATTTTAAAGTAATTTTTCCAGTGTTTTTCTTTATGCATATGGGTTATGTGTTATAAAGATGTGTTATGCTATAGGGATAACACAATTCTTATATCTTATTGTCTCATCATGTTAGCATGTCATTAACTATTCTTGAAAAACATACCTATGATTGTCTACCAAATATGGCATCATAATTTGCCAACACTTTAACCACTTCTGATGACCTAAGTCATTTATCATTTTTATCAATACAAGTTATATGTGATGGATATTTTTGTACATCAAATTTTTTCTGTATTTCTGAGGAAATTGAAAGAAGTTTATAAAAGTCATTATGGAGAATGCAAAAGTCATTAAGAGTTAGTCTAAGATGCATTTTGTTGTTGTTAATGGAAGGAGTCAATTGAATCAATTGATTTTTAAGTTTTCTTCCCACCCTGAAGTTTTAGGTCTTACTCTCAGAAAAACTTATTTTTCATTCTTTGATATTATGTCATGAAAATATAGACAGGTGTTTTTAGTTTCTTGTACTATAGATGACTTAGGACAATTTGACTTTCCATAGCACTTTCTGAAATAGCTTCCCTTTGCACTGACTATACATCAATTTGCTCTATCTCAAATTTCATGTTAAAATGACTGTATCTACTAAGGCAAATATTTAAGGTGCATTAAAATTTAAAATAACAATAAATATCAAATACACTGAAATCAACTGTTATGTAGTGTAATGGTCTGAGGTTTTAACCTACTTGCAAGTTAACACGACTCATGGATGTTGGCAGAAGACATGAGACTTCTGGGTCAGAGACAAAGCACAGTTTACTGCTTAGAGTAATAGCAACAGTCAGAATGTCATCTTGGTTTCCCCAAGCTCCAGCTCTCACAGAATGACACAAAGTGGGCCAGATGATACCTGTGCATGCAATGGATTGCATTTCATGATAGAAGCCCTGAATTAGGGAATCTGAATCTTTTAAAAAGACATTAAGCATGCACTTCAATGCCTAGGAGCGTCCGAATTTGTTAAACAAATGTCCTAATAAAAAAAGTCATCAAACCCTCTGTTCACAAAACTGTTCAATAATGCAAGAGACCTGTGGAGAATTATCTTTCATGTGAGTATGTAGTATTAGGAACGAATTAGAATCTATCTGTACTTTTTATTCATGGAGCTGTTGTTTTCTATAGGACCAACCTGAGACCTTTTTTAGTCCAACATAATGTAATCTTTTTCCATCTTTTATAACACTAGAAGTTAATGACTACATCAATAAGCTTCCAAGCAACCCATCAGACTGTATCAGTAAAGTTGTCTGGTCCCCTCTAGATATCAGACACCTTTGGTTCACTTCCATAGTTAGAGAAAGGGAAAACCATCACTGCTCTGCCAGCAAGATTGCGAGTGTTTCTGAAACAGATAAAGGGATCCACTCTCTCTCTTCTGGGGCATAAAATGGAGTAATACCCCAGAACTCCATTAAGCTCTTTACATTGACATCTATTGAAATTGGCTGAAATGCCATCTATTGAAATTGGCTGATCACCAGGAATAATCTAAAAAGAGGTCTCGCCAAAAAGGGGATTTTGCTCCCTAAGGGAAAAGTCTTCATAACATTGGCATGAATAAGTTATGAAAAGCCTTCACAACTGAAAGAGACATAATCATCATTCATGTATAACAGATTTGTTTATTCTGTAAAGATTCATTTCAGTTGATTAATTATCAGTATCTGCTGATGGTGGGGGTAACAAGTCTGCTCTGATGAGAGAATTATTGAAGTACATGCTTAGAATATTTATCACTGAGCACGTATTGTATAAACTTAGCATATTTATCATGTTCTTTCTGTATGGGCCCTTGCCTCCTCAAAATAGATTATAAACAGTATTGCCCATGTGATAGATACTTTCCCTTCCTGACATGACACTCTACTCTTTATAGAGACATGTATTGTTTTATATATACTACAATCGCCCCTAGTATAAATGTATGAATTTGTAAGCAATTCTTGCATTTTTTTTGAGCCTTAGGCTGAGTTACTCTGAAATAGAAAGCAAAATGTCATCTCTCGTCACATGAAGTTTGATCTTTTACCAACAAATCCCCGGTAGTACAACCACTATATAAAAGAAAAATGAAAATTTTTGTAAATTAAAATCTAGCATTTTTAGTGAAAGTGACAATTTATATTAATGTTAAATCAATATTCTTCAGCATCTAGATGTAATAATCTTCAAAGAAACTTTTCCTTCCTATTTATTAAACATGATAGTAAGAACTACTATTTATTGATTCCCTGTTATATGTTAGACACTGAGATAGATGCTTTAAATGTGCTTTGTCATTTAATCTCCTCCACCATTGAGGCTGAGATTATTATCTCCTCACTATAATCTAGGTAAGTAAGGCATTAAAGAGACTGTGTCACTTGCCTGATACACTTGTTTTTTTATGTGACCAAGTTGGGATTCAAACTGCTCTCTGCTTCCT
The DNA here is from genome assembly GCF_014898055.3 of Talpa occidentalis. Classification (NCBI taxonomy): domain Eukaryota; kingdom Metazoa; phylum Chordata; class Mammalia; order Eulipotyphla; family Talpidae; genus Talpa; species Talpa occidentalis. Next base: position 86,870,286 of record NW_026555331.1, read on the forward strand.
GAGTTGGAACTCTCACTAAAACTGGGCTGCTCTCTATCTGGTACTTAGGCAACACTACTTTATCAGGAGTCAAAAGATCGGGATTGTGATCCCCGCCTCAATAATATTTGGATAGTTTCACCTTCTCCTGAATTCCAGTTTCCCCATATTCTCATCTCATTTCATCCACTCATATATCTTCAGTGTCTGACTCTCAAATTATTACCTCTTGCCTTGTCTCTCTTTAGCTTCAGTTTCAAGGTAATTATTTATTTTCCTCCTTGTCTTCAATAATTGAATATGTCCAAAATGGACATTTCAACCAGCTCAATACATATTGATCTCCAATAGTCAATGAAGAGCACTATCAGGCATCTTGTAGCCCAAACCAGAAACACAGGAGTCATCCTTAACACCTCTCTTACCCTCGGCCCCTGCATCCATTCGATTATTGTACAATCAAGAGTGCAAGATTCCACCATGGAAATAACTTCTCTCCACCTATACCACTGTGGTAGTATGATCACCTCTCCTAAGGATTTCTGGTAATCTCTTAATTGATCTCCCTGCCTCCAGCTTCATTTTTCTCAACACCATTCTCCAACCTGTACCCAAAGTGAGCTTGCAAAAATCCAGAACTTGTCAGACCACTCTTTTACTCAGAATGTTTTAATAGCTCTCCATTGACCTTGGATAAATTCTCAAAACCTTGCCATCTCTTACTGGCTCCTATCTACCACTTCAGCCTCATCTCTTGCTACCTGCTTTGGGCAATCTCTGCTTTAATCAAGTTGAACTAATTTTAGTTTCTTCAATGCTCCTCTCACTCTGTTGCCTTTGTTCTTCTCAAATTTTGTTCATTCTAACATGGGGAAGATGTTTCTCTATTCTAACTGCTCTCTCATTTTTCCTCTAAAATGATTTCTTTCTAAATGCCACATGGAAAGAAGATAGCAGAGTTTCAGAATTTGGTCCCATTTAGGAACACCCTAGGCTTTCTGTTTTCTATCATTATTCCTATCCTATCATTTCTTCAATTTGTAGGTAGCATTGATACCTGCTCTACTCAAAGGAATCAAGTCCTTTTGTTTCCCTCTTGAACCTCTCAAATATTTGAAAATATAATTGGATCATAACAAACAGAAAATAGCTATGAACTTTTTAAATAAGCAGTTTTCCCACAGTAAAGTTGATCTCTACTTGATTAAGATGACTGATGATTTATGTTGGGGTGTAGTTGGCTCAGCAGTTGCCATCAGGCCTAAGTTGCATAGGACTCATGATATCAAGTGTTACCATATTCCTGACACTCACGGACAGATGAAATCAAAGGCTACTATTTTCTTTATTGCTATTAAGCCTTAGCATTTTTCATGCTCCTAAAACTTGTCAGAAACTCTCAGACATCTTGAAGCTTGATGTAGCCACATGGAGCTATATGAAGCCCCATTGTTTATGGATCACTTTCTCTTCCATTTTCTCCCTCTTGTGACTTTTTCCATCATTTTTCAGCTACAGAAAAATGCATTCAAAAGATTATAAACAGCAGTTGGTAATCAGTGCATAACAGCTTTCTGTGTATAATACAATCATTAGGTGTACATTAGACATTTGGCATAATAAGAACACTGTCACTGTAATATAACTCTGTCAAAGTACCAATGCCTCCTGCTTTGAAAATACACAGATCAATTTGGTATCCCCTATGGATGGGAAGCAGTACAACTGCATGGTATTACTCTGTGACAAAGTTCAATTGATTTTGCTTATCAAATTCTGAAGAAAGACAATAGTGCAAAGGTGCTAAAATACCAATTTCTCTTATATGCTATTTAACATCCTTTGATCTCCTTTTTGAAGCTTTATTCTGGATGCTTTCAGGATAATTTGAGCATGATTTTAAATCAGGCCCATAGCTTATACTAGAGAATTAGTGAGAAATTTTGTGTTGTTGAGTATTGAACATGTCTCAATTAAAACTAATGATGCATTACTTATATGAAATATCCAGGAAAGACAATTCAATAGAGAAAAAAGTTAATTAGTGGTTACCTAGGACTGAAGATAGGAATATAGATTGAATGCAAATAGGAATAAGGGATCTTTAGTGGGTAATGTGATTGTTTTAAGAGTGAAATTTAGTAATCCTTATAAAACAGTGAATTTATTAAAAACCATTGCCTTGCATATTTAAAATGAGTTAATTTTGTAGTATGTAGGTCATAACTTAATAGTGATGCTTAAAAAATAAATAACCAACTGACTATCCTGTTACTTATGATTTACTTATGATACTTTACTTTTGTGATCCTGTTTACATATGTCCATAAAACAAATTCTGCCAGTATGATTGATGCACCAAAGGGATGTTTATTTAAATTTTTCATAGACTCCACTAAGTTTCTTTCAAAATTTATTCTATATTTTATTCTTTTACCTATGACTCTATCCATTTCTCCCTGATAGGTAATGGAGACCTTTGATATTATTAATCTTACATGTCTTCAATACTGTGGGAAAATGTGATTTTTTTTTATTACTGGACTATTCAAATCATCTTCCTTTATTTTTTTCTTTATTGAGGTAACATGTTTTAACCATTTTAAATATCTTTTTGGTCATTTGTATTTCTTTGTGAATAACATATCCTTTATTCATTTTAAAAACTGGATAGCTTGTCACTTCCTTATTGTCTTGTACAATCTTATATATTTATTCATGTTAATTTTTTCTGTTATATACACAGTGAATGTTTTTTGCTAGTCCAGTAGTGAACAAACTATAGCTCATGAGCCAAACCCACCCTCTGTTTGTTTTTCACTTTTGAACTTAATATTTTATACTTTGAATAATTATAGATTCACATAAAATTACAAAGATAGTACAAGAAGATACCATGTATGCTTCCCCCAGTTTCCCCTAGTGGATACATTTTATATAATTACAGTATAACATCAAAGACAGGAAATTCATATTGACACTGTGCGTGCGTGCGTGCGTGCGGGTGCACACGCATACAAAAGCCCATGTGTGTTCTATGCCCTTTCATCAAATGTTCAGATTCGCTGACCTGCCACCTCAATCAAGACACAGAAATGTCATATTATCACAAAGATCTCCCTCATGCTACACATTTGTACTCTCAAGCCATGCCTCTATTTCCAGCCATCCCAAACCCTTAACCACTAATCTGTTCCCTCTCTCTGCAATTTTGTCATTTTGAGAATGTTATATAAATGGAATCATCCAAGATATGTCCTCTGAGAATGACTTTCTTCACTCAGCATAATACACTTGAGAACCATCTAAGTTGTTGTATATATCAAGAGTTTGTTTTTATTGCTGAGTAGAGTCGTCCATGTTATGGATGAGTCCATCACCTGTTTTTATTTTTTTTTATTTATTTTTTTTTTTAAATATTAAATTTTATTTTTATATTCCCCCATACAATTGCAAACGCCCCATTCTGACCCCAATCCTTCCCCTCCCGCCCCCCACCCCCCAAAAAGTGTCTCTGGTTCATAGTTTTTTGTTGATTTTGATTTTCACTTTCTTATATTCATTTTCCTGGTCCCTTATTTAAGTTTTCTAGATTCCTGCTATGAGTGAGACCATCCAGTATTTTTCTTTTTCTTTTTGGCTTATTTCGCTGAGCATGATCCCTTCCAGTGCCATCCATGTTGCTGCAAATTGCATGTGTTTATCTTTTTTGAATGCTGAGTAATATTCCATGGTATATATGTACCACATCTTCTTGATCCAGTCATCTATTTTTGGGCATTTGGGTTGTTTCCAAAGCTTAGCTATTGTAAACAGTGCTGCTATAAACATAGGAGTGCAGGTGCTCTTTGGAATTGATGTTTCTGCATCACCTGTTTTTAAATGACCTGTGCACTAAAAATGATTTCTACATTTTTACATGGTTGAAAAAAATCAAAAGATAAATAATATTTTATGAGGGGCCTCCTCTGGTGGTGCAGCGGTTGAGCGCTGGGCTGCAAAGCTGCCCGCAGCCTCTGTAGCGCCGGTTCTATCCTGGCCACTGGCGAGGGTCCCACGTAGCGCTCAGACTTCTCCTGCCGCCCACTGCTCCCCTCAGCAGTGTATTTCGTCAGTCTGCCTGTTCTGTTCCCCGCTCTGGCTCTGGTGAATTCTCTCACCCTCCCGCGCTTCTGACTGTACCCAGTGCTAGTATAAATATTAAAAAAAAAAAAATTTATGAGACTTGAAATCATCACATGAAAATCAAATTTCAGTGCCCTTAAATATTTTTCAGAAAGCAGCCACTCTTACTTGCTTGTGTGTTGTCTAATCTTCAATGAGAAGAGAACAAATTTCCCTCTCATTTAAGGACCAGTGATTGACTCTCCATTACCTGAGGCTGGAACTTTAATCTAAAACACAAGTCTCTCAGGGCTGTTGTGAGAAATATTTAAGAAACAAAGTAGATACATAGAAGGGACTCTATAACTATGACATGCCTTTCTTCCTGACTTCATCCCTTAAACTGGTATTTATAACATACAGCTGTATAGCTATATACAGAAGCATTCAATAAATAATTATGAATTCAACTGCATCCAGTAGTCCTAGAGACACAGATTCCACTCTCATATATACTTACATACTTGGCAAAATATATGCTGGGGTTTGTATTTCTAACTGAGGGAGGCTGACATTCATCCACAGGCCTTCACTGATGGATCCCCACTGTTAAACAGTCTGAATTATTTTCCAAGGGTTTGAAGTTGGCTTCTGTTGCCTTGTGAGAACCCAGGAATTACATCCCCCCTACTGTGCCTACTGAGGTTCCATGAGGGTCTCAGCAGGCAAGCTGGTAAGTCAGACTTGTACCCCAGGGCAGGCTGTGCTGCAGTTAACAGCAGCCTCTAGCCATTACTCATCAGAAATCATAAGCACTCTCCAGGGGTCTATCCTTCCAAACATGACTCCACAGACTATTCTTGAATTTCTCACCTCTCCAAAAGGAAAATGGCCCTATCATAGATTCCTGGGTAGCTGGGGAGAGAAACATGGGGAGAGATGCCATATTTGTGACCTTTAGCTCTGGGTGGCGGGGGGAGAGGGGTTGGATTTTCTGAAAGATTGCATCATATGAGGGAATTACAGACGATAACTCCCCACCCTCCCCACCCCCAGTTCTGGCTTCAGGATTGGGACTGCTACATAATTTCTTTATATTTGAGAAGCAGAGGAAAAGAGACATATCTGTTCCTACATTGTAATAACTCACCATTTATATCTGCAAAGAATCAAGGGACTTGATTCTTCTTAATTATTGCCCAGCCCAACTGGGGAAAATTCAGAATGAGACTGATTGTTTTTGTGTATTGAGTTAGATGGAAGAGACACAAGACACAGCACTTTTAGATGTTAGAAAGAAAATCTGGCATATTGTTTAACTTCATAATTTGATATTTGGCAGGTCAAATCTGTCTTTCCAGTCAGCTTCAATGTAAGGTGCTGGAAAGAAGAGGTGGAAAAATATGAGGTTTGGAGCTTATGTCAAGAAAGGTAGAGGAAAAAATGAACAATAAAAAATTTTATGCTGATGCACAGTGTTAAAAATTTTTTTAAAAATGTAGTGTGCCCATCTTGATCACAGAGTCATTGTTTCCCTGTACTTCTGCCCTTTTACAGTACCTCCCCCAGACCATATTTAGTTAGTTAGGAGAAACTCCTAACTAAGCTCCGAAAACCTTTTTTTTTTTTTTTTTTTTTTTTTTTCTGGCTGGGGTCCATTCCCTTGAAGAAAAATGGGCAAAGGGAAACCCTAAGTGACAGAATCTGGTTTGGCAAATCATTTCAGCACTGAGCAGAAACTGGGAAAGGACTCAGTAGATGTGGAAAGCAAAGCTCTTCAAAATAAGATAACTTAACTCCAGTGACTCCTGATGAGGAAAGTTCCGGAAACCATCTGGTTTCGTAAAAATTGCCTTGAATAGTGAAAAGCATCAGACCTAAGTTATCATTTTGAGACATTATATTGAGTGGTTTATTTTGTGTACACTAGAGGACCTTGTATGCTTTTTTTCATTTAATTATCACAACCCATAGCATAGATCTCATTGTCCCCATTTTATTTATGAGAAAATAACTTTAGAGAAATTAAATAATAATGCCCTGAATTTAAAGCTGCTGCTCTTCACCATTGTTCCCATGATGACTTTTTTCAAAAAGACTTCTATTTGCGGGCCTCCGTAGTGGCGCAGGCGGTTGAGCGCCTCATGGTGAATCTGATAGCAGCCTCTGCAGCACTGGTTCCATCCCAGCTGGCCAGCAAGGGTCCCACACTGCGGGGCAGCGGGGCAGACCTCTCCTGCCTCGCTCGCTGCTCCCCTCAGCAGTGTATTTCGTCAGTCTGCCTGTTCTGTCCCCTGCTTTGTCTCTGGTGAATCCTCTCACCCTCCCGCTCATCTGGCCTGTACCCCAGCACTTGTATAAATAAAAAATAAATCTTTAAATAAAAAAAGACTTCTATTTGCAGTTTAATTACTCAAAAACAGGAGGGATTAGTGTCAAAATAAGGGGGGGGTGTGGGAATTGTATGGGGAATATAACCAAGATGAAAATGCATACATTGGGCAAAAATGAAAAATGATGTAAAAAATATATAAAATAAAATAATAAATAAATAAATATATTCCATAGCTTGCTAACAAAAATATTCAATAAATCACGATACCCTCCAAACAATTACTCAAAAACGATCTTATGATCATTATTCACTGTTACTCCATGTGATTGGACTGAGATCTCGGTGTCAGGAGCTGCATTTTCACTTGTCTCCATCCCAAGGCTTTGCATGTACCTGGCACATAGCAGATTCCTAAGAACATATCAGGATGTATACTGTGTTCCTGGTTTCTGCTATCATCAATTAAAGTCAAATAATTTCAAAAATATTATTAGTAATTTCTTCACTAAGTGGGGCTCAACTTGAGACACACCTATATTTCTGAGGCATTGTTGAGGAAGGAACTACCACATATATCAATTCAATAACACTTTCAACTAGAAAGAAGTATGAGAAGAAAACATTGCAAGTTGGTGGGAATGTAGAATGGCACAACCCCTATGGCAAGCAGTATGGAGTTTTCCAAAAAGACTAAAGATGGATCTGCCATATGATCTAGCAATTCCACTCCTAGGTATCTACCTAAAGAACACAAAAAAACATGAATTTGAAAGGAAACTTGCACTCTTGTAAACAGCACTGTTTACAATAGCCAAGCTATGGAAACAACCTAAATGCCACACAACAGATGAGTGGATAAAGATGTGGTGTATGTCTATCCTGGAATATTACTCAGAAGTCAAAGGATAAACTCATGCCATTTGCAGCAGCATGGATGGATTTAGAAGAGGTAATGGTAAGTCAAATAAGTCAGAAGGAGAAAGATAAATATTGGATGGTGTTACTAGTATATGGAATGTAGAGAGTCAAACTAAGAAACAGAGAAAACAACTTTAAAAAAGCTAACTCTAAAAACTGACTATAGAACTGAAACATTCAAAGGGGGAGGGAAGGAAGAGTGGGAACAAAGAAGAATGGAAATACAAAAGACTACTGTGGTGGACTACAGGTGATTTGGTGCCAGGTAATTTATGGTGGCAAAACCTGATGGGGAGACTCTGTTACCACAATTAAAGGAATAAATTATTTTAAAAATGAATTAAATGGGAAAAAAATCTTTTGTTATCTTTTCAGATATTAGCCAAGCATAAGTGGTGTGTGTGGTGTTTCTTTAACCAAAGAACCAAAGTTCAAAGTTCTATAACTTCTTATTTCATTTAACCTAAATTTTCATATAAATATAGCTATATGAACATTCTTCATTATTTTGTTGTTGTGAAGTCTGAATATATAAAAAAGAATATATAAAATGTATATTAATGAAAAATTGTCTCAAATTCTGTCTGGAAAAGAACCTTTTGCATGAAGTAATTAACAGTATATTCCAGGATATATTTTTTAACTTCCTATTTTGAAAACATTTCAAATACACAAAAAACCTGCAAGAGTAATACAGAGATACTACATATGCCCATTACCTAGATTAACCAATGTTTAACATTTTGTAACTTTTGTTTTCATTTGTTTCTCTCTTCTAGTGTTATATAATTATTTGTAATTATTAGTCACTTTGTAAGGATTCCGTGCTTATTTCCTAAATCAAGAATATCCCTTAGACATCACTGCAGTTATAAAATTTAGGGCATTTAACATTATTAACATAGCAGCAATATATATTCTAATTTATAGTCCCAATTACAGTTTTGTCATTGGTTCCTATTATGTCCTATAATAACCCTTCCTCCTCCAACAGTTCAGGATCCAATCCAGGATCATGTATGGTTTTTATTTGTAATGTCTTTATTCTACCTTAATCTGGAATAGTTCCTAAATCTTTCTTTGCTTTCATGACACTAGGAATGTGGAGCCAGTTACATTAAAATTTTTCCTCATTTTGGGGTTTGCGAAGCTGGGTTAAAACTTTGTCAAGGGATACATATTTGGCACCTGAGAAATAAAGAGGGGGAAGTGGAAAACTGGATTACCATGGACCAATTTCACAGAATTCAAAATATATTATAGGTCTGCCCCTATATCTATCTATTACACTGACCCCAATAACAGCACCATTTAATAACAGAGGAAACTAACAATTGTTGAGTGCCTGTTGTTTGCTAGGAGTAATCATAGGGATTTTATTTCCATTTTTTCCTCATAATAACAGAATGAGACTACTAGTATTGCTTCTATTTTATAGATGTGGGAACCTGGAGCAGAAGTGGTTAAATAAATTACTTTCCCAGAACACACAGAGAATAAATGATGCTCAACTCCATATTTCCAAACTTTCACTTTCAATTATAGCATGGTCTCTAAAATGCCTTTCTTTTGGTATCATTGTTATAGGTTTTTAATTCCTGTAATAAACATCACTCAAAATTTTCTAAGAAATATTTTCTCAAGCACAATCATTGTTCACTTGACTTACCACCAGCTAGTACTATCCTCACTCTTGAAACTAGTTATTCACATGACTTTTGAGATACGCTGTCTCTTGTTTCTTCTCATTTCTTTGCTTTTATATGAGACCCAGGGCTCACTCTGGATCCTGTTCTTGTCCAGTCACACTTGTTTCTTGTTGCTCCCAGCTGGCTTCTTGCATTTGCATGTTATCTCCATGCTCACATTATATCTCCAGCTTAAACCACTCCCTTGAACTCCCAATGAGAATATCCAGGTGTCAAATCAACATTTCTCTTGTAATAGAGGATAGACATCTCAAACTTAGCACAAAGTTGAACTTCTGATTCTGTCCACCAAAATCTGCCTTTTCTGTAGTCTTCCTTCTCTTAGAAAATGAAGACTCCAATTTTGTAGTTGCTCAATTGGAAACGTTTGAGTTATTATTTATTGTTGACTCTCTTAGAACCCTCATTCAGCCCATAAGGAAATCTAATTCCACTGGCCTCACTTTCTAAATATATCCAGAAGTGTCTACTTCTCATTACCTCTCTTCTTATCCTCCTGGTTCAAGATATGACTACTCACTGAGGTATTGCAGTAAACCCCCCGTCTGGTGTCCCTGCTTCTCCCATTGCTTGCTTTGCTCTATCTTTAACACAGCAGCCAAAGTGATGCTGAAACATAAGTCTGATGACATTCCTTTTCTGAAGATGGCCTCTCTTACTCTTTATCCTGTTGTTCATGGGCTCCCAGACACTCTGGTCACCTTGCAGTTTCTAGAACATGCTAAGGACACTTCTGTGCCATGACTTTGCACTTGCTGCTCTTTCTACCTGGACTTCTCTTCCTCCAGAAACCTATCTGGCTCACTTCCTCACCTCTTTCAGGTCACCTCTTTAGAGGATTATCCTAAATACCCTATTCTAAATTCCCCCACGCCAAGTGCTCCATTCTTCTTACCTGTTTTAGTTTTCTTCTAATCCTTTAGCATTATTTAACAGTTTCTATTATACTCTTCTTAATTTTTGTGTCTATAGTTCTTTAAGCTGGAGGGTCCATGAAGGTATGAATTCATAGGTTTTGTTCAGTGCTATATTTTCAGTGCCTATATATCCATATCTCTGGCATAGTATCGGTACTCAACAAGTGTTTATTATAAGAATGAAAGGCTACCTGAGTAAATTCTCTAGCTTATTCACAGATTGATTTTTTTTTTTTTAAAGAGGATGCTCATTTGTCTGGGGAAGTTCTAAATATCTGTCTATTCAAGTATCTGGCTTAAGGAAGTTTGAATTTCTTTCTTTTTTGAAGAGGCTGGGAAGTACATATAGCTATAGATAAATGATATGATTTCTGATTTAAAAAGTAATGTAATTATTGTAGGAAATATGGAAAATGCACAAAAAAAATTAACTTGCAATCCAACTACCCAGAGACTGGTAACATTTTGGTAAACTTCTTTCCAGACACATTTCATTTTAGCAACATTTTATTTTCAAGTGTCTTTATCCCCATGACAAGGATGAAACAAACAAACTGAGGAACTCAAAGCTGATTGTGGTTTCATGCTTATAGCAAAATGCTTTCCTCACAGTTCCCTAACAGCCACAAGCACATCCATGGAATTTTTGGGCGCTACTATTTTCCTTTTCCAGGAAAGCATGCTATAATTTCGATATTTACATTACCAAATCTTCCACTGAAGAATCTCCCTTCTAAAGTGACCTCAGAATTCCCAGGAAACTAAATATTTGGAATTTGTAAAATTTAGATTGATTAATATTATGACCTACTCATTGGACTAAAGCCAGAAGCATGGGATTCTAGTCCCAGTTCAACAACTGGCTGGCTGTCATACTCTTTTAACGATGGGTTCCATACTTAGAAATTGGAGATAATAGCATCTGCCTCACAATTTACTGTGAGGATCATATACACTAATAGAGACATGTTTTTAATCCTATTGTAAAGGTCAATACAAGTTTAAGGGATTAGAATTGCAATTAAAGTGTGGTAGATTTTAGAATGGCGACAACATAATGGAACAGACGTGCCACAACTCCTAACAAACCCAGAGAGAAAGGCTAACAAGAACTAGCAGGGTTTCCCATTCTAGTCCTAGAGCATTTTCTAATCATGGGCATACACTTTTCCCACCAGAACATGGACTTCTAAATGAGATAACCCTCTCCCTATTCATGATGTATCCCTATTACTTATCACAGTGATTCTCAAAATAAACTATTTTTCATATTTGACTCAAAAATAAAATACCAAGTCAATGAAAATTAACAAGGAACTATAAACCAGAGATATACTACCGGGGGTGGGAGGAGGAAGGGAGCAGGATCAAAACAAGGGTGGTGGGAATTGTATGGGGACTATAACCACGCTAAAAATGCATACATTGTGCAAAAATGAAAAAGGATGTAAAAATATATAAAATTAAAAAATAACATACCACAGTAAACTTATTAGTGATGTGAATGGTTTTACATATATTAATACAAATACAGCAAAAGATAGTAGAACGTGACCTAGATTGAGTACTGTGTTCTAGTTCAACCTATAGGTAACCAAATATACAGTGATCAAGTCAGTTTCTTCATCTGTTGGTGGATGGATGATATCTAAGGTCCCTCTTAGCCTCAAAACTTTGTGAACTTTGCCTCTTGCAATGATAGACGCAATCTTGGGTAAAACTATTTTTTGAAAAAAGGGATTGAGTAAATCATTAGCTTAATCTATACTTGCCTTAAAAAAACAAGCTTCAGTTCTCTGTACTGTGGGATCATATTTGGAATTTGTTAAATCATTAACAGTTGGTTGTTTACTATTTAGAATGTAACAATACTCTTGATGTTCCTTAATTATCATGTGCGTTTTAAAAATGAGTTCTGAACCTCTTCTCTGCCTAATTAAAGCTCATTGAAAATTTGTTGAATTTTAAAGAAACATTTGATTTGCAAAAATAAGTCATACTCCAGTAACCTTCAGAATTTCACAAAGGACCCATAAGACATTAAAAAAGACCTATAAGGTGATGTGAATGAAAGCTGAGTCTTGAACAAAATATGGAGAAAATTTGGAAAACATCTTTTTCAAACTACTCTTTTTTTCTCACAAATTCCCATTGATGGTATTTATTTTGCTATGTGTACAGACATTTATTGTCCTATTTAAAAGTCTATGAAATTTCTGTAAACCCCCCAAATTAATTGAATCACTTTGCAAATCATGAATAAATCAATCTGTGGTAATGTCAACTGGTTGAACTCACCAGAAAAAGCAGTGAAAGAAAAATAGAGATTTATTTTCTCACAAAGATAGGGTTTGTTCAACATTTATCTCTTCCTACTAATCAGTTAAATGCTCTTAGAGTTATTCATTCTTGAATATATCGCCTTTGTAATGGGTAGGTCTGATTCATATATTGTTGATTTGTGAATTAATGAAAACACATTTCTCTTCTAGGAATGTCTCCTACAAATATACTTATTTAAGTGAGCAAAAATAGATGCTCATTACAACATTGTTTATACTAATAAAAGACTGGAAGAAAGTTCAATACATCTAAATAGGGGTTGAACAGGTTAAATTAAGGTCTATTTCTACAAAAAAAATAGGATGCAGATGTTAAAAAGAGATATTTTTTGATGGAAAATTATCTCTAAAATATTTTACCAAGTGAAAAAAGAAAGGTGCAAAACACCGTGTGTAGTATGCTGCTCCTACTTGTAAACAAGTGTGCATACCCATTTGCATACATTATCTCTGTAAGGACACATAAAAAAATTGGTAGTGATAGTTGCCTCATTTTTCTTAACCTTGTATATGGATTGTTATTTCAACTAAATTTATTAAAGTTTTTGATTATTCTTCATTATATCATATTATTAACAAGCACTTCCCCTGTACTTTAGTATGCTAGATATTGTGGTTTTGACACTTCACTTGATTTTACCTTTTATTTTTTTGGTCTCATAGAGCTTATAATCTGATTTGGAAGTGATCAATTTCTTCCAGCTGTTTGTTAGATTCTAATATGAATTCATTGCCCTAAAATACCAAAAAATCCTTTGAATTAGTTTTTATTCAATGAGACTATGTCTCTAATGAAAAGATATTTTATATCTAAATACCCATACTGCACTTTGGAAAATAGAAACATTTTTAACTAATTGAAATTTAAAATTTTAAATAATTTTTACTAATATTAAAATTCAATTCAAATCTAAGATCATTAACTTTTGAAAACCCCACAATATCATCACATCATCTTCCATTTATTACACATAAGTAAATTGAGCAGGAGCAGTAGCTGACAAGGAGATAACATACACTGTAATTGATTGATGTCCAGACAAGAATAAATATTTCAGCTAAGTAAAACAAAAGATCCAAACTTAGCTGAGCTGTCAGTCAGAAAGCATAGGAACTTGGTGAAATTGGTATTTACTGCCTTTCTTAGGCAATATACAAATATGTGTTTGTCAATATACAAATATACTCAGATCATTGCTTACCCTGGATTATTATTTTATGTATTTTCACCTTTTCTCTGATTCTACTGAAAACATGTAAGTTGTTATTTTTTGTAAATAAAAAGGTACAAGAAAAGATACATATCAATATGGAACCTATCACCAAGGAAACCAAAAATTTTTAAATTCAGAATTAGAGGAAAATTAAGGACTTAGGAATGGTAAAAACAGATTGTCTTGTGTTTATCAATATAATTCTATAGCCTATTTGTCATAACTATTTAAAAACAATGATTCCTAAATATGTATACATATTAATAGAAAGATTTACTATTAACAGAAGTCATTATGGTTGACACTCTAGTATTCATTTCATCCCAGTTCATTCATTTATGCCAATTATGAAAATTCCACATGTTTTGCTGTCAGTTGCCCCTGAAATGAGCCTGTGACACATTTCTAGTCAATGAGGTAAAAAGGGCCTTCTGCTGGAATATTAAGGGAGTTTCCCTAGTCAAAAGAGAAAACTGGAGAAAGGATGCTTTTTTCTTGCATTTATTATTTCATGTCTTCTATACAACAATCCCCAACTCTCAGAAACTTAACAAGGATATAGTTCTTGCTCATACTGCATGTCCATCATAGGTTAGCAGGGGCAAGTTCTCTATGTTTTTTTCACAGAGAGATGCAAAATAAAAGAGTGTCCTTTTTTGAATGTTTCCTTTTAGGTATTTTGATAAGTGAAGGGGAACATGGTAAATAATGCACCTGCAATAAATGGCTTTATCTGGAAATGATGCATGCTGGTTTGCTCACATGTCATTATACAGAGCAATCCACATAGCCAAAGCTAACCTGAGGGAGGTACCAGGTGGTCATTATGGACATATTTGTCATGAACATGAAAGGGAAGAGGCAGTTAATGACAGGTCAGATGGATGAAAAAGATGTATGTAAGTATAGAAAGAACTGAAAAAAATAGTTAACAAGGTGTGTCTGTTATATATGCACATATTTGGCAAACCTGACTCTGAAAATAGAAATATTTTTAATTGATTTTTAAATATATACCATAAATTAACTATTTGTTATATTATATAATAAAACAAAAAATTCAATAAACTCCAAAATGTAGAAACAATATAGCCAATGCTATATGCAACAATCATAAAAAAATTATAAACTAACTCATGAAAAAATTTTTCTTCTAACTAGAATTTAAAACATTTTCTTTCAAACAACTTCTGGGTCAACAAAGTATCCAAACTATTCAATAAACAACAAAGTTTCTATAAAAGAACAATAATGAGAATACTAGCTATGCATACATTTGGGATAGAAGTAAAGCAGCCTATCTCAAAAACCTACTACTCAATAGCTCAAAGTAATTTGACTAGAAAAATTCAAAGAGTAAATAACTAATAAAGTTTTAGCACCTGGCTAAAGAAGTGAAAAGTGAAATACAGTAAGTGGAAGGGATTGATAGTAAAATAATTAGTGATTTAAAACACAGAAAATAAAGAAATACAAAAAAGTGCTTTAAAACATGAGGTAAGTTCACCAAAAGAGAACACAAAACAAACAAAAGGAGAAATAATCCAGAATAAGGGCAATTAAGATAATCATAAGAGAACACTTCATTCAGTTCTGTGAATATATATTTGAAAACGTGGATGGACAGAATAATTTTTTTTTTTCTGAGGAAAATACAGTATATCAAAACTGACATCAGAAGACATGGAAAAATCTAAGTAAAATAATTTTCTGAAGAAATAGAAAAGTAATAAAGAAAAGCTCCAGGTTCATGGAAAATTAAACCAAAACTTTAAAGGATAATGATATTGATGCTATTTCAAGAGCCCACAGTATTTTTTAAAAAGTACTATTCCAAATTATTTTTATGAAGTAAATGCTATTGAGTCTAAAATCTGACTTTTTGTAAAAAAAAAAAAAAAAGTCCTCTCAACCAATTTCACTTGTAAATATTGATACTAAACTAGTAACATATTTTAAGAGTTAAGGTATCATTAGCAAGGGGAGTCCATTCCATAAATCAATGACACTTCTATGTTAAACAAATGACTAAGTTGGGAGAACTACATGCGTTGCTTAACCACATTTTGGTTAATGGCAAGCCCCGTATTCAGCCGTGATCCCAAAAAGCTAAACATATAGCTTATATACCATATAGCTTAGGTGTGCAGTTGGGTAATAGTCTACCTAGCTTTGTGCAATTACACTCTGATATTTGTGCCGTGACTAAATGACCTAACAATACATTTCTCAGAGCAATCTCTCCATTGTTAATTTATACACGACTGTAACTAGAAGAATCACATGATCATCTCCATAAAGGCTAAACAGGAACCTGACAAAATTCAGCAATTATTTTTCACACACACAAAAAAACATTTAATTAAATAAGAATAGATAGATATTTTCTTCACATAATATAAATATATGTTTTAGCCCAAAGCCAGCATCTGTATGAATGGGAAACACTGGAGTCATTCCAAGAAGATCATAAATAGCTCACGTTCTAGGGTCATTTCAAAAAAACTTTGTAAAAGAGGTAACAGTGCAATTAAATAAGATTTAAACTTTGGAAAGGAAGAGTTAAAACATTCATCAATACAAGAGCTGACAAATATTGTATTATCTACACAAATGAATATGATACAACAAGGAAATTGTGTGTATAATATGGCTGAATTTTAAAACATGTGCAACAATAACAGGAATGCATATGGCATGATTCTATTTACAAAAATATCAAATCAGACAAAACTGTATAATAGTTTATAGTCAGCAAAGGAATAAATAGCACAAAATTCTGCATAATGGTTAAGGAGGGCAGTGAGGGGCACATTGCGATCTTCTAGGAGTACAAGTAATGTCCAATTTCTTAAACCATGTGGTCGATGCATAGGTTTTAATTTATTGCTCCTTCATCTAGACATTCATTATGTCCTCTCCCTACATGTTTTCACAATACAACAAAGTTTTGATATCTTTGCTTGTAATAAAGTAGAACTTATATTGAGTGTGTTTCAAAATGTCAAAATAATGAGGACATCGATATATCATACATTGGATTTAGAAAATACTAATGTTAGCTGACACATACAAGTAACTGTGATGGCATTTCAGACTTCTAAAAGCTGAGTCATCAGCAAACGAAAGGTGGATTTTAAAAAGCTGGACAAGAATATTTAAGATGGAATAAGAGAGGATAAAAATATTCTTGCTGGAACATAAAATTAGTGAACTGATCAAGAATTACAGATTTGCTGTCTTTAGTTTTTACTTTTCCCCACTTAACTTTTCTCCTCTGTAAATAGTTCCTATTTTAAAAAAAACTACCAACATATCTAAGAAATGAACAATTTATCTAATCAATGGTCATGTTTAATTGTCTCATAATGTAACAAATGATTTAAAAGCAGTTAAATAAGAATCCAAGTAAAATGTTACATACTGCAATGGGTTGGTACATCTTTTAAATCTCTTTTAACCCAGGGGTTTCACTTTTGTTTTTATTTAAATTGCAACTTAGTTATTAAGAGTTTTCCCTTTACTTACCTACAGTCTGGTTTTATTCATAGCATCCCACTGGTATTAGTTGACATGTTCCTCTGTCATTTGTAGTTTCTGTAAATTAGAATGTTGATTTAGAGAAGTTGTTTTCAAAGGGTGATCCAGAACCATAGCTTACAGCGTTGGGGAACTTGTTGGAAATGCAAATTATTGAATCTTACCCACAGGCATATGGAATCAGAAACTGTGGGCTTGCGGTCCACCAATCTGTGGTTTAACAAGCTTCCATGTGATTCTGATTCTGCTGATGTTTGCAAACAGCCTACCTGGGGGGATTAGTAAGTATCAGATTTGATGCTTTTTGTTCAGACTACTTTATAACGGTGGTGTGTACTTTCAAAAGACATATAATATCTGATTGTCTTTCTTTTTTGGCCATTTGTGTATAAATCCATGAGTATGCTAAAGATTGGAAGACAAAGGTATTAATTCTTTCATTCCTTCTTCATTGATATAGCCTTCATCTTCTGTTTAATAACTGTCACCCTCAATTTCAACTTCACCAAAAGTAGAAAGAATTGCATTATAATCTTTCCATGGAGTCATCAGTTTTTAACATTTTGAAACATTGCTTTTACTCTTCTGCACTCTCTCTCTACACACACATAGACACACACACACACACACACACACACACACACCCTATACATGTATTTGAAAAAAAAAAATACAGGTTCAGACATGACCTTTCCCCCCCAAATAGTTCAGCATGTATTTCTTAAGAATGAAGATAGTCTCCTATAAAACCATCCAGGAAATTTGATTTTGATTTAATAATATCTAATACTGAGTTCATGTTCAAATTTTCCAGTTGTCCCAAAAATATTCTCATTGCAGTTATTTCTGATTCAGAATTCAATAAAAAAATTATACACTACCTATGGTTATCATGTCTATTTTATTTCCTTTAATCAGGAATAGTGCCTCTCCTCTTTGTTTTTCAAAGAGTAAGAGACAATCACTTTGAGAATGTTTCATAACTGGACTTGTTTGGTTGTTTTCTTGTGATTATATTCAGGTCAAATATTTTAGTGAGAATGCTGTATTTCCACAGCATCATGCCAACAGTCATATTTGGACTTTGTGTCCAATAACTGGGGATGCTATATTTGAGCACTTGGTTAAGGCAGTAACCACCAGATTTTCTGTTGTGAAAGGACAATTCATTTTATGATTTTTTTAACTGGTTCTATTTAATGTAACAGCATATAATGATAATATTTAACGAGACTTGCCATTATCATAAAACGGATTTAAAATCTAGCCTATTACACTGGTGAATGGATGGTGGGAATTTCACGGGGACTATAACCGAGATGAAATGCATACATTGTACAAAAATGAAAAATGACATAAACATATATATAAAATTAAAAAAAAAATCCAGCCTATAACTCTCCAAACATCTACATGGAACACAGCCTACTCTCTTTATCCAAGCCATCATGAAATTCACTCAGGAGTCAAGAGATTTTTTCTTAGCAAAAATACCTCTGTTGAAATTTTTGGTTTTATTCTGTTTTAAATAGATTTATTTATTTATGCATACATGAACTGGGGTACAGGGCAGAGGTATGGGGGGGGTGAGAGAATTCACCAGAGACAGAGTGGGTAGGTAACAGAACAGGCAAACTGACTGAAACACACTGCTGAGGGGAGCAGCAGGCAAGACAGGACAGGTCTGCTGTGCCAAGTGGGCAGCTCCCTGGCCAGCCCGGGATAGAATTCATGTTGCAGAGGCTGTGGATAGCTTCACAGTGCTGTGCTTAACCCCTTGTGCCACCAGGGAGACCCTTGTTCTTATTCTTTTATCTCCATCAAAACGTTAATCATATGAATGTTTATACTCCATTTTCTAAAAACTTTGCAAGATTTAATTATTTCAGGCTTATAAGGTAAAGGAGAACAATTTTTGTATAAAATCACAGTATGTATATATATTCTGTAATATATATTGTGTAATATATATGTTTTGTTATATATATATATATGTATAAAGTCTGGGTAGAGTTTTAGTCTCTGGAGGAAACACCGTCTCTCTTCTTAAATTCTCAATATTCAATACCAAAATTCTTTCCTTCACTCTGTATATGTTTTAAGTAATACTTGTTATGACTAGAAACTGTGTATATTGTGGTAGTTCATACTGTGAAATGATTCCCTTACTCTACATGGAGCTTTGGAAAATGACCCTCATTGCTTTGATGTTTGAGGCCCATTCCTCGCCTACTTTATTAATCACATCATTTCAGATGTAAGTTTGTTTTGATTTCCAGTTCTGCCCCACTGTTTCCTTAGTTGTTTTTCCTCACTCATCTTTTCTTCTCAGTCCTTCCTTGAGTGTTTGTTGTGCGTGCACACAAGTAAATCGCATGCTAGAGAAGAGGATGAATCTTTTCCAATTGAATTACCTGCCAAGAATATTTTGCATTAATAACATATTCATATATTTGGATAATCTGGGCTTGCAACTATTTCTGTTAATAACAAATCTGCTACAAGATACGAGACTATCTTTAGTAAAACGAGCTAAAAATTATAGTTTGGTATAATCTTAATCTTACAGACTTAATATAAGCAGGGCGTATATGTATAACTAACCTCACCTCAGGTTTTGTGTCATAGACAGACCTTGACTAGAGCTGAATGCCATCAAGGCCCAGTATCAGAGTTGCATGTTCTGGTTAGGGACCTTTTCCCAGGCCTCTTATGTTAGCTCTTTTTTCTGTTCTCTATCACACTGTAGTCTATACTACCCCATCCTGCGGTCTTTTGGGTTTCTTGCAAGTTTGTAGCCGGCATTGGAAATTACAAGCAAAATTATTTTTTATTTAAGGACACCAGACCAGTCTTTTTAAATAGAGTGTATTATTTGGCTTGCAATACTATTTTTCATGCCCCATCACACTTTTCTACATGGCAGTGGAGAAAGGAAATGTAGCAGGAAATGATGTGGGCCAAAACTACTGTGGGATAGCCGTGGGAGGGCTGACAGGCAGTTTACTGGGGCTTAGCACCGAGTGCCCTTGGCTGGCTGACAGGGTCAGGTTGGAGACCCCATACTTAACCTGATGGGGTAGAACTAGGGCAGGCATGGTGAAAATGGTCTGGGAGTCTGGAGTTCTCCATAGAGTCCACAACAGACTTCTGAGACATTCCTATGACCAACTCTTTCTCAGAAGTCACTCCCTCAGATTCCACAGGGTGGCTGCCTTCCCCTCCTCCAGCAGTGCATGAGGTGGTCTTAGGCTTCTCCCGTGTGTTTGTTCAGCTGCTGTGGGTCTACTATCCCAAGAGAGCAGGCCCAACAGAGAAATCATGTGATCATTGTGTCCAATAGAATATCTTGGCCGTGCATGACAGTAAACAACCTTGCAATACCTGAATGTAAATAACATAACTTCTTTATTGTCTGGGTTTCGGTAAATATGCTCTTTTATAAGCTGACTATGTTTTTTGACTCTATTTACCCCTCCAGAGATGAATACTGATCGTCCTTCAAGTCATTTTTTAAAAAGGAGACTGAGACCTTTCAACACACTTTATTCTTAACAGCCGCTCAAACTTTTTTGGTTAAATGTCTTTTACAATGTACTATAAAAATAAAAACAGTCACCACTGTCTCCTGGCACATGCCAACACATTACTGTCTTTTTATTTTTCCTCTTTGGTCAATTTAGAGTCACTACTTTTGAGAAAAAGAGAAGACTTTATATTTGTTCAGAACAAAAGTCCAGTGTCAACAAAATGCAACACAAAGGAATTCAGTTAGTTTATATTTTGAAGTTTAGTTCCCTCTACAGAAAAGACAGACTGGCATTGGCATATGACCTGACTGAATGTGAGACATCAGACCATAGACCTTTATTATCAATCCTTTCCTGTTTTTATTTACTAACAAACTCTTAGATAGAGGCCTCTCTGGTGGCACAAGGGGTTAAATCGCAGCACTATGAAGCTATCTGCAGCCACTGCAGCACTAATTAGATCCCCGGCCAGGGAGGTGACCCGCATGGTGCAGCAGACCTCTCCTGTCTCACCTGCTGATCCCTTCAGCAGTGTATTTCAGTCAATCTACCTGTTCTGTTCCCCACTCTGTCTCTGGTGAATCCTTTCCCCCCGGTACCTCTGGCCAATACCCCAGTTCGTGTATGCATAAATAAATAAATCTTTTAAAAAAACCTTATAGATAGAAGAAACAAGCCTTCAGCATCGTTTATTTGGCCTTCAATACATCTAAAGTATGAGAATTTTATATGTTTGGTAAATGATTTGCCTACTACATAACAGTTCCCATGCCGTAATTTCTTTTTTAAAAGGCACATTTCTGGGGTGAAGAGATAAGTTAATTTATGGGTCATGTTTTCAACTTCCAAATTTACCAGTTTGTGGTCTATTTTTTTTTTTTTTTTTTTATATAGAGGCATGTTTTCTTTCTTTCTTTCTTTGTTTTTGTTTATACATGCACTGGGTACTGGGTACAGTCAGAAGTGCGGGAGGGTGAGAGAATTCACCAGAGTCAGAGCAGGGAGCAGAGCAGGCAGAAGGACCGAAGTACACTGCTGAGGGGAGCAGCGGGCGGCAGGAGAGGTCTGCGCGCCATGTGGGACCCTCCTCCGGTGGCCGGGGAGCAGCAGGGGATCAAACCGGCGCCGCAGAGGCCGCGGGCAGCTTTGCAACCCAGCGCTCAACCGCTGCGCCACCGGGGAGGCCCAATTTGTGGTCTATTTTTTAACGAATGTAATTTACATTATCACTGGGAGGCAGATGTTGAAGACAACTCAGCCACTTTTACTCTGGGTTCCTGAATGTTCCTCATGCAGCAGATTTAGCAACTGGAAATGTTCACCTCAGACTGATACATGATGGAGAAATTGATTGACTTGCTTCTTTAAGGCACTACAATTTTTGGGGGGTGGTGGTGACATGAGGTTTCTTTGATGCAACCATTTTTTACCCTCATGGACAGAAATGTGTGTATGTGCCTACACCATACAGGATACAAAGTGCTTGGATAACAGCCTTCTGAACTCATCTTGGAAGTGACACATTTAATGTTATAAAATAGGAAGTATCACATGTTACTTCTCAATGATGAACACCTGAATTTTGTATCATGTTATAATGCAATGCTATTTCAATAAAATAAAAATGGGATCTATTGTAGTATCCATGCTCTATTTGTAAAGCAAAGGAATCTCATGTAGCTCCATAACAAATGTGAATTTGGACCTTGATTTCCCCCTGATGACATAGCGAGGATGATGATCCTCATAAGGCTAAAATCTCAGCTCAGGTTAGCATATAACTATGTGAATAGTAATAAGCAGCCAGGAGAATCTTTCTAAGGTGCTCAAAATACAGAAAATAAAAATACACTGTGAAGTTTATACTTTCTAGTTCAGTAAAATATATATAACTCTCTTGGTAGAATGTGAGTTTGGTCATTCTTCAAAGATAATTTTATTGTCTTCATAACTGTATATTGGCTCCTAAATTAATCTACTTTCCTTAGGATTCTGATGTCAAATGAGGGTAAGAGAAACAGCAGAATCTATCAGGAATTTCTATTTTACTTTCATACAAAATGCACAGCAGACAACCACAGAATCATTGCTCTTCAAGGCGCAGAGAGGACTAAATTATCTGAAGCACTACCCTACTCTCTTCAGTTTTATAGATGAAGACGTAAAGGCAGAGACTGCTCAAGTCTCTCTGTGCAACAGGGTGGAGCAGAGGCAAAATAATCCTTGGAAACATTACTTGGGCTTATATACTGATAAATAACTGCTGATATGGTATGATATGAAATGATCTTGAAAAGCCAATATTCTCCCACTATTTTGCCAAGCTGACTGAAATATCTGCGCCTAACAAAGAACACCTGTCCCACCCAAAAAAGCTATCACACTAGCAATAGCCTGCTGACGACACACCCACATACATGTATCTTTTCAGGTTAGCACACAGGAAGGATGAATGTTGATTGTGGGGAGGCAATGCTATAAGACATTCAGTGTACGGAGTAAGGATGGAAATATCGTTAAAACTGATCATGTCAACAAGGAATCCAGATAGGGAAAGAAGAAATAAAACTATTACTATGTGCAGATGATATGATAATATACATAGAGAATCCTAAAAATTCCATAGAAAAACTACTCAAAATAATCAACCAGTCCAGTAAAGTAGCAGGATACAAAATCAACACTCAAAAGTCAGCAGCCTTCCTATACACAATCAATCTGATAAGGAAAGAAGAAATCAAGAAAACCATCCCTTTTATAATAGAAACAAAAAAATTAAATACTTGGGAATAAACCTAACAAAAGAGGTGAAAGACCTATACAAAGAAAATTATGAAACATTGTTAAAAGAAATAGAAGAAGACACAGAGAAATGGAAAGACATCCTCTGCTCATGGATTGGAATAATTAACATTATTAAAATGTCCATCCTCCCAAAAGCAATATACAGATTCAATGCTATTCCAATAAAAATCTCAATGACATTCTTCAAAGAAATAGAAAAAATACTGATGAAATTCATATGGAACCACAAGAAACCACAAATAGCCAAAGTCCTACTGATGAAAACAAAGGAGAAAGGAGGCATCACACTTCCAAACTTCAAGCTATACTACAAAGCCATAACAATTAAAACAGTTCGGTATTGGAACAAAAACACACACACAGACCAATGGAACCAAATAGAGAGGCAGAAATAAAACCACACTTACATAGACAACTGATCTTTGACAAAGGAGCAAATAATATGCAATGGAATATGGACAGTTTGTTCAATAAATGGTGCTGGGAAAACTGGACCACCACATGCAAAAAAATGAAACTAGACCACTACCTTTCACTGTGCACAAAAAATCAACTCAAAATGGATAAAGGAACTGGACATAAGACCTGAAACCATAAAATACATAGAAGAAAATATAGGTAAAACACTACAAGACATATATCGCAATAACATCTTTAAAGACCCATCACCCAAAGCAAAGAAAGTCAAGGAAAAGAAAAGCACCTGGGATTACATCAAACTGAAAAGCTTCTGCACAGCAAAAGAGGCATTAACCAAAACAGAGAGACACCCCACTGATTTGGAAAAAATCTTTGCACTCCAGTCAACTGATAAGGGACTGATCACAAAGATATACAAAGAACTCACAGGACTACTCAGCAAAAACAAAATAAACAATCCAGTCAAGAAATGGGCAGAAGAACTCAGAAGACATTTCTCCAAAGAGGAAATGCAAATGGCCAACAGGCATATGAAAAAATATTCAACATCACTTACAATCAGGGAAATGCAAATTAAAACCACATTGAGAGGGCCTCCCCGGTGGTGCAGCGGTTGAGCGCTGGGTTGCGAAGCTGCCCGCAGCCTCTGCAGCGCCGATTCGATCCCCGGCTGCTCCCCGGCCACCACCGGAGGAGGGTCCTGCATGGCGCGCAGACCTCTCCTGCCGCCCGCTGCTCCCCTCAGCAGTGTACTTTGTCACTCTGCCTGTCCTGGCTCTGGTGAATTCTTTCACCCTCCCACGCTTCTGACTGTACCCAGTGCTTGTATAAATAAACAAACAAATAAATAAATAAATCTTTAAAAATAAATAAATAAATAAATAAACCCACATTGAGATATCACCTTACACCAGTAAGAATGGCACATATAAAAAAAAAACAAGCAACAACAAATGTTGGGGAGGATGTGGTGAAAAAGGAACTCTCCTACATTGCTGGTGAGAGTGCAAACAGGTCCATCCACTGTGAAAAGCTGTCTGGAGTTTCCTCAGTCTACTAAAAATGGAGCTACCATATGACCCAGCAATTCTACTACTAGGGATCTACCCAAAGGACACTAAAACATTGATTCAAAAGAACACCGTACCCCTATGTTTATTGCAGCACTATTTACAATAGGTAAAACCTGGAAATAACCCAAATGCCCAAAAATAGATGACTGGATCAAGAAGATGTGGTATACATACATAATGGAATACTATTCAGCAATCAAAAAAGATAAACTCATGCCATCATAGCAACATGGCTGGAACTAGAAGAAATTATGCTCAGTGAAATAAGCCAGGAGGAAAAAGAAAATTATCGTATGGTTTCACTGATAGCAGGAACATAGGGGAACTAAATAAGACATCTGTGTGAAAAAAATAACAGTACAAAACACAACAAAGCAAAAACGGACAATTATAAATCAGAGATATACTGCAAGGGAGGGTGAGGGAGAGAGATCAGAGGGAGGGAGGCCACGTGGGAACTGAGGTGATGGTGCACGGGTGCATTGGTGAAGGAAACTCTATGGGAACTACACCTGGGAGGGTGGGGGGAAGCAAATATTATTTAAAAATGAACAATGATGTAAAAAATTTTATAAATAAATAAATAAAGTAATTTTTTAAAAATAAAAAAGTGGGATAAAATATATAAATTTAATCATGTCAAATATATAAGATTTTTAAGGGCCCTGGACTCCTGGAAGTTGGGCCCCTAAAACAGAGTAGCACTGATAATAAAAGAAAAAAAAAAGACTGCCAATAAAAAAGTCCATGTCAGCTGCATATTTTTGCTTAGAAACAAGTCTTTATATAATAAAAAAAACTATTAGAATGGGTATAAGTGTGTTTTCTGCATTTCTAGTTGTATAACATGAAGGGAGGATATGAGGTTAACTATAGTTTATGACACTAGTGAAACCAATTCCCTTTTATAGGACCTAGTAAATTATGAATATTTTACATATTGTATCTCAAATAATCATTTCAATAACATTTGTAGTAAGCATTGTAATTATACTTAACTTGTGTTGCACTGATACATTTATTTATTAAGCTACCTACTATTTTTTGAACACCTTACATGTACCAGGCTAAAGACAGCACAATGAATGAAGCATCTCTGCTTTTGAGGACTATAGACAGATAAGGAGGCCTTCTGGTTTATAACCTTGAGAGTATTCAGCTACCTGGGACTCCAAAAAAATCTGAATATTTTAAAAGTTTGGTAGGAATGACTTTGCTTTAGAGGACTATCTGAAGGCTAGTTGGAAGTATGTATCATTTAAGAATATCTGGAAAGTTTCATATTTAGAGGAAGTGGATGTGGGAAATGCCAGCGAGGCTGAGGTCTTGAATTCAATTCTGTCCAAACTAAGATTATTACCCTTGAAACAGATTTGTTGCAATATGGTTTAATTCAAATGCCAGTACTAATAATCTCTGATAGCTCCCCATTTCTGTTTTATTATTATTACCAAACTTATGTTACCATTCAGAAGCTAGTATTACACCATAGGATCATTCGCAAAGCCAAACTGAAGGTCTTCAGACACACGAGACCTAGGAATGTGAAAAGCCAACCCCAGTCTCCTGGAACTAAATAAACCCACAACTGAGCTCAGATTTGCAAAACCCAGCAAGCAGAGCAGACAGCCCAGAATGGGAGCAGGCCAAATACATTTCCCAGACCTGTGAAGTAACCAGCCATTATTCACCAGTAAAGAGGTTTTGGTTAACTGGGAAGGCAAGCAAACAATCAGAGCTCCTTGGCCCAGCAAGACCAAAACAAAAAAACTTTATCTCTAGCTATACTGCTGAAGTTTCAGTGTGACCTATTTACTGAACAAAATGCAGTTCTGAGCGCTGTCCACTTTAATAACAGAGATTAACAAAAGTGGACTTCAGTTTTCTGCAAGACTCAGTCACTCCTGATAGTTGAAATTAGACTTAACTGCAGTACTTGAGAGATCTGAAGGAGTTAATGTCACTGCCTCAGTTATAGTTAGGGACTGACAACTGCCACATGGCCATGTACTAACACTGAATCAAAGAGGAAATCAAGATGTAAAATTGTGTTGGTTTTGGTGTAGTCTTTGCTCACCTTTCTCCTCTTTTCCCCTCACTTGGTTCTCTCTCTCTCTCTCTCTTTGTGTGTGTGTGTGTGTGTCTGTGTGAGCACACACATGCCTGCTCTGTGCATGCCATGGATCTTCTTGTGGTTCATGCATGCATATGGAACGCTTGTCAGAATAATCTTTGTAAATTCATAAAATGAAACAGCATTACAAATGAAACAAGTGTGATAAAATAGTTATCAAAATATTAAAATGAGATCAAATTCATGATATATTTATATGTGTTTCTTTATTAATATATTAAAAACATGTAGGTTATATCTACAAATTGCCATCTTTCAAAGTAGTGATGAGCACAGAGGATCTTTTGAGATGCTGTAACACCATATTGTGATATTAAAAAAAATTACGATTTCTGTGGGTGATAGTTACAGGCACTCTTAATACTACTGTGGCCTGTTGCTGATATTCATAAATAAGTAGATGCTAAATTTTTATTAGACATTTACATTTGTAAAAGTAAAGCATATATTTTTATCATCTAATAAAGAGATATGCAATATATATAGCATATACATGTATAAATAAAAATTATGTTATGTAAATAAAGAAATATCTCCCCCTCCTTTCAGGTTCAAAGATCCCCAAATTACACTCTGGGCTCCATGTTAAGATCTGCTGGTCAATCAGTCAAGTCTATTCTTCATCTTACACTAGACACTGCAAACTAGTAACCTATTTATCAAGTGTGGTTCACAGACTTATTCGATGGGAGTTGCCAATGTAAAAACATTTGATATATTATATGTAAATGTCCAAATCTATGGCTTCCTTGGGAACACTAGAATTTATGGCAATATTGGTCTAAATACAACATGACAGAAATTGGTTGGGACACAGTAGAAACTATTCCATGTGCACAGGACATAGGCCCTCCTCCTGCTGTAGGGTCCAACTGGCTCAATTCACACTTGTTTAGCCATCATAGGCATAGGCTTGTAGCCACTGCTTAGCCTGACTTACACAGTGGTGGATACACTCTCATTTACTCCTATATCCTAGGACCAGTTCAGTGCCTGACAGTGGATAGGTATGCAATTGTTGTTTTACAATAAATGCATTCAAAGTTGCTCATAATAGTAATAATAATAATAGTAATGTTCCCTACATTTATTACTCTAAAACAACTTACATTATTTTTTTAATTGGCAATAATTTTTTGAATTAGAAATTGTTTTTATCCCACTGTGTAGATGAGGAAACAGCCTCCTGCCCTTGTTTTTCTCCATAATTATGAGTTTCTGTGTAGTTTGCGGTCAAAATCCTTAAAAGGGATGCTTTTGTCTGATAAGGTGGATTGCTTCTGTTTCTTAATTTACAGTTTTGTTTCTTTTATCTTTGCCCTCTTAAAGGGGCAGCACCTCTTCATGTTATGACGAATGTTGCTTGGCATAGTAGGCAGAGTACTGGACTAAGGGTTAGGAGAACTAGGCTCTGAAACAAGTGATTTAGCCTTCCTGAATTTTAATTTTTTATTTGCAGATCGGGGTATATGGTGTTAATGTTTACTCCATTTTTTCCTCTATTGACTTTTTATTCAACCACAGTTAATTTTCTAAGAATCTTTCCTTGGGAGGTCAGGTTGCACTAAGGGTAGCAGTCCTTAATTTTGAGTTTCCCTACAAGCATTCCTGCCATAGAATTCATGCATTCATTCAGTGAATGAATATTTATTGAGTGCTATGATAGGCAGAAAGATGTTGCCCAAATATATTTATGTCCTAATCCCTAAAACCTGGGAATATGTTAGGTTACATGGGATGTTACGGTCTGAATTATGATCCCCCCAAAATTCATATTTGAATTCCTAACCTCAGTGTGACTCAATGTGTATTCAGATATGATGCCTTTAAGGAGGCAATTAAGTTTAAATGAGGCCATAATAGGAAGCCTTAATCTGATAGGATATATATCCTTTTATGAAGAGGAACTAACACTGTGGGTATAGAGAGGGAAGGTTTGTGAGCACACAGCAAAAAGGTAGTTGTCCATAAGCCAGGAAGAGAGGTCAAACTAATGCAGCCACTACCTTGATCTTCGACTTTGGCTTCCAGAACCAAGAAAAAATAAATTTGTGTTGTTTAAGTCACCCAGCATGTTTTTGGAAGCCCTGGCTGACTAATACAATGGCAGGGCAGATTTGAGTTTGCAGATGATATTAAGGTTTCTATTCAGATAACCTTATAATTGGGAGATGACCCTAGATTTTCTAGATGGACCCAACATAATCACAAAGGGCCTTAAGAGGGAGGCAGAAAATAGAGAACCAGACAGATGAAATTGTGAGAATGACTATGCCTGATATTGCTGACTTTTAAATTTAGAGGAACAGGCCACAAACCAAGGAATATGGGTAGCCTCTAGAAGCTGGAGAAGGTAAGAAAACATCCTTCTTGAGAGTCTCTAAGAGTACCAGTATGCTGACAACTTCATTTTAGTTTAGTGAGATCCAATTCAGCCTTCTGATCACCAGAACTATGAGATAATATAATTGTGATGTTCTAAGTTACTAACTTTTGGTAATTTATTACAGTAGCAATTGGAAACTAATACAAGTACCTGCTAGGTGCAGGGATGGTGTAGGAAACTTACTAAATTTGTGTATTTAGGAGAATGTTACCAAGAGGGAGACAGAAGAGTTTTCTTGCTTCAATCCTGAGAGGAACATCTAACAGTTAACCAGAGGACACTACACAAGAGAATTTCTTAGATTGGGAAGAAAATGAAGTGTTCCTTGGACATCAGAGACTAGCATACTGCATGGTGGAGACCTGGAGGAGATTCACAGAATGGGAGGTAGGTGGAAAAAGACATGCAAACGGTGGTCCAGTGCAGGAGATGGGATGGCAGGGCAGCCAGCTCAGTCAGGGGCACTGGGGAGAGAAAGAACTGGAATAGTGCAGAGATATGTACTTTTGGAGAGGGAAATACAAATGGAGGAATGCAGTACCTCATGCAGGCAGATATATGCTAAGGAAAAGAACAGAAAATTCTAGACTACACTCCTCCTACATTCATTACTTGAAACAGATACTGACTCATGAAATGTACTATCAATGCAGAGACTTCCAAGATCTAGAACTTCAGGAGAAGAGGGCTATCAGAGGCACCATAAACATGAGCCAGCCACTGCCCACCCCCACATTACCACCAGTGACTGGACCCCTGCAGTCTATTTCACCCACTACTGAATCAGCAACTGCAAAAACATATCTCAGTTGCTTCAGAATCTGCAAAGGCCAAAAAAGTTAAATCAATTCAAATTAAACCACAACACCACTTGTGAGAAAAATAAAAGTTGCTCAACTCTCTAAGTTACTGCTATAGATATATTAAATTTTACTTAATATAGTAAATTTTATTTAAAGTAGTAAAATGGGTAGATAAAAAAATATAACACATGGCAACTCAAGATCTCAAGGAAATATGATATAGTAAAGAGAGCACAATTCTCCAGAATTTAACCAAAAAGACATGGAAGATTTCATCTATCAGATAGAGTTCAAAATTGGTATAATAAACACAAAGCAAAACAAGAAAAATCAGAAAGGCAAGTCAAAGTGACATAAGAGAGATAAGAAAAGCTAATCAAGGAAATATAAGGAAAATTCAGAAAAGCAAATGAATGAGCTCAGAGGAAAATTTAATTAACAGAAGGTAAAAATTGCCATTTTAAATAAATAAATAACAGACTCAGAATGTAATAGTTTCAATAAATGAGATCAAGAACTTGGGATAAAGATATGGAAGCAGAATAGACCAAACTGAGGACTGAATCAGAGCCCACAAAGAAAATAAAACACAAAAAAACAAAGGGGAAGAAGAGGGGAAAATATG
Organism: Talpa occidentalis; assembly: GCF_014898055.3. NCBI lineage: Eukaryota > Metazoa > Chordata > Mammalia > Eulipotyphla > Talpidae > Talpa > Talpa occidentalis. The sequence goes on from NW_026555331.1 coordinate 86,901,120, forward strand.
ATTTTAAAAAATGTAGAAAGCACATCAAAAATTATCCAACTCCATTAGGAAAGGCAACATAAAGATAATGGGTATTTCAGAAGGAAAAGGGCAGGGGGAACAATACAAAACTTATTCAAAGAAATAATGGAGGAAAACTTCCAATATCTGGGGAAGGAACTGTTAGGGGGAAAGGATGTCCTGAGATAATCTCATACAGGCTTTGTGGACTCCACCCCCACTCCAGACTAAAGCCATCAGGACATTGGGAAAGACAAATCCCATCACCACCAAGGGGAGGGTGGCTGGGACCTGAGGGTGGAGTTGGGCAGCCAGGTTGGATATAAAAACCAAACACGTGGGCCTTGCTCGCTCTCTGGCTCGCGATCGCTCGCCTCCTGGCTTCACCGCTCCTGGCTGGCGGCCAACTCTGAGAGCGCCATTTTGGGATTCCTGATCGGCGGATCGGGTAGGACGCATTTAAAACTTTGTCTCCCACTTTTCTCCCAGAGCTGTACATTTCCTCATTTCCCTTTCCCTTGTAAATAAACCTTTTATTAACCTTTCATGTGTGCCTGCAGTAGAGCATTGATAAGTCCTTTTAAGCGCACGGGTGAGGACCCACAGTCAGGCACCCTGTTTTGTATCGGGGTTGCTCTACAACAGAACTAAATATGCTAATCCATGAAACTAGAAGAATATCTGGTTACATAAATGCAATGAGACTGACATCAGACACGTAGTACAGAAACTACCAAGATTTCCATACAAAGAAAATATTGAAGGGGGAAATGCAGGTAAGTTATAAAGATACTCCCAGCAAGCTTTCATCAGACTTTTCAGCACTCTATAGACAAGAACAGTATCCTGCAACTCTTGGATTTGAGGGAGAAATAAATGCCTTCCCATACAAACAAAAAATGAAATAGTGTGGCAACATTAAAGAAATGTTGAAATTTAAGAGAAGAAAATCTATCTAAATTTAAGAGAAGAAAATCCATGAAAACTGAACAAGGAATAAATAGATAGAATGTACCAAGACAAAATGGCAGCAGCATATATCAACAATCACTCTAATGTAAATGGATTTGTTATAGGACAGGGAGAGGGGCAGCCCAAACCCCGCAAACCTGCCTATTCTAAATGGGTTCTGCCATCCGCCGCATCAACACAAAACATATGACACTTTAATGGGAAGGATCTTTAATAAAAACTAGGAAACAATACAGGTGAGGCAAAGAGTCTAGTTTCTAAATGAAGCACCCAAAGTTACCCATCCCCTCGTGGGTAAAACTCCATCCATATGGGGTCGGCCCAGAGCAAGGCCCCAAAGCCTGCCACAAGTCTAAAACATCTTCCAGTGGGGACCCACAGAAAAGGGTCACAAACAACCAGACAAGCCCGGAAGGAAAAGAGCAAAATCAACATCAAGATAAAAGCTGCCATTGTCACCTCCCCACGGGTCTCACCCACATCTGTGTCACCTAGTCCACGACCAAAAGACAAGCGCAGTTTCTTCACGTGTCTCTAGGCTCCATGTGCCTCCTCCAGGTCTCCTTGCTCCATCCTGCTTCCTTCCTTAGTCTCTTCTGCAGCTTCTCCTCTTCCTGCTCAGCTCCACCCTCCCTTGGGTGGGGCAGGGAACCTCCCCCTTTCCTGGGGACCACCCTGTTGCAGATTAAATTTACTTATCAAAAAACATGGAAAGATTGGTTAGATCAGTAAACAAAACACAACAGCCTGCTATCTCTAAAAGACCTAACTGAGCTCCAAAGATAAACATAGACTCAAAGTAAAAAGTTGGAAAATGATCCTACAAGCAAATGACATCTGAAAATGAAGGGACAGTCATACACGATAAAATAGACTTCTAGAGAGGGGGGCGGAGCAACATGGCGGCGAGGAGACGCTGCGAGTAAGATCTCCCATTAAAAAAAGTTAATAGGGAGGAAAAGCGGCAGGTCCCAGTGAGAACCGGGACACGGAAGATAAATGGGTGACGCCAGCGAACTGCCCGAAGAAGAAAGTGGCCATAAAAGAGGACTAGAAGGGAGGGAAGCGCAGAACCCTGCTCCCCTCCCCCGCCCACAGAGGCGGCACTCTCCGACCGGCAGAGAGGAGGAAAACAACACACTAAAACGACCAACAAGAACAAACGACGCAGCAAGCAGGACTGGGAGTAGAAAGGAACTATTGCAGCCACCACACCCCGTGAACGGGAGCTGTGGAGAATTCTGCAGGATTCGCCGCAGAGGTGAGCTCCAGGCGCCATTAAAGAGAGACCCCGCCCCCGGGGAGGAGGCCAGGACCAGCACACAGCCCCGGGCCGCCAGGTAAGCTTGCGCGGAAAAGCGGCGCGCTGGAAAAGCAGACGCGGATCGGGATCGGGATTGCGCAGAAAGGCGGCGCAGAGTGGAAACGGGATCGCGCGGAAAAGCAGAGCGGTTGAAAAAGCAGTGCGGTTGAAAAGCAAATGCGGATCTGGATTGGATCGCAGCTGCCCAGGTCCCCGCGCCTGCGACCTAGGCTTGCGGGGAGACGCGCGGAGGCCCTCACCGTGTGAGCAGGAACCAGGCGCCCAGGCACGGGAGCGGGATTCAAAAGGCGCCATTCCCGCGCCACTGAACTGGGCTACAGCCCGCGTCCTGGAACTGAGGGCTTTGGAACTGAGACTCGGGGCACGAAATTAGGGGCGTGCGTTCCCCACGACGGTGGGGCACAAGGCAGACACAGCACCCCAAAGCCGTTGAGGTGTACCCTACCATCCCCGCTCTGTTCCCTGTCCCACGGGGTGGATAATCAGCTCCCCAAGGGCTCTAGGAGAGATCTCTGGCGCCACCTAGCGACTTGAAACCAGCAGAGGCTCCTGAAGGAGCTAGTGGCCAGCTGGGGAGTTAGCCCACGCTGGGCCCCTTCCGACCAGTAGTCTGAGCCCACAGGGGGAGCGAGCACCCACAGCCGGGGCAGACCAGGTGCGCAGAAGAGTGTGCCTGAGACTGGACGCGCAGGGAGTGTGTCCCACATCACCATTTTAAAACAGGGACATTTCTTCAGTAAAGACTACCTACAGAAGGCTTCCTCAGGAGCCAGAGGTGAGTGGGGGAAGTTCGCCCATGCCAGACCCCCTCTGGCCTGCAGTCCAAGCCCAGAGGGGGAGCAGGAACCCACCGCCGGGGCAGACCAGGCGCACAGGGGAGTGTGTCCCCACATCGGCATTTTAGAACAGGGACCTTTCTCCAGTAAAAACTGCTTGAAACTGACAGATGACTCCTGGAGGAACCAGAGGGGAGTGGAGAAGCTCACCCAAGATGCCGGCCAGTCCCAACAACACAGTATCCCAACGCATACGGCAAATTAGAAAACAGACAGTAGGGAGGAGAAGAACCACACGCAACCTAGCTACTCCCCAGGGAAAAAGCACACCACAAAAAGAAAACCAGCCCCCAGATTGCAACGACAGTAACTTGGAAGAACTTATGAGCCTTCCAGAAAGAGAATTTAAAATTGCTGTGATTAAAAAACTGACAGAAGTCATAAAGGAAAACAATGATAAGGGAAAAATAATCAACGATCAGAAGAATGAAATTGAGTCCCTAAAGAGGGAAGTAAAAGAAATGCAGGAGATCAAAGAATTAATGGAAGAACTAAAGAATTCTGGGAAAAGCAATGAAAGCAGAATAGATGAAATGGAAGAACGAATAAGTTCTCTTGAAGACACAGAAATAAAAAGAACCAAAACAGAAAAGGAAAGAGAAGTACGAAGGAAAAAGAACGAAGAAAGACTACGGGAACTATCTGACTCCATGAGGAAAGGAAATATAAGAGTTATAGGAATACCAGAAGGAGAGGAGAGAGAAGTAGGAACAGAGAAAATTTTCAAAGAGATAATTGAAGAGAACTTCCCAAATGTGAAGAAGGAGCTGAAAATTGATATACAAGAAGCAAGAAGAACACCAAACTTCCATGACGAAAGGAAAAATACAGCAAGACACATAATAGTAAAGCTCCCAAGAATCCAGGACAAGGAAAAAATAATGAAGCTGGCAAGAGGGAAGAAACAGATAACATTCAAAGGAAAGCCAATCAGGCTGACATCAGACTTCTCCGAAGAAACACTACGGGCAAGGAGAGAGTGGAGGGACATAGTCAACAGACTCCAAGAAAACAGATGCCAACCAAGAATACTCTATCCCGCAAAGCTCTCCTTCCTCTTTGAAGAAAGAATATGGACCTTCTCAGACAAACAGAAACTCCGGAATTTCATTACAACTAAACCCCCACTCCAAAAAATACTACAAGGAGTTCTAAAGCCAGAACCTCAGAGGGATGAATAACAATGAAAGAAGGCCAAAAAAAAAAAAAAAGGTTATTAAAAGAATAAATAAATAAAATCAAAGGAAAGACAAACACAATGGCAAATACAGATGTTAACATATCAATATTAACTCTAAATGTAAATGGACTAAACTCTTCAATAAAAAGACACAGAGTTGCAGCCTGGATTAAGAAACAAAATCCAACCTTTTGCTGTCTCCAGGAAACACATTTAGCTACAAAAGATAAAAATAGGCTCAAAGTTAAAGGATGGAAAACAATCCTACAAGCAAATGGACCAAAAAAGAAAGCAGGAACAGCTATACTTATATCAGATAAAACAGATTTCAAACTCAAAGAGATAAAAAGAGACCCCAATGGTCACTACATTATGATCAAGGGGACAATACTTCAAGAAGAAATAACACTCATTAACATATACTCACCAAACGAAGGAGCACCAAAATATATCAGACAACTGTTGTCCTCTCTGAAAACAGACATCAGAGAAAACACATATGTAGTGGGAGACTTCAACACACCACTATCAACAATGGATAGATCAACAAGACAAAAAATAAGTAAAGAAACCAAAGCTCTAAATAAGGACCTAGAGCAATTGGCTTAACAGACATCTATAGAACACTAAACCCCAAAAAAACGGAGTACACATTTTTCTCAAGCGCACATGGATCATTCTCCAGGATCGATCACATACTGGGGCACAAGACAAACATCAACAGATACACCAAGATTGAAATCATATCAACCATCTTTTCTGACCATGAAGGCATCAAACTAGAAATAAACCATAAAAAGAAGGCAAGGAACTTTCCTACCTCATGGAGATTAAAAACCACACTACTGGAAGACCACTGGACTAATGAGGAGATCAAAGAAGAAATTAAAAAATTTTTTGAATTGAACGACAAGGAGGACACCAATATCCTAAATGTATGGGATTTAGCAAAAGCAGTAATAAGAGGAAAATATATAGCAATAGAAGCTCACATCAAGAAACAAGAAAGAACTCAAAGAAACAACCTAATCTCGAAGCTCAAAGATCTAGAAAAAGAACAACAAAAAAACCCCAGAACCAGTAGAAGAAAAGAAATAATAAAAACCAAAGCAGAAATAAATGAAATTGAAACTAAAAAAAACAATCCAAAAGATCAATGAAACCAAGAGCTGGTTCTTTGAAAAAATCAATAAAATAGACAAACCCCTAGCCAGGCTCACAAAGGAAAAAAGGGAGAAAGCACAAATAAACAGGATCATCAATGAAAGAGGAGAAATCACAACGGACACAGCAGAAATCAAAAGAATAATGAGTAACTACTATGAACAGTTATATGGAAACAAGTTTAACAATCTAGAGGAGATGGACAAATTCCTACAACTCTACAATCACCCAAAGCTAGATAAAGAAGAAATAGAACACCTAAACAGACCAATTACAAGCAGCGAAATTGAAATGGTAATCAAAAACCTCCCCAAAAACAAAAGCCCAGGACCTGATGGATTTACAAATGAATTCTACCAAACATTCAGAGACGAATTAGTGCCTATCCTTCACAAACTCTTCCAAAAAATTGAGAAGGAAGGGATAATACCAAACACGTTCTATGAAGCCAACATTACACTAATACCAAAACCGAACAAGGACAACACAAAAAAGGAAAACTACAGGCCAATCTCCCTAATGAACACTGATGCAAAAATGCTCAATAAAATTTTAGCTATCAGAATCCAACAATGTATCCATAAGATAATTCACCACGACCAAGTAGGACTCATTCCAGGGACACAAGGATGGTTTAACATCCGAAAATCAATCAACGTTATCCAACACATCAACAAAAAGAAACATAAAAACCATATGATAATATCAATAGATGCTGAGAAAGCTTTCGACAAAGTGCAACACCCATTCATGATAAAAGCCCTTGAAATTCTTGGGATACAAGGAACATACCTCAACATCATAAAGGCCATCTATGACAAGCCAACAGCCAGTATCATTCTCAATGGTGAAAAGCTGAAAGCAATTCCATTAAGATCTGGAACAAGACAAGGATGCCCATTCTCACCACTGCTTTTCAATATAATACTGGAAGTCCTAGCCAGAGCAATAAGACAAGAGAAAGACATCCAAGGAATCCAAATAGGAAAAGAAGAAGTCAAACTATCACTATTTGCAGATGATATGATATTATACATAGAGAACCCCAAAAACTCCACAGAAAAACTAATTCAACTCATCAGTCAGTTCAGTAAAGTGGCAGGATACAAAATCAACACGCAAAAGTCAGTAGCCTTCCTATACACAAACAATAAATCTGAAGAAGAAATCAAAAAAACCATCCCTTTTGTTATTGAAACAAAAAAAATCAAATATTTGGGAATAAATCTAACAAAAGAGGTAAAGGACCTATACAAAGAAAACTATAAAACACTGTTAAAAGAAATAGAAGAAGACACAAAGAAATGGAAAGACATCCCCTGCTCATGGATTGGAAGAATAAACATTATTAAAATGGCCATCCTTCCAAAAGCAATATACAGATTCAATGCTATTCCAATCAAAATTTCAATGTCATTCTTCAAAGAAATAGAACAATTATTGATGAAATTCATATGGAATCCAAAAAACCCCGAATAGCCAAAGCTCTCCTGAAAAAAAAAGAAGGGAATGGAGGCATCACACTCCCAGACTTCAAACTATACTACAAAGCCATAATCATCAAAACTGCATGGTATTGGAACAAGAACAGACATACAGACCAATGGAATCGAATAGAAAATCCAGAAATAAACCCACAGATTTATGGTCAACTAATCTTTGACAAAGGAGCAAAGACTATGCATTGGAGCAAAGAAAGTTTGTTCAATAAATGGTGCTGGGAAAACTGGGTCGCTACATGCAAAAGAATGAAGCTTGACCACTACCTCACACCATACACAAAAATCAACTCAAAATGGATTAAAGAACTAGACATAAGACCTGAAACCATAAAATATATAGAAGGAAATATAGGCGAAACACTACGTGATTTGCACATCAAAGACATCTTTACAGACACATCACCCAAAGCAGTGATAGTGAAGGCAAAGATAAACAGCTGGGACTACATCAAATTAAAGAGCTTCTGTACAGCAAAAGAGACAATAACAAAAACAAAGAGAAACCCCACCAACTGGGAGAACCTTTTTGCACCCAACACTAATGATAAAGGACTGATCACAAAAATCTGCAAAGAGCTGACAAGACTCAACAACAACAAAGAAAATAATCCAGTCAAAAAATGGGTAGAAGAGCTAAAAAGAAACTTCTCTGAAGAGGAAATGCAAATGGCCAACAGGCATATGAAAAAATGTTCAACATCACTTGTCATCAGGGAAATGCAAATCAAAGCTACCATGAGATACCATCTTACACCAGTGAGAATGGCACATATTAAAAAAACTAGCAACAACAAATGTTGGCGAGGGTGTGGAGAAAAAGGAACTCTTCTGCACTGATGGTGGGAGTGCAAACTGGTCCAACCACTATGGAAAGCTGTGTGGAGATTTCTGGACCTACTAAACATAGAACTTCCATATGATCCAGCAATTCCACTCCTAGGTATTTACCCAAAAGACACAGAAACATCAATTCCAAAGAGCACCTGCACCCCTATGTTTACAGCAGCACTGTTTACAATAGCTAAGCTTTGGAAACAACCCAAATGCCCAAAAATGGATGACTGGATCAAGAAGATGTGATACATATATACCATGGAATATTACTCAGCATTCAAAAAAGATAAACACATGCAATTTGCAGCAACATGGATGGCGCTGGAAGGGATCATGCTCAGCGAAATAAGCCAAAAAGAAAAAGAAAAATACCGGATGGTCTCACTCATAACAGGAATCTAGAAAACTTAAATAAGGGACCAGGAAAAATGAATAACTTTAAGAAAGTGAAAATCAAAATCAACAAAAAACTATGAACCAGAGACACTTTTAGGGGGGCGGGGGCGGGAGGGGAGGGATTGGGGTCAGAATCGGGGGGCTGCAATTGTATGGGGAATATAACAATAAAATTTATTATTTAAAAAAAAATAGACTTCTAGCTAAAAAAGTTAATAAGAGACAGGGATGGACATTATATAACAATTAAGGGAAAAGTACATCAGGAAGACACAATACACACCAATATATTTGCACCACACAAGGAGAAACAAAATATATAAAAGAGTCATTAAGAAACCTAAAAACAGACATTGAGAGTAACAGAATAATAGTAGGGGACTTCAACACCCCACTTACAGTGGTTGACAGAACAGCAGACAGAAAAAATCAACAAGAAAACAACAGTCTTAAACAAAGAATTAGAGCAAGTGGTCTTGAGAGTCACTTAGAGGGCATTGCACCCCTCCCCCCAAAATGAGTTCACATTTATCTCAAGTGTATGTGAAACATAATCTTAAGACTAGACTACATGTTGGGTCACGAAACAGGCATCAATACATTCATGAAGAATGAAATAACATCAAGTATCTTCTCTGATCACAATGGTAACAAACTAGAAATCCCTACAAAAAGTAAGGGGGCTGGCAAGGTGAGACCCTCATAGTGAAGGTAGACCTTTCTGGACTCCAGCCCCATTTTCACACCACTGACATCGCAGACTCCTTGTATTACAACCCTTGCATGCCATGAACCACACATCCTGAAAGGTGCTTCCGGAAAGGAGGAAGGAATAGCACAGCCATTGTGGAAGCGGGAGAAGAAACAGAAGACAGGAGGGCAGGTTTCTCCTGGTCTTCGGTCTTTGTAGCTATAGCACTTTGAACCCAGCTCTCTTTAGAGACAATGACCGTCATCATCTTGGCCCTCTGGTGGATTGAGCTTGTACATAGCACATTTGGAACCCTGCGCTCTCCTCTCCCTTTGGGCCCTGCCTGGCATTCTTACCAGTATGAGCCTTGGAGTTGCTCTCTTGACAGTTCTTTTTTGTGAGCTGTGACTGCTTAACTGTGGACCATGGCTATGAGGCTGAACTGGTTCCCATGAAGGCATGATCAGGAGTTTGTGTTTTGAAACATTTCTTCTTTCTCTCTCTCAGTACCCTTTGAATTTTTCACGAGTTAAAAGTCTTTAAGCACACTAGAGATTAGTCACTTTGCCTTGATGCATGTAGTTGGCACACCTTAGAACAGGCAACAGGAGTTTTCTGCCTTAACGGTTTGGGGTCTGTAGGCATCCTTGGTATCAGTCTTGGTTCCCTGACTGAGTTCCAGTCTTCTGATAACATGGTTAATCTTTACCACAAAAATAGAAGCTTCTAGTTGGCAAGTGCTATGTCTTATTCATTCATAAAGTCAGCACCTACAAATGCCTAGTACAAAAGAAGCAGCAAAACAGGGGAAGGAAGAGCAGAAGGGACAGGGGAGATGAACCATGGTGCTACAGTGGTAGGAGAACTATAGGGACAACACCTGAGGGGAGAAATAAAACAATCTCCAAAAATTAACAATGATGTAAGAAAATAAATTAATTAATTAAACAAAAGAAGCAATAAAAAACTGATGGAATTCTTCAATCCCTGTATCACACTGGTCTGCATGATGATCAAGTGGTTAGTAGTTGTTTTAACACTATCTGTTTTCTGCTTTCAGACCTTTTTTGCTTTCAGACCATGATCACAACTCAAGAGTATTAGAGATGGCAGGGACTTCAAAGTGTGGAGTACTTTTAAAAAAGCCAACAAACTATTTTAAATAATAATTTTCAGTAATAGTTTGGAGTACTCACTATTTCATTTTTTCACCATTTAATATAAAAGTAAAGGATTATTTCTTATCTAGAGTAAAAATTTTCTTTTTTTCTCACTTCTTTCAAGGTCCTCTTTAAGTTAAATTAAATTCAGCTTAGTTAAGCCTCAAGAATAATTTGAATCTTGGTTGTATGTGATAATTTTTCAATTTGTGAAGGCAATTCCTTACACCTACCTAAATTTTTTTTATAATCTTTTTTTATAATCTGGACAAATAATCCACATGTAATTACATCTTTCTCATAGGAGCTCCTTGCCATTATGCCTATTCTAGTCTGGATACAATCTCTTTATTAATGATTCTTTTCAAATGCAGTGCCTAGTTTGAAATATAGTTTCCAGATGTTGTCTGACCAGCTCAATGGTAAACAGGCTATTATCTCCCTTGATCTGTATATGATCCCATGTAGCCTGCATCAGTTTTGTAGAAAGAGGAAAGCAACCTATTCATTCATATTCATTTTGTAGTCAAGCAAATCCTGCTTTTTTTCCTCACCTGTTAAATTGAGCTTTCTCAGTTCTATACATGAACCATTGATTATTTGATCTCAAGAGCACAAAATTCGCCTAACCCTTTTCAGAATTATGGTACTCATATACTTTCCTTCAGCCTAATGAATTAATTTAGAATTATGATTCTATCATGTTAAGTATTAATAGTTTCTCCTCAATTAAACGCAACAAACATTTATTGGAAAATCAATAAGTGTCTAGAAATCACTTAATGCATTGGATCATCTCCAAAATCAACAGTGTACGTTGCTATCCAAGTGATTATGTATTTGATCACAAGATAGATCATGACTTGAGTCTTTCCTAGAAAATGTTACTGATTCATTAATCAACACTCTTTCGGTATTTTCAGACTGAATCATGACAACCACGTAGCCTTATCTAGTCTCCATTTCTTCCCCTTGGTCCTTTTCCTTATTCTGAAACTTTGCCAAATACCTTTTTGAAATCCAAGAACATATATTGCTACATGGTGGCATAATTCTTAAAAAGGAAATGTATTTAGAATTGGTACTTTGATGCTCAATAGCACCAATTCCCGAGTGACTTGTATTAGAACAGATTCGTCCTCTCTCCCTCCCTTTCCACTCCTTTCTTAGATAGGTTTCAAATAAATAAAATAATAGTAAGTCAGTTCTGAAAATGAAAGAAAATAAAATCTAATCTAACTGAAAAAACCCTTTTTTCAGAGAAAAGAGAGTTTGGGGCTGGAGAAACTGATAACAGAAATAAACTGATCGATGGAAAAGGAAATCTAAGTCGAATTTCTAAGAAAGAAAAGTGAAGTAGTACCATTTCTAGTTCTTAGTTTGTAATTTTCCAAGCAGTCACAAAGGGTCTATCCAGAGAGCTCAGCACAGGGCATCACAGCAAGGAGGGCCTTGTATGGAGTTGTCTTAGCAACAGCTCATTTAGTGCCTCACTTAGCTAGGCAGGAAAGTGAGAGCAGCTTCGAGGAATGTGCTGAACTTTGCAAGAGATTGGTTTCCCATTTTCAGGAAAGTTAAAGTAAAATTTCCTCAATGTATATGATATTCTTATTTCTAAGCTTTTTCGTTCAAAAAGAATTGGCTTGAGCAATGTTCTGAAAAATAGTGGTGAAAAGCCTTAATGACATAACCAGACAGTTCAAAGTTCTGTTCTATTAAACAAAGTTCAGTTACTATGTTATGATACGGACCTGCTGTGCACTGGCTGCCCAACTGGAATGCAATGATGACTGGTCTCTGCCTTCCGTCCACTTACCTAACACTCATCTCTTTCATCCAGCTGCTAAAGTCATTTTTCTAAAGTGAAATTCTGCTCCAAGGCTTTGTTTAAAATGTTTTGATGATTCCTATTGTCTTTGGGCTAAGAGCTAAACATCTTAACATACCTTACCTATGGGCATTCTCTTCCTCCAACCCTCCTCTACTACCTCCAATCCTCCTCCTCTATCTACTGACATTTCTTGATTCCATCAAATTCCCTCTTGCTTCCTTCACCTGCTCCTCTTTATGCTTGGGATACCCTCCCTATATCTCCATCTAATCTCTTAGATCTCAAAGTCATCATCCACTTCCCCCAGGAGACTTCCCCAAATTCTCTCCCCCCTTCCATTGTGTGCATAGTACTCATAGATAGTATTATTTTGTAAAAAGAATGTTTTAAGAATATAAAAGTCTATAGGGTTGCACAGGATTCCTAAAACTTCTACCCATTATAGCGATTTATGCTAATGAGAAGCTCATTTAATGACCATGGTTAACTGGCAGGTTCAGAATACTTTTACAGCGTATGTCTATGAAGGACAAGAGATTACAGAAGCACCAGGGTCTCTGAGAGCTCTGTGCATTTCCTCTGTGAGTATTACAACTAGAACTAGCAGCTCGATCTTTGCAGTCATCTTCCCCAGCCTGTGCCCTGTTATTCATGCTTAAAGGTACAGTTTTTATAGAGCCTTCTGAGTTCCTTTCAGTCAAAACTAATTCTCTCATCATTACTGCTTACCTTACCCAAATTTTATTTAGGAAAACACAGCAAGTTTTCATTCCTCTTCATTCATTTATTAAAAAGAGGCGCCCTTAAGGAAAAAGGTTATCTCAGCACTTTGTAATGGTTTAAAGCACTTAAGCCACGTTATACTGGATTAAAAAAAAATCACTTAGTTTCACTCAGGAACCCTCTACTAGTAATAAAAAAGCTTTTGTAACAGTTTTCATTGGCTATTAGAGTTCTAATCTACAAGTATAGTGCACATAGTCTGACTTCTCCTGTGCTTATTGGTTTCTACTCAGACTCCACTTTACAAACCTTTAGTTCTACACCTTCATGTAGTTTACTATCTTGGATGTTCTTCCTTCCCTATCTCAGTCAAATTCCTACCTGTCTTCAAGGATCATCTTAAATGCCATGTTCTGTGAAGCCATCCTGGTTTGCTGATCAGGGTGTGATCTCCCTCCTTTGACTTCCCATCTTTGTCCCCAATGTCATTTGATTAGATAGTTATAGGGCACATGGCTTTTTCTTTTAATAGTGCTGTTAAAAAACAAAGCTTTGAATAAATCGAGAAATCTAATTGGTTTCATTAAACAATTTATGAGTGGAACAGTATCCCATGTAGCAAATAGAAGAGCTCTGGAAGGGCCTGCATGGGATGGAAAGTTTTTAGAGTAGGAAAGAGGATGTGGCAAGGTTATTAGCAAAAGAAAAGGAAGATTATTTCAAGTAAGGTGCAGGCAAGGGGTGCTATCATACAGATTACCTCACAAATTCTGTCCAAGAAACTCCAGATTGATTGGTTTAAAATTCCACTTTTAGGAGAGGCTAAAACCTAACTGTAATTAGTTTAGGTTTTAAGTCTTGGAGGACTTCATTTGGGCTCCCCACCCCCAACAGCCTTCATTATTTCTGCATAACTTTCCTTCCAACTAAATGAGTTTCCTTCAAAACAGGGTCTCATCTTATTTTTTGTATTTACTATGGCTCCTAAAATAGAGTCTGGTGCAGATGATTACTAAATATTAGTTGAATGATAAAAAAGAAAGGTAGGTACTCAATAAGCATCTGTTGAACTAATCACAGAAATTTCCAGTCACTGAATGACTTAGGTATTTTTTGGGACTTTATGGAACCCATACCAGAACTGCAAGTTGTGATCAACTTCTTGAGATCTTTCCCTTCTTGAAAGTACCCACTGAGATAGTCAGCTCCCAATAAGAATGAATGATAATAGCTTGAGAGCTACAGGCAGAGCATCAGACTGGGAAGGCAGAGTATTTTTTTACCATCCTCTCTCAGATCCTGAGGTGTAGGGGGGCTCATCTACTTTTACTTGATGGCCCAAGAAGAGATTCCTTTCTATAGATGTCTCTTATGGAGAAAGAACAGTCATTTACTTTTAAGCTTCCAAATTCCTCCCCTCTCTCAATTCAGAGTGCAGCTTGGCTGGGACCCTTGCATAATAATGCATCTTTAGATTTCTAGGAGAGGGTTTGTTTCAGAAAACTTTCTGCCAATATGGTTTGGCCAGAAAACCCATGAACTGATATTATAAAGGAGCAAGAAGGGTGAGGAAAATGATCATATGAGCAAGAAGGAAGAATTAGGAATTGTGTCAGCAATTTCACAGTGAACGAGATCCTTGTAGAAATAGAAGATGTCATGCTTATCTCATTAAACAAAACTCTTCTTTGCCTTAGTAGAATGGCTGTTCTTATAGAGTGAATGTCTGTGTTAATTACAAACACACTTCCATTTTCTCTTTATTCTTTTACTTCACTAAATTACCATATCAGCAACATACACACCATGTATGTATGCTAATGCAGTAAAGACAGCATTTCCAAGGGTTGGCCTCTTGCTTCATCTGTGAGGGTCATACATGTGTGTTGACATTGTGATACTTCATCAGTCTGTATGCTTAGGACTTATACACTTTTTTGTCTGATGTTATGTTTCAATAATGTAATTTATTAGACAGACAAATTCAATGGAGGCCTGACATTCAGCAAAAACAAAGGTAGGCAACCAAATTGTGAGCTAGAAAATGAGGCCACATATCCTTACAGAACTGAGCACAGAAGCAAATATTGTTTAAAAACGAATAGTGATGTAAAAAATTTTGAAAAATAATTAAAAAAAAAAAAAGGAAGTGTTTATGAAAAAAAAAAAAAAAAAGAACAGAGCACAAGCGATACATGCTTGAACAGAAGTTAAGAGACTTGGATAAGAGATCTGCAAGTTTGCTTACTGACACATGGTTCCCCAGGGGGGATCAGAAGGAATCATAGAGATAATAAAGGAGATCCTCATGTAAGGGACAGAATTAACACTTGAAGGAGGAAATAAGCTCTCAGATGGAAAGGAAAGCACCATGTGCCAAACATGATGAAGCAGCCCCCAAATTATCTCCTTTTGATACATTATAGATAAAATAAATTACAAAAGCTACTACAGAATATCAAAATAGATAACTCACTGACTTCTTACCTGAAATAACAATTGAGAGAAGACAATGAAGCAAAATCTTTAGAGTACTGAATGAAGATGTAGTCATGGTAGGGGAGGGTCCCTAACTGAAGCATGGGGTTGTCAAGAATTTAAAAAGTGCTAAACAGGTTTGAGATGATGTGTTCAGGGAGAAAGAGAGGAACTGTTTTAGAAGTTGAAAGGAAGAATCAGAGAAGGAGGCAAGCAAGATGAGCATTGAGTCTGTGTGGGATTTTAGGATAGGAAGATGCTGAAGAATGTTCCAGGCTTAAGGACCAATATGAAAGGAAACGAAAGCTGGGGGCTCAGCAAGTGGTGACAAGGTGGTAATTGCTCTTCTGAGAAAGTCCAAGTCCTTAATGTTCTTCTGCCTACAGTATGCCTGGGAAATTGAGTGGAAAATATTTTCACACATTTGTACCAAAACACAGGCCATACATGTCTTTTAGTGTGGCAACTTTGATATTTTTGGATCCAGAAAAAAAAAATAACAGTGGTGGAAAGGGTCAAGGGAAGGGTGCCTTTAACCATGTTAAGGGCAGAGGCACTGCTGGAGATTGGATGAGAGGCTAGGATATGAGTGGTTTTCTGACTACACTGACAAATACAGCAAAAAGCTTTTTAAAGGGCTTGCTACATCTCCAAGCAGTGTAGAAAGGGTACCAATGAAAGAGTTCACTGAGAATGTTTTTATTTTAGTGGGGTTAATGAAGTAATGCTTGAAAAACCTCCTGAATTAAAAGAAAAAAAAAAGACAAAACCCAAATGAACAAACCGAAAACCCTGTTATTGTAGCATTTTTACTCCTTATTTGGCAAATCAATAAATCTCTCTGCTCCTCAGTGACCTCAGTGATGAGATGTCACCACCCTGATCTATTTTGTGGGATTATTTTGAGAATCTGAGCAGATAACATAAGTGATGGGGAATGGAGAAAAAATTTAGACTCTACAGAGACACAGAAGGAAACCGTTCTTTTAGAACACATTTTTAAAATGTGACAAGATTGGTCCCTCAGAAGAGGTGACCCAGGGCACTAAGATGTCAGAGAGTACAAAGCTCAGTTTCCAGGGTGATTTCGATACAAAATGCAGGCTGCGAGCAAATTTAGTTCAGGCAAACTATGAGAGCAGTGTGGGCACGGAACCAGTTTTGGAGGTACGATTGGAGACACATATGGAAAGGAATTATTTGATTTTTAAAAATAGTGTGGGAACTGCACCAAGACTTTCTACTTTGGTCTGGAGATGGTGATTATGGGTGAACTTAGAAGGGAAGAACGAAATGGGGGAAAGAACCTAAATGAACCCTTTTCTGGAACTGTCATGGCATAATTTGCATGTTCAAACCCTGGGGTTCCACCATGCTACAGTGAACTTGTTCAATTACTTTCCTATGTTTGTGAACCTTGACACAGATGTGTTGGATGAAGTGCCCAAAGGGAAAGGATCAGGCCCAAGGTGTGTGCAAGGACATGTGAGAATCACTCATAAAACTACAACTTTGTAGGAGCCTTCCCTCTTGACATAACTCTGTCCAGAACCCATTCTGGAAATAGGCATGTAAACATCCTTGGGAATTCTTACATGCACTTTGAATTATCTGCTGGCTTCTCAGCTCCAAGAAGTCTAGACCAGTTGCACTTCCCCTTAAGGGTCATTAAGAAAAACAGTTTGTTTTTTGATTGTCACACTGGTTGGGGGCCATTATTAACATTTACTGGGCAGATGTTAAGACTATCAACTTTATGCAAGTTTGGGACAATTCTGCACAATGAAAATTGTTCTGTACCCCATGTTTTCAATATCCAACTGAAGAGTCGTTAATTGGGACAAGCCTATGTCCAAGCATTCAAACTAACAACCTAACTCCATTTTACATACAAGCCCAATGTATTTATTACATGGTGCCAATACACCTAAATTTTCTCAGAATGAAATTTTATGCCTGTTCATAACTTTTTTTAAGGAGTTGATTTGAAATTTTGCATAAGTGTTGGAAAACTGAAACATTGCTCATGACATTTAATGGTCTATGTAACACGTTTGTCTTGGTTTGTATCTGTAGTTGAATTCAAAGGTGATTCTCCAACCAAATAACAGTTTCTGACTCCTTCATTATATCTTCCAATGTAGTTATTCCCAAGTAAATGGGAATACACATGATTTTATTAAAAATCATTCTTTTTATTTCTAATTTATGTAATGGTTAAGACATTCCCTTGACTTAAAAAAATATTGAATGTATAAACATAGGTTGCTTTGCTAATGATTTCATTTTAGGATAGTGAAGGGAACTTAACAAAATATTTATTGCAAAAAGGTTGCATTAGACCCACTGGGATGGAAAAACAATAGACCAAAAGGTGTCAGAAAAGGGAGGAGTGTGAATGTGGGTTGTGTTAAATGCCCATTGCCTACTCATTCTCTCCCTCCCCAGTTTGACTGAAGGAAAGTTACAACACTTAAGTCAAGGATGGCCAAAATAGTGCCTTTAGTGGACCGGAGTGCCTCATTGTACCTTTGACCTTTGTTTTTAAGACAGGAGTCTGTCAGTTCACAATGCCAGGAAATCTAAATGAAATACAAAACCAAAACCCAGAACCTCTTTGGGTTCCCAGACAGCAAAGGAATGTCTTCCAAGTGCTCAGGACACTGTATAGGAAGAAAAACCAGGTAAGATCAGAGACCTTCAAAAAAAAAAAAAAAATCAGAAAACAAAGGTTGCAAATAAGGAAGTAGATAAAAATTTTGATTGTTAACAGGTAAATGTTTGTCTTTTTTTAGGAATGAAATTTGGATACATGCATGGACCTTGAAAACATTATGCTCATAATAATTCCAACACTGAAGAACAAATATTGCATGATTCCAGCTCACATAATATATCTAGACTAGGCAAATTCACATAAGAAGGAAGAAAGGGTTTGGGAGGGGTGGGAATGGGGAGTCATTATTTAATGGGTAGAGATTTATTTTATCGGAGATGATAAAAACTGTTTTGGGTTTAAGTGGTGCTAATCACACAACATTGCGAGTGCATTTAATGCCACCAAATTGTACATTTAAAGTGGCTAGAATGATGAATACTTTTTCAGATATTTTTTCACCACAATAAAAATTAATTCAAAAACAAAAACTTTTAATTTAAAAAGGAAAAAAATGCCTTTCTTCTTAAGTTCAACCTTCTAGTATAGTTCTATTCCTGGAGTCTGTGGATTTTTGAATCTTTAAGCCTTCCTACTTATATCCTTTTCTTTCTAACTCTGATATAAAGCCAAAAACACCATTTAATCATGGTGAGAATTAAAAAAGAACAAGAAAGCCCTTCAAAGGAAACTTTCAGATCATTGTTTACTCTCACATCTCCAAATGCCGCTTTTAAAATAAAGCAGAAAAGACGACTGTTTGACATATATGGAAGATTTATCATTCTCCAAATAAATTTTAATGAATGCAAACAGCCTTAAACTCCTTTTCTTGGGCTGACTTGCCTGATACTCCCTCTGAAAGCAGTTTAATTTCTTTGAGCAATCAGAGGCTGCGTGCTTGCTGACACAATCACACACATGACCATTTCCTTTTGGCAGGAAAAAAGGTCATAAAAAATAAGTTGAACTACTCCAATATCTAATTTGGGGGTTTGGTTTGGTTTTCTAGCTAATTTTTTCTTAACTAAAACCAGTTTTCTAAAAATTATCATTTTTCCAGATACTTGTCCTTATAATCTTTCATCCGAAGAGCAGATTTCCACTCTGTGGATAGAGAATCAGGGAAACACAAAGTGTAAACAGAGCTCGGGGCACTTGTGGTTCTGCAGGGGGACAGCCAGGCTGAGTGTCCTCCCAGCTTCCCCTGCTGGCTCTTCAGTCTCTCTGAGCCCATGATAGATATCTCGTTCCAAACACAGTGTGGTCTGTGGAAGTCCAACTGGACCACACTGTGTTTGGAACGAGATATCTATCTTCATAGCTTCGTTACCCTGTGAATGAAAAATGTATATCTAGATAACATTAGCCTGAGATGTAACACCTCTTTGTTCTACTAGTCAAAGTGGACCATTAAATATACTCGGAGGGGCAGACAGGCATGTGCTGAGCACTGCATGGAACTGCTGACCTGGGCGTTTCCACCACAGGTCAGAGGCCAGCAGAGGTGGTATCAGCCTCTAGATCACCTGGGCAGTGCAATAGAAACTTCAAAAAAACCCTGCCTTCTCAGGGACATCAAAGTTATTTTTTTCTTTTTTAATTTTATGGGTAAAGCAAATAATACAGTCTTTGTGTTTTATCGGAAAAGTTAATGAAGTTTACTTCTTCAGAACTTGGAGTGAATAGTAAACAAAATTATGTTGTCACTCTCGCTGGAGTACATCCAGTGCTGTCACATTAAACAAACTTTATTTCTTCTCATGGGAATACAGCGCTTGGTGGCTCGTGCAGAAAGCGCTGAAAACTACAATAATATGATGTGTTTGGAGCCATGTGTGATGGGAAAGACTGCAGAATTTTAAGTGTTTGCCATATTAAGACCTGTAGGGAAACTGATTTGGAGCCAACCCGTTTGTCAATGGGGACTTTGCTGGAAATGCTGTGGGACCGGCTCAGCACTCAAGTCTCTCACAGCCAGAGAACAGGCATCGGAGCAGCACGGAGAGGCCTGGCACTTCCCTGAGGGGCAGAAC